>NC_137936.1:8097952-9374202 GCF_963969265.1 Rhamphochromis sp. 'chilingali' | reverse complement strand
TGGTGTTTTGCGCCTCTGGTATTCTTGCCAATTCCTTTCTGTGTCCCGCTCATGTATTGACCCATGTGCCTGTTCATCTTAGCCGATATGATGCCTGACAGGAGCTTCCATGTAGTACTGAGGCAGGTTATTGGTCGGTAGTTGGAGGGGACCGGTCCCTTCTTGGGGTCCTTGGGGATCAGGACCGTCCGACCTTCGGTTAGCCATTCCGGGTGTCTCTCGTTAACTAGCAGCTGGTTCATTTGTGCTGCTAGGCGCTCGTGGAGTGCAGTTAGCTTCTTCAGCCAGTAGGCGTGAACCATGTCGGGCCCTGGTGCTGTCCAACTCTTCATACTGGAGACCCTTTCTTGGATATCTGCCACTGTGATGGTTACTGGACCCTGTTCAGGGAGTTCGCTGTGGTCTGCCCTCAGATCCACTAGCCACTGAGCATTGCCGTTATGGGTTGCGTCCTTCTCCCATATGCCCTTCCAGTATTGCTCCGTCTCCAGCCTTGGTGGTGCTGTTCTCTTATTGTTCCCTTGCCACTGAGAGTACACCTTTGCTGGTTCTGTGGAGAACAGCTGGTTTATTCTCCTGCCTTCTATCTCTCTGGTGTACCTCCTCAAGCGGCTGGCCAAGGCTGTGAGTCTTTGCTTGGCAGTTTCCAAGGCCTCAGGTATGGACAGCTTGCTGTATTTCTTATGCACCTTCTTTGTCGCACCTTTCTGCAACTCCGATATACATACATACATACATACATACATACATACATACATACACGTATGTACAGTATATGTGTATGTATGTATGTGCTGTGGCTGCTATTTCCAGTGCTCAGTTACAGTTACTTCATGTTACTTGAACCGAAAAATTTGTTTCAGTGATTGGATGTAATGCTTGGGGTGGCTGTAGCTCAGGAGGTAGAGCAGGTCAGTCTACTGATTGGAAGGCTGGTGGTTTGATCCCTGGCTACCTGAGTCTGAATGCCAAATATCCTTGGGCAAGATACTAACCCCAAGTTGCTCTCTGATGCATCCACTGGAGTATGAATGTTAGTTAAAAAGCATAGAAAACAGCTCCGGTGAGTGTGGCATATAAACGCTCCAGGAGAGTAGAAAAGCGCTATATAAGAATCAGCCCATTTGATTTACTTAACTCCTCACATAAGTCCAGTGTACTGGCTCACATTTGGGTATATTTCAAACAGGTTTTTGGCAGATTTCTAAAATATTTGTGTCTTGTACCTCCAGATAACACAAAGCTGGCTAATGATACATTTTAAACCTTCATCTCTCTTTCTCAGGTGAGGGTGTGGCTGAGAGCGTGAATTGTAAAGTCCCCAGAATTACATCACATGGAGGTCAAAGGACATCTGATCACATCCATGGGTTTGGGGGCTCCTGGTGAGTAATGATGACTATTCACAGTGTAAGGATTCACACTTCCATCTGTGGACAAGTCTGAAAAGGCTTGAGAAACCATCAGCTTGCTTGTTTTCCTGCCAGTTTTTTCTCTAGGGAACTGCCAGCTGAAAAAACATCTGTCTTTGTGAAGACCTTTTGTTCACATACTGCCACTACAGCTGCCAGATAATCTTATCAGAGCACTCTGAGAACAGACACCTTCAAAAACACGACACTGTGATACAGTATAAACATAACCCACAAGATTGCGTTTTTAATGAAATCACTGCCAGTTTGAGTCCACATCTGAATTTCACTGTGTGCAAAAGTGACTTTCATGCGTTGTGCCTCCTAGATGTTCAAGGCTGCCAGGATGGCAAGCTGCAGGCTGAGAGGATCGCAAGTCTGCAAGAGAGGAAGCAGGCCTTGGAGGCTCTCCTCAACGCCAGAGTGGGAGAGCTCAAACAAGTCTGTTTGCAGGAAGCTGTGAGTCGATCTCGCTTCATCTTCGAAACGTAGCTCAGCTTAGATTCTCTCTCCGTACACCTCAAGCGATGAGTGGATAGCTGCAGTGTGGTTTAACAGCAAATTTAAGTCTTCTGTAAAAATGAGAATAAACGTGAACATCTGAGCTCAGCTGCAGCTAACAACTTGTTGAAAAGGGGATATTTTTCACAGACAAAATCTTTGCTTGATTGCTTCTGAGAGCCTGTCAGTGCATGTTAATGAATCCGCAGCTGCCTCAGCTTTTCTTTAACAGCTGTTCAACACGTCCCTGTTTTCAGCTGGATGGTGACTCATTCTATCTGTGTGCCTATTTATGGATTCAGAAGTTGTCTGCTCTGTTGTCAGTGTAGCTTACTTAGACATCTGAAGCACTTCTCAACTGCAGACTTATGGTTCTGCTTTAGAGGTAAATGCTAAACGCAGCCAAATTATTGCTGGCATATATCTCGTGCCATATCTTGACCATTTAAGGAATTTTTATTTTTATTTTTTTTAAGAGACTTAAAGTAATCCGTTAAATGGTTATGACTTTATGAAACAGTTTGCACCTCAGTGGCCAGTGAGAAGGATTTCAGTAACTGGGGGCTAATCGATGTCCTCTACAGGAGCTGACTGGGAAATTGCCACGTGCTTTCCCATTGGAGACAGGAGAGAAACCCCCGCTGGTGCAGCGGAGAGCTGGCCTAGCGCCCATTGCCAAGGCAGAGGTAAGTCAACACCTTGAATATCAATTGTGTTTACGCAGTAGCTGTACCGTTTTTTGTGTGTGTGTGTGTGTGTGTGTGTATACTCAGTCTAACATGGGTGACTTTCCCTGGCAGCAGGATGAGGCTGCCCAAAGAAAGCAGATGAAAGCCATCTTCACGGGTGCTCTGTACAGACACTCAGAATCAGACCGAAACGTTCCAAATAGCAAAAGAACGGTCCATCGGGGCTGTCACACAGGTACAGTACCATGGCAACTAATCCCACACCTGCACACTTAAAGAACAACCCCCCCCCCCCCCCCCCCAAAGCTACACAATAACAATAGCACAATGCTGAAAACATCATCTTTGCACTTTTGCATTTTTGTTTACCTAAGCCACCAGGTGTCATGCTGCTTTGCCTACGACCTATATCCTTTGTGTTTCAGAGGACACTGTCATGTCAGAGAGTACAAGCTCCATGTCAGATTCAACATCCCATGACAATGGTGAGTCAACAGTCTCCGTGTGTATCCACATTCACCAAAGAAATAACTGAACCTCTGACCCAACATCATTCTTAAAACATGAGAATATGCAGTGTTATTAATGCTCTGCACCAAAAATTGCACTTTTAAGGCTTTTATTGAAAGTTGACTACATCAAAAGAAGATTTGTTGTTCTTCCTCCTACAGAGTCTTCACCGAGCGTGGCTGCAGACCAGCGATCTCTGTCTCAGCCACGACTTACTGCAGGCAGCCCTGACCACAGAATCAGCAGGAAGCTATCCCCAGTGGAGATTTATTACGAGATGAGGACACGACGCAACTCTGTCACTAGCTCTGTTAGGTGTGTATCTTAAGGTGACCCTGTGCAGCCTGCCTGCTCTGTTACATTCACAGCATAAGCACACAAAAGTAAATGATCAGGATTGTGTGGGTTACAAATGCTAATTGCATCTTGTGATTCTTTGTTTTTTGGTTTTCTTCCACAGCCCAACTCACTCTTTACCTAGAAGTGCTTCTAACGTTGAAGGCAGAAGTGTTCCAGCAACTCCTATGTTGGCCCGAACTGCTCCCATCAGCGTTCATGTCAGGTAATCTGTGATGCTGGGCTGCTTCTGTCTGATGCTGCACACCTCCCGCCTCCTGTGATAACTGTATGGTTGGAAATGGCTTAATGACTTAGCCAAATGAAGACAGAGACTTCAGGTTGTAACTGCGATTAATGTCAAATTCAGCTACCAGCAAAGGTTTTTAATTCTTTGGACTTTTGGCATAAAAAATTTTCCTTTTTTAAAAGGTAACTTTTCTGTGAAATTCAGTTACATGGATTAGCTTAAAGCTGCTGTCACTCACTCTGCTGTATCTAAAGTTCTTTAGTTTCCTCTCTGATTACTTTGCGCTGCTGCTGTGCTCATTTGCTGTGCTCATATCTTAGGTCAGATGCATCTGGTGGAAATGGGCTGAAACAGTGGTCTGGCAGCCTGGATGTGCCGTACATGATTCCGTTGGCTCAAGAAGGTTCTTCCTCTGACCGCCGCAGCTGTCCGTACAGCTCCCGAGCCAGGCGCAGCAACAGCTCTGAGGCCCTGCTGGACAGATCGAGCCTTCCAGACGACCCAGCCCCTAGAAACGGCATGCCGCAGAGAGGAGGGCCCTACAAGAGTTCGGAGACGCTGACAGATGGAAAACTGCGGCATATTCACTTGGGCAGCCCCGAGGGGCATGTGGACAGCTCTGTTGAGCAAGTCAAAATGCGTCTGTCTATGGGTGGCAGGGGAGCAAGCGGTGGCTACAACGAACTTTTGATGGACTATATCTGGGGAAAACAGCAGAGGGTGCAAGTGCAGCACCATCTGTACCAGTCCACAGGAAGGATCTGGCAAGACATGTCCTCCCCTCGCTCATCCACTGCAGCAGTGCCTCCCCATGCCAATGGATTTTCCCATTCCCAGGTGCACCTTCCCAGTGCTGCACCTCCCTACAGTCCCATGGTCCTTAGAGGATCCCAAGCTGAACTACGCAGGGTCAAGGTCACCAGAACCAAATCTTGTGGACCTTTTATTCCTTTGCAGCAACATCCCCAAGATGCAATTCTACTATCAGCGTACGAGTCCCCCCTTCCTGTTTCTGGAACCACCACATCATCCATTCCCAACCTGCACCCTTACCAGACTGATTTGTCTGGTCCCTCCTTCAACCGCAGACCCCCACAGTTTTCTCTTCCTACTCCAGAAGACTCAACAAGAAGCCTGCATAAAGCCCTGGCTCTGGAGGGCCTTAGAGACTGGTACCTAAGGAATGCTCTTGGCTATCCTACTGCTGCCCCAAAGGGTCACGAGGCAGGGATCTCTCGTCTTTCACACCCACACCCACTGGTGCACCAGGCCCAGTCTGTTCAAGGTGAACCAACTAACCTCCAAAGGCCTCAGATACCCCAGTCAGCCAGCTTCCATGGCCACCCTCTCCATGGAAGGTCAGTATTTTTTTTTAAATGTGATTCACTAGCTGATGTTTATACTCAGAAAACCTTGCACTTTTCCTAAAGACACAGTTGTTTTCATGCTTGGATTTTAAGGTTATGTACAGCATGGATGCATTACTGAAATCTGTGTGTTACAGATGATTTGTCTGTCTTCTTAGATGTTGGCAGCAATGCTTCCAACAGATGCTGGTGCTGTTACACTCACTCTGCCCCTCAGCCAATCCATCTATCATCCTCTTTTACAACTGACACTGTGTTATTTTCTTTTTATTATTTATTTTTTTGGGCTTGGTCAGCATTATCGCCTGCTGCTGGCAGCGTCATGCCAACACTCTTTGTTGTTCCTGATTGCTTCCAAGGATGGGCCTCTCCAAGCTCTGTTATAGTCTTGCACACTTTTTTCCCCTTTTTTTGTGGGCCCTAAGAAAATTAATTTCTTAGTGGTTTTACTGCATGCTTCTTGTGGTGTTTATTTGTTTCCTCTCTTATTTTTTATTTTTTTGGGAGTGCAATATTGACTTGTTTTACCTCCCCCCACAGGTCGATGGAGTTCTCTCTCTATCAGGAGACATCTGATCCACAGATGCAAGAGGTGACTCCAAAGGAGCCCAGTGCTGACCCAGGCACCTTGGTCTGAAGCAGCAGCAGCACTCATGCACACATCAATGCACTACATACGCAAAAACAGTGTAGCTTCACATGGACTCCGATATACTACTCCAAAAATTAAGGGAACACTTAAATCACATGCTGTATCTCGATGAATTAAATATTCAAACTGAAAGTCTTTATGACACACACTGTGTAATTTGTTGAGAACAAAATAATGGAACAATATAGTTGGAAAGCCTTCTGAAGGCTGGATTCAAAATGACAACAAAAATCAATGTTATAAATTGTTCAAGTGTTCGCTTTATTTCTTTTGATCAGTTTAATTCCACACACAAGTTGATTATAATGTGACCTCAGCAGCATTGAAAAACATGACCACCTCAGCAGAAAGAGACTGAAGTAAATGACAAACTGTAGCTGTAAAGTTGGAAAAAGCCTGGGCAAGCTCCCTGTGTTATACCTGATTTTTGCCAATATCAATGTCAACCCCAGTGTTTTGTGGCTGTACACGGGTGCTGACTTGCAGAGCATCTAATACCAATATGATCATACTCTACTTCACATATAAATATTTCTGGTCCAACGCGAACGGCAAGATCCTTTCCTGAAATCCTGAAAAGTCTGCCGAGATATACTTTTTTACAGAATATATACAGCTGTAAAGTACTATTTTGTATCTTCTGAGATATAAAGAACTGTTATATTAAAGAGGTAATTTATTGCTCATTAACCATGTTATATTCAAAGATGTTATGAGCTCACATCATTTGAGACGTATTACATGCCAGTGAACGTGTGTTTGTAAATTATATAAACCGCAGAAACATGCTTCAGTCCTCATCTGCCGTTAACGTCACAGCCATTTGTATTTTTCATATTTGATAAAAGTGAAGTGGGCCATGAACTGTAGCGTAATGGTGTAGCAGACAGGAGTGCCTAAATGTTTAATATCAAAACTAAACCTTGGTTAGAAAAACTTTAAAGTTGCTAGTATTAAGACTGTGTGAGATTTAGTTTTTAAAAATCAGACTAAAGCGTATCACAGTGTGACTCAGTTTGGGTATTTGGAATGATGTCATTTGTATTTTGGTGTTTTGGGGGTTTCAGCTCAGTGCTGGTTGATAAATGTAGCCTTCTCTGTGCTGACCTTAGATCAGTTTAGGACAAACCTTAGGGCTGTAGTGAGACCTTCTGTATGGCAGTAGCACTTGACTGTGTGACAAGAAATAACTCGTATCAAATTAGTTTTTTTTTCTGCATTCACTTGCGGAGGATTTGATTGTCATACAGAGCACTTTATGAACATCTTAAGCCTTAACCCCTGTGAAATTGTCACCAAGATAGATAACAGTCAATAAGAAGGTTTTTCTTTTCTTTTTGGTCTTCAAACATCTGTTGAAGGTCTGGGTGGTGGTCTGTACATAGTGGCTTGTACTGATGAGTCTCAAGCTAATGTTCTATTCCCATACTAACAATGTAATTTTCCGAACTAACCGCATAATAAGTATAATCAAAATAACCTGCCCTACTCCTTCAACCCCACTTCCCCCCCCAAGTGAGAACTATTTAATTGGTTATAAAAAATTGAGGATGACCATGTGACCAGAATAGGGCCGCTGCAGTACTGAATGGTGGTGTGAGCAGGTCTCATACCAGTAAATGTCTTTGTGAGAATACATGCTGTTTGTATTTGTAAGGAATCTGTTTGACATGTTTGCTTTCTTTTAAATATTTTTTTTAACATTGTGTCATGTATCTTTGTATATCAGTAGCATTATTACATTGTTTTCACAATCAGCCTGGGTAGCATTTTGCAATGTACACTACAGAAACCAGAAGAAGTAAACTGAAAATATTTGTATTGTTGTAACAACATAGCATGTTTCTTTCATGGTTTTAATATGATTTTGCCTTTTTTTCTGTATTTGATCTTCAGACTCATCTGAATGTAGTTTTCTTTTATGTGTGCTTGTGATGTTTTTGCTCAGTTACAAACTGTAGCACACTGTGGAACATGAACCTCGTGTCTACGCCTGTCTGATGGGTTCACATCCTCTGTTTCCTGCTTCATAGAGCTCCTTCCAGCTTGTTAAAGACTGAAATCAAAGACCAAACTGCTGTGCACTGGGGGTCATAAAGGTATTTTTCATATAATGTACTCTAAGTTCAAAAGAAATAATATAAATTTAGCTCTAAAGCAAATGTATTCAAACTATATTATATTTATGAACCTATAACGTTTTGTAGCCATCTACTGTAGCCCTTTCTCATCAGTGCAGGAATTAGTAATGTATGTTTAAAATTTCATTAAGCTGTGTGATATGTTTAATATTTGGTTATACTTTATATTTTCTTTATTTCTTAAAAAAGAAAAGATATTTAAGTGCAGCTGTTTTCTCTTTTCTTCTCTCTTTATAACCAGGCCTATGAAGTTAGGCTAAACAAGGCCTGCTCTGTTCTGTATGTATGAGATCTAAATAAAGTGTCATGTTGAAATCAAAATTCAAATGTGTTTGTACTATATGCAGCAAAGTTGTGCTGAAAATGACCTGTGGTTGTACTCTGTGCTAAACCTACCACTTCTAAACTATTAACCAGAGTATATAATGAAGAGATAAGTGGATTTATCAAAATGGTATAACCTCAACACCAGTGCAGTTCTTGGTAATTGATTAGTGCTAGTGTGATAGGATTTCCTATTTTCCAAGTACACTGAAATGTCTTAAATTATCTTTTTGGAAATGGAAAAAATATACACACATTCACTGTGAAAAATGAAAACTGACCCAAAATGCTTTGGAGGCACATTTACATTTAATGTCTAAAAACAAAACAAAACCCTAGTTTAAAATAAAGATGAAAGGAGGATTTTGTTGTTTTAATGAAGTATTGCAGAAAGTAAAAATCACAACAATTTAGTGGTCATTAAAATATGTTCAAAATCATGGCGCACTGCTCTCCCCTACAAAAGCTGCCTTTTGCATATAATAATGCAAAATAATTTCCCCCAGGGATCAATAAAGTATTCTGATTCTGATTTATAGGTTAAAGTATCTGCAGTACTGGTAAATACTGGTCCTGTATTTACTTTTAAAAATAAATAGAAAAAAAATATATATATATATTTGCAGTGTTGCACAGCACAAGCGCAAAGTCAAATGGTGGAGAGTCCCAGATATAACCCTAGTGGGAGTATCCCCCCACTAGGTTTATATCTGGGACTCTCCACCATTTGACATTAGAACTGAAGAAGCTTCTCGGATGAGAGGTGAAACGTCTTCAAGCAACTTAAAGAAGTCCAGACGCTTTTCTTTGCAAGCTCCTTTGACTACGATGACCTGGATGACTGAGAACCTTCACAGACATAAGCGCAATATCCATTTTTTTTTTTTTTTTTACATTTCCTGTTGCTCCAATGCATGTAATCACCAGTTACTTTTTACTGCGTTTTCTTTTTTTTGTGTGTTTTTTTTTTTTTTTTTTTTTTTACAGGAACATACTGAGTAGCATTCTTCTCAAAATGAAAATTTGTTGAAAAGTTGAATACAAAGAAATAAGAAGTCAAGCTCCTTACCACCTCTGTAAATCGAGCTAGTCGCTAGATAGCAATAATATTGTCAGAAATGCATGTCTGCTACATGCAGGCAGGAGCACTCTCTCAGAGTCTTAAGCTTCTGCTCGACTCTGCTTATGAATCATTAAAGCAATGGTTGGGACTTCCAGTCATTCAATCAATAGTTGTAACACATTAGTATGGATTTCAAAATGTTATTTGGTTTTCATTTGTACCTATTTTCAGTAATATCAACTTTAATATCAGCAGATTAACTAGGCATATAATTATTTTCTTTCTCTCTTTTTTGACATATTTTTCAAGTCATCTATATTTGACAACAACATAATAAAACTGGAAATTGTGTTTCTGGTGTGCCACCCCTATGAAAAAAATCCGGATGCGCCTCTGGTAGCAGGAGCGGCAGGCTGCTATTCCTGGACCTGAGTGTGTTTTTCCAGTCGCACAGAGGAGAGCGGGCTGAGAATGTCCTCGTGTCAGGCTCGTTCATTTCCCGCGTTACAAATACTAAAAGTGGATACATTGCACACAACGGTAAGTTGCTTCTTCCTTGAACGTGGCTGGGTATTTAGAGAGGGATAACGGTTTCCGAGTT
This sequence comes from Rhamphochromis sp. 'chilingali', assembly GCF_963969265.1. NCBI lineage: Eukaryota > Metazoa > Chordata > Actinopteri > Cichliformes > Cichlidae > Rhamphochromis > Rhamphochromis sp. 'chilingali'. The sequence goes on along the minus strand of NC_137936.1, from coordinate 9,364,356 downwards.
GATGTACTCTCGACGTCTCCCACGGGAAAAAAAAAAAAGCCCTTTCGGAATAAGTCTTTTCGAGGAAGAAATGGCAAATTTATCATATGTACAATACAAAATACCTTACAAAAGACATATGTGAATGTCACACACTGCAGAAGAATCTTTAGCTAGGCAGCATAAAGAGGAAGCAAGCCAAAGGGCTGTTTTCCCCTCTCTGTTTAAAGCTCCTTTCCTGTCAGTGAGCCGATGAATTTTTTTTTCATTCGTTGCTAAAAAAGGTAAAATAAAAAAAGAGTAATTTTTAAAGTGACTTTTAGAAATTTCCTCTTGTGTCAGCCACCAATTAAAACTTTTATAACCACACACACAACGTTCAGCTATTTGTTGAATGCCACGAGAGCAGTCTAGCCTGCATGTATGTGTCTAGTTGTTTTACTGTCTTGCCGAAACTGAAGCGCTGTAACTGTGGTACAAATGTGAAGTAAAATGGACTAGTTTGCCATTGCTTGTTTACAGCAGTGGCTCCTGCACTGCAGCAGTTCATGCAATATCAGTAAGATTTCAGTTGCAGCTGGCTGGTGTCACGAGCTATTTACGTTGACATGCCATTCATCCAGCTAAAAATAATCATACGCATTCACTGGCTCTTTTAAAATGTCATTGCAGCAACCTACTGCACTCAGTAGCTAACAATACAAACCAGCTGCCAGACTCCAAGCCAGTGAACTCTTGCTTTACACATGCGGGAAATGATTTAGGACCTCCTTCCTTCTTGAACGTATGCAGATACATTTTTGTTGTAAGCTTCCTGAGTGCTGCTGTCTTCTTGACCCTCCTCCAGCTGGGCTCGAGTTCATCAGGCTCCAGATAAACATGTCCTCATCGTATGCTGCTACGATAGCAGCGCTGATTACAACAAACTCTTTTAATCCACCCATCAAAACCAGGACCCACGCCACTTCTAACACAGCACGGACTCGTAAGCCTAGCCAGGATCACCGCTGCCCTCAAACTGTACAGAGGAATGCTGTTTCACCTGAGCCTCAGGGATTTTACGATGAGCAACAGGAGAATCCTGCTGACTATTGCATAGGTAGGTAAGACACCGACCCTGAAATCCAGCTCCCCTGGTTGAGATCTTCAATTTTCACATCTGCTGCGTATTTCATTGCAGGTGGTTACTACCCTGTAGAGATTGGAGACATTTTTGTTGACCGTTACCAAGTTGTTAAAAAGTTGGGATGGGGTCATTTCTCTACTGTGTGGCTCTGCTGGGATATGGTGTAAGTACAGGTTTGGTCCACTTGACTTTTTACACAACAATTATCAATATGATCCAGTAACTCACTGACATAATTGTTTGCATGCAGGAAAGGGCAATTTGTGGCTCTGAAGGTGGTGAAGAGTGCTCAAACATTCACAGAGACGGCACTGGATGAGATCAAACTTCTGAAATGCGTCAGTGTGGTCACATTGCTGTCAGATTCAAGTCATTTTGGAGTGCTCTTAAAACACTCGTGTAACAGAACTGGCTTAGGGTTAGGCTTAGTCTGGCCACGAGCGGAAGTCTGAGTAATCAGCGTGTTTAGTGGTGCAATGAACTGCAAAGGTTTTCTGCGATCATTTTGCTATTTTATGTACATCACTGTGGAGTCACAATAATGTCACCATGCTATGAAATCATGTGTCCTCTTCATTTTTATTTATTTTTGTTCAATACGTACTTGTTTAATCATCAGGTAAGAGACAGCGACCCCAAAGATCCTAAACGAGACAGCATAGTCCAGCTCATTGATGACTTCAGGGTGACTGGAGTGAATGGAGAGCGTATCCTTTATAAAGATGGTCGATCACAATTATCTGCTCCGCAACTTGTAGTATTTCATTGAGTGGTGCAGATCTTGTAAGTGTATTCTGGCTTCTTCTAAATACCCAGGGTGTAATATTCAGGTTCTGTGGTATAAAAGCAGGTCCTTAATTGCTCAACAGATGTGTGCATGGTTCTGGAGGTTCTTGGGCACCAGCTGCTGAGGTGGATCATCAAATCGAACTACACAGGCCTCCCTCTTCCCTGCGTTAAGAGCATCCTCAGACAGGTTTTGTGCAATCCTTTATTCCAACCTTTGAAATGGTCCCCTGTCTATGACCACTATTTGAGGTTTTTCTGTAAACAGAAGATGTTCTGTCTTTGCCTATGTCAGTGATCTGATTACGGTTCCTTCTCACAGGTTCTTCAGGGTTTAGATTACTTGCACACTAAATGCAAGATCATTCACACAGACATCAAGCCAGAAAACATCCTTCTGAGAGTGGATGAGGTTTATGTTCAAAAGCTCGCGGCCGACACCAAGCTGTGGCAGATGCCCAGGTCTCCTGTATTCACCAGCACCTCAGGTTAGCGATGCTGTGCTAATAATTAGCCTACATATGACTCAGTTATATTGTGTCTCGGGAAGTACATTAACCACATTTGTGCCTTTTTCCCCTCCTGATGTTTTTCCATTTGCCAGTGAACACAGTTTCCAGAGAAAAACAGGTGTGCAATATGAAATATATTCCTCTGATATTATTATCCTATTAATACATTTTTATTCAGCTCTGATTGTATTATGACCTTTACTTTTATACTTTGACTTACTTAGAGTGCGCCCAAGTTACTCGGAAAGCTGACTGGGGTTTTCCACACTCTTGGGGAGTGGGTAAGATGGAGTTGGTGTTTTGCTTTTATACTGATGCATCCTATAAGCTCCTTCATCTTTGTCAAACTGTGTAACAACCGGTCTTCTGTACAAGCACACTACACTGAGACTTCTATCCACAGTGAGTGGATATGGGAAAAGTTACTGTTCATACTTGATTTTTATCAGCAGTTGCTGAGTTGCTGAGCAGTTGTGGCCTCTTCACCTCAGTCAGAAAATATGCTCTGCCTGTTTTTTTGCATTTGTAACATTCATATAATCAATAATTATGGCATTCATATTGCAGCATTTTTTTCTTACTACCCACTCAGGTGTGTGTAACTTTTACAGAGAGTTTGGGCAGAGATTGGAGAGCACGTTATATGTGTTCATTCTACTGTATTTTTCTTCCTTTCTCATCCTAAAGAGACACTGGAAAGAGGCGTTTGCAATATATGCACTGCAGTGGAGTACAGACAAGTAAAGAGCAGGTTATCATGTATTTAGAGAGTACAGCTCCTATGGTGTATTACTTATGGTATATATTCTACAGTAGGCAACTTACTGTGACTATCAGGACTGGGCACTAAGCAATGCTGAAACAGTAAGCAGACACAACTGGTTATTTTGATGTCCTTCCAATAGCCGCTGTTGTGGTTTCACCATAGCTTGTTGTCAGCAACCTGCTCTAAATCATGTGAAAACTTTATGATTCACTGCTGAGGTATGAAATATAAAAACAATGCTAAATACATCCACTGTTGTCTGTGCACTTAAGTACTAATAGAATATGAAACATCACTTGTAGTTGCATTATTCTGCATTTTTGCTGGATCTCACAAAGCAGGCATAGATTTGTGATAAATCACTAAGCACATTTCTTATTAATTTCTTCGGTCCATGCTCTCTGCTGATTGTTTTCCACGTATGACTGTGCCCTACAGTCCAGCAGGATTTCCAGAAGTCCAATTAAGCGACTGACGAGGAAAGACAGAAGCCGACGAGGCAAGCCTGATGTGTCCGTTTCTGTCGGTGCTACCTCTAGCACCCATGGCTCCACTTGTCACTCTAAGCTAACAGGTTCTAACATCACTGTAAGAAGACAGACTCTGCTGTTGGAAGACAGATTGAATTTAGCTGCACACAGCCTCAGAGACTCCTTCTGCTCGTGTCCAGACCTCAGCACAGATGCTGCTGTCTCTGGATCCAGATCATTGTTATTACATCAGACTGCAGACAGAGATTCTCTGCTACCTTCACCATCATGTCCACAAGGTGAGTCTAAGAAGATTTCTTGGAGGGAAAGTAACTCTAAAGCCAACAGTTTGTTCCTCTTTCTGTGGAAACTTGCATTTTGGCTCAAATCTGTACTTTGGGCTGTGTGTTTACATAAACTGAAAGGCTACATGGATCGTAAGCAGTAAAAGTACTTTCTTAGCTGTCATGTTGTTTTATGTACTTAAGGCACCAGTGACTCAGATGTTATTCTGGACCTACTGAAGCCTCACAATGCTGACAAAATCCTCATCAAGATTGCTGATCTAGGCAATGCCTGCTGGGTGGTGAGTGAATTTATTTTTATTAGGGAATATGTTTCTGTTTGTTTTTGATTTCTAGAGAATATCTGAATTCCAGATCACACGGTTGTTGCCTTTCGGAGTTTAGAGTTGAGTTGGTCTATGTCATACCATAAATTCAGCTGCAACTGCCCAGGGCTTTGTGCTTCAGGATTCTGGCTTTATTAAACCTTTAAGTATTTGATATTATAGTATTATTCCCACATTTAATCAAAACACACTCAGAACTTTGAAGTAAACTGCACTCTGTTTCATAAATGGCCACACGAGTGCATTAAAAATGCTTCTAAGTCATCATTATGATGCAATGCAGCAGGTGCACGGCATGATAGCCATATTTACAGTGCCCTGTGGTGAAAACACAGCTGCCATATGTCGCTTGTGAGACTGTGTGGGCTGACATGTAGCTTAAGAGAGGCGTATGTAGCAATCTTGTGCAGTTCATTACAACTGATGGTTTCCATTTTATTTGTCCGAGTCAGAAAAACAGATCAAGATGCTGTTTTCTATGGTAACATTTTAAAAGCATGCAAGAAAAATGAAAAATTATTCTGTAGCCTATTATGGTATTTATCCCTGCTGTCAATGAAATGTCTATAGAATAATTATAATCTTTAAGGGTTCTGAATATAAACATATAGCCGCAGTGTCACAAGACTATTTTTTAAATGATATTTGTCAGGGCTTCAGGCGGATTGTTTTAACAAGTTTATTTACAGCACAAACAAACAAAACTGTCAAAGTTTAGGGTGAATGTTAGAGAAAGTCAGGAACAGGAACAGGTGAGCTGATCACTTGCAGGTGCATGGATCCAAAGGGCACAAACCAGGATTAGTCCCACCCTGAACACAGAAATCAACATGTCCAATATTCTCAGTTTCAGGTCTTCTTCTTCAGACACAGCAACTTAGAACTATTTTAGTAGCTGTGCCATTTGACTTTAAGATGAAAAGTTCTCAAAATTCAACAGCACAAAATGTTGTTGAAAAAGAAAAAATTTCCACTATAGTAGATTAAAATCACCCCTCCTTTATGCACATCTGCAAATCTTTGTACACGGATGGGGGCAGCTCCCTTACATTTACTGAGATTGGCAATTGACTGTGAGTTAATTAATGTGTGAAAATGGCTAACATTCTGTACAGCATCGTTGATCACCGATTCTAACTTGTGACAAAACAGATGACGATCAGGTTAGGATTGATTTAATCACTCAGGAATGCGGCTGTTTCTCTCTATCACCCCATCATAACCCTATACAGGAAGGTTGTGGTGGGAAGGTAATAATAATATATTAGAGTGACGAACATATAGACCAGAGTAGAGGGTAAATCACCAAATCTCCAAAGCAAATCCCACCCTGGCTGTACGTATGGCACTGTACGCAAACTCTGGACGTACTAAAACCTCACTACCCTTTGAACGAACTCTAATAACTTGGGTCATTCATGAACTTTTACTCCTATTATTGGATAAAGTTATGTTTATAACAAAATAAAATAATAAAGACATGCTCATCAACCTCAGTTTCACTCTGTGTTTAATGCCAGTCAGTAAATGTTAGCATGCTAATATGTTAAATTCCAGTTGTTCCTAAGAATAGTTATTTATCATAATTATTGAAATAATCTGGTCTGTCGTCATCATCATAACAGTGGCTTACACCAGCGGTCCCCAACCTTTTTTGCGCCACGGACCGGTTTATGCCCAACAATATTTTCACGGACCGGCCTTTAAGGTGTCGCGGATAAATACAACAAAATAAAACCAGTACCGGTTTATTCATAACACACGTGAAAAGACCCAGGAAACAGAGTTAACGATTAAAAACGATAACAAAGTCATGCTAAAAACCGATAAAAAACCCTGAAAACCATACATTTCGCACCCGAGCCTCAACTCTTGTGGCCCGGTGCCAAACGACTCACGGACCGGGCCCAGGGGTTGGGGACCGCTGGCTTACACAACCATGTGCATATAGATTAAGGGTCACAGGTTTTTAATTTAACATAGAGAGATTTTGTGCAGCCTTGTATGCAGCTCATCTATCTTGTTGCCAGCACAAACACTTTACCGAAGACATCCAGACGTGTCAGTATCGTTCTGTGGAGGCCCTGATTGGTGCTGACTATGGCACACCCGCTGACATCTGGAGCACTGCCTGCATGGTGAGCTAAGTACCTGGATATAAGTGTAAAAACAAAATAAAAAAAGAAGAAAGAAATGAAGGTCACACAGCTCATTGACATTCATAGATTCACTACAACCATTTTTATTTTTGTCCCTCTCTGTGTAGGCTTTTGAATTGGCCACAGGGGACTATTTGTTCGACCCACAGTCAGGAGCCACATTTTCCCGCGAGGAAGGTTTGTGGTGTACACAAATTTCTCTTGTCCTTGATTTATGTGCTTATAGTACGGTGTGTACTCATGTCCTTTCAGATCACATTGCCCACATCATTGAGCTACTAGGACCTCTTCCATCACAGTTTGCCCTCTCAGGGAGAAATTCTAAACGATATTTCAACTCTAAGGGTAATTTTGTGTCATTGTGCGATCACTTTGTTTGTTTTTTATTGTAGTTTGACACAGAAAGTTTTACCTATTTAATTAACTCTCTTTTTAATTCTCTTACGCAGTTCATCTTTTCCTTCCTAAAAGTGTTCTGGTCCGTTTTCCTTGTCTCCAGGACATCTGCGACACATCTCAAAGCTGAAACCATGGGGCCTGTTTGAGATCTTGCTGGACAAATATGAGTGGTCACGGGAGGAAGCTTTACAGTTCAGTTCCTTTCTCTTGACAATGTTGGAACTGCTGCCAGAGAAAAGAGCCACAGCTGCCCAGTGTCTAACTCACCCCTGGATTGCCTTCTAGACACACTGGCTTTGTGACATTTAGAGCCCAGTGAACTATCTCTGTGATGGGATTTGGTCAGCGGTGGGTGTAGCCTGGTGCTGGCATCATGAGCACAGCTTTTGATAATGTTTATTAGCCTGACTTGGGTTGTTTGGTCTTTTGTTAGCTGTCTAAGTTAGGCAATGACCAAAGTACAATTTTGTCCTACAAGAAAAGTGCCTCAAACCAAGCGTACAATATCCTTAAGTTTTGATAACAGAACAGAAGATTTGTTTTATTTTTTCTTCTAAAAAAGCAAATGAAGACCTCCCCTTCTTTATACCCAAGTATTGAAATGGCAACAGTGTAAAGCAGGATTTATTATCCCGCAAATATGTCCATCTGCGTACACATTTCCATTTGGGCAGAGGGGGGAGAAGGGTTTTCACCCACCCCAGATGTGCTCCAGTGCAGTCCTCCAAGATCCTAACTGCATGTCGCTGGATGCAGATGATGTAAGCATCTGCTGAATGCTGATTGGTTGACAAGTGGGCTGGAAAAGAGAAGGGAGCAACAGCAGAGTTCACCAGGAACAGGAGATAAAAACTTCAAAGATAAAAAAAATGCGTAATGAAAAGCACAGAGAGTGGCTACAGTGGACATGTTTCATTGCTTTTACTACTCTGTTTCACTTCACCTCTTTCTATGTTGTAACTTTGCTTTTCTCTGTGGCTGGTTGATGGAAAAACAACAACATGAGCGACCCACAGACCAGTTGTACCACATATTTGTATACTGCCTCCATCTGGCAACAGAGCTCTCTGCAGGCAGATGGGCAGTCCCTGAACCAGAGTAGACAACAAATGCTCCCTCTGCTAGCTTATAAATCCCACTTAGGTCTGAGGTGTAGAAGGGGTGTCTTCACACAGCTCAAGTATCAAATTAAAATTATGAAATGTAAATAGGATAATTACCCACTAAGAATATCAGGGCAAACACCTACAAATGATAAAGGTGATTTAATCAACACACATATTTAACCCTAATAAATGATGAAATGCTATGCACAACAAACAGTGCGCCCTGTTTTTGTCAAGACTGAGCAAGTGTGAGTGTGCTGACTGTTGAGATTAGGTCTGCTGTACATTCCTTGCATGCTCACAGCACAGCTCTGAGTAGGAGGGTGGATGGAAGAGGAGGGAGGAGTTAGCCTCATGTAAACGTAGGCATATGTCCGCCTGTTAGGAAACCAGCAGATTTTCCTCTAGCGGCAGGGGAAGCGAGAAGAGAGCTGAGAGCGAGCCTGCCTGCACACGTAAGTCTTCTATTCTTCTGTTCCCTGGGATTGTAATAAAAAGTAAGATTTTAAGAATGCAACCGGGTTTTTTTTTCCTAAGAAGAATTAGTCCTGCAGTTGCTAAAGAAAAACCACTGCTCAGTCTGGTTTGAATTCATATTATGGACTGAAGAGTATGCGAAATAGTATTGTGAAATAGTGTTGTGAAACTGTGGGACATCAATGGTAATTCCTGTAACTGACGCGGATTTCAGCCATGCAAAACCAAAAAAGCATTTCACAAATTCCCTTTTTACCAGTTTTGTTGTGCCTTCTCTGTTTTTGTTCCAGTGGAGTTTGAATTCAGGTAGATAGTAGGAAAAGCATGCAACTTCATGCAGCTGTTCATCTGCACAATGATAAACATGCATGTGTGTGTTTATGCAGCCTTTCTAAAATTCCATTTTATTTTCTGCGCCTGTTCCTGTATGTTCAGAAGAAGCAAAGTAAAGTAAGTAAAGGTTAAAGTCCCAAAGCTCTGCCTTTTGTGACACAGCTCTTAACCCCCGGCCAGTTGCCATGCAACTAAAACTCCAAATCAAAAGGAATTACCTCAACAGCCAATGGTCTCCCACAGTTGTATTATTAGTGCAAGGTAGAGTTGTTTCCAGCCATGCTTTTCACTGCTTTCCCACAGAAGCAGCTTTTGTTTAGAATTCTGGCTGTGCTCCCCCTCCCCACACACACCCTTTTCTTACCCATTTATCTGTGCTGGAGAAATCTAAACAGACTAATTGCTCCTGAGAGGAGGAAGGTCCACACAAAGCACTGTGTGGTGTGCTTTCAACTGTTTATTGGAGTTGATATCCTTGAGAGATATCATCATATTGAGTTTCGTGTGGGTGTTCATCTTGGACATGGCAGCAGCGGTAACAGCAGCTGATAGTGAAGCAGCAACTGTACACTGCATAAATACCCATCTCATTAACCCAACACAAAGGGAAAGGTAGGGCGAGAGGAGACAGGAGAGGAGCTTTCATTTATCTCATGCAGATTTGCCGTTATTGCACTGCGTCTGGGGTTCATTTATCATTGTCCTTTTCCATAATATAGCACTATACACCATATCTGCACTGAACTGATATTTTTACAATCTGGTTGCAGCATGTGGCTGACTCTATTCTACAGCTGCACAGGTGGAGCAGCTCTTCTGTATGCTCTGTACAGATGGCTGATTCCCACTGCTGTGCAGTATCATGGAGGACTGGCGCTATTGTGGCACGACATGATTGTGGAGCGAATGCTGGACACACTGACCCAGTCCACACGTCCTCAGGTGCGCCGTCCACAAACACTCACCTCTCACAGTGTCAACCATCACATACTGTGTCGATGTGATTTAGTTTAACAGTGTATGAAGCGTATAGAAAAGGTATGGCAGAACCAAGATGGAGAGAAAAAGCAAAGCATGTGAAAAATATAGTGACCACTCGCAGATAGGCTACAACAGCAAAGGTTCACACTGGGCTCCATTCATATCAGGTAAGGACAGAAACCTGAAGCTTAGTGGATACGGGCTCACCAAAACTGGAAAGCAAACAGCTGAAGAAATGATTGTGAACAATAAACTGTAAAAATATCCGTGGCACCCACGAAGAATATAGCATACCAGATTCATGGCAATAAATCTAAGAGACAAACAGTAATGTGAGGCAATCTGCAGAGTCGTCTACCATTTGTTCCACTCAGTAAAAACTACTTTTCACTGAAATTGTCAAAACTTACTTGTCTGGTTTCTTATGTTTTTCTCATGTTTTTCTTCATTCAGCCTCCCTTTTTTTTGGGTGGGGGTGGGGGTGTCACGGCGACCATAACTATTACAGAGATGTTAATGTAAGAGTGTCATGCACCTAAAACTCTTTCACATACACAAGTTGGAAATGCAGCGATTTGCAAATATATTTATTAAAAATACTAAAGACATTCTATTAACAAAAACTATTATGAACCTAAAGTTTTTTTTATTTAAATATTTTTAAATAATTTAATTTTACAGGTTTTTTGAGTGTGAAGTCAGTAACACACTGCAAAAAGTAGAAAAGGGTAAAAGCAAAAAAAGGACTGGAAAAAGAAAAAGAGTTGAAATGCTTAAAACATAAAATGAGTAGAAAATGGAAAGAAAAGTTAAACTTGTAGTTGAGCTTGTGCATCCAGAAAGTATTCACATCACTTCATTTGTTCCACATTTTGTCATTTTAGAGCGTTATTCCAAAATGGATTTAAATTCACGTCACAATTCCCCATAATGTCAAAGAACAAAAAGATGTGCTTATGTGTTGTCATGAAATCAGGGGCATTTTCACACCCGTAGTTTGTTTATGCTGGTCCATATCAGTTGATGAATTTGAGTTTTTTTTTTTTTTACTATGGTTTGGTTTGTTTTCACACAGAAAAAAATGTAAGTGAACTACAAGTGAACCTAAATGTTTCACTACAAACAACATGAGAGTGTTCAGTTCACTTATTGGCCAGATGTGTCCTTGGGGGGACTATTGGAGAACTATTAAAAATTGGAGAACACAGAGAATTTACATTTATTTCACGGCTAGTTGCTAGTCTGTACAGACCTTTGCACATCTATAATACCTTGCCACATCCCAGAATACAAAGTATACATGGCTACAGTAAATTTTTTAGCTCAAACTTGCAGTGTAAAGTGGGTGGTTTGTTTTGGATCTAGGCTTGGATCACATTCACACCCTAAATGAACAACACAAGTACATTTGCACATGAGACCACCTACACATGTGTCTCGGTGTGGTTGTTTTGGTCTAAACCCGAGTGTGATATTCTGTACAGTACTGTATACTATACATCCACACAAACCGGAAAAGGGGGATAACGAAACGATTCGATTTAAATGGTCTAAACACCACAGGTGTGAAAACACACTAATTAATAATTTAATGAAAACCAAATGACCCTAAAGACACTATTACTTTTAATATAATTTTTTAGTTGCGTATGGGGCTTAGGGTATGAAATACACTCACAGGACACTTTATTAAGTACACCTTGATAGTACTAAATTGGATGCCTTTTCCCCTTGAGAACACCATTAATGCTCTGTGACACAGATTCAAGAAAGTGCTGGAAAAATTCCTGTTGATGACAGATGGGGTAGTCTTGAGTATTTCAGAAACTGTAGATTTGCTGGGATTTTCCACACATGAGCATATTCAAGGTTTATAAAGAATAGTTAGAAAGTAGTAGGTCAGATGGCCAGACTGCGTTGAGCCAATAGGAAGACAACAGTGTGTCAACATGCAGAGACTCATTCCCACAAGGTATCCATAAGAGCATTGGTGATAGGATCACATGATAGGATTATACAGTTGCTGCAGATTTGTTGGCCGCACATCCATGATGCAATCTCCTGTTCAACTAAGGAGCTTGGAAATAAATCTTAAAGATGTCCTATTGGAACGGGTGATAGTGGGGGCCGTTTGAGTATAGAAAATCCATTGTCAAGTTTAATAAACCAGTTTGAAAGGATTGGAGCACTGCAGCCTCCCTGAGAATATTCCTGTAGACTGTGGGGTTTAAAAGATTCTTATTCAGTACGAAAGGGCAAAAGTGTGCCAAGAAAATATTGCCCACACGATTACACCACCACCACCAGCTGCCTAAACCCTTGATATAAGAAAGGATGGACTTACACTTCTGTATTATTTACAACAAATTCTGGCCCCACTATCTGAATGTCACAGCAAAAATTGAGACTCACTAGATCAGTCACCGTTTTTAGAATCTTCTATTGTCCAGTTATGGTGAACCTGTGTGAACTGTAGCCTCAGTTTCCCAAAAGGAGTGGCGCCTGGTGTGGTCTTCTGTTATTGTAGCCAATCTGCTTCAGGTTTTGATATATGGGTTCAGAAGTGCTCTCATGCATACCATGTGGGAATGAATCTCTGCAAGTTGACACACTGTTGTCTTCCTATTGCCTCAAAGCAGTCTGGCCATCTGACCTACTACTGGTACATTTTCTCTCACAAAACTGCCACTCAATGAATATTTTCTCTTTTTCTGACCATTCTTTATAAACTTTATATAAGCTTGTGTGTGGAAAATCCCAGCAGATCTACAGTTTCTGAAATACTCAGACTAGCCCATCTGTCACCAACAATTATGCCACAGTAAAGTCACTTAAATCACCCTTCTTCCCCGGTCAGTTTGAACTAAATGCCTAAATGTATTGAATTGCTGCTATGGAATTTGCTGGTTAGATATTTGCATTAAAAAGCAGTTGAACAGGTGCACCTAAAATAGTGTCCAGTGTTTTACAGAGCTTTAGAGCTGAAGCACAAAAATATGCAAGTAACGCTCCATTCTTTAGCAGACAGCTGTATTAAGGGCCCTGGCGGCCCAGTATATTGTGTGTTTGCTCCAATAAAAGTGTAAGGCGACTCAGAAAGACGCGTGGGAAGAGGGTGCAGCCTATACGGCACCGCTTAATGAGCTAATGTGAGACAGCTGTGCTGGCTGGGAGTGGCTCCTGGGAGTGATTGGTTGATGGGGATCAGGTGTGCAGCGGGAAGGAACCCTGCTGAGTTTGGACGAAAACCTAAGCTGGCTTTCTGAAGTCTGTTTTAATGTAATAACAGGAAATAACACAAGCACAACTTCCCCTTTAACAATATTTTCATAAGAGGGAAAATATCATTTGATTCTGTCTCATGTTGAAAAAACGAGTATCTAGCTCTTATTTATAGTGTGCAGACCACAATTTTCTCTTGTTGGACATCTATGAAATGTGTGAAACACTGGAACCACAATCATAACACAAGAAGTGATAAGATTAACAAAACTATATCCATATGTGTTTAAAATCCCCTTTAAAAATTCAACCATCAGATCAAAATATCTGTGCAAATCCAAGTATTGTCTGTTATAACTAATTGATGCTCGTAAACTCTTATTGAGGTTTTATTAAGTGGTGCTTTTTCTCCCCCTGCATCTAACTCCAGCGACTCCTACATGCAGTACAGAAGAACGCCACTAGAGGAGACCCTCGCAGCGTGGTGAAAGCCATCGACAACTTCTGCAGACAGAAGGAATGGGCCATGAATGTCGGGGATGAGAAAGGTACTGACTTCCTAATGATATGCTCAATGAGTAAAATCAGTTCCTTATTCGATCTAACTATATATTTTTAATATTTCTTTTTGTTTTGTCATAGGCTGCATTCTTGATTCAGTGGTGTCTGAAGTGAATCCTGTCACTGTGTTAGAGCTGGGAACCTACTGTGGCTACTCTACGGTGCGCATCGCCAGCCTTCTTCCTCCACGCGCCAAGATCATCACTCTTGAATTTAACCCAGACTACGCCAAAATTGCTCGTCAGGTTATTGCTTGGGCAGGACTAGAGGATAAGGTAACGAGGAGCTCTAAAAAGAAGCTGATTTGCATAGGGAATGCATAGGGTCAAATTGCAATATTCCTTTTTTAATTTTTATTTTCTATTTACTTATTTTTTTAATAGATCCAGGTAGTTGAAGGCCCATCTGGCGAGTGGATCCCCAAAATGAAGGAACAGTTTGGGGTGAAAACATTTGATTTGGTTTTCTTGGATCACTGGAAAGATCGCTACCTTCCTGACACAAAGCTGCTAGAGGCAAGTCTGTTTGACTCATCCTATACTCATTAAAGTCTTTGCTTTTTCTGCCATGACTCCAGTTTTGCCTTTCTTCTTTTTTGAATCAGGACTGTGGCCTCCTAAGGAAAGGCACTATCTTGCTGGCAGACAACGTCATCTGCCCTGGAACCCCTGATTACCTTGAGTATGTTCGAAACAGCCCGAGATACAAAAGCCAGTACTTCAAATCTCATCTGGAGTACACCAAAGTGGAGGATGGCTTGGAGAAATCTGTCTTCTTAGGGTAGTTTTAAAGGGGGAAAATAACCCCTATTTACACAGGTACTAGTAGACCTCAGACCTTCAGAGTCTTGGGTTTGCAGACTCTGCAAGTGAGGAGGAGAATCTGTTTTGCCTTTTTTAAATGTCATAAAAACTGAAATTAAAAGTGACGTGTAAAAGAAAAGCTGTGTTGTGAGCTTTAATTTCCACTGTATGAAGACTTGATGCATTCTTTGAGATGTCCATACTGATACATTAGATGGTAGTAATGATACATTCAGTCTTCTAATTTACTGGTGAGTTGCAAACTGATCTGGCAGCTGCATTTTTTTTCCCAGAGCATCAACTCAAATCAATAATAAATCTAATCCAGCTGCATTCTGTGGTGCAGAAACCTATTTTGCGCTCTCATATTCTCCACCATTGTGCCAGTGTTGACAGGTGTGTGATTGGAAGTGCATGTGTGTGCGTGCATGTGTGTGCGCTCACGTATAGGGAGAGTACGAATCAAATCGCTGCTCATCTAATCTCTCAAAGTGACGGAGGTCCATCATCCTGGTGTGTGTGTTGCAGGGGGGAGGGTTCTGCATTTGGTTCAGCTGTATGAAAAAAAGGGCTAGTCCACCTAGTGCTTTCTTCACAGACGCCTGCATGATAATCCCAATCTGTGGCCATTAGAGTGCAGAGAGAACGAGCAAGGAGAGGGTTCATGAGAGAGAGAGAGAGGGAGGAGGTGCCCAGACAGAGGCGCGCTCAAAGGGAAAAAGAACGAGAGAGAGGGAGTGTATGTGAGAGGGCTTTTAAGGGATTTGGCGGTGATTTGTAGAATCTCACTGCTGTAATGTTGCACTTTTCTCTGATTCTCACATGATATTATACCCCCCCCCCCCCCCCCCCTCCAAAAAAGCTGCAGAACTCTGTTTTTTCATTTTGTTTTACTAAACCACAACAATTTTTTTTTTTTTTTTTGTTGGACCATTGTTTTTAGAGAGTCTTTGGTTATTTTTGAGAGCGCACACAGGCTGACTGAGATGACAGAGGATTTACGATCAGTCAGGAGAGGAGAGCCTTGCTTCCAGATATAATAATCACATTTTGGACCCTGGATGGAGGCCTGCGTGGAAGAGTTTGTGTGATGGACAAAATCAAGGCTGGTCCATGAAGAATGGGCAGGTAAGACTTATCTTCTTCCTTCTTCACTATGAAGAAGTTTAAAAAAATGTGATTAATGCAGCTTGTGGAAATTCAAATCATTCTTGCATTGATTGCATGTATTTTTTTTTTTAACTTTATAATCACGGTATAGCAGAGGTATTTTAAATATGAGTTTTTATCATTCTAAGAAAATGACGTTATCCTGTAATTATTATTTAGAGCCTTGTGAAATTATAATTGTGATTTTTTTTAAATGGAACGGGCTCAACTGATCATTGTGGATTTTGGCAGTGATCCTCGTGCAGATATAATTAACCTGCTCCGGCTTTTGAAGCATGAAATGCGGTCAGGATTTAGTCAATGTTTTGTTCTGCAAAATTTATAGTGTTTTCCATCATCGCCTCTTTGCTCTTCATGATAAAAGCTTCCACTCTGTGTCATCCTGCATCTTGGCTAAAATCCACTCTTCAGCCACAGGTTTTTTTTTAAGTGCACCTCCATCTATCGCTTATATTTTGTTCTTTCTCCTACGTTTTCCCAGCTCTCATTCAAAGCACAGGAAACGATGTTAGACTGTAGGTGCTTTTTCTGCATCATTACCTAATAAGGGAATCACTGTTAGCATTGACTCTGCAGCTCTGCAGTTATCGTCCTTAAACATATCATAATTGCCATAAGGAATTAAAGATAAATATTTATAAAATGATGCACGGGACACACAGAATTTTACATTTTTATGCATTTCAAGTTGGATGCTGTATTTAAAAATTCAACCCAGACTGCTTCATGGATGTGGTGGATCCATAAAAAGAATAGTTAATAAGGTAAACCGGAGAGAATAAAGTGTATGAAGCTTCTACATGCTCTAACTTCAATAATAACCAGATGTTAACACCCCTTTTCTTAACTCCCTCAGGTGTCAAAGGTAGAGGGAGTGGCCCAGTGCTGTCAGTACCTCTGCTGGTCATCATGATATCAGAGGTCCTCTCATCCCATCAGTGCTCCTGGTTTGGTACGTCATATGGATACAAACCATGGCTTCGGTTGCTTTGGGTTCTGCTGGTGGGTTTCAGTCCAGCCTCACGTGCCCAGCAGGGCACCCAGCCTCAGTCCATCAAAATCGAAGGCGACATCACCCTGGGCGGCCTCTTCCCTATGCATTCTCGGGGTCCGGCTGGGATACCCTGCGGAGAGATCAAGAGAGAGAAAGGGATCCATCGACTGGAGGCCATGCTCTATGCCTTGGACCAGATCAACAGCGATCCCGAGCTGCTGCCTAACATCACACTTGGGGCTCGGATCCTCGACACCTGCTCCAGAGACACGTATGCCCTGGAACAGTCGCTCACCTTTGTCCAGGCCCTCATCCAGAAGGACAACTCGGATGTGCGCTGCTCAAACGGAGAGCCTCCGATATTCCCAAAACCGGAGAGGGTGGTTGGGGTGATTGGTGCATCTGGAAGTTCGGTGTCCATCATGGTGGCCAATGTACTCAGACTGTTTGCGGTGAGATTTCTTTAACCATCCTAGCTTTGTTAACCAGTGAAGGGGCAAAATATTTGGGACAGGGAGTGTTTTGAGAATGTAAGCTGATAAAATGATCCCCTCACAACCTCTCCTGAATCTGTTCACAAAGAAAGAGCACAGTAGTTCCCATTCACTGGGTTTGGACTCTCCAGTCAGGAGAGACAATGACAATTATTCTTAAGAAAACAAGTTTAACCAAACTGTGATCAGCTAACATTTCTTTCATTCTTGCTTAATATTTTACAACTACTGGAATCTTAAGGCATTTTTTTTTTAAATTTACCATTTTAGTGTTTCTCCTTTTGTCATGCTTGCAAAATAAAGGTAAAAGTTTAACACTTTGAAAGAATTAAGTATTACTAAAGTATTAAAGCATCTAAAATCTTCACTCAGAAAGTGAGTGAGGATCACAAACAGCACCGCCACATTTTAACCAGTCAGAAGCAACAAAAGGACCAGAAGCACTATGTTAAAAAAAAATGATTTACACACATCAAGTCCGAGGACACTGTGCCAGAAAATGAGCAACTATATGGAATACATTCCTAATTTTAGATTTGAGCAGCTTGCAGTGATATCAGTGACCAGCTGTGGCCAATAAACAGACGTCCTATGAGCGAGAGCTCGCACTTATGAAGTTAATTTATATAGCTGCACCTTCATTTCCTGCCTCAGTAGAGTTACAGTATTTGTGATTAGGTCGCTGCAGATTTAGGTCTTCTTTATTAAAATTTGAGATTGATTAAATCCCTCCTTAGAAGATAATGTGGACCTTGGTCATGATTACATTCTGATGGAATTCATCCTCTGGGTAGTCTGAGCTCCAGGTATTCAAAGAGAAATTGGATTGGATGTAAGGTTGATTGGCCGTAGGTGTTAATGTGAGTGTGGATGTTTGTCTGTTTTTCTGTGTTAGTTCTGCGATACGTGTGCGCGTCTGCCCAGGGTGCACCCTGCCTTTGGTATAGCCACCCCAGTACTTCTGGAACCCCTGAATTGGATAAGCAGTTAAGGAAAGGGTTGGACAAATGATAGATGAAGACATCTGATACCAAAATAGTATTGAGACACTTTATGTTTTTACCTAAAGAACTTACTGCTGCTCTACAGAGATAAACATCCCACCTCTTGATGATATTATAAAGCAGTGTAACTGAAACAGCTATGCGACCTGAATGAACCTGTGTATTGCTGCCTGTCAGAGTGACACTTACAGGGCCGTGAATCCATTGTAATTGTTGGAATCTGCAGGTTAATCCAGGTATTTCTTTTTCTTTGACAGGTGATTGACCTTTAAACACTGATTACACATTGTTTATAGCAATGATGGAACACTGAGTCTGTGCAAATCTAACATTTGGGGCAAGCAAGTAATACAGAAAAATTGTAACAACCAGGCTGATGTGTTTGGATGTTTCTGTTTTGGTGAATTCTGCAGTTAATATCTGCCCTCCATCCAAGTTGCTCCTCCTTCAGCTCAGAATCCACAACTTGGGTAGAGGGCAGGTATTAACTACAGAATTCACCAACTCCACTAAGCCCCTCTCAACAGCTCAGGACCCTGGGCTCAAAATAGTGTCAGGGTAACAGGATGACCTTGGTTCTAGGATAGCAGCAATTTGTGACCAGTGTGAAGTAGATTTAGCTAAATAGTGCGTTTCCTCCTACCGTCCATATGTGCTGCTTTCCAGACCGCAAATGCTTCTAGTCTGAAGTTCTTTACATATTCAACATCTGCTCATAACCAATACACTTTTTGTTGTAACCTGCTCCAAATGCATCTTTATTTTATTTTTTTCCTTTTTCAATAGGTGAGCATAAACTATAAATAATGTAAGGTATCTTATATGAGACTATTTTTAAATGAGTTATAGAGCATGCATTCATCGAGTTTTCTTTAATGAAGTTTTTATAAATTTTGCAAATACCTCTGAAGCAATTAACTCTTTAACATGTTCATTGACAGTTAATATTTTAGGGTCTAAACCCTTAATAATTCAAGGTTGTGTAAAATAACTAACCCATTAATATAGCTTTCACAAACCCCTGTAAGATGCACCTGTAGGCGAATGTTCTATACTGACTCATTCCAGAGGGTCATAATTATATCCATGTTTGTCAGCCTCTTTATTCTATACCCGGGCTCAGTGTCTTGATGAGTCAGTCTAGTTTGTTCAAATTACAATGTTTCTTTCTCAGCTTCACTTGTTTTATGACTGTAAGCAGATTTCAGCAAGACTGGACTAAAAGAGGATGCTTATGTTAGTGATAAGGCTTATTGATTTTAACAAGTGAATTGGTGCAGATGCTTCTGTGGGATTAATTTGGGAGAGGATTATGTGTTTGTCTTGTGCATTATAATTTTGCATGCAAACATCTGAGTGACTTTTCAGACAATGATACAGACTTCTCTGGACACTGATGATGTCACATGCCAGTCACTCTTACAAGGGGGAAGGAGAGGGCAGGAAAGTTCACCAACCTGATTTCAGGATGTGGTCTGGACCACAGAGGCTTACCAGTACATCTGAGACTGACGGGGTTAACGCGGACCAGCAAATGCAAGCTGCATGTGGCCACTAGAATTAAATGTATTGTATGGCTTACAGCTGAGAAATGCTAACCTTTCTCTAGGCTCCTGATCTCTGTCTCTCCCTCTGTGCTTAACGTAATTTGACTAAAACCACACTAATCCTTGCAGATAATCTGTGAAATGGTTCTCTCGGTCCTCTCTCCTTCTCCCCGTCACTGCCCCTTGTGAATACCTTTATCTCTCGGTGCTCTCCAGAGAGGGCTGGATGTTAGCCAGGTTTGGGGGGACTGGCATTAGCAGGTTCAGGGTTGAGACTGTCGACATAAACTGTGTCATTAAAGATGTAGCACACCAACAAATTAAGCTTCCCATCCTTATTTTCCCCCTTTACTGCTCTGGTTCCCACCATCTGTACTCTACTGTGACGTTGGCTGTATCGTTAGTGCAAACCAGCTCTGGGATTTTCAAGAGATGAACGCTCTATGATAGTCCAATTTTGGGATTTTAATGCACTGTGACTTGCCAGTATTACTGTGGGAGGCATCCATTTAAGGGCTTGCCTGTGAGTAAGTGGTGCATCATGCTCCTGACATGGTTCACTGCCTCTTGTCATCCCTTTTACCTTTGGATTCACATATTGGCCTAATAATCAGCACTGCTCATGTTTTCCATTTGACCCGACTCTTTCATCACAAATGACCCATCCCTGTGTCTCAGATCCCCCAGATCAGCTATGCATCGACTGCCCCGGAGCTGAGCGACAAAAGCCGCTATGAGTTCTTCTCCCGTGTGGTGCCTCCTGACTCCTACCAGGCTCAGGCCATGGTGGACATCGTCAAGAACATGGGCTGGAACTACGTGTCCACGCTGGCATCTGAGGGCAACTACGGAGAGAGCGGAGTGGATGCCTTCCTCCAGATCTCCAGAGAAGCAGGTTGTGTGTCTGACTGCACTGACGTGTCACGACAACAAGGGATTAGTCATTTGTGTTTTTCCCACTCATTAAAAGACAGGAAGGAGCAATGCTTTAATAAAATCATTTGTGCTTTTAAATCTATACGATGGGATGACATGTTAGTCCTAATGTATTAGTGATCACATTTAATATGATCAAATCCACATACATCAGTGATTGACAGTATGGGACAGACTCTAACAGCTTTGTCTACTGTCCATTACTTTATCCAGATGGAAATATCTCTATCTTGACTTCTGGATGGTTTGCCATAATATTTTATACATTGTATCTGAATGGTGAATCTAGATCAAATTCAGTCATTTATAATAATTTTAATTGGAGACAGATCATCTCGTGCATTTAGAGATATGACTGCCCTGAAGAACAAGATTAAAGGTAAGAGAGCTGCCAGAGTGCAAGCTGGTTACAACCATTTCTTTCTATTGGGCGGTGAAATAATAATCAATAATTAATAGAATGTCTTACGCACCCTTTGTTTGAAATTCACCTTTGGAATGTAAAAGAGTTAGGAAATGACATGCAATGATAGGTAATCCATCTTTCAATACTCAAATAAATCATTTTGCATCTCAGCAACATGCAGTTATGTTTACAATGATGAAGGCAACACTGGAGGTGAGGACCTCTGTCTCCCTCTACACATCATTTCTGCACATGGCTGCAGTGATATAACAGAATTTAACCAGGATGGGACAATAAGTTCTAAAGTGTGTGTGAAACAGAGGTGCAGGTATAAAAAAATCGGATTATCGACCCAAGGGAGCTCAGAGTGAGAGCAGTGCATTATTATTTCAGAGATTAATCATAATGTATATGCAAATTCAGAACACATGTTAATGACCATTGCTTTTTGAAAGAATTAGTGAATACAACAAAACACACCTTTCAGGTTTCATGTATTTTGAAACTGGGTTTTTCGGAGACTTTTTTTTTAGTATTTAACACAATTCGGTGAGATGCATACTGAACTTGGAGAACAAAGACAAACTGTCGATCTACTGGTGCTGGTATTGATCTGATACCAATAATAGCATTAATATTGATATTTGGATTGGTCCACCCGACTCTAACCCAAAACAAAGATCTGATACTGTGTGGTGGGTGTTGGGCTCAGTCTCAGTACAGCAGAAAGGTTTGAGTGTGTTCTTCCCATTCTGGAATTTACTAGGATTTGGTCATATAATATTGTGTGTACAGCAAGGATTTTCATGTTATGATATTATTGCTATTTTGACACATAGGTCTAAGCTCATTAATCTAAATAATTAGCAGACAAAAAAACCCCAACACCTTAGCTGGGTGTTGTTTTTGCAGAGTCGTGGGAAAACCTAGCTACCTTTACAACTGACCTAATGTTGGCATGCTAACACTGCAAACAATAAAAGATGATTTTTTTGGTCTGTGACACAGGAGGGCTGTGTATTGCACAGTCCATAAGGATTCCACGAGAGCCCAGACCAGGGGAGTTTGATAAAATCATCAAGAGACTGATGGAGACCTCCAACGCTCGCGGGGTTATCATCTTTGCCAATGAGGATGACATCAAGTGAGTCATGCTCTGCTGCATGGTGTATTAGATACATGAAGTCTGCAAGATATTCACAAGGATGCTGTTTTTTTGGGGGGGGGTTTTGTGTCCCGTTTGGATCTTTAGCCATCAGAATTGTTGTCTTAAGGCCAAGAAAGATGCCAAGCGGATTTCTTTTACCAAGTGGATCATCATGGCCTTGCCATATTGGTCCATTTGATTGACCTTTATTATAATTATGAATTTATTTTATTTTCAGTTGCTACAAACAGGACAGACATGACTGGGGGATAGGACAGGGAGAAAGAATGAAAGAAAGAGAGGCAGAGAAAGAAAACCAAAGGGGAGAAGAGACGGTGAGAAGGGGGGAAGGAAAAAAAACAAATAAACAAAAAAAACAAACACCTGGGTCACCTGTATGGAGAAAAAAAACAGAGGAGAAAGCAAACAACAAAGAGCAACATAATAAAAAAAACCGGCACCATCACAAACTAGCTAGCAGTAGATATCAGTAGATACTAAATAATAAACGATATTGTGCAGCACGCAAGATAGACAGAGCACAATGTGCTATGAGGCAGCAGCCAAGAAAGCTGTAGTCCGCATCTGTGATTACCCGTGTGTACACCTGTGTGCATACCTGTGTGGATCAGCATGCTTGCATTCCAAAGGTTTCTCCATGTAACGATCTGCTAGGGAGTGTGGGGAGCCACAGCCCCGTCCCCCAGGGTATGAAGCAGGTATGGAGGAGATCAAAACTCCAGACATCCAGAGGCCCCCACAAGGATGCTGTTTTACATTTAACTATGTAGTCTCCTGTTCTAACCACTCTGAGCAAAGAATGACAGAAGAAGAAGAAATTTCATCATGATATATAACTGTATCTTTTAGACGGGTGTTGCAGGCTGCCAAAAAGGCCAACCTGACAGGCCACTTCCTATTTGTTGGATCGGATAGTTGGGGATCCAAAAACTCTGCGATTGAAGACCAGGAGGAGGTGGCTGAGGGTGCTGTCACCATCCTGCCTAAAAGAGCCTCCATTGACGGTAGGAAAATGTATTAAATGAGCCTTAAATCTAACTCTGAACAGCTGGATCCAATAAGCATACCCACAGAAGCCTGTGACATTGACAGATGAGTCTAATATCAATGCACCAAATAAAGGAAATTAACGATTGATAAGTCTGATATATCCCGATCTGATATTTCCAGCCTGTATAAATTCTGAAAAGTGACTTAGAGCCATATTTCAAAGGATTTTTTTTTTTACCATTATCTCTGCTCCAACATGTGAAGTCCTGTTATTTTAACTGTTTTTAAATTAAATGCGTAAACGATTCAGGGTTCGACCAGTACTTCACTTCGAGGTCGCTGGAGAACAACAGGAGAAACATCTGGTTTGCAGAATTCTGGGAGGATGACTTCAAGTGTAAACTAACTCGTCCTGGGATAAAATACGATCCTGGTAGAAGAAAATGTACAGGTAAGCAGGGAGCAGCACCGAAATTAAAAAGTGTCACCTTATCTGACTTATGTATTGGTCATTTTTGTTGTCCGGCAGGTGACGAAAGAATCAGCCGAGACTCTCAGTACGAACAGGAGGGCAAGGTGCAGTTTGTGATTGATGCTGTGTACGCCATGGCCCACGCCTTGCACAGCATGCACCTGGACCTCTGTGCTGGCTCCATGGGCGTGTGCGAAAAGATGGACCCCGTAGATGGACGCATGCTCCTCCAGTACATTCGCTCTGTGAACTTCAATGGTGAGCTTCCAACTTTCAGTCAGTTTTTCCGCACCTACCTCCTGATATGTCTAGCTATTTAGATAAAAGGAGAGTTTCATTTCGTTGCTGCTGGGGAGAGAAATGCTGCAAGGAGATCTTTTTGTTAGCAAAAGCCATGCTTTTCTAACTACCGCTCTCTGCCACTGGAGAGGTTTTTAAAAAGAAGCAAATTTAAAAGGGAACGCAGCGGAAGGGAGGTCGTGTTGAAAACGGAAGCTTTGAGATGTTTCTGCTAATGTGCTTAGCTGCAGAACACGGCGCATTTCTTCAAAGCACGTCCCCTCCCTTGGGCTGCGTCCTCGCTCTTCTCTATACACAACGAACCCGCTTTTCATCCTCATCTTTCATACAAAAATATTGCAGTTTGGAAAAAAGAAAAAAAAAAGTGTCCTGTGAAAGCATCCTATTTATTGCGCTCCTCTTGCTGCATGACCTTGGCTTGTATGGAAGATTTTCTGATTTAGCGCCTGCAGGGACCCGAGAGGAACATTCAATCACGTTAGGGCAACAGAGGAGAGTGCACTGAAAGACTGTACTCGTGGAGGAGAGCCTTCACTAAAGAGCATCCTGCACTCAGCTTTCACATGATTGCACAAGAGTGAAGTAAGCAATAAGCTGCATTCAACAGTGTGTGGGTGTTCTCTCTGCCGCTAAAGATGGGGGTGTTTTTCTCTGGTTAAGGCAGTTTGAATGCCTTCTGACTTTTGGCTTTCTTTTGATAGTGCATAGGTCATTTAGACTGTCTCCATCTAACAGGTAGCGCAGGAACTGGAGTGATGTTCAATGAAAATGGAGATGCTCCGGGTCGATATGACATCTTCCAGTACCAGATGTCCAATGTCAGCAATCCTGGCTACAAGAATATCGGCCAGTGGACAAACCATCTTCGCCTCAATGTAAATGTCTATTTTTACTACAGTTGTGGTACAGAGTGATATTCAGAAGTTCATTTCTGCTGCATGAGAAGATGAGATATTAACTTAGTTTTGCATAAAAACTGGAAACAAAGCTCTAGTTTAACATTATGTCTCGTTGTCCTGTTTTCCTCCCCTCACCCCCTGGTTGTGGCAGATGGCTGCCCCTCTGCGAGTCTGGTTCTTCGTGCTGAAAGGAAGTTTTTCCTTCGCACTGTTGCCAAATGCTTGCTCACTGGGGGGCATCTAAATGTTAGAGTTTTTGCTCTATTATTGTGGGGTCGTCACCTTAGAAGCTGAAGGTGCCCAGCATCCAGTTCCCATGACCATGAAATTATTCGGTGCAAAAGCTGTACGTTTCTGCTACAGTACGACCCGACACTTTGTTCTTTTTAGATGATATAGATAGTTACCTTTTCCAGTTTCTATGCTAAACCTTGCATTCAGCAGATATGAAAGTGGCAAGAAAGTATAATTTTCAAAATTGCAAACTATCCTTTCATTCTAAGATTCCTTTTACTGCAAGCTTTTTGCCAGATGGCTGAAAGCTTCCTACAGAATAGATAGCTTCAGACAGAAAAAAGGCATCTTTTCCAAGTTTCCCTACCCATCATAGTATAGCATTTGATTTTCTTTGTAAACCAAAACTAAAAATATGGTGACAATGTGAGGAAATTTTTATTTGTGAAAGGTAATAAGTTAACAATTTTATTCTTTTTATGCCAGTTTACCTGGCTTTCATAGGCTTTAAGTGATTGTGGAAGAAGTATTTTTGAGGAGTTTTGTTTCACAGTTATTAGCCTTGTGTTAAGTCACAGCCAGCTGTAATATAGTAACACACTGTGTGTGTGCATCCATTTCAGTCAGAGGAGATGCAGTGGTCGGGCGGTGACCGTAAAATTCCAGAGTCGGTGTGCAGTTTTCCCTGCGAGTCTGGCGAGAGGAAAAAGATGGTCAAGGGTGTTCCCTGCTGCTGGCACTGCGAGCTCTGTGATGGCTACCAGTATCTGCTGGATGAATTCACCTGTGACATGTGCCCATTCGACATGAGGCCCTTGGAGAACCGCACGGGATGCCGCCCCACACCAATCATCAAGCTGGAGTGGAGCTCTCCCTGGGCCATCATCCCCGTCTTCTTGGCCATCCTGGGCATCTTAGCAACCACCGGAGCCATTGTCACCTTCATCCGCTTCAATGACACACCCATTGTCCGGGCTTCTGGGAGAGAGCTCAGCTATGTGTTGCTGACAGGAATCTTCCTCATCTACCTCATCACCTTCTTCATGATTGCAGAGCCCAGTGTGGCAATATGCGCCTTCCGCCGCCTGTTTTTGGGGCTCGGGATGTGCATCAGCTACGCCGCCATGCTGACGAAGACCAACCGGATCTACCGCATCTTTGAGCAGGGCAAGAAGTCGGTCACACCTCCTAAGTTTATCAGCCCGACCTCTCAGCTTATCATTACTTTTATACTCATCTCAGTGCAGGTAAGCTTATCAATGCTTCTCCGCCATAGATAAGTCAAAGCTCATGCAGCAGTCTAAAGCTCCTTTCCTCTACAGTTACTCGCGGTGTTCATCTGGTTTGGTGTGATCCCCCCACACACCATCATTGACTATGAAGAGCAGAAGCCTCCAAACCCAGAGTTTGCCCGTGGAATTCTCAAGTGCGACATGTCCGACCTGTCCCTCATACTGTGTTTGAGCTACAGCATTGTACTGATGATCACCTGCACGGTGTATGCCATTAAAAGCAGAGGAGTTCCTGAGACCTTCAATGAGGCCAAACCAATTGGCTTCACCATGTACACCACCTGCATCATCTGGCTGGCCTTTGTACCCATCTTCTTTGGCACAGCGCAGTCTACAGAGAAGGTAAGAAATGTAACAAGGGCAGTGCATGGTTTCAGAAATTCTGAAAATGTTCATATAAACAGGAAGAGGCTACTGTGAATGTGGAGAGCATACACCACCAAACGTCAGAGAAAGTCTGGCAACGGAAAGCAGGCCGGCACAGAGAAAAAATAAACTTTGAGGGAGGGGCATTTTACTTCCAAATGACAATGACGTGAAAAATGCTGATAAATGGAATACAAGTGAATTATGCAGGAGGGTTAACTACAGCCTTAAAACATCCACCACTAGCCAACAAGTTTTATATCCTGAGAGTGAAGTTTTGATTACCTGAATATTCAGTTGACATCACTGGTTAATGAATTCTTACCTGCTTACTTTATGTAAAGCATGTAATGTGAAAAATTTCCTGTTTTTCCCCTTTTAGATCCTTTCAAATTTATATGGATTTTGGTCTGACAATATAAATCAATTAGGTGAGAAAATGATCTGGTGATTTATTAGAGAATAAAAAAAGAGATTAAAAACTCCACGATATTTAGATAAAATATTGTACCTATAACATCAGTGCTTTTATTTGTCTGCCTTTATTTATTTATTTTGAAATATGAAAAATAAAAACAATTAACTTGACGCAACTAGGTTTTCCTGAAATTGAGTACAACAACCTACTCGCACATAACTGCATCACAGGTAATATCATCATTTCTGGGGCCAGCGAGTATTTTTAGATGTGAAATTTTATTTGTGTTGCTGCTATCACTTTGTACATCTACTTAAAGTAAAGTTATGAATTATAATAGAGTATAACTTGTGGCAGCTGAGTGTGAAGCAGCGGGAATGAGGATCAGCACCTCCAAATCTGAGGCCATGATTCTCAGCCGGAAAAGGGTGGAGTGCCCACTCCGGGTCGGGGATGAGTTCCTGCCACAACTGGAGGAGTTCAAGTATCTCGGGGTCTTGTTCGCGAGTGATGGGAGAAGGGAGCCGGAGATCGACAGATGGATTGGGGCTGCAGCTGCAGTAATGCGGACGCTGCACCGGTCCGTCGTGGTGAAGAGGGAGCTGAGTGTAAAAGCGAAGCTCTCAATTTACCGGTCGATCTACGTCCCTACCCTCACCTATGGCCACGAGCTGTGGGTAGTGACCGAAAGAACGAGATCGCGGATACAAGCGGCAGAAATGAGCTTCCTCCGAAGGGTGGCTGGCCTCTCCCTTAGAGATAGGGTGAGAAGTTCGGCCATCCGGGAGGGGCTCAGAGTAGAGCAGCTGCTGCTCCACATCGAAAGGAGCCAGCTGAGGTGGTTCGGGCATCTGACAAGGATGCCCCCTGGGCGCCTCCTGGGTGAGGTGTTCCAGGCATGTCCCACCGGGAGGAGGCCCCGGGGCAGACCCAGGACATGCTGGAGAGATTATATCTCTCGGCTGGCCTGGGGACGCCTTGGTATTCCCCCGGATAAGCTGGAGGAGGTGGCTGGGGAGAGGGAGGTCTGGGCCTCTTTGCTTAGGCTGCTGCCCCCGCGACCCGGCCCCGGATAAAGCGGATGAAGATGGATGGATGGATATAACTTGTGGCTTTTTGATTTGATGATACAAATCCAATGTGTTCAATTGGTTGAAGATGGCAATTTCTTATGTATAATATTAATAATAATAATGAAAGGTATTTTACAGTTCTGATGATTGTGTTTTCAGGAAATTTTAACAACCTCTTTGGAGTAGGCCAACAGTTTTTGGAGGCAAGAAAAAACAAAAACAAAAACTTTTATATGAGACAAAGAATAGCAGGAAATTTTCAGATGATGACTTTCAGAGACTGATATAATAGCTTCAGCTCAAAAATAAATCTGTTTAGTAAAAATGTCACTTTTTAAAAGGACAAATGAATAGCTGAATTATTTCTGGCTGCTCTTTGTGTTGGGTTGGGACAAAAAGAAATTAAAAGAAATAATTTGACCCACTAAATGACAGGTCAATAAATTCTTCTACATAGTCAAATTTGATCTTTTTCAAGATCATAATTAAATCTCGTTACATTACATAAGCACTCCCTGAGCTCCACTTACAGTTAAAATAAACAGTATGCTGAATCGAGTTACGTAATGCACAGTAACACACGAACTGTAAGAAAGTAAATGAATCCCTCAGATGCTGAAAGTGAAATTTGAGTTTGTTGCCTGTCATATCGTATTTGCTTCCTGCTGTACTCGCAGGACATCCTGCTCCCACTGTACTGAGGGTTTCATTTAGCTTGTGGGCTATTTGCTGCCGTCACAAAGTACAAGACAGTTGGGGGGGATATTTGAAAAATAGAGACGGGCTTTGGCTAATAGAGAGCTGTATTATGAACCAGTCAGGCTGAAACAATTACTGCCTGAGGTGCTTTCAAAGTCTTTTCACCTCTTCCAAATGGAAATGAAGTGAATTAAGAAAAGGAAAGGAGGTCAGATGTGCAGAGGGACGATAAGAAGCCCTCCAAGACCAATTCAGCCATCCCATTCAATTAATCATCACTTAGAAAAAGAGCTAAATATAGACCTTAACTTTTGTCTGGCTCATGAAAGTAGCGGCTGTTATGCTCCCATCACATGTTGGAGGAGGTGATCTACCTGTGATGACTGTAATTACCTATGAAAGGACCATACAGTGATTCTCAGCTAGTCCTTCTGCTCGGGCCACATAACTACAGTCCACTTCACTTCTAAACAGTAAACAGCTCCGTTCATAAAGGGAGACGTCACTACAGGGACAAACACATGTAAAAGATGATAAAAGGAACTGTACTATATGGACATGAGCCAGGATGTGTTGCTGCTGAGGATATTATGCAACTTGCGACCTATTTATGGCACAAAACATTTCTTATCTATGATACTTGTGGTTGTATTTATTTATGACCTGTTTAGTTTTCTTGAATAATGAGGGGTTTTTTTTATAATTCATTGAAGGCAGATCTCAGAAGAAGTCGCTCACTGTGATTATTGTCGGATGCATGCAAAACAAGAAAAAAGGAAAAAAAGAGGAAGAGCAGCTAGATGTGGTCAAAGCCCATAAATAGAGGCTCTTTTCCTGACTTCATATACTAGATCATAAATCATTCATCAGGGGGAAAACACTGCCTTCCCTGCTTTGAGATGAAAATTGTAAGGACTGCATTGTGACAGCGCAGATTACATGTACCCTGCTTTCCAAACTATCCTTGCTGCTGCATCCAGTATGCATGAAATTAGGACACACCACCTCCATTGGGCATTCAACTTTGACCCCTTGCTTCCTCTTGTGGGTCAGAACACCAAAATATAATAAAATTTAATTAAATTAAAAAATGTGCTTGCTCACCTACTGGAAAATGCGAGTAGATGCAACAAGACATCTTGTTGTTTTGCGTTTATGTATAAATTATTGCGCCAAACAATATTTTTTGGGTTATTAAAATAAATTATATTGCGGTATTGGAAATATATTACCATAGACTGTATATAACAAATGGATATAGCCATGGCAAGCTCACCTATGGATTTCTGGACTCTGTGTTTTGACTACACCATGTTGGGCTTTTTGGTGCCAGAATTTGAACGTGAAGGTGAAGTAGTATCGGTTAAAGCTAGCAAGTTTGATTAGCCAGCCACTTTTTCCATAATTAATGAATCATTATGGGCACTACTTTAACTTACTGGTTGAGCAGGCGCTCTTAAGCCTTATGGCTGAAATGCCCTCTCTCCCCCTCTTTCCTGCAAACCGTCAAATAAAGGCTAAAATCACCAAAACAAAACAAACAAATCTATAATTTTCTTAGTGACACAGAAGTGTGTGTGTGGAAGGATTTTTCTGAACTCCTCCGTCTCTGTTGCAGATGTTCATCCAAACCACCACTCTGACCGTGTCCATGAGCCTGAGCGCCACCGTATCCTTGGGCATGCTCTATATCCCCAAAGTCTACGTCATCATCTTCCACCCGGAGCAGAACGTCCAAAAGAGAAAGCGCAGCTTTAAAGCCGTGGTTCAGGCGGCTACCGTGACCACGCACCTGTCCCTGAAGTCCAACGACAAACAGAACGGAGAGTCCAAGGTCGAGCCTGACAGGTCACAGTGACGGGAATCAAAATGACAACTGAAGCCAACAAAGAAATGGTTTGCAAAGAGTGGGAAAAAATAGCATTTAATTAAGCTTTGTGGCTGGATTGTGTGTTTCTTCTTTGAATCCCCCCTTTTTATTTTGGATTGAAATACCAGCAAAAACATTTGTGGATGATGTTTCTTTTCACACTTATTTAGATAATCCAGAAAGTGAAAGCACAAAAGAAACCTGAAAGGCTCACTCTACATCATGGGGAAAATGTGACAGCTTAGCAGGGCTATGGAAAAGATACAGAGCCACTTTGAACGGACTTCAGAATGATCTACATATAGATGTGTTGACATGAAAATGGAAGACAATTAAAAAATGTTAAGCTTAAATGGAGACTTTTGCTTGGCAGTAAGATGTATGCTTCTGTCAAACCTCAATGAAACATCGCTGTTCACAGGCTGCATGGGTTATGTGTTTTACGTTTACACGAATGCTATTTATATGGGCTGTTGTAACCTTTTCTTCTGCTTGCACTGGAAGGATGTATCTTTTAAAATGCCCCACTATGTCCTGTCATGACGACCCCCTGGGCTAGATACAACGAACCACAAAACTATAATCACTCACAGCTAAATCAATATCCAGTCACTAAGGAAACACAGCATTTAATTAGTCTTATCACTGCAATTATTTTGGCAGAGAATGAATTACTTTTATTCTGGAAACTGAATTCATGAGTGCACAAAGGATACAAGTGATTGTGAACAGGATGCATTATCTTGTACTTGTTACTTTTCAGTTTTCCACAGTGGAAAACAATGGTTGGCATTTTCCCCATATTGTTTGTCCAAATATCAAGCAAACTTGTATAAAGGTCAGTTTGTGAGGGCTGCATGCCAAAGCTGTAGACAGGCTACATTTATGTTAATGCACAGGAACATCACAAGCAAGCTTCACCTCTTTTGGCTGCGTTGGATGTTGTTCCATGAAAGGTCCTCCATCTTCACCAGTTCTGCAAACATTAAAATTCATTTGACATTGAAAACGGGGCAGAATGAGCAAAAAGCCCCAATTTTATGTTATTTTATTAGTTTTTGCAAGTATATTATTTGCAGCGCTGTTTTTTTTGTTACTTGACCACGATGCATAACTCAGGTTTTGACTGATGTTTTTTTGAGCCTTTTCCTGTTGTTCTGGCTTCTTCAATATAAATGGATTCAGCATTCCTCACATGCAGGCAGTATCACTCACGACGCAGGCTGGCTGCCAGGTTCATACCCTTATGTGAGAAAATCTTGTTTGTACTGCCCTCTGCAGGGAAGTCCAGGTCATTGACATGTTTGTGAATAAAAGTCTAGAAGAAATTGTCAATTGCAAAAGAATCTTAATAAAAAAATATTGTTTATTATTTGAGTTTGCTTACATCCAGCATGACAATTAAATCTAAAAGAAAAAATACCTACAGTAACTCCCCATGTAGGTTAGTCAGGGAAAACAGGGTGAAAAATAGCAAAGCATTTCAAAGACTTTTTTTTTAAATGATAAAGATTTTTGTTTGCCACACTGGAAAAGCAAATGGGGAATAAATAACAAAAAAGTATCGCATTAGACACTGGCCCAGAATTTTATAATCATCGCAACCCTCAGTCAAATTTCTCAAGTAGCTGTTTCTCTCTCACAAACAAATACACTCCCACAGAACTACGAGGCTTCAAAACACAAGACACTGCCTACACAAACAAATTCATATCAGCACAAAAAAATAAATGTAGAGCAGGGTTTGCAGTTCACCCAAATGCCAACATTTGTCATTTCTTTTAGATAAAAGTTCATTCCCAAATGCTTTTTTGGTGTTGAGTGGCAAAAACAAACAAATCAAAAAACCCACAGCCAGGTTCTCGGTTTTAGAGCAGTGCCAACATGCTTCTTTACAGAAGTCAGTGTCTTGACCTCTGACACCAAAATTTACTCGAGGAAGTCGTCCAGGGTCATGCAAGTGGCGGTCTTGGATGGGGGCCGTGTTACCTTTTTCCTTTTAGCTTTCATCAGTGGACGAATCTGTGACAAAGGAGACTGGAGGTGGAGCGCTTGGTTAAGGATCGATGCGACCTACATTTATCTCGTGGTTATAAATAACATCTATCTGAAGCCAGACGGTGCTCCCTGGCTCTTACATATATACACAAACACACACATCAAACATTCTTCAGTGAACCTCAAACGCTAGAAGACAAGTAACACATGCAGAATCACTAATGACAAAAAGGATACAGGCTGGATGAATTTAGTTCGTCCTCCTAATCCATCATAACCAGTTCTGACCTGAAACGCAAAAACATTTTCCCCCTTCAACAAAACACTGATGATGACAAAATGGGACAAGGAAACAGTTTGCGAGAGTCGGCTGCACTTACAGCTCCAGGCTTCCTCTGAGGCTCCAACATGCTGCCAAAGGTTTTCTTCCTGAAGAGGAGGGAGTTCCTTAAAAAAGGGTCCAGATCTTCATCGCGATTCTGAGAAACAAAAAATACATAAATATAAAACAATACAATAAATTCATTAAAAAATTAAAAACAAATTATATATAGATCAGTTATTTAATGATGCATTTATTAGAAGAAGGCTACCTTGCTTAAAGCTGACGTTTTCTCCCTGTGTTTGGATACAGACGTTCTGAAAAACCAACACTTCCAGTTTATACTTTGTTACAAAAAGAGCAGATGGATTTCAAACTACTCTAAACACAGAAGAAAACATTTCCGCACTGAGTGACATGACTCTTACACGGGTGGATCGAGACGCATTTTCTTCAATGGAACCTGCGTTGGTCTCTTGGCCCCGTCGTCTGGCGTAGTGATGTCGTAGGTCATGTTGAGGTCAATGTCCTCGCTATCTGCTGGATGGTGGAGGCGAGGCTGCTTCAGCTCCAGTGGGGCAGGGCTGACGGGAAGGCAGCAACAAGTGCGTGAGCGCATAAAGCAAATGCATTCTTAAGCATCCTGTCAAAAGCACGAGGAGAATGAAGTCCCACAGCTGGAGACGCACCTTTCAAAGATGAGCCGACTGACGGCTTCGTTAGTCCTCGTTGGTGTGCTCAGAGATTTCTGAAGAAACTCCACTTTCTTCTTCAGGCTCTGTGGACAGGTTGCACACAGAAATCACAACCACGCACATCCGACATAACAAATAAACAGATTTGTTTGATCTGCCTTACAGAGATTTCTTTGTCAGCACAGGCCAGATCGCTCTGCAGAGACTTCATGTCCTCTTTGGTCTGATTCACCTCTATTGTAGTTTTTTGTAACTGAAATGACAAACACCACAGAGCACTTAAACCAAAGGTTCCGCACCGAAGTCCCATTTCTTATTGGTGAGGCGATCTTCTTATGTCGAATGACCTTGTTGTTTGAGGACAGCACTTCTCTCTTCAGTTTCTCACACATATCATTTGAAGCTTTCAAAGTTCCTTTGAGGTTATCATACTCTCTGAGAAAGAAAGAAAAGAGATCAGCAGTAAATACTGAGCGGATGCTGTGGTCAGAACTAAATACCTGAACAAAAAGCTCCAAAAGAAGTACTTTCAAACACACAAATGTTGTCCAACTTATTAAAAGATTCTGGAACATATTTCCCAAAAGCTCAGATTTACAGGAGAAAGGTGGTATGATCTTCATCTGGGTCACAAATATAGACAAGCACACAATCTGATTAAACTAACACCACAAACCGCTCCATATTTCACATCTTTATAGAACACACTGAGTAATTATTCAACGTACAGGCAGCAGAAATGTGAGAGAACCCTTGAAATTAATGACTTATAGAAGCAACACCTAACAGACATTTTCTGATGCAACACAAGAGACTTTAAGAGAAATATTCGACCCTTCCTTTCTGCAAAACTATTTCAGTATTAACTAAAAAGCCCTCGACGGCAAGAGTCAACACCAAGGGTAAACCTGAAACAACTTAAGTAAAATTTAACCTTTGAACAAAAAGAAAAATACAATAATTACAATTAAATGTATATTTTATGTAAAAACTACACAAAACCGTTTTTAATCCTGATTTGAAGTAACTAATGGATTCTGCACACTGGAGGTGTGAGGGGAGTTTATTCCACAACACTAAATGCTACCTCACCTTGTTTGGTTCTAGCCTTAGCAATACTAAAGTAAGCCTGTTCCTGAGGACCTAAGAGGTCTAGAAGCATCATAGCCCTCAAGTAGGTCAGCTATATATTCAGGTTCAAGATCATTCAATGCTTTCTAAACCATTAGCAGAATTTTAAATAAATGCTTTTACACACAGGAAGCCATGCAATGATTTCAAAACTGCTGTAATATGATCCATTTTCCTGGTGCTGGTCAGGACTCTGGCAGCAACCAGTAAAGACTCCATTAAGATACTTTAGTCTACTGAAAATAAATGCACAAATAAGCTTTTCAAAATCTTTCTTTGCCACAATTTTTCCAATATTTTTAAGATGGTACTCGGCCGATTTAGTAATAATCTCCATATACTTACTTTTTCAGAGAGATGCAGTAGATTGAGAGCTGCTCCACTGCTGCCTGGCTGATACCCATATCTGTGATCATGGACTCAACCTCTGCTCTCTGGCCCTGTAACAACACATCCAAGCTGAGGAGAAAACAATGCACAGAGTGAATATGATGCTCTTTAACAATGAAGACAATCACTGGACCATATGCACATATTTCATGTCATTATAGCTGTAGTGTAAGACTCAGGTTGCAGTTGCCCAAATGCACTGGTATACGTTTGCGCACTTGTCAAAGATCATCTTAAACAATCTTTATCTTTTCCTCTACAATCACAGGAGCTTGAATATAATACAATGGGCTGCAGATACCTTTCAAATGTTCTCAACTTGGTCCTTAAGCTCCGGACTTCTTCCTTGGCAGCCTGAACTTCATTTTGTTGCGTCTCCATATATGACATCTGTGTCTGTGAGACGTTAGAACATAATATTAGTTGCAGTGACTGTGAATCAGTGTGGATATTGCAGCTTTTCAACAATGAAGAACAGAGAGCTCATACTTTGAGGGCAGAACAAAGCATCTCCTTTTCTTTAATCTCCTTCCGCAAACTGTCTAGGTCTCGCCTCTGCTTGTCCATGGAGTCCTTTAAACTCTCCACCACCTTCTGTTTGTCCCGCAAGTCTCGCTCTACAAATTGACCAGACAGATGATCAATCTAGCGCTGCCTGCTTCCTTACAATCTAGCATAACTTTGTAACAGTTGTACTCAAGAGTTTAATTTCTCACCTTTAGAGCTCAGAAGTGCCTTGACTCTATCAACCTCATTCTGCAAACAAGAGAAGAAATACAGTCAGAAGATAACACCCTAAAACAAATCCAAACAATAGCAATAGGAAAGACCACATTTAGGTTCTGTTTTACATGCCAGAAGGCGTGAAGAGTTTTATATTGCTGTAGGATTGGTACCTGTAAGCTTTCCGGGTCAGCCGTGCTGTCCTCCTCTCCACCAATGTCAAAGAAGAGCTTGCTGATAATGTGCCTGGTGCTGACCTACACACAAACATCAAAATGTCATTGAAGCTCAATCTTTCCTTTGTAACTCAACTTGCCACGGTCTGTGCTGGTAGTTTGACAATGTAGCGTTACTGTACCTGTTTCCTACACTGTGGACAGGTTTTTGTAGGGGCTGTCTGAAACCACTGAAGAAGACTAGAAGAAAAAGAGGGGAACGAAAATAACTTAAAAGATGCCATGAACTGAAAAAAGTTGTTTTGTTCAGATTTGAGTTTGTGTATAGTTACCATTCATAATGGAAAGTGTGTCCGCAGTGAATGGCAGCAACATCTCTGGAGTGATCAAAGAAATCTGAGCAAATAGTGCAATATGCTCGAATAGGCATCTTACCGGCACAACGATCACCCTGTTTTGGAAACAGCGTACGACATTGTTAAAAACAGTGAAATACAAATCGTGATATTCACTCCCTGATCATACGCGTTTCGGTAGTGTTACATAATATTTGTAGGCTAAAACAGTTAGCACTGGCTAAAGTCAGTGGGCCTTACTATTCCGCTACCCTGGTTAAGCAGCTACATATAGATAACCAATGTTAGCCATAGCCTTATCGTGAGCTGTCATGCTTACCAAACAAAGATATCAAGTTACTGCATAATCCTTCGTTATAAACTGAAGCATCACCAACTGTACATGAAAATTTTCATTGTACACACATAAAGTGAGATAATTTAGGAAATTTCCTTTCAAGCTAACACAAACACAATGGTAACGCCATCGCTGGCCAGTTCCCCGCTGCACGTTCAAACCAAAGCTCCGCCCCGGAACATAAATGAGCTGTTAGAATCTACGCCAACGTATTTTGTATTAAAATTTAGCTCAGTCGCTATAAACGTTTGCTATTTAAAACAATTAATACGTTTTCCCTGGAGAAGTTACAATTTAGTGTCACTCAACAAATGTGTCAACACTTTTTTTTCCCCTTGTTTTTTTTTGCTTTTATCCCTCACATATGCAGAGTCACAGTGAAAACAACAAAATATTATTTTAAACACATTGAAATAGCTCGCAAATATATTCACAAACCTTTCTCACACAAAAATATTATTTAACATTTCATATACAATGTTTTCTGTCTGACAAATTAAGTATCTGAGTCTCGTGACAATCGTGTAATTTAATAATCAGGCACAGTTGTTTCATGTCCTGCGTGACCTGAAAGCACCAGCAAGATCAAAGATGGCAGTGTGTTATAAGTAACTTGCATGCTGTAATATTCAAAATTAACCCATTAAATTAATTCTTAACTATTTCAAAGACAATTCTCCGTATTTTATTTTATTCAGATGAACTCGGCATTTTTATTACTCCTGGGAAACGAGTGATAAAAAGTGTATAAACCCTCTGGCAGGGAACTTCATATCCCACAATTCGCACTTCCGCAACCAACCAGGGCATGATTCAAGAAGTTCTTCTGTGCGGTTTCTGCTAGTTAGCTAGCAGCAACTGTGGCAAACGAGTTGGGGAGCATAACATTCAGATGCAGACAGCTGTGGAAATGAAAGGTAATCTTTTTGAAGTATTTGAAGGGGTCTTGAGTGCTCTGGTTGAGAGCGAAGGCGATTAAACGTGTCTGAGATAGCGTTTGTTTGACTACATGCTAAAGTCAGCAATCAAAGTAGCTTTTGAAGTCAAACATATGTGACGCCTGTGATAATTCAGGATGCTAAGCAAGAAAAAACGATGTGAATGTAAATATACTGCGTGTGAATATGTTATTCTTTCGAGACTCATTTTGTTTCCATAGTTGGTTTCAGCCTTCCTTGGAGCAAGGAGGACATTCCGGTTTAGCTCTGTTTTCCCCCGCTTCCAATAAACAGTTAATCTTCACTACCTAACTGTAGGGCTTTATTTGATTTCAGTTGAACCGACTCGTGGTGACCGTGTCATGTCACTGTAATGGCACACCACCATAAATCCAAGACTCAGTCACGAAGTTGTTGCCCTTTGGTCCTATAGCCCTTTGTCTGTCTATCTTTCCAGGTGCGTGTCCTAGCCTTAAGTAGCAGTGATGGAAGGTGAAGCCCAAAAGGCGACTGCATCATGGGAAAGTGGAACTCTGGCTCCTGTAGACCGCCTTCGCTCAGTCAGGGCGGACAGCCCCATACCTGGTCTGGTAGAGGGAACTGAACCAGGTAAGTGTTGTGCCGCTTGTCTGTAAACACACAGAGACAAGTATGATTTTAAACATATTTAACATACATCTGCAAAACTGGAACCACTGCATAGTAGTGAAAAAACGTCAAATATGAAGGTGTAGTATGTGTGAACTTCCTCTTGCATTTGTTCCAGTCTAAGGTAATGTTAACGCAAGAAATATTTTCCAGGTAGTTCACTTAGCCACTATCAGTGGGATTACACCACTGACTGCACTCTCATTTCAAAGACTGCAGGTAAGTCTAGGTGTCTTAAAGAAGTCGTGGGTGAATAGAATTGTGCCACGCTACTTTGTGGCCAATCCCTCATAGGATTGTATTGCGAAACATTGCAGGACATGATCAGTGATCACAACGGTTACAGTAGACCATAAAAGCTTCCAGTTGGGCTAGACAAATATCAAGGCAGGGCAGGGCCAAGTAATCATCAACTGTTTTCTATTTCAAGTACAAAATCCCTGCAGTATCTTTGCCTGGAATATTGTCTTTTTTATGATTGTAGCACAAAGAAAAGACATTAACACTCTTTCAGTGCTGACACTTCTGAAAACTTTCCCATGAATTGGACTTCTCTGTTTCACATTGTTGTAGCTGTGCAGTGTCCGGTGAACGCATACTGAATACTCTGTGTGTGAGAGACAGCATGAATATGCACATCCTGTCTATGTAAGAAATGGTGAATATATTTACAGGTTGTCTGCTGTTTTAGAGCTAGTGTTACAGTTGCACAATATTCCCTTCAAATGCTGCCATGTTTTCTCATGAGAATTTAATGATATGACCATCTGTTGACTGCAAAAAAAATCTGGGGAAAATTTGTCAGTTTGTCACAATGAAAGTTGGCTGCAGCTGCTTTCATCTGCTGCATCACATCCTGCTTTGAATAAATCCAACAATGACAGGAGAGATGATGTAACACTGTATGGATTTGCTCTTCTCAAACTGGAGCTAAACAGGACATTTTGAAGTCTTAGCGTACTCTTTCGCTATCACAGTTGCCTTATTCTTGTTCTTCTAATTAGATAAGCTTTGGCCAGAGGTTGTTCATTTTATTCACTGCAGCAGCTCTGAAGTGTGATAACCTAAAGTTAAAACATGTGTGACTAATACGATAATAGACTAAATTGAACTTCTGTTTTTTGTGGATTGTTCTAGAGTTGCATACCATGTTCAAAATTAATCAGTTTTTCAAATAAAAGAATCAAGTCTTGTCCTGTAAATGTACATAATTCATCTCTGTCATCTGTCTTGGATGCCTTTTCCAGCTAGTTGGTTCCCACAGGAATGCCCAGTTTTGTTCTCCAGCAAAGTTGGGGAATTTAACACATTTTCCAAACCAGCCACTTTTTTTTTTTTTTTTCGTTGAAGTTGTTTTTTTTCCTCTTGTAGAAACACAAACTGAAAATCTTTTAAATTATGTATACATCTCCACTTTCCATTGTGTTGAATCTGCCTTGAGCTAAGCAGCATTTCTACATTACCTGGCTGTACGTGTGAATGCAAATTAAACGGGCACATTAAACACGAGGCCTGCTTCCAAGCATAAAAAAAAATCTGTGTGTTTGATTGTTCGGCAGGTAAGAGTATGAAGAATTTACGCTGAGCAAAGAGGGGTCATGTCTGTGTCTCCTTCATGCTCCACCCTTACCCCATCCCTTAACCAAACACATGATTTTCAGTAGTGAGAATGAGCCTGATACTAACAGTCCACTATTTTTCTTTATTTTTTATTTTTCTTTTTTTCTACATGGGAAAAATGTTTGATTATGAAAACCGCTATAAATGCTGCAAACTGAGAAAACACTAAAAGAGGACTTGGTGGTTACTTTGGCAGTTGTATATGTGGTCATTGGCCACATGTCCTTTTAGAAAGTAGCATTCAAACTTCCTGGAGTTTTGTTTTCCAAAGGAACTGTCCAGAAATGTCTGCCATGAGATGTACTGTGCTCATATTTATATAGAGCTTTTCTAGCTTTTTTTTTTTTTTTTTTTTTTTTTTTTTTTTTAAATCTTTTACGGACAAAGTTTGTCATCATTTATATTAATACAGGTGCTGGCCAGAAGAGTGCCATGTTCATCCATGCACACTCATTTGAGGATTTAACTGCTGAAGCTGAAGAAGAAGCCCTGAGGACAGCTGATTCAGGCAAATCAGAAGAGCAGCATGAAGAGGGGCTCAAGGCACTTGTTGCTGAACAAAATATAGATGAACAACACAGCAATGACCTGTCGGATAGGACTAAGGAGGAGGATGTGTCCAGTGAGGCGTGGCGGAGCCACAAAAAACACGTGTTTGTGCTGAGTGAGGCGGGGAAACCAATCTACACTCGCTACGGCACGGAAGAGGCGCTGTCGAGCACCATGGGGGTGATGATGGCTCTCGTGTCGTTTGTCGAGGCTGAGAAGAACATCATCCGCTCCATCCATGCAGGTCAGATTATACTTTGGCAGCAACATTTAATTCTCTAAACAAATATGTCGTATCTTAATGTAAGTGCTGTTAATATGTTTGTGTCAGATGGCTGTAAAGTGGTTTTCCTCACCAAGAGTCCTCTGGTCCTGGTGGGAGTGTCACGCACCTGTCAATCAGACAAGGAGATGCTGCGGGAGCTGCAATACATCTACTACCAGATAGTCAGCCTGCTCACCCTCACCCAGCTCAACCACATCTTTCAGCACAAGCAGAACTACGACTTGCGGCGTTTGCTGGCCGGCTCAGAGTATCTCACTGACAACCTGTTGATCCGGCTGGAACGAGACCCCGGCCTGCTGCTCAGTGCCGTCACTTGCCTGCCCCTCCCCAGCTCTGCCAGGGACGTAGTGTCATCGAGCCTACAGGCCGCTAAATCCAAAAACCTGGTGTTCTCCATATTGCTGGCCGGCGATCGCCTGGTCACCCTGGTCAGGAAGAAGGACCAGTTCCTCCACCACATAGACTTGCACCTGGTCTTCAACCTCGTCGGTTCCTCCTCTTCCTTCCGAGAAGGTGAAGGCTGGACGCCGATCTGTCTGCCAAAGTTCAACACCGCAGGATTTTTCCACGCTCACATTTCTTACCTGGAGCCTGCTTCCCAGCTCTGTCTCATTCTGGTCTCAACTGAAAGAGAGGACTTCTTTAACATGTCCGACTGCAAGCAGAAGTTTATGGAAAGGCTGAGCAAGCGTAGTGCCTACCAGGCCCTGAAGGAGGCGGTGAAATGTCCCAGTTACTCCGTGGTGCAGGTTGGCATCCCAGAGCTCAGGCACTTCCTGTATAAATCAAAGAGCTCCGGACTGTACACCAGGTGAGTGGTTAGACTGTGTTTGTCAAATTTAGGGGTTTTTAGATAACGATCAGAGTATTTTAACAGTCATTAATCCTGTTAATTCAAGAACATTTTCCTTTCACTGTATAAACACATCTACTCAGATGTTTTCGGTATTACGAAAAATTTACATAAATGACAACTTCATGAGAGCAGATGACACTTGATTTTATCTGGGCCAGTAAAATGATCATCAGTATACAAAGATTTG
This sequence comes from Rhamphochromis sp. 'chilingali', assembly GCF_963969265.1. Taxonomy (NCBI): domain Eukaryota; kingdom Metazoa; phylum Chordata; class Actinopteri; order Cichliformes; family Cichlidae; genus Rhamphochromis; species Rhamphochromis sp. 'chilingali'. The sequence goes on along the minus strand of NC_137936.1, from coordinate 9,322,501 downwards.
CATTCTTATATGTATATATTTTTTGTCATGAACACAAATCCTTGTTCTTGGATATTTTCCACCTTCAGCCCCGAGTTTCCGATGGTGTACCAGTCTGATGGAGAGCAGGAAAGGCTGCTGAGCTTGTACCAGGAACTTCACAGCTGCTTGCACCATCCAACCAGACCTCTCCGTTACTACTACCGCTGCAGGGAAACTGAAAACTTGCTGGCACAGGTGACTCTGGTGTTCTGATTAAAATGGTTTATTGTTTTTGAACAATTATTTTTAAGCTGACAGCCATTTAAAGCATTTGGTGTGTACAAAATGAATACTGGACACTGGATTGTTGACATTGTTCATACACATTTAGTTAGCTTACTGTTTTTTTGTTTTTGTTTTGTTTTTTCTTTTTTTTGGGGGGGGGTGGTAACTATTTGCCTTATTAGGGTCAATTGTCCATTTAATAAAGTCGTAAAGTTTATGCCAGCAATCAAAATTATTTATATCAGTTTTTCCATTCACAATGCAGTATTATCAACAGCTGGATTAACATTTTGCAATCAAATAGGTTAACTGGCAACAGGTCAGTAACATGACTGCGTATAAAAAGAGCATCTTAGAGAGAAAAAATGTCTACAAATTCTTGGAAATTTTCAGAATAATATTCTTCAATATAAAAATGTGACGACTTTGAGTTTCTCATCATCTACAGTACCTAATATGATCAAAACGCAAATCTTAGTGGGCAAAGGACAAGGCCAAAAATCAGCATTGGCTGCCGTTAACAGCAATTATTCTGTCATGGAAATCTCTGCATGGGCTCAGGAACACTTCCAGTCACTGTCTGTGAACCCAGTTCACTGTGCCATGCACAAATGCAGGTTGAAGCTCTATCATACAGTAAAAAAGCCACGTGTGAACATGATCCATAAATAATTCTTTTTGGAAAATGCTGCATCCCCCAGCCCAAAGAAGATAAAGAAGATACTGCTTATGTTTTTTAATTTCTATTTTAATTAGTGTGTTAGTGTTTTTTTTGTTTTTTTATTCCCACAACGAGTTTAATTATAGCTTACTGGAATAACCTTTGTCCTTCATTACCAGCTTTGTGTTAGCAGCTTTGTGCTTTTGCAGACCCTTGCACATTACCATCACATACACATAAAATAACAATAAAAGTAATGTCCACATTGACACTTCTGGAAAGTTGTTGACCACTCTTCTAACTGCATGTTGTGTGGTTAAATATATATCTTAAAGAAACGTATTGAAAAAGGGTCATCATTCTAAATGTGGTGCAATGCTTTACAAATATTGTTACAAAAAATATACTGTCATTACATAATTAGTTTTTTTTTTTTAAACATTTTCAATGTGCATATAACACAAATTTTTGATTAAATGTGCCATTAATGATAATTGCACAACATTAACAGTAATGTGCAAAAATGAATATTACTCATAATAAGCAAGATTTTAGCCTCCTGGCGTCAAGTACAAAGTTTGTTTTGACTAAAGACATCAGACATTAAGCTTTAATCACTCATCATTGATCTGAAATGCAGTAGCTACAGTAATTTTGCAGACTGTAACAATTTCTTACATTGAACCACATTTCTGAACTTCTTTAACAGAAAAATATCCTTCTACTACACAGAGCTTTTTCATGCCCCATTTGTCTCGTTGTGCCTTCTCTCCTTTGCAGGTGACAAGTGGCTTTGAGCTTTACCTCTGCTTTAGTCCGCTGGCGACCAAGGCCTCAGCGTTCGCCGCTGTCAATAAACTGCTGAAGTGGATCAGGAAGGAGGAGGATCGCCTCTTCATCCTCAGTCCTCTCACATACTGAGCCTCCTGAAACGTAAAGCAGTATTGTGAAAACAGACTGGAGTGGTGCTAACAGCAGCTATGCATGATGAAGCAGTAGTCTTTAAGAGTATGATGATTGTCAAAACCTATGCATTTTCTTTTTTTTTTGACTTTTGGAATGCTCTGTTCTAATTCTCTGATTTGTAATGAAGTGTGCTGTGCAATTGAATTAACGCTGTATTTTAGCTGGCGAAATTTTTTTATAACTTTTAATTTAAAAAAATGAAGAGCAGATAGAAGCCTCCGCACTTTTGGTAACACAGAAGCTTGCAGTGTTTACCTGTTGTTAAAGATCTTTCATGGAAGAATGGTTTTACTGTAACGGCTATTATGCATCAGACAACTTAAAAAAAATGTCTTTTATGGTATTAACTCAGTTCTTAGAAATGAAGAATAAACTGGAAATTCCTCGAACTGCAGTAGAATGTATTTTCAAATTAGAAGACATGTTGGCAAAATATGGGTTAACAGCATTCCTGTTGGAAGCATCACCCTTTTACCTCTATGCACTCTTTGTTTATGTAACGGACACTGAAACAGAAAGCCTGTGACCTGTTTACTGCTGTCAGTAGTTTGTAATAACACGTATTCTCTTAACACCACTGTAGAGGAATTCCACATGAACTCCATTATTTTTCCAGTTCATCTCTTTCTTTTCACCCATAATACTCACATTAACAGATGATATATTTCTGCATGCCTCTTAAAGCTTTGTTTCCTAGAAACCTGCTATGCTTGAGGAATCTAGCCTTGTCACATTTGTCACATCATGCCTTAACTGTTATTGTGCAAAACAAATATGTAATGCTTTATGGCAGTCCCATAATTGCAAAATTATATGTAAATAAAGAAACTACCTGCAAGCTGATGTGTCATTCTTTTCCCCTCACACTGTAGGCATTTCGTAGATGGCAGTAGCAGCAGCACTTCCGTCTCACAAACGCGGAGCACACTTGCACAACAAAAGGAGTAAGTTTTATGGTGCTGTGAAACAGGCAGGGCAGTGGTGGTGGTGGGGGGGGGGGATAAGGAGGAAACGTTTATGGCATTAAAAAGTGACTGAGGCCACCTATAGACGCTGGGCTAATTGGCTTCTGTTCGTGCTGCTGGTGTGTGTCAGTGTGGAGCTGTGAGGGGAGGAGCGAGGACACAGCTGAGGTACAGAGGACCGATTCAAACCGGGAGTTAAAGTTAAATACGAAGCGGGCGCTAACGAATACAGAAGGGCTTATATTAAAAAAAAAAAATATATATATATATATATGTTTGTGTGTTAAGCTAATCGTGTGATATTAACTCTACCTGAGGAAAAACCCGCCTTCCCCCGCGCGCTGTTTTACAGTAGGCGCAGAGCTGGCAGTGGCTGCTTCCCTCAAGACTGTGACTGACCTGCACAGGTAAGCTTTTCAGCTTTCCTTCTTTCCTTCAGCAGCGTCTGCTCTGATGTTTAGATACAAAACAGAAACCAACTAGCCTTCAGAGCACAGGCAATGCTAGAAGAGGACTTTAAAAAGAATAGCTTGTGTTTATGATCCAAAGTTTGACTTACAGCACCGGCATTCTTTATATTATCTCTCACAGCACTTATAATGCAAGGAAGGGTTTCCGGTGTCATCCATTTATAATTGTTTATAAAAAGCAAGCTATTTGCGATTAATATTTATTGTGGGGGTTGTGAAATATAAACTCAGTGTTGCGTTATCTAAACTCGGGTTTTGGAATGAAAATAACATCTTTAACCTGTGGACTGGAGCCAGTGTGCACTCTGTTACACTGGAGTGATTCAAAGAAGTAAACGCAGATTGTAACCGAATATGGAGACAAAGTAAAAGGAGAAACTTCACCAACCCAACAACAACAACAAACCCATAAATACAAGCGATCAACTGAAGAGGGCAGATGAGCACAGGGCGAAAAGAAATTATGCTGTTCTGTGTTAAGATACTCATAATTGGACTGATTTCTAATCTCACTTGTTTTGTATAAAATCACACAGTAGAAATAAAGATATTTTCAAAACAAAGAAATGCAGACGCAGTTTCTCCTTAAACTGGATATTTCTAGTGAGTCTGTATTGCCTTGGAATTTATTTCCTTCTTCTCAGTCAATGAGTCCTTCAGGTTCAATATGTGTTCACTATTGATTGTTTGAACAGCAGCTCAACTCTGCAAATCCCCCTGGATATCTGTGCATTGATTATTCTAAGAGAGGTCTTCGATCTTCTACTCTTGATTAGGACGCCGAAGTGCCAGTGAGCAAGGTGCTTTACTGGCAACTCATGCCGGTTCACTGATGAAGCCTTGATTGGCCTGAAAATAGCAAAGTGAATGGAAACTCTGTTTCAGCCGTTTGCTTTATTAACCATGAACCCGGAGAAAGTCAATCAGTGCCATTACTATGTGTACTCATGTCCCCAGACCTTAACCTCAGCTTTACAAGGAGCTGCAAATGTTAAAATGTAACAACAGCATCAGCGGGGTTCAATGAATTATTGATGCAAAGACCTGAGACTCTGAACTTTTCCATACGACTGCTTTTAGCAAAAACAAGTGCTTTGTGCTTAAAATCAGTTGGCTCACACTGCCGTTTCTGACGCTGTTAAATATAATGTTCAAAATGGATTAAATTCTCTGACACGAGCCGAAGAGCAGTTTTGCCCTCACCTGGTAGTTTTAAAGGCTACACAACGTCTGACGACCATCAGTCCGTGGCCATCTTTTCCCCCTGAAAGGCACGTAGTGGTTGTAACAGGAATGAATAATTGAGAGGCCAGGCCAGAAAACAGTCATGGCGTATGTCCAGTTAATGATCCACCCACTTATGTATGTTCACGATGAAGACAGGGCTCGGATGCTACGTAGAGCTTGGGCTGGATGAGCAATGGAAAAATGTAGATTTGCTAAATTTGGTTGGTTCATGTTGAGCAAAAGTCATTATCTTGGCTTGTTACCACCAACTCCCTTGCATAAAAGAAGATGATTCATTTGAAAAACTCTGCCTGTGATTAACCAGAGTAAACATGACCAGACAGATATGAATGGCTTATGTACAAAGCCCCAGTAAAAATAGTTACATCCACATCTTCTACCACCACAACTCTGTGTCTGATGATCTAAACATTTCCTGTCAGTGTCTGTGGTGAGTCAGAGAAAGCTTTTATTTTTATGACCACATGTGCTTTTATTATCAGGACCAGACAAGATGGTGATCATGATTGTTACCTCGGGTCTTTTAGGGTTCCACGCAAAACATAATAAAATACTGTTATATTGATTTTCACTTTCATTAGTAGCAAATCCCATAGGAGGCATAATTTATCATGACAACATGAAACAACAGGCTACTGCTTATCATTTTATGGTCTTACAGCAGTTTTAGTAAACAGCTTTCAGACACATCTCACTTCTGTCAGCTTTTACCTCTTCATACAAACGGGATTGTGGCTCTTTGTTTGTTCAAAAGGTGGTTCTTTAAACAAAATCCATTCCTGCCAAAGGAACCTTAGATAAGAAATAGGCGATATGCATTTAAAAGCCTTGAATGAAGGTAATGTAAGTACTGCTAGTTATATGCTCACTTGATTTCTTGGCCTGAGCTAGATGAGAAGATCTGTCTAATACTTATACATGTCCGTTCAGTATAATGTTGGTCCTAGAGGACATTTAGCTTAAAGCAGGAGAAAGCAGTCAAGTCAGCCAAGATCCCCTTTTCACTTTCACATCTTTATGCAAAGCTTTCCTGGATCATCTAACTCATTAAAATGGCATCTTTGTTATTTAACTCTCAAGCAAGGAAATATCAAAGCTTTAGTCATTCTTGAGTTGCAGCTCATGATTTCTTATCAGTTTAATGAGTTATTTTACTCTTTTTGTTTTATCAGGTGTCACTGGGTGGTTTAAGGATGGTTTTGACTCAGCAGCAGACCTGGAGGTAGCGACACATCGCCTGTGCCTTTGGGCCCCTGGAACCCGGACTGGAGATGGTCCACTGGGCCGGACAGTGGTGGGCATGCGTCTGGTTCCAGACTGTGCTGGCCTTTGCCCTGGCCAACTGTGCGTCATTGGCCCCCAGCTCTGTCAACTTCTCTGTTGTGTACACAATGCCTTTCTTCCAAGCTGGGGGTCCCATCCAAAACATAGTCAACAACTCATTTTACCAAGAAGTGTACGTGGCCTCTAAGAATGTGATCGAAGCTGTCAACAGAAGCCTGGAGAAGGTGTGGGAGCTCCGCACTGGGCCAGTGGGGGGCTCAGAGTGTCACATATGCAATTTGTGTGAGATTGACAAGAATCACAACTTTCCAGAGGACACAGACAATCAGGTGTTGCTGTTGGATACACTCTTTATGTATTTATATTCTTGTGGAAGTTCTCAGTACGGCGTATGCTATTTCCACCAGCTGAACCCAAATGGAGAGCCACCCTCTCTTTCAAAGTGTTTGTTCAGAAAGGGCTCAAACTCTGCTGCTAACTGTCCTGACTGTGTGGCTAGCCCTCTTGGTACGAAAGTCACAATGGTGGAGGAGGGTCAGACTGTCTATTTTTTTGTCGCGGCCAGTGTTAATGACAGTGTCACTCAGCGTTACGGCAGGAAGTCTTTATCAGTTCGTCGACCACTGGCCACAGAAGATGGTTTCTTCAGTGATGTGCGTGGTCTGACTGTCCTTCCCAGCCTGCGAAAGACATACCATATTGAATATGTCTACAGCTTCTTCACTCAGGAGTTTGTGTACTTCCTTTCAGTCCAGAGAGAGAGCCCGGATCAGGAATCGTCGCCTTTTCAGACTCGTCTGGGACGTCTCCCGAGGAACGAATGGGAAATGAAGCGGTATCGCGAGTTGATCTTGGAGTGTCGCTTTGAACCAAAGCGCAGGAGGAGGAACGTAGCCAGTGAACCTTATAAGGATATTGTGTACAACGTGGTCCAAGCAGCCCATTTTGGCAAAGCAGGCAGGGAGCTGGCAGAGGAGTTAGGAGCGGAGGAGGAGGATGACATCCTGTATGGTGTTTTTGCTGTCACCGACGACAACGGAGTCACAGAGCATGACTCTGCCCTGTGCGCCTTCCCCATGGACAATGTGAACAAGGCAATTGCTGATGGGGTGGATGACTGCTGTGAGTCTGGACCTGAGCAGCTCTGTAGAGGGCTCTGCCATTTCCAACCCTGTGAGAGCTGTCCACATGAGGTGAGCGCATCAGTCTGCAAATACACAACTATGAAAATGCTACTTCTTCTTCTAAATGCTACAGTTGCTTGGTCTGAGCTGGCAAAAAGGAAAGTATGTCGCGATAAGATGAGCAGAAAATTATCTGAACTTGGATAATTTATGGACTAACAAAGGTGGCTCGATAAAACTCTTGCACAATATGTCTCTCATCTTCATCCAGCCTTGGTGCTGAAAATGAATCCATCACAGGAAGCCAAAAACTGTTTGTCTTGTAGTGGCAGGCTCCAAAAGTGAATCAATCCCTAAAAGACTCCCATGTTAAACCCTAAATTAAAAAGCCCCTTTACAGCCTGGTACCAAAAATGGTTTTGGCCAGAACTGATAGTTCCTCCTTCCATCTTTTCTATGAATATTTAACTTGAAGATGTCATGAAGATGTCTTTGAATCATTGTGGTTTAGTGACAAATAAAACTTAGATAAATACACACTTATACCACATCTGTAAACAATGAGATTTCTGACAAAACCTTCACTAGGTTTACAAGAAAATGTTGATCAGACACAACCACACAGTGTTGTCACCAAAGCGTCACTGACGAGGCAAATCTCCCTGGGTTTCTGGCTAGGTCACACGCATCTTATATGGAGCAGGGATTTTCCACTCAAAGGCGAGAGGTTTGCTGGATGAAGATTTGGGGTTTATTTGCAGCTTTTACATCAGACACTCGTCAATGGAGCACATTTTTTGAGATGGTTTTGAGAGATATTTAGAGACAGTGCAGCTAGGAAAACAAACACTGGAAATTTCAGAGCATCTGGTTGTTCTTGAATGCATCATTGCTTGGCTGTTTTGTGCACAGCTGGGATTCTCGGCATATTTGGCCAGCTTTTCCTACGTCTGGCTACTTCTGGCTTCATTACACACAGTACAAAACCAATGGGAGAGGTCTGGGTGGTATGACCATCTTTTATATACAGTCTATTGTATTCACCCTTTTTGTATGAATTTTTATGGTCATTCAGTTGAATCTATTTTCCTCTTTAGCCAGAAATGATCCTTTATTCATCATGTATCACCTCCTCTAGATGAGACACCAATGAAAAGGAAAATTTTGTGGTTTCTGTGAAGCAATATTAAGGTTTCCATTTTAGTCATATTAGGAATGTGAGAAGCTTTTGCATCGGCAGTCAGTTGGCAGCCACTGTTAAGTCAGAGAAAACAGGGATGCAGAAAGCTTTTTGGATCGCTAATAAATATGGAAAAAGTCTTACTACACTCATCATTATCCAGAAGGACCTGGATGGCAGCCAAGTGGGAGTGAGGGTCAGTTTTTTTTTTCTATAGGCTGAATGCTCTCAAGAAGGGACTGGAAAGGTTTGCCCCGTTCCCTTTTTGTGTGACTTTAGTCAGTGGCCTTTTCAGGCGATGTGTGTGCGTTAGGATGTCTGATTTTAAAGGTCTTAGAATATGTTGCTGCTGGTTTCTCGTGGGAAAACGCCTGTTTATTCCCAGATCCCATGCATATTTCTCATATTTTTTTGTGTTAAATTATTCAGTTTTGTCTTTTGGGGTAGGTTTTGGGTAGTGGGAGCTGTGGTAAGACATCTGATACCACAGTTACTTTAAGTAAATTCCAGTTTGAGAAACTATGAGTATTCCCACAAGGACTGGTTGCTATTACTGTAATGTTGCTGTGATATTGTAAAGCTGTATAATTAGTATGATTTCAGCTGCTGGTTATCCCAGATGATGGCACTTCAGGAGAAAGTGATTTCATAAAGTTTGGCAGAACTCGAGTTATGTTGCCCCTTCCTCTGCCTTTGGAGGAACACTTTTTGGTTGGACTAATGAAGTGTTCCTGTAATGGATCTTCTGTTGTTGCTTTTGGCTGCTGGTCTGAATATTGAGTAACGTGACAGTGGGACTGTCCAATAGACTGAAACCTTGGTTCTTCCACTTCACAGCAGACCAATATATGCCAAAACTGCTGCCAAAACATCATCTGTGTTTAATACAGTGGCTTGCAAAAGTATTCTGCCCCCGTGACCTTTTCCACATTTTGTCACATTACAGCCACAAACATGAATCAATGTTATTGGAATTCCACGTGAAAGACCGATACAAAGTGGTGTACACGTGAGAAGTGGAACGAAAATCATACACGATTCCAGACATTTTTTACAAATAAATAACTGCAAAGTGGGGTGTGCGTAATTATTCAGCCCCCTGAGTCAATACTTTGTGGAACCACCTTTTGCTGCAATTACAGCTGCCAGTCTTTTAGGGTTTGTCTCTACCAGCTTTGCACATCTACAGACTGAAATCTTTGCCCATTCTTCTTTGCAAAACAGCTCCAGCTCAGTCAGATTAGATGGACAGCGTTTGTGAACAGCAGTTTTTAGATCTTGCCACAGATTCTCGATTGGATTTAGATCTGGACTTTGACTGGGCCATTCTAACACATGGATATGTTTTGTTTTAAACCATTCCATTGCTGCCCTGGCTTTATGTTTAGGGTCGTTGTCCTGCTGGAAGGTGAACCTCCGCCCCAGTCTCAAGTCTTTTGCAGACTCCAAGAGGTTTTCTTCAAAGATTGCCCTGTATTTGGCTCCATCCATCTTCCCATCAACTCTGACCAGCTTCCCTGTCCCTGGTGAAGAGAAGCACCCCCAGAGCATGCTGCTGCCACCACCATATCTGACAGTGGGGATGGTGTGTTCAGAGTGATGTGCAGTGTTAGTTTTCCGCCACACATAGCGTTTTGCATTTTGTCCAAAAAGTTCCATTTTGGTCTCATCTGACCAGAGCACCTTCTTCCACATGTTTGCTGTGTCCCCCACATGGCTTGTGGCAAACTGCAAATGGGACTTCTTATGGTTTTCTGTTAACAATGGCTTTCTTCTTGCCATTCTTCTATAAAGACCAACTTTGTGCAGTGCACGACTAATAGTTGTCCTATGGACAGATTCCCCCACCTGAGCTGTAGATCTCTGCAGCTTGTCCAGAGTCACCATGGGCCTCTTGGCTGCATTTCTGATCAGCGCTCTCCTTGTTCGGCCTGTGAGTTTAGATGGACGGCCTTGTCTTGGTAGGTTTACAGTTGTGCCATATTCCTTCCATTTCTGAATAATCATTTGAACAGTGCTCCGTGGGATGTTCAAGGCTTGGGAAATCTTTTTGTAGTCTAAGCCTGCTTTAAATTTCTCAATAACTTTATCCCTGACCTGTCTGGTGTGTTCTTTGGACTTCATGGTGTTGTTGCTCCCAATATTCGCTTAGACAACCTCTGAGGCCGTCACAGAGCAGCTGTATTTGTACTGACATTAGATTACACACAGGTGCACTCTATCTAGTCATTAGCACTCATCAGGCAATGTCTATGGGCAACTGACTGCAGTCAGACCAAAGGGGGCTGAATAATTACGCACACCCCACTTTGCAGTTATTTATTTGTAGAAAATGTTTGGAATCATGTATGATTTTCGTTCCACTTCTCACGTGTACACCACTTTGAATTGGTCTTTCACGTGGAATTCCAATAACATTGATTCATGATTCATTCATTTGGCTTGTTACTATGTCACTGAATTATTAAGCTATTTCTGTGATGACAAATGCACTATTGTTTTAGACTTAAAATGTTTGATAATATTCTGGCTTACAGTTTTTATTTTTACAGCTTTTCAGTTTAATTAGTTTTATATTTGTATTTATGATTTGTATTTAGAGTAGCTGTAACGGAGAGTTAGGCTTTAGGAAAGCAATTCATACCCACTGTTTTATACTCCTCTGGGATTAGGAGGTGGATGACTTCAGGCAATAGCAGTGCTGTTTTTGTTTTTTTCTTAAACTCTAAGGTTACATACAGTCCATATATTTTTAGACACTGACTCGATTTTAGTTTATCTGTATATCACAACATAATTGAGATATAGTTATATGATTATTATGGTCTGATCTAAGCAGCTGAACAAGTATATTGGATTAACCACATAGAAATTACTGCCATTCTTTGCACTGGTACTTATTAGCATGGTCTCAAATGTAACTGGATGGGTTCACTTAAGGGTGGGATTTGAATGTGAACAAATTTAATCTTCAAGGTAAAGACATTTCACTTGTTTCATCAACTGAAACAAGTCATTTTTAGGATTCAAAAACAAACCAAATCTGTCAGAGAGATAGCAGGAAAGGAAACTGTGGCACATTTGGTGAAAAAAATAACACATAAAAAGGACCTTACCGAAGACAGAAGGTTTACCGAAGACATTAGAGGTGGATCGCTGCAGAATCCTTTCCAAGGTAAAGAAAAACCTGTTCACAATATTCAAGTTAGGACAACTCCAGGAGGTAAGCATATCATTATCAGAGGTTCACCACAGGGTTTAAACCAGTGATCTGTCTCAGAGTGGCCAGATCAGACATTAACACATACCTAAAACAGCACGTATCTCCTGGAAAAGCAGGTTTTGGACAGATGAAACTTGGATCAACGTATATCAGTGATGAGGGGAAAAAAACAGAGGAAATGTGACACAAAGACATATATGGCCTCCAGTGGCACTAGGCCACTAATGTCAGGCTTCAGTTAACTGGAGGAGACTTCACACTACGATTGGACATTGACTAGAAAAATATGGCAAATTCAAGCCTGTCTGTAAACACGACAGCTTGGAAGGTTTTAAATAAATTCCATTAAAGCTTTGCAGGGGTGCAGAGTGGGCTCATGTTAACAATCCATAAAAATTTCCCTACATTCACTAAGCTCTTCAAGGTCAACTCAATGACTTACTGACATTCTTACTGACATTGTTTGTATTGACGACATATAGGCAGTGATGTATAGGGATTCTAAATATCACATTATTTTATTATGAATGTTATGTAAATTATAATAACAGGTCATAATATTCCAGAATTGGCATTTTTTCTTTTGAAAACACTTATGATCAAAACATGTTTTTCACTTGATATTTATTGCAAAACATTAAAATTGTAACACAGGCGAAACTGGACTCAGGCGCAGACCAGCTGAACTAGAATAGCAATCGTAAATGTATTTACGAAACACCACGTGAAAGTATAGACAGTGTACAGGGCAGGGATATGCAGCGGTCCAGGGGGAAATGGGGAGAAAGTTCAAAACACGCTCCGCTCATTCGCTCCTTCCCAGTTTGTCTTCGGCACTCTTCTGAATCCAGCACACTCCGCTCACTCGCTCCTCTCGTATTTGTTTTCTACACACTCACTCTTACTCCATTCTACGCCACACCACCAGGGAAACAGATCGGGGGTACGGACAAGTCCGAGAACCTAAGCACAAGAGAACTGCGGTTAGCATAATCCCTGTAGTCACACGAGAAACAGGGTTTATCGGGGCTGTACTGACGAGAGTAACTCAACAAAGACACAGAGACCATGACAAAAATAAATTTTACTAAAAACAAAATGCATGCCACATGTGCTCTACACCCAAAAAGTGTCATTAAAATTAAGTCAAGTATATTAAAATGGGTTTTAACAGGACCAACTTTGCACTTGTTTTTACTGCACTACAAACTTGGCCAGGTCTCCCTTGAAAAAGAGGTTTTTAATCTCAATTCGATCTTCCTGGTTAAATAAATGTTAAATAAAAAATACAAAAAAAAAACAACTTTTTAAAGTATATAGAACAAAGAAAACAAAATGAATATTCACGAAAGACAATACTATTCCATTACAAGTAAATGCTGCTCAGTGAGCTGCCTTGGTGGAGGTTTGTGTTCTCATAGTGCTTCTTGTTCCTTGGTAGAATACTCCCTTAAATCAAACAGTGATGCTCCCTGCTCTGTATCTACAGCTCCAGGGCAATCCTCCTGTCAGTAATGCAAGGCATAAACATCTATCAAAGGCCTTTAGATTATTAAATAATCATATTATCACAACCGATTCACCTCGGGCTTCTGGTGTGCCAGATACTTTGTTTCTCTTTGTCACCCCGGTGACGAGCTCAACTTATCTCACAAGAAAGCAGCTCAGTCTGTCGAACCACAACTGTACATTTTCCAGAGATCAAATATTACAATCTAATAATATGGAACTGCTCAAGGCATGTAAAACAAACAATGCTCCCATGCGGTCGGACAGCTAATAAATCTTCCTTAACATACTATAATGGCTGTGTTCTTGTTTACATCAAAAAACCTTTATATGTGATTGATGGTGTAGATTTGATTACATTTCCCATTAAACAGTGACTTTAACAGATTTGTCCAAATGCAAGCCCCCCTTAATAGTTTATTCTCAAGGACCAACTTTCATCACACAGCATACATTAGATCAGACATTCTCAGACTCTGCTCAGTTGTCATAAAGAATCAGAATTGAAATACTTTATTAATCCCAGAGGACGTTATGTGGTCAAAGTTGCCCCAAGACAGTAAGAACAGTAACGAACAAGTTAAAGTACCCCTCTTATCATACTGACTTTGTTATTTCTCTATAGAGGATGTGCAGATATTAAGGGTATACAATTACTGCAGTGTGCACTTGTGTTTTTAGATCAAGGAATTGTACAGAGAGATGGATTTGTTTCATGCTGCCTTTTAAGTTAAACATATCCCTGCAAATACAGTAATTTGAGTTAGAAAATATACCTCAGGGTATAGTCAAAGGAGCTTGCAAAGAAAAGCGTCTGGACTTCTTTAAGTTACTTGAAGACGTTTCACCTCTCATCCGAGAAGCTTCTTCAGTTCTAAGGTCAAATGGTGGAGAGTCCCAGATATAAACTTAGTGGGAGTAACCCCCCACAGAGGGACAAAAGGACCCCCTGATGATCCTCTAATCGCCTGAGCCAAGGTGTGAAACTGGGTGTGGGTCCCAATCAGCCAGAGTTTCGGGTGAGTTCATTGTGAAACCTGGCCCCACCTTATCATGCGAATTCCTGAGGTCAGATGGCCCAGGATGTGAGTGGGCGTTAAGGCGTCTGGGAAGGGATCTCAAAACTGGATTATAGATGGCAGAGAGTTGGTGTCGTAAACCCCCGCCTCTGTTCAAAGATGGTCGCTCACAGTGGACATAGATGGCTTCTTTCACTCCTCTTTCAAACCATCTGTCCTCTCTGTCCAAAATGTGAACTTTGGCATCCTCGAAAGAGTGTCCTTTATCCTTAAGATGCAGATGGACTGCTGAGTCTTGTCCTGTGGAGGTGGCTCTTCTGTGTTGTGCCATGTGCTTGTGAAGTGGCTGTTTGGTCTCTCCAATGTAGAGGTCTGAGCATTCCTTGCTGCACTGTACAGCATACACCACATTGTTAAGTTTGTGTTTTGGTGTTTTGTCTTTCGGGTGAATCAGTTTTTGTCTGAGCGTGTTGCTGGGTCTGAAATGCACCAGGATGTCATGCTTGGAGAAAACTCTCCTGAGTTTTTCTGATACACCGGCTACATAGGGGATGACAATGTTGTTGCGTCTGTCCTTCTTATCCTCCCTCGCTGGTGTCTGGTCTTCTTTTCTGTGCCTCTTTGCTGACTTTAAGAACGCCCATTTAGGATAGCCGCACGTTTTGAGTGCTTCCTTTACATGTGTGTGTTCCTTCTTTTTTCCTTCAGGCTTAGAGGGAACATGTTCTGCCCGGTGGTGTAGGGTCCTAATTACTCCAAGTTTGTGTTCCAGAGGGTGATGGGAGTCAAAAAGGAGGTACTGGTCCGTGTGTGTGGGCTTCCGGTAAACTTCGATGTTGAGGTTGCCGTTCTCCTCAATGTGCACAGCGCAGTCCAGGAAAGGCAAACAGTTGTCCTTGGTGTCTTCCCTGGTGAACTAGAAGACAACGCAGGAAATTTCACACCTTGCTTCCAAAAACACACACTCCTCCTCCTGAATGGAGGATAAGAAAGACAGACGCAACAACATTGTCATCCCCTATGTAGCCGGTGTATCAGAAAAACTCAGGAGAGTTTTCTCCAAGCATGACATCCCGGTGCATTTCAGACCCAGCAACACGCTCAGACAAAAACTGGTTCACCCGAAAGACAAAACGCCAAAACACAGACTTAACAATGTGGTATGCTGTACAGTGCAGCGAGGAATGCTCAGACCTCTACATTGGAGAGACCAAACAGCCACTTCACAAGCGCATGGCACAACACAGAAGAGCCACCTCCACAGGACAAGACTCAGCAGTCCATCTGCATCTTAAGGATAAAGGACACTCTTTCGAGGATGCCAAAGTTCACATTTTGGACAGAGAGGACAGATGGTTTGAAAGAGGAGTGAAAGAAGCCATCTATGTCCACTGTGAGCGACCATCTTTGAACAGAGGCGGGGGTTTACGACACCAACTCTCTGCCATCTATAATCCAGTTTTGAGATCTCTTCCCAGACGCCTTAACGCCCACTCACATCCTGGGCCATCTGATCTCAGGAATTCGCTTGATAAGGTGGGGCCAGGTTTCACAATGAGCTCACCCGAAACTCTGGCTGATTGGGACCCACACCCAGTTTCACACCTTGGCTCAGGCGATTAGAGGATCATCAGGGGGTCCTGTTGTCCCTCTGTGGGGGGTTACTCCCACTAGGTTTATATCTGGGACTCTCCACCATTTGACCTTAGAACTGAAGAAGCTTCTCGGATGAGAGGTGAAACGTCTTCAAGTAACTTAAAGAAGTCCAGACGCTTTTCTTTGCAAGCTCCTTTGACTACGATGACCTGGATGACTGAGAACCTTCACAGACACCTCAGGGTATACTTACTAAACTTCTTCTACAGTTAAACCTAAATGACTGCTGATCAGCTGCTGAACACAACGTAATATGATATATCAAGAATAAGTGATCATTTTAATGCTCAGTATAAACAATTTTTTATGTCTATAGCCTGAAACACATTGACAGCACAACACTGCACAAGATCATACTCTCTTTTTCCAGCATAAAGGACAAACAACCTGTTGATACCCTGTTGCCACATATTGTGCAATACTGCCTCGCTGCAGCTTGCACTTGAACTGCTTTTTCTCTCACCATTTCCTGTTGTCTGTGCCCTCTGCTGTCTACGACCTTTGTACTAGAGCATGGAGAACAATGCCACATGCAGAGACCATCCTACCATGGTGTCAAAGCCCTACTACAGAGTGGACCTGTTCAACAGGAAGATGACAAACGTCCTGCTCACATCTCTCCTCGTCACAACTATAGAGAACAAGACCGTGGCCCACATTGGTACCTCGACCGGACGCCTGCTTCAGGTATAGCATAATTTATCATCTTTAGCATTTGTCTTTATTTACTTGCTCCTCTACTAATGATCAACCCTTCATTTTGTGTTGGCAGCTTGTGCTGACAAGATCCAGCCCTGTCATCTTTGCCAATTACTCCTTGGTAGAAAACCAGAGGGTCTCCTCCATTGCTGCTGTGCATTCTTCAGAATATCTTCTCTTTGTGGTTGGAGACAAGGTACAGCTGCGGTCCCTTTGCACAGTATACCAATCTTATACCAGTCCAAGCTTAGCAGACTCTGTGGGTAAATCGTGCTCTCACTATTGAAAGACACGGAGATCTGGTCACATCACAGTTACAAAAGAGCTGGGTAATTTTAGCAGTCTTTTTGTGACAATCTAGAGCACCTGCCCGGGTGTTCTCTTGCCTTAGGGCCAGCGAATGTCTTTCACTTTTTAAATGGTGTTACCCTTGTGACCATGAGAATCAATTAGTGGGTAATTAGAAAATTGAAGAACTTGAAATGACTGTCAGAGCCTTAAACCGAATCATTAAATCAAACTGGTCACGTGACCTTAGAAAATGACGCTCCTCTGAACATGTTTGTAATATTTTGATGACACTAGATAAGACTCGTTTCAGCACTAGGAGCTGTCCAGCTGACCTCTTAAACAGACTATTGCTGAATGAGACCAAGTATCAGCTTACACGTCTCTCTCCATGAACAGGATCAGTTATTAAGGAGCAAATAAAATGATTCTACAGTAGTTTTATGAAACAAGCAGTGTCCAAAGTGCCAGTGTAAAAACTGAAGATTAAACATTATTTTATGCACACCTATGTCATTTACATTATCACTTACATCTTGTTTAAATCCTGCATTTAAGATTTTTACATGTGTCCTCCTAACACTATGAAAGGGATGATCTACTCAGGTATTTAAATACAAGAAACAAGGTATAATGCAGACAAACATGTCAGGCAGAATACTTTTCATATTTAATGTGAGAAATCAATACTTGGTTTTGAAAAGAACATTTCTTATGCTGCTTATAGGTTTCATTATATGAAAAATAAAATGGAGAGTTTTTTCCCCCCTAGCAATAAGTGTGTGAGATGAAAACGGTTATTATTCTGTTTTAGATGATCCAGGTGCCCCAAAGAGGACCAGGCTGTCAACACTTCCTGACTTGTGCCATGTGCCTGACTGCCCCAAAATTCATGGGCTGTGGCTGGTGCTCTGGAGTGTGCTCGTGGGAGAGCGAGTGCCACAATCGCTGGAGAAACGAGTCCTGCCCACCTGGGATCTCCGGAGTGAGATTTAGTCTAATAATCCACAATCTCTGAATCTGAAATCTACAACTTATGACAGCATTCATTTTCAATGGTGAACTATAATTGTCTTTTATTAACACAGTTCTTTCCACGGACTGCTCCCCCTGATGGTCAAACAGAGCTAACGCTGACTGGGTGGGAGTTCCAGTCGCCTTTGAGGCCTGCTATCACCTCCAGAACCCACCAGATCCGACTGGGACAGACGTCCTGCACTGTGATTCCAGCCAAAAGCAACAACACGTAGTGAGTAACTTTGCAAGGCTTGTTTTGGTTCCAAGGACAAGGTTTTTGTGTTATAACCATTATCAGCAAATCCATCAGTAGTTTTTTTTTTTATATCTTTGCTGCACTGTGATATGCCCTATTTATATTAATGCTTGCTCATTATTCTATAACGGTCTTTGCAAACAGCAAAAATAAGTCACCGAAGGTAATTTTGTTTCCTGTTGTAGTCAGACAGTTCACCATGAAATTAAATTGTTAGTAGTTTTGTTGGACATGTCTAATGCAAGTGTTTTCTTCTGATACTCAGCTTGGTGTGTAAGATTCGCTCTGGGGCCACTGAGCTGTTCAAACCAGTCAACATTACAGTGGAAGTGCATGAGGGCAAAGTGGAGGGACGCTACTCTATTGAAGGGAAGGCAGAAATGCCAGGATTCACATTTGTGGTAACCTTTGTTAATATCTTGCAGTTCTTTTTTCCTTGTCTATGAAGAGGGTTTGCTTTACCACAAAATCAAAATAAACTGACTTCTTCAGGTTCCCAACATCACAGAAATCCAGCCCAACTATGGCCCTCGTGTTGGGGGCACACTCATCACAGTGAGTGGGCCTCACTTGGACGCTGGAAAGACCAGGAGAGTCACTCTTAACGATGTGGCCTGCGACATAAAAAGGTACAAATACAAAACCTTACGTGCTTTGTAGCACAATCACTTACTCGGTTTCTCAAGTGTTTGTCTTAGAGCTTGTAAAGTTGTCTTGGTTTGGAAAAGTGTTAAAAGACTCACAAGTGAACTATTTTTTGCTCCAGTTCTTGATGATTACACAAATATATTTTAGAGCATGAAGCCTTTCGATTTGCTCCAGTTTGTCTGTTGTGACGTGTCACTCACACATAGCTTTGTCTCTCTGCAGGGTCACAGCGCCTAAAGGCAACGTGTCTTCCATCATTTGTTTGTCCAAAGAAATCTCAGAGGTGAGAGATGTTCCTCTGAGTGTGTTCATTGACAAGTCTCCTGTTCTCACAACAAAGGTGTTTTACTACAAGGAAAACCCAAAGATAACAGACGTCCGGCCTGACTGTAGCTTTGACAGGTAATGCCACAGAAACCTCAGCACAAAAACAGCTGCTGTGTGTACATACTTTGAGGGCATGATTGGACCATTTTGCATTTGCACTTCACTTTTGTGTATTATTCATTTTTCTGAGATGGCAGATTCATTAAAAAATGGAATTTAAACGTCTTTTTGTTGCAGAGGTTCAAAGATTGTCATTGAAGGGGAGAACCTGGATTCTGTTTACCGCACAATCATCCGCTTTAAACCCAATGAGAGCCACCTGAAATCTGTGTCAACGGTACAGTTCCATCATCGATCATTGTAAATATACAGTGCTCAAAAAAATTAACAACAGGTGCACCAATGAGGCAACATTCAAAACGGGAATGGTTTTACAGCTGGAGGCCACTGATATTTTTCCCTTCTCATGTTTTCTTACTGTTTTTTTTTTTTTTAACTTGTTTTCCATTTGGGTAGGCTCAGTGTCACTACTAGTAGAATGAGGTGATCCCTGCACCCTACAGAGGTTGCCCAGGTAGTCCAACTCCTACAGGACGGCACATACATTTGCTGTATTTCCTACCATAGTCTCAAGAGCATGGAGGAGATTCCAGGACCCAGACAGTTTCTCCAGAAGACTTGGACAGGGCCTTAACCAATCAGCAGGACAAGTGTCTACTCCTTTGTGCAAGGAGGAACAGGATGAGATCTGCCAAAACTACAAAATGACCTCCAGCAGGACACTGGTGTTCAGAAACAGACTGACGAGGCCCGACATCCTCAGTGTGCTCTGTGCTCACTGCCTGACACTGCTGAACTGCGGCACCATGAGCACATGAGAACATGTAACCAACATGAAAGGGTCTGGAGAAAGTAATCCTGCCTGTAACATAGTTTAGCATGGCTGGTTTAGCGGTCAGTCAGTGAAGGTTTCCAGGTCACGCAGTTCCAAAGGATGAAGGAACTGACACCAACTGGTCCCCATGCTCGCCCATACTTAAACCCAATAGGACACCTCCGGGAAATTATATTTCAAGTCCATCCAGAGCCACCAGGTTGCACTTCAGGCTGTACAGGCTTCATCTAGATCTGGAAAGAGATACCCCCCGGATACCGAGGAGTATTCCACAACATTATCAGGCATGCGTAAAAGCATGTGGGGGCCACGCAAACAACTGAGGAACATTTTGAGTTGCTGCAATGACATTTCTTTTGCAAAAAGGACTATTCTGCTGCATCATTTTTTCAGAGTATCTTTGAATTCAACTCTCTGTATTTTAACTCTGATAATTTTTATGCCCACAAAATGCTGCGACATCCTTTCATTCCTAACACATTACCCAGTCCATGTCATTATAAATATCCAACATGATTTTTCTCCCTTTGAGATCTGATATGTTTTTAGTATTTTTTTGAGCTGTGTATTAAATTATAGAGTTTCTCTATTGCTTCTCTGGGTGATGTGCTTATATTTTACTGTATAGAACAAGCATTAAAATTTTATTACACTGTTTTGTTTCAGGAGTGCCTCGGCAAGTCTTTACCCACACGGATGGAATGCATGACCCCTGTTTTCCACAGGGATGAAACTGTGGAAGGATCGCTATCTTTTGATATGGATGGAGCATCAAGCCTGTGGAGCAAAGAGTTCTCCTATCACCCCTACGGCGAGCCCATACCTTTTGAAACAGAAGGACATGTTCTAAATTTGTACCCTGGGTTTGATGAAGTGTCACTACATGTAAGCTGTTGTGTTACTTCATTCTTACTTAAATCAATTCAAATGTGTGGAATATATTGGAAATTTTAAATATCACACGTTTTGATCCTGTTCTTAGCACCAAAAGCTGAACCTGGTGAGCTCCTGCATGACCATCATTATGACGGTGGCAGGTGTTGATTGTGGTGCTAAAGTCCTGGATAATGAGATAACCTGCAGGATCCCCAAAAACATGACCATTCCTAGTGAGGGACTACCAGTGAAGGTCGGTCAGATGGTTATAAATTGATTAACGTGATTCAATATGGAACTTGGGGTCCTAGGTTTTACTGTCTGTGCCACTGATTAGTAACCATTACTGTACGTCACTAAGTTGTCTGTCCTGTCTCGTGTACCTACAAGATAGGATAGACAAGTAACTGTTGGATAAATTCAATATTTTTTATATGAACACAGATCCCATCTCCACCATACTGATTCCGGCATTCTAACTATGGGTTCTGACCCCATATCTATATAAAAGACCAGTTTCTGTGCTTTTTATGACATTCAAATGAAAGAAATTACAAAAATTAACAACATGGAATAATGAGTTGTGATATTTCATGATTCCCTGAACATGCTAAATTTGCAAGTTCAGAATAAGCTAACCCTATTTTTAGCTTACTAAATATTAAGTGACTGTCCAAAATAAGCTAGTTTTAGCTTATTAGCATTTAACCTAAGTTTAATATTAAAATAATATGTTGACTGTAATATATTACTTATCTTTCTGTAAGTAGGCAATGGATTGGAATGTCAGCATTTTAAATTTGCACTAATGTGTCGTATACAGTGTTGGGGTCAATACTAAACAAAAACTCATGCATCACACATTACTCGCTTCTTTTCTTAAAACTAATGCAGTACGTGATTTAATTACTCCCCGTGGAAAGTAATTTCTTACACTACTCGTTACTTTCATGTAACATGACCTAAAATGCATTGCCACATAAATACCGGTTAACAGTGTTAACCTTCGGCTGCATTCCACACGCTGACACAAATCAGTACTTTAATGACGACATACACGATGGCTTTCTTTTTTAAGCATGAACAAAGACCACTACACAAAGCAAGGCAAGTTAAAAGTGATCATCGGAGTGATTCTCCTGCAGAAACACGTGCAGGTATAAAAGAGAAGTTACAATGCTACATGTCTGAATGCTCATCACAGCTACTGTTACCTGCAGAAGGCTTTGGCTGCTGGGTTGTGTGCACTCAATATTGATGTCACTTAGGGGTCTTTGATACCTTTGTGTTAGCATGCTGTGAGTGCAGATGCTTGTACTGAGCTGATGTAGCGTTAGCAGTATTTGTGTCAGCAGCTGTTTCTGTCTTGGATGCACTTTGACTCTTAAAAATAAAAGTAGCGTCCATATCTCCAAGTAGCGTCCTCCTCCTTGCTGTCCACCAGGCATGCAGATACTCTTTAATGTATAAACAGAATACTATAGAAAAATTATGGATCTATTAGAGATGCATGCTGTTTGTTTAAAGTGTTGAGCCATCCACCATAAAATCAACATTTAATGTACAAATTAATATTATTATTAATTTTTTTTTTTTTTTTTACAGCTGAGCTCATACAAAATTAGATTTTTACTAACTAACATTGGTTCGAGCATATGTGGCAATGTCATGGATCGGCTGTGTGGCAGGCGGGAGGAGGACCCAATCGCAAGATTCACAAACACCGGGATGAACTCAAAAGCAGCTTTATTGCTGACAGGCAGAACATAGGAAATACAGAACTCAACTAAACTGGGAATCAATAAACTAACACTCGTAGGGAGACACAGGGAATCCACACAACAATGAGGGAGAACGCGACGCCGAACAGAGGGAGACGCAGACAGAAATACACAGAGGGTTAACGAGGAAAGTGGGAACACACGGGGAACACAGCTGACACAGATAACCATAACGAGACAGGGCGGGGTGAACATAACACTGACGGGAGACGGGCAGAGTCAAACAGGAAGTACACAGAGGTTCAGACAGGAGGAGAGAGAGCACGGGGAAAACACAGACATAACGGGCTGGGGAAACATGGAACAACCACAAAGGGAGACGAGGGCTCATAAATACACAGAGGGCACACAGGGGGGAGAGAGAGAGCACGGGGAGAACTTAGACATAACGGGCAGGGGAAACATGGAATAAAACATAAGGAGAGACGAGGGCTCACAGATACACAGAGGGGCACACAGGGGGTAAAAGCCACGAAGGGAAAACACTTAGGGAACAACACAACAGGGCAACTCAGGAAACATGGCCTAAATAGGGAACAAAATACAAACATACAAGAAAACTAAGAACACTGGGCCAACATGGCCCAGGACCATGACAGGCAAAAACTTTTACATAAATGAATGGTTTGCTCCAGATCTACAGAAATACTAAACTTGTGATTTATGGACTTTATTTTCTTAGATCTCCATCAACGGACAGGTTCACAACGTTGGCACAGTGGTGAGGGTCAGCAACCATTACATGGTGGGGATCGTTTTGGGGATCCTGGCAGCTCTGGTTGCCGGGGCGGTGCTGGCCTTTGTTGTCATGAAACACTTAAGGAAGAAGAAGAAAGGTTAGCGCCGCTTTCATGTGTGGACCTTGACGAGTCATGTTTATACAACTGCTAGTGGGTGTCAGTGTGATGAATTACTAAAGTCTTTCAAGTAGAACATCTCAGGTTTTGTATAGGATGTAAATGTTCCACTGTTAGGGTTGATGATTGAACATTATTGTGAAATGTTTTTCAGCCTCCATGGTAGAGTCACGTTTAACCCACAGCGCCAACCGCTGTGGTACAAATAATGTGGAGATGTCACCTGTTGGAGACTACAGAAGAGGTGGCTATCTAAGCACATATATAATATTCTTTACTCTAATTATTGCTGATTTTCCTTTGACAAAGACACCTTCATAAACTTAATAACTTCATGCCTCTCTTTTTCTTTCTCTGTGAACTTTTACTAGTAGTATCGCTAAGTCCTCCCACCCCCTTGGTGGGGCCGGTAGCATTCCCCAGCCTGACCTATGCTGGAGGTCGCATAGATCCGACCCTCACTCCCCTCCTTCCTACAGAAAAGATCCCTATCACCAGTTTTAGGCCAGAGCTGCTGGAAGAGGTGAAAGATGTTCTCATTCCTGCCGAGATGCTTGTTGTCCAGAAACATCGGATTATCGGAAAAGGTAAGGACTTGTGCACGTGAAAAAACTTGCTATGGAAGCCAAGCATTATATAATATTTTGAAGCAACTCTGTAATTATGTCTCATTTTTGTTGCAGGTCATTTTGGAACCGTCTATCACGGCTACTTCACAGACTCCAACAACAGAGAAATCCACTGTGCTGTCAAGTCTTTGAATAGTTGAGTAATTTCTGCTTCTTGAGGTTTGATTTATATGTTTTACGAAAGAACCCGAGTGTCTCTGCTGTGGAACAAAGTGCTAAGAGTATCTGTGATGTCCTATGAGTACCTTTCAGAAGAGGTTCTCTCTGTAATTCCACTGTCTTCTCAGAGGCCATCAGAAAAGAATCTTTACATGTGTGTGTCATCAGGAATAACAGATGTGGAAGAGGTGGAGCAGTTTCTGAAGGAAGGCATCATAATGAAGGGCTTCCATCACAGCAACGTGCTTTCTCTGTTGGGCATCCTCCTGCCACAGGAAGGGCTCCCTCTTGTGGTTCTGCCATACATGAAACACGGGGACTTGCGGCATTTCATACGCTGCGAGAAGAGGGTGTGATAACTATATTAAAATATTGGAAATTCATCACCTCGTTTATGAGGGACTATCTGTTAAATACCTAATGAACTATCATTTCCTTTTGTTTAATGAGGTGTGTCTTGTTGTGTGTTCATGGATTTCTTTAGAACCCCACTGTAAAGGATCTGATTGGCTTTGGGCTGCAAGTTGCCAAGGGGATGGAGTATTTGGCCCAGAAGAAGTTTGTGCACAGAGATCTCGCTGCACGCAACTGCATGTGAGTTTCCAAGACATGCAGAGAATTTAGCAAATGTTTCAGTGTCTCTGTTAGACTTAAAGCATTTGGTTTCGAGAGAATCCTTCAGTTGGCTTTTCCTTTCTTCAGGCTGGATGAGTCGTACACGGTGAAGGTGGCGGACTTTGGCATGGCCAGAGATGTTTTCGATAAGGAATATTACAGTGTTCAGGACCACAGGAAGGCTAAACTGCCTGTCAAGTGGATGGCCATCGAGAGTCTGCAAACACAAAAATTTACCTCCAAGTCAGACGTGGTACGCACATAAAGATTTACTGCAGTAAAGTTGCATTTAAAATGTATTTGATTTGATTTCCATTACACTGTTTGCATTAAAACGTTGCATTTGAGTGTTTTATGCACATTTGCTGACACTTGATGTATATTTTTTGTGTCTTTGGATACAGTGGTCCTTTGGTGTTCTGATGTGGGAAATGCTGACCAGAGGAGCCAGCCCCTACCCAGAGGTGGACCCATACGATATAACGCACTATTTACTGAAGGGCAGGAGGCTTCCTCAGCCACAGTACTGCCCTGACCCTTTGTAAGTAGTAAGAATGAAGTCATTTTATGGCCCCAAATTTCTGATTCACTCCAAAAGTTATTGCAAAAATACACTGTGTAAGTGTTGATGTGGATCCTACCAATGCTTAAGTAGTTCTGGTACAAATTAACAGCTGCAGGGTAAAAGAGAACAAAAAAAAAAAACATGACTCAAAGTCCAGATAATAATGACAAGATGTTCGAGTGGAGTGATACCTGTAAATTCTCCACTACTTTGTATTTTAACATGGTTATGCAACACTGTCTTGGAGTTAATGTTTATGTGTTTCGCACTCACGCAGATACACTTACACACAACTGACAACCCCCCCCCAACACACTCTAGTGTGACCGTACTTTTGCCTTTTAATGATAAACTGCTTAGATGGCGATCTCTTGCTCAACAACTAAAGAGTAACCATGCATGCCCCGTGTCCACTGAGGCCTGGCAACACATTCAACGTGGTCTGAGGTCTCATGGAAGGGACCTGGACCACCTAGATCAGAGCGAATCAGAGGAACAATGCTTTTTAATTATATAATCACTTTCTTGGTGGTCCATTCACTTTAAGAAGCTAAATTCTGGGAATGGTGAAACAAACCTAATCTGGCTTGACCCAAATGTAACAAAATTTACATGTCATTAATTAAATATTTTCAAAATATTCTTTGCCAGCTTGAACCATGAACCTCCTGGGATCTCATCTGGTTGCCTATGTGAGCTTCCTAGGCGCTGGATTGTCTTACAGCTGTACACAGCCTGGCAAGCTGTTTCACTCGCTCTAGTCTTTGTGCTAATGAGCTGCCGGGTACAGATATATGCTTAGTGTTCAGACACAGGAGAGCTATCTGTCTCATTATCCAACTCTCAGCATACAAATATATGCCATCTTCTCAAATTGTTGTGCTTCACGGCCCTGTAAACCCTGGTTCAATAAAACAAGTGTATGACACGCATGCCAATCAAAATCGTTCCTACATGCCATGTTGTCATCAGGAGAGGATTAACCAGCTGCAGCTATTAACACATACACAGTGTTTCTGTGTGAGTCTGCTGTAAGTCTGTAAAATTTCAGGGCCTCGTAAATTTTACGTGAAAATGTCTAATTCCTTATACAGTATATTAATTGTGCCTGTATTTTTTCCCCAGGTATAGCATTATGCTCCAGTGCTGGGACCCGGATCCAGAGTTGAGGCCCAGCTTTGCTACACTGGTGTCAGCTGTCTCCACCATACTGTCTGGCCTGGAAGGAGAGCACTACATCAGTCTGAATGTCACCTACGTCAACCTTGACCAGCCTCATCCCTATCCTGCCCTGACTGAATCCGCTGATGAGTATGACTCCACAGACGTTGAAGACTCGAGCTCAATGTCTTCTTGATTCACCTCCCCCTACTTACCCCCTACTTTAAACTGGTTCTGGTGCTAATAGCAGGCGCACAAAAAAGGAAAAAAAACAAACTTCTGTCTCATCACACCAGTGTTTTTTACCTCAGTGGATTTGAATCAGAATGGAAAAAGTGAGAAGGCCCAACTGTGGGCTTTAGGTTTGTGAACCAAAGGAAAAAGAAAGACAGAGATAGCAAGATATTCTTCATCGTAGTGCGTTAGGTAAGTAAAAAGTACCTTCAAATTACGAACACCTACAGAAGTGCAGGCACTACAGCTCACAGATGCTGGGCGCTGAAGAAGAAAAGTGTGCTTTTTGGTGAGCGAGGCATTGATGAGAGGGGAGCTCAAGTGCTTATTTCTGACAGTGGATTAAGGGGCTGGTACTGCATTAGTTCTGGATTGGTGCTGCGCAGAGCTTTTGCAGATGCACATGTTCTTCCTCCACAAATGGATCCAAATAATAAAGCATACTTCATCATGTTAGATACCACCAGTAAAATTCAAACCTTAAAACTGCTTTATCTTAAGTTTATTTATTTCCAATAAATAAACTGGTAACCGACAATATGTTAGACTGTAGTAACCAGCTATTAACCAGCTAGTTTTGTCGTACTAGCTGGTTAGTAAACCAAAGAAACAAAATGTTTTTATTGTAATACAGTCATCAAAAAAAACAAAGTACACTCATTTTGGATTCTACAATTTTACATATCAGGACATAATAAAAATAATCTGGTCTTCAGCTGGTCCTGAAATTAAATAAATCCAGTCTCAGATTAAGTATAAAACATGACATATTATCTCATGTCTTTATTTATTTAACAAAATTAAGCCAAAATGCAGAAGCAGTTGGTGAAAAACTAAGTACACCCTGACTATTTCCATAGAAATTTAGAGGGTAAACAGCAGCCAGGTGCTGTTAAATAAAAGCACTTTATTAACTGATCATCAGCAAGTGTGAGCGCCTCAATAAAACTAAAGTTTTGGCAATATGCCGGTCTCACGCATTCAGGCGTTTGTTACCCCAATGCGAAAGAAAGATGTTGATGTCCATCAGTCTGGGAAGGGTTATAAGATCATTATAAGATAAATATAATTCTACAGTCAGAAAGATCATTACAAGCGAAAAGCATTTAAGACAGCTGCCAATCAGCCCAGGAGTGGATGTCCCATCAAATTCACCCCAATTGTAAAGTTGAAAGCTACAGGCCTCAGTTATCATGTTAAATATTAAAGTTCATGTCAGTACATTTAGAAAAAGAAGGACCGAGTGTGGCTTGTTTAAGGGTTGCCAAGAGAAAAGCTCCTCTCTCTAAAAAGAGCATGACAGCGTGGCTTGGGTTTGCAAAGTTGTATCTGAACAAACCACAAGACTTCTGGAACAAAGTCCTTTAGATTTAGATTTAGATGAGACAAAGTGGACATGTGTGGCCATGATGCATTGCAGCATGTTTGACAAACACCAAACGCAGCATATCAGCACAAACACATCATACCAACTGTCAAGCACAGTGGTGGAAGGGTGATTATTTGTTTTTTTATTTTTTATTCACTGCTTACTGTTCTAATGTTGGACTGTTGAATTGATTTGCCTATTGTGGGCTAAATAAAGTTTTGTGAATTGATTCCGATTCTGATTTGGGTTTGTTTTACAGTCACTGGACGTGGACACCTTGGAGTCATTGAGGTGAATACAAACTCCTCTGTAGACCAAAGTATTGTAGAGTCAAATGTGAGGTCATCTGTGTGAGAGCTAAAGCTTGGCCCAAACCGGTTCATGCAGCAAATCTGCAACAGAATGTGTGAAAAAGAAAAGAATCATCGAGGTGTTCGAGTCCAGACTTCGGATTGTAATGTTATGGTGGTGACTAAAGAGAGGTGTGCATGAATGAATGAACTAAAGTAGCATTGTGAAGAACAGAGGCCAAAAATCTCTCCACAATGATGTGAGAGACTGATGCAGCATCAAATCAAAAACAATTCAGGCTATTGTTGCTAAAAATGACTCTACAAGCTACTGAATTACAGGGTGTAATTACTTTTTCACACACTGCTTATATATTTTGGCTTGGTTTTTAATGAATAATGACGTCATAATCTTAATAAACTTGTTCACCTGTGGTCGTATTTACCTAATTCTAAGACCTACCGGCAAGTTCTGTTCCACAAAACCTTATAACTGACAGAGAGTGCACTGTCTTCAACCATAACTGTTTGTCCTTTAGCAGCTAATTTATTACAGAGTCATTAAGTTAGCCTTAATGTTAGCTAGCTTGCTACAAATTACACAAAACAGCTTTGCCAGGTTGGACGAAGTAAAGCTCTTCCGGTCCAGGGATTCTTTAAATAAAAAACACAGTTTGGGGCTAAAAGGGTAGCAGAGTAACTCATATCCAGCAGTGTTGCTTTTAATTATTTTGCTGTATAATGATTCCTCTGCATATTTTGTATCAAACTTTAAAGTTTCAACATCGACCACAACTCTGACATCACCCCATTTCTAACTAGATGTGTGCATGAGATAGTGTAATTAAGTATTTATTTGTTTATAGCTGTGTTCTCATCCTGTGGTTATGAGTAAATATTTGTGCAAGCTGCCTTTTGCACGCCACTCAATCATTTTTTCTTTCTTCTTTTTTTTCTGTGTACCATTCCTCTGATACTGAATGAGTCACTTGTTGCAGTTCTCCACTAGGGGTCAGTATTCTTTTAGAAGTCATACTCACTGGCACTGATTTGCTTCTTCCCTGTCAGTGGATCCAGATATATTTAGTGGTTTCATTATTTTTGGGGCTGCAAAACAGCACGACTGACCAAACAGCTCCCACCTCCAGCCGATCCTCACAAAGATGCCACATAAAATTGTAAAAACTGACAACAGACCTGCTACAACAGACCAAAAATATTTTTCCCCTTCTCTTCTTCCTTCACTTGTTCTTCCCATAAACATTTGGCTGGAGCAAATGACTGCATTTTCAATTAAATGAGCTGAAGAAACAGCCAACCGAGACATCTGTCAGTCTCCCGAATAAACCAAACAAGTGTCTCACCAGCATACAGTAGCAACTCCCTGGGCTGGAAACAGGCGACACACACAACAAGCACACTCTCCCCACAACAGAGCTGGAGCCAAATAAAACCAGAGGGAAACAGACATCATAAAGTTTTCCCTATTTTCATGCTGCCAAGAACAAAAGTCAATCCCCGCATGGTGGGGCCTTTGATATAGATGGAGAGCGCGAGCCCAGCTTATGTTGTCAAAGTGTGAGTGTGTGCGTGTGCTTAGTGTGTGTGTGTGTTTGCAAAGCCACATTTTGCACTGCAGAATGCACAAAATCCACAGTGGTGAAAAATCAAGATAGCGATGATCCTCTGTTTCCCTCCGTCTCTACTTCCCTCTTGTTTTGTCTTGGCCACAAAAGAATCTGTGAATAGAGTTGCTGCTGTATGACCATTTCAAGCCTCATCCTTTTCTCTGAGATAAGTTTATCATTAGGTCCCCTAGTTGAAAGCTATTGAAGTGCATCTCATTTCTCCTTTCCTATTTATTAATACAAACTTGACAACACACACAGTCTATTAAAAATAAAACCTCAACGCTGATTGATGTGATGCACCGAGGGTGTGTGATCTGTGTCCATATCCCACACGTGCCCTACGGCAGGCTTACCAGAGGGATCAAGAATAACCGGTGCTTCAGTGCTGTGTCATATTTGGAGAGAGGAAATGCAATCTGTGGAATTGGCCATCTGAACGAGACTTATGAAATTAGTAGGCTAATTATTTCCATTTCTTTGTGAAGATGGCAGATTCACAAGTGCTAGAGGCAAATTGGGAGCTCACGGATTCTTTTCCATCTGCTTTATTTAAAAAAAAAGTGCAGTGAAAAATCCTATGGAACCAGCAAAGCAAAGCGCTCATTATATGCACAGCCGGAAACGATGAAAATGACAAAGAAAAAGGTCCTTGTGCGCACATTCGGAATTTGCATTCAAACAAGCTTATTTTGTGTGAGCAATTCTGCCCTCATGAGCCGTTGAAGCTCAGCCAGGATATTGTCAGCCTTTTTGTTTTCTTTTTACAATCTACTCAGAATCCTTCTATCTTCTGCAGAAGGATAAAAATTTATATCGAACACTCAAATAGCACTTTCCTTTATATTGCGCTGTACACCCCACATATCACAAGCTTTAGATATGAACACATTTTCCAGTTCTAGCAAAAATAAAATAACTTTGCACCATGTTGGACTGTAATTGGTCCCATTTCTTTGTCCCCACTCTTAGTACTTATTGCAACAACTCAGTTTATTACTTCTTGTGTGGTGAGGATTTTCTCTGACCATACACTGTACACCATAAATGATGCTGGCTACATTAGGTAAATGTCCTGTCCCTGCTGTTGGGTGTGGGTGGCCTACATTTATTTTCTTTAGCAATTTAAAAACAGAAATGAAAGAAGATGAGGAAGAGCAAGATATGCTTGGGCTTCTGCTAAGAAAAAAAAAAACTTTTACTGACATATTCAGCAGCCTTAAAAATCTTTAAAGCAATTCCTGTGTCGTCACTTCAGCAGGACTACACCAGACAAAATTAGCGCTAAAATAACTTATTCATGAGAGACTTGTACAACAAACGTTTATCATGTAAACAGCATTTGAAACATGTTTACCTAGAGCAGGGGTGTCCAACTCCAGGCCTCCTATCACCCTGGGTCAACACACCTGAATCAAACGATTACCGTAGTTGATTACGAGGCCTCTGGAGAACTTCAAGATATATTGAGGAGGACATTTATCCATTTAAATAAGCTGTGTTGGATCAAGGACACATCTAAAACCTGCGGGACACTGGCCCTTGAGGCCTGGAGTTGGACACCCCTGACCTAGAGGGACGTCAAAGGCTATGTCCACACTGTGTCCACAATTTGTTTTCGTTTGAAAACGCATCGTTTTCTCTCCGTTTTTTTTTGCCAAGGAAAAGCGCAGTGTTTTGAAAGCGCTCTTGAAAACGAATACATTTGAAGACGGCGCGTTTGCGTCGCAGTGTGGACAGTGAAAATGGAGACTTTCAAAAACGATGACGCATTTTAGTCATGTGATGCAGTCATGTTACCACTTAAAACTAAAATAGCGGAGGGCACTATACAGCAGTTGTTTTGTTTGTTCTCAATGTTGACAGCCCTATTAAAGATTAATATCAGTCTGTACATGCTCAGTGGTGTGCATATAATACAGTTCCGATCAAAAGTCTAAGACCACTTGAAAAATGCCAAAAAAAATCATACTTTGCATGTTTGGATCTTAACAAGGTTCCAAGTAGAGCTTCAACATGCATCCAGAAGAAATGCGAGTGAGACAAAACATTTTTTGAGCATGCAATTTACTGAAAACAACTCTTAAACTGAAACAAGCTGTTTTACAGCTGATCAAAAGTTTAGGACCACACCTCCAAAAAAACCTGCAAACCTCCCCCCAAAACAGAAATCAGAGTTCCAAACATGAACTCAGTAATGAGTAGCTCCACTGTTATTGTTGATTATTTCAAACATTCATTGCAGCATGCTTGATGCAAGCATTTCCATGAGGTGAGTGTGAACATTTCTCCAAGTGGTGAAGACGG
Organism: Rhamphochromis sp. 'chilingali'; assembly: GCF_963969265.1. Classification (NCBI taxonomy): domain Eukaryota; kingdom Metazoa; phylum Chordata; class Actinopteri; order Cichliformes; family Cichlidae; genus Rhamphochromis; species Rhamphochromis sp. 'chilingali'. The sequence continues at coordinate 9,290,349 of NC_137936.1, read as the reverse complement.
CTGTACGAGGGATGGATGGAAACTTGCCATCCATCCCCAAAGGTTCTTAATTGGATCTGGATCAGGGGAATACACAGGATGTTCCAAAAGAGTCATGTTATCATCCTGGAAGAAGTCCCTTGTCCTGCGGGCATTGTGTACTGTAGCATTGTCCTGTTGAAAAACCCAGTCGTTAAGACGAGGGACCTCAGTCATGAGGGTGCTCTCTGCAACATCTGGACATAGCTAGCAGCTATGACGGCTAAGACGCCCCTGCACCTCCGGAAGCTCCGTTGTTCCACTGAAGGAAAAAGAAACCAAAGCCCATTATGGCGCCCCCTCCACTCTGGCGTGTAGAAAACATCTCAGGTGGGATCTGCTTGTCATACCAGTAATGATGTACCCTTTTTTGTATTTATATTTGAAAAATCCTGCCCATTAAGGTGTGCACAGATTTTTTTTCCTTGCATCCTTTGCAAACATTTATTGAAACAGTTTCAATGTGTGCCGACAGCCTGCGCTAGTTGTCTCTTGACTTTCGTTCACTGTTGTTCCACTGCTCCTCCTGCCCCCTTTTTTGATCTGTTTGTTGTGTGCTTGTGCAACAATCACATTGAGTCAGGGACTTGGCACTACAGTCTCACACTGTAGAGCCATCCATCAACAGCCTCGGTCTCAGAACAGTCATTGCTGGCTCTGCTGAATAGGAACCTGCGAGCTCTGGACAGCAGTTGTTGAGTTGACGTCAGTTCTCCATCAGGAAGAAAAACTTACTTGCATTTTTTATACAAGTTATTAATGATTCACACAGCTTCTCCCACCCCGCCCCTTTTTGTTTTTGTATGAGAAAAAGGAATCCAATGGGTTTTTTTCTTACACTGACAGCAGAAAGATGTGCTCCTTGAGCCTGGCCCAGCAGCCAGGCTTGAACTACAGTGTTAAAACTATTGATTTTACAACACCAAGCTTGACTTATTTTACCCAGGAGGTAAAGTATGAATTCAAGATGTACAGCTGATGTGTTTGGAGTTTTTTAACTGAGGAAACTTGTAAAGACATGAAGAAAAGAAGTAGGTGGAAGAAGATGAAAAACAACAACAAAAAACCAAGTATGAAAAATGTGAACACCTATCACTTCAAACAACTTTTGTCTACCTACCTCATTAAAACGTGACATATTAGACGAATGCAAAACTAGGCAGATTCAGCACAGCCAATTTTACAGTAAATGAAAAAGTAAATGACTTATTGTGGGCATTCATATATTTAAAGATTGGCTCTAAGTCACATTCACCTTATGTACTGTGCAACGTTTCCTTAGCTGTTCAACAGACTTTGTCTTTGTTTTATTAAAAGGCACAATAATAGGAAATAAAATTGGATCTTCCCTTCAGGCTTTGTCCAGATTGAAAATGGAAGGGAGGGGATTAATAATTTCCTGCTGTTACTGATCTTTATCTACCGTGGGATGTCTAAGTTGTCCTTAGAATGTAATAAAGTATAAAAGGGAAGCTAAAGAAATGAGCGCTTAAAGTCCATTCACAGGTCTAAGGAGCCTGGACAGCATTTTAAATCACTGAGCTGTGTGCTGTTCTTTAAAGATGTTTGACAAATGCGGGCTGGGATTACTTTTGATCAGCTGGGTTCCAGCAATAAATTTTGTGTCTCTTGCTTAATTTGCATTAATTGCCTGAATTAAAAAGTTGAGGAAAATTAAACTTTTCAGCCAGTAGTGCTGATGCCAGAAGAGTGTGCTGGGTGCTGCTGTAGCTTATTTGATCTCACGATGGAGGAAGTAATCACCATGTTTTATATGGTCAAAGTGGGTCACAATCAGCTAGCTAAACGCAAGTGAATTATTTTGCGAGTACATTAGTTATCCCCATCATAATCATACCAGCAAATACATCCCCCTAAACATCAAGCACACGCAGTGTTAAGCATTGACCAGCACGTATAACTGAGTGCTGCCAAATGGAACGTGTCCACAGCTACGACAGCTTCTGCTGTGGCCTCGGAGGCACGATGGGTGAGGTAGTGTTGCAATAAATGATTGACAGGTGTTTTCTGCACTTACATACATTTATGTATTTACACCATTGGTTTTGTTGACTGTGAGATACTGATATCTGAAAATCTCAGATATAGGTGTATCTCATATCCTATTCCCAGTATTCCTGCTCACATAAAAGCTGATAAATATTAACCTGTCGGCTTTTTTCAGGTAATTTATTCCTGATGAATCATCTTTGAAATAGTAGTCTGACTGACACACCACGCTGATCATTTAGCAAAGACAAACCTAATGACCCTAGGATTTTTCAAGAGAAAAATACAAATGACATAAGACCAATGAATGCTTGAACATTTGGTGATTAGGTGACTTTCTGAGTGACAGTTGTGTTTACCTATTCTTACTATTCCTATAAAAATGTCGGCTACTGTAGTGTTGGCAAAGTCACCAAGTGTTTAAGTTAAAATGCATATTAGTTGAATAATTCATCGACCCAAACAGAATGATTATTGAATCTGATCTTGATTAGTGACTTCTCCTCTCCATTAGTCCATTCATTCAATATTCAAAAAGGCATTAGAGCTGTCCAAAGGAGATTATCTTGAGGAATACTGAAGAGGGAAACACTGGGATGTGTTCATATATGCAGAGACACAGAAAGTCTTCCTGTCCCTGCATCTGAGCAATGTAAGATAAGATAAGATAAGATAAGATAACTCTTTATTGTCATTGCACAGTCATACATAGTACAGTAGTACAATGAAATTGGAAAAACTGTCCTACGTCGGCACTACATATAACACAACACGACACGATATGACACATCACAACGTAACAAACAACACAACACAGTATATTAACTTAGTATAAAAAAGAAGAATAAGTGTATGTGTATTGCACACTGTTATTATTGCACATTAATTATTATTGCACCTTGTTATAAATATAAATATTATTGTTATCGTTTTAAACATTGTTACCTCCCCCTAAAAAGTCCAGGGAGGTATCCAGTCAGGTCAGCTATTTACATTGATCAGGGCTATTGCCCTGTTGTAAAAGCTGTCCTTGAGTCTATTTGTTCGGGACCTCAGCAGCCTGAACCTCCTGCCAGACGGCAGCAGCTTAAACACCCGGTGTCCTGGGTGTGTGCAGTCCCGTAGGATGCTGCGTGCCCTCTTGAGACAGCGAGTGCTGTACAGGTCCTTCAGGGAGGGAAGAGGATGTCCAATGATTTTTTGGGCCATGTTGATGACCCTCTGGAGTGCCTTTCTGTGTGCTGTGGTGCAGCTGGAGAACCACACACCGATGCAATATGTCAGCACACTTTCAATGGAGCAGCGGTAGAAGACGGTCAGCAGCTCCTTCTTCAGGTCCATTTTTCTGAGGATTCTCAGAAAGTGGAGACGCTGTTGGGCCTTCTTTAAGACCGCAGAGGTGTTAGAGCTCCATTGGAGGTCTGTGTCTATGTGCACACCCAGAAACTTGAAACTGGAGACCCTTTCCACGCACTCCCCGTTGATGCTGACAGGCTGCAGCTCGGACTTCCTCCTTCTGAAGTCAACTACCAGTTCTTTTGTTTTGGTGGTATTGAGGTCCAGGTTGTTGTCTGCACACCAATCTGACAGCCTCTGAACTTCAGCTCTGTATGCAGTCTCATCTCCCCCTGAGATGAGCCCCACCACAGTGGTATCATCTGCAAACTTGATGACTGTGTTGTCTGGGTGGGAACTAACACAGTCATGTGTGTACAGAGTGTACAGTAGGGGACTCAGTACACAGCCTTGTGGAGAGCCGGTGTTGAGGCTGAGGGCTGAGGAAAGATGAGGCCCCACTCTAACTCTCTGTACACGGTCTGAGAGGAAGTCTCTGATCCAGCGGCAGGTGGTGGAAGGAAGTCCAATTTCCAGCAGTTTATCTATTAGTCTGTCCGGGAGTATCGTATTGAAAGCAGAGCTAAAGTCAACAAAGAGCAGCCTGGCGTAACGGCCCTGCACTTCCAGGTGAGAGATGGTGGTGTGGAGCGTTGTAGCAATGGCATCTTCAGTTGATCTGTTAGCTCTGTATGCAAACTGGAGCGGGTCGAGTGTGGGTGGCAGGCAGGACATGATGTGACGTCGGACCAGTTTCTCAAAGCACTTCATTATAACAGGTGTTAGAGCAACTGGTCGGTAGTCGTTGAGGCTGCTAATGTTAGTACGCTTTGGCAGTGGGACAATTGTGGCTGACTTTAGGCACGGCGGGATGCAGGACTGGGACAGTGAAGTGTTGAAGATCTTAGTGAAGACCCCAGCCAGCTGGTCTGCACACTCTTTTAGGACCTTTGCGGTTACCCCATCTGGTCCGGTGGCCTTCCTGGGGTTCACTGCCCTCAGTGTGCGCCTCACCTCATATTCCTGCACTATGAGGCTTGGGCTGCTGCTGTCCGATGTTTTTGCTGCTGCTGCCTCTGGTCCCTTCACCTCAAAGCGTGCGAAGAAGTGGTTCAGCTCCTCTGCAAACTCCGCGTTACCCTCAGTCAACGTGGTATTGCCAGGTTTGTAGTTGGTTAAGTGCTGAACTCCCTGCCATACCTGTCGTGAGTTGTTGGTGGTGAAGTGGTCTTCGATCCTTCTCTTGTACGCTGCCTTGGCCTCTCTGATGCCTCTTTTCAACTGAGATCTGGCTGCACTGTACTGCATACCATCACCGGATCTAAAAGCGGCGTCACGTTGCTTCAGCAGGACCTGGACCTCTTTAGTCATCCAGGGTTTCTGGTTGGAATACACCCGGAGACGTTTGTCCACAGTGACACTGTTGACACAGAAGTTAATATATGAGAGCACTGATGTTGTGTGCTCTTCAAGGTCCTGATGTTCGAACACGCTCCAGTCCGTGTTTTCAAAACAGTCCTGCAGCTGATGTGATGCACCTTCTGGCCAGGTTTTCACAGTTTTTGTGACTGGGGGGGCTCTTCTCCTAATGGGAGTGTATGCAGGGATCAACAGCATGGACATGTGGTCTGACAAACCTAGATGTGGTAGAGGGGTTGCTCTGTAGCCTTTTTGGATGTTGCTGTAGGCTTTATCCAATGTGTTTTTCCCCCTCGTTGCACATTTAATATGCTGTTCAAATCTGGGGAATACTGACCTTAAATCAGCATGGTTGAGGTCCCCAGCTATAATGTGCACTGCGTTTGGATGGGAGTTCTGCTGGTTGCTTATTGTCTTGTGCAGCTCCTCCATGGCAGAGTGTGGGACCAGTCTAGGGGGAAAGGTGGCAAGATGTTTGCAGAAAATCTGCATCAGCTATTAGACCAGCCTGTGTTGGTGGACTGAAAGTCATATTCCTAGTATCTCACTGAATACCTGTTTTCAATAATTTAGTGGTTTCTGGAGGCAAAAGAAGTCTCTCCTACTACCACCATGAAGGTAATAAAGTGAAACCCGCTGCAGTGCGAGAACACTGAACTACGGTCGGAGGGGAACTTCTTGATGGGTAATTAACATCATGTCTTGCTCAGTGGGTAAACCCACTGCTGACCTGAGTGGTACATTCTCTAAAAGTTAAATGAGAGAACTCAAAGAGATTCTTCTATGGCAAAAATAAAAAAAGCCTACATTAAATCTTTGAGAAAAGTTTCACATAATACATCACAATCTTCTCATCACATTGAAGCAATGATACCTTGCCCCAAGCAGAGGAAATTTAGAGAGTTCACGTATCAACGATACCTTTACCGGCTTGAATTTTGCTTAAGGCTAACCTTTTCATTTCATTTGGGTGTTTTATCATGTGATCAGCTCTGAAACATCCTTCTTACAGAATACAAAATCAAGATCTACATATCATTTATAGAAATACAACGTCACATGGTATAGCACTGATCAACTTACAGTAAATACAGATATTTATTTATTGGGATTGCCAGATTTTTTTTTTCAATACAGTCATCTCAAAGGTCAAGAAAAGCCCAGCATTTTCCTATAAATCAGAATACTTTATTAATCCAAGAGAATTGTATCTTCATGAGGTATTTTATCCACATAAAATAAAGCAGAGGTCCTTCCTCCTAATGCACTGCTATTACTAATCTTCTCATGAAATCTCTGCCTCTGTGTATCTCCAACATGTAAGAGCTGAATTTCAAGTTGCACAACATTCATATTCCTTGTATTAAACAACAAGCTATCTTCATCTCACCAGTATTTTTGTTAACTTACATGGCTAAGACGTGCTTTGTGTGACCATCAGTACAGGAATGAGTCATCGAGAATAGCCTCCGGTGGGACAATTGTCTGGTACGAGCAGCAGGAAGCAAAGCTCAATTATAGCAAGCTTTGTGAGAGTCCTATTCCTTGGGTCATGCATTGTACTTCTTCAGTATATAGTTAAATTAATGATAAACCCACTCTTTTGGACATCTGTGTCCCTAATTTGTGCTCAGGGGTGTACACTGTGATAACACTGGAGCACAATAGCAAGCAGGAGCGCGCACATTTAGCTTGTCTGTATAACTGGTAATGGAAGTCTCGGCTATTCTGCCTCTTCACCTGCTTTGACAGAATTTTCTTTTCAGTGTGTATCTCTTGTCTTATAAGATACTAATGAGGTGATAGACTGGACAGTTTTCTTCAGTAATCAGCAACAGCAGATTGGGGTTGCAGTTTAATTAAATTGCTGTCGTAAGTGAAAAATCTAGAATCCATATTAACATGACAGCGTCACATAGTTGTTGTAGAATTGTCAGCTACACATCCACGATCCCGAAAGGTTGATTCTGTTCATCTCAACCTAACGTTTTCAGTGGGAGAAACGTTTCATCACTCATCCATGTGACTTCGCCAGTCTCAGCTGACTGCAGGTTTCCCCAACCTTATAAACAGTACATTTGCACAATGACTGAAAGTAGCCCACTGAATGAGCAAGCGGCTGTGAGGTCAGTTCCTTAATCATCCAGGTAATTAAATAATGAATGAATCAAGACATCCATGATCTGAATCTTCCTTTCAGTAACACATGAAAGATGGCCCTGTACTTGTGACAATCACCAGGAAATGTGGCATAAAAAGAGATGAAAGAGGCAAAACCGTGTGCCACAGTCAGGGGTTAAAGTGGATCTTTTCTTTATTTGTTATTATTGTTATTCTTCTTCTTCTTCTTCTTCTTCTTCTTATTATTATTATTATTATTATTATTATTATTATTATTATTATTATTGCGGTTGGTGTTGTTATTTGACAGAACACCAGAACGACTGCAGGTGTCCATAAGTTGTGGTTGTGGTGCTTCAGCATCTAGCTAGCCTCAGAGAAGACGTGCGAGTATAAAGGGAGTAACAATTTTTAAGTGACAGGCAATTTGAAATGTAACATTTCTATCTGCTCAAACTATTTGTGCAGTTTGTCTCACAGTGTGTTGCTTCCTGAAGGTCCAGCTGCTGTCTTTCACAGGGAGAGAAGAGAAAGAGAGCTAATTTCACTCAGAGATGTAGAAAGATAAGAAAGACGGGACAGAAGAGGAAGAAGAGAGATTTAAAGGTAAGAACTGCTCAGTGGTGTTTGATACACTGTAAATTTAAGTTTTCAGATATTGTGTCTGTACATATTAATCACGTTTTGTTTTCATGACATGAAGCATGCTGCAAAACAAACTGAGGTAGAGTAACTTTGTTATTTAAAGGTTAGTGTGGGTTAGTGCAGGGTAAACAGGTTAGTTTGCTGTGCTGTGGTGGATTTAAAGCACAGTCTGTGACTGGTGGACAGTGGTAAGGTTACATCAAGGGTAACAGAGATGAATTTGAAGTTAAGCTGATGATTATTAGTTTCATTCACTGAATTCCACTGTCATACAACATTTATAACATCTAGAAAAAAAGAAAACTAAAGCATAAACAGTGTGCTGTCAGTGTAGAGGATAGAAATAAGCCAGGACATCTCGTTGAATTTAGTTATGTACATCCACAAAGAGCAGCAGGTTAGCTGATCACAGCCTGTACATTATGAAAATCTACCAGAGCTCTCAATAGAAATTATTGTGAGTTATGATTCTTTCCCCCACACTGAGCCATTACAACCAATTTTAGGGTTCCTCCACCTGCTCCACCCGACTGTACATATTTTCGTGTTTAGAGCCAAAGTCACCCTCCACGATGTAGGCAACAGAAAATAGAGCTATTTTCATTTTCCCTTTTTTTTCTCTGCTCATGTTCTACTTAACTGATTCAAGCTGCGTACCTTTATTATAATTAAAATGAACTGAAATAAGATTTTGTATTCCTATCTTCCTGTATTATTTTATTATTTCTATAGCAAACGGTTCACTTAGCTTTGCACAAAAATGGGTGGTACAAATGTTCTTCTAGGAGCTACATTTACTTTCTTGCCTAAAGTACATTTAAGAGTCTGCAGTTTTTCACTTTTACTCGAGTAAAGAAGTCGAATCGGTACTTCGACTTTTACTGGAGTATTTTTCAAAACACTAGTGTCTGTTCTTCTACTTAAGCACAGAATGTCCATACTTTTGCTACCTCTGCTTAAAATGTTAATGTGGACTAAGAAAATATCCCCCACATTCTTACATCACCATCAGCAGCCTGAACTATTCAGATGCAGGGTGGATCCATACTTCATGTTTTTGATACCAAATATTACAACAGAAACTGAGACTCATCAGACGAGGGAAAAGTTTCTAATCCTCTACTATTCAAATGTTTAGTGGTCTAAGTTTCATGCTCTTAACTGACAGCAGTGACACCCAGTTTGCTATGTTGCTTCTGCAGCCCATCTGCTTTAAGGCTCAATGTGTCCTGTGTTCAGAAATGCTCTTCTGAATAACTTGGTTGTAACACATGGTTATTTGTTAGGTATCAATGCCTTCATATCAGTTTCAAGCAGTCTGGCCATTCTCATCTAACTTCAGAGGAGCATTGTTTTCAAGAGAACTGCCTCTCACTCACATTTTCTCTTTTTTGGACCATTGTCTGATGGATGTGTTGGAAAAAATCAGCAGCTTCTGAAGCACTCAGACCATCCTGTCTGGTACCAGCAACTATGCTAAGTTCAATTCAATTCAATTCAATTTTATTTATATAGCGTCAAGAACAGTTGCAAGGCGTTTTATATTGTAAAGACCCTATGATAACACAAAGAAACAGAGAAAACCCCAAAAATCCCCTATGAGCAAGTGGTTTGGCAACAGTGAGAAGGGAAAACTCCCTTTAAACAGGAAGAAACCTCCAGCAGAACCAGGCTCAGGGAGGGGCGACCATCTGCAACAACTGGCTGGGGTTAGGGAAGGAAGACAGGACAAAGACACATTGTGGAAGAAAGCCAGAGATTAATTATAACTAACAATTAAATGCAGACAGGTATATCAACACATAGTGAGCTAAAAAGGTGACTGAAGATAAAACACTCATGGGACACATCATGGGAATCCCCCAGCAGCCAAGACCTATTGCAGAGTAACTAAGGGGGGATTCAGTATCACCTGATTCAGCCCTAACTATATGCTTTATCAAAAAGGAAAGTTTTAAGCCAAATCTTACAAGTAGAGATAGTTTTCTGTCTCCAGAATCCAAACTAAAGCTGGTTTAAATACTCTAGGAACCACAAGTAAGCCTGCAGTCTGAGAGCAAAGTGGTCTAGTGGGGGTGATGTAGTACTATAAGGTCATTAAGATAAGATGGGGTCTGATTATTCAACACCATGTATGCGAGGAGCAGAATTTTTGCATAACCACAATATTCGCATGTATAACAAAGCGCTTAAATCACCTTGTTTTCCACTCTGATGCTCTGTGATCAAGATGGCGCCGAGTATGGCAGCCTCGTCGCGAGCTCCCCCAAGCAACGGCTTTCTTCTGTGTTTAATTTTACTTTTCCTTTATTTTTTCACGAGCAGCACTTGTCTCCTTGTGTACGACCGACAAACCTTACTGGACATAAAAGACGGTCTTTCTTATAACTTTCCGGAATTCAAGTTTTGCAACACGGACGCTCCGTTTGCAGACCCCCCATTCATCTCACCTGAGACGCCTTTGTTCTCTGGCCCTGGAGGCCGCAAACGCCGACGCAGAGGGAGAAGATCTGGCGTTCTGGTTCGACTGAGACGGCGCACTTACAGACCACCGTTACCCAGTTTATTACTGGCTAATGTGCAGTCTCTGGAGAACAAGCTGTGCGAGCTTCGGGCACGGATCTCATTCCAGCGAGAGATGCGGGACTGCTGCGTGATCTGCCTCACAGAAACCTGGCTATCGGACAAAGTACCGGACTCCGCAATACAACTGCCGGGGTTCTCTGTGCACCGCGCGGACAGGTCACAGGATCTTACTGGGAAAAGCAGAGGCGGTGGTGTGTGTTTCATGATCAACAACAGCTGGTGTGATTATGCGAACGTGCACCCGGTCAAATCCTTCTGCTCACCGGACCTGGAGTACCTGATGATTAAGTGCCGGCCATTCTGGCTACCGAGGGAATTTACAGCAGTGATTATTACGGCTGTTTACATTCCCCCACAAGCCGACACTGACCGTGCACTCAGGGAACTGTACAGCGCGATCAGCAGCGAGGAAACCGCACACCCAGAGGCAGCGTTTATCACAGCCGGAGACTTTAATAAGGGAAACCTGAAGAAAGTCTCACCAAAACTCCATCAACACATCCTTTTCAACACACGTGGAAACCGGCAACTCGACCACTGTTACACCTCTTTCCGGGATGCGTACAAAGCCCTCCCCTGCGCCCCATTCGGCCAATCAGATCACTGCTCCATCCTGCTCCTGCCCGCCTACAGGCAGAAGCTGTAACAGGAAGCTCCAACCCGGAGGGCAGTGCACTGTTGGACGGACCAATCGGAGTCTGCGCTTTCACGTGGCCGCCAGAGACATTGATGAATACACAGACTCACACTGTGTCTGAGGAGGATGTGCGGAAGTGCTTCAGGAAGGTGAACGCACGCAAAGCTACTGGTCCGGACGGGATTCCCGGCCGCGTCCTCAGGTCATGCGCGGCTCAGCTGGCTGGAGTGTTCACGCACATCTTCAACCTTTCCCTCTCTCTGTCTGTAGTCCCAGCCTGCTTCAAAATGGCCACCATCGTCCCTGTACCCAAATCCTCCACCATCTCCTCATTGAACGACTGGCGACCTGTAGCCCTGACCCCCATCGTAAGCAAATGCTTCGAGAAGCTGGTCAGGGACTTCATCTGCTCTGCACTACCCGACTCACTGGACCCTCTACAGTTTGCATACCGCCACAACAGGTCCACTGATGATGCCATAGCCCTGACACTACACACTGCCCTGTCACACCTGGAGAAGAGAGACACGTATGTGAGGATGCTGTTTGTAGATTACAGCTCAGCATTCAATACCATCGTTCCCTCGAAGCTGGACAGGAAACTGCAGGATCTAGGACTGAGCAGCTCCCTGTGCAGCTGGATCCTTAGCTTCCTGTCTGACAGACGCCAGGTGGTCAGACTGGGCAGCATCACCTCATCCCCCATCACACTGAACACTGGTGCTCCACAGGGGTGTGTACTGAGCCCTCTCCTGTACTCACTCTACACCTACGACTGCACAGCCACTAACAGCTCCAACATCATTGTGAAGTTTGCGGACGACACTACAGTGGTGGGTCTTATCACCAACGGTGATGAGACGGCTTACAGGGAGGAGGTCAGCGCCCTGACCCACTGGTGTCAAGACAACCATCTCACCCTCAACGTCGCAAAGACAAAGGAGTTGATAGTGGACTTCCGGAGGTGCAGAGAAGTACACACCCCCATCACCATCAACGGCGCTGCTGTGGAGAGAGTGAGCAGCTTCCGGTTCCTTGGCGTACACCTGGCTGAGGATCTTACGTGGTCAGTACACACAAACAAAACAGTGAAGAAGGCGCAGCAGCGCCTCTTCTTTCTCAGGAGACTGAAAAGATTCGGCATGAGCCCCCGCATCCTCAGGACCTTCTATCACTGTGCCATTGAGAGCATCCTCACTGGATGCATCACCACCTGGTATGGCAACAGCACCGCCTACAACTGCAAAGCTCTCCAGCGAGTAGTGCGGTGCTCTGAACGGATAATTGGAGGTGAGCTTCCCTCCCTCCAAGACATCTACAGGAAGCGGTGCCTGAGGAAAGCGGGGAGGATCATCAAGGACTCCAGTCACCCCAGCCATAAACTGTTCAGACTGCTTCCATCAGGAAGGAGGTTCTGCAGCATCCGGTCCCGTACCAGCAGACTGAGAGACAGCTTTTTCCATCAGGCCATCAGACTGCTGAACACGTCATAGACACCTCAGCTTCACTACTGGAACTTCAACATTATGCACTCCACACTGTATATAAATGCCACTTGTTTTGCACATATTCAACTCTGTATATTTTATATATTTTATTATTATTATTATTATTTTATTTTTTTACTATTTAATTTGTAAAAATGTGTATACACACACACACACACACACACACACACACACACACACACACACACACACACACACACACGTAGGAAAATATTTAGTATACACATCCAGAAATGCATACACTATTATATATTGTACATATATTTATTAGTTTCAGGTTGGCCATTCTTGTATTTTGCTCGTTTGTGTTGTTGTGTTTGCACATCTCTGTTGCTTGTGGGGCTCGCACACAAGAATTTCACTCGCATGTGCTGTGCCAGTGTGCCTGCACATGTGATGTGACAATAAAAAGTGATTTGATTTGATTTGATTTGAACTTCAGCAGGCTGTCTTCACCATTTCTACAAGCCTAAATGAGCTGTTGCTATGTGAGTGACTGATTGGATGGTTTCATTAAGAAGCATTTCTACATATATTTATGTTCAACAAAGTGGCTGGTGAGTGTATATACTTGTCACAATTGAGTGTATATTAAAGATGTAGTCAGTGAAGTACTTTTTAGATGTCTCAAACTAACCGGTTTCACCATCGCCATCTTGGTGTTTTGAAACTGGACATTAACGGAACTGCATAACTGAAGGAAACCACATGTTCCTAGGCACTGACAGAAAGTAACAATGTAGGCTTGCCCTAAAGGGTTTTCTCTTTAATTATCCTTCTTAACTCTAATGAGGACCACAGTGTGCAGAAAGAACATTATGTTGTATTCAGTAAGACTGAATAAAAGCATCAGAAAAGTACAAAAGTGTGAGACAAAGAGTGGAGTTTTAATAAAATCAGACTTTTATTTGCAATCAAATGAGTCACCTCCTAGTGTTTTGGACTTCAGATGTAGAAGACTACAGTGATTAAAAAAAAGATTAACTTAAGAAGTGTAGTCTACAATACTTCATGTGCTTTTATTTATTTTTTAGTTAAGATGACTTTTTAGGGTTTTAAATTGTTATATTAATTATTAACATTCCGGTGCATATATAATATAAGAAATATTTAACTTTAGTCTTACCTATAATTAAATATGTAATACAGTTAGTGTGTGCTATAATATAGCTATATTTTATGGCACACACTAACTGCATGCCAGCAAGCCTGAGTGCCTGTGGTATATTCACCATATAGCTATATATAGCTATATAGCTATATAGCTATGTAGCTACATGCTATATAGCATATTTAGCTATATGCTTTAGAACATTTAAAGCTATATGCGATATATGCTATATAGCATATAGCATATATAGCTATATGGCTATATATGCTATATAGCAGGGGTCACCAACCTTTTTGAAAGTGAGAGCTACTTCTTGGGTACCGATTAATGTGAAGGGCTACCAGTTTGACACACACTTCTCAAATAACAAATTTCCTCAGTTTAACTTAATTATGTGTTATCATTAATAATTAATGATATTCATCTATGTACGGACACTAATTATGTTAATTATTTTTCACCATAATTATAAAGAATGCAATTAGGAAACAAGGTAGGAAACATAAATATCAATATGCAACGCTTTATTTCTATATATCTCTGCAAGTATTTACATTTTGAAGTGATCACTTCTACAACATTTTCACTTACCACTAACAAATTTTAACAAATCATGCACTGTTACATACATTATTTTTGTATGTATGTAACATACAAAAAATCAACTTTCAAATTTTACAGAACTTTTCACCAAATTGGCAGCATTTTAAAGCAAATTGTCACATGTTACACTTAACAAACACATTTGTTTTTCAATAATTAAATTCAACTTTGACATGACACTGTAATGTTGCCACTGAGAACATCTAATATGGCTTTCTTTGTCTGTTAGTGGGAAACCTGGCATTGCATGCTGTTCACCAGTGTGTTGTAATCTGGGGTATAACTTGACACTGCAACTCTGAGTGAGTCTTGCAGATGTGCATCGGAGAGGCGTGTTCTGTGTTTGTTCTTGATGAAGTTCATGTCAGAAAAGGCTGATTCACAAAGATAGGTTGAACCAAACAGGCTGGCAACCTTCATAGCTGCTGTGCACACACCACTGTACTTTTCTGTGTCAACAAGGCACCAAAAGTTTGGTGCACCCAGATAGGCTTTGAGGTGGACGTCATTTTGCAATGTTACAATTTCGATTTCCACCTGTCCAGCATCCAAGCTGAACATTGAACTTAGTTGCTCAGCAATGCATGTTGTGTCCACATTCATGAAAGGATTGGAAACAAATGAGACACATGGCTCAAGCTGATCAAGGTCACAAAACCTGTTCTCAAACTCTTGACCAAGTCGGTTTATGACTTGAGTGTACTTTTCTGCAACTTTGTCAAAAGTCTCAGATGCAGAAGCATTGTCTTTCAGCACCATCTGCACAGAGGGAAAGTGCAGCACCTTTTTTCTCTGTAAATGCACAGAGAAAATGTTCATCTGGGCTTTAAATCCATTTAAAGCACTAATCATGTCAGCAACAGTCTTACCTTTGCCTTGCAGCTCACAGTTCAAATGGTTCAGTTTCCCAGTAATGTCTGTTAAAAACACAAGGTCAAGTGTCCACTCAGTGTCCTCCAGCAGAGATGTGTCTTCCCCTTTGGATTGCATGAACTCCTTGATTTCACCCAAAAGTGACAAAAAACGAAGCAAAATCCGTCCCCTGCTGAGCCATCGGATTTCCGTATGTAGTAGCAGGTCACCATATTCAGCTGACAGCTCCTCCAATAGCACCTTGAATGTTCTGTGCTGTTTAGCTCTGGAGCGGATGCTGTTTATGATCTTCACGACGGGAGTCATGACGTGCTCGAAGCCGATCACGTTTGGGCATAACGCCTGCTGGTGAATGATGCAGTGGTAATGCATGAAGTTTGGGAACTCTGTGTCACCTTTACAGTGAGCGATGAATCCCGTATGTCGGCCGATCATAGCAGGAGCCCCGTCGGTAGTCACTGATACCAGCTTTTCCAACGGTACCTTTTCGCGAAAAACTCCTTCACCGCGTTATAGATGTCAACTCCCTTCGTTGTTGTCTTTAGCGGCAGTAGTGTCAGAAGTTCTTCTTTTGTGGAGAAACCATCAAATACCATCCGGATAAAGACCATCAGCTGTGCTGTACTGCTGCTGTCGACAGACTCGTCACACTGGATGCTAAACCAACTGCACTTTGCCAGATCCTGATCCAACTGATCGGTCAAGTTTCCGGACATAGCCGACACTCTTCTAACAATTGTAGTTGGAGATTACATCGTTTCCATATTTCCATATTTCTCGTCTTTAAGCACAGTTTTTGCAATTATCATCATTGCTTCTTTGAAATACTCCCCGTCTAAAAATGCCTTCTTTTTCTTAATCATGAAATGTGTAGCTCTAAATGAGGCTTCGGTTGCTTTTTGAGAGTTTTTCACCGGTCTCGTGAAAAAAGACTGCTGTTTGCTCAAACCTGCCTTTAATTCGCGGGCCTTTTCCGCTCGCAGTGTGCTGCCCTTTGGGTAGTTAGCATGGTAGCTTGTGTGACACGTTCGGAAATGTCTCTCCACGTTGTGCCGCTTTGCCGTTGCCACAGTTGCCCCGCAAATGAGACACACGCATGAATCTTTCACAGAGGTAAAAAAGAACTCTTCCTCCCATTCACTGTGAAAATTATATGTTTTCTTCCTTTTTTCCGCCATGTTTTCCTCATCTCCTCACCTTTGCCTTTGCTGGTCTTCACGGCAACTGTTTCCGTGGAGACCAGCTAGCACTAAATATTAGATCATGATCTAATATTTAATAATAAACTTTTTTTTAAATATATTATCTCTAACAAATTAACGCCAATGCAATTGTGATAAAAAAAAAATAGCAAGAAAAAATAAAAATAGATGCAGCTTACTGGTAAGTTGTTATGGTGAGCTATTTTTAGAACAGGCCCGCGGGCGACTCATGTGGTCCTTGCGGGCGACCTGGTGCCCGCGGGCACCGTGTTGGTGACCCCTGCTATATAGCATATAGCATATAGCTATATAGCTACATAGCATATATAGCTACATAGCATATATAGCTATATGGTGAATATACCACAGGCACTCAGGCTTGCTGGCATTTCTTTCTGGAGGTCACTCGAAGTTTTACAATAAAAGCCCAAAAGCCTTTTCCACATAGACTCCATCTGTTAAACAAAGGTCCTCTGTCTTTGAATAACTGAGATTATATGTTTGTAAAACTTTTCCAACACCTTGAAAAGTGTTTCACGAAAAGTTTTACACCTTGTCCCAATTTAAAGTCTATTACCTGAGTGGGAACCCACAGATAGGGCCAGCAACAGAAGAAATGCTAATGCGCATGCACAAGTATTAAGCAAATGCTTAATACATCAACAATCCAACAGTGTTACCAGTGTGTACACCTGTGTCAGGTTGGAGGAAGTATTTTTTCTGAACACAGGTTAAAATATGTAAGACCAATTAAATCAGCTAAATAATACTGGGGGCAGTCATTCTCTGTGGAGTCATCACAATGTGTTGGACATTACATGCCACAACAGAACATTTGTTCTCTTAATATTATGAGCATTGTGTTTAAAGCCACCTTTTTCCTGATAGTACTCTTGGAGTATTACATTCTACTGACGCTTTTACTTAGAAAGGCAGGAGATATCTTCCTGCTGGATGTGTCTGTTTGTTGTGATTTGTTTCTGTACGAGGGCAGTGCTGCAAATACTATATAACTCTGGAAATACAACTAATTCTCATCTGAGTCAGCACTGCACCACATTTCCTTATGCTGCCTCTAATCAGAAGAACTCGGTGCGAGAATGCGAGATCGGCATACACAAACAGAGTCAACCGTACTTCTCATACAGCTAAAGCTGTACTCTGGTCAGACCTCATACTAGTTTCATACCGGGGAATTATTTCCTGTTCATGCTGTTATCTACTCCACGTGGGTCCACAGGCATTCAATATTTTACAGATCACATCTCAACAAGTTCCCATTTATCATCAGGTACAGCATGTGTCTTTTTTTCTTATGAGCACACTAATTGACAAACTCAGGATAGGAGCCTCGTAAAGAAAGCACCAGCCACACAAATCTCCGGATATCAGCCTGTCTCCAAGTGCAATCTGCTCACTCGCCATAATCAATAACACACCAATAAGGACCACATCGAGAGACGAGCAATCTGACGCCCGTTTTATATGAGTGTGTTATGGCAGCATCATGCTGACATTCTCTCTCGCATAAGCATCCATTTTTAATCACAGTATCTGGCCTCGCTGCTGCTCGTCAAGTGCCTCAGCCTCCTGTCAGAGTGTGGGTTTGCAGAGAGGGATAAGAGCTCTTATTGCTGCTATGTGGAAATAGATGTGCTGGTACAACTGCCTACCTCTCCTGGACCATCTGTGGAGTGGCAGTGCTGGGTGACTATTACATAAAGCATTCACAACAGGCCCGTTCTTTCCCACATTATGCTAACAAGTCCTTCACATAATTTGAATTTGTGTCTCGAAACGTCTTTAACTGTGTTTTGTTGTTCAGACGCCAGCTCTCATAATGGAAACTGTACCCTTTCTTTTAGTTTTAATCCAGGCTGTGTTAGTTTTTAGCATAGAGTTAGCTCAAATTTTAAACTGTACATGCTGTATAGAGTAAAGCTTGCATTAAAAAAAAGCTATTTTACATTAATTGGATGCTTAGGCTAAGCCTTTAGAGTAAAAATCAAATAAGATATTTAAAATCAAATGCTAAACAGTCTACAGTTTGAACAATGCACCGTGTAGCAGCAGTTATATACAGAGTGTTAAGTAAAAAAAGACATTGTGACGCTATTTGAAAACGTATATTAAGTTGTGTTGACCTGGGAAAACAGTAATATGACATATTGTAAAATTAGCTGTACAGTCAATCTCTTTTCTCTGTGTGTTTATCACAACTGACCACTGTCACATACAAGTCCTCTGTTATACTTTTTAAATACCAAAGTATTGATGATTTCTATTAGTTGTGCCAGCTCTATCTTTTATTCTGCTAAGCTAGATTTAACATGCACAAGTGGTTTGATATTCTCTTGTAACTCATATTAAGACAGAAAATGAGTGACTAGTGCAACACGTGGTAATATTGTATTTTTGCATTAGCAATGGTTCAATGTTTATCGGTTCCACATTTTGAAACCCTGATAGTACAAGTTATAACTTGTTTGCTGTATTGTCGCTGACATCTGTCCCTAATTACTTTCGTGCTAAGTAGAACATAGAGAGCCATTTCAGGGCAGGCAATGTCAATTAATCGTGTGGGTCTGTATGTGTGCACTGTATCAATTATAAACCTTACACTTGGGGTGATCTCAATGTCTGTTGCTAACTGTTAAACATGGTGGTGCAGCTGTACTGATATGGGAAGCAATCTAGCGAGTCATTTTGTCTGATAATTATTGTGCCTAGCTGCATAGTAGCCAAGGAATATGAGGCTATTCTGCACCACCAGGAGCACCCTAGTGTGCAAACATTGTCCCATCCTTCTGATGAAAAGCTACCATACAATCTGCAAGAGTGTTTTTTTCCGGGAACACCACAGAGATGGTCCTCGTGGGTTTTCGTTTTGATGAAAAGTCCGGCATTCACAACATAAAATTCAGGATGTTGTACAACAGCTGCACTGGGCGCATCTGAAAGCAAATAGAGGCCCTTCTCTTCTTCTTGTGCTCTAACATATTTTTAGTTTTAATTCATTCAGGCAAAAGTCAAATATGATTTCAGGTTTTAATAATTAATAGATTTTTTATACTCCTTTAAGCTCCTATATTTGGAAAATTTGCCACAATTTATTGTCTTTTCACAATAAAATAAACAAGTTAATGATGGAAAAATGAGATTGGGTGAGTTAGCACTGGATACTGATTACATATCTAGAGTAATAAGTCTGCGAAGGAAAAGCAATTTTATTGCTACACATATATTAAGGAGATGATTGCAGGGATTGTAAAACAAAGCTAAGAAAATGAAATATGGGTGTAATCACTAGCGCCATATAAATCAACAGATATTTAGACACATTAAGGCTTGTGTTAAACTCTAGCCTGAAGCGGGCTCACTCTGACACTTTTCCAACAAATTCCTCTGGGAGAGAAGATAGTTACAAAACAGAGAGTGTAATTAAAAAGACTATCTTTCAAGCATAGGCGCCAGCCAGTGCAGTGAAAATAAGAGATGTTAGTTCGAGTCATGGTGAGAGCTTATGGATGGAGAGAGACTGCAAGAATGGGAGGACAGAGACAATGACCCATCAAAGGACCCAGAGTGTTTGCTCTCCTCCTGCCTCCCATTAAAGTAGACAACAGCAACAATTACATGCAACCAGAGGCCAAACATTGACGTCAGCGTTTACAAAAAGCTCTTCACTATAAAGCTGCTGTGACTCATGACCTCAAAATAATTGCAGACTGCATCACCAAATCTGGTACCGTACAAAAACATGAGGGCCTGTCAATGAGAGTGGTTTGAAGGATTTCATGCTAGACCCTCCAAACATATCAAACACTGCCTTGCTTTTCTATTGTAACTCTTTGATATGTTTTTTATGAATGAATCAAATGAAGAAGCAATTTTAAGAGCATAGATATATATAGCTATCAAATTTTACAGATGTGCTCCTCGCAAACAGCCCTAGAAAAACACATGTGAGCAAACTTCAAGGGGATTTATGCTAAGAATACCAGTGCAGTCTTGTATGAGGCCCATTGTCAGGCTGAATAACACAGGACTGTCAGTTTAGTCTAATAACGGAGCTTGTTGCTTTGTGCTGGTGTACTTCGGCTGGCAAAATGTGGATGACATACTGTCAGGCCCACATATTTCTTACTGAGAGAACAATAACTCTCGACAAGAGGAAAGCAGAATACCACCTTGAAGACGACCTATTATGCTCATTTCTAACTCCATATATTTATACTTGGTCTCGAGCAGAGTCACTTTGCATTTTTCACAGTTCAAAATATTTACCTTATACTGGGCTTTGGTGGGTTGTCACTCTGTCCCTCCATGTTAGTCCTTTGACAGACTGGCTACCATTGGCTTGAGGGATTCTCATAAACTTATAATTAATGTAAAATTCCATAGGATTGGGTTTGAAGTTTATGGAGGCAACCATGTTTATGTTTAACAGCTAAGGTGGAGGAGAAGAGAACAAGTTTTCCATATTTGCATGCTGCATGATCACCTTTTACAAAAACATCATCTTTACTCACTATAAAGATTTTCTTGTTTTCTCTGCTGAGGAGGGGTCCCCATCATCTTTCGTTCAAAATGCAAAGGGAAGAGACAACACTGCGGACATAATAATAAAACGTGGTCCTCTTCCTCCTCACTTTAAGCCTCATCTTCTAAACTGAAGTCAGTGCTCTAACACAAATGAACATGCGCAGTAACATGCTTATTTAGTCCCAATTATTGCTTATTATTGTAACATTTTCTTATTGCCAGCAGGTTAGACATGTGACCTCCCATCTCAGCTGACAAGAGCCAGCTAAATGTCAACAACAGCTGGTTATAAGCTAACATTATCATAGATAACAGCAGCTAACAGAGGGTAACAGTGCCACTGTTCAGCTAATCCTCAACAACTAATCCTCAGTATGGCTGTCATTGATAAGAAATGAGCTTCACCTACTCATTGAATCCTAGACTATACAAAAAAAACAAACACACACACAAAAAAACAACAACACTAGGCATCTGGTCTGGAGCCACTATTTGAGTACACTCAGTACTGATAAATGGAGGCCAGATTTTTTAAGGTCAATCTGGAATAAAAGTGAAAAATATTGCAACGCATTTAACTGATTGTTTATTTGCCTTATCTGGTTACTGGTAAGCATTGATATTATTCAAACATGTTAAAATATAGTGTGTACAAAATTTTTTTTTTACACAAAAATTATTGGAAACATGGTGACTGGCCTGTGCCATTATGGGGTATGTTCTGAATGTAATGTTTTTGAACTCTCTTGGCTTGTTTGTGCTACAGCAGCCACCGTAGCTAGGATAATGCACTTGAATTGGGACCATAACTCAGCTGACTGCAATCTGCATAGAACTTTAAATATATATTTGTTGTGCTTTTTTGGCCTTTATTGTTAATGGATAATAGAAAGAAGACAGGGAAGCTCAAAGAAAGACCAGGGTGAATGTAAGAGCCAAAGTCAATGTTTATGTTTTTCCTTTTTGTTTTGGTGGCACAGGTGTATAGCTTTACCTGCGTCTCAGGTGATGGTATGTGGGTGTGGTCACAGTCTATTTACCTGATGTCGGTGTTTGCAGCAGGTGTGTTGGGTGAGTGGTTTGTGGGCAAACTTTTCTGTTGACCGTCATTTTTTGGCACACCAGTTAATCCATGCGCTATTTGTAAATTGATTGAAAGCACAAATCTTTGTTTTTGTTTTGTTCTTAAAATAAATGCGCAAAGTACAAGTACGACTCATTATGGATTATTGGAGGCGCGTCACAGGGACACAACCAACTCAGCCGGCCGCGGCTTTATTTACGGAAGAAAGTTGCAACAGTGAAGTTACACACTAAAAAACAAAAAACAAATTTAAACCCAGGCCTTACGACATATGGGTTGCTCGCTTAGTCCAGCGAGCTAAACTGGTGCACAAAAGCCATGTGCTGGAAAATTTTACAGCTTTTTCCACTCTAAAGAAAGAAGAGCAGAAAAAACTATCCGCAACCAAGTATTTAGAGCAATTTGATGCCCATGCTTTTGCCCCATAGGGATTACTTCAAACCTTTGGCCACACACCCCTATATAACAGATAAACGTAGAATAGCTCTCCTTTGAACATCAAGAGTAAATGTCAGGTTTTATCAGTAACTTCTCTGCTTACCACCGCCTCTGTGGTAATCACTGTTGTAGCGGGAGAGGCTACAAATCAAATTCTACTGTTTAACATCGGATCTGCAGTGGTCTTTAAAGGGCACAGCTACAGTCAGAAGAGTCGATGTGCTGTCATACTGTATGCTGCTTTTGGGTCACCGACAACTCTGTGAATCTATTACACGTGCTCCGCCCTCTGGTCCCACATTTACTGACCATGAGAATTTATCATTTCATGCATTTATGCAGTCAGCTGGCATTAACGTCAAACTGCAGATGACACCAGATGGTTTCACAGTAATTGGTGATGAACATCACCTATTTAACAGCACAGCACGACCAACAGACACTCCAGCTGTGCTTCCATTCTGAGTGCTGTGTTGGCCGTGTTGCCTCTCATGGTTTTGTTGGACTCGGTGTTCCAGCTTCATTGACACCTTACTTCACACAGTCTCACCTCTTATTACTAAAGAGAAAAAAAAAGAAAAGAAAATCACCCGTCAATCATCGAGTAGGCATACATTCACTTGAAATCCATTATTTCTTCCATTATTTTAATTTTGTTCTTTCCTTTTTACCAAATTTAAGAAAAGATGTATTTGATTTCTTAGGCCATATTCATTGCAGAATATTTCCCTCATTGATTTTTTTTTATCATAACTTATTTGGTTTATTTCGTCATCCTTAGACCTGTTACAGTTTTTGCCCGTTGCTTGAACACTATAAACCCATGCTTAGACTAAAGTAACACAACGTGAAGCTGTTGTTACCATACCTCAAACACATGTACCCCTACCTTAAACAAAAGCGCTGCTTTGCACCCCAGTACCAATTATGCAACACACCTACTCCCTCATGCAACACACATGGTCCTGCATGCTACACTCTATTTCATACATAAGACACTTCGCTCACAAAATGAAATCTCAGGGTGCCATTCGGAAAACACATGTATCCAAAATACAAAACACATCGGGTAATTGCAACCACTCAAATACACACCTGAAGGCACCTACTTGCAAAACCGAACACCAATTAGCCAACTACAAAAAGCCCTCAGCGTAGCCATTCCAAGAACTTTGCAAGCATGGATGGAGGGAGAGCAAGAGGATATTTACCCCGGTGCCTAGCGGGAGAGGACATTGCTTGCGATGTTGATGAGGTCCTGTGGCCAGACCCCAACAGACGGCGGGATCCATGAGCCCACTTATGCACAATTGTCATGGTTTTTTGTGTTTACAGTATAGTGTTTTTTCTATTGCAGTACTATTGTGTTGTTGTTGTTTTATTTGCTGTACCTGTATTCATGGTACTGCAATGTACAATATTGAGTAGGTCTATTTGCGTTTATGGTTGTTTGGAAATGTGTCTCCTGTAAATGTGCCTTCTGAATAAACAATGGGAATCAAGGACTGCAGTGTTTTATGTACAGCAGACTAGTGTGTTCCCCCTGATCTGTGAGTGTTTGCATATGGTGCAGGTATGTGTCATTTTGTCAACAGAGTTACATTTTGACAAAGGAATGTTAGGTTTTGACAGCAGAGTTTAGGTTTTGGGAGTAGAGTTCCAATTTGGCACAGATGTGAATGGTATATTTCCCAGTGTTGTGTCATGTGTACTTGTGTGTACAGTTTTGGCACAGCGAGCGGGGTTTTGCAAAATGTGTTCAAGCAGTGGGCAAAAACTGTAATATTATACAACAAAGTGACAAGAAAGTACATGAAGAACGGAAGCTATAATTTAATAGTGGACAAGTAAATATCAGTGATTTTACTAATTATTTTAAGAGTGACAGGAAAGACAAAGCATGCAAGTGAAACTTGCAAGCTTTGGAGTGAGGAGATAGCTACAACTATTATTAATTTATTACATAATTTTCTGTAAACATTTTGAGAGCTGCACTCTGATTTTTTAAATAGTGTCAGCTAGTTAAACTGCTACAAAAGCTTGAAGTGACAAGCCCACTGGGAATAATGAACTCTATGCAAATGACATAAGCAAGACTGACAGTGGCATTAAGGGAAATGCATTACAAATATGTAAATAAATAAATGCATAATACTGAGGTCTGGGATCTGGGGAGGCCAATCCATGACTGATAGTGTTTCACTGTGTCTTTTCTCTCCATGTATGTTTTTACTGCTCTGCTAGAGTGTTTGAGATCATTGTCAAGCTGGTGAACAATAGATTGATCAACTGAAGGGCCTCTTAGGTCCTGCATCAGGTCTAGTTTTTTAGACCTGACACTTGCTGGCATATACCAAGTTTTCGGCTAAAGAAATGAGGAGAGGCTCAAGCTGTTTGGGGTTGCTGTAGCACAGGCAATGCAGCAGGTTGTTTACTAATTGGAAGGTTGATGGTTTGATCCCTGGCTACTCGAGTGTGCATGCCAAATATCCTTGTGCTCAGTACTAACCCCAAGTTGCTCTCTGATGCATAAATGTGTCAATACTAGATAGAAAGCACTTCTGCATAGAAATTGTTCGTGTATGAATGAGGCGTGTTGTATAAAGTGCTTTGAGTTCTTTGGGAGAGTAAGAAAGTGCTATATAAGAATCAGTCCATTTATGTTAGCACAATATTCTAAATAAAACCTCCAACGAGAGAAACACATACAAAAAGAAACATGTGACAGGAGGTAAAAGGCCTGATTTGGAATGATTGTGCTCTGAGTTGCTTTCCCCCAGTACTGCTATTATATCACTACAGTTTCTTATTTTGTTCAGACAGTTAGCCATATGAGCGTTTGGACCCTGACAGAGGTTTTGTAGTTTTCCCTTTATGCAACTTCACAGTAGATTTTAAATCAAACAGTCAAACTTTCAGCTTTGATTCAAGGAAGTTTACAAAAATATTACATTTTCTGCTTTTGGATTACACCCATTTTTATATATAGTCCCCCCATTTCAGAGGCTCAAAAGTAATGCCAGCATGCTTGATATAGATTTTTGACTTGAGTGTGCCACTTTTTTATTTTGAGTCAAAGCTTTTTTGCCTGCTGTTGAACTGCATATAGACCACTCTGCTTCTGTTCGTGTTCTGTATTTACTTTTTTGGGGGGACATTGAGGATGCTTTCACTCTTATCTATATTTTTGTACTTGCTGAATTTCTGCATTTGGGCCTGTTTCGCTTAAGCTTTGCATATACTTGTCCTCAGGGATGGGTGATGGGGGTGTCCCTGTTAGTTTCTCTCAGATCTAGAAGCATTTTAGTGTCTTTCAGACCCTCTGCATTCATTAGCCTCACCTGAAGCAGCAGATCAATGTTTAAAGCTTTGATAAACCATTTAGAAACAAACAACAGATGTGCATACAGCAAACAGTGCAGCATTTAACAGCTAAAAGAGGAGCCAGATCTGTTCCTCTGGAATTGCAGGAGACCTCAACAGAGATAAAAGCTAAAAAACAAAAAAAAGGTTGCCTAAGAGAAACAATAGCAGTATCGGATGCTGATTTATTTAAACACTGACTTTACTCACTGTTACATCCTCAATGGTGTACTTTTAAAGCTACATGCAGTAATTATAGCCTCCACTGCTGGCTCTTGCTTTTACACAATAGGCCATGTTTCTTGAAATGAAGTCTTAAAAATACCTTGACAATGCTCTCATTTCAACAACATTCAGACACTTGGGCTTTAACAGTGTGAACAGAGAGTCGGGTCATACGGTATTTTTGTTGAATTACAAAGGTATGAAAAAACGATGAAACTGCGAGATAATATGCTCTGCTGCAGAAGCTCCCCTTTCATTAACAACGCATTACTGTTTCCTGATTTTAAGCGCACATATCGCCAAGACAGATATGCATTTAGTTGCTAGTTCTTAAGCTACGCCTAGCTACAAACAGTGCAATCTAATGCAACAGCTCTGCAACACACATCATCGACTTTTGCTCCTTCGCAGTCATCAGCCTACTGCTATGTCTGCCACATCCGACACTGATGGTCACAGCTCTGCTTTAAACTGAGGTGCAAGACAGTAAACAATGATTTTACTGAGTCTACACAAGACAACAGGCATTTAGACTTGGCAGAGCAACCTGTTCTTCTTGTTTATTCCAGAATGCCTTCAGCAATTTGTGAATCTGGCTTCTGGTAATGTGAGATGGGAGTTTTGTGTTCATTTACTTGGCTTCTTCTCTCGCACAAAAAAGAGAAACAAAAATAAATAAAAAAGAAACAAAAAACAATAATGGAATGTAGCTCTGTATCCCCAGATTTTTGCAAAAATAAAATCAAAGTGCAAGTGCAGATTTGACTTTGCGAGGACGTCTGCCCCCTCCAGCTGGATAGATTTCAGTCTTACATTTGTCTACCTCTGTCTCCCGATATTTGTTTTTAATATAGTTTTGCTTTCATAGGGGCTCATCGGCTCTAGAGAACAGCAGCACAGATGAATGATAATTCTGCAGTAACACACATATGATTCATGAGGTAATAATTTCACAAAAAGACATGCTGAAGCAGAGGAAAGACTGCATTGTTTCTCTGTCGAAAGATTGCCTTTGCTGGACACGAGCTCATCTCAAGTACATTTCAAAGGATACATGTTTGTATTTGTGCTGCGGTACAGTAGCTGGCTGCTGGTTCCGCTTTTACAAAGGAGAATGTGTGGTACACAGCAGCCTGAGGACTTCTGCTTCCGGGAACTGAGAATCAAAGAGCCAGGTAACATACATTTTTCAAGACAGGAAAAAGAAGGACTGCCTTCAAAAGGTATCATACTGTTGAATATGAGCACTTGCTTGTTATTCTCTGTGTTTTTGTGCTGCACCTTTTTAGCTGTGGATTCTCTCGATGAACCATTTAGTCAGCTAATCAATAAACCCCCTCAGCTGTATGTTTAACCATCTTTCGCTTGATCATTCTGGTTTAACCAGTTTAACTCTTGCAGACGCAGGGGGCAGATTTTAAAAAAAAAAAAAATGAAAAAGCAATAAAAAATTAATAATGCATTTATTATTCTAATAAATCAAAACCAAAAAGGCAGGTGAATGTGAGAGACTGTTTGAATTATAACTGTTTGCACACACCTGACACTTATTCAAGCATTTTAGTACCTCAGCATGATAAGCCTTTCCAAATGGTAGTTAAATCTGAGGGTTCGTAGAGGTTGGGGACACAGAGTTTTCAAAGTTCCCTACTCCCAGTGTGCTAAGCTGTTAAAGTGTGCCACTGATACCACCCTCATTTCTAACAATGAGCTTAATCCAGCAGGAAAAATATTTTTCACTGTATGATCAGACATTTGTAATAGAGTATGTGCTATTTTTAAGAAAACAACAAATAAAAAAGCTGATAATAAACACTGACAAAAAATTTAGAGTTAATGTCGTTTTACACTGATATTAATATGGATTTTACTCATTTCCTGAACCAATCTTTTTTTTAATTACAATTATGCAATAATTGTTATACTGCCTTACTACCAGTTAATAAATGCTGATTATATCATAAGGCATTTACAGAAATATATACATATACATTTATGCCCCATTCATGGTTGATGGGACTGTCTAAATCAAGCATAATTTTGGTATTGAATTAAGGTGTTGAACCTCGAATCACGTTCCCAACACCCCTAAATAAAAAGAGTAAACGACATATTCTACTTTCTGGCCAAGTACACAATACTGATACACAATATCAGACTAAAAATATCTAATAATCTCAAAATTATCCTGACTTGTTGTTTGTCTCATGGGATTCTCAATGAAATACTCAGTTTCACTTGCATAGGAAGTTTTCAGGAATAAATCAGGTGGCAAAGTGAAGAAGCCTGAACATTGCAGTTCTCTAAATATTCCTTCCCAGTAATAACGATGTGCGGCGCATAATGAATTTCAAAGAACCTTAAAAATATTTCATATCACGCACTGCATACTAAGGCAACCTGAGGCAACCTGGAAGAATCATTTCTAATAATAAAGAAAAAGTACATTTTGACATCTGCAATCTGATGCTGTTTTATTATTGTGAATCACGTTTTATCTTTGCATAACAGAGTGTGGTTACAGCTCATCTAGCATGCCACGGTGTGTCCTATATTCTCTAATGATTACAGTAAATGCAGATACTTAGTGCAGACTAATGCCAGAAAATCTGGTTCATTAACCACAGTGAGAATGAGACTTCATTCCCTGATGCTGCTAGACAGACAAAACCCAGTCACTGCGAAATGACATTTCCATGATAAACTGATAAATTAAATCCAAAAGCTCATGAGAATAATTTTAGGATTTCAGGATGGATGGGAAGATTGGTTGAGGGAACGCTTGTCTCCTGTCACCACTGAAAAGATCTACGGGAGATTCTGCATTTTTAGAGCTGAATGTTATTTAATCCTTTACACCAGTTGGACATAAGATTCACATTTTGTCCTCAGAACTATCCTGTTAAAGTTCACTATTGAGCACATGCATAGTGAACTACATGGATATGTAGCAGCAGATGTATCCAAACTCAGAAACGGTATAATTCTAGTTAAGTTCAGAACATCAGTATTCAAAGACTTTTCCTAAATGGTCAGCTTTTGGACAGCCACTTTATTAAGTTCTCTTTGTTGGCATTCATTTATCTTCTTTCCACTGATCAGTTATCTCTTGTATTTTCTGCTCTCTTATTCTTCTCGACCTCATCGTTCTCTTATTTTGAATCTTCTTTTTTTAGTGAATTATGGTAGCATTGAAGTTCCCTACTTCTTCTATTAAAAAGAGTTTGTCTCCTTGGGGAGTTTAGAGGACATAGAGTAAGGTTGTTCATCTGTTCTCCATTGAAACGGTTCCCAATAATAAAGCAAAAATCTGGACAAGCAAAGACTTGAACGTGTAGTCCAAGTCTCAAAATTCTATATTCAGAACCCATCTGTTGTTCTTAGCTTAGCTTATAATCTATTTGAGTTGTTTCTAAATTTATTGTGCACTATAAATATTTCATAAACAAAACTTTCATGCAGTCTCAGATGCTCACTGCTTGGCTGATCCTAATTCAAGAAGCCATCATATCATGCAAACACTGCAGTATGCTGTAGCTGTAACTCGTAGCTGCTCAGGTGATTATTGATACGCCCCCCTCAGAAAGAAAGGAATGTTAAGTAGCCCCCACACACAGTCTGTGGTGGGGCTAATGAATGAGAAAAATAAATAAAAAATAAAAACATAATCAACAGCTGGCACGATTTTGGGTAAAGCAAATAAAAATGAATTTTCCCACTGAATGGATAAATGAAATTAACATTCATGAAATTCATACTTTTTTTTATCAAGTTGTTGTTATTCGTTCGATTTTCTTCCTCACATCACAAGAAACACAATAATGTGACGAACAAAGATTAAACTTTGAGCAGCTGCGGGTTCAGCACCGCGGACAGCTCCACTCTCCTTTTATGCAGGCCTGCATACGAAGATGATAAACAAACAGAAGAGCAGAGGTCTGCGCTGCCTCATTTGTATGTTCCAACTCAACCTGCCCACTGTGCTGTCACAAAATGTTGTTGTTCTTCATGTGAGCCAATTAAAACACTGCCTTTACTGCAGCCAATAAACTCAGCTCTCCACCAGCTGCCATGTGTATTCATATCAAACATGTGCATGGACTTCCTCGTGCTTTTACCGCTGTGAGTAGATAATATTTGCTTCTGTTCTTATATATTCCACTTTGTAATTTAACTCAAAAGATGACTGTTAAGATTGACTTACTGGGACACTGAGAACAACAATATGAGATAGTGGAGACAAAAAACACCCTACAGAAATGTATTCAGTGGCTTGTTGTATTCTCTTAGACATTCTCTAAATGTCTGTTCTTCGATTCAAACACTGACCTTTAATCTCTGTCTTGTTCTGCTTCATTATCTTCTCATTGTTTTGCTTTCAGAGAAAGTTGGTTTGCTCACAGATATTTCCTCCAAGCAGACACGCTGTACTGAGCTTCTTTGGTCATTGTACATTTGGTATGCACAAACACATGCTGATTTTAAGATATTGGAGAAAATGTGCTCCTCATTTGTCATTTCTGACAACAGATCTGGGCTAAATGTTTGCTTGCATCACTTGCAGGCCTCCAGCGTGTTCTCAGCCAGATCATTGTCAAACTACACAGTGCAAACAAGTCAGGAAAATGGCATACAACAGACATATTTTACGCTGACAGTGTATTAATGCAGCACCTCAAAATGATTGTGTTAGACAACAGCTTCACGACAGAATAATTCTACATGTTGTCGCTGTCGTAAAACCAATTTAGTCGTGTCTTCGGGGCCTGAAGCTTAGACTGTAACTCATTTTACTTCCACAGAGTGGAAGGTTCTGATTACTAAGATACAGCTTGGAATTGTAAAATGCATTCAAGTGTGAAAGCCTATATGTATAGCAAACAAATCCATTTCAATTACAGAAGGCACTCTTTGTTGATGTTTCACAGACCAAGAACATTGACGGCTCTCTGGCAAGCATGGCCTTTTGTGGGTTTTATTAAATGGTGCATGAAAGAGGGATGAAGAATCAGCCCATTCGCTACACCCCTACTAACAAATATTTTAGTGGTCACAAACAAACATATGTAAAGGTCCACAGGGACAAAAAGATAAATGTCCCACTTGATAATCTAATTTATAAGCATTATAACACATTAAAATTTGACTGTGATTAAATATAGGCAGTTGTGAATGCTGTGAAAAAGACTTATGAAATGTCAAGCATCTGAGACTCAGGGTCAGGGATAATTTTTACTTTTAGCATTTCCGTACTGTTTGGTACTTGGTTAGGGTTTCAGTAAATATACACCTCTTAACAACATTAAACGCATATCAGGAAGCTCTATTTACTTACTGTGCTTGAATTTCACCACATGTAGAGGTGATGACATCTGTGGACTTTTTAGATGTAGCTCTGTGTTAAAACTCAAAGCAAAATAAAGGTTTGCACAAATTATTCTTGTTGTTGTTTTCTCCATAAACTCTGAAAACACTCCCATATGGAAAAGAAATAGTAAAAACTTATATGTGATTACTCATGAAAGTGGCCACTTTCTCATTACTTTCATACATTGTTTTAGTAAGTATCCAAAACATACAAATTTCATTATATAATTTTTCAAGGGATCTTATATCTGTTTTCACTCTTATATGCTTTTCATGCAAGTTTCACAAGACAGATACAAACTTTATAAGACTTATATATATCTTTTCCATATGGGCTATGCTAATGCACATTAACATAAAGATCCATACAGGTTTTTTCATTTAATATTGTAATGAATTTAGGATGATATAAGACATGATATAAGGCGTACTGTGTCTACAGTTATGTGCTGTGCTATTTGCTTTTTAACAAATTTGTAGACCATGTTGGCAATTTGTGCACATTTTAAACAATCTGCTATGAAAAACGAACCCTCAGACATCTTCAGTCTCAAGGGTTTGGGGGTTTGCCCAACCTATGTCACTTGTAACTGATCATACTACAGTCTAATGACTTAGCTCTACTAGTTTGGAAAATGTTATAAATCCCATATGAGACTCACAGCTTGTTTTGAAGGCACAAGAGAATCAAGTTTAACCTCTCAGCTGCCATTTTGGAAACACAAAGACCAAACTTCTAGACCAAATGAACTGGGCAAGAACCATGACTTTAATTGAAATAGACACAAGGATGCAGAACTAAAACAAATACCCACTAATTACCATTGTGTATATTGTCAGGGGAGAAAAACTTTAAATACATTTACTTACTCATCTGCTATTATAACAAGTTTATAACAGTTTTGTCTGCCACCACACAGCTGGAGTTCTCAGACACATTAACTCTGTACTTCCGTCAAGGGAACAACACAACTGGCTCATATGCTTCTCAGTTCAGCTGCTGATTGGCTCGATGGGAGCAGGGACAGCACAACTGCCATCTTTGGCATTACATAAGTCTCCCATAAACCCAGGGCTCTTTGAGTGTCATGTCTCTCTTTCACAAGAGCTCTTCAGCTCTTGGCATGATGAAACCACACACTTGAGTAGCAAAGAGAGCAGCAGACTAAATATAAGAGGATTAAATACAGCTGGTTCCACCTATCAGTCCCTGTGCAGGTTCCAGCATTTGGCACCTAATCTGGACCACTTTAACTTTATGGACTTGAAGGTGTTGATGAATGTGAGGTGGATTTACCTTTTCCATGCAAGTGCTGATTTTATTTATGTATTTTTTTTTAAAAACAGAAAATATCAGTTTTATATGTCATTTGTTTTAGTATATTATGCTCTAAGGGTAGGTGCGCGTTCAAATGAGATTAAATATCTGTTTAAATAAAGCTTAACGTTAAAGTCACTTTCTGTTTTATGATGTTTGTTTTCTTAAAATTAATTAGGATTCAAACAACAACAACAAAAAGCAAAAGCAAACAAATTAAATCAATTAAAATGCCACTATATCAGAAAAAATAGGGAATAAATAATAATGGATCAAAAATGGAATTTCTAACTGATGGAATACCCACAAACCTAATCCCATCTGCTGTATGAGGAGCAAAGGTGGTGGTAATTAGATTTTGGATGGGTGCACTTCTCTCAGGCAAATGGAATATAGGATGTCAACACTTATCCAAGGCTGTTTCTGTAGTAAGAGGCTAGTGCTCCCTT
Source organism: Rhamphochromis sp. 'chilingali' (assembly GCF_963969265.1). Lineage (NCBI taxonomy): Eukaryota > Metazoa > Chordata > Actinopteri > Cichliformes > Cichlidae > Rhamphochromis > Rhamphochromis sp. 'chilingali'. The sequence goes on along the minus strand of NC_137936.1, from coordinate 9,257,492 downwards.
GTTACTGTGAAGCACACACTTCATCCTATAATGTCCAAACTATGTGATAGACCTCTAATGAAACCAACTGTACAGCACTTGTCTCAGCAATTCTAGAGTTTGATAAAGAAAGTATGAGCAGAAGCCAGACCAGCTTCCTGACCTGTTAAAACTGACAGTTCCAACTGTGGAAGGACAGTCTCAGCCACTGCTATGTGACAAATATCATCATCATCATCATCATCATCATCATCATCATCATCATCAACAACAACAACAACAACAACAACAACAACAACAACAACAACAACAACAACAACAACAACTAAAAGAAAGTACAGCAGAAGAGCTTGTGACAAGTGCAAACCAAAAGTACAGTTTCTTTCTCCACAGTCCACTGAAGCAAAGCAAGATGCTCAAATGTGTGAATGTGCATTATCTTTCTATTGGGATAATAGCTCTGAGATGTCCTCTCAAGTATTCTCTTACCAAATAAAGCTAACAGCTGTGACTGCACAGGAACATCTGTTGGATTAAGTGAACAAACTCATCCAATGAACCATCAAGATTGCCTTGGGCATATATGCATGAGAAAAAACAGTGGCGTGCAGTTACGCTGCTGAGGAAACTTTATCACTACATGTGTTAGAGTCACTGCTCTCATTTCATTCTTTTTGCCAAGCTAAACCCTGGAAAGGCTCCAGGGAATGAATCTGCCTTAGTCAGTGAGCATTAAGTGTCTATATGCTGCGTTGTAGAAGACACACAGATGTGTCCATGTAACAGAACTGCCATAAGTGTTGCCATGGAGATGCTGGAGATCAAGGTAAGAGTGGCCATACAGTAAATGTCCTTGATTACGTAAATCTATCACACAGCCCCAGCCTCCATGGCATAGCACGGTTTGTTTGTCTCCTAAGATGCCCTTATTGTGGTGTGCTTGTTACCAAGGTAACTGCTGTTTTCACAATGAGGATGTGTAGGATGCCAGAAGCAATGCCAGAATATGGTTCAATATAGATAACCCAGGCTTTACTTGCACATTGCCACAGATTTGTTCAAAAATGGATATGTCCTACAAATGGCTCCAGTTATAGTAAAAGCATGCAGCCAAGTCAGTTGACTTCTGAAGGCATTCTCCAAACACATAAAAAAGGCCTTTCTGATTGCTTCTGTGAGAGAAAGAAATGTTGTGAATTATGGACTAGGATCAGTATGAGACATGCTGTATATTTTGTGTGCATGGACAATCTGAACCGCAGGCAAAATTGCACCTCTTCTCAAATGTTACGTAAGCTCCACTGGGTCATGAAATGTATTTCCCCCCCAACAGGTTTAGAGTAAATTGAAAAATGATGACGTAAACTGAAGCTTTCTAAGACTCTAACGTCCAATTTCTTTGTTGCTCTGTTGCCTGTAAGTGTTCATAAATTATTGGGATTGTATCAGAATTGGCCTTGCTTTGCTGAGAAAATCAATACTACTTTGGAGTTTGTCCAGAAAGCTACATCGAGAAGACGATTATCCTAGCTTAGCATGGACCGGGAGCTGGAGGGAAAAAGCTAACCTGCATCTTTCCAAAGTTCCCAAATTTGCCCATAAACTCCCCTGAAACCCTTGAAAACACTGCAGCACAAAAGTACCTCTTTGACTCCTTGTATACTGTAGTGTACCTCAGATATCTCTAAAAAAAATTGTTAATGATAAAGCGATGCACAATAGTTATATTCATTAGAAACAGCAAGCTATAATCAGTTTCAGGATGGTTTCATTCAAAAATGGTCACCGCCAAGATTCTCTGCCTAGGACTTGAAAGTCAAAAGTCAGTGGGTGATCTTACGGTGGCTATGTCCACCGTTTATATACCATCTACAGCAATACCTGTTGTAAATGTTTCTTTCATGTATTTGTCAGTTTTAAGGTTTCACATATCAGGACATCACAAAAATAATCTGGATCTTAGCAAATTAAACAAATACAACTTCAGATGAACAACAAAATGACATTTTACACTATTTATTTAGCAAAAATTTAAAAGCTGTGTGTAAAAACTAATTACAACCTTACAACTTCCACAGGGATTAAGACAGTAAGTAACAGCCAGCTGTTGATCATCAAAATACACGTGATTATTGATCATCAGCAAGTGTGAGTACCTCGATAAAAGCAGTATTATCAGTTTACTGGTCTTTCTCATTCGTTTACACAATGCCAAGAAGGAAAGTGAGCAGTGATCTTACAGGAGCAATTTTTGTTGCTCATCTATTTGGTTACAAAGTCATTTCCAAACAGTCTGTCGTTCTACACTGAGAAAGATCATTCACAAGTGGAAAACATTTAAGACATTGGCCCAGCAGTTTGCACAGCAGTGGACATCCCAGCAAAGTCTCTCCAAGGCCAGACTGTGCAATGCTCTGAAATTTGAAAAAGCCCAAGCACTACATCTCAGACTCTACAGACCACCTCAGTTAGCATGTTAAATGTTAAAGTTCATGATAGTACAGTTATAAGAAAACTGAACAAGTGTGGGTTGTTTGAAATTGCTGCCAAGAGAAAGCCTCTTGTCTCTAAAAAGAATCGCAGCACAGCTTAGGTTCGCAAAGTCAGATATGAACAAACAGCCAAGACAAAAGTAGAGAAATTTGGCCATAATGCACAACACCATATGTGAGAAAAAACACATACCAATTGACAAGCTGGAGCAATGATTTGGGATTTTTTTTGCGGATGCTGGACCTGGACTCCTTTCAGTCATTGAGTTGAGTATGAACTCCTTAGTATACCAAAGTATTCTAGAGTCAAATGTGAGAACATCTGTGCAACAGCTCAAGCTTAGCTGAAATTGGGTCATACAAAAGGACAATGATCTGAAAATAGCAGGAAATGTACAACAGAAAAGAAAAGAAATAAGGTGCTAACAGGTTCAGGTCTAGTCCAGTCTCAGTCCAGACCTGAACCTGATTGAATTGCTGTTGTTGAACCTTAAGAAACTGTGCATAAATAAATGGCCCCAAAAATCAATGCAAACATTGCAAAGAAAAGAGACTGATAAAGTCGTATTCAAAATGTAAACGAGTAAATGTTGCCCGGACACTGAACTGTGTGCTGTTGGACTCAGGCCGTATTATTTACCCAGGGAATTCTCTCACGTCATCTTGGTGGCTGTCTATGTTCCCCCCTCTGCTAACCCCACAGCTGCATGTGACACTATCCACTCTGCCATAGCTCGGCTACAGACTCAGCACCCGAGTGCCTTTATTGTGATCTCGGGTGACTTCAACCATGTATCACTGGACAATACACTACCAACATTCAAACAATATGTGGACTGTCCCACCAGGGGAGAGAAAACTTTAGACTTACTGTATGCTAACGTCAAGGATGCATACAGCTCCTCCTCCCTCCCCCCACTTGGTAGGTCAGATCATAACCTGATTCACCTCACCCCCCGCTATGTGCCAATTGTGAGGAGGGAACCTGTGACCACCAGGACTGTTAGGAGGTGGTCAGAGGAGGCAATAGCGGAACTACAGGGCTGTTTCGAGGTGACCGACTGGGAAACACTCTGTGAGCCTCACGCCGAGGACATCAATGGGCTTACTGAGTGTATCACAGGCTACATAACTTTCTGCACCGACTCCATTGTTCCAGCTCAGACTGTTCATTGTTACCCAAATAACAAGCCGTGGGTGACTAAGGACATCAAAGCCCTCCTCAACAACAAGAAGAGGGCTTTCAGAGGGGGCAACAAAGAGGAGGTGAGGAAGATCCAGGTGTTACTAAAGGACAAGATCAGAGAGGCTAAGGACAATTACAGGAGGAAGCTGGAGTGGAAACTCCAGCAGAACAGCATGAGAGAGGTGTGGAGGGGCATGAAGACCATCACTGGATTCAGGCCAACCAACAGCAGGGGAGCTGAGGGAGGTGAGAATAGAGCCAACGAGTTGAATCTGTTTTTCAATAGATTCGACACCACAGTGTCTGCTCCCACCCCCACAACCTCACCTGCAGTCAGCCTGGAATCCAGAGCCACACCACTGTGCCAGCCTCTCTCTTCACATGTTGCCTCCTGTGAGATTCCTGACACCCCTCCCCCACCCATCACCTTCACTCAATACCAGGTTGAGATGCAAATGAGGAGACTTCACTCAGGCAAGTCTGCTGGACCAGACGGAGTGAGTCCTCTTGTCCTCAAGACCTGTGCCCCCCAGCTGTGTGGAGTCTTTCATAAACTGTTTATGCTGAGTCTGAGTCTGCAGAGGGTCCCGGTGATGTGGAAGACATCATGCCTCGTCCCTGTACCAAAGACGCCTCGTCCCAGTGGCCCCCAGGATTACAGGCCCGTGGCACTGACCTCCCACATCATGAAGACCCTGGAAAGGCTCATCCTGGACCAGCTGCGACCCATAGTAAGACCACATCTGGATCCCCTTCAGTTCGCTTATCAGCCTCGTCTTGGAACAGAGGACGCCATCATCTACCTGCTCAATCGTGTCTACACCCATCTGGACCAGCCGGCGAGCACTGTGAGGGTCATGTTTTTTGACTTTTCCAGTGCTTTCAACACCATCAGGCCGACCCTCCTGGGTGATAAGTTAGCAGCGATGCAGGTGGATGCTTCTCTGGTGTCCTGGATTGTTGATTACCTGACAGGAAGACCACAATATGTACGTCTCCCACAGTGTGTGTCTGACAAGGTGATTAGCAACACAGGGGCACCACAGGGGACTGTCCTCTCCCCCTTCCTCTTCACCCTCTACACCACAGACTTCAGCCACTGCACAGAGACCTGCCATCTTCAGAAGTTTTCTGATGACTCTGCGGTGGTTGGATGCATCAGCAGGGATTATGAGACAGAGTACCGGGCTGTGGTCGACTCCTTTGTCACGTGGTGTGAGCAGAATCATCTGCAGCTCAACGTGGCAAAGACCAAGGAACTGATCGTGGACTTCAGGAAGACCAGGAAACACTTGACCCCTGTTTCAATCCAGGGGGTCAGTGTTGACATTGTGGAGGACTATAAATACCTTGGAGTACACATTGACAATAAACTGGACTGGGCTAAAAACACCACAGCACTTTACAGGAAGGGCCAGAGTCGTCTCTATTTTTTGAGGCGACTGAGGTCCTTCAACATCTGCCAGAAAATGCTGAGGATTTTCTATGAGTCTGTGGTGGCCAGTGCGATCCTCTATGCTGTTGCATGCTGGGGGAGCAGGCTGAGGGTCGCAGATGCCAACAGACTTAATAAACTGATCCGTAAGGCCAGCAATGTTGTGGGGATGGAGCTGGACTCCCTCAAGGTGGTGTCGGAGAGGCGGATGCTGTCCAAGATAAAGACAATGTTGGATAACACCTCCCACCCACTCCATGACATGTTGGTCAGTCACAGGAGCTCGTTCAGTGAGAGACTGAGATTACCGAAAAGCACCGCTGAACGACACAGGAAATCATTCCTGCCTGTGGCCATCTCCCTGTACAACGCATCCACTTAACACACTGTTTGCTGCTACAGCTACACATGTTTCTTTTCCAAATATTTATTTATAAGTGACTTATGTATGTATGTATGTATGTATGTATGTATGTATATATATGTATATATTGTACTATTCTTAGTTAGCGTATTTTCTGTCTTGTCTTAATGTTGGTTTAAAATGGAGCACTGTAACAAAAAATAATTTCCCCCAGGGATCAATAAAGTATTCTGATTCTGATTCTGATTCTGATTACTTCAAGTTACTGCACCTGAAGGTGGTTCTTCAAATTTAGTTTAGTTTTGAGATAAATAACAGACACAATAAAATGTGTCAGGTGTTGTTGTTCATTTGAGTTTATATTTATCCAACTTTAAGAGCCACTAAGGACTAGATAATTTTGTATTATGGCCTATGCATAGAAAGGAGGTAGTGTAGTGTGCTTCACAACAAGTCTTCATCTTCTGTAATTCTAACAATTCCATCAAGAATGGCTAAGAAAACACGACGATGATCACTTTATAGACCAGCATATCTTCTCCAAGGATAAACAGTACATAACATTTTTAATCCAGCGTCCATATGCTGGAAATGATGAGTCTTAAAATGAACAAAATGAACAAAACAATTATATCAGCTTGAGCTCTGCTTTGGTGAAAATCCAGAGGACTTCCTCCAAAGATAAATATTAATACCAGCCACAACAGCGTGGCTGGTATTGTTTGTGTGTCACTGTAGCACAATGTGATCTGTTACAATGGTGTACTATGGTGTTTCTGCAAATAGGAACTACTTTTTGTCATATCTTAATAGGAGTAGTAGTGGTTTTGAGTAATTTGGAAGAGTTTACATAAACGTCTGGATTTCTATGTGGATTTTGCTTATATGACTAAAATGTGCTACACACAGTCATAAAACGTGTAGTGTGTAGCTGAGATTAAAATGAAGGTCAGATTCAGCAGTGTTATCCAAGAATTTAAAGCCATTTGTAACTTGTGTGATCCCATCATCAAACTGTGTCTAGTCTGATCCATCGCTATTTGCAGTCCCTCTGTGAGGACAACCACAGACCAAAACAAAAGCCGTAGCAGCTGCTCCTACAGTCACATAGAATCCGGCCCGTGGACCAAACCAACAAGGAGGTACTTAACCACAGAAGACGAGCGATTCACTGAATAATTCAACTCAATCAGGCCAGTTTAAACATTAATGGGTGAGTGGGAGTTCCTCCTGGCACCTCCCTGGGGACACACAGTAGTTGAGGAGACACACTAATTGCTAACTCTTGTCCAGTAGAAGACTTTAATTAACGTGAGTGGAGAGTGCTGGAGCTTCCTTGGAGCTCATTGTCGACCTTTGGAGGGTGGCAGAGGGTGACAAGCAAAGTAGTCCCTATGGCCTGCTCTCTTACACCCCTGTTAAAATTACATGGAGGGATACTTCCCTTGACTACACAAAGCCATATTAACGGAGTCAGTTCTGATGTTTGAACCCACTCACCAAGTACTATTGCACTGCATGTGCTGCAGCTGGTAAAAGGCAAAAGCTGTGATCTTTGACTCCCTTGATACCATTAATAAACAGAACATGTTCACAATGCATCCGGAAGAATTGCAGTGGAAAAAAAATATATAAATGAAGTTTAATGTTTTCTTTTTGTTTACCAAACTTACCACGCCTAGAAAGAAAAAGTACAGTATGTAGCAGGAGTTTGGCCTGCCCTCAGCATGCACTGATAGGCAGAGGATGTTATCATACAGCATAGATCTCTCAACTCAGGTTTCAAACCAGGTGGCATCTGTTTAAAAACCCATTAACACCACAAATAACAACCCATAAATTAGACAGCATTTAAAGTGTGACAAACGAAATGGCATTTTTTACAGAAAAGAAAATCCCATCTGCTCAAGATGACAAATCAATATACCATCTATTATCAGTGTGAACAAGTCCATTTTTTTCAGTGGTTACAAAAGTGGTAAGAGGTGAGCATTTATCAAACACGGTTAGTTAAAAAATCCATCAGGAATGTGCTGGTCAGATAGTTGTATTCAGTTGGAGACCTCGAGGATTGTCATAGAAAAACAGTGTATAAAGCTAAAACAGAGTTTGCACATTTCTAAACAAGTTTAAAAGCTTGTTCGTACCAAGTACTGAACTTGGTACGAACAAGCTTCTTCTTCAACATAGCCTGAACTATCTTAGGGAAATTTTATTGTTTTTTCTTTGAGTAAACTTCAGGAATAGTTCTTCAGGCCTCTTGAAGGATATTCAAAGCTCTTCTTTGGATGTTGGCTTATTTTTGTTCTGTTCTCTGCAAGCTGATCCCACACTGTTTCAATAATGTTGAAGTCCAGTCTCAGGGGAGGCCAATCCATGACTGATAGTGTTCCACTGTGTGTTTTCTATCCAGGCACTGCATTTTTACTGAATTGTCAGTATGTTTGGGATTGTGTCATGCTAGACGTGGTACTGCATGCTGGATCAACACCATATTCTGGTTATTGTGCATAGCTGGACTGGCCATCGGGCATACCGGGCATTTGCCCGGTGGGCCGCTGGCGATTTTTTGTTTTTATGGGCCGATCGATTTTTTTTTTTTTTTGGAAGGGTATAAATAATGAAAGGTGTTGGATTGGCCAGTTGGTCATGATTGACTCTGGGCTGGACCAATTACAGCCGAGGAGGTCGGATGCACCCTCCCCCTTGTTTAGCAATCTTATAGACGAACTAAAGAAAATGGAGAACAAAAAAAGGAAAGAAGGTGCAGAAAAAATTAGGACCAAAAAGAAACGAGCCCTTCAGGCAGACGCTGCCAAATGTGTAAAAATAACTGAATTGTTTGGCGGTAGCTATGGCATAGCTTCCACAGATTTAGCAACATCAGCAAGTGGTGGAGGCCAGCAGGTGGATAAGGGAAAGGGGAGGCAAAAGGAGGAGAGACCGAGGCGGCCGCCGGTCATAGTGGCAGAGGAACTGAACTTCAGGCAAGAAGTTATGACCTGCTGTCTGTGTCAGATATAAACCAAGTTTAGTTGTAGTTTGTTTTCGTTGTGCTGACTTTTTACAGGCGCTTAGAATAACTGGTACTGCGTACTAGCTAGCATGATGGAGTTTATATACTGCTGGGCGGGTGCTATGAAGTTACTGATAGTAAATTTTATTTTATGCTTCAGGTTAGTTTCTCAAACTCCTCAAAATCTTAACAAATTGTGCCAATCCTTACATGTTGCACCAGGCTGATTTATCATCTAAAGTGGAGAAGTCTGTGACAGGAGACAGGAGAGCAGCAGAGAGAGATGGAGAGATGACTTCATGTCATCCATGAGGGATGCATTTGACATATGTTTCACATATTATAGCCCAACAAGTTACTCATAGCAATTTAAATACCAGCAATCAGTTTTTGGCAGACTTTTTGGCACAACACCGGCTATTGCAGTTAATAATACAACAGCTTCTTGCCATTTTTTGTGTTTCTTTTTATCGCTGTGTAACTGAGCTCAATTGAAAGCCTGCATGCGCTAGTACCTCTTGCCACAAGTTCCCAGAATCCTTTGCGGTTTTACCCCTGAATGACGTCACATTTTTGGTGGGCCGGTCTCTAGTCAAAATGCCCGGGCCGATTTTTTGTCCCAGTCCAGCCCTGTTATTGTGGCAGGGCACGGTCTGCGGCGTGGCTGCGGGGGAGGCGGACGCACCCGAGCAGCATCCGCAATCATGCATCGCCGGCTTAAAACAAGAATGAACTAGGTCCTTTGTTGTTGTCGATGTGTGCCCGGCAGGTGGCTGAAAAGCTGCAGCCAAGAGTGTAAAAGATCGACAACCAAAATAAAATGTGCTGAAAAGTGTTGAGATGTGGTCATATCTGTCGGGCATCATTTACAGTTGCATACTGTCATACTTTGCCTAAAGGCAGAGGCGGTTCTAGCCTGTTTGGCGCCCTGGGCGAACTTTTCTTGTCCATCTTCCACTGGTTTTAATTTTGCACTCCAGTATGAACACCCCCCCCAACCCGAGGTTCACCACAACATAACCTAATATACCTACACCTTAGTTCAAAGATTCGCTTTGTCTAGGGTTTATTTCTGGGATTTCGCACAATCCAGGATTCAAATCATGAATACATAATGAGCTTGGATTTACAACATTATGAATGAAATGTGCTCTATTTGGAAGCAGCCGCCCACCTCCCCTTTCAACAGATTGTGTGTGAGACTTTAAATCATCAAACTGTAAATTGTTATTGATCCCTTTACCCCAAGTCCTAAAGTGTATATTTATTTTCTTACTCTTCCTATGTGTATTGTTTGTTTACTTGCACTGCTGTAACTGGAGCCTCGTCGTCTTTTCTCTCTATATACTGGACTGTATGTAGGAGATGACAATAAAGTTTACTTTGACTTCAGCAGCGAGCAGGCGCACCGAGGGCTCTCGCGCTCACTTTTCGTGTATAGAATTTCGAAAAAACATCGGTGCAAATTATAAGTCTGTATCATGTCTGGTGTTTTTGTGTTTGTTGGTTGTATTTTGTTTTATTTTGTGAGTTGGTTATTAGATGCTGCTCCAGCCAGCCAGAGAATCCCCCGCCACCCCGCCCTCTTCTCCCTGTACCGCAATCAGCAGGCGCACCTCACAAACGGAGGGCGCCCTTACTCCCAGCAAATAGAAAACCGATCACTGCCTATGCCATTCCCAATATGCGCTGGCATGACGTCAGGGCCGCGTCAGTACGAGCATTTTTTTTTTTTTTTTGCCGATGCCTGTGATGCCGCCCCCCACCACGATGCCGCCCCGGGCAACTGCTCGTGTCGCCCGTATCAAAAACCGCTACTGTCTAAAGGTTATGTTCTGTTAACAGTGCTTCCCAAGAGTAAGCACCCTGTGTGACTGAGGGATGGGACACATATACACAGAAGCACATTAACCACAACTCAAACCTAATTCCAACTCTAAATCAAGTCCTAACTCTCAAGTAGGCCCTTGAAGCACTACAAAAATACTAGATGGACATTAATGTTTTTGACCATCTGAGTGATAACTCTGATAACAATGAAAACAAAGCAAAACACTGGCTGGACATGTTTTTATTTCATCTCATTTTTTGTTATATTTATTTTTGGCTTTGATTAAAAAAAAAAAATTGGACTCCATTCCTTCAGTCCACAATCGGCCTGTTTTGCACAGTCACATTTTGAAAAGAGACAAAGGCACAAGCATTCAGAAAGCGGATCCTTCAAGCTGCCTTCTTTTTAAAACAGTAACAGAGTAACTTAGTAATTGGCTGCATGTGATATTTTAAAAGTAACATTGTTACACTGTCACTGAATGTTATTTCCTGTTCATTACACAGAGTATTTTTAAGATAGATCTCAGCCATTATTATCATGCTTGGTTGTAGTTTTGATAATAAATACATGCAGTATACTAGCTTGTGGGGACACCTACCCATATGGCTATTGCAATATTTCAAAGTCAAACAGTTTAGCTGTAGTACAGCATTAGAAAACTATACCATTATTATCACCAGGTGGACTTCTTAGCAACAGAATGACCAGATTTAGCAGAAAAAGTGGTGCTTTATGTAACTGTGTGGACTAAACTGTGCAATCACGCTGCCGAGTCATTAAACTGACACAAGTGCAATGAAGAGCCCTCACACCGACACTTCCCCCTCCCGAAAAACCATTTGCACCATAATCACTGCCTCTGCTCCACAGGTCTGCCTCCCATCAAATCCACGACCACCCACCCCACACCTTCTTGGACTTCTGACCCTGCTGATGTCAGCTCCCTCCCTGGCAGCGTTCCAATTCCAATTCCATACAGCCGAAGTCTGATATTGGAAAATGACCTTCATCCTGCTGATCATCATGATTACCACTACCACCATTATTATTATCATCATCATCCACTCCTTTTTTTTTTTTCTATATATGGGCTTAAGAAGATACTCATCTGCTGTTGTTTTAAAGGATCCACTTTATTATATGGGCTGATCTGAGAGCCTCTCATGAAACGAGAAAAAAATCATCACTGAAAATTGATGCTTGGGAGATGCTTTAGAGCCCTTGATCACCAGTGGTACAGCAGAGGTCACTGAGAAGTGTTGTGAAGTCTCTAGTTGGTCCAGTGTGCATGAGTGCTGCAGGAGTCTGTCCAAAAACAAATGACTGTCTAAAATCTACCTAAGTTTAAAACTCACCGGTAACTGTTTATGAGATAAATAGCTGCATGTTACAAAGTTTCTTTGCAAATGGACAAACATATCTGCAAGTAATGAGAGAGTTAACACCTTTTTCCACCTTTCCTTTCCCTTCCTTTAGTTAGACAGGCAAACTGCTTATTATGGATCTCACATTGTTTTTCTTACTGTTGTTTGTTGACAAGACAAGAACAATGAATGAATGTTATTTTACCAAAGTCTGTTCCAGAGTTAAAGAAGAAGATCAATACCACTCTGATGTCTTTGCAGTAGAGGGTTTTAATTTAGAAGTTTTATATCTTGAGTTACACAGGCACACACTGACTTAAAATGTAATGTAAAAATAACACTATATGTCTTGTAAGCTAGGTGCACTGACTTCTTGAGGTCTTATCATCACAGCAGTGTAATTGCAATTCACAACTTCCTCAAAATCCATACATTTTTGCCTTTCTATAGCTTATGATTCTGCATATGCTTATTGTTCATTCATGCAGACATATCCTGGGTTTATTGGCAATGAGAATGTCTGCATAGCTGCTGTTTTTCCACTTCTCATTTGTTTTTCTCTGCTGAGTCCTAAAGAACTTGTGATATAAGTAAGCAGTGATATTGTGAGGTACCAGCTGTCTACATAAGCTATGCCCTATGATTGCACATTTTTTCCCATTGTTTTGTTCCATGTGTGATTTATTGCCAACCCTTGTCTCTTGTTTGAGGTATGCCTTCCCCTCCTTGAATCTCCCTCCTGTACGATAACCTGCTCCACCCGATTGTGTTTCCCCTGTATCTTATCGTCTCCATCCCGTGTATTTAAGCGTCTTTGTCATCAGAAAGATTTTAAATATAATGTCACATTTGACCCCTGATGTCATTTCCCATCTGCCTTTCTTTCAACTTAGCCCCAAAACATGTTCTATCTTTAAACAAAGTATTATGAAGTGAAAGAGCTGCTTAGTTAGTTCGAAATATACCGTAGTGTAATGTTATATAATAAGTTGAAGTTATTCATGTCCAATTATTTATGAATCAGGATCTGTTGTCTATTACCTATAATATTTGTGCAATCACAGTAAACAGCTGCCATGCTAACCTTAACCTGATTTTCTTAGATGTTTCCACAATTATCATTATCAGTGTAGTTAAAGGCGCACGTGCTTGGGCAGGTAGCCAGCCAGTATGAAGCTACTGCCTATAGCTAGCACAGTTATATTTCTAGACAATGAAATGAATGCTACACATGTATAGCATCTATATAGCTAAAAGATAATAACAAAATAATTATACTCAAACTCCTGTCATGTATATTATAATGGGTTTCAACAGGCCAAATAAAATCCAACACTTTGCACTTGCTTTTACCACAAACCTCTTTAAGTATGTTAAAAAACAACAAAATGAATAAATACAAAATACAATACTATTAGCTCAAATACTGCACACAGTGAGCTACCTTGGTGGAAGTTTGTAATCTTGGAAGTAAGTAAAGCTTACCTGCTTTATCTTGGGTGTTTATTGATGAACCTATTATCTATCTGCCAAGCTGGAATCTGTCTTCTCTCCAGGAAGGACAGAATATTACATTTGGGTGAAATAAATATGAATGTAACTTTCCACTTGTTAAGCACTGGGCTGAATCCTTGCAGAAACTAGCTTTTGCCTACAACACACTAACAATGTGTATATGTAATATGTATGCGTATGTGGCATGCTGAACACAGCCAATGTCTCTGAGCTCCAGCTCCATATGCAAAGCACAGATATAAGCAGTGGTGAACTTCTTGTTCAACAGGCCACATTCTATCTGATGTTCCCATTAAGTGTTGTTTTTTATTTCAAATGCATAAAATCCCCATATTTACTGCTAAATAAAAGTATGTGCATTTAGTGATCAACCACACAAATCTTCCAAACACAGAAGGTTATAAATAGTGTATGTTTATGTTGACCAGCTGGAGCTTTGCAGATCTTTGTTGACTTAAACAACGATGGACTGGTTTGTAGATGTCTCTTGTTATTTCATTTCAGACATTAAACAATGGATCTCCAACGAACCGTGGTTATCGGTTTTAAACATAAACTTCAAATAAAAAGAGGCACTGGGCACTGTTTGATGAATCACTCTATTGTGGATGTTGGATTAAGGACAGCTGAAAATATTGCCAAAATTTTGCAGTGGTATTCAGGGTATTCAGAGTTCTGTTTTCAGCAAATGCACTCTTTGTGTGGCCAAAAATACAATAATCTGTCAATGAAATGCTAAGTGGACTTGATCCAGAACGTATACACAGCCGTGAAATTTTGACATCCATCGTCTATTGTCTTTTTTTTAGTCAGGATGTTATTAGTATACTCTGCTGTTCATGTGTGCAGGCGAACTCCATGTGAGAGCCTGTGTTGTGTTCATTTATTAATAATTTCGTCATTCAGCTGTGTTTTTCCACTGCCTCCAATAACTATGGCAACCAGTCAGCATGTATTGAGGAGAGTCTGCGTCTATTATAGGGAAGGAAGGAAAAACGTTTTCTAATATTTCCATATAGCAGATGTTCACATGTAACTTTTGGCTGTATGAAGGCAGTCTGTCTTCCCAGTCAATGGAGAGGCTCTCATCTTCTTGAAAAAGGAAAAAAAACAATAAAAAAAAAAAAAAGAACTTTCAGACAATCTGCCCACAAGCAGTCTTCAACCACATCTCACCACCTACCAACTGCTTGTAATGCAGACACTGTGTGGGGTGCAGTATGTGGAGCAGACTAGCTAGGAAGGCTTAATTCAGCTCAGCTCACTATTACATTACATCTCATCTCCCTACAAGGTCTTTTTTTAACTTCTTGCCTTTCATTTCATCCGACCATCCCACGCCATCCACTGTGTTGATGCAGGACTTCATTTGTCTTTTGGGGTGATAGGGGATATGCATTGACATTGTCAGGCCTGGAGGTGGGACACATTTGCATGGGTTTCACTTAAATCTGTCTATATCCTTACAGCAATGAGTAACATTGTTGATTTTAGAACCACTTGGATTTCTCCCTGTCAATCAGCAATCAGGCTACAAAAACAGAGTGATATTATTGCATCTGACCAATCAGCATTAGCCCAAAGCATTTCAAACTTCAGTGCTCTTGCACTATTAGGGAAATTCGGTTTGCACCCCAACATACTCCCAAGAGCTGAAATTATACTACACATTTCTGATGTCAGCTGAAATGAAAGTCCAAAGGGGAATGCAACTGGAAATTTAAGAGCTGAAGTTTTGAATCTTTGAATAATCGCCAGAGCACTGAGCAGAAGATGGCCCGGCACTCCACAACTGAAGAACCTCTCCAAGAAGGAGGTGAAAAGGAAGCATATAACAAGAAAGCATATGCTTATCAATGATCAAGGTCAGAGGCAGAGATGCGCAAACTGCAGGAAGAACAGAATCAGTGAAGCAATTCTTTCAAAGACTGGAGGAGGCTCTCAGCTGAAGCCAGATTCTGGTTGACACATTCAAGAGGGAAGACAGGAACCACGGCACTGTGTTGGCAACATTGTTGAACTCATCCAGATGCTCAAAAATGAAATCATTTTGTAGGTCCAGCTAAGGCTGAGGCTCTTAAGTGGCTTTAAACAAGGCTAGCATCCTGGATGAAGATGTCCCGCCTCATCAGAATGAGGTTTTTTTCTTCGATCCAGAAACATGAGCATGGAAGAGATACCCATAAATCAGTGCTCTCTTAGCTATGCTACACTCTTAGCACTGTTGGGATTGAAAAGAATGTGCATACACACACGTCAACAGACAATTACTGGACGATTCATTGTGGGACATTTACCTTAAAGGAATGTGCAGTGAAATATCAGAGCAAAATGGCAGGTGACGCACATCAGAGCTCTCACAAGTTGTAGGGGATCCTTATATCAAAAACAAAAAACTTCCCAGTAGAATATCTACGTGAGCATTTGTGCCCTCCAGTTCCCACCATGCAGCCATCCTCAGAGGTTCAGCGTTACGTCAGAAGTTATACCTGAAGACAACACCCCTGCACCCCTGGGGATGCCATTTGTGTGGTTGTTGATCTGGAGTGTAGGTCACAGGTATTTCACCTGCAGGACATAAAGAAAGAGGGATCAATCGTCAATTGCATGCACTATAGATTTGGGCAATTTAATTGCAACACAGAGCAGCCATGCAAGAAACAAGAAAAGAACTGCACGTCATTAAATAATGAAATAAAATAAAAGAAATAAAAAAGGTCAAAATTCAATGAAACTTAGGCAAAATTATCATTGAATTGATTTCCACCCAACTGTGCCCAAGGTCAAGGTTAGATCTGATATTTTATGGGTAATAACCTGTGGTCTG
Organism: Rhamphochromis sp. 'chilingali'; assembly: GCF_963969265.1. Lineage (NCBI taxonomy): Eukaryota > Metazoa > Chordata > Actinopteri > Cichliformes > Cichlidae > Rhamphochromis > Rhamphochromis sp. 'chilingali'. Next base: position 9,241,480 of record NC_137936.1, on the reverse strand, counting down.
TGATAAATCTTGACTATTATGACCTCCTACATCACTGATTTTTTTTGTTTTTACCTCAGTTCCCACCTGCCTCATAAGTATTCAGTGTAAGTTGAATACCTGACTATATCTTTAACAACAAATCATTTATTTTGAGCTGTAATTCTACTCTGGCAGCACAACAAATGCTCGAGTTTAGTTTCTGCCCACGAGTCTGGAAGTTTCACAAAAACAATTTGCCCATTAGTTTTAGGTATTAAGAAGACAGGATGTTTTTTGTTTTTTTCTTCTACTACAGCTCTGGGGCCACTTGTGTTTACCTCATTATAAATGCTTGTGGCTTACATTTTAATAGCTCTAAGCTCATTATTTTTTAAAACTTGGATAAAGGAGTTAAGATGCCCCTTTATGGTCTCCAGCTCTGCTGAATTATGTTTGTCTGCTGGTAAACATGCTTCCAAGAGAAGGTTGAAAATTATTCCATTAGCACATTTCAAAATGCCACGATTACAGGAACACAATATCTCATACTGTGTGCAAACCTACGACCTTAATCCTTTTCATCTGCTTTTATTTTTAACCTCCCTGGTACTCAGAGCTAAATTGGAAAATGCATGTGTACACAGCATTAAAATTTGATGGTCAGCATGGTCTCATGTGTGTTTAATCTCCTGGCTTTGTTATGGTTCACACAGTGAAAAACTGACAATGTTTGTGTTCGTTCGCTGCTAAATGTTCGTGATCTTATTTTGTCCAAAGCTAGAGGCAGACAAATGGTGAGTCAGCTGAATAAATATACTGTACAGTATGTGACTTGTGCTTCAACCAAAAATATGTTTGGAGAAACTACCAGAGTGCTTTTATTCTCACCACCAACACCAGTCGCTGAGCAGCTGGACAGCCTGAAGGATAAACAGTATTTGAGGCCAGAGGGGAGAAGCAAAAGAAAGACACAACGGGTCAATTGTGTCATATTATCAGAAGAACAGTGCTGAAGCTTCGAAAACTGTATTTGTTATGAGTCTAGATTCTGCCATAGAGACAGGTGTAAGAAAGCCAACTAAGGTTGTTGTTTCATGTATGAAGAACGTAATGGAGCAATAAAAACAACATAATGTTCAAACTACAGCACATGCACCATGAATGGTTTTGTAAAGTCAGGCTTTTTTATGTGACCTTCATGAAGTAACGTCTAAAACAAGGAGAGAGGTGTGATGCATTGCTCCTCTCTGAGAAGAGGAAATGACTTGATTTTACCCTAATAAGTCTGTGAATGTATGGCTCCAAAATCAGCATGATTAAAGCATTCTTATTTTCAAAAATCAGTAGTAGTCATTATATTATTATTGTATTGTCCTTTTCCATGAGTACACATGTGCTTTTGTGTCAGTGTGTACACGTGTGTCTTGCCACTAGGCCCGTTTCTTTTAATGCTCCCAGTGGGGAGGTCCAGTGAGTCTCTGCGGGGAGTTGGTGGCTGACATTGTTCACCCTGTGGGGTTTTGCAAACTAAACCATTCTGCTCTCCACTCCTGTGTGCGCTCTGTGATTTTTCTTTCTATTGAGTGGAAACACACGGCCGGCGCCAGTAAGAGCATGAAGGGAAGAATATGTGAACTACTGGGTTTGGAGGCAACAATAGTGGACAGCCTGTCGAGAGCACCAGGACATTTCTTCATTGCCTGAGGGTCCACGGTTGACCTGAGCAACTTTAATATAGCAAGCAGAAATGAGCTGACCACTCAGAATACAGGCAGTAGGTGCTAACCTTGTGCTCCTTGCCATTTGTGTGCACCCAACACGTCACTTTTTGCATTGCTAAGTTATTTCACAAGTTGCTGCGACAACCGATTAAATTTTATTACCACATTGCTGGAAGCCTGTTCCTCTGTGTAGCCCCCTTTAGTCTACCTATAATGCTGTAGCTTCTATACAGTTTAGGATATGTGTGGTGGTAGCTCTGCCATGCTTCACCCTCCAGTACAAATACACTCACTTAATAACTCTATGATTGTGCATTCCTATTAACTTTTTTCATTGCCCTTTAAAGCTACTAGTCAGATGGTTGGACATATTTGTGTTATATAGTCACAGATGGTTAGCAGTGAAAAAAATAAATACCTGGCCTGAATTGTTCTTTTGGCCTGGGTCACACAAGGGGAAAACAGTGGTTGCAGACCGTTGAACAAAAGGAGTTAAAAGTGGCAGTTATGTGCAATCTGTGATAACAAAAAAAGCAGTAAACTGTGATAAATTGTAAAAACAAAGAAACAAAGAAACAAAAACAAACAAACAAACAAACAAAACAAACCCTAATCTTAGTGCTAGCTCTAATGGCCAATTTCAAAATAGCTAATTATCAACAAATTATTGGAAAGTCAATTCAGGTTCTTATTATTTCAATAATATTTCAATTTCAATAGCAGCACTCCATTGAGACTGCTCTTTTGAAGGTCTATAATGATTTTTTAATAGTTTCTGACACAGGGAATTGGTCTGTACTCATGTTACTTGATCGCAGTGCAGCCTTTGACCATAATATGTTACTCAATAGGGTTAAGCTTATGCCAGGTACCTCTGGATCAGCTTTAGACTGTCTTTTCTTACACTGATCTGACAGGAGTGGGCAAGAAAAGTCTGCTCTCCTCTAATCTCTGGGTTTCCACAGAGTTCAGTTTTCCTTTTGGCTGGCATCATTTATTCTTTTAGTGACCTTTCTTATTTGTATGCTCATGACATTCAGTTGCACGTGTCTCTTAAGCGGCAGCAGCTGGATACGTTGTCCACCATAGCTGAGTATTTAACTCGGGTTGGTGACAGACTCAAACAATTATTTTAAGCATCGAAAAGTCTGAGGCAATAATTGATTGCTTCTTTTTACTCATCTGCAAAGTCCAGGGTTCATACTATTTGATTCCTTTGGAGTTTGTCTTACATGTAAAATCTAGTTCTCATTTCAGGAACATTTCTAAATTACGAGCTATAGTCTCCTCAGTGGAATTGAGACAATAGTTCATTTGTGCCTAGATTACTCTAATGTCCCACTTACTGGCTTAGACAACTCATCATTTCACACTTCTAAGCTATAAAAAATGCTGCTGCCAGAGTATTTACACATTCTAGCAAGTGGGTTTTAAAATCTTGTACTTACATCCAGAACACTAAATGTGTCATAAACAAGCGAATGGGTTGGACTCAAGATGCGAGACTCTGAAGAAAAGTTAGCAGGTTTATTTACAGCAAAGTCAATCACAAGGCTCGAGGCTAAAGAGTTTCCAGTTAGTAAAGTCCACAATTCAAACACAAGCAAATCCACAGTTTCCTTCCATCACAAGGCTCTCTCTCTCTCAGTAAGTCGCTCAGTTTCACATCCAGGTTTCTGTGCAGAGAAGAAAAGAGGCAAGAAATATTCTCAGCACAGAACAGAGCAAGCATACACACAAGAGGAGCCAGATTCACTAACGGCATTAGTTCGACAATCAGGCATCAACTGAAGGTCTTCCTAAATCTTAAGTAGCAGAATCAGATGATTACACACAGATGAGCTCATTACTTACAGGACCAGAGGGCAGGAAACCAAATGAAACCCTGCCCCTGAAACACAAAAGTGTGGTTACCTGTTCACTCACACAAACTCATACAGATAGAGAACAACAAAGAGGCGAGACAGATAGAAGAGTGAAAATGGACAAGTTCCAGGTTAATTCTCCCAGCTTCTTATTGAACACGCTGCTGCTTCAGGTTCATCATTTATTTGTGGTTCCTGTTATAAAACTCAGGACCAGGAGGGACAGAGACTTTCTGTCTGTGGCTGTTTTCTATTTTATTATGATTATTACTATTTGTAGTTACTTTAATTGTATAGTGCTCTGTGACAGTATGTCTTTGTAAAGAGCTTTATAAATCAGTTTTACTTGCTTACTTAGATCGTGCTTCCCACCAGCTGACCTGTTGAATCGCCTCACAATTGAAAGTGGTCACTAAGAGTTTGAGGTTGTTCCACTTTTATCATTTGTTTTTGTTTTTTTTAACAGACTGAGGAGATGTTTCATGCAAAGTCAATGTTTTCAGAATCTTGTCCAGATACAGGTCATTTCAAGCCTTGTTTTGGGGCAAGTGGGGAGCAGTCTTACCTCCTGACAGCAGAAAACTTCATAGTTTTATTTATGACTTCATGAAACAGTTTGAGTAAATCATGCTGGCGCTGTTGTTTTTCATTACTAAGCTGGATGGGCTGCTTGAAAGAACATCATAAAATCATCTGTATTCTTTTCTCTTGGTTCGAGAACATGATATGCAGGGATAGATTCACTGTACTGTTGCACCCAATGTGACCCAGTGTCCTATATTGAGATTCACAGCCAGCTAAACTCTCTCTTGCATCACTTCCTCCAAGGAACAGGCACGTGTTGTATTTGGACAGGATTTAATGCAAAAAAGTGTGAAACTGAAATGATACAGAATACAGAAATGTCACATAAACATTAGCTTGGGTTGAACTTAAGTAGACATATAAAACACATCAAAAGTTTCCAAATCACTTCAATAATGTCATATACCCTCTCTTAAAGGTAAACACAATTAAGAAACTTACTCATATTGCCACTCAAAGGGATTTAACGGAGTGGATGGCTTTGGATCAGAGGAAAACACACCATGTCTTGCTTCACTCATGAGCAAACACTTCCTATCACACTTCTTTTAGTGACTAATTGGCTCAACATAGCAAACTGTGCAAACCTGCGCCCCCTATAGGCCTGGAGAAATAACATACAAACAGTTCCAGTACACTCCCCGCCTGGCATTATTTTAAGATTGGTCTCATGTGTAAATAGGGTCTAGTGGCAATCTCTCAGAAGAAGGATACAGTCCGAAATGGGTCTACAGAATGTCTTTGCAATCTTGTCGCGTGTCACCTTCACTTCCATCTTTCTGACAACTCCATCTCTGCTTGGAAGTGTCTTCACGATGACACCCATAGGCCACTCATTTCTTTTTAGTTGCTTGTCCTTCAGAAGAACAACGTCTCCTTCCTTCAAGTTTGGTTTGCTGCGCTGCCATTTCTGACGACCTTGGAGCATGTGGAGGTACTCCCTCTGCCACCTGGCCCAGAATGTGTCGGCAAGGGCTTGAACTCTCTTCCACTGCCGTGTATATATGTCGGCCTTGGTGAATTCCCCAGGTGGAGTTGGAATCGGATCGAACTTCTGGGTGAGCAGAGCTGAGGGGGTCAGGATTAAGGGAGTGTCTGGATCCGAGGAAACGGGTACAAGTGGCCTTGCGTTGATAATAGCCGTGACTTCCGCCATTAACGTTGTCAGGACCTCGTGAGTTAGAGTAGGGTTTCCTGCTTGTAGGAGCATTGAGTCCAGGATGCGTCGTGAGATGCCTATCATACGCTCCCAGGCGCCACCCATGTGCTCTGATGGGACGTATCTCCATTGATCTGGTAGGGAAGACTGCTTGATTCTCTGTACACGATTGTTCACATATACATGGAATCTTCTGTTTTGATTGTTAATGTATCCTAACACCACTTTACTGTCAGTGTAGAATGTTGTCTTGTCAATCTTTACGTTTAGTTCTACTGTGAGAAGCTCTGACATCTCCACAGCAAGCACTGCAGCGCACAGCTCTAATCGAGGAATGGTCGGTTCTGGTACAGGAGCTAGTTTGGCCTTACCCATAACGAATCCGACCTCACTGTGCCTATCTTCATGTGTGACCTTCAGGTAAGCTACCGCAGCGATGGCTTTCACTGAAGCGTCTGAGAAAACACAAAGTTCAATGAATGTGGCTTGTGAGATGGAGAACGTGACGTAGGGGCGGGGAATGTGCAGGTTTGTGAGACTTCGTAGCGAGTCATGCCACCTTCTCCAGCCGTCGTACATGTCTTGGGGTAAGGAACTGTCCCACTCAAGGTTGCCGCTGGAGAGCTCTCTGAGAAGAAGTCTGCCTTTGATGGTTACAGGTGCAAGCAAACCAAGAGGGTCAAACAAGCTGTTCACTGTTGAGAGTACGCCCCGGCGAGTGAAGGGTTTTTGCTCTTGTGGAACGTGGAATGTGAACGTGTCTGTTGTGGGGTTCCAACTTACCCCCAAGCTGCGCTGGACTGGAAGCTCATCTGTTGTTAAATCGAGATCTTTGATATCTTTGGCCCTATCCTCAGGGGGGAATGCACTCACCACTTCCACTTTATTGGAAGCAATCTTGTGGAGACGTAGATTTGAGAGGGCAAGCATTTTCTGAGTTCTCTGTAGGACATCAACAGCCTCAGCTGCAGTTGGGAAAGACTTTAATGCGTCATCGACATAGAAGTTGTGCTCTACGAAGTCTCGGGCATCAGTTCCATACTCGCTTTCTGCTTCCCTTGCTGCCAGTCTCAGCCCGTAAATTGCCACTGCAGGAGAAGGACTGTTACCAAAGACATGCACCCTCATTCTGTAGTCTACTACGTCTTTGCCAAGGTCGTTGTCTTTGTACCAAAGAAAGCGAAGGTAGTCTCTGTGGTCTTCTTGGACCACAAAGCAGTAGAACATTTGTTCAATGTCAGCTGTGACTGCGACTGGTTCTTTCCTGAAGCGAAGCAGCACACCCAAAAGTGTGTTGTTCAGGTCCGGGCCAGAAAGCAGCACCTCATTGAGGCACACTCCATCAAACTGTGCACTCGAATCAAACACAACGCGTATCTTCCCTGGCTTTTGGGGATGGTACACACCAAAAATGGGGAGATACCAGTTCTCTTTGTCTCTATTGGGAGGTGGTGCGAGCTCTGCATGTTGGTTATCTAGCATTTTCTGCATGAATTCCACAAAATGTGTTTTCATTTCTGGTTTCTTGTCGAGCGTACGTCGTAACGACATCAGCCGTTGGTAGGCGTAGGACCGGTTATCCGGGAGTTTGCGTCTGGGGGTTCGGAACGGGAGTGGTGCAACCCAGCTGTTTGTATTGTCCTTGAAGAAGCCTGCCATCTTTTTCAAAAAGATTACATCTTCAGCTGAATGAGCAAGGTGGTTGTCGTTGCTGGTGTGACAAAACACAGAGTCTCCCAAATTCTCAGCCGTGGGCTTTTGGTGTGAGAGAGCAGATGGCGGTTGACTGGAGATGGCTTTGGTTTGGCTCAGACTGAAGTCCTCCTTTACACTAAGGTGACTGTCGCAGGGAGTGAGATAGCTTGGGCGCCCATTGTCCAATACATAGGTTTTCAGAACATTCACTTTACTTGGCTTGTGGGCATTACCAAGACACACATCGCCAATGATAACCCAGCCCAGGTCAAGCTTCTGTGCGAATGGGTCATTATCTCTGCCATTGATTTGCTCCCTCACTTTGTGAACTCTCAGAAGGTTGCGTCCTATCAGCAACAGAATGTCTGCACTTGGGTTGAGAGGTGGTATTTGAGCAGCTATTGCTTTCAGGTGCGGGTGGTGTAAAGCAGCTTCTGCAGTTGGCACCTCTTCCCTGTTGTTGGGGATGGCATTGCACTCAATGAGCGCGGGGAGAGGGAAACTCATTTTTCCATCTAATGACTCAACCATGTAGCCACATGCTCTTCTACCAGTCGTGTGTGTTACACCACTACAAGTTTTCAGCATGTATGGTTCAGGTGTGGTTTGTATGTTAAATATGTCAAAAAACTCTGTCTTTGCAAGTGACTGGTTACTTTGATCGTCAATTATTGCATACATCCTTCTGGCGTTGTCTCGCTGACCCTTGGGATAGACTTGCACTAAGCAAACCTTAGAACAGGATCTCCCTGTGATTTTATTTCCACATACCTCTGTGCATGTGGCAGTAACATCCGGGTCTTGTGGATTTGCTTGCTCCCCGCCGTGCACTTCAGGAGATGAAGGAGGTCTGAGCATTTGCAGTGTTGGGGCAGGATGAAGAGCTGCCAGGTGTTTCTCACTATTGCACTCTTCACACTTAATCATGACTGTACAGTCTTTGGCTTGGTGGCCGGTGGAAGCAAGGCAGCGGTAACAAATGCTATTGTCTCTGAGGAACCCCTTCCTCTGCTCAAGCAGCATAGCTCTAAAGCCCCTGCATCTTTTGAGTGGGTGGGGTTTGTGATGTATGGGGCACTGTCTTTCAATGTCTTCGTCTGCTTTTTTTTACCTTTGATCCCTCTGATGATATGTCCATCTTGTGCACTGTAACCGATGACCTTTGGTTGTGGTTACTTAACGGTTTTTCTTTTCTGTAGCTGGACATGTGGTTGGCATAGGAAAGAGTCGTGTTGAAAGGTGTGGTAAAGCTTGGATCATTCCTTGCTTTTGCTTGACGTTTCACAAATTCGACAAAGAATGAGAATGGTGGGAAGCTAACATTGTGGTCTTCTTTAAACTTTGACCCTACCATTGTCCACTTCTCTTGAAGATGGAAGGGCAGCTTCTCCACAATTGGATGTACTCCCCTAGCTGTGTCGAGGTAACTTAAACCAGGCAAATAACCATCTAGCTTTGCAGCTTGGAGTTCACACAGCAGATCTGATAGGTCGCGAAGCTTGTGTGGTTCTTTACTGGAGAGCTTTGGAAAGTCTCGTATTCGGGCAAACAGGGAGTTTTCTATTGCTTCTGGTGAGCCGTAACATTCCTCTAGTCTCAACCATATCATGTTCAGACCGGCAGGTGGATGCTTTATGTTGACTGCTTTTAATCTCTTGGCGTGTTCAGAAGACTCTGGGCCTAACCACTTAATGAGTAGGTTGATTTCTTCAGTGGCTGTTAGACCAAGGTCCCTAACAGTGCTCTGGAATGTGGCTTTCCAACTAAGGTAATTTTCTGGCTTGTCGTCAAATTTAGACAGCCCTCCAGTTATTAGCTGACTCTTGGCTAAGAATCTGGCGAGGTCGCTTGCTATGGTGTCTGCATTATCATTTGAGCTTAATCCGTGCTGCAGTTGTAATGCATCGTGGAGAGTCTGTGGACTTACATCTCTTTGTAGTCGTCTCTCTGCCCCATCTTGTGGCATGAATGAGTACTGCACTGGCTCTTGTTTGGGACAAAGAGGTGTGTACATTACTGGTTGTTTGGATTGTTCATTCTGATATTTACTGTCATCATGGTGAGATGTAATGTCTGGAACCAGGTCAGTGTGGCTGTGTTTATTTATGTATTCACTCACTTTTTGCTCTGGGGTTACTTGTAGGGGTGACAATGGCCACTCTTCCCCTGATTCAGCTTTGTCAAATTGAGCTGCTGCTGACTCCATTACCTCTGCTTTAGCCAAGGCTGCATCTGCTTCCTTTTGGAGGTTGATTACATCCAGAGTTGCTTCTAGACGGGCCTTTTCTACTTTAATGTTCATCTCCTTCTCAGCGTAAGCTAATCTGGCTTTTGCTGCTTGAGCTTCTGCTTGTGCCCGCGCTGCTGCCATACTGGCTCGGGTTGATGCTGACGACCTGCTTGAACATGCTGCAGATGATCTAACAGTCAGTTTTCCTGAAGACTTTGAGGACCTTCTTGAGCGAGTGGACCTTGCTTCCTCGTCGTTTTGACCTTCAGCCTCTGATTTCTCCATGTTAGAGTAGAACTGTCACTCGACGTCCCTCGCAGAGCGCTATGATTTCACTGTACTGTTGCACCCAATGTGACCCAGTGTCCTATATTGAGATTCACAGCCAGCTAAACTCTCTCTTGCATCACTTCCTCCAAGGAACAGGCACGTGTTGTATTTGGACAGGATTTAATGCAAAAAAGTGTGAAACTGAAATGATACAGAATACAGAAATGTCACATAAACATTAGCTTGGGTTGAACTTAAGTAGACATATAAAACACATCAAAAGTTTCCAAATCACTTCAATAATGTCATATACCCTCTCTTAAAGGTAAACACAATTAAGAAACTTACTCATATTGCCACTCAAAGGGATTTAACGGAGTGGATGGCTTTGGATCAGAGGAAAACACACCATGTCTTGCTTCACTCATGAGCAAACACTTCCTATCACACTTCTTTTAGTGACTAATTGGCTCAACATAGCAAACTGTGCAAACCTGCGCCCCCTATAGGCCTGGAGAAATAACATACAAACAGTTCCAGTACATTCACACTTGCATGTGGGCCTCGAGTGTGGGAAAACAGACATACGCATGCCCAAAGCCTTTGGCAATGAAAACAGATGGGACAAATATGATGCCAGTCTGGGGTTGGCTGCCTGTTGCCCCATTAGGATTTGAGCACGGTTGTTATCTATTGCTCAAATATGGCGAAAGTTGGTATTTGAAGAAATTGTGGTCATCATAAAAGAAGTGGGAAGAAAACAATGAAACAGGAGAATTTATAATATAGAAAAAAGCTACTATTGTTATGTGTTTTTTATATTCTCCTGACTCCTCATGTGTGACCCAGTAAGTTGACTCCAGCCATGTTTATGCTTGGCCTCGGCATAAACAATGGTTAGCGAAATTCTTGTGGATTGTCTGTTTACTTTTGTGCTTCCGGATGACTTATTCTTAAGCTAACTTAATGTTGTATTTTAATTGTATTACTTTTCTGGTAAATAATCTAAGCAACACTGCTGAGTCTGACGAAACTGTGCGACTGTAGTAGCCAGTAAAAATATCCCCGGGCTAAAGAGAATGAGGTTTGACAATAGCACAGTGTATGAAAAATTCCATAAGCAGTATCTTGGACAGTATTCCGCGCAGTCTTAGTAGTTCTACAGCAAGTAATGCTTCCTCTCTCTTGCAGGTGGTCAGGTAAAATATGAAAGCGGAGTAGCCAGAGGAAATTGTCAGATTTTGTCAGTATCAAAACCAGAATGCTGGACAGTGCCTTTTCCCTGAAAGTATTGCAGACCCAGTACTTACCTCATCCATACAAAACACGACATTTCCAGCCTTTTCCAGTCTATTAAATCTCACATGCTCAACTTGGCATTGACAATAACTTCTCATCTTCCTCTCATGTCATTTCTCCTTTGCGTCTTTTTCCAACTCAGAGTGAAATCACGTGTTATTTCTTATTCTTCTTGGAAAAAACAGACAAAAGTTATGTTTTTTGATAATTACTGTTCTCAAAAAACATAAACGGTTCTTGTAAAACAGTTCGTGTTTTTTTTTATATTTGTTGACCATTTTCAGCCAATGCATTTGAAATGACTTGGCATGTAAAAAAAGATTTACTCCATTTATGTTTGCATCTGTCTTGTAGTAACAGCTAGATACTGAAGTACCACACATGTGTCCTCATAAACCTCTGCAACATGAACGCACAACAGCCATGAGAAGAAAGAAAGGATGTAAAGAGTAAACCATGTACTTCCTTAACAACCTCAGAGGCATCAGCTGGGAGGACTGCCAGGCTGCTTTCTATAATAAACAGTCTCGCTTGACAGTATTTTCTTTTAAACTGCCTTTAAGTTCTCATTAGCTGAAGGTGGTGGGACTTTATTCCAGATCGTTCTGGCCCATTTTGTCCTTTGTCTTACTTAACTGAATAGAAGTTCACACATTTTCCTGTAATATTTTTGAAAATAAAAAAAACAATAGAGTTGCCACAGCTGGGGTAGGAACACATAAAGGATTATTTCCGATTTATAGACAGCAAAGGAGAAATTAGCGAGTGGAACTACTTAATAGAAAATATAATCACCGTCTGATCCTGATCTCCCATTTTTAATTTGAATAAACATCTTGAAATAAGTTTTACTTTCTCTGCCTAAAAATTACATTTACCTTATGTACCTAGTGAGCCAGCTATTTACATCCTAGCCAACTGCAAAGCAGTCTCCAGCACTGCTAGCCAACGCAGGTCAAGCTAACAAAGAAGCAATGGGAGGACGCTAGCTAATTGAAAACAAATGCTAATAGTGTGAATACATTTTTTTTGTAGAAAATCATATTGTTCAAACAAACAATTAATTTACATTTATGTTTTCTGATTGTTGTCCATTTTTTCACCTTTTGTGTTGTGTGGAAACGGATTTATATTTGTGAATAAACACGAAAATACATTTTGAGATAGAAACTTCCTTTGAATAAGTCAATAAAATATTATCAGTGAATTTTAAGGGCATTTATTGAGTAATCTACATTTTAAGATTATCATTCCCTCTACAGGGCTCTAGAGTGCTTTTTCAATGGTGTGACTAAAAAGTCTCCGCAACCGTTCAAATCAGCTGTGTTGGATCAAGGACACATCTAAAACTTACAGGACACCGGCCCTTGAGGCCTGGAGTTCCCCACCCCTGAACTAGAGGGATACATTAGGATCCATTTTCCATTACAGTTCAACTGTTTAACTCTAGCGTTACTGAAGGCATCTGTTTTTATAACTCTCCATATTCTTGCGTCCCTTCAAGGTTTTCTGTTTTCAGCAAAGTACATAACTTTAGTAACTAACTGAGATCTTTGGCTTGAGGTACTTTTAAGTTTCACCATACAGTTTGCGAACAGGTACGCATGCTGGACTTCTACATGACAGAGCAATCAATGAGAATACACACAGGGTAAGACAAGCTTGTGGATTTCAAGCAGATGTGTAACAGCAACAAGATTTATTTGCCAACAAAATATCCAACAATGTATGTAAGAAAGATTTACTTACCTGGATGATTGAGGATGCATCAAGACAATATGTAAGAAAGCTCCATCTGTAAAGTGATTGCACTTACTTTTTGTTTATCACTGCTAACTATAGATATGCTCTATATCAACCACTTGGATCAATAATCAAAATGATATCTGTATAATACATTTTAAATGCAGATTACCCCCACTCATACAAAGATAAATGAGAAACTCATCTGTTAATATGTGCGTGTCAGTAAGTGTATGCTTAAGTCCATTTTAGTGTAGGTGACCTGTGTAACCTGGACTCCTACTGAAAGATGTACATTTGGAAATAGAAAATCCATTTCAAGCAGAACTTGGTGGAAGGATAATGACAAAATAAAAGCTTATTTACATAAAAATTCCATGTTTTCCATCTAACAATAAGGGATTGCTGCCTCTTTCTTCTCATACTCTCAATGAGTGCATGAAAGCAAGGATTAGCTGTCAAGTTATCAGAATCTTACTCTAGGGGATGTGTTTGTGAAATTGGATTTAGCCTGTTATTTGATACATTATCTTCTGTGCAATTTGCTCACACACTGATTCTACTCAGGGCCATATTGAATTTGTTTAAGTATGAAATATGTGTTGTGTGACAAGGTTGGCACTTTCCGGAACACCCAGTACGAGCTGAAATTCATCCAAATCATTCTGCAAGCACATGTTTACGTTGCTTTCCGTCTGTATCTGCTTTCTAATTAGACTCATCGGGCACCGTGGGATGCTCGTGATAAGAAGCAGTGTAGTACAGTACAGGGGCAGGGATAGCTCAGTAGGTAAAGTGGTCGCCCCATGATCGGAAGGTCGGCGGTTCGAATCCACTTAACGGCTACCCTGAGGTACCCCTGAGCAAGGTACCGTCCCTACACACTGCTCCCCGGGCGCCTGCTTAGTGGGCTGCCCACTGCTTCACTGAGTGAATGGGTCAAATGCAGAGAAAAACAAGTAATTTCCCCATGGGGATCAATAAAGTATCTATTATTATTATTCGATGATCTCATAGGAATAGGAATCATTTTGAACTTCATCTCACCGTCAATAAAATCACCGATCACTCCCCACATCATTCATCCAGTGTTCTCTGCTCACTTAGACTTTTGACAGCTAAACAGCAACTTGGTTGGGGATGGGGAGCCTTCTCCAGCTGCTGAACCATGAATTGAAGGGGATGAGAAGAACTGCTGATCCATCGTGTCTATGGACACATATTGCTCAAAAATTCATGAATAGTCCTGGAAGTTGTTTGTCTTAAAAATTCCTGTACTTTTCACACAGTTGCATTATTAAATGAGAAAATGCCAAACAGGCTGAGGTTTTGCAACATTGTCCTGAATAAGGCCCACACGATCATCTTCTGTATCCCGGGAGACTGCTAGCAATTAAGTGCAGAAAAAGTGTCCTCCCCTTAGGTCAACTCCTCTGCTCCTTTGTTTTCTCTTTCTTACAAATAAATCCTCTTCATCTCTTTTGTCACACACACACACACACACACACACACACACACACACACACACACACACGAGCAGAATAGCCTCTTAAAAACTCTATCCCCCATCACTTGCTTTGTAAGCTTTACATACACATAAAAGAAGAATTTGATGAGACTTGATGAAAATGTGTAAAACTAGCTGTCATTTTCAGGAATTCCTCATGCTTTAGTGTGAAATCCTCGCACTGCATCTGAAAAAGGAATAAAACAATAAAGGAGGGTGGCATGTTAGCGGAAAGGTGCTGGGTTCTGAAATGACATTTACTCTCCCTGTCGTTCTCTGAGTGCCCCTATCCCACACCGCCCACCTACCCACACACCCACAGCCACCAGCTCTTACACACACACACACACACACACACACACACACACACACACACACAGTGTGCCGCTCTCTGTCTCGGTCTCCTCTATGGTCTGTAGTGTTAATGGACAAGCCAGCTGAAGAAAATATGACACAGTTCAGTCGCATCTTATCAAAGGGGTGCCAGATGGCTTTAACAGAAGCTAAACTCTCTTTTGCTCAAGCTTGCATGGAAGTGCTTTACAAAGTTTTTTGGGCTGCTCTGCCATGCATGCAAACACAAACACATTTCTGTGGTGTCTGTTATCACATTTACCTTGCTGGGTTCTATGCCCTCAATCAGGGAGACGGAGCTTGATTTTTCGCCTCACCCTGTGCCTGCTTTGCCACTCCCACCATTTTTATTGCAATCACTTCTGCTCTGCAGGTACTGGGACATAACAATGAGGATTATGCAACCAGGCTGTCAAGACCCAACTTCAACAGCCTATAATGATGCTGGGCCCTGTACTGTAGGTCACCATGCATGCATAAATAAAGTTGTGTCATCCAATCTGTAATCGTTCGATTTAATTGTTGGTGCTTATGAATCATGTCTAACGCTGGTATATATAGGATTAGTGAGTGATTTGTTGTGGCAGATATGACAAAGATACATATAAATGTGGGTCATGCTTTCAGTGATCTAATGCAAACATTTTCTCGGTTCTATGTAAGATCATAAATCATATTAGACAGGGTAAATAAGAGGAAGGGAGAGAGGGAGACAAAGGGTGCATGAGCACACACCGACACAATGTACGATTTTCACAGCCTTGCAGCTGCTGGGTAAACTTATCTTGACCCATACATTTTTCGGTTGAAATTCAGCCCCTCAAGTGAAAACATAATAAGCTGCAGAAAGATAAAAAAGTATTTTTAAACTTCTGTTTTCCATCTAGCAAACTTAACTCTGATTATCATTTATCTCACATATTTATAACTCTGATAACTTTAGTCTTTGTGCCATTTTTTGGCGGCGCATCAGTGGAAGCACTTCGATATGAGAGCTGTGTACACCAAATGCAATTGGATTTTGATTCACAGCGACATAATTGCCCTCCACCTGAATAAACCCGCTGTCATTGTGCAAAAACTGACATCCAAATTTCACAAAGCAGTGATAGAGTCACACTCACCAGTCTATGACTTATTAAGTAGGTGGCTTTTTATTCCCCCTTTTGATCGCTTTGAGAGAGCTTATCAAATAATGTTGCCATGGAAACCATCTGTCTGTGAAGCACCCCTGTTGGCGAGGTAGCTGTGATTCAGAAGTAGTTCACAGTAGGGCAACTCAGATCATCTAACTATAATTTCAGACATGACCTCAGGTATGAGCCCAAAACTGTCATGCTGCAGACTTGATCAGAGTTTAATAGAAAATAAAGGCGCGTTAACAAGATTGGTTGTATCAGGAGAAACTCACGACCTGAAAATGGCGATTCACGACTGTTCTGCCTTCTTATAGACTGTAATAAATTACACCTGCCTTTCAAAGCTTTATCAGAACCTGACCTCTATTTCAGCTTGAAAATGACACTTTTTTTTTTTATAATGCTGCCATTACACAGCACAGTGAGCATGACTCACTGTAATAGCTGCAACTGTGCAGGACATTTATTCCCCCGGAGTTTTCTTTTCTGAATTTTACAATTTGATTTATAAGAGATGCATCTGATTGGACTCAAGTCCATTTTCTCCAAATGGAATAGTTATATTGCTAACAGAATCATGTTTCTCTTTTACATCAGCAGCAACTATAATTCTACTTTAACAGTATAATAGTCAGAACATAAGGGTACTAGTGTGGCAGCAAAAGGCCGATTTCTAAGTACACTGCCATGCAAAGGCTGCAATAGATGTTCGGGATAAGATCATAAATGTTCTACAATAACAAGAAACACCACAGCTAATATATACTTGGCCATCTCCTTTGGCACCTCCAGCTCTGCTCAAACAGGGTCTATGGCTACACTCAGAGAACAAGCAGATTTTAGTGTTCAACCCTGAAACGCTGCACATCAGGTCAGGACTACAACCATTTGTATATTCCTACTGTTTAAGATCCCTGTGCACTTCTTTTTGTCATTGCTAGCACCACTATTGTCTTGGGGGCACTACAAAGCCCAGCAAGTTGCTTACCATATGCAGATTCAGTGTCACTGAAAGCTACAATCCTGTATGCACTGTGTATTCAGTCCCCCACCCCCCTCCTTGTCTTAACGCTGTCTTGAAAACAGTTTGACAACAGTAGCTCCTATCTTTGGATTCTCTATTTCATTATTGTGCTTGAGATGTATTTAAGCTTGAGCCTCTGTTATAACACAAATACATTTGAGGGCTTATAATTGATGTTAATGTCGCTTGTAGTTGGTTATTGCATGGTCAGAATATCTGGTTCTGAGCTTACTTATTTTGTATGTTAGCAAACAAATAAGTAGCTTAGAAATGAGCATGTGGAAATGATGTAATCTTTTTTTGGAAAATGATTATTCTAAGTAGAGTCAGGGTTGGCAAAAGTTAGCATACTGGTTGCATACTGGTTATTTAGGCAAATTACCTTTGCAATACCATAAAACAAGCATCAGGCTAAACAGAGTATTATGGTGGTTTGAGATCAGTAATGTTAAAAGTTAAAGTTGCATTAAACCTTGAATCATTTGTTTCATTCAATCTGTTTCCTGGGATGCAAATCGGGTGTTAACATCACAAACAAACAAACAGGAATGTGTTTGAACTTTTGCCACAGCTGAGTGGTTTGAAATCCTGTCTCACAGTATTAACTGTGTCTGTACAAATTTGAGCATCTGAGAAAGCTTCAACCTCATTGATCTGTCATTCAAAGTGGACTTAATGGATTATACCTCGTGTTGCACTGCAACCTGAATCAGCACACTCTCACCATCATAGTTTACTGCATTCTTTTAACATGGACTTTGACTAAATACCTGCTAATCCAGTGAGAAGGACATTACTATGGAAGCCCGTTTCCGCCACTAAATAAAAACAAAAAAGCTAGTATCCATAACTCGAAATTTCGAGTTATGGATACTAGCTTTTTTGTTTTTTCGAGTTAATAACTTGAAATTTCGAATTAGCTCTGCCAATCAAAAATATACGTGAATGAGGTCGGTTTCTTGTTACCCGGAAGCATATGGCGCAGAGGAATGCGCACTCAAAAACGGATCCCAACAAATTGGCGCTTTCGCGAGTACGTTTGCTGATAGTAACACCATGTGATTCAGCTAATAACACAGGGATTTCATCATTTGTGAAGCCAGGCTGAAAACACTCAGCAATCTGTGCATTCACGACTGGATGTAATACCGGTAGCTTAGCTGTAGCATTTGTAGCTGAGGGCTTCAGCTTCCGGGTAACAAGGAAATGACGTCATTCACGTAGATTACTGATTGGCAGCGCTAACTCGAAATTTCGAGTTATTTTCTTGAAATTTCGAGTTAATATGTCGAAATTTCAAGAAAATAACTCGGAAATTCGAGAAAATAACTCAAAGTTTTGAGTTATGGATCCTTTTTTTTTTTTAGTGGCGGAAACGGGCTTCCATACATTACTTCTCAAGCACTAACAGTTGTATTCCTAGATAAACTAGGCTGGAGGTACTTGATAGGTGGCTCTTTGGCCCACGAACCACATGGACCACAAAGATGTCTCTTTCTGCTTGATGATGCCACGTGCTAGGAGGTAACTGCAACACATGTGCTTCTCTGCCTTGAGAGGGGCTTTAGCAGCATGGCACTGAGAAACAGCTATTACTATGGATGATCTGCTCTTCGCCAGAGGCTCTGCAGATGGTCGCCCCAAGCAGCGAGCGCCACATCCTTCTCACATGCTAGCCCTTTCCAAAGAACTCTTCATAGTCTGAAAGTTCAGTGTTGGAAAGCTGTTTAACTAGATCCTGGCAGTCAAAACAGAACACGAGTGGTAATAGTGGAAATGTGTGAATCCAGGGTTTTCTGAGTGGTTCAGTCCTTCAGTTAAAGCTGACTTGGTAATGACTGTTAATCAGGATCTGAGTGGCCATTCTTTTCATTGGCTGCAAATAACTGCACAGTTTTGATTGCCCTCAAAAGATGACGATGTAGAGCACTATTTCTTTTGGCCTTTATTAGGTTTATCCCACAAAAACAGTATACAGTAAGATGATGTATAACACAATCAAACATCCTTTTATGATCGTGGCTCATAATATCGGGCGATCGTGGCTCAAGAGTTGGGAGTTCGCCTTGTAATCGGAAGGTTGCCGGTTCGAGCCCCGGCTTGGACAGTCTCGGTCGTTGTGTCCTTGGGCAAGACACTTCACCCGTTGCCTACTGGTGGTGGTCAGAGGGCCCGGTGGCGCCAGTGTCCGGCAGCCTCGCCTCTGTCAGTGCGCCCCAGGGTGGCTGTGGCTACAATGTAGCTTGCCATCACCAGTGTGTGAATGTGTGTGTGAATGGGTGGATGACTGGATATGTAAAGCGCTTTGGGGTCCTTAGGGACTAGTAAAAGCGCTATATAAATACAGGCCATTTACCATGATAATTTACATCCATCGGTTTGTTGGCAGAGGATTATTTCACCGCTTTACTTCCTTGTGCAAAACAGGATTACAACAATGTTTGGCAGCCCTTCTGATCTCGTGGTATGATATCAGTCTGACAGATGGACCTGAAGAGTCTGGCACAGGAAACTGCTGGTGACTTTTACTGTAGCTCAGCAGAATTGCAGGATACTGTTAAAAATCTGAATGTGACTCATCAAGCCCTGTTCCCTTCAAAAGGACACAAGAACAATAGCTAGCTATTAACATCCCTACTGATCACTGACAGCAAACTTCGGGATATGAAGGGGGTCCTGTTGAAGAAGGAGCTTTGAAACTAGGGCTCCTACTAGCTGGATGAGCTTTAAAACATTTCCAACAGAGAATAATTTTTCTTTTGAATCTGAAAACTTAATCACGTTCATCTAAATTTTATTTTTGATAGATGAGAAAAAACTATTTCCTGGGAAGAAAGCTTTTCACTGACTGAATTTTGCCTCTAACCCCTGGCAGTTGGTTATAATAAAAATAAAAGAATATAAAAACTGCTCTGAAAAGTAAATCCTGTCATAATTAATGCATGATGAAGTAACCCTCAGATGCTCTCTCTCTCCCTCCCTCTCTCTCTTTTGCAGACACAGGACACATCTCAAGTCACTTTGAAACACCATTGTTATGATAAAACCAATTGAAGCGCACTATCCCTCCCTGTAGTTTGCATTCCCCTGCATGGTAAACTTGCATTATTTTACTTTTTGTGTCAATTCAATCCTATGTTGCATCTATATTCTTGTTTCAAGCTGTCACTTCAAACCACTTTGCCTGGACTTTGATGGACTTTGCCTACAGAGAGAGCCCGAGGACAACGGATGCCAAATAAGAAATCAGCTGCAGGGCCTCTGCCTATATAAAGATGTCCACAGCTGGTGTTTTGTGATGACAACTGTTGTTTTCCAAAGCGAATACATTATACATGCATAAGGACTAAGGAAAGCACGACTTGTGTCAGAGGCTGGCTTCTTGTTGGAGTACATGCTTCTTTGAAGGAATGCCTCTGCAGACATATATAAATGCTTGCTGTGGACCAGCTAAAACTCAGCCTCCAAACATGATGCTGAGTGTCATCCAAGTTCCCTCTGGGTGCTCAGGCTTCCTCCTGAAATGCATGTTTATTTAGTTCATTGGTGATTGCAAATTATGAATATAAATGCTAATGAATGAATGAGTGAGTGAATGAATCTATTACAGGCAGCATGGTGGTCCAGTGGTTAGCACCGTTGCCTCACAGCAAGGAGGTCAAGGGTTCAATTGTGCCATCTGTGGAGTTTGCATGTTCTCCCCATGCCTGTGTGAGTTCACGCTGGGTACTCCCTCCCACACGTAGTGGTCTTAGGTTAATTGGTGAATCCAAATTGCCCATAGGTGTGAATGTGAGTGTTGTGAATGGTTGTCTAACTCTCTCTGTGTTAGCCATGCTGGTACGATTCTGATAAGAACTTAATAAATCACTCTCACGGAAAGCCAACACAGCTTTGGTTAACAGGCGGTGCTTGAAAGTTAAACTTGAACACAAGTGGCAGAAACAGGGCAAAGCAATGCATCCAGCTGTCCAGGGAAGAAGAGGTGGGTGCACTGATGCCTGAAACAGGTTTGTGTAATAACGTATGTTGAGCATTTATTTCTATGGTGACCATAGTTTTCCATTCATATAATCTAAATGTGGCCCTCAAAGCACCTCGCAAAAAAAATGAGCTTCCTTTGTTTGTTATTTCAGGGGAACCAGAAATAGCACAGAGACTCTTGGCAAGTACCGATACAGTACCTGCCATAAATAAACAGACATGAAGACATTTGAATGCTGAACAGCTTCTCCACTTGGCTGTGTGCCTGCACTGAAAACCCCTCTGAGCTCTGGCACTTAAACATTTGATGCCAGCACACTCACCTGCTGGAGCGTAATCAGCTTTACGAGAGAGGAATGGTGAATAAGGCTCCCTGTGATCGGCTTTTCATTTTAGCAAGAAAAGAAAAAACAAAACAAAAAGCATCTTTTGCAGCTATCTAATAATTAAACTCTACACTACATCGCTCAGTGTACGTTAAAATCTCTCTGCTTCTGATAAAATATTAGATCTAGCCTGGCACACTGGGATTTGTTTAGTACTCAGACACATTTAAAAATTACCATGTTGAAACCCTATGAAGGATTAAAAGACACATTGCAAAGTCTCAAATTTTGATTTGTGCATTTTAACGTGAGCAGCAGAGGCACTTCTGGCTGAGTGTATTGAAAATAAATGAAAAAGCCCTTTGAGGTCAGCAGGTTCTCTCATTGCTTCTTTGCAACTCAAATCATTTGCCATTGACGTTATTCAAGAGTATCATTATGTAACACAGTGAGAACCAGATCCCATATTTACCCTCTGCTGCCTTTTGGTTGTTCTAATTTTAATTTCTTTTTCACCATTAGCTGTGATGTAGGATGCTAAAAAAAATCTTGGGCAAGTGGATAAATCCACTGGCTGCAAAGAGTCCTCTAAGTGCTGTGATGGGCTGTGATGGGAGGAGGTAAAATTTTAAAAAAAGATCAGCTTTCCTCTGGAGAGATGTGACTTGCAATGACAGAATCCACAGAATTGTTTAAATTCACATGGTTTGCTCTTTCAATGATTTATAATGAGAATAATGCTTTCTTATCCAGAGAGAAAAACTGAGGATCTTAAAGCTTCCATGACTGGATTTGACATTAATAATATAGCCTGTATCATATTTGTTTGTAATGTTTTAAAAATGTAATACTGTACTCTATAGTACTCATTTATGACAAAATTACTTATAAATTATGTTTTGTTACCATATTGTTCCTCACAGTCTTCCCTGCACTCAAACATTTGCCAAAAAATCTTAAATTTACTGCATTTCAAAGTGCATTGCAATCACCTTAACATCTGCAGTGATTATGTTCAATTGCTAAATAATCATATAAAACTTACATTGCTGTTGATGCCTGCAGCTGTGACCTTTACAAGTGACAGCAGCACCCCCTCCGCAGGGGCCACACCGAATCACACTGCGCCCTTCATGATTTCGCGTCATCTGAAAAGCTTGTTTCAGGAGAATCTGTTCTGTGGCAGTTTGCTGCCAGAGGAACCATTTAATCATGGATGGCTACCAAAAAAATCACAGCGACATATTATACTGATTACATCAGATTCAGTGTCCTGGCATGTTTTGGAGTTAAGGAACAATAACAGGTTGACATTTATTACTCTGCAGGCTTTTAAAATGCCTGGCGTGCTGTGGGGTTGCGCTTGCACAACGCTATCAGGCTGATGACTGATTAAAAATCATCTTTTCCCCATCATCTCCTCAATATGTTCACGAACACAGAAAAATAACCCCTCTGATCACCCGTTGCTATAGCAACTCCAGCTTTAGCGCCGTGATGCTACAAGGCCACGGATGCTGTGGTGATATCAGGCGTTTGCGGCAAAACAGCACAGTCTGTGAGCAAAAGTACTTGGCACGCCGTGAATAACGACCGGAGAAGATAATTAGGGACAGAAATACAACAAAGAAAAAAGCGTGAGTAGGGAGGACACAGAATATGATAATCACACTTCATATGGACACTATGCAGGACAAACCCTTCATAGTTTCATGCTGTAAATGAATTAAAAGGCTACTTGGTCCTCCACCTTAAGAACACGTGTCAGTAAGTGTGCACTACAATGAAAAGTATCAGCAGAAAAAGAAACGATGTCGACTCTAAGACATTTTTTGAGACTGCAGCACAATGAGGAAGAACATGATGTTGTAGCGACAGATCCCCGAGACTCTCGTCTGTCTCTGAGTCGAGATGACAGCTGAGTCTACATTCTGCACTAACTACTGCTTTGCCTCATTACATCACAGGTGTAGTCGTGACTGACAACAAAGTGACTAACTGTTAAACGTGTCAGATGTTGCTCTGTGCCACTCAGCATTATAAATCCTGTCTTTTTTTTTGCTTTATTCCTTTGTTCGTGAACATGCAGAGAGAGATAAGAAGTATATTAATATCTCCTTAAACAGGTAAACTTTGTAGCAGCTCAGGAAATAATGCTTAGTTCTTGAGGAATCCTGGCTTGCTTTCTTATCAAAATTTCAGTTACTAGACTGCTCTCAGTGTCGTGTCTGCTAGAAAGAGGAAGTAACAGGTAACGGGTGTATCCAGAGGTCAAACTTAACTATTATCACCTAGAAGTATAAAAATCAACACGTACGCTTGGTTAAAAAAGATTAGTGTTTCATAACACATGCTTCTGAGAAGGCTGAGGTAAAACTATTCAACACAGTGCACCGATCCCTGGAAATAAATGACCTCGCATTGCTGCAAAGCTCCTCTGCCACGCCATCGTAAGAGTGATCGATGCTGGTGAGCACATCGTGAAAAGCTGAAAACTCGTGATCCCAGTTGGCATTAGTTATAAATGACCAGTATGACATGTTGGCTTCTCTCAATACTTCCAGATGGCACCCAGTGATACCGCGGTCAACGGTCTGTCTGCGACGCAGCGAAAATGTTCGTCCTGGGTGGGAAGCTTCAGGTTTATTTGGCTCAGCAGATTTCTGCTGAATCTATTTCTTTTTGCACGAGGTGGTAGAACAGTTTGTAAAACTGTTTGTTGGGAGTCTTTAGAGTAATTCATTTAGATTAGTTATTAAAAATCTTTGTTTCTATTAAATATAATTTCTGGACTCTTTTGGCCTTTTATTTGTGAGCACATATGGAGCATTGAATGTTGTCTCCATCCATTTGTTGCTTTCAGTACCAGGTTTTCCATTAGCCTATATGTTCCCCCCACACTTCATTTCTAATGTTTGTGGACATTAGGATGCTTCAGGGTTTTTAGAATGTTAGAGCAACATTTCATCTCCAATAACAGTCAGATTCTTGAATTAGCTTCATATAGGTTCCTGCATCCCAGCGACGAAAAAAAACCAAGAAAAAAAACAGATTTTCTCATTGTACTTGTGACATGGCAGTGACCCAGAGAGATCGCTGCCATCACCTTTGTACGGTTGTCAGTGGAACTCCTTTATACTAAAGATATAGTCATATAATCACAAAAAGCACTACACTCCAAAATGGTTTGATGCAATACCTACTGAATAAAACATAAAACTTTGCCAGTTGTGTCACAAAAAAGCCACAAGAAGGGATTATAAAGATCTCCACAGAAAACTCCACATGTTAAAATGCAATAACTTTAAACAGTTGAACATACAGAATAATCATGAGAATTAACTAAAGATCGTAGTTCATTCTCCAATTAAGAGATTTTAAAAGATCATTTTGTGATGTGATGGCATTATTTTACTATAACTTCAGCTGTTTCTCCTCAGCTCTGCTAAGAATCATTAAAGTGATGGTTGGGACTTCCATTCAGTCAGTCTGTCAATGAATCTATTAAAACAGATTATCATGGATTTCAAAATCTTATTTGGTTGTCATTTGTACCTATTTTCAGTGATATCATCTTTAATAGCAGGAAATTAACTACTCATATCCTTTCTTTTTGGACATATTTTTCAAGTAATCTATATTTGACAACAGTACAGTAAAACTTCAATTTGTAATTTTGGTGTGCCATCCCAGTACTTTTAGTCGCTCCCCACATGGCCACACTTATGAAAAATGTCTGGAGGTGCACGTGATTGCACAATACTTATCATTTATTTATTTATCATCATTATTTACAGATTTAAAAACAATTCGTGTAAGAATTCTTTTTCTTTTTCACAATTCCTCGTTTATGTGCTCATACACCTGTATGGGCTTTAAAGGGCATAAATGCAGGTCTCAATGAGTAAAAAAAGTCAACCTGTAACCTCACAGCTGGATCAACACCTCTATTTCAAAAAAGAAAGAAGGAAAAAGAAAAAAGGAGAAAACATTTTAACACGGAACAAGAAACAAGCAAACAAACGATGGTACAAATGAGTTTACTTCACCTAAACGGTGTGGAGTCTGAAAGGAGGCACTAGAACATTAATTAAGAAGGATTTTAAAAAATAAACTGATTGAATCTGTATTTAAGTGATGCACTAAAAAATATAAAGATCATTAAATCTGTCAGTGTTGTTTCCGTACTCGGTAAATCAAAGTAAATCAGTCCATCACACTGAGCCATAGTAGAAGCTTCATGGCTCTGATTTGCTGCCAGCACATCGGTCAGAGTCATTTTTTTTTCTATTCGTGTCATTACATCACCCACACCCGGCGTTCCCTTCCGTTCTGACGGCTAAGTTTGTTAACACAGTTGCTGGTAGCAAACTTACACACGCATAATACGTTCACACTGCTTTTATGTGTCAATCAATCACTCGAGGTTACAAACGAGTGAACCTATCTGAAGGCTACATCTCAACTCGCTTAACCCTAAAATCACTTTTTTTCTTTTAATTTACTTCTTTTCTTTCCGCTTTTCTTAGTTTTATCAGTATATCTGAGATTAACTCCTGTCTCTGCGCCCCCCCTCCTCCTCCGTACCCACTGTGTCCTATTCGCTGTGCCGTGCGCTCCGGACCCTTCGCTCCCTTTTCTCCCCTCCTCCCCTCCTCCTATCTCCTCTCCTGCTCTCCGTGCAGATCTCGACGCACACGGGCACAACAGATGGTACAGTACCACAGGCTGCAGGAGCGCTAGAATCGGCTATAGAAGTACTTTTTATTTCTCTGAACTTCACAGGGACGTAAAGTGTAATAGGAGTGGGGAGTGAGGACAGACTCGACTTTGACAGGCACTGGATCCTACGTTTAGTGGCGGAATTTGGAGTCAAGGTAAGTTGTGGTGTTTTTTTTTTCTTTTCTGAATAGCCGTCCACATTTAGGAATGTGAAAGAGAAAAAAAAGCGACCACGTACAGGCTTTATTTTATCGATCTGTTTAGTAAACCCAAACATTTGGGTTTGTTCTGTAGAATGTGCTGAATAAAATGACTATTGCAACCTTTGGTTACTAATATATATATATATATATATATATATATATATATATATATATATATATATATATAATGAAGTTATGTGACATCCACATTTTACCACATGTTACCACTTTTTCATTAGTGATCGCATCCACAAGAAAACTGGATTTGAATATGTAACGAAGTCCGCCAATAATAAGAATACAGAAGAATGAACTGGAATCCTTAACACCTCCAATCCTTGTTTAATTATTTATTTATTTATTCTTAACAGCAAGTTTCACTCTAGTTTCTATTCCCAGAGTTTATTACAGCACTCTATCTTCACTGGTTCCCCCGGCACAAACACATGCACAGTACGTGCTGATGCTGAACGTGCAGGAGATGCTCTCACATCACCCAGATAAATTCAATCATAAAACAATCGGTGCTGGCGATTGCCACTCTGCAGAGCAAACTTTCACCGTGGGGAAAAAAAGCTGGCAAACGGTGACATGTCAAAGGTCAATAATGTTCCTTTGAGACCTGCTGTTGAATGAGGTTTACCTTAAGTCATTTTGTCATTGCTCAGAAGCAGATGAAAACTTCCAGATGTGAATGTAAAAAATTGACTTAACCTTCCTGTCGTGTTCGGGTCAAATCGGGTCAAATTAATCAACAAAAAGTTTTAATGACATGTTTTTCATTATGCCTCACATATGTCATGAGGGGCAAATGTTTTAGGTAGTGGTAATTTAAACCACTAAATTGCACTGATGACCTTTGTATTAATTCAATTAAGTTTAGTTTTGTTGGAAATCTTAGATTTTTTTTATTTTTTATGCTGAAATCAGGATCTCTCAAGAACAGCTAGCAATGGATAGAAGCCGTACCCTTGCCAGATGATTGAGTCACACTCAGAATTACATAGGAAAATAAATACTACAGCATTTCCATTATAGAGTCATGCCATTCATCATTAACTCATGTCCTTAAGGTACTTTAAGAAGGGTGATGCACTGGTGAGCTGTATGTAATGATTTGTTTAGTCCCAGAAGAGGTCCAGACCTCCGCTTAACCCCATGTGGCCCCAGTGGCAGCAGGAAAGTGCAGCAGATTACCACCTAGCCTCGCAATTTGTACACAATTAGATCTCCGGGGAGAGAGCTGCTCCAACTTTGCATTGCAACTGCTCTTGACTCTGCGTGAGCTTCTGGCACAATATAGATGTGGAAGGTGCAGCGACTGTTTTGAAAAAGGCAAATGCAAATGTACGAATCTGTTATTGTTGGTTTATCTACGAGGACAACAGTAACATTGCTAATTAATAGAAATAATTGGGAGAAGAGCAGAGCTGGTTCCCCTGGTCTGTAGAAGTAGCTGTGGGATCACTTTCACGAGGTTTGCTCATTCAAATCTGTGCTTTTTCTCAAAGTACTGCAGCACATTCAATTATGTAATATTACACTGTATCCTTTGTCTCTGAGATAGTTTATTTGTGCTCATTAAAATTTTTGTGGGACCGCTGAGAGTCACTAATGTGCAAGACCAACATAAAAAGCTGAGTTGTGCTGAGCGCCTGTACTGTGTGTAGATCTGAACACAGAGTGAGCCACAATATTGGTACATAAATTGGTATGTACTGCAGTGAGATATCACACAGAGGACCGGTGAGATTATCATATATATATAGCATTTCTTTTCTGCTCTAACAAGTGGAAACAGTGATGCAGTGATGAGGAGGAGGCTGTGCTGCTTACACAGATGCTCCCAGTGTGGTATTTTTCATTACATTGTTTTCAATGTTGTGAGAAAATAAACATAGTGGGCGAGGGGAGTTTAATGACTTAAGTCAGAAGAAACATCCACCGAGTGTGGCAGGGTTAGAGATAAAGTAATAAGAGATGGGACGGGCTGTTTTTATGAGGACTGTAGCGTGTGAGTGCGGTCTCTCCTTTTGAAGAGCGGAATCAAAAGGCATGTGGATACTCAGCCACTGCAGAGGCTGACTGTTGTATTGACTTTACATAACACAGATGTGAGGTATGCCTCATAGATACACATTTTTACCATTTAAACTGTTTATTTCACTTAAAAAAATATTTTTCTAGACTTAATAAGCATGCCAAACATATTAAATGCTACATTTCAGCAGAGAGAAAATTAAATTGCATGATGCATTGTTGCTCATTAGAAACCATTTCCAAACAGCCTGCAGACCCTCAGTTTCATAAATGTGGTGCCATGCAAATATGATGTGATGCTCACAGCAAACCATATACTGTAAACAAAATAAATCATGCTGACTTCCACTTCCACGTATGCAAATGCTGCCACTATTATCTCTGATTCAGGGTGCCCTGTTTAAATTAATATGCTTCATTTGACGGCTTTCCTAATTTTGCTGCGGCTCCTGTCCGCCCATCAAATTGAAGTCGAAGCTGGCCTCACGTGACTCAAGCGGCCAAGCAGGAATAAGTGATACCATCTGCTGTATCCGTGCTTGTAGCACTCCATTTACAGTGAATCAATACCCCACTGTGACAAGTGAGTGAGAGGAAAATAAGGGGTATGCTATAGTAAAAAATCCTGCAGTGATACCTGTGGCAGCTGTTAAGCACTCACGCAATGCAGCATCTAACATTAAGCTGCTAATCTCAACATGAAAGAGAAGACGCTCACGTTTGTGACAGAGAGGGAGGTTGCATTTAAAATGAGTACACTGAGCATACAGTGTATGCATACATTACTGGTTGACTGTCAGAATCCTTGTAAGCTCCTACGGTACAGCTCCTATAGTAATGAATTTTCAATACAAACAGCCTTCCAGATCATCCTCTGACTGTTAAAACACATCACAGCAGCTATAATAATAAATGTTATTACTGATTTATTATTATACATTGGGAGGCTGATAAAAGCAGAAGAAGAAAATACATCTGTGGAATTGACCATCATCACTTTCACAAGTGGCATGCAACAGTCAGCGTCTGGAATTGTGCACCGATGTATAAAATCGATAAAATATAAAATCAGTCAGGTGGACTGTCAGCTGCACTGAGCATCATCCTCTGTTTTTAATCACACGGGACATTTCATGTATTTTTTTTCTCTGTCCTTCTATCCAGTGGGAAGTTGGGCGACTGTTTGAAAACGCAGATGCAAAAAAACTCTTTTTGCATCAATCCAGTATTTAAGAATCTAATTATGTTCTTTTTCTTTTTCACATAGACCCTGTATGAAAGATGGACATAGCTTCTGTGAAAAGTGAACTCAGTACATTCTTACTAATCTGTGAGAGACTCCTCACAAAAGACCTCTTCCCTGATCTCTTCAAGTCTTATTACATATGACATGATGTTGGAGTCCAGACTGGTTTGACTGGCTTCAGAAACTAAGATGCAACGATTACAAGTTACTCTGACCAAGGCTTTAAAAGTCACAGTAGTTACGTCCAAGTTTCATATACAATCAGTGAAATCCAATGAATCCACACCCACAGAGCTCTAATGATACGCATTAGATGAGTTTATTAAAAAAAATAACAATAATAATAAATGGAACTTCAAATATTTTGTGAAATCTGCCTCAGCTAATGTCTTTTTACTTGTGAGATCCTAGTCTAATATCAGAGATCAAGTTTTCAGAGGCTGTAAAATAGGCTCTGACATCTGCACGCCTCAAGAGTTGTTCAGTATAATGATACTTCCACAGCACTGAGCTACAGGCTGTAGTTGCACATGCAATATGTATCAGGAAACTATTTTTGTCCATGTTTCAACTTCCACACACCACTGACTGTGCAGTGCCTCGCATGGATCATTGTTTACTCTCACCTTTACTTTTTTAAGATGCTTTGTTTGTTTCTCTCCTTGGTATTGCAGCTCTGCTTATTTACTGCAACGTGTTTTGTAATTTGGTGTTGTGAGGGAGGCGGAAGCTGATGAGAAAAGAAAAAAAGAAAGATGCCAGTGCATGCTCTGTAGAGCAGATCAGCTGTGGATTGTCAGTCTCTCACCGCTGCTTTCTTATTAGGCTGGTTTTTTCTCTGCAGGCACTTGGGACAAGTTGTTGACATGAGTCATTATGGGTCGTACCAGGGGAAGACACGGAGCGTGGTTGTGTTGTAGCATGTCACGCTGCCGGCTCTGTTTACGGAGAGGAAACAATTAAGAGCCTTATAAATTGAGAGAGTGTGTCCATGTGGAAATCACGCAGGAAGGAGTTGTTTCTATCCTCAAACCTCATCTTTAGAGGAAGGGTTACCACAGCACCACGAAGCTTCAAAGAGCCACGCTGCCTGGCCATCCACAAATAGAAAATTTAAAGGGGAATTTTAAATTGAAGCAGATTAATATTTCACCTCAGGATTGATTCGCTCTGCCGTTGTCTGACATTTTCATCCGCAAGTGAGTTGCTTATGCAAAAATCAGGCAGTGACGTTGGTGTGGTCCTGATCTGGCACATCTCCTCCTTTTCACACTGCATTAGAAGTAACAGGCTACCTATTGCTGTCATTGGCAGTTTGTCACCCTACTTTGCCTGCTCTGTTATTTTCTCATTCACAGTAGTGAGAAGAAAAAGGGGGCTTAAAGCGATGTTGATTTGTGGTGTTGCATCTTGAAACAAATTGTTGTTTCCATTAATATTTGAGGGTCTAAAGAAAATTTAGACGTTGACATTTTGCACATCAGTGCATGTCTGCAGTATGTTTCTGCCCTATAGAACAAAACGCTGATGAAATGTGTTGAAATTTCTAGCGATATTTCCTTTTAACTTCCGAAATCAGTTAAATAAAAAAACTACTGTCGATGTAACAAGATTATTATCTGGGACAAAAAAATGAAGCACTTTCATGTTTGTTGTGTTCTGCGCATGAGGAATGTTATTGGTTTTTCTGTCTCTTTTAATACTGTCTTGCCTACATGTGGCTCTGGTCCCTGTTGCATGTTGCACAGTTGAAGGACAGGGGCAATCTGTTTTCATTAAAGTTGTATGACAGGACCTGAATACAACGGGGCTGTTGCGTGACTACAATCAATGGCGCTCTGGTCGTTTGTCACCATGGTCACGTGGGCAGAGATGTGCCTTGAGTTGCCCCCTGAATCAGGACTTAATGAGAGTCTGAATTCAGCCTGAGGGATAGAAAGTATTTTTTAGACACCTTCAAACGGAGGCGTATTTCAGCTTGAGCAGGCTGTATTGTCTGTGTGTGTTTTCTGACTTCGCTCTGGATTTCAAGCAAGATGACAAGCTCAGATTTGTCAGTTTGCAGTTTTCAGAAGTGTAACACTGCGGCTTTGGCTTCTGGCAGAAAAGAGGAGAATGGGGAGGAAAGGCTCGGTGATAGAGCTGGCAGCTTTTAAGACAGTGTGCAATTAAATCAGAAATGTTAAAGGAGGGCAAGGATTTTGTTTTTTCTAAAGGAGGCAACTTCAATCATACGTGAACTGCAGGCTTAATCACTATTGTCTCATTGTATATTCTCAAATTAGTAATTTCCAAATGGAAGTAGGATTCTGTTTTTTAATTGTTGTTTAAATAGCTTGGCATTGGCTAGTTGTATGCAGCTTCCATTATCTTTATTGCCTCAATAAAACACAGCATTAAACCTGGGTTATCTGAGGGGTTGTTGACCACTTTGGGGGCCCTGGAAACTGGTTGTGAACACAACACTGACCAGATGTCACCTTGAGAGAGAAAGCTAAAGCAAACAGTTGACACCAAGCTGTTACGCAACTTCATAAAAAGCTGTATAATGAACCACAGGAGAGGAGGGCCTGAAAAACAGGACCCCAGATGCAGAGGGCCAAAGCCAAAAGCTTGGGGTGATGCTCAAGTGATAGTTCAGGACTATAAAAGGAAGTTACAGAACAGAAACCTAAAACCACTAAAAAAGCCCACTATCACCTCTCTTACTTCTGATCTCTTGAGGAAATTAGCACTCTTTTTAGGTGCTAAATGTACATGTTTGCCTATCTTGTGTGGGTGGAGTCTAGCTTTTTACTTTTAGAAGCAAAACAGAAAGTCATCTAACGGCTGATATCCTTATTAACCTTGTTATCCTTATTCTCAGAGTGTTTAAGACGACACAACCTTCTCAAGAAAAGTTATGTGCGAGATGATTTATATCGTGCAGTGATTTATATAAATGCATATAAAAGCACCGCCTTGCATAGAAGATCCAGTGAAGCACGGTGGACAGCTTGTGAGAGGGGCTCTTACAAATTTTTTTTTAAAAAGTGTCCTTCCCTGATGAGCGCCTACTTATCTTATATAAAAGAAATAAATTCTCAGCATTGGGAGCTGCCATTTCATTGCTCTAAAGGTCTTTGTATGGTGATATAATCCTAAAAGACAGAGCGATTAGAGCTTTAAAGCCTTGCATTTGTTGACACTATAAGACCTGCAAGTAAGCCTTCATACTGTTTTGAATTATGACTATATATTAAGCTCCCAGGATCATTTAATACTGTCAGGATTCCAGCACAAAGAATGAGGCTAAAACTGACTTACGCACTACAAGAATATATCAAAGCAACATATTTAATCACTGGAATACACAAGTGTAATTATTGTTAGATGCTCTCCTTGTGCCCTATTGATGGAACAGTTTTGCCAGTTTTCTCTCGTGGCTTTGTATGCAGCATATAGCTTTGAGTTCTTGAGAGAAATACACAGCTACACTTGCCTATTTCACCTCTCACAGTTAGATTCAGAACACCTGGGTTCACAAACAGAGTTGAAAACACCCTCATGACACCGCTTAATGGGACTGTGAATTTTGGGTTGAATAAAACCCAGGATATCCCGAACTGGCTTTGCAGCACATATCCCAGCTATCAGCTCTCTTTCTCTGGTATTAGATTGGTTTGGGTTGATCTTGTGTTTATGTTTGATCTTGTGTTTATGTTTGATCTTGTGTTTATGTTTATTTCCCGCTACAATTAGATCTTTGTTTTTCCATTTAAAAGTTTAAAGTAAATCTAAATTTAGACGTTCATGAACAGTGGAACAGTAGGACTGCTAACAATGGCCCAAAACAGTGTGTTTAGGTAAACAATGAGCCGAACTCAACAATAAGTTTCGATATGCCAAACAGGACTGCACATTTAGGTGTTAGTTCTAAGATCATCACTGCAAAAGACCCATCTATCCTTCATACATGTTGTTGTATTATGACATCCTGATGGATTCAGCCATATTCCAAGATTTCAGACAGTAGTTTTGTCTCAGTCTGTCCCATATCTGAGCAAATTTGTATCCTTTGCTAATTTGACAACCTTCTTCTTTAATAAGAAGTAGAAGCTTCACATTGAATGAATCCCACTCGACTACAGATAAGGGAGGAGGGAAACTGAGCCGAGGGAGCAGGTGGTAGACTTGAATGAGCAGATCTAATAAAAAATCATTCAAAACAACTGTTCCTGCTCTTCTTGCACGAAAGGCAACAACAGAAGCACTTATCTGCGCTGTAATGTACATGAATATTTTATCTCTACTCGATGTTTGGTGACATAAACAAACGTCTTGGACATCCAAAAGATGAAAAAAAAAAAGTCTTCCAATTTTAGTAATATGCAGCGTGCAACACACACCCTTCTGCTCAGTGCGCTTCTCTGCATTGAGCAGGATCGGTACTGTACTATGATGCCACACTGACTGTGTAACCAAGGCAACTAACAACAGGCAGAGTGAATGGTCAGATTAGCTGCTGAAGTGTGAAAAGGAAGCGTTTCAGATTTTACATAAAGCAAAATGGTCAAGCCGTCGTACATCAAAACAGCCCGTGAAAAGCAGAAATGAACAATTTCCATGTATGCACTTTATCTGGTTTTCTCTGTTGCATAAACAAATACCACAGAGAAGATCTGGAAATTTTGCAGATTCTCACATTAAAACAGGAATATTCAAACGCCTGGCTCAAAAGATGAAGCCCTGTAGCCTGACATTAGGCTGGAGATGAGCTAATCGCAGACTTCAGGAAGAGAGGGGTTGGTGGGGGTGGATGCCTCCATTAGCGATTCGGATTCACACCTCAGTCATTCATCTCACTGCCTCCCACCGCAATGACCCCCCTGTCACATGTTCTGAGTCACCTGGCCCCTCGCCACTCCTCCCTGTTTGTTTTCTCAGCGTGTATATACGCTTCTCTCCCTTTCATTCTCTTCTTATGGAGCGCAGCAGCACACAGAGAGGAGATTAACTGTATCACTGCCTAGACCAAGCAAGAAAAGAGAGGAAAGTATATTTAGGTACAGACAGCTACTACTGACTGGAGAAAGGCCTCAGAGGTAGGCTTTCTTCATTCACGTGGGAGGTAAAGAAGCACCATTTCTAGGGTTTTTTTGCTGTTAGCCTGTTCTTAACTTATACCAAAAAAGGCCAAGCAAGCATAGGAGGACTGACCCCATGGGTTTTTAGTGTACCCGCTCCTGTTTTCCCAGCACACATTCGTATACATTCACTTGCCACCAACCATCATAGAATTAAATGAGTCAGTCACTTCAGACTGGCTTTGTTGTGCCTCAACAGTTGCATGTTGTTTCTGCCAGGAACATTGTCGTCATGAGAGCATTATTAAAAGAGAGCCACATGTCAAGAAGCATGCATCCTTTTAAAGGACTCTGATACATAGCAACAGCAACGAGAATACTTAAATCTGCCGTACATGTTCAAAAAAGTGCCACCGGAAGAAGAAGTGTTTTAACCTCAAGGGCCTTTTTGCAACTCTTCAGAAGCTTTTAGCCACATTACATGAGCGTTATCGGTAGAGTCTGCTCTATTTCAGTGGGCAAGTTATTACAATTGCAATACAATGTAACAAAGCATTAGTGTGCTGCTGCTTTCCCATAGTTGGCGTTATGTGTTTATATCTGCTTATAATTAACGTTGTGGCATCAATTTCAAATGCTATAGACCAGGAGGTTTTTTTAACTAGCACATGTAGAAGTAATGCTTTTCCAGTCATTTACAAAGGACTCTTCTGAGCCAGTAAGTGTGTTGCACTATGTTACTGTATCATCAGCTCATAGGTTACAGATTTACCCCGTCTGTGTGTGCATATGTGTTCAGTATGTTTGGCAAAAATCTCTTCTTATTTAACATTAAGTACAAGGAAGACATTGTTAGTGATAGTGTTGGGTAAACAAGGCTTTAACCAAGTTAGGCTCATTATAGTAAGATAATAACTTATCAATATATATACACTACTAGTCAAAGGTTTGGACACACATTCTCATTTAATGGTCTTTCTTTATTTTTATTTTTATGACTATTTACATTGTAGATTGTCACTGAAGGCATCAAAACTATGAATGAACACATATGGGATTATGTAGTAAACAAAAAAGTGTGAAATAACTCTAAACATGTTTTAGATTTTAGATTCTTCAGAATAACCACCCTTTGTCACGGACGAGAATGCGGTGGACTCAAGAGCAGACTCAATTTGCTTAGAACTGTGTATAATTTATTGAAAAGAACAAAACGTGAACAGAACTGGGTTTAACAAAAACCATACGCAGAAAACTAAAGGAAATCCGTGGGCGGAGAAACCGGCGTAGAGCACGGGGAGACTTCTAACGGGAACTTCTGTAAACACAGGGGAGAAATGTTACTGAATGGGAAACAAACGAGTAAGGGACAAAAGGTACGGAGTGCCAGTGAATAGTCTTGGGCTTACTTGGCGACCCTAGTCATTTAACGGGGAAAAGGCTGCCAGGGGTGTATTCCAAAGAGGGTCAAGAGTGGAGAGTCCGGTCCAGATTTCGAAGAGATGGAGAATACAGACTGAAGGGCAGGCTGAGGAGAAGTGGAGTATATAATCCTCGGGTTCCGAGCAGATGGGAGGACAGGATGGAGACCAAAAACAGCACTACTGGTGAGTGCGATGGGTGGAGAATCTGAAGAATACAGGAAACAAAAACATATTAACCCAAGGTCCAGATATACAGAGTCAGAGCTCAGAGGAGGCCGAGTTTACCACAGATGGTAGCAGGACGAACTGGCGAGGAGTGGCAGGCCGTGCTGGCTTAAAAACCCTCTAGGTGGAGCCCCGGAGATTGACAACAGGTGATGAGCTGGCCAACTCCACTCCCAGGGACAAATGACAGGAACCTGGACCACGCCCAACCAGACACTCCCACAGCATATGACACCCTTTGCTTTGATTACTGCTTTGCATTCTCTCGATGAGCTTCATGAGGTCGTCACCTGAAATGGTTTTCCAACAGCTTTGAAGGAGTTCCCAGAGATGCTGAGCACTTGTTGGCCCTTTTGCTTTCACTCTGCAATCCGTCTCATCCCAGACCATCTCGGTTGGGTTTAGGTCAGGTGACTGTGGAGGCCAAGTCATGTGGCGATCCATCACTATCCTTCTTGGTCAAATAGCCCTTACACAGCCTGCAGGTGTGTTTGGGGTCATTTTCCTGTTAAAAAAATAAATGATGATCCGACTAAACACAAACCGGATGGGAGAATGCTGTGCTAGCCAGCCTTCCTACCACACCATCACACCTCCATGCATGTAGAGGCCATCCGTTCACATTTTCTGTGTCACACAAAAACACGGCGGATGGAACCAAACATCTCAAATTCGGATTCATCAGACCAAAGCACAGATTTCCACTGGTCTAATGTTCATGTCTTGTGTTTCTTGGCCCAAACAAATCTCTTCTGCTTGCTGCTTTTCCTTAGTAGTGGTTTCTTAGCAGCTATTTGACCATAAAGGCCTGTTTCGCTCAGTCTCTGCCTCACTTCATGAATGAAAATTTTAAGAATGGGTTTTTGCTAATAAAATGAATGCGATCATTTACTTTATGAATTGTTAAATTGAAGCAAATACTTAACAACAATGAATAAAAGGTTAAATGAATAAAATGTTTGATCTAATGAACTTCCTTTTTGGGTCATCCGTTGGTACATACAATAAAATAAGTAAGGCTAAGTTGGAGTGCTGTGCTGGATCTGACGTGGTTGGAGTGAACTATCGTCTCCTTTCAGAAGGACAAATGTGATCACACTGTGGGTGTGAAACATGCATGAATGCCTAGAACAATTTAAGCATTGGCGGAAATGCAAACTGAATGACGTTTCTTGGGTGGCTCAGCGCTTGTCTGTGTGCAACAGGAAGTATCGCCTGCAGAGAATGAGTTTTGCTTTTGGCTCTGCCAAGGACCAGGTGGGCCTGGGCTGGTGGGCAGGCGCGATTCCACCGGGGCTATCAAGGCCATATGAGACACAGCTCATCATCCCTCACTGGGTCCATATGGTGGGTCTCAACACGTACTCACCCCAGTCTGAGGTGTTAGAGTGTGTTCCCTCCAGAAGGCAAAGTTCTTTCTCCACTGTGAATATGTCATCTCTTACAGATCGAGCCCTGTTCCATTTCACCCATGTGAGTACTATGTAACCATGGAGACTGCACTTAAGCTCTTGTGGAACTTGTAAGCCACAGCACTGTGATTCTGTTTGCAACTGAATTCTCTTAAAGTCTGTGTCTCAAACATCTGCTTACCTGCGCACAGTGAGAAATGTAGCTGCTCCACTCAGCTGCCATTTGTAAAGCAGCTACAAGTTCAGTGCAAGCCTGCTTCTCTTTCTAAGCATCCAAAAGCATACAGCAGTGACACCATCCTAATTTTCATGAACATTCTGTCAAGGGAGATTATGCATTCCTCATCCTGCTGCCCCCCCAGAGAGAATAGCTGGTAAATATGATGACGCTGTGGTGTACATTGCAAAAACGACCTACTTACTTAGACATTACACTGTATGTAGGTTTCTGTGTTACGAACTGGATCTTTGATATTTTACAGACAAAGACAAAAATGTTATTATCCCTAGTTTACATTGCACCAGAGATTACTTACTCTGCAGAAAAGCTTTTTAACAAACAGTCTTTGCACAAGCATAAAGGCGATTTTTCTCAAATAGGACATGAAGGTTGAATTAATCTGCTCTGTGGCAATGTTTTAAAGACCTCGGCAGACATTCTGCATATTTATGACTGCAGAAATGTCGGATCTAATTATTGAATTTGTGGTAATTTACTAACTCTCTTTAACAAATTTGCCACTTAGGCCCTCGTGCCATATTTTTTTTTATAACTGCTGTGCAAGAACAACTAACTTTCCCGCTTTTTATCTTCAGTAGAGATAAATTATCCTCACAAGCTCCATTCTGAAAAATCTACTGTCCACAAGAAAGTACACATAGACCAGCCTGTTTGAAAAAGTCATGCTTTCCTTTGTGCATAGTTTTCTTGGGTGTACAGTATGTGACTGTCAGAACAAAGTACTGTACATGCATACTGATAAGGCCTCTGCCTTGAGCTGCCTGATTCCTGGATTCCAGATGTAAATCAGTGTAAAGATTTTTTAAAAGGAAATTTTAAGAAACAGTTTTTGCTGTCTGGACAATAATGAACTTATTTCATTTTTGTTCTAACGGTTTTGCCTGTCTGTGCACAAAACTATCGTAGCTGCCAGGTATACTGATTTTAATCATTATTAAATGGTCACGCGTCTGTTGTCCGTCCATTCGTACACAGTCCACAGTGGTATCACCTGTGGTAGCATCTGCTTGCACATAATGATCACCCAATCACACAATAATTTGGTCTTTACCCCAAATTGTGCTCCAGGTGAAGGTCTCATTTGTCTTCTTGCAAGCAATAACATATGAATCGTAATTATTTCATTAGAAGGTTCACTAAACACTCATTTTCAAAAAATTTGAATTCTCTAGCAATTATTTCATGGTTCAGACTGTAGAGGGTTAATATTACCTTATCTTAATTACCCTAAAAAATTGTATCAGCATCTGTTGAAACCTACACTCCATTAAACTGTGAGTTGAGCTACACACTCCCACACAGCGTTTCTCATTTCTTTGGCTAATTAACCACATATTATTCCTTATAGCACTGACTGTGGAATTGATGCATTGTTCAAGACAATAGTTAAAATCCTTGCACTCATAATTTTTACATTTATAGGTACATGTACTTATACTGGATGGCATATAATTTCATCATGAAATCACCGGCCCCTTATCATCTTTTTAGCTGTAAACCGTAAATGCTTAAAATGTGTAGGCTATGAACCATTTCTAACCGAATTATGTATGAACAGCGGAACTGATACTGTGACTGATACTGATCAATATTGCTTCCTTTTGGTGCACACGTATTTGTATTTGGTTCACAAGTCTTCAAAAACAT
Organism: Rhamphochromis sp. 'chilingali'; assembly: GCF_963969265.1. Taxonomy (NCBI): domain Eukaryota; kingdom Metazoa; phylum Chordata; class Actinopteri; order Cichliformes; family Cichlidae; genus Rhamphochromis; species Rhamphochromis sp. 'chilingali'. Next base: position 9,202,392 of record NC_137936.1, on the reverse strand, counting down.
CAATGATCATTCCTAAATCAATCGTTTGCTATAGATTCTCTGGATGTGGATGCCAGACAACAACAGTACCCTTAGAACGTGCAGCAAGGGAATGCATTTGTCATGTTTCGGCTGTGTGGCAGGCAGGAATTGGACCCAGATGCAAACTCACGGGGACAGAACTTGAACTCAAAAGCACAGCTTTATTGCTGGAAAACAGATCACAAACAATACAAAACTAAACTGGGAAAAGCTAATTATAATGTACACCAGGAGACACGGGGAGAATCGCACACAGCATGAGGGAGATCGTGACACTGACACAGAGAAATACAGGGCTCAAATACACTGGGAAATAACGAGGGGAATGAGACACAGAAGGGGAGCACAGCTGGGAGAAATCAGGACTGACGAGAGAAGGGGGCAAAGTAGTAGGATACACTCACATGAGACACAGACCTTCAAAGTAAAACAGGAAGTAGCACAGACGCAAACTAGATTAGGGGAGACAGAGCAACTAAGAAAAACAGAGAACAACAACAAAGAGACATAGAGGGCAGCTACTAAATACTCAGAGAACTAAACAGAATACAAGAAGGCCAAATTAAGACACTAAACTATAGAATAAACTGGGGCAACAAAGAACTAAGAGCATAATACAAAAACTCAGAGACACAAGAAACTCAAAACACTGGGCCACTGACCCAGGACCGTGACAGCATTCATGTATTGTTGTCACAATGCAAAATACTGCTTGGGTCCTGGCATCCATGTGGATGACATGCACAACCCAGCTAAACATTGTTACAAAGCAAGCAGACAATTTGGCAAAGAGTTCATTTTGAGCTGAATCATCAAAGCAACAGCACCCTGTCAAAATCTGTCTTCCTGTCCTCTTGTTTTTGTGTCTCAAATAAAAGCCATGTCAAACTAGTGAAAGCTAGTGTGCTCTGCTGACTGACTCTGAGCCTAAATAATGAAGGAAAACTGGAACAGTTATTTCTTTTGTGACCAGATGCTTTTTAAAAATTTGGCAGGTTAATCTGTGTGACAATAAAGGGAAAAAGGTTTATGGTTCTTGACTGAAATAAAACCTCAAACCTTAACTAGAAAGCTGTGTGTATTCCATTTCAGGTGGTAAACATTTAAAGTAGAATTCATGTAATGATATGCTCTGACTGTCCTTACTGTACTTAACATCTCCCTGCAGGAGTTTTGCTGTAGATAGTCATCATTAACTGATATAATATCCCCGTTCCATTTCTAGGCTTTTCTCCAAAGCAGCGAGCGTTAGAAACTTCTCTTTGATTTCACACCAAAGCCTCAGAAAACAGTTCTGTAACACTCATCCCCATCAGTTTCTATTCCCTCCAAGAACCTAGTAGCAGACTTCTAACAAGCAGCGGCATGGTGCCCTGACCACAAAGTCTCTTTATGCTGTTGAGTTTTATTTGCTCTCTCCAAATTAAAGAGAATTTAAATGAAGACGTGGATGGCTTTTAAGGCTGGACTTGGAGGGAGAGCTAACAAAATCTAAAACTGGTTAATTCTAGAAGAATGAGGGAGGCCTGTTTATGAGACTGAATCATTATCGCTGGGTTGGTTTTCATCCGTTATACTGCAGTGTGTGCTGATTTGATGATGGTTTCCTGCTGAAAATGAGTGAGCCACGTCGATTTCACACCTATGAGATTGCTTTCCTTTTACACAACAGTGTTAAACTTCCCACTGCAGCATTCCTGTTTTTGCTGACTCACTTTTTTTTAGCTGAATACCTAAATCTATTTCACCAGAGCTGATTTATACTGCTCAGATGCATTCAAGTACTTAGCAGCCTAGCCCCGTTTTGCAGCTGTACACAGTATTATTTTTAGCATGCTTCTATATATCATGTTGCTAATATATATATATATATATATATATATATATATATATATATATATATATATATATATATATATATATATATATGTGTGTGTGTGTGTGTGTGTGTGTGTGTGTGTGTGTGTGTGTGTGTGTGTGTGTGTGTGTGTGTGTGTGTGTGTGTGTACACACACACATATAACAAGCTGATCTACAATACGGCAGCAGTGATCAGTGAGATGCTTGGCTACAAGTTGAACAGCCACAAGGGGCAGTACCCTCCATGGAGAAGGAGGCTAGAGGGCAAGATCAAAGTAGCACGGAGGGAGGTTAGCCAACTAACGGAGTTGCAGAAAGGTGCGACAAATAAGGTGCCTAAGAAATACAGCAAGCTGTCCATACCTGAGGCCTTGGAAACTGCCAAGCAAAGACTCACAGCCTTGGCCAGCCGCTTGAGGAGGTACACCAGAGAGATCGAAGGCAGGAGAATAAACCAGCTGTTCTCCACAGAACCAGCAAAGGTGTACTCTCAGTGGCAAGGGAACAATAAGAGAACAGCACCACCAAGGCTGGAGACGGAGCAATACTGGAAGAGCATATGGGAGAAGGATGCAATATATATATATATATATATATATATATATATATATATAAATAAATAAATAATCACGATGGTATGTGATCTTTATGTATTTTTAAGGAGCATATTTTGATGTCAGTGTCTGCACTCTCTGTGGATTGATGCTATTTTGTCATCAAATTCATAATGATGACTCATGCAGATTCCCATATCCTCATCACACGTGTTGCCTTTGAGCAACACGCTGTCATGTGGCATTCAGTTTCAGATGTGCAGGACTTAAAACAAGGATGATGTGGAGGCTTTTGTGTTAACCATCAGGCTCTGGGTGTAGCAGGAGGAGCATCAGCACTCTCCATCCCCTGTCAGAGGCTCTAAACTTCCTATTTACAGTTTATCCAGTTCAGTGAAAGGATGATATAATGGGAGGAAAAGAATCCTCTGCTCCCAGATGGGAGAGCAGGGCTGTTCAAACTGAATGAGAACAGAGAATAAAAGATGAAGCCAGCATGCAATGCTATGCAGAGATAGAGCAGGAACTAATGAGAGCATTAGACCCAAACTACTCGCCTTACACTGAGTAGAGGAAACAGCAGATTGTGAGAGGACACGGGGTGGTGCAGGAAAGAATTGGATTGTGCTAACAAGAAAAAAAAAAAAAAAAGACAAAAAGAAATATTGGGCTTTTCCCTCTTTTTATCACGACCATGATATCAGTCACAGACACATGCCATGCAGTACAGTCCAGGATTGTAGTGCAGTGCATTAATAAAGTTGTATGTAGGAGTATTTTAGTCTTTGTCTGTTGATGAAAACCCCTTGGAAATTGAAACTGAACTGGAGGGCTCCAGGCTAATTTGCGTTTGCACATTTGTCTTGAACTGGAAGGCTTGGTTCCTAAAAGATCACCCTTAATGACTTTGGTGATCCCCTTACTCTTCCTTTTGTACTATGATGAGATTGATGGTTTGAGTCTTTAGTGAAATGTCTCAGCAGATTTTAAATAGATTTCTGGTGGTTAGCCTTGAAGAGCTGTTAGTAAAGTAGGACACAACGATGTTTTATTTTTCTTGCTGGACTCCTATGTCTTTAATGTGGAACTGTACAGGCATTAGCTTTAAGTCTCGTCTTTGAATGAACTCAGGGCTGCACCGATTCAGCTGCTCATATTTCTCCCCACACTTCTCTTTATTTTCCCCCTCTTGTCAATTTATCAGGCAGATTCATTAAGCCTCAGGTTAAGAGAAAATTATCCAGTTGTTTTGAAGGGAGGAAGGTTCAGGGCTGAAGCAATCAGCTTCATGGGCTCATCCGGTTAGAATAAGAAAAGCAGCCATCTAATGCAGAATTATTTTCAGGGTACTCCTTTTATTCTCAAATAAATAAGGCAAAAAAGGAAGGAAACAAAGACACACATGGACTGCCAATGCTCAGCTGCCGCCCCGTGTGGAAGTGAGGAAAGAGTCAGCCAAAAGTGAATGCAGTCCTTATGTACTGTGTGACATATAATGTGTGACAGGTGAGTGCAATCAAGGACAAGCACCACACCCAATCAAAGGTGAGAGAACTAAACAAGGTGCATCGGGTGAAGTGAGTGGGTGTGCTGGGATGTGCTAAAAGGTGGGTCTCTACAACAGCCGCCCCCATATTTCTAGTGAGAAATATGTTGATATGATCAGGATCAGTCTTCGTCAGGAAGCGAGGGCAGGGGGATCAGACAGGAGACAGGGCGGATATAGGTTTTATCCTGTACTAAGACCTCCACAGTTCTGATGTGGTCATCTGGGCTTTTCAGCAAGCGCGTCACTCTTCCTACAGGCCAAAGGGCTCGTGGAAGGTGTGAATCCATAATCATGACGACAGAGTTCAATGTGAGATCTGGTTTTTCCTTCTGCCATTTGGGTCTTCTTTGGAGGGATGGTAGATAGTCTCTTATGAAGTGTCGCCAGAAGTGATCTGCCAATATTTGTGCATGTCGCCATCGTCGTCGGCCTAGGAGGTCAGAATCAGAATAGGATACCAGGGGGAGTGATGAATCATGTCGGCCCATAAGGAGAAGGTTTGGGGTTACGGGGTCAATGTCCGCAATGTCTGAGGATACATAGCCTAGGGGTTTTGAGTTAAGAATGCCTTCAATCTCAATTAGGACTGTTCTTAAGACCTCTTCAGTGACCATCTGTGCACCAATGGTTCTCTTCAGAGCATTCTTCACAGAACGCATCTCCCTCTCCCAGGCTCCACCGAAATGGGGTGCATGCGGGGGATTGAATTTGAAATGGATTCTTTTAGTCATCAGGACCGGCTGTAGAGTCGGAGCAAGGTTGTTAAAAGCTGCCTGTAGTTCCTTATCTCCTCCTTTGAAGATAGTTCCTTGATCACATATAATTTCCAGGGGTGTTCCTCGTCGAGAAATGAATCGTTGGAGGGCCATGAGGAAGGAGTCTGTATCCATACTGTTTAGGAGGTCAAGATGTATACACAGAGTGGTGAGACATTTGAATATTATTCCCCACCTTTTCTCCGATCTGCGGCCTGTCTTGACCTTGTATGGTCCAAAGCAGTCTATTCCTGTGGAGTAGAAAGGTGGTTTGAATAACCTAAGACGAGCAGCAGGCAAGTCTGACATTTTTGGAATGATGGGCTGTGCTCTCCATTTCTGACATGCGACGCAGCTATACTGATGCCTGCGTACGGCTTCCCTTCCTCTGAGAATCCAGAATTTCCGACGTAGTTCAGCAAAAAGTCTTTCTGAACCAGCATGATGCAGTTTGTCATCATAATTTTGTATGATCAGTTTGGTCACTGGATGAGCAGGATCAAGTACTATTGGGTGAATGACATTCAATTCCAAGTCTGGGCTTTGCCGTAGTCAGCCTCCTACATGGATAAGTCCAGAATTCCTGCACAACACTGGTGACAAACACAATAGACGGCTGTCGGATGAGAGGGGTTTGTCTGACTGTAAACGGGCTAAATCTTCACCGAAACTGTCCAGTTGTGCCTGACGAAGGATTTCTTGTTCTGCTGTTTGATAATCAGCTGCAGAAGGAATGTTACCCTTTTGGTTGGAGAGTGAATGAGCCGTGAAATCCAATAGCTCTTGATACGTTCTGAAGCTGGGTGTGTATGTATGGGAGGGTATACTGACAATACCAAAAAAGTAGGATTTCTTTAACTCAGTCTGATCATCATCAGGATGGAGATCTGTAACTGTGGGCCAGTTATTTGGAGGTTCATGCAGAAACGAGGGACCCTCAGTCCACCTGTTTGGGCTAAGGAACTCTTTCAGGGATTTACCTCTCGTAACATCATCAGCAGGATTTGTGGCTGAATTGATGTATCTCCAGTCTTGACTGTTTGTGAGGTTTTGAATTTCTGAGACTCTGGCTCCTACGAATACCTTGAAACGGCAGGAATCTGACTGAAGCCAGTGAAGTACAGTTGTCGAGTCAGACCAAAGGGTGGTAGTCCTGACTGGTAAGGTGAGTTCTGTTTGTATGAGCTCACAGAGGCGTGCGCCTAGTAGGGCTGCGCATAGCTCCAGTCTGGGTATTGTTAAATGCCGTTTAGGAGCAACACGTGAGCGAGCTAACAAGAAACTCAGTTCTACATGGCCTTCAAGATCATCTGATCTCAAATATGCGACAGCACCATATGCTCGCTCTGAAGCGTCACAGAAGATATGAATGTCTCGAACTGTGGTAGAAACATCCATTTCCTTAGAAGTATAGCAACGTGGGATGGCAATTTGTGGGAGATAACAAAGTTCTTCTTCCCAGGACTTCCATGCCTCTAAGAGGTCGTGTGGAAGGGAAGGGTCGTCCCAATCTCTCTCTTTTCTCCATAGCTCTTGCACCAAGGTTTTGGCGCGTGTTGTGAATGGGAGTAAGTAGCCTAATGGGTCATACAGACGAGCAAGTACTGCATAGATACGACGCATTGTGGTGGGGTGTGAGGCTAGAGTTCTGTATTTATAGGCAAACAAATCAGTCTCACAATTCCACAATAATCCTAATGTGCGTTCATGTGGGCCAGATGGCTTGTCTTCAGTCAGGCAAAGTTCATTACTTGCCATTCTTACCTCAGATGGTAGATGGCTAATCACAACAGGATTATTGCTGGCCCACTGGCGAAGGTCGAAGCCTCCTTCTGATAGATGGTTTCTTAATTTGTCTAGGAGTGTTCGAGCTAACTCTGCTGATGGAAAACTCTGAAGACTCTCTGAAGACTACACATCTTTGTCAGATTGATATTCCTTCACATGTTTCTGCAGTGCATAGATTGCACAACAAGGGCTGCAGGTCGTACCAAAGGGGAGTACCTGCCACTCATACACTGAAGGGGGAGCTGCTTTGTTCATGTCACGCCACAGGAATCGGAGGAGTGGTTTATCAGGAGGCAGAAGACGGACTTGGTGAAACATGCCTTTGATGTCGCCACTTATTGCTACTGAATGTTGCCTAAAACGCAACAAAACACCAAGAAGTGTTGGGCCTAGGATTGGTCCTGGCAATAGGTACTTATTGAGACACTGACCTTGAAATGTGAAAGAGCAGTCAAAGACTATGCGATCTTTATTGTTGTGACTTGTCATATGATGAGGGATATACCAGGTTTCTTTGCTATTGTGCATCTCCTCTGGGCTAAGTTTGACTACATAGCCTGCTTGCTCCAATTTCAAAATCTGATCCTTGTAAGACATGGCTTTGTCAGGATCTTTAGCTAACCGAGCCTCAGTGTTGCGGAGTCTAGACATGACTACAGTTGGAGGGACATTCAAAGGAGGAAAGTTTGCCATCCGAAGAAGAGGAGTGGCGTAGCGATTAACACCATTGATCTCAACCCTTTTTGTGGCCTGTTCAAGGAGTTCCAGTGCCAGTTGATCTTGCTTTGATCGGATCACAGATTTCTCACTGTATTCAGGTAAAGTGTCTAGTTGCCATAGCTTCTCAACATGATAACGCAGTACATCTGCAGATGAACTGAGAGATGTGAACAAACACTGCACATGCTCTGTACTGCTCTGGGGCTGAAAATCTGTGATCGGACCTTGAAGTGTCCATCCTAATTGGGTTTTAACTCCTGCAGGAGACCCATATGGTCCCTGTCTCAATGGAGCAGTAGGCGTGATGAGGTGAGTATGATCTGAGCCTATGAGCAGGAGTGGCGCTGCTTTATTAATAATGGGTAATGGGATACCTTGAAGATGCTTGTATCTCCGTTGGAGAGATGATACAGGGTAGGTGTGGTCTGAAAGTGCTAGGTGACTTGCAGTGAAGGCATTATTAATTGTGTAGGTTTTCTCTGGGTGTGCGATGGGTGAGATTTTGAAACTTACGGAAGAACCATGAATAGTTTCAACTTCTTGACGGACCGTTCTAAGTGATAATCTCTCTGCTTCCCCAGTTAGGTTGAGATGCTGTGCAGCTGATGTCAGAAGAATGGTACGCTGGGAGCCATCGTCAAGTACTGCATATGTTTCAAGGGTTCTTTTGCCGTTTCGCAGGAGCACTTTCACAACCTTTAAAAGGACACTAGGACAGTCACTAGGTCTATCAAAGTACAGTGTCCTCACTACAGGATTAGTTTCAGTTTTAGATCTCTTATTTACATCACATAGGATCTGTAGATGTAGTCCCATACAGGTGGCACATGCTTTCCTCAGGTCACACTTTGCGGCCTGATGAGTCCTAGCACAACGCCAACACCGTTTGTTTGCTTTTATCCAGTTTATTTTCTCATCCTTTGTCTTCTGAATGAACTCGGGACACTTACTAATGTGGTGTTCAGGTGAGCGGCAATATGCACATGTTGCCTTAGTTATGATGGGTTGTGCTGCCTGTACAGGATCATCAGATGTATTTGCCCCATGTAATATTGTTGTAAGTGGAGAAGCGTACTTACGGGCAGGTCGTGTCTGGTTGAAGGATGGAACAGGACTGGCCTTCTTTGGTTGACACCTGCATTCCATTTGCAACCAGGATGAGAACAAAGGCAAGGTATACGTCATTTCTCCCTGTTCCCTGTAAACATGCCGTTTGAAGCGACTGAAATGCTCTGCAGGCAACTTCACTAACAAGCGATCGACATGGGAGCCACAGTCTAGTTCTGCACGTCCTTGTTCTCCCATAGTGCTAAGCAACCCAACTAAAGCCTGTACTCGAAGAGCAAAATTATCAAGGCTCTGACCATCACCTGCTCTGATAGGAGGCAGTTCCAGTATATTCTTTAGCTCTTTCAATGCCAGCTGTCTTGGTTGCCCATAACGCTCATCAAGGGCTTTGATGGCTTGAGTGTATGGGTCAGGAGCGTAGGAAAAGGCAAGAGCTAATCGTTTAGCTTGGTCTACTTTGAGGTGATCAAGAAGGACATGATATTTGAAGTGCTCTGTCTCATGAGGATCAAGAAGGTTTGTAAGGGCCATCCGTAACATCCTGTATTGCATTTCGTCTTCTCTACTAAGGTCTGGAAATGAAGGACCTTCAAGCTTATATAAATGTGTTCTCGTGCTAGAGGAGTGACCCGAGCTAGCAGTACCAGATATCAAAGGTTTCTGTTCATATGAGGTATTGGATGTAGCTGGTTGCTGCTCTAGAGGAGGGCAATGCTTGTGGTCAGATATGCGAATGAGAGGTTGAACAGGGTCTTCAGCTAAAGGAACAGCAGGTTGAACACATGAGATCTGGTCGGGATCCTGCCGTGATAAGGCCAGGAAATCAAAGGGAGTCTCATCTTCTGTAGCAAGGACTGGTCTAGGCAAACCAGTTGAAGGGATAGCAGCATCTAGTATTGTTGAATTAGGTAAAGGAGGGCTGGCAGCTGTAACTAAGCCAGACTGACGGCTAATCTGCGGGGGCTGGAAGGGTGATTGACAGGTTACTGTATCAATCACTGGGAGCTGCTCATGTTGTTGATGTGTTTGAGGACTGGCTCGTAAACTGCATACAGAAGCTTTGATTCCATCAGATGAGACTGTGCGAATTGAAGATCTGGAGCTACGAGAATGGGAAGGAGATGATTGAACCATAAATTGCTTAATCTCCCTCATGGTCGTTAGGAGTTCCCTCATGACCTCATCTTGGGTGGTGGGTAAAGGAACAAGGGATGTCTCTGGTGGTCTTTCTGACTCTCCGACAGGATCCTGCAGCCCATGCGTGTCTTTATCACTGTGCTGCCATTCAGTTTGGCTCTCTGTCTCACATGTAGCTCTTCTAGCTCCAGGGTACTGAACTTCATACTGTTGCAGGTAGGCAGGAGGTCTACTATCACGACTGGATCTTCTAGATGGCTGCTGTGTATCTATGATGCTAATACCTCTCCGGCTCGGAGGACCATGTTTTGAAGGGAGGAAGGTTCAGGGCTGAAGCAATCCGCTTCATGGGCTCATCCGGTTAGAATAAGAAAAGCAGCCATCTAATGCAGAATTATTTTCAGGGTACTCCTTTTATTCTCAAATAAATAAGGCAAAAAAGGAAGGAAACAAAGACACACATGGACTGCCAATGCTCAGCTGCCGCCCCGTGTGGAAGTGAGGAAAGAGTCAGCCAAAAGTGAATGCAGTCCTTATGTACTGTGTGACATATAATGTGTGACAGGTGAGTGCAATCAAGGACAAGCACCACACCCAATCAAAGGTGAGAGAACTAAACAAGGTGCATCTGGTGAAGTGAGTGGGTGTGCTGGGATGTGCTAAAAGGTGGGTCTCTACAACACCAGTCATTTAGAAGCATTTTTTAATTCCTGCAGATGTATCTTTACTTCTGTCTGTGCTGCCCCAGGCAGGGTGCTTATATATGCATGTCTGTACTGTCTTTCCATGGACTGTATGCACCATCTTGTTGTACTGTATACAGGCTAAAACTGAAGTTTTGTTTTGTTTTTTTAATAAAAAGCTTCAGTTTTGATGGAAAAACAAATCAGCTGCTGGAACTCCTAGAGTTCATAAAGTACTGACATTCTTGGTTTTAGCATTTCTTCTTCCTGAAGACAGGTGAAAGTAGATTTAGCAAAAGGATGAGATTAGAGTCAGGGGTGGCTGTCGCTCCTGGTGATGACTTGATGGATCTTGAGACTACGAGAGTAAGACAAGGCATTTAGTGTGTTGGGTGCTGGGCCAAAGAAATAGCAGTTTTTCATTCAGCTAATTTGATCTGTTATATATCCAACTTCAAGAAAAGGAACTGCTATTTTTAAGAGGTTTTTAAAAAGTCTCTGATAACTGATCAACATTCTCCTTTTTTTGAAGGAAGCCATGTAGCAGGAGCAGCGTTATGAAACATGTAACTGACTACCTGGCTGTGTTAATAAAATGCTATTTAATTGTGGCTTCATTGTGACTTTAATCTACCTTTTATGTTGCCAAACAAAACAATATTATGTAGAAAAAGAAACATCATGAATATCAGCCTGAGGTTGATTTTTTTGCTGTGTTTGTCCTAGAAAGAAGTAGTAGTTCTTCTTCTTCTTCTTCTTCTTCTTCTTCTTCTTCTTCTTCTTCTTCAACAGTTGTTTGCTCTAAATGTGACCAATTTACAGTCTCGTTCGGTCAGTTTTATTTATGTCCTATCATAAATTTACTGTTCATAATTTGTGTCTCTTTTGCTCTGTTAATTTCACAGTCAGCACTCTAAGGGGACTTTCAATTAGTGTTAGCTCGACATTAAAAACAAGTCCATTTTATTTATCACTGCTTCTAGATTATATTTTTCATGTAATGTCGATTTTATGGGTAACAATTAAAGTGTCTGTCCCGTGAAGCAGCTTGCAGGAGCAAAGCAGTTAATGAGGTTGGCTTAGTAAAGACTTGGGTGTTGTAGAGGAGAAGTTGAGGAGAGGAGAAATCTCCCAATGAGTCTCCAAAAGGCACAGCTTTATTAAAGTTAATTTGTTTGGAATTGGCAGCCATGATTATTAATCTCATGTAATTTCACTTTTGCATGATTATGGATGGATGGATGGATGGATTGATGGATGGATGATTATGCACCTAATAAATAATTTAAGTGGTATAACTTTTGTTTTAATGGAAATCATACAGCAATCATAGCTTATGATATCTTTAAAGGTGCAGGAGTCAGGAGGTAGAGTACAGCTTCTGCCAGTCAGAAGGTCAGTGGATCAGTTCCTTGTTTACTCCAGTCTGGATGGTGAAGTATGTTTGGACAAGACAAGTATCCTTGTCAAGGCAAGACAAGTTTCCCTCAGTGAATCCATCGGAGTGTTAGTGAGTGTCGGGAATGTTACAAAGTGCTTAGGTAGGTAAAAAAAAAGTGCTTACATGAATGTGTGTTTAAATATATATGAATATGCTGACATCTGCAGGCAACATCTTTGGTACTGGGAGTGTTGTGGTTTACATTCGTTGTCCTATTAATGACTTTAGTTTTACTGACGACTGATGTTTAAGCAGGTTTTGGTTCAATGAAAATCTTGCTAGAGGTTTTGCATCAGATACCAAGTGGCTGGACTGGAAACCCTTTCAAAAATAGGCTGTTGCCCCCAGAGAAAAATCACGTTAGGGTTCTTGATTCCTTCCACTGTGACCCGTCAGCCATAAAAGTCTAATGGGGTATTGCTGTCACATCACCAGGCATGGACACAGAGTTTCAAGCATTTTCAAAATGATGCCATGGGAACATCTACTAAAAATCTTGATGATCAAGGTCAAAAGTCATGTTTTCTGAAAACCTTATGAACACGATAACTGAAGAAAGATGGCACCTAAGATTTTAAAATGTATACCATAAGTGCATTTACTAGAAGGCTGAGGGCTAGCATGGGTGACAGCCAGTATCTTTATAGTTATTCTGGAAATGAATTGGTAGTCAAAACTGTCCCTGACTGTCGCATCTTCTTGTGAATCTACTTTGTGCAGATTTGTGTGCATACTCAGGAACATCTGTTTTCTGCACCAATGTTAGACATCACCAATCATTTGTGATAGTATTGCTAAGACTCTTGCATTAGCCTTTCAACCTTAAATTCTCCCCAAACTTGTATTCTTCTTATAATCTTTGATGTGTATCTACAAAGAGTACAGCCGGAGAACACATACAATATATGTTGTGATTCGTTACAATCACAATACTTTTGTGTATTGAATTACAAGTGACATAACGGTACAGGAGTGTTGACAGCAGAGACATTTCTTGGGCTAAAATTAGAAATTGTGGCTGTCTCCAATGGAAATCCGAAAGGACACAAATTCTCATAGAGCATCGCACTATATGGTTTCACCGTGCATTGCACAATGGCAGGCGTGTATTCAGGTATGTACTCATATGTATACAAACAAACTATTCTCCTTCAGGTTGGATTGTCTGCAGCTGTTTCATCAAAAACAAGCTAACATTGTTTCTCACACACTCTGTCCATAGGGAATGTGCTTATGAGCCATGTTACCTGAAGACTATTGTGCATATATACAGTGGGGCAAAAAAGTATTTAGTCAGCCACCGATTGTGCAAGTTCCCCCACCTAAAATGATGACAGAGGTCAGTAATTTGCACCAGAGGTACACTTCAACTGTGAGAGACAGAATGTGAAAAAAAAAAATCCATGAATCCACATGGTAGGATTTGTAAAGAATTTATTCGTAAATTAGGGTGGAAAATAAGTATTTGGTCAATAACAAAAATACAACTCGTTTCATCTTCAGTTCTCATCAGTTCTCACTGATGGAAGGAGGTTTTGGCTCAAAATCTCACGATACATGGCCCCATTCATTCTGTCCTTAACACGGATCAGTCGTCCTGTCCCCTTGGCAGAAAAACAGCCCCATAGCATGATGTTTCCACCCCCATGCTTCACAGTAGGTATGGTGTTCTTGGGATGCAACTCAGTATTCTTCTTCCTCCAAACACGACGAGTTGAGTTTATACCAAAAAGTTCTACTTTGGTTTCATCTGACCACATGACATTCTCCCAATCCTCTGCTGTATCATCCATGTGCTCTCTGGCAAACTTCAGACGGGCCTGGACATGCACTGGCTTCAGCAGCGGAACACGTCTGGCACTGCGGGATTTGATTCCCTGCCGTTGTAGTGTGTTACTGATGGTGACCTTTGTTACTTTGGTCCCAGCTCTCTGCAGGTCATTCACCAGGTCCCCCCGTGTGGTTCTGGGATCTTTGCTCACCGTTCTCATGATCATTTTGACCCCACGGGATGAGATCTTGCGTGGAGCCCCAGATCGAGGGAGATTATCAGTGGTCTTGTATGTCTTCCATTTTCTGATGATTGCTCCCACAGTTGATTTTTTCACACCAAGCTGCTTGCCTATTGTAGATTCACTCTTCCCAGTCTGGTGCAGGTCTACAATACTTTTCCTGGTGTCCTTCGAAAGCTCTTTGGTCTTGGCCATGGCGGAGTTTGGAGTCTGACTGTTTGAGGCTGTGGACAGGTGTCTTTTATACAGATGATGAGTTCAAACAGGTGCCATTCATACAGGTAACGAGTGGGGGACAGAAAAGCTTCTTACAGAAGACGTTACAGGTCTGTGAGAGCCAGAGATTTTCCTTGTTTGAGGTGACCAAATACTTATTTTCCACCCTGATTTACGAATAAATTCTTTACAAATCCTACCATGTGAATTCATGGATTGTTTTTTCACATTCTGTCTCTCACAGTTGACGTCAGTCAAAAGTGGCCATTTGGATTGCATTTCTAATAATACAGTTTGATCCTCTCAGTAGGACGTAGATATAGAAGTTAATTTTTTTATGTATGATATCTAACTCTTTGTCATTTACATACGCATAATAGAGATATAATCAGTTTTATCAGCTTTTATCAGCATTTTTAGCTGTATGCTTTATTGGAACAGCTGCCATCAACACAACTCTCACTACTTCGCTGTTTCATTGAGCTAGTTTCACTAGAGAAACTGCACTTGCAAGAGACAGTTCTACATTTTCTAGTAGAATATATAACATTGTACAAAAGTCTTTAGCCACCCCCTCATTTCATTATAATTTGTTCCAAAGGAGTCAGAGTTTCTTATAATTTTTAAAAAGTGGTCTTAAGCAACAGTTTTTCAGGGTTTCTGAAGCTTGTTTGTCTTTGGCTCTTTTTTACCTGTCCATTTTTTATAGGACTGAAATGGCCTACAAAAGGTGGCTGCAAAGAACCATTCAAATGAGGTGAACAAGGGGGGAAAGTGAGACATGCCAAATTACACAAGAACTTGACTGAAAAGTTGTGGCAGCAACACATCCAAATTTGAAGTTTTTGGTTCAACTTGTTGTAAATATGTACGGAGGAGGTCAGGAGAGAGTTACCACATTGTCTTCAGCCTTCAACAAAACGTGTTGGAGGCTCTGTCATGGTTTGGGGAGGCATTTCACCCGGTTAGTGTTGGAGATCGAAATTGATGGAATTATGAACACAGAATCTTTTGATTTACCATGTGGAAAGCATCTGATATGCAACTAATTCATTTAACATTCTTGAATGATCTCAAACACACTGCCAATGTAAAAAAGAATAATACAATAAAACACTATCAATCATGGATGGCCTCCCCAGAACCTGAACCTGATCATTATTGAAGTCAGCATCCAAAGAAGAGCTTTGTGTGTTCTTCAAGAGGCTCGAAGAAATATTCCTGAAAGCTACTTAATGCACTGACAAGAAAACTGTCTAAGAGAGTTCAGGCTCTGCTGAAGAATAAAAGTGGTCATGCCTAATATTAACTTTCAAGCTTTTTAGAACTGTCCAAACTGTTTTTGGCCTATATGCTGCATTTCCTTGAATGTTTGCACATTTTAATGAAGTGCTCCACCTATTTCCCATTGTCCTAACAAAAAATAAAGAAATGAGGGCTGGCGCAAACCTTATTGTCGTATGCACATCACTGTAGAGACTTTAAATATAGTAAAATAGGTATTGCATTCTAAGTAGAGCTGGACCGATCCGATATTACGTATCGGTATCGGTCTGATACTGACGTAAATTACTGGATCGGATATCGGAGAGAAATAAAAAATGTAATCCGATCCATTAAATATCAAAAAAGCACCTCATAAA
Organism: Rhamphochromis sp. 'chilingali'; assembly: GCF_963969265.1. Classification (NCBI taxonomy): domain Eukaryota; kingdom Metazoa; phylum Chordata; class Actinopteri; order Cichliformes; family Cichlidae; genus Rhamphochromis; species Rhamphochromis sp. 'chilingali'. Next base: position 9,186,945 of record NC_137936.1, on the reverse strand, counting down.
ATGCGTCGGAGCAGTATGCATCACGTGATAGAGCGGCTGTGTGTATTTGGAGCCTCGCTACCAAACCAGCATTTCATCTCCGAGGAAGTTTTCCCAGAGAGAAGTAAAGCAACTGTGTAAGTTCATCTCTGAATGTTTGTAAAGCATTCCAGCGTTAAGCTTAACAACCGATATATGGAGCAACTGCCTCTTCTCTCCCTCCCTCCCTCTCCTGCTGCTACTTCAATCATGAAACTGATTAATGATCAGCTGATTGGCTTTTGAGAGTCCGTCTCTCTGGTTTGTTTTTGGCCCACTTTGCACCAGAAAGAGGAAACCAGCGGCTGAACAACAGCAGCACGTTTAACCTTGATAAGCTGTTGTTAGAATGTATTTAATATTACTTTCTACACCAGGATCTTTTTCTAGCTGACGGCTGGTAACTGTGCAGGGGCGGATCTAGCAAAGTTTAGCCAGGGGGGCCGATAGGGCATTAACAGGGAAAAGGGGGCACAAAGACATACTTTTCTTTCTTATTCTCATTTAAAATGTCTAGCTTTTAATAAATAATTATTTGAATCTTACACCCAAAGTTTTAATCTTATGTAAAATATATAGAAGTCCATTACTGTATAACTGTTAAGTCTAATATACCCTAGTAAGCTATACTACTAAAATATTTTGGGCGCAGTGTATTTTTTACATACAGGTATAACAGAATGGCTTTAGTGTTGTTGTTTATTTAAATCTGAATATGAACTTATACAAAATGCAGCAAGATATTAAAAAAACAGTTTTATTGATTAAAAAACACACTATATCGGAGTCATATATGTATCGGCAGATATCCAAATTTGTGATATCGGTATCGGACATAAAAAAGTGGTATCGTGCCATCTCTAATTCTAAGTACATTCTAAATACGTTCCCACTTTTTAGGGAAATATGGTTAAATTACTTTTAATTCAGAGCTGGCCTATTAAAAATTTCTTTATAGTTTTCACTGAGTATTAAAATACTTCAAAAGTTTATCACACTTGTAAATGAACATGTATCATGAGTATAACAGTTTCTTTTGTATTCAACAACAACAAAATGGTCTATACTGTGTAATGATGGATGTGTTTCTTTTGTACATGGTGGGCATCAGATGTAAAAAGGGTTGTTTGCCGGTCCTGGAAGGGTTGGAAATACATTGACCATATAACTGTGACTCTTTGCTGTATGTGACACATCCTGTTGTCTCACTTCCTCTCTAGAAGCTGCCGCAAGAAGCAACTGTACTCTGATTTGTCATGTGACTCTTGTAAGGTGCAAAGTTAAGCTCGTGCTGTTGTTTGCTTAAAGTGTTTCGCCATGAAGCGTGGCTGCGCGAGAGTGATGGCACAGGATGACAGAAGGAAGTGGGAAGGAAGTGAAGTGCAAAAGTGCGCTTACTCTTGTGCTGATGAAGCAGCTGCAAAGTGTTCTCATTCATAGAAGAGTGCAGCAGTGTGAGTCAGATGCACAGCTTTTGTTTTGAATGAATGAAATCACATTGTCACCTATTCTTTAATAAAGTAGAGATAGCACAATACCACTTTTTTATGTCCAATACCGATATCATAAATCTGGAAATCTGCCGATACCTTCAGGGAGTGCAGAATTATTAGGAAAGTTGTATTTTTGAGGAATAATTTTATTATTGAACAACAACCATGTGTTAGGTGTGGGCTGTGTGCGGACAGGGATAGGACCCAAGGTGCAGACTCCAGAGACAAATGTAAATTGAAATAGCTTTAATGCTGAACTCAAACATAACATAACTGGAAAAAATCTAAATAAACTTAAACCGGCGGATTGACAAAACACACAGCAAAATAAACGGTAGATCGCGACACGGACACAGAGAAACACAGGGCTTAAATACAAAGAGGGAGCAATCAGGGAATGAATAACAGGAGGGAAACACAGCTGGGGCAAATCAGAACTGACGAGACAAAAGGAAGCGTAAACTGAACACACTGAGATAAGACAGAGATCTTCAAAGTAAAACAGGAAACACATAACACAGACTCACATGCAGGCACTACAGAGGGAACAGAGACGTGGGACCAGGGCAGACACAAACACTGACTGAACACGGGGATATAGGAACTAAGGATACACAGAGACGCGAACTAGACAAGGGGATACAGGTGATAGGGGAGACAGAGCAACTAAAGAAGACAGAGACATAAACCATAAGACAGAACTCAAAGAAACCAAAGACTAGAAAGTATAAATAATATAATAAACTCAAAAACCCTGGGTCAATGACCCAGGCATCCTAACACCATGTTCTCAATGAACCCAAAAAACTCATTAATATCAAAGCTGAATGTTTTTGGAAGTTGTTTTTAGTTTGTTTTTAGTTTTAGCTATTTTAGGGGGATATCTGTGTGTGCAGGTGACTATTACTGTGCATAATTATTAGGCAACTTAACAAAAACAAATATATACCCATTTCAATTATTTATTTTTACCAGTGAAACCAATATAACATCTCCACATTCACAAATATACATTTCTGACATTCAAAAACAAAACAAAAACAAATCAGCGACCAATATAGCCACCTTTCTTTGCAAGGACACTCAAAAGCCTGCCATCCATGGATTCTGTCAGTGTTTTGATCTGTTCACCATCAACATTGCGTGCAGCAGCAACCACAGCCTCCCAGACACTGTTCAGAGAGGTGTACTGTTTTCCCTCCTTGTAAATCTCACATTTGATGATGGACCACAGGTTCTCAATGGGGTTCAGATCAGGTGAACAAGGTGGCCATGTCATTAGTTTTTCTTCTTTTATACCCTTTCTTGCCAGCCACGCTGTGGAGTACTTGGACGCGTGTGATGGAGCATTGTCCTGCATGAAAATCATGTTTTTCTTGAAGGATGCAGACTTCTTCCTGTACCACTGCTTGAAGAAGGTGTCTTCCAGAAACTGGCAGTAGGACTGGGAGTTGAGCTTGACTCCATCCTCAACCCGAAAAGGCCCCACAAGCTCATCTTTGATGATACCAGCCCAAACCAGTACTGCACCTCCACCTTGCTGGCGTCTGAGTGGGACTGGAGCTCTCTGCCCTTTACCAATCCAGCCACGGGCCCATCCATCTGGCCCATCAAGACTCACTCTCATTTCATCAGTCCATAAAACCTTAGAAAAACCAGTCTTGAGATATTTCTTGGCCCAGTCTTGACGTTTCAGCTTGTGTGTCTTGTTCAGTGGTGGTCGTCTTTCAGCCTTTCTTACCTTGGCCATGTCTCTGAGTATTGCACACCTTGTGCTTTTGGGCACTCCAGTGATGTTGCAGCTCTGAAATATGGCCAAACTGGTGGCAAGTGGCATCTTGGCAGCTGCACGCTTGACTTTTCTCAGTTCATGGGCAGTTATTTTGCGCCTTGGTTTTTCCACACGCTTCTTGCGACCCTGTTGACTATTTTGAATGAAACGCTTGATTGTTCAATGATCACGCTTCAGAAGCTTTGCAATTTTGAGACTGCTGCATCCCTCTGCAAGATATCTCACTATTTTTGACTTTTCTGGGCCTGTCAAGTCCTTCTTTTGACCCATTTTGCCAAAGGAAAGGAAGTTGCCTAATAATTATGCACACCTGATATAGGGTGTCGATGTCATTAGACCACACCCCTTCTCATTACAGAGATGCACATCACCTAATATGCTTAATTGGTAGTAGGCTTTCGAGCCTATACAGCTTGGAGTAAGACAACATGCATGAAGAGGATGATGTGGACAAAATACTCATTTGCCTAATAATTCTGCACTCCCTGTATATGAATCCGATATAGTGTGTTTTTTAATCAATAAAACTGTTTATTTAATATCTTGCTGCATTTTGTACAAGTTCATATTCAGGTTTAAATAAACAACAACACTAAAGCTATTAGTTATACCTGTATGTAAAAAATACCCTGCACCCAAAATATTTCATGGTTCAGTAATACTGATCAATCAGATAAACTTAAACCTACTCCATCCTTCCTATTCTGGTATTTTAAAGAGTACTTAGCAGAAATATTAAGCAACCTAACTAATAGGGTTGCAAACTCCCAGCAAAAAAAAAAAAAAAAATAGGGAACCACCCTCCACCTCTTGATGCTTAATTGACATAATCAACTTTAATTTGATGCAGTGTGAAAAAAATTGCACATAAATAAATTACTTTTTCAAGAATAATTAAATAGATTCAACATCTTTCTTCAACAGAATTGCAGACTGCACAGATGGTATCTTCCCAAAGGAAAAAGTAGCATAGCTTACTAGGGTATATTAGACTTAACAGTTACTATATACAGTAATGGACTTCTATATATTTTACATAAGATTAAAACTTTGGGTGTAAGATTCAAATAATCATTTTTTAAAAGCTCGACATTTTAAATGAGAATAAGAAAGAAAAGTATGTCTTTGTGCCCCCTTTTCCCTGTTCATGCCCTATCGGCCCCCCTGGCTAAACTTTGCTAGATCCGCCCCTGCACAGTTACCAGCCATCAGCTAGAAAAAGATCCTGGTGTACAAAGTAATATTAAATACATTCTAACAACAGCTTATCAAGGTTAAACGTGCTGCTGTTGTTCAGCCGCTGGTTTCCTCTTTCTGGTGCAAAGTGGGCCAAAAACAAAGAAGAGAGAGGACTCTCAAAAGCCAATCAGCTGATCATTAATCAGTTTCATGATTGAAGTAGCAGCAGGAGAGGGAGGGAGGGAGAGAAGAGGCAGTTGCTCCATATATCGGTTGTTAAGCTTAACGCTGGAATGCTTTACAAACATTCAGAGATGAACTTACACAGTTGCTTTACTTCTCTCTGGGAAAACTTCCTCGGAGATGAAATGCTGGTTTGGTAGCGAGGCTCCAAATACACACAGCCGCTCTATCACGTGATGCATACTGCTCCGACGCGTTTTGTGAGGTGCTTTTTTGATATTTAATGGATCGATTACATTTTTTTATTTCTCTCCGATATCCGATGCAGTAATTTACGTCAGTATCGGACCGATATCGATACGTAATATCGGATCGGTCCATCTCTACTTTAAAGGTGACGAAGTGTTTAGGATCCAGGGTCCTTCAATAAACCCTCAAAAACTTTTCATTCCTCTGTGATGCTACGCAAACAAACGAGAGATGTAGTGGATCTGGAGAGACTGGCCCTGTGTGAGACTGATGCAGACACCGTGAGCAGTATTGTGTACTGAACTAGGATTAAAAGAGGGCTGAGTGGAGAAGGCTTGTAATTATTACTGTACTGCCAGACCTGCCATGCTTCTGCTCCTAGCACACTGTTTAGCAAGTGCCCCAGGACACAGAGATTCCTCGATACAAGAAACACACGGATCACAGGCCCAGTGAGACACACCGTGGAAAATGAGACTGCCAGCCATGAATAATTAATTCAATTGTGAATTGGCCGGCTTTTTAAAACCTTTGCCACTATCTTTTTATTCTAACCCTGCTCTACACATGCTGCGGATTAATGCAACTCCCAGTCCCTTCGTGTGTTCCCTGTCTGCTGTTATTACCCTGCCTTCCTCCTCTTGTTATAGAGCTCTCTCGTCCATGTTCTTCAGCTAGCTCTCTAAAGGTTGAAACAGCAAGATTTATACGCCGCCTTGCAATTTTAATTAGTGCAGTAAAAAGCCCCAGAGACATAGCATGCAAACTTTTTTTTTTTTGGTCAACATTTCTAAGAATTCATTTCCCTTAATCAAAATGAAAAAAAGATGTAATTCTTGTGCAGTGCAGTAATGAGGCAGAGCGATGATGTTGCTGATGCTCTTCCAAGTGAGTTTTGGGGAAGTTCTTTTATGAATGCACTCATATGCCACTCAATTAATGCAGCTTGAACTGTATACTGTAAAATATCTTTGAACTGGTTTCCATCTTGGTTGGCCCATTTTTCTGGGAATAGTAGCAGCTATTATTCTGGCCTCTATAACAGAGGCACTGCCGGGGTCACTTACTGCCGATGTAGATTTATTGCATACCATCAGTATTCCACCGCGTCTGCTGGCCTCTCAGTTACTCTCCACACTAATGGATTGTCTCGGCTCTTAGCTGAAACTGTTTATAAAAGTTCACTTAGAGTTGGGCAGCTTTACATTAATGGATAGCAAATGATTTCAGTGCAGTGTCTATATTTGCCTGTATCTTTAATTCATAACAGCTACAAGGGTAAAATTGCACATAGGTTTTGAGTTAGAGTACCACGGCTGGACTGCCTTCATGTCATTTTAATGATTTACTTCCTGTAGCTTTCATACACCTGCTCACCCTTCACAGCCGACACATCCTTTTGTTTTATGTGTCTACACCCGACTTGAAAAATAGCTGCTTCACAGTCTTGGTGTTGCTTAAAATTATTATTGCACCTTCAAAACTTCACACCTGCAAGTAAAGTCAGATTTCTTTTTTGAATTAGTAACGTTTCACTTAGAAAGCAGACGTGATAGGTGAGATTTACAAAGCAATTGTTGGTCATTTTTTTAATATACAGTGGGGCAAAAAAGTATTTAGTCAGCCACTGATTGTGCAAGTTCCCCCACCTAAAATGATGACAGAGGTCAGTAATTTGCACCAGAGGTACACTTCAACTGTGAGAGACAGAATGTGAAAAAAAAATCCATGAATCCACATGGTAGGATTTGTAAAGAATTTATTCATAAATCAGGGTGGAAAATAAGTATTTGGTCAATAACAAAAATACAACTCAATACTTTGTAACATAACCTTTGTTGACAATAACAGAGGTCAAACGTTTACTATAGGTCTTTACCAGGTTTGCACACACAGTAGCTGGTATTTTGGCCCATTCCTCCATGCAGATCTTCTCGAGAGCAGTGATGTTTTGGGGCTGTCGCCGAGCAACACGGACTTTCAACTCCCGCCACAGATTTTCTATGGGGTTGAGGTCTGGAGACTGGCTAGGCCACTCCAGGACTTTCAAATGCTTCTTACGGAGCCACTCCTTTGTTGCCCGGGCGGTGTGTTTTGGATCATTGTCATGTTGGAAGACCCAGCCTCATTTCATCTTCAAAGTTCTCACTGATGGAAGGAGGTTTCGGCTCAAAATCTCACGATACATGGCCCCATTCATTCTGTCCTTAACACGGATCAGTCGTCCTGTCCCCTTGGCAGAAAAACAGCCCCATAGCATGATGTTTCCACCCCCATGCTTCACAGTAGGTATGGTGTTCTTGGGATGCAACTCAGTATTCTTCTTCCTCCAAACACGACGAGTTGAGTTTATACCAAAAAGTTCTACTTTGGTTTCATCTGACCACATGACATTCTCCCAATCCTCTGCTGTATCATCCATGTGCTCTCTGGCAAACTTCAGACGGGCCTGGACATGCACTGGCTTCAGCAGCGGAACACGTCTGGCACTGCGGGATTTGATTCCCTGCCGTTGTAGTGTGTTACTGATGGTGACCTTTGTTACTTTGGTCCCAGCTCTCTGCAGGTCATTCACCAGGTCCCCCCGTGTGGTTCTGGGATCTTTGCTCACAGTTCTCATCATCATTTTGACCCCACGGGATGAGATCTTGCGTGGAGCCCCAGATCGAGGGAGATTATCAGTGGTCTTGTATGTCTTCCATTTTCTGATGATTGCTCCCACAGTTGATTTTTTCACACCAAGCTGCTTGCCTATTGTAGATTCACTCTTCCCAGTCTGGTGCAGGTCTACAATACTTTTCCTGGTGTCCTTCGAAAGCTCTTTGGTCTTGGCCATGGCGGAGTTTGGAGTCTGACTGTTTGAGGCTGTGGACAGGTGTCTTTTATACAGATGATGAGTTCAAACAGGTGCCATTCATACAGGTAACGAGTGGGGGACAGAAAAGCTTCTTACAGAAGATGTTACAGGTCTGTGAGAGCCAGAGATTTTCCTTGTTTGAGGTGACCAAATACTTATTTTCCACCCTAATTTACGAATAAATTCTTTACAAATCCTACCATGTGGATTCATGGATCTTTTTTTTCACATTCTGTCTCTCACAGTTGAAGTGTACCTCTAGTGCAAATTACTGACCTCTGTCATCATTTTAAGTGGGGGAACTTGCACAATCGGTGGCTGACTAAATACTTTTTTGCCCCACTGTAGCACTCGTCTGACCTCTGAGATTATGTTTAACACGTGACATGTATATGATGTCATCATAAACAGAAACAGAATACAGTGTATGCCACAGGTCGGCGTAACGAGGAGCATAAGATTAGACAACACCTGGGTTAGTAAATATGTTGATACAGTTATCGATGTGAGTTACAAAGACAGGTTGTTAAATGCTGGATTGAATGTCTGTAGACACTGCTTAGGACTGGAAAATGTGCTCTCTGTTTCAGTGCTTTATATTGTTCTACTGTCAGTCAGGAATGAATAGAAGAGCACCATGGTCTTTGTAGTACAGATGCAAATACAACAATTACACAACAGAAGCTACAGAGGTTCTGCGTATTATGTCCCCCATAGTAACCAATCCCATCGCCTGACGCTGACAGTCTGTGTGAATCTCAGTGAAGCTAGGATTTGAAAAGAATCTTGAAATCATTGTTTGAAAGTCGTGAAAACATGAAGGAGTCGATACATTCTTACTGAAACTCAAAGTTAACTGTAGCCAGAGTGTTATTTATGAGCCCATTAGTTTTCCATTGTTTTGGCACAGCTAAAGTTGAGGGCTTTCAGACCTGACGTGCTGCAATCCAACAGATGTGCTTTCTATTAGCTTTCACTGCAAAAAGAATAGTTTCCTTGCACTGTGTGCGTGCAATAGAACCTTTCTGCTCAGAAGGCTTTATTAAGACTTACACAATTGTCACTGTTCCCATCTGTGCTGCCCTTATTTTCTCTTTTTAGCTGAAAGCAAAGTGCTCTCGCAGTCTTTTGGGCAATCCCAGGAGGAGATCAGTGAGGATGAAAGAAAACGAAGGTCAAGAATGTTTATTTCCAAAAACCTAGAGAGACGCGTCTTTTTAGACTCAGGCTCCAACCAGTCTTTAGGAACACAGAGAATGGAGAGATAATGAGAGACAGAGAAAGAGATGATATTTGATCTTAGCCTTGTCAAAACAGAATTAGTAGTTTGCCCAAAACACTCAAGTAGTGTGCTTGAGGGACTCAGCATGGATGGTATTTGTGTGAAAGATGAATTTTGACCACTTATTCATATTATCTCCTGGTTATGTTTGCTACCTAAAATCTTCAGAAGAGCATTAATAGTAAATGATCGGACTGTGACTGCAGAGCTTCAGTGAAACATTATAAAGCTACAGTGTGTTTCCTTCAAGGTCTGATATGCCACACTGGCTGCGTTTTGGCTTTTTTAATAATACGCTGGCACACCAGTGTTCAACTATGTCACATTTAACCAGTCAAACGCAGCTAACTGCATGTAACGGTTTATCCTTTGGTTTCCTTCTCACGTTTTGGTGGCTAACTCTGGGTTACCCTCAAAGCGTGCCTGTGATCTCTCAGCTGTAGAAGAAGGCTAAATGGAGAATGGGAACTTTCCTGCTGTTTGAGTGAAACCTCTCTGTTTGTCCAAAGGTATCTTATTAGTATATTAGTCTAATTTTTTGGTCTTAGGTGCGATATAAAAGCTTTTTATACTTCTTGATCCTGAAAAATGTTTTCAAATGAGAAATGTGTGATATTAAAAAGATATGACACGGTTTTCAATCATGTGTTATGCTGTTATTCTTATATAAGATGAGCAGTTATGTGTGTAAAATGTGGTTTGTGCATGACTGTTGCAGTTTAGCACTGCTTGGGTTCGCTTCAGTGAAGTATGTAATGGCCTACAGTCAGCACAAGCGTAATGCATGGGATCTGATCTTTACTGTGCATCCTCATTTAGTAGCTACTGAGGCAGAGGGGGAGTAAGGGTGTGAAAGAACGCCGCGCAGAGAGTCAACAACTAAACATGAAGTGAAACATTTCTTAAAAGCAAGGGGAAAATGGCTCACTTAAGTAAGCTAACTATACCAACTACTTCCCTGTGGAGTAACCCTGCATTATATCCCAGTAGCAGCTAAAATAATCCCCACTTACGTGCTTCAAAAAGCACTTTCAGCACTGCCTTTAGTCTAATCCCTGGCTTTTCCAGGCACTGCAAGAGTTTCATCAAGCACAAAGAACTAAAACGACTCATTTCCTGATGGCCTTGCCTGGCTGAAGGAGGTATTGCACTTGCTTAATAAGCCTCCATCTTTTTTCACTATCCATCTTCTGTCCTGTAAATCCTCACAGCACTAGCAGAAATTCCTTGGTGATATAGTACTGTGTCCCGAGGTGGGCCCACAGCAGAGTCACAGCACACAGTGGCACATAAAGCATTAAGAGCCATTGAGTAGTGCTCCCCAGAGGCAGATAACAGTCAGAACACGGGGCGATAATGCTTGAATGTTGCTGATGCCGGTCGATTGAAATGGATCCATTATGCAGCCTCTGTTATGTGATATAGCAAGCATCCTGCTATTTCTGCTTCAAGTGCTTGACAAGTTCTTCTTCCATTACATTGCTTCATGAGTTCTTTGAAGAATTACATTATCTGGTGTTGAATTTTTTGCGTATGTTCTCCCTTGTGCTTCTTGTGGCTTTGCAGGCTCAAGATAAAGTTTTTCAAAAACCGCAAAGGTTGATTTTCTGGATTACTTCATGCAATTCATTTCTCAAAATTGCGTGCCCACTCTCTTCTTCTCATGTGCATTTTTCCTAGAATGTCACGACTGTGGCTACTTGCTGAACGTAGCCATAATGTATTTTTCGGACATGTTTTGGCCTTTTTCGGTCTGCTAAACCTACTCAGAATGTCCTCCATTTAAACCACCATCCCTGCAGAACTTTCCTTTCATCTTTGCAGCGCAATTTTACTGAGCCACAGCATTGATATACAATGTACTGAGAGTGAGAGAAAGAGAGGGAGCCAAAAAAGGTCAGCTCCTCTCACTGACTGCACAAGTCAGTGTTGTGCTTCAGTTAAGAAAAGGAAGGGAAGTGAGCACAAAGTTTTCTCTTCACAGTTTTCTCAGCTGAGCCTTGTTCATTTAGATTGGATATCAGAAGCTGCAGAAGACAAATTTCCTTCTTACATAGTAAGAAGGTTCTCATTTTCCCTACTACCCTGCGTCACAAAGTGACAATACAAATGGTTGCTTCATGGATAGGAAATATATATTTTATACCGTATGTTCATCTCTAGAAAATGCTGTTCAGGCATTTTCCACTACTGCTTTACATTCCTAGTTTTGCAAAGAGAATATTTATGCGAGTCCAGTCAGCAAGCATGCAGTGTTGTGGTTGCTGGCCCCAAGGTATCTGCACTGGATTAATAAGTAGTATGATTCCTTTTTAAAAACACTAGTAGACACAGAGAGAGTCACTGCTTTCTCTCAGGATTTCTTGAATATATCAAGGGATTTCATCCACATTCTTGCTGATTCCATTTCTTTTGGTTTTTGGAGGGCATTTTTCTTCGCATTGGTTGTTCAAAACACAATAAAATTACATTTCTCAATATGTTAGGATTCTCATACCATAGGCATCCTCATGACTTATGTTGATGCAGAGAGCTATTCTTTAACACAGTTTTTAACCACTGGAGGCAGTGTTGCCAATCAATGAGCATAAGTGTCTCCATTTCTCAGGTATTAAAGGTGCTAAATTAGCGAAACACAACACTACTTATGTTTTCACAAGATTTACTACCATGTGATATAGAGGGTATTACTCAGGCAGATGCGGTCACATAAATCTATAGAGTCTATGGGGAATGAGGAAAATAATGATAAAAGAAGTTTCCATTTGTGGTCCACTTTTTTTTTTGATCCAGGTAGTTTATTAAAATTATTTTTCCAACAGTTAAACACATAAGCATATACCAATAAATGTACAACATTGCTCCCACCTCTCAATAACAGATCTCAAGTGAAAAATAAAATAGTGATATATATACTCAGAGTACACACAAAACTATAGGCATGCAAGACAATGGGCCACTGGGCTATATACATTCAACATAACAGAATCATGATTCCATATCACAGGATGACATTTTGTCAATATAACTAATGACCGGTTGCCAGGAAGGATGAAATTTTCCAGCACACCCTCTGATGGTGAACTTAATCTTCCTTAGATGAACATCACGTCTCTAATCCACAGGCCAAATGTTGGGGGCCGGGGGTCCTTCCACTTGGTGAGAATAAATCTTCTGGCCAGCAGAGAGGTGATAGAGCAAGTTTATTCAGGAATGCTTCAGAGGGAATCACACCAAACATTTAAATCAGAGGGGTTGGCTGGATCGTTTGTCCTGTTATGTTGGAGTTAGTCTGAAAGGTTGAGCTCCATCCATGTAACTTGTGTAAAACATGTAAAACATGTGCAGCAGAGTGGCTGGAGCTGTCTTACCCAGGCCGCATGTGGGGTCCAAATCAGTGGAGATGATGTACAACCTTAAAATGTATAACAGATCGCCTGATGAGTTGGAGATATTCATTGAAACTTGTAGCCAAGTTGTCTCGGGTATTGTTTCTCCTAGTTCCCCTTCCCATCTATGCTTAAGGCCCTCTAAGGTAGTCAGCTTGTGGTCATTAAACACTGTATACATTTTACCAATGATCTTCTTTGAGTCCATTTTGTTTTTAATTATCAGGTCCAGCAGAGAAGTGGACGGGTGCATAGGGAAACACTCAGAATTAGATGAGACAAAACATCTAATTTGCAAATATCTAAAAGACTTAAATCAACGTAAATTAAAACTTTTTGAGAAAGCTTTTTTCAAAAGAAACAAACCTCTTATCTATATACAAATTGTTGAAAGACCGTATCCCACACTCCAGCCAGCCGTGAAATGCTTCGTCCATAACCGAGGGTGTAAACAGGTGGTTTTTCCTTATTGGAGCACCAAGTCACAACTCAGTAAGATTAAAGGCTTTTCTGAATGAATAACAACACGGTTGTGTGTATATGATGGTTTTTAAGTGGTCCACTTTTTGCCCCAATTCTAGTGTTGAGTCGTTTTGAGCAAGTTCTGGTTGTGTTAAGCATTATGCATGGAGAGCAAATGAGGAAACTAGTCTGATGAAGTCTGGAAACCGTTGGGTTTGTTTGGAATTAATTTAGTTTTGATTTTGCTTTTTTAACCCAAATTCTCTGGCACCCCAAAACTAGTGAATGTGTTCCCAGATTGATAGGAATATTGATAAGCATTTACTGCTGCATAACTTTATTTAAAAAGTACAACAGTTAGAACACTTTTTAGTGTGTTGCCACTGAGCATCATGTATGGCTTTTAGTTTGCTTGAGTTTAGGTCCTTGTGGAATAAATGCTGTTGTTGTCTGGTTATTGATGTCTTTTTGAATGAGTTGGAGTGATAGGAGGGACTAGACTGAGGTTATTCGATGCCTGGCCTTAAATTCTAAAACTCTGAGTCATGTGCTTGATACACTGTTATATTTGTGACGATCCCTAATCTCTTTTTCATTACCAGTTTCATACGACGCAGAGATACATTTCTTGTTAAACTAGTGAATTTATTAATTGTGTGTAACAGCTTTCTCTTTTGTGTTTGATCTGTTTGATTTGTGTCTGATTTGCTATGAAGATTACTGAGAAGAGTTAGAGTTGAGGTTTGAGATAATTAAAGACACGTAAAAAAGCTGATTGAAGTCTGTGAAGTGTTTGAAGATGGATTGGGAATTTTGACTTCAGACACAATTTTGCATTTGGCCATAAACAAAAATACACATGCTAACCGCAGCGAACCATGAAAATTCAGAAACAGCTCGGCTTGTCACGGTCTTGGTCTTGGGTTCGCTGCTCCTGACTTTACTGTGCGGAGAGAAGATTACAAAGAAAAAAATCATTTCTCCTTTGATCTCTACAATAATTATAACACCTCAGCTGCAAATAAAACCTTTAATGTGTAGCAGTGATGTGTAGTGACTTTTGTAATAAAGCAAGCAGAGAGAAATACAAATAAACAAAATAAAATAAAGTCTTCCACTACTTTTTATTAAGAAAATGGACCACATTTAAAAAGTGCATGATTTTATGATGCCTGCCTGGCATCTTTCTGTGTTATATAAAATATTATCACTTCAATAGATATTGTCAAAACATTTATCATTAGCTGACAATGAGTGCTGGAGGATTTTTTAAATCATAGAATCCTTTACTAAAAATAGGAAAACTGTGAAAACTTGCCAACATAGAATTATGTTACGCACCCCCCCCCCCCCCCAAAAAAAAACAAAACAAAACAAACAAGTTTGAAATTGAAACTGTTAAAGAGAGTCACAGAAATACTGTAACGCAATTAGATATTAAAGTGCTGATTTAGAGCTTAGAAAATACTTGAATTCCCTCAATTCCCTCTCTGGGTGCTCTGCCGATATTTGCTGGTTCCCTTTCTTGATTGGAAATGCTTCAGTTGTTGTGGGATTCACCTTACTGGGCTCTGTGTTTGAATTAACCGTTAGTCCTGCTGCTCCCTGACCCCTGTGTTTTGTAAGTTTCTGCCCACGGAAAAGTGCTGGTATATTCAGTGCAGACTTTTCAAAATTATGAGCTGTAACATAAAGGTAGGACTGTGTAGCAGTTATGCCTTTATTCTTATTAATGCTGGATCATGAAAGCTCTGTTTAGCAAGTTTAAAACAATCTGTGGCACTCATACTGCCTCTGGTGACTCTTTAGTGCTCACACTTTGGAAATGCTTTCTCAGCATTTCTGGAATAATTATTTTATGGCTGAGGGAGGGATATGTTGCAGCCAAGTCATCATCCAGTGTAAGATTAAGGATCTGTGTGAGGGAATAAATCAGCAGTAGTTGGAATGACCTGACAAATTGCAATGATTTTAATCTTTATTCTTATTTATTTCGCTCTGTCTTTTTTTATACCACAGGTCAGGAGTGGCCATGCCATTTGGCTGTTTAACAATCGGGGAAAAGAAGGATTACCACAGTCCTTCGGACGTGACAGATAAATATGACCTGGGTCAGATCGTTAAATCGTAAGTATCTCGGAAGGTTTTTGCTTTTGAATTTGAATTATGCTTCCATTATGTTGTTTAAGAAAAACTGAAGTGCTGTGAAAATCTTTTCAGGGAAGAGTTCTGTGAGATATTCAGGGCCAAGGACAGAACTACAATGAAGATGTACACATGTAAAAAATTCCTGAAAAAGGATGGGAGGAAAGTCCGTAAGGCTGCAAAAAACGAGATTGCCATATTGAAGATGTGAGTTTTTCATCTGATTCATCTTGCTGTGTGACTCTTGCTTTATATTTAATTTTACTGAAAATGATTTCACAGAAAACATCTTTTTATGAAGAAGAAGAAACAGCTCAGTGCTCTTTAAGAAAGCAGAAAAGTGAACTTCATTCTGCTGAGTGATCATATGCAGTCACTTTTTAAAGCCTTTATTATCAGAGATTTTCCTTCAGCTTCTCTTTGATGATCTGACTTTCTGGTAAAGCCCACATTAGCATAACCTGAGCCTTATCAAACAATTTGTCGCTGTCAGCAAGCAAAGCAGTAGAGTGAGATTACCATAAAAGTGCTTTTTTTTTATAAGGAGCCTTTGAAAACACCGATTATTCCATTCAAAATTAGACTTTAATAACAGGGATGTGCACTGCATCCACATTTCATGTTGTAGTCATCAATGAAGGGGGTTGAGCAGTAAGATGACAGTGTCAAAGCCTGTGAATAATTGCTGGCAAAACATCAAATTACATTTTGAAGAGACAAATGTGGGCTGACATTACAAAAGAAAAGAATGAAAATGGGAAAAAAAGAGATTACTCTTTCAAGTTACCTTCTTCCATTTGTTTTGTTGTTACGCAAGAGAACGTTCAGTTGTATGTTCTGTCAGTTTAGCTTCTTCTTGTTTAGTTTCATGTTTTGGTTCCCCTGTAAATATCCTGGATTTGAGATTTAAATCTCAGTTTAACATGTGATGCAGCCATAGTTTAATACGGGAAAAGTAACAGATCTAGTAGTAGATCTAGTACACGTCTAATTGGGTTGGTATGGAAACATTAAAGAGGTATTAATGATCAAAGAACTGACCTCACAGGCCATTGTTCATTCTGTTGTGCTAGTTTCAGTCATTGTGCAAAGGTACTGTTTATAAGGTTGGGGAAACCTGCAGTCAGCTGAGACTGAAGAAGTCACTTGGACGAGTGGTGAAATGTTTCTCCCACTGAAAAAGCTAAATCCAGTTGAACAGAATTCTCTTTTTCTTTTACTTGGATGATTGAGTTTGCATCAAGACATTGGGTATAGCTACTTAGATTTGCATGATCCAATATCATTTTAAAATAGTATATACTATTCCTTACCAGAAATGCTCAACAGCATACACCTTAGTATCTTCTGGAAATATTTTTGTATCATACTGTAAAACATAAACTGTCACTATGAAGCTGGACATTGTTCATTTGGGGGTGTTTGAGGATTGACTCACTTTTGGAACCAACCTCAGGTAGCCCTTCCAGGAAGTGCAGTTTTTAGGCATCATTGATTATTTTAAAACTAAACTAAATATTCCAGTCCTAAACAACGACAGAAAAAAATAGTGTTTATCTGCTTTAATAAGTTGTTACAGTAGCTAATAGCTGGTCTGTAATATACTGGACTGCATCTACTTTCTGCCATTTATTTCATGGCAGGTTTGAAAAAGAACATTTATATAACACATGATGAGTATGTGCTCTTTAAAAATTCTCCAGTACTTCACAGCTTGTGTCTGGATTCTGATTCAGACATGTAAATTATGGTTACAAAACACACACCTGTGATGCACGATGAAAATCATTCATAAATGTCCCAAATCTCAATTTTCCATTCACAAAATTAACTTTGTGCTTGGAGTGATTGAATAAGGAAGCAATTAAAGACAGAGCTTTTTAGCAGACTTCCACAGTCAGCACTGTGGAAAAATGATCATGAAAATAACCAGTAGGCTCGTGAATGTCCTTCAGAGTTTCTTGCATGTTGCTGTGGTTGTTGAAGGCATAGTCAATGCTCATGATATAAATGTTTGAGATATATGCCCATATGGATACATCAGATTACACAAATCTGCGTATCTATGGGAATTTAAATATGTCTTGCATATTTAAATATGTCTTGTTCCCTCTCTCAGATTTCAGAATGCATGTTGTTTATGTGCATTAAAATGAAAAGGTATTTACATTAGCCTTCTAAAAGAATGAATGACTCAGATCTTATCTGATATTTGACTTGATTCTCTTCTTGTGTCTTTTGACACATCTTTTCAGGGTAAAGCATCCCAATATTCTCCAACTGGTGGATGTCTTTGAGACCAAAAAAGAGTACTTCCTCTTCCTTGAACTGTGAGTTCCGATGTCTGATGAGCCAAGGGAAAACCTTTCTGCTTGTCTTGACCGTAACTTAAACTTGAAATGTATCTGTTTATATTGTTGATACTTGTGGTGAATGAGCCCAAGGTCCTGTAGATACAAGAACAGCTCCAGTCACTTGGTATTCATTGTGAAATTAGCTCTTTCATGATTTTGTAATCTTGTGTACTGTATTCCATGGAATTCCAGAACGTGGGATTCTTTTTTTGTGATTTAAAAAGCTTTTGGTTATACGGAAATCTTTTATGCAATCTTGTTAAATAATAATCAAATTAGGATGTCTTTATTTCAGTTTAAATTACAGATGTATTTTTTTTTCTTTTTTCTAAACTGTTAATAGTAGAGAGCAAAGGAAGAAAAAGAATAGGCCAAGACAGAAAAGTTTTTAGTAAATCTTAAATTTAAACTGTTCGTTAAAGCTTTCACTACTGAAATTAAATTACATTCCTAATTTCCAACAACTTCCACAGTGCAACAGGCAGAGAGGTGTTTGACTGGATCCTGGATCAAGGCTACTATTCAGAGCGGGACACCAGCAATGTGGTACGCCAAGTGTTGGAGGCGGTTGCCTACCTCCACTCACTCCACATTGTTCACAGAAATCTCAAGGTAATATGCTTCAGGATATCAAGTCGCATCATCAAATCAGAAGTATTCAAAACAACATGACTGTACTGGAGTTCATTAAAAGAGACAAGAATATACAAAGAATATCATTTTTAAACACATGTCCTCAGTTAATCAGTTAAAAGCTGTTTTCATCACATTGAAATAAAGAGTACGATGTAAAAAGGTTTCCAGCAACTTTCAGTCCAGTTTTACTAAATGGCTAAATGACTTTTCCCTGAAAAACCAAACTGAAAGACATTTCTGCACCGTTATCAGTTTTCTCAACAACAAACCTCAGCTTAGAGAAAAGGTGTGCAATCCAAAACATCTGCTTCTTGGAATTAATTTCCCTTTCTGCCAAGCTACCTGCTACTGTGCATAGTCACAATTGTTCCACCCTCTGACAGCTGCCTCCTGCAGCGGGATGTTGCACACACCACTTTTCTTTCTTAAAAATGACGTATTTAATCTCATTACACTGAAAAATGGCGAGTTTCAGGTTTGTTTTCTTAAGAGAGCATCTCATAGGTTATGTATGTCCTTCACAGCATAGAAAGAAGAGAGTGTTTTAATTTCACTTTTAAGCATTACAACTTTTTCTTCTTCATCTTAACTAGTTTAATTGTGTTGTCTTACTTATCATAAATCTCAGACCATATGAGATAATGTTTAGTCCTTGTAGCCTCTTGTTGATAAAGTTAGCATTTTTCTACAAGATAGCATCATTGCACCATGATAGCAAGATAGCAGCACCTTAATTTCTCACCAAATACCTCCAAAAATAATGATTATAGGCTTCATAAAACTAAGACACTACAATATAGTAACCATGCCAAACATTAGAGTGTTATCATTATGAGCAGTGAGAGGGATAGCATTAGCATGTAGCTAAAAACCACTGTCTTGCAACTCATTAGTATGCAAATTTGAGACAATTAGAGAACGGTAGGTGTTGTATGATTTTGGACTTTTAAATGTGTGTCAGTGACAAATGCTGTGAAAACTGTTGAAATCCCACTTCGTAATACATAATTAAACATTTACATCGTTTAAGTCTTCTCTTTATTTTTGTTTTGAAACCACTGGAAATTTAAACTCGCTTTTTTTAATGCCTTAAATATGAATATTACATCAGCTAAAAAACGTCACTTTTCACAGTTGGAGAACCTGGTTTACTACAACCGCCTGAAGAACTCAAAAATAGTCATCAGTGACTTCCATCTTGCCAAGCTGGAGAACGGACTAATCAAAGAGCCCTGTGGGACGCCAGAGTATCTGGGTGAGAATATTAAATTTCACAACATGCAAATGAGGCAGTGCTTGTTCTGGTTTACAGACGTGTAGAAATTTAGTGAATGTCTTTTTTTCTGGTGCAGCTCCAGAGGTAGTTGGCAGACAGCGATATGGCAGACCTGTGGACTGCTGGGCAACAGGCGTCATCACGTATATTTTGTAAGTTATGTTTATGAGACTTAAAGGCTTATTCTCAGTCACATGTGGAAATTTGATTGATCTGTAATGCTCTGTTACAGCATAAGCTTGTTTAAATATGGGATGAAGGCTTTTTTTGGACTCCACATATTCACTCTTTTTTCACTCTATCCTACATCAGGCTGTCAGGCAACCCACCTTTCTACGATGAAACTGATGATGATGATTATGAAAACCATGACAAGAACTTGTTCAGAAAGATCCTAGCAGGAGATTATGAGTTTGACTCTCCGTACTGGGATGAAATCTCTGATTCAGGTACTTTTAGGATAAAGATAACATTGTGAAGCAACACACTGACAGCTTGCTCGGTAAACATTTCAGATTTGGAGAGTTTTCTCCTCTTCTTTCCGCTAGAGTGTTCAAACATATGTCATATTTATGTTCTCGTCTGTCGGGGGAATATACCTGTTCTTTGTTGAGTTTCTTCTGTACGATATTTTTCTTTGACAGCTAAGAGTTTGGTTGCTCGTTTGATGGAGGTGGATCAAGACCAGAGACTGACAGCCCAGGAGGCTATAAACCATGAATGGTAGGCAACGGAGCTTTGATAAATTGTGCATTTAAATGAAAGGACTCTGATCCGACCATATTAATTTGACCTGAAAGACTTCTCAAAAGTTCATTTTGTTTTTTGGTAGAATCATGCAAAGAAACAGTGGTTAGCATTTCCAGGATTGTTACTGTCCTGAGCATTATTTGCACTTTCTCAGTGCACTCTCTGACAGTCAAATTCTGCACAGGTGACAGCGACACATCAAGCAAAAATATTTATTATAAATGTTTTTTTTAAGCATATAGATGTTCACTATAGGTGCAACAATATTTGTGCAACGTTTGATTCAGATTAGCCCACCCATTAGGGAGCAGATAGGGTACAGACAGATATATATACATATACTATGATCATTATAGTAGGATTATTAGCGGTTAGCCAATTATTATTGGCTGCGTCTGAGACAAAGATCAGGCACAAACAGTCTTAAAACTTGGTTCCCTGAAAATATATTGATTAACATTCTTCTGAATCCCATTTGCATGTCTAAATGTGCTTTAATTGGAGTTACCTGTTACATTTCTCTATAAATATAATCTCATGTTATCAAGTTGACTTTATTACCTGTATACAGCATTTTTTTAGCTTCCCAGATACCATTGCTTATTTATATTTCACAAGTCTAACCTATGAACACAAATAGACTGTCAATGCCAAATTCCTGAAGAAAAATAGCCAAGATAAAAATGATCCTTAAAGGTTATTTTGTCCTTAGAAAAGTTTGCCAATCGATAAAACAAACAGCAAATTGAGTTATACTGTGTGTAGCAGCCCGTGGCACATGAAGGTAAGGATAATGTGAATCTCTGTTGTGAAGTTGTATTTCTCCTGTTTTGTGCAACAGGATCTCTGGTGGTGCAGCCTCAGATAAGAACATCAAGGAAAACGTGTGCGCACAAATAGAAAAGAACTTTGCCAGAGCTAAATGGAAGGTGAGCCCTTTTGTTCTCTCTTTCCGGAAGCTTTTTTTCTTTTTCAAAAAGTTCGACAATAGTTCTACTGTCTTTGAACAAGGATATACAGCAGCACGGTACAGTGTTGTGTAACTGTTAGTTGCATTTTTTGGGGGGGGTTATAGCATCAATTTGAGTTCAGTTTGATCTTAATTCTCCCACAGAAAGCTGTTCGGGTCACCACCATCATGAAGAGACTGAGAGCACCTGAGCACAGTGACGCAAAGGCGGCAAACCCTGCAGCCGGGGCCCCAGCAGACTCCACAGCTCCCCAGGCCGCTGCCGACCCTCCTGCTCCTTCATCTGCCACAGCACCTGAGGGTTCAACCGCTCCGGTCACAGAGCTCCCCGCCGGAGCAGAGAAAAGTCAACCGGCACCAGAGGCCTCGGCCGGGGTGGCGCCCTCAGCCGAAGACCATCAGCAGCCCATCCCGGCACCACATGGGGACGAGCCCGCATCGCGTTGCAACGGTGAAGCTTCAGCTGCCCTTCACACACCTGCTGAAGCTGGTGATGAGCAGGGTTAAAAACCAACCTCCCACCCCCGCGCCCTGTTTGACTTCTGCAGTCCCCACCTACTCCTGCACACTGTACATTAGCTGCTAGCATGGTGACACTGACTCTGCTTCTCTTTCACTTGCAGCATTAGTATCATCTCATGGAAGCTGTGTGCTACCTTTCCTGAGCCTGACTGCTACGTTGCCTTGGCTTTTTCTGTTTTGTTTTTTTACCCATGTACGGTGCTTTTTTTCCCCTGACCTCCCCCAGTGTGCGTCAGATTATATAAACACTAACTTCAAAATCTTTAGTTTTAGGGCTAAAACGATTTGCTGTCAAGCTGTGGCTTGCAGCTAACATTTTCTTTCCATTTCTTCTCATAGTGATAAGAGAATAATGGAAGACATAATTGTGCTGAAAACAGCTTTGATTCCTCTTTAATGAGCCGACTTGGGAAACTTCTCCCTGCAGTTATCCTCGCAATTCCAGTATTTGTTTGTAGAATCGGTAGAAAAGTTTTGCTTCTTAACATTCGCACCTGAAGAAGATCACGAGCACTTCTCTCACTTGACACATATGGCTATCTTTACCGTCTGTTGTATTCTCCACTTACCAGTTAATGGGCTTTTAATCAGCGACTGGGAGTTTTTAAGCCAGTGTTGTTTAGAACGAGGCAGCTGCACACATAAGCACACACAGACACTATGTTTCTTTGCTAAGTTCCTGCTCAGGAAAGAACCTCATAGCTGTAAGTGTAAAGATTCTGTACATAGAGACCTTTGTAGAAGTAGCCAAAACAGCATGCTTTCTCACTTTTGCTGTTCATTTTACACCCACTTGGTGGATAAAGATGTGCTACAGCCAGCTTTGTCTTATCACAGGCCACAGCATTGTCGTCTCTTGCCACAAGCCATGTGAAGGCTAATGTTCTTTTCAAAAGCATACTGTACATTACGCTATCAACTGCTGCTGTTCCTTTGGCGCCCCCGCTGTTAATGTGAAACAACCCCACCACTCTTTTCCTCCCATTTTTACATAGCAGTTCTATGCATCCAAATTTTTTTGTAGCTTTTCTTTTTTAGACGCCCTCGTGACATCCCGCCATCTTTGACTTGTTCAAAACATTTGCGTTCAGATACCGACTCAAAATACTTCATGCACTGTGGTGACTTTGCTGTAATTAGGGCACCATCACTTACTCTTTGTTGACCTGTATTGTACTGAGATGTGCAACCACATATTTACACTGTTTTTTTTTTACTATTTCTATTATGTATTTATTTAAAACTTTATGTACATGATCATTTTGCTTTTTTCTATGTTTCTTTTTATTTATTTGGCTCTTACTCTCTCTTTTTATTTCATAGATTTTTCAGCTTATACTTGATAAACAGTAATAACAATCTCATCTTTTCTTATCACTGATCCCCTTGAGTTTTAATAATGAGCTACAGAAGGAAACCTCTGTAATCACTCTAGTGGAGTTAGAGCAATATTTGACTGGCTGCAGAAACTGTGATTCCTGGTGTCCTTTCGATACAGTCCACATACCTGTAAGTAGAAGTCTGTAGTCCTTTCTCAGCTGTCAGGCCCATGAGGGCCACTGACCTACATAGACACTGACATATGGCTGCTGTCAAATTCATATGTGTCTCAGTGGGTGGACTGTAAGTTCCCATGAGCCCGAAACACGGGCCACATGAAGACAGTAGCCACTCTGCCAGTGCTATGACTTAATTCAAGTGTAGTATGTCATGGCTTATGCACAGCCAGCTTGTCTGATTTCCCCACTCTGTTGTCAAGAATATTTACTGTGCACACCTGTCAAATTATATAATAAAAAGATATATTTCTCCATTTGAAACTAAATGGGAAGAAAAAAGAAAAGGTTTACAATAGAATCTCAAGTTTGACCTTTTTTTGTTACAGTCGTTTACTCATAAAAGTATCTCTTTGAATGTGTTTAAAGTAGATTAGTCGAAGCATCGTTCAGATTGCATCACCATCTTTCTTACATTGTTTAGGATGAATATTTCATCTTTAAAAAGATGCTTAGTCAGAAAGATATCAGATTTTTTTAATGTGAATAGATTATTTCATGTAGTGTGTTCTCTTTGTTTAGATGGCAAATAAATACTGTTCATATACTGTTGCACAGTTTGAAGCAATGCTTTTTCCCAATACATACTCATAAACCCTGTATTTAATAACCCATGTCTGTTCATTTTGCCGAGCACTTCCAGGTGTATTCGTAGATGTGATGTTGCCAGGACCAGTGATCATCTGTAGGTCCTGTCCTGCATTTGTGAGCTCTGTACTGTACTCCTTGACTGAGTTGATGACTTTGATGGTAATAAAATTGGATTCATCTGTTTATCCATGTGCGATCAGCTCTTATTTCTCGTCCAAGCGCAAAGATTGTGTACAGCATCTTTCAAACCAGTGAAGATTATTTTGAGAAAATGTGGGAAAGAGCCTGCGTCATTACACTCTGCTTTCCCCCTAACCCGGAGGAGAGCATCTGTGTTACACGCGCTCAATTAGCACCAGCTTAGCACCCATCCTCGTGGGGTGTGAACTCGTGTTTCGAAAAATCCCAGCAGTGCCATTTGGTGACACTTTCCAAGACACTTGAATTGCATCACACTGGAATAATAATGCATAGAGCTCACTCTCCAGGCCCTCCGGGGTTTAAATAGGCTTCCTCTAGTGAGACTTTCTCTTTTTAATGCCCATTCTGCAATAGTATGCAGCCATTGATAGAGCCATCAGGGCTCAAGGGGATCCTAACTCTGTCTTTTTGTCATTGGATGACTTCATTAAAAATGGTAGGATGAGAGAAGCGTCTTTTTCCTCACTCTCTCAAGCAGTTGCGTGGAGATGAAATGCCAGTGATCAGAGTCCGTCCTTGCTGAGAGGAGAAGAGAAATTCATATGGAATACAAAAAACGTTCTTCCTCTGGGCAAAGCTTACATATAAGCTAAAAGCTAAGACAATAACTGCACATTGGGAACTAAATTTTGTGCAATAATGTGCAATTACAGCAACAAGCAAGAATGAATCTCTTCTTTTTATCGATGGTCTTTTTGGTCTTTTTGTCGATGTTACTACCTCTTCCTCAATCTGGTAGTGATTAACAGATGTGCTGTAGACTCAGTTATTGGCATGCAGGTTAAAAAGAAAATCAAACAAATCATTCCCATATGAACTTGCTTACCTCCCTCTCACTCTAAAATCCTACAGAATACACGTATATGTTTCAGTTGTTATTATCTGTAAACAGTCTATAATAGTATAACTTTGACAATGAATAATGTTAATTAAAAAAAATGCATCTAAATTAATGCCAAGAAATATTTTAGTAATATGTTTTTACAGTCTATATATGATATTTCTAGGGCAATAAGGACACTGAGCATAATCTGTGGTATTTTTCCAAGATGAATCAAATATATACTGAAAAAAATTGTCAAATGGCAATATATAATAATTGATACATACATGTTTAAATATTGTCAAAAATAGACACTTTCACTTAAGTGCTATACTTCTTATAGACATGGTTTTACAAATTAGGTCCATAACTTATTAAACAAAGACTTATTTGTTTTAGTTTTGTCTCTGTACACCACCACAGTGGACTGTAAATCAGCACATGTGTGACTGAAGTACAGACTTGAATTTTGAATTGTACAAAAAGTTTGCACTGATAGTTTTGGCATTACAGCCGTTTTTACACATAGTCCGCCATTTTCAGAGGCTCTCTATTAAATTTTGTTTCATTTTAAATACAAAGATTGCTTTTAATACTTTGATGAAAATTGTTTGCAGTAAGTGATTGTCTGACATCTGGAATCCATAGACGTCACCAAATGCTTTGCTTCCTTCATCGAGATGCTTTTCCAGAATTTTACTGCTACTTTATTTGCTCCAATCACTTTTAAACTGTGATGTGCTGTCTGCTCAGTTTTGCAAAATGTGGTTGAATCTGTGCAGAGAGCACAGCTCTCTACACTTCACAGTTCATCCTGCTGCTCACACGAGCAGTCACATGATCAGTAAACATCAGTTCCAGTGGCAGCTACACATGCTCATGACATAACATCTTTTTTTTGTTTGTTTTCTGTTGTTTTTAAGTTTTCTGGGAAAGCCTGATCTCATTCTTCTTTTTCTAGAGTGTAACCAGTCCTCTGCATTTCCATTCATGAAGGTATCTCTGGACTGCAGATCTTGACAATGACTGGCTTATCTCAGTGTTCTTGACTTTGCTAGATGATGCAAGATTGTTTTTCTGAACCAACAAAATTCTTCTGCCACCATGAACTTTGCCTTGTGTGATCTTTCAAACATTTCGGTGTTGCTGAGCTGTCCAGTTTACTGTTTCATATCTATGGTTCTATTGTTTCACAGTGCTTGATTGATCTACATGAAGCACAAGATCTGAGTTACTGACTTAAAAATATATGGATTTTCAGGTATGTTCAACAATGGTCTAATCACAGAAAGATGATGTTGGATGTCGAAAGAAAGAAAGCACGAACAGTGTAATCATTTACAAATGCAAATATAACTGGAGTGGCAAAACAGTCTCCACACTTCACTCCAAATACTTCAGTCATGCTGTAGAGAGCTGGTATGGTATATGAGAGAAAAGCTGACACTGCCCTCTGGTGACCAGGTTTGTTTCAGTCAGCAGTCACGTCAGTGGAAGGAACAGCAAAATGCCTGCAATGCAAACATTAAATACATATGCTCACATTAAAATACCGGCAGTATAGAAGTTTCTTACCTGAACATACAAACATGCATGTGTGAGCTAAACAGTGATAAGCACGCAACATAAAGTTCAATTAAGTTAATTTTGAAATACTGATATTTCTCAATAGACAAACTCATAGATAAACTGACTGAACCTATTTAGTGTAACTGGAGCTGTGAATCACTCTGTGTACTCTTATTTATCTTATTTAACTATTAGTATTTCATGAAAAAGCCTTTTAAACAGAGAATAAAGCTAAATGTAAACAACACGTTCCTTTTATGTTTCCCACTCATTTTTATTTATATGTGAATAAGTGAATGAGGCTAATAGGTTAAAACTATCCAGTTTCCTTCCTTAAATACAGACTATTATATACACAAATATACACTTAATTATTTTGTGCTTCTGAATTTTTGGGAAGACTACTCCAAAGAGCTCCAAGAATAAACTAAGGTGCCTAACAGTAGCTCAGCTTGACCACTCCAACATCCTTAACAGTTTATCATTATGTTAGTAGCGTTGATACGTTTTTATTGAATAGATTTAGCCAATAATACCTTATTTAATTATAGGGTTTAGGAATCCAGCACTTCAAGTAGCACTGGGGGATTTGGTGCGAGTACCTCTACCACAGTCAGTAAATGTTGCAGGCAACATAAAATCATAGAATAAGTTAAAGTGTTATAGGTGTCATGTGTTTTTACTTATTTTCTAAGAAGTTGAACCCCATGAACAGTACTGATGACAACATGCCACCTGCTGGCTGATAGCATGAAATGCATGTGTGAGCAGGACCCCTGTTATGATTGCATAGATGCAGCAGAGAGCAGTGGTGCTCCCTCCCATTCCTCTGCTTTACTTTGACAGGTGCTGTTTGTCTGCAGCGGTTGTTTCGCACTTTCCCCTGAGCCTCCTCTGTTTGTGTTTAGCGTATACGAAGGTCTGACAAAACGACGGCTGACAGTTTACAAAGGCCAGAATACTGTGTAAAATAAAACTGCCAGATACTTTTAGAGGTGAATTCTTTAACACGTTTATGACAAGTCCCAGAAAAAGACTTTAAATTGCTGTCAGTTCATCATCTCTCCAACAGACTGGCCTTAGTTTTTAATACTGCTCCGTTGATCCTCAGGAGGATGCTTGTGAACAAGAACACAGTTTCGTGCCAGACTTCTGCCTCTCAGACTTCTGGGTTTTTCCTTCCTGACAATGCAGGCACTGTCCGACAGCTCTCACTGTGGGAGCTATCCAGAGAATGACTCTCCTGCCTCTGAGCTGCAGAGTACCAGATGAGACTCGCTGATAAGACAGAGCCGAATTCCACATCTGAAAAGTCCACTGAATGATGCCATAGCTTGGCACTATGTCATGTGATTTGACTCTTTGGAGATAATTCCCTACAGTAACACATCCCTATTGTGTTGTAAAGAATGGAGCACAGAAATGTCCAATCAGATTGTAATAGGTCATCCTTTTGTTGTCAGTGGTGCTGAATTCCCAACATGTAGATCTGCTTCTTGGTTTTAACTGGTTTATGATTCAGAGGCAGAGGTGGCTGAATCAGAAGTGATCTGCGTGTTGATGACATACATAATTTTGACAGCCATAGCACAGGAAGCTGACCTCAGTTACTGGTGTCATCTATTCAGCACCGTGGGACTCCCAACCTAACACCCCGTACATCCTCCGCTGTACGCTGGTAGGAATCAGATAAGCAGTTGGAACAGAGCCCTGTCTATAAGGAGAAAAAGAGACGTCAGAAGTCTCTAGAGCCCAGACGCCATCTGATGCTCTCTGAATGCACTGTGATGGTTTTTCAAACAATCTGATATGTTGTTCCTTGTATCCTGAAACAAATCCACCCTGTTCTAAAAAAAAAGGAGCAGGCATGTTGTCATTGTCACTTATTCAGATGTGTCATTTAGTCTAAACTGAGCAATGAAAGTTCTTTTTGTAGAACGGTCTCAACCACCTTTGTGACAGGCACTAACAGTCAAACGTTTTAGAGCGCCCCAATTTTTCTAGTTATTTATTGCAGTTCAATTCGTACAAGTCCAGTGAATAGTTTGAAATGGTACAAAGGTAAGTGGAGAACTGCCAGCAGTTCTCCAGCAATGAAGGTTGATCAAGCCTTAAAAGCTGGTGTTCCAACTTTTCTGGAGTGCTTACGATCCCCTCTGTCTGCATAAAAGCAGTGGTGGAACACACTGTAGTACCATAGCCTCGTGAGCATCCGTTGAACATTATTTTACTGCAGAAAGTGTTGCTACAAAAATGGCGAGAAAAAGGCAATTAACAATGGAAGAGAGACTGACCATCATAACACTTAAATGTAGGTCTTTCATACAGAGAAATTGCAAAGAAAGTCAGTTCCCTTCACCATCAAAGGCACTCAGAAACTGGGGCAAACTCTAACAGGAAGAGGTCTGGCAGATTCAAAGCCACAACTGAATCAGAGAACAAGTTTCTGAGAGTTAGCAGCTTGCGTAATAGGCGGCTCACTTGCCAACAGCTTCAAACACAGCTCAATAGTGGTCAGAGTAAGCAAGCCTCAGTTTCAACTGTGAAGAGAAGACTTTGAGCTGCAGGTTTGACAGGACGAGTTGCAGCAAGAAAGCCATTGTTAAGATGTCAGAATAAGACAAAGAGGCTTGCCATTAAACACTGCCATTGGACTACTGAAGACTGGAAGAAGGTGTTATGGACCAATGAATCAAAATTTGAAAACTTTGGTTCATCACGCAGGATTTGTACGCCATCGAGTAGGTGAAAGGATGGCTCCACAGTGTGTGGCACCAACTGTCAGACAATGGAGGAGGAAGTGTGATGGTCTGGGGCTGTTTTCCTGGATCCAGGGTCAGTGAGAGGCAAGATAATGACCCAAAACACAAGTCCAAGCTATGGCAGAACTACCTCAGGAAAAAAAGAACACGATGGTCTCCAGACTTAAATCACATCAAACCGGTTTGCAATGAACTGGACAGAAGAGTGAAAGCAAAGCAACCTACAAGTGCCACATTTATGGGAACTTCTGCAGCAGATATGGGAAGAACTTTCTGAAGAATATTTGATTTCTATTGTGGAAAGAACATGGGTGTGTTCAGCTGCTATATCTGCTAAAGGCAGTTACTTTGATGAGTCAAAAGTTTAGAATACATTTTGGTCTATAAATTCATTCCATGATTTATTTTTTTTAATTCCAGTTGCTTGGTTGTTTGCTTTCATTTCAGAGAGCAACAAGACATTAAACTGCAAAATTTGTATTTAAAAATTTGAAAAAAATTGCGTGTTTTAAAACATTTTACCTGTAGTGTACATGTGTGCACTTATGTATGAACATCTAGTAAGTAAGTAAGTAAGTAAAATTTATTTATATAGCACATTTCACAGATAAAAATCACAAAGTGCTTTACAGTAAGATCAGACATACAAGTTAAAATTAATTAAATTAGTTAAAAGCCCGTTTGTATAAAAATGTCTTCAGCTGCTTTTTAAAGGAGTCAGTAGAGTCTAGACAGCGTAAAGACAACGGCAGAGAGTTCCACAGCCTAGGTGCCAGTGTCTGAAAAGCCCGATCCCCACGTGTTTTAAATCTAGTACGTGGGACCACCAGTAGCCTCTGACCTGAAGACCTAAGTGCTCGGGATGAAGCATGAGGTTTCAACAGGTCAGAGATATACTGGGGAGCTTCACCATGCAGAGCTCTAAAAGTTACAACTAAAATTTTAAAATGAACCCTAAAATTTACAGGCAACCAATGAAGAGAAGCCAAAACTGGAGTAATGTGTGACCTCTTGTTTGTACCAGTTAAAAGTCTTGCCGCTGCATTCTGTACAGACTGAAGGCGATCCAGAGCTGATTTGTTAAGACACGTAAAAAGACCGTTACAATAATCCAAACGAGAAGAGATAAAAGCATGAATAATCATCTCAAGTTCTGCCTTTGACACCAGTAGCCTGAGTTTAGAAATGTTTCTTAGATGATAAAAACAGTTCCGGACAAGTTGTTTAGAGTGTTTCTCAAGAGACATTGAACTGTCAAATATAACACCTAAGTTTCTGAGACTCGACTGAAATGAAGGGTCTAAAAAACTGATATGCTGCCTAATTTCTGAGAGCATGTGATCAGGTGCAATAATCAAAGTTTCTGTTTTATCTGCATTTAACTGAAGGAAATTGTCATTTAACCATTGTTTGATTTCTGACAGACAATTATTTAAACAAGACAATTTATACAACTCAGAAGCTTTGAAAGAACAGTACAACTGAATGTCATCAGCATAGAGATGATAAGAAATATTATTGTAACGTCTGATAATGTGGCCTAGAGGGAGGATATACAGCAAAAAGAGAATAGGACCTAAAACAGATCCTTGAGGTACCCCAGAAGACAGAACTGATGTTTCCGACAGCACATGATTTATACAGACAGTAAAGGATCTCTCAGATAGATATGACATAAACCATTTTAAAACAACGCCAGTAATCCCAAACAAGTCCTTCAGCCTATTTATCATGAGGCTGTGATCAACAGTATCAAAAGCAGAGCTGAGATCCAACATAACCAGAACAGTGTACTCTCCAGAGTCTGCTGCCATCAGAATGTCACTAGACACTTTAAGCAAAGCGGTTTCAGTGGAGTGCAATTTGCGGAAACCAGACTGGAAAATGTCCAGAACATTGTTCTTTTCCAAAAAGTTGTTAAGTTGTTCTGCAACTGTTTTTTCCAAAATCTTTGACACCAATGGAAGTTTTGATATTGGCCTGTAACTGCTTGGAAGAGATGGGTCCAAATTTGGTTTCTTTAATATTGGTTCAACAATAGCTTGTTTAAAATAGCTGGGAACTGAGCCAGTATAAAGAGAAGTATTAATTATTTCCAGAATACAGGGGCCAATAGAATCAAACACACTAATGAAAAATGATGGAGGAAGTACATCAAGGTGGCTTGAAGTCAGTTTCATTCGACCAAGCAGAGCACTGATGTCCTGTAAGGTAACAGGAGTAAAAGAGGACCAGGTATCAGAGGTAAGCAACGTGTCAATGTGATACTGAGAGGATGATGGAGAAATATTAGACCTGACAGCAGCGACCTTATTAACAAAATAGTTTAAAAAGTCATTACAGTCAGATTTAGTATAGACTGGTACATGAGGAATATCAGGAGAGACAATGTTTTTAATTGTATCAAACAATACTCTGGGATTTTTCTTTTTTGAAGCTATTAAATTAGCAAAATATTCCGTTCTGGCATTTTTTATCATGTTGTTAAGTGAGAAAATTGATTCCTTGAGATGTACCCTATGGACCTCAAGCTTGGAAGCCTTCCATAAACGTTCTAATTTGCGACAATATCTCCTAAAATTTCGAATACTTTCATTTATCCAAGGACAGAAATTTGAAGAATGGACAACATTTAGTTTCAGAGGTGCCACCGTATCTAAAATAGATTTACATTGATTGTTAAAAGACAAAATAAGTGAATCCATATCATTTTGAGCCATGCGAGGGACAAACATGGCAGAAAACCTTCTAGCAGCATCCTGGTTTATAATCCGCCTTTGGATCATCAATTTAGGAGGTGAAGGATCCACGTAAAATGACAAATTAAAGAATATACAACTATGGTCACTCACATGGACATCTTCCACACATACATCATATATATTTAAACCCAGGGAGAAAACAAGATCAAGAGTGTGGCCCTTCGTATGTGTGGGGCCAGAAACATGCTGCTTAAAGTTAAAAGACTCAGTGATAGTGATGAGCTCAGCAGCAGTGTTACAGGAAGCGTCATCAATATGAAGGTTTAAGTCTCCCAATATTACAATCTGAGAGCAAGTGTTCTCTGCATTCTGATCTTTTCTTTTTTTTTAAGTCAAAGCAAAATCTTCCACATCACTGACTTTGCTTGTTTGCTCATTATGATTTAGCTCCCATCAATTATGAACCCTTTGAGTTTGTCTGAGCATCAAAGGGACATGAAGCCTTCTTTATTTATTTACATCCTTGCTTGTCTTAGTATTCATGGGGAAAACGTTCCTACTTAAAGGTGTGCTTGTACTGTATAACACTGGCTGCCAGAGAACAACCGCAAACATCAACCAGGCTTTTAATTAGTTAAACCTCACTATGACCCTCTTGGATATTCTTTTCCCTTCAGAACAGCTTTAATTCCTCATGTCAGAGATTCAACAAGGTGCTGGGAACATCCCTCAGAGATTCTGGTCACATATTAGCATGATAGCATCACATAGCTGCTGGAGATTTGTCATCAGTTTGAGGTTATCTGAGCTTTGTGACATGGCCCGCTATCTTTCTGGAAGAAACCATTAGCAGATGATTACACTGCGGTCATGAAGGATGGACATGGTCAACAGCAATACTGAGGTTGGCTATTGCATTTAATGCTCAGTTGGCACTAAAGGGCTCAGAGTGTGCCAAAACACATGCCCCACAACATTATAATACCAGCACCAGCCCGAACTGTTGATACAAGACAGAATGGATCCATGTGGTCATGTTGTTTAAACTAAATTCTGACTCTATTCTGTGACAGCAGTGACTCATGAGACCAACATTTTACTAATCTTCTGTTCTCCAGTTATAGCCTCAGATTCTTGATCTTTGCTGGTGCCCAGTGTTATCTTCTGTGGCTGGAGCCCATCTGCTTCAAGGTTTGATGTATTATGCTTTAAGAGATGCTCTCATGCATACCTTGGGTGCACTGAGTCTTTGTTTGAATTACTGCTGCTTTCTATCACCCCAAAGTCTGGCCGTCATCCTCTGGTTTCTGTTATTACCAAAGGTTTTCACCTAGAAAACTGTTGATCAGATCATTCTCTGTAAACCCTAGAGATGGTTGTGTTCGAAAACTGTACTTCAGCAGTTTGTCCTCAACATGTCTACATATTTTAATGCATTGAGCTTCTGCCATGTGGCTGTCTGATTAGATATTTGCATTGGTAACCAGTTGAATAAATGCACCTAAGGGTGTCCTAGGTGTCTAATGCATGTATATCTAAAGCCCAGTATGTTTGTTCTTCTTAACCACAGAGGTCCACTGTTACTCAGAATAAATCCCAATGCTAACCCTGACCCACCCAAGTGACAGTTTCTCAGTACATCACAGTAAATGACTTAACTTCACAAACCAAGTATATGACACAATTCCTTAAGTGTGTGATGTTGGAAATCATTTTCTGTCCTTTACAAAATAAAATGTTGTTTCATGCACTTTCCATGTTTTATATATTTAGCATCAAAAAGCAGGGAAGCTGAAAAGAGGATGGATGGATGCAAATCCTGTGAGGATGTATGTGAGAGGTTTTCATCATCCAGTTATTGTATTACTTGCTTTTAATTGTCTTGTGTTTGTTTGTATAGACAGTCATTTTCTGTCTTGGGTTTATTTTCTTGTCTTCTTCTATTATATCTACTTCCAGCTACCTGCCAGCTCCTCCAGTGGCTTTTAGTCTTTGTCCTCTTTTGCCTATCTCTGTTTCTTCCACTGCCACTTTATTCTGACCTAGATTGTTGAGAGAAAAAGCGAGTCACTGTTGGGCTGATCGGAGGTCAGCCGTGCCATTAAGGCTTTTATGAGGTGCAGAAACTCTGGTCTGATGTAACTGACACCGCTCTGGCCTGTTCCCCTTGGGTGCTGTGGGTCACAGTTTGCCTCCATGAACTTCCATTACCTCGTAACATCTGAGTCATTATATGATGGAAATATTAGTGCTGAGTGAGGGGACTTGAGAGAGCTGCATTTAATGAACGATTGCACAACAGATGAACACAGAACAATGGCAGCTCATAATGCCCTCATGCGGTCTGAAAAATAAAGGGTAAAATTCTAGATGAAACCTTTTCTCAAAGGGCAAGAGAGTCATTTCTGATTATTGCTAGTGACCAAAGATTTCATATCATGTCATATGAAGTTTGGCCACATCCCTTAAAATGTCTGAAAACCAGTGATGGGAATAACGGCGTTACAAGTAACGGCGTTACTAACGGTTGAAGCTGTCTTCAGCTTACCGTACCTTATATCAGTTAAGCGGAAGTTGCTGTCTATGTAAGTTAAGCGGGCGCTACAGCTTTAAGCAGCTGCGCGCGCTCCCGCGGACGGCAATCGCTTTCTGCCCAACGATCACTTTTTGGCACAACACCTGGAGCTGAGGGGGCAAAACAATGGCATGAGTGCTGCTGTTTGATTAAGGAAGAATAAAGTAGTCGTGGTAAGCCAATCACACGACCACTTTAAGACAAAGCAACAAGGTGAGATGTACCAGTTTTTAAATTGTATTGATAGGCCACGTAAAACCAGAGTCATGACAAACTATATATACGCAGCGTTTTTTCCTCAATAGTTTCATCACGTTTACTGTCTAAGGACAGCGCTAGCAAGCAGTCTCTGCTTATGACCAAAATAAACCCCAAACCTGCCCTTTCGTGTTGGTGGAAAAATGCACCATGTCACCAGTCAAAGAATGATATGGCAACATGACATTTGGCTGTTTAGGAAGAGGTGGAAGTTTTAGGAGTGATGTGTTGTCTTGTGTAGTTAGTGTGTAGTGTTGTGGATAGTTTTGTGTTGTGTGTAAGAACAACAAGGCGACTGCTGTCTCCAGGTAGAAAACAGGAGTGATGCACCTGCTGCTGTCAGACCTGCAGGTATCAGGCTTGTGATGTTGTTTGTAAAATTTGTGCATATAATTTTAAAATTGTCAATTTATATTTGCATTTAAAGTTATGATTCATTAAACATGTTTGTGGTTGTTACAGTAAAAAATATAACTTTTTCTACTCGGATTTTATGTTTTTTAGATCAATTGTTTTATTACAGTATGTCAAAATGAAAACATAACTGTAAATTCAGACACGCGAGGTTGTGCTGAAAAGGATGAAACAAGGCAAAGTAAATCGTTTTCAAAGGTAAAATCAAAAGTAGTTAAAAATGGCCAATTATACCCTGGACCACAGAGGGGTTTTTTTTAAGTAACGCATTAGTTACTTTTCAAGTAATTAATTACTTTTAGAATCTTGTAACTCAGTTACTAAGTCAGTTACTTTTTTAAAGAAGTAACTAGTAACTATAATTAATTATTTTTTCAAAGTAACTTGCCCGACACTGCTGAAAACACAGCTGACTCAAACATGAACTTATCATTACACGATGAGCTCGCTGTATAAGGTGAAATCTTGCTGCAACTTATTTATTAAATAGAAAGTAGTTAATAAAAAATAAAAAGGATTGCAATATACATTCTTAGATCAGTTTTTATAGCAAACTGCACTATGTTACAGATATTTTAAGTCCTGAACAAGTTCATGTTTTGAAATGAGAGAAGTTAGCTCTTAGCTCTCATAGTTTTTCTGCCATGCCTTCCTTCACCCAAAACGTTTTCTCTCCATCCTCCACTTTCCACAATTTTAGACATGAAGCAAGATCCAAGCTGTTGTTTAGAAGAAAAAGTATGATGACATCTGTAAATTTTTGTCTGTTTTCTCTTCAGATTTCATATTAGTTCAGTTTACTTTTGCTTCATACTTTTGTATTGATCCATTGAGGACTACAGCTCTAAAGAGAGAGACCCAGACCCACTCGGTCTCTGCAACCTTCTTGAATAAAGTTGGACTAAGCCTTTATCAAAGCAGGTATTTTTGTCCAGCTCTATTTAAGCTTCTTAACTCAGAGCAGTATCATAATGAGCCGCTGAATCGGCTAAATAGAAAGCAGCCATCATTAAACTGTTCACACATCTGCTTTTTTCTACAGTGACGCGTCAAATGCGCTATTTTAAACAAGCAAATTGGTGGGTGTTCTCATTTAAGTTCAGATATTAT
Organism: Rhamphochromis sp. 'chilingali'; assembly: GCF_963969265.1. NCBI lineage: Eukaryota > Metazoa > Chordata > Actinopteri > Cichliformes > Cichlidae > Rhamphochromis > Rhamphochromis sp. 'chilingali'. The sequence continues at coordinate 9,150,827 of NC_137936.1, read as the reverse complement.
TGTTTGAAAATTCAAATTTTAGTTTACTGGTTGGTTTCCGTACTAGTTTCAGTCTTTTTACTTGTAATATGGGGGGTATTTGTTAGTGGCAGATTTAAGAAGTTCAGAAGCCATGTTACAATACAAATAGACACACTTTGTAAAGGCAGTTGACTCAGAGTCATGCAGGCTTCCTCAAGTCTCAATAAACAATTTCACCAAAGCCTCCTCAGGTAGGTTGTGCTCACAGATGTGACCAAAGCCTTTAACTAAAGCTATTTCTGATTTTCCTCTTTCCCCAAAATAGATTATATTTTTATTTTTCCTAACTTTAATAACCTTGTTTTGGAGTGTCTGTCTTTCTCAGGAAATAAGCATTGATTATCAACCCCTTAAGGCGCTTGCAGTGTTGTTGACTGTCTAGCCTTTAAGTACTGATCGAGCCTGGACATATTAACCGATGCGGATTAGGAACTTGTATAATCCATACTTATTAGGCCCTGAGGTACAGATGCACAGATATAAACAGAGGACAAATGTACTTCATTGCAAACTCAAACGAATTGCGTACATTTTATAGAAATGTGCATACATATCTCTTTTACAGGTACAACTTTATTCCAAGGATCCAGAGGGTTCTAGGCAGAGCATGGAAAACATTCAGCATCAAGCGAATCACAATGAAGGGGGGGAGCATTCCATTCTTATAAAATATAGAGCTTTAATTTATTAGTCAGCAACAACAATGGAAAGGGAGGATAAGAGTAATTTACACGAGTCATTACAATAACATCACCTTTGTGCATTTTCTTTTTCTGTTTTTTTTTTTTGCTTAATTTTTTTTTCATAAAGTCTGGATGATGCAGAAAGAAAAAAAAACATACAAAACAAACAAAACACTCAAAAACTAAAGACACTTTTAAAAAAACAGAAATACTCAACAAAAATGGTACAACCTTTCTTTGCATTTTTTTCATATTTCGTCTCCTCTCATTTAAACAAGATGATCAGGAGCTTTGATTGATTCCTGGGAATACAGACAGATCCCAAATTAAGGAGCAGATACAGATACCCATGTATGAATTATAGATGCATCTTCCCCGAGGCATCCACACTGACTTTCACACTGCCTAAAAAGAAGATATACTGGAAGCCCCTTAATGTTAAAGTAACATGAAAATAATATATTTTAAACTTGTTCTGATTTTTTGGGAATTAATTTTTTTTTTTTACAGAGGAGACTCCAATAGTTTTACTTCCTGTAGATGTGCTGTATTAACGTTTTCACCAGAACTGTCTAATAGAGGCTCTGTGTAATTAATATGATGCTTGCTTTCTATTCCCACTTAAATGACTCTCACACATATATCCTATCCAAACTTATGAGCAACATAATTTTACTTTACACTTTGACAAGATCTATAACAATGTCAATAAAAAGATGTATCGTGCTTTTTACAGGGAATATCTGAAATGACGGCATCTTTAAAGCATTTATTTTCCCCATTTTGCTGTAGTTAAGTTGGTCAGACTGCACTGTACACCCACAGAGATGAAAATAAAACAGAAGAAAAAATCCAAAACAACCACACACTATCGTATTATCTCAGAATTACAGTACAAATACAGGTTCATGCACACAATGAAAGCCAGCTTCCCAATATTCAATATTTTGGTTAGTGTCACAACATTGTTACAATGCTCTGTTGTGTATACGGGCTATTACTTTTTTTTCCACACATGAATGTCAAAGAGAAAAAAAAAAGATGTCTTGTGTGCCAAGAACTGCTAACAACTGCTGCCTGATCCGGGCACTTTCCCCTAAATGCACTGCAATTGTTTCTTCCACAATTGTGCCGTGCCCGAGTGTGCTTGTTGCATATGGCCCCAGCCAATGTCCCCTGAAATGTAAAAGAATAATGCCCAATGTGCAAAATCCTCAACCCCGTATTGCACCTCGGTCTCAGTTCAAAGGAGGTTTGCATCGGGAAGAAAAAGTATTTTTATTAATAGACTCGCAACATAACTGATCTGATTTTTGCTTTGTTTACTTTAAAAAAAAAACTTGGATTCATAGCCAGAAGAAACTGCAGGTTACTGAGAGTAGAGTACAGTAAGATTATTATCACTGCTAAACAAATGGAAATCATTTTCAGCATGATCAGTGTCTCTGCTGGCGTGTAGCAGTGGTGCTGCAGATATTTTACAATCCGTCCTCCAAGGAAGAAGAAAATAGAAGAAAAAAACAAAACAAAAACAAAGGGCAAGCACAAGATTCCTGTAAAATGACCCAGTTACAACTTTGATAATATTCGAGTAGTCTTCTGTAAGTCTGGGTTCCTATGGAGAAAATACTGTTTCTCCACAATGACCAGGACCATAAGTCAGTGGTCCCCTTGCAATATGAAGTCTCTGTCTGCGTGCATCACAGGTGTTCCTGCAGTGTCCGCATATACAAAACTCCCGGTACTTAGTCAAAGCAAGCGAAAAAAACAAAAAAACAACAGAGATCCCATCACCTCCCGTCAGGTAGCTCAATTCCCCGTTACTCAGAGCTGTAGCTCTACCCTAACAGCTCAAGAGCCTCATAACACGTTTCAAAGAGTTGCCAAAGTCATACGATGCTGGCAGATGAGTTTTGTAATGACAGTAACAGCAACAATAAAATTAACAATATCAATAATAACAATATTTGCCCCAAAGGTACCTATACACAAAGAGCATGTTTTTTTCTGTAAGTACAAAGAAATCCACAGAATGATACTATATACAACCTACAATAAATACTGTGTATCATATATCTTACTGTTTGAATGGATGTATTGGGTGTAGTGGGGTTTACTCGTAAGCCTCTTTTTTTGTCAGTTTCTCAGCTTTTTTTTCCGGTTTGTGGATATTTTTTTTTTCACGCTGCTACTTTCATTGAGTCGCTCCCAGTTTTCATGGGGTGGGGGAGGGTTGTGTTTGGGGGTGGGTTTGAGGGGGGTGCTTCAGACACAAAGTCGGGCTCCTCATGTCTCTACTCCCTGCTGCTCCCTTTCCTCCTCCCCGTCCCTGTGATGTCGGCGGTTGCGGGGCTTCTTCTGCTCCTTGAGCTCTTTCAGGTCTTTGGCCTTAAGGGGGCCCAGCAGCGGGTCTCCAAACTGCCAGTAGTCCTGGCAGTACTGATTAATCAGGCTCATCTCTGGCTGGCTCAGGATGGTCAGCAGGTCCTTGTACTGGCCTGCGCTGGGGGTCCACTGTGTGCTGCCGGAGTGGAAAGAAGATGCCATCAAACCTGCACCGCCCTCCACCAGTGCACTGTTGACAGCCCGGCTTGACAACACCACCAACTGCAGCTTGATCAGCGTGTGTTTGAAATTCTTTTCTGTGGCCGTGCATTGGTACAAGCCAGAGTCAGAGGGCTGCAGAGATCGCACGAGCAGACCTTGTTCTGTCTTCAAAATCCGACCGTCTGAGCGCATCTGCAAAGGAAGGGTTACAGTCCATTAGCAAAAGTAGTGCAATAACCTGTGCAAAGATACATGTGTATTTACTTGATTCACAAAAATAGTGCTACATATATCTTAATGAGGTTTTGTTTATGTAGCATGTTTAAGTAGATGTAACCAACATCATCTAGATTGTGTCATTTGTAGTCATCATTCTTTTGTTTCATTAATAACTGTAGTTTAATTTTTTTTTCCATTGTGTTACTTACATGTATAATTGTCTAATTTGTAGGAGTAGCGAAATGGCCAAGTGCCAAACATGCAGTTCCTCTAGTGGCCACTTGAGGTTGTCTACAAAAGTGAGTCACCTTTAGACCTTAGCTTAAAAAAAAAAATTTTTAAATGAATGAAATTAAAATTCTTTGAAAATTCAAAGTTTTGCATCATCTGGGTCTTTTCAGTTACAGGTGCAGACTAGGCTGTTAACTGTCTGCCAGGCTTCACCTCGGTTACTTCAAGTCACTAAGCCAGATCTTTTGAGTGTATTTGTGGTGTTGGTGTCCTTTGAAACAATTTTTCTTACAATTAAAAAAAATAAGTCTATGCGCTGGCTTTGGAGGGCAAAACTCTTGTTTTATGTTTGCCTGTTACTTAGCAAAATCAATACACTAAGTTTTCTAATAAAGCCTGCTAGCCTTAGCTGATAACAATAATCACAGAGGCCAAAATTAGAAAGGCTTCAAAACAGCAGTCAACAAACCAATGGGAGACAGTAGGTATGTTCATATCAGTATATCGAACAATTTGATCTCCACCTATTGCTCCAAACCTCTGCGACTGCTGGAGGTAGTGCTATTAATGTGTTTGTTTTAGGTTTTAACATAATCAGCAGAAATGAAGACGCTTAAATTTGAAAGCATGTTATAGTGTCACATAATAACAGCAAACTCATCTTCCTGGGACTAATAAGTATAGAATTTGATACTCTCAGCATAACTAAATATAGGCTTTTATCAAATATTAATAGAAACAGGTCTTATCCTTTAAAATGTAACAGGTGGAAACGATCCATTATGATATGCTGAGTCTATCATGTACAACAGACATGATATCTTATTGATTTAATTGCGTTATTAATTGCATTTCTCCCTTTTGCACTTCAGGCTGAATGTGTGAAGCTGATTCTATTTATTTGTTCCAGCATTTGATCTGAGCTTCACTGTTTGTATTTTTACATCAGGTGTCTTCACCATTAATTCTGGTCATGAGGTAAAAAGAAAACAGAGCCATCAAAAATTGTGAATGAACTGTAACTACATCTGTATGTATATCTACATATAGAAATCTGATTGGATGAGGGGAGCTTTTTTTCTTTTCTTTTTTTTTGCTCACCAGCAGCAAAGACTGCTCTGCTTTTGGGAACAGATACCATCCAACAGAATAGTCAATAAAAGAGAGGCAGCAACATTACATAGCTTCACAATAAAACTTTAACTAGATCCTGAGGGTTGTATATCACAACAGAGAGCTTTTTTTCACAGCTCCCCTTTATGTGTCCTTCCCTCCGTGCCTCAGGACAGCTGGAGGCCTGTGCAAGAAATCAGGCATCGTTCAATCACAGCCCAAAACACTTAATCACGTTAACAGATAATCAAGAGGAAATTAGACTAGAGTTATTTTTCAAATGTGTCACACTGCACATAAATCTCTCCTCTTCTCCACAGCAACATAGTGAAGAAATTAAACATTGTGGTGAGCATATCGAAAAGGAAATCTGTGGAACTGCTCATGTGTTACCAATGAAGGGAAATCCAAGCAAATTCAGTGATTCAGGAAGTCTATGTGACATTAAAAATGGATAATTATGTATTTGAGTGAGCTACCCTGTAATATAATCTGCTTGTATAACAAGAAAAATTGAGAAACACACTGTTAGGCCGCTCACTTCTTTCCTGCGGTCACTGTTATCCCTCTGCACGTGCCATTTGATGAGAGCGTGTGGAGAGCGGGCCTGACACTCCAGGAAGGTACTGCTCCCCTCCACCCCGTACTGCACCATCTCCAAAGTGTTCTTACTGGCTGCAGGGCACAGAGAGAGATTTCCATGGCAACCAAAACACTCATTACCATGAGCTCCGTGGAACCAAAATCTCAGTTGGGGCAAATTAGAAAAAAAAAAAATCCTGCCTTTGTAATTACTTTAACAGGTGCCGGGATACAGTTATACAGTTAGCAGCAAAAATGTCAACTGTCTAAATTTATTAATAAGGTAACAGCAACCCAGGAGGCACAGGAACACATGTCTTACCCTTGGAATTGAAGCCTCTGCACTGGCGGATGGGGTTCCCGTACTTGACATCCTGCCTCCGGCTACGTCTAAATGGGTCAGACCAGTATTGCCAAATAAGGAGAGAAAAACATCATAAAGCAACTGCAAGCCATTCAAAGCTGTTTGACAATACAGAAATGCAGTAACGTACTCAATGCACATTGAAATTATCACAAACTATCGTCATGTTAACATCTTTAACATCTGTGTTGTGTGTTTTTACTTGTTAAAAGAAGATGATTTATTAGTGTCATCAGCCACAAAGACCGGGACATGAACACAACTGATTAGGAATGCCACTGAAACAGCCATTCAGCCATCCAGGCAATCTCAACTGAGCGCCACTCAACACGCACGTTAGGTCAGTCAGTTAGTTATGAAGTTAGCGTAGCTCATGCTAACAGCGCTGTTGGTGCTTACCTTTTCTGTGAGGCGGAGTAACGGGAGCAGGACTTGCCATCCCAGGCGCAGTAAGGATCTCTGGCCAGACAGCAGTCAGCGCAGGCCTCGCCGTACATGTCACAGCGATGCAGAGCCAACTGGGTCAGCCCTACTGCAGATGACACATACAGCTGTTGCTGTTGAAAGAAAGAGGGCGAGAGAGGTATTTAGACTTTTATAGGAGAACTGCAAATCACACACATCAGGTATGTTTTTTAAAAAGTGCTCTATATTTAGAAAACTACACTTCAATGTAAATGCTGCTGAAATTCCAACATTAAAGCATAAGAATAATTTGTGTGACAGCGTTTATTTTCTTTCACATAAAGACCTAAACCCAGCTGGATGTGATGAGCATCCATCCTAAAACAGCAGCAGTCCCTGGATCATCGGGGGCAACACTGAGCTCATCTCTATCAGGTTGCCATCATAATTTTATGATCAGCTGTTGACATTCATCAGTCTGGCAGGCTTTGTGTAACCCTAACTCCATCTGCAGACTCGTGTCATAACGTGCAGAAGAGGCCAAGTATCTGAATCATTTTGAAAGAAAATACGGAGCTTTTAATGTCTTTTCCATCTTTTCTTTCTTCATTGTCTCCCAGACTTTTCTATGAATTATGAGGGAAGGGGAAAAAAATAACGGGAATACAGCTGTAGGCATGTAGCTTGTGACCTTTTTCGAATCACATCATTAATTTCTTTGGAGGGCGGGTTCCTTTTCTCCTGTGTGAGCAAAGGTTAGGTAAATCAGTTAGTGCAGACAGGCTTACCCTTTTGGACGAGATCTTCATTGTAGTTATAGGAGTGGGGACCTTGATGTAGAAAATGAGAATGGGGAGCACAGTGTGTTACAGTCAGTTTAAGCACAACAGACACACATAGCAAAACAGAAATAAAAAGGAGGGTGACAGAGAGAGAGAGAGCAATCAAAGCTGACCTTGAACACCTCGACTTCCTCCAGGACCAGCTCCTCTGTCTGAAGGTCATCTCTAGGCAGCACAATGACTTTCTGTACCGTTCCCTTGTCTGTGGACCACAACACACACACGTCAGTTACACACCGACATCCTCACACCCCCGCCGCTTGTCAACGGGCCCTTGGATTTCCATTTTATTTTCTCAGCAACCTTTAACAGGAGATAATCCTCATATCAACAGGCCGCACTGTACTCTGTGTTTCTGTCACACGGCTCTCTTTGGTTCCCTCAGTGACACGAAGCTCTGTTCTCCTTGGAACACTGACTGCTGCCGCCATGACAAACCTTTCCCGTCATTCTTGCCTTGACCTATTCATTTGGATGCCGTGAGATGTTCTACAAAGAGTTCCTGTGAGAGGGGACACCTGAGATTTATTATGACTTCTGCTCTAGCCCCGGTGCAGGACTGAAAGGCTGCCTCTGACAGCGGCTGAAAGGACACACATTCCTCCAAAGTGGCTGCCGTCACACGCAGGCCCATTAGTCTCTTCCTCATAATGCACAGATGCACAAAGAAACCGGTAAGGAGGCATCACACACGACATGTAAAGGCAGCATACTGAGCTGTGGCGGCTGTCACACAGGGGCCTTATTAAAGGCTCACAGACAAATCTCTCTGACACCAGTGGGCAAGATTAAGGTGATGCGTATGCTCACTGTACTCCTCCTTCCTCCCTACTTTTCTGTTTCTCCGCTTTACTCCCCCCCCCCCCCCCCCGCTGCTGATCCACCCCCGCCCTCCAGGTACAAATCTCCTGTTGTTTACTCCATGAGAAGACAGCGAGGTAAAAGCCCTTTGATTGGTTAAAGTTCCACTCCAGCACAAAAGGGGAAGAATGCTTTTCTCCTAATGATAAATGATTGCAGGGGAGCCAAGCCCTCCACTTACATGAGATTTATTTCCAGGGGGCTGGGGCATTCTGCTCTCCATTATTCAGTGTCCCACTGACACTGTCAGTCACCATTCCCCGACTCTAATCAAAGGGGTCGCGGGTTCAGACTGACTTCATTTATACACATTCGTTACAAATGACCCACAAATGGAGAACTGGCTCCACGGATCATTTCTAACACATAAAGTTATTGCACTTTTAGAAAAGCACTCACCAGTTCCTAAGAAGAGCACTTCATAGTTGCCGTCTGCAGCTGCCACCTGGTCCACTGTAATAGTGGTGAACTCATAGTCCACGTTGGTCCGAACCACCAGGGGGCGCTTGTGCACTGGGTACACTGCGTTGTGCATGGCAGGGTGATTCCTCATAAAGTTAATCACTTCATCTGGATAGTCCTTAGTGGACTTCATGTTGGGGGTGAACGTACCTCCGGGGCACTGGAAGGGAAACAATAACATTCTCTGCATGAGTACCACAAGCCGAAAAAATTGATGTGAATAAATAAAAAAATGCCTGGTGAAGAGCCTGTCCTGCAGTAATATTTTAAGTTTGCTTATGCTGATGCTTGCATCTAACTCGAGCTGTTTCTTAAGTTAGATAGAAGGCCCTGTTATGCCAGCTTGCAATGGGATTTATGTCCAGGGTCAGCGAGAGGTGAAGCTCACCGTGCCAGGTCGAGGGTAGGGTATCTTCCCGGTGTAGGCCACCCACTGGTAATTAGGTCCCTCCTTGTGGGCAAAGGGGCCATTGAAGACCATCCGGATGTCAGCCATAGAGTACACACAAACTGCCGAGCCTTTGAACACAGAGCTGTGGAGGAAACACAAAGTGAGCCAAAGACAAAAAAAAAAGGGTAACTTAAAAAAGAAGCAGGAACAGAGCCTGCTCAGGATCTGGTGTGGTGCACTAACCCAGAGACAGAGAAGACTCCATATATGACAGGATTTTTTATATCCTGTGTTGGTCGTATGTAAACATCTCCTGTGATGGAAAAAGAGAGAAGTCAGGTCAGTGCAAAGCGCAAGCACTCTTCTTCACTAATATTTACAGTTGTTTCAGTGAGTCCAGTCACTCTCAGCTAGTGGGGAGGCTGAGATTTGAAACCAACCAGCTTGTGTTAAAAAAAAATACACAACTGCATTTTTAGGTCTTGAGCATGGCTATAATAGTTGATATTAAGACATCTATAAAATCCATGTTAGTAGTGCACATGATGTGTTATTTGTTTATTGCATAAACCTGGAAAATCTGTGCCGGTGCCTTATATTGCATGCATTTATACATCCAGCCTTTACGTAATCAAATAAAATGACACACAGGAAATGAATCTACTGTAGTATTTACAAAACTGCGGGAGCTTTTTACAGCTTCAAAGAACTTTAGCAACCACAATATTATAACCTATCACCTAATCATCCCATATGAAACAATCCAAGCCCCAAACAGGCATTTAAAGTCGAGCTGTGAAAGCAAACAGTCTGGATATCTACAGTCTAGACTGGAGGATTGCTAAACCCCGAGAGATTTCCCAGTAAAATTTATACACGGTTTTCTATCCTTTTCCAGCATCCATAGCTCACGTTTTCCAATTTTAGAGAAAGGAAATATCTCTTCTCTCCCAAAGGAGAACTGCATCATACAGTATGCGTTCAGGCCAGTTTTAGAGGTATTTAAATCATAGATGCTCACCTCCAATCCTCTGACAGCAACAAATAGGAAGTAAATGCATGATTAGTGATGAGTCTCTCTGCTCTTTAGTACCTGGCCTAAATAACAGTCCCAGGAGGCATATTCAGTCTACAATAGGAAATGGCCTTCAGTTTGAAAAAGAGAATGCACTCCCAACCTAGCTGAAAACGACTAGGAAAAATCTTCAAATGTGGCTGTTAGAGCTTGCAACGTGGGAGAATAAGGGTGAACTATAGAAGAAGCTATACCAGTCAAGATTTATGCACTCTCGGTTCCATATAGACCAGCATGAGAAATTAGCTGTCAGACTGTTATGTAGATAGAATGATACATGGGTGAGATAAGCTATCTTTGAATCTGAACTGCAGGGTTTTGGGCTTGTCCACATTAGCGAGGCTGTACAGTCTTCCTCTGGGGACTGCGTGCAGCTGTGAACTCATCTCAGGAGGAAAAGGATACAGCTCAAAGATAGCGGGCACTTTGCCCTTCTTTTTGAGTGGCTACCAGTTTCACACCCATCCACACACCCACATCGCCACGCCATCTTCCACAGCTGCCAGAGGCAGAGCAGGGAACGGTCACGGCTTTAGCGCGTTCACAGCACGATGGGCCGTCACGGGTGTCACACAGCAGATGATCCTTGTCGTGACACCCAGCTGGTGCTGTTTTACTTTCACGCAACGAGATGCAAGTGCGTGCACATGTAGACAAGACAGCACCGAGGCCAACATACAGTAGAGTTATACAGTCGCTAAAAACAGATCAAGGCTTCAGGGGAGAAAAGCTACGTGAGTTCCAATAAAAGCTAGTCTGACAGGACAGGGATGAGTTTGCTCCAGGGAATGTAGCATGTTAATAACAACTAGGAAAGGATCCACATACCACAACCAGCTCTTTTTATTTTCATTTGGCAATAATATCTCAGCCATCACGCATCCAATTTTATTTAAAAAAGAAACAAAATAAAAGAAAAGGTTTTCTGTTTGAGTGAACAATTACTATTCTTCTCTAGCATATCTCACTCCTTCACTCGTTTCCTCTTGCTCTCTGGCTTTTCTTCTCCCTACCTATTGATAAGAAATGCATTTTAAAGCATTGCCTGTATAAAACATAGAAGCTTTATAATGGTTAACACTATTTTAGATCATTGTGGGTCATTTAGGTAAAAACTGAAAGACAGAGCAAAGAAAATGTTACATGTTCCAACTGCAAAAACTCCCAAGGTCTCAGACGTGATTTGCCAAAACGTTCTACATCAAAGACAACAGCTGCTCTGGATGTTTGAAAAACTCCTCAGTAAATGGAACGGTACTTACGCGGGGTAATAATAAGTTATACATTCATATTTTAAAGACTCTTAGAGAATGGCAGGGTTAAGAGTCTCCTCACTCAAGGATATCTAGCTGAACTGAGAACGTGTCCCAGCTTGAAACCATTTTCAGATGCGCAGTTACAGTACTGCTTTTATTCGACATGATAGTGGATGTTTGTGTAAACTTTGGAAAAAGACTTTTCCAAAGTTTTCATGTCACACAAGAGGTAGCCTCAACATAGGTAAATAAACAACACACTGCACAAAAAAGACATTGTTTAGATGTTTATGTTGTAGTCAGAAACATGTCTGGAAGACATTAATAATACAGTCCAGCAGTCATAAATAAAATCTGGATCTGACAAAATGTTAACAGGGACTGAATGAACTGTGGGGGGGGTTTTCTTCTTTCTTGCAGATGTTTGTAGGAGTCTTTCATCTGAGTTTATTACATAACTGCAACTGGATCTGTAGAGAAGTCATCTAACTAAAAGAGCTGTGCGGCAGAGTTTCATTTACTTGAGATTCTTAGATTTATGTTCCGAGCTCTACAATAAAAGGTGCTGGGCCTTTCTGAATGGAAACTACATGTTCTCCCTGTGCCTGCAGGAGTTATCTCCTGGTACTCCAGCTTCCTCTAACAGCTCAAACCTTAACTGTTGGCTGTAGGTGTGAATGTGAGCGTCAATAGGTGTCCCTCTGTGTTAGCCCTGCAACAGATGAGAGGTGTCCAGGGTCTACATGACCCATGAAAACTGAAGAAAATGGATGGGTTTAGTATTTAGTGGTTCTAGTAAGTGGATATTTGGGCAGGCTAGTTACTTTCCCTGTTGTTTTTTTAATTATTTATTTTTCACGATTATAGAAGATGCCTGTTATAGAAGGGGATGTCATATTCATTCATGAGAGTTGCACAAATGTTCTCATCTAACTTTTAGGAAGAGAACATTTTGTTGTATTTCCCAATGATCTCCATTGTGCTCAGTAGTTTAAGGCCCTCTTAACATCCTAAAATTGCCGCTTTTGTCTGCAAAGACTAACTCTCCAGCTAAAGAGCTTTTCAAACATTCAAACTAGACAGTAAATGTGATGCCATTTGCATGAAAAAATTGTGTCCCATTTATTGTCTCCTCTAGGAGTCCTTGGCAGGGATGCTTGCTTTGTGTAGCCGTTCCTTCTCTCTGGGCTACTCTGGCATGCCCGTCCTTGTTCATTCAACAAGCCTGTTCCATTAAACATTTACAGCCTTATTCAAGAAATATCCAAAAGATTCATCATCGGCGCCAAACACTGACAGCTCCCCGGCTCACAGAACCGCTCTACAATGCACAGTGTCTGTTTCAACACCGACTGAACTAGGTAGAGACAGAAGCCTTGTTTGTAACTGCAAAGGCAGCTCATTCCTACTTGTGATTTGTGGGGAAGAGGCTGCACAACACAAAAAGGCCACCGGGTTTTCAAGTGTCACTTTCCAAATCGTTCAGAGGTATAAAATAAATGTCAACAGTAAAAACAAATAGGTGTTTGTTTGTTTTTAACTGCAGTCAGGTGATGATAAAAGCAAGGACTGCAATGAAGAGAAAAAAAAACTAGCATGGCATAGCACTGTTCTTTCTTAAAATTAGTTCAAAAGCAACAGCGGGCACACAGAAAATCCCCCTATCAGTCTTTGTCTCCATTTCCAACCAGTGGTGACAGACAGAGGACGAGTTTCCCTCAGACAGTCTAATAGTCTCACAGTCACAGACATTCCTGCTCGGTGACCCCATTCGTCCACCATCAGGCCGCCGTCTCCTCACTCACACACACACATGCACACAGACACATACACTTACTTTTGTTTTAAAAAAAAATCTCGAAAGTAAATGACAACTACAGTGGCGGGGTTATGGGTGTCAGTCCTATTACAATACGGTGGATGGGCCTACCATATGGTTCAAAGACTGATGTGTGTGGGTGTATTTGCACTCTTGGCAGGTGCTGCAATAGAACCAAACCCTGCAGAGAACTATTGTCTACTCACTATTTCAGTTGCGATTGTACATGACAGAAAATGAAAATGAGCACGTCTCAAATAAATCCAGTCACGCCATTTTTTCCTTTGCCATTCAATACCCACTGTCAGAATGATTAACTGCACAAAGAAGAAGCATGGCTTCTGTCAAAACGTCGGGTGTAACTAAAGTTGTGGGAGGATGCGTAAGTAATGCTGACTTTTTTCTTTTTTTTTTTTTTGAAAAAGTGGAATTTCAGTGTCAAAACGACTACATTCAAACACACACATTTAATTTTTACAGTGTGTAATTAGACCGATTACAACAATTACAACTTGATTTAATACATCAGGTGCACTAACTATTTCAATCATGAGTTAATGACTTCCCTCATATTACTTGAAAAGTGCCAAAAGACTTACGTGAGATTTAAATGTGTTTTTCTGATTCACACAGCTACACTGCTGATAGAGATGCTAATCTGCAGACTAATTGCTAATAAAAAATAACTGTGAGTTAGCAGCCCCAAATGTGTAGGATGTAAACTGAAAAATAAGCAGTGAGCACCACCGCCCACAGAGAAGGCATTGCGGAGCTTGCAGCACATCTGATTGACAAGGAAGTCTATAAAACATCACCCCACCCCCACCATGTAACCTACTCATTTCCACATCAACAAAAAACAGTGGAAAGAAACACAGCATGATGCGGGTTTACAGTCCTTTGTACTCACTGAGCTCGTCAAAGTGTGTCTCCATGCCGTCGGCCCCGGGCACAGAGCAGATGAGCCTGGCCTTCAGGAAGGTGCTCCACTTGTTGACCAGACAGCAGTGACCTCCGTCGTCGTTCTATTTTTTGGGAAGGGTGGGGGTGGACACAAAAATACAGTTTCTCCATCAGTTGCATCCTCATTAGCCCTCACCCCACCCCCTCCTGATTTAAAAATAAAAAAAGCCCAGGTGGAGCCACCCACACATACGTGTCTCTGATTTGCAAAGACAGGAAGCTAAGGGGGGGTGCTGATGGGGTTAGGTAAACACAGTTTCCTCCTATTTAGGCTCTCCCATCTGCGATGGAGTGAAGCCAGAATCCATACCAAGATATTTCGAGAATGTGTCACACTTTGTAAGAAATTGTCTTTTTTATAGTAATTTTTTAAGGGTGGCCAACCTTCACTCTCTTTATGCTTTCCCATTTGGGAAGTTGAAATGTTTTCATACTCTCTACCATAAATGAACCAAGTGTAGTTTTGGTGGTATGCACGGTGCGAAGAAATGCAAAGAGCATCCAGATGTGTGGCGAAGTAAGTGTGACAGGCTGGGGTCTCCATAGCCCACCAAGAGGGGGATGAGTGTTTGTCTGTCGGGTCAGCACCTGACCCCAAATAAATACAACAGTGAACAACAGATGTCTATTCATATTAATGTACAGAATTCACCTGCTTGCTGCTACTGCTGCACATTCACCCAATGTATATACTACATATATATATGTATAATGTTTTTCCTCTACACCCCCCCCAATTTTTTTGCACATGTCGAGGAGCGTGTCAGGCTACATTTCACTGTGTGTTATACTTGTATAACTATGCATGTGACAAATAAAGAACCTTGAACCTTGAACTGAGGCGCACGTTTTGTACTCCGAACCGTTCTCATATTCCTGCTGTTAGGCTCACACGTGCACGCAAACTTGTAAGACAGGAACGTTTAATGTGTAAATACAACCAGCTCAGTAAGATGACACAGTGTGCAGGCCTTGTGATCCTGTGTTTTAGGACTACTAGTGACAATATCAGTGCAGAGGGAGATCCTGTGATCAGAGGTCAGAGGGCAATCTGACATACAGAGGGATCCATTGTTAGCATGAAGGTTAAAGACACATGTGGAGTCCAGCAAGTTAACAAGAGGTAAATACAAGTCCTTAGCCCATACACATTTAAAGACAGTGGGTGCTTCTCACTGGGAGACTCCAGACTTTTATTAATCACGCTGCAGTTTCTCTTTTCATCAGGATCACACCTCAGTGGAAGAATGCTCCTCAGTGTATACACACCAGGCAGATACGTCCGATACGGGACTGGGTCACAGGAGTCTGGCCCATCTCAGAGGACTTCTCTCGGAAGAAGAAATACAGCTTGTCATCATTTCTCTCGGCACTATCCGGGATGAGGTGTATGTGGACAAAAGTGGGGTCTGTGGGGAGAAGAAGTGGTGAGATGTTTATGTGGACAGTGATCTGGGGAAAACATCTGGTTTGAGATCTTTTCTAAACTTTCAGCCTTTCCTGTTTATCACTTGCTGAGGCTTTCTAAACATCTTCAGAAAACAGCAATCCTTACATTTTAGCTATATTTTATAAGCTTGTTTGGATAGCACGATAAGGAGCTGTGCACAAAAGGCCGCGATCAGTCTTGTGTATCATTTATAGGCTAAATAGGACTGTTACCGTTCAGCCATCTGGAGTTGTACTGATCTGTTCGCATGGCAGTCTTTGTCCCCAAAGTACGGAAAATGGCAGAGTCTGTTCCCATAAAGTCAACATAGACCCCAGCGTACAGTTCTCCATCTGAGAAAGAGAGAAAACACTTGAGTTTCGTGAGATTCCTCGACTCTGACATTATTCCAGCACCACCCTTGGCACGAACCACCAGCTTTTATTTCAAAAAGTATATTTAGAAAAATCATGACGCTCTTCAGTTTCACAACACAGAAGCTAAGCATAACAAAGTCATCATCTGCACATGCGAGTGGTCAGGACGTGGTTGCAACTTGAGACGTAAGCAACTGACATTTAAATGGCTGATAAACAAGGTAAGCCTCCACTGTTCTCATTGTCTCCTAATAATATGTCAGCATTTTGGGGCTGTACTGCTTTAAAACACTATAAGTAGCTTGTATTCTTGTACCAGTACAAAGTGCTTGTTTAAAGGATTAAGACAAAGAAAATTATCTTATGACACGAAGGAGATAAAGATACTCAAGCGTTCAACAAAATTCTCATTTACATACTTTTGGGCCTCTTGTGTGGTAGTCAGACCTCAGCCCACTACAAATGTCTTTTTAATTCTCTAAAATTGATGTGCTCTACAGCTTTTAGCAAAAATTACTAAAATAGGAGTATATAGTTCGTTTCTTGGGGATTTTTTCAGCTGCAAATTAACAAACACTTTGCTGATCCGCTGAACACAAACAACAATCGACACTGTCATAAATGCAACTGTATCAATGGTGGTCAGATCCACTATAAAAATTTCTTATTTTTAAAACATTAAATTCATTCATATTTTCTCTTATTTCAGGGTATTAACTGTGTGCTCCTATCAATACAAACTTCAAACTTCCTGAAACAGCCATCAAATGCACTTCATTAAGACATGAGATATGAGCACTCCCGTGTGTGCAGACTGACAAATGTATAAAAACAGCTTTGTTAAGCCACAGGGAGGAAAGGTGTTGGTCTTCCAGCTGTTGTGTGGGCCCCACTGGAGAGCAGGTGTGCCTCTCAGGGCTCTCAGAGATGGAGAATGGAGACAGTAGGAACAGGAAACACTGTTGTACCACCATTATACTCAATGTCATGGTCCCCGGCAGTACTATAGGGAGATTGATGATATATCATTAAAATGTCCACGGATGATAGGATACCTAATGCGGTGGCGCATCGAGCAGTCAGCGGTCAATGGTGAATCTATTTTTGTGGTACAGGGTTCTTAATCCTTATCAACACTAACAACAGTGTCCCTTACATGACGCTAACTGGTGGATGTGGGAGGTAAATCCATCTTGGATGACAGTACTGGTTCCATACTGGTCATCTGGCACTGCGCTAATGCGGGAAAACAGTGCCAGTGATTTACACCCGCCGCCTCGACCCACAGAGAGAAGATCGCCTTTCACTGGTGGCAACTGTGCGGCCTGGACCTGACTAAATGACCTTGGGCAGTGGCACAGAGGACACTGGCTTCATGAGTGAAACAACAGATGATAAGACATTTCATCCAAACCTAATCTCACTGAAAATTGAAAATCATCTAACGGCTGAAACGTGAAAAAAGCGAGAGCACACAATCGTTTTGTTAATATTTTGCTTCACTGACTTTGTTTGAGGCATTGATCCCACATATCAGCACACTGCCAAATTAAGTCAAAGTTTTAGTTTTTCAAATGGTAATACAATAACTATTTATTTTTTTATTTTTGCATGTCAGACGTATTTAGACTTGAAGCCACTAATTCCTCAGTGGAGGATATAAATATTAATAGTCACATATTACTGAGCCCATTGCAGTCCTAAGAAGGAAAAATTCCTAGTGATTCTAGCTAAACTGTGGGAAAAAGGCAAAGTGACAAGGACACTTGACCTGACCTTGTGGTTATCACTGGCTAACAATAAAAAGCTCTTTACAAAGTATGCCAAACATAAGCCCATTGAAGATCATATAAGGAGAAATGGAAGAAAAGATGAAGAATCCATATGAGATGACACTGCTGTTGCTAGAAGGAACTGTGCTGGACCGTGCCTGTGCCTGCAATCCCATGTGACCAAACCCAGATGATACTTACTGATCAAAGCTGACACGCTGTTGAGCTTCGGGTCATAGGAGCACTTTCCTTTCCCAGATTCTACTTTGCCCGGTTCCAAATGGAAGATTTCTTCCTGAAATGGAAAAAAAAAATCATACAGAGATGGCAATAAATTCAACACTCTCCATCTTGTCACTGTGATTCCCTTGTGTAGGGAAAATGAGGCAGCATATGCGCTGCCTCTGACTCCTGCGGGACCTATAGGTCCTGATGGGGGATGAAGTATCAAAATAATGAGTGTGTGTTCATACAGAAAAAACACATGCAGGAAAAGCGATGGATTTCTAATCCATCTCCATGCCACTCCACTGTAAAAAACAATGTGCTGCGGTGCTGCTTCTCTCGGCATAATAAAGCTGCATGCCAAATATCTCTCAGCTTCTCTGTGCCTATGGGTGTGCAGGTCGACTCGTGACACCTGCAATCCAGCAAAGTGAAAACAAGTCTGCGATGGAGGCTGGATGACTGATGCTCACTGCTCATGGCATCCCAGCACGCAAGCACTGAAAGGTGATTAGCAGGAATTTGCGTATGATAGTGGGGAAAATGAAACAGTGGCACGCAATGACATGTCCTGTAGCTCCGCCGCAAAAACCAGAGCACATCCAATCCCTATTTTTTTACTCCCAGCAGGCCGAGATGAAGACATCTGTGTCGGTGTCCGTCAGCACTTATTTAGGAGCACTGTGCCAAACTCCCTTCACTAGATCATACACGCAACCCTTTACATCATCTTTGATTAAAATCACCACTTGCGCCGATAAGTAGATGGCAGCTTACTCAAAGCCATTCTGGAGAAAAACCCAAAAACGGTCACAAACATTTATGTGTACCGGAGGGAAACTGTGCCCTGAATGTGTTTTTACAACCCTGCTATAAAATGTGACCCTTGAGAAAAGGTTGAAACACGTGTAGAAAAAGAATCGGCCTGAAAAAGAAAACAGTTGAAACACTTTCAAAGTGTCCCACTTCACATAAAGCCCTGTTGTCCTTCAAAAGTCCCTCTCTGCTTTTTAAAGTGCTTGGAGAGCTCAAACAGAGAAGACATGTTGAAGTATGTGACTCTTTTATTTCCTCAGCTCCATAGCTAGTTGGCTACAGATGGCTGGTGTTTGCTCTAAGCTAACAGAGCCTGCTGTGGGAGTGGGTCAGATGCTGACTAGTCCTGTCGCCTCTGTGGGAGAGCCTGAATAACATTCCTACAGAAGGCGGAGGGCTCTTTGGGGTGAAGAACTGCTGGGTGTGACACCCTCGAATGTCTGATATGATGAAGAAGAATGATTCGGAAATCTGCTCTTTACAGCTCCAGCTAAATGCTAAATAGAAATGACCGTGTCATGCATTGAACAGCAGCAAAAGCCTGTTTAATTAAACGTGGGCCGTGTATCTTTTGTTTTTTTTACAGCCGGATCAGCCATTTCCAGTTGATTAGCCAGCTCTCATGCAAAATGTGGCATTTAACACAGAGGCAAAGCACCAAAAGGACAAAGGCTAATAAGACAGGGTGCTCAGACAACAAGACTTACACAAAGGAAATGTGAATGAAACAAGGAGAAAACGAAGCGACGTGAAATGAAATGCATTTTCAAATTACACTAAAAATGTCGAGATCGTGCAGGGACTGAAAAACAGTGCATGGAAAATATTACAGAGATGAACAAACGATGGCCAGGTTAAAGATGGTATCGACAAAATGGGCACAGACACAAAAAAGGGGAGCATGCTGCTGGTGATCGGTTCGTGCAGACAGGGCCCGCATCGCACCTTGAGTCCGAGTGTCTCGTGCACCGCACTGGGTTCAGCTGCACGGTTAGCCCTTCCTCTGGCTTGGGCCATCTGCAGATACATGGACGTCTAAAACAGGAAAAAGCAATACATTCTCGGCGTTACACTACTGATGAGGAGGGATCAAGGCCTTTCATGACCTTGCTGCAGATTGCTTGAGCCTGTTTTGACCTCCAGACATGAGACATGAGAAACTCCCTAAACCCTGAACTTCTGAGATCAATATAATACAAGCGCGTAGGGAAAGGATAAAGAAATATGTACGCAAGACTGTGCAGGGAATGCGGGTTTCTTTATTGGACCAGATGGTGGAAAAGGCAACAATAACAGTCCTCTATTCTGTGGTTTTGTCAGTAAAGGCTGTCACAGTATGCCACATACACACCCCTAAAATCTGCTGGCACTGCAAAACATTTAGCTACGAGTCTTTAAGCGCATCTTAGGAATGTTTCTTGCGATGGTAAAATCTATTGATAGAAATCCATCTGAATTAAGAATTACAAGTGTTCCTACAGTATGTGTGTCAGGATATGTGTGTGTACATGCGTCCGTGCAGAGTTTACCCCCTCTTGTTTTTACAGTTGTGGTTAACTCCACAGACCAGCTGAGAAAGGTGCTCAGGGGTGTATGATTTGGACCTGTCAGTGTGACAGAGAAAATAACAGCCCTCTCATTAATCCACTAGAACTGGAACATTCCACTTGCACCCCATAATGGGAGCTCCCACTTGCAATTACCCAGCATCTCACATGGTAGAGGCTGGCGGGTGGCCTGGATGGATGCATGAAGGGGTGGAAGGATAGGTGAGTGACTGGGTGGAAGCCCTTCATTAGTAACAAGCTGTATGCAGCAAGGGGCTCGAGCAAGCTGTGCTCGCTGTTGCGATTTCTCTGTGATCACAAGGGAAAGTCAAATGGGAAATTTACTTTTTATTTATTGCCTTTTATAAAAGTCCCCTGGTCACAATTAGGGAGCGAGTGTGATATTTAAAGGAAAGTGAGGTGTTAAAGAGGAGTACGGCAGCGTAAGCGGACTGGCTAGGTTTACGAAATTCAAGAGGTCCCATTAAAGATTGAGACTAAACAGAGTAGCTCTAACGGCACACTGGGGACAACAGCTGTGTGCTGGTGAGGCTGGTGTGCTGGCTGCTGGGGACACAGGGTACCACAAGCAAGCTTAATGATGGAGCAAAATCATCATAAAGGGAGCTTAGTGTAGGGCGGATGGAGAGTAAGGCAAACCATATCATTCATGATGTAGATGGAGGAAGTTTTTAATGCTGCTAAGATCAACTTCTCGGCCTCTACATTCCTTTGTAATTCTAACCTGAGGTTTGCGTCCGCGGTTGACAAAGGTGCAGACCGGATTGTAAGCTCCTGTCCCACAGACGTACAGGTGAGTCCGGTTCCATGGCTCAATTAGACGAATGAAGTTTGCACACTCCTCCTGGAAACACAGACATTGAAGGAAATTAAATAGCAGTTCATAGTTAATCTTTACTGCCAGACCTCCTGCTGATTTACTGAATGCTCACTGATTCTTATTAAAACTTAAAAATCTGCCAGTAATAATGTGCTTCTATTTGTATTTTGGCAATATATCAAACTATCAGCCAGCAGTGCTTGGTTCCCGAACTCAAGCTGGCACAAAGAAGGATTCTGGGCTTCTCTGCTCCATTCCTGTCTCATTGGCTAGACACGAGGGAACCAGAATTTTACTGGGCCAGGTCCAACTCCGCAGGTAATTCCATTTAACAGGTTCATCACATTAAAACTGATGTGAACAGATGAGGGAATTATATATTTTAAATGCAATTTATTTAAAAAAAAAAAAGATATATTTTATTTTTTCAAGCTATCAAGTTTAAGGAAACAACTTTACTCGGGCAATCCTGCTCTTGGTATGTGCATTTTCAACGCGCATACTTACATTGGCATCTTTCCCACTCACGAGGCACTCCATTCTTCTTTGTTCAGGCACTGGCCAGTGGATCTGCAAGAGTGGGAACGCGGGACATTTTATAGCTCCAGCCCAAACCGTTATACATCACTGGCATTTATTGCATATTTGGATTAAAATTTTAAAAGGGATATCCACCAAGGCTAATATAAGTCCTGTTGGGATTGTCATAGACCAGTTACAGGGTTTTAATGAGCTGCACCAGAAACAAAAAAAGAAGAAGAGTAGTCCAACAAAAACTTGATGTGAGCAAACCGAAATGTCTGCTGCTGGGGCAAGAGTGGGGAACATTTCACTTTGGGTAAAACTGCAGTAAAGGTGCTGGCTTTATCCCACGGTAACAGCCCATTTTAAGGCCCAAAGGGAGAAAAGCATGGGAAAGGTCTTACAATACGTGGGTTCTTGTTGATGTCATGGAGGTCCAGGGACAGGATGTGGTCCTTGCTCCCAACATACATTCGATCATGGTCCTCATCCATACGAAGGATCCGATAGTCAGATGTGTTGATGAGGTAGGCGAAGTGATGAGCGGTACCAGTGGATCTCAGTTCTGTATGGAAACAGAAATGCATTGGTTACCGACAGCTGCAGCTACATGTGCGCATATTCGCGCGCACACATGCATGGGCAACTGACACATTCCTCGTGCCACTCCTCCGTGGACTTATCTGATGGTTTTTCACCGACACTTGTGTAACAGAACACCACTCATTAGAGACAAGTGCTACTGAGTGTCTGTCAAACAGCACTGATGGCTTAATACCTCCTGAGTGGATCAAAGGATCTAGAAAGTCACTCGTTAGTGGCAGTCTGTGGGAAGCCAGCAAACACAGAAACAGTAGACCAGCAGTTAGCTATGATGTTCATACTACATAGTTCATGGAATAGGGTAAGGCACAACATTTCATTGCATGCTTGGACACCATTCTCTGAAGGTCAGACAAGTGTGCGCTTTCAGCAACACAATGCAGTTGACACGTCCTCGCATGTCTACAGTAACCCAATCTCCCTATAGACTCTGTGCTGGAGTGTTTGTTTGATATGTTCTGCTTCGTTCAGCAACCAAGTACAGGCAGAGCAAAAGGCCACGGCTAAGACAACAAAGGCCCCGTGTCCCACCATACATAAACACACTCCTTTGCAATCTATAGGGTAAGAGGCCTTAGACGCTGGCATTCAGATACTGTTGGACAAACAGAGAGGTTTCACTCAAACAGCAGGAAAGTTCCCATCCTCCATTTAGCCTTCTTCTATAATCGAGAGATCACAGGCACGGATTTGAGGTTAACCCAGAGTTAGCCACCAAAACATGGCAGAAGGAAACCAAAGGATAAACCGTTACATGCAGTTAGCTGCATTTGACTGGTTAAATGTGACATAGTTGAACACTGGTTTGCCGGCGTGTTATTAAAGGAGCGAACGCACAGCCAGTGTGGCATATCAGACCTTGAAGGAAACACACTGTAGCTTTATAATGGCCAGTTTAAGATTTTTTTTAATTTTTTTTTTAACAAGCTCTGTATGTGTAGTCATGTATTGTGGGTTTGACGTTACTACGAGGTTGTTAGGTGTTTCTGAAGAAGAGGTCTGGCCACCCAAGCATGCAAAGACATCCACATGTCCACCACTGGTCCTTAAAATAAACACCATCTAGAGACCTTTTTAAACAGACTCCCTATGGAATCTGATATTGCCAGTCTTTTGAGCCAGATCTAAATTTAGCACGGGGGTTACGTCAATAAGCAAAGATTAATAGCATTAGATATTCTATATTTATACAGTTTGATTTAATAACTGTGCCCACCAATGGAACGTTTACAGGTCAGCAGAGTGATTGGCAGCTGTCAGCCCCGCGTAGAGGAGCTGCAACATGTGGCTGGACCCTGTGATTATTTGTGTTGAGTCTTAAGTTGAATGATGAGTCCCCATACACTCTAGGCCAAGTGCACACTGGATAAGAATGCATTGTGCACACACACGCACACATATACACACACATTCCGAGGGCCAGTCGGGGCGCCCCCCCTTCTGAAGCAGGTTGTCAGCGACTTCTCAGTGTGTGTTTGTTGTCAGAGAGGAGCTGGACGGGACCATCTGTCAGCCGAATAGGAAATGTGAACAGCGCAAAGCAACAACACGCCCTATTGAGAGGCGCACATTAAGAAACAAACACATGTACTCTAATCTCAGGCCAGACTGAATTCTATGTCACAGGTAGAATTTACCCCAAATGTTGTGCCTTTCCTCGTGACTTATCCTTCATATTTGCATGTAATGTGGTCTCCACCATAGACATCACCTTTTAGAAATCCATTTAACTACAACAGAACCTGGTTACAAAAAGGCGCGCCACTCCACCTACTGGATATCATTGTCTTTTCTGTCAGTCCCTCTTAACTCAATCCCAAAGTCAAACTTCACCTCAGGCGGGGCCACATGGCATTGTGCTCGTTTGACATGTTGATCAAGGACGTATAATGGCAGCAGACTGAGCTTGGCTGCAACTCTGCTCCAGAGGTCAGGCCGCACAGCATGTCTCTGGGCTGAGATTGGTGCCAAGCAAACACTCAATCACAATCAGCTCGAAAAGACATGCAGAGAGGCTACACTTTTGCAGAATGCCAGTTTGGAGTGTGTGTGCTTTTTCTTTTTGTTGTTTATGCCCATACCTAAAAGATGAAGGAGAATTTGTGGGGTTGGGGTGTATTTCCCAGAGAGTAACAAAATCTTATGTTTGCTACGCGACTCATTTGTCTTAATTTTCTGGCACTGAGCTGAATCTAATTTGCAGACAATCCCCCGATGTTTTTCAACCAGTCACATTTTATTGAGCTCGGATATATTAGGCTGCACACTCAATCAGCTGTTTTCCCAGACTTACTTACAGATTTGCAGCCGCAGATTACAGTTTCACACAGGACAGGCTCAGAGAGGCTGAACTACTTGTGCTCTTTTGTCAGCCACATTAGAGCATGACAGCATTTTCCACATGCAGACTTATCCGAGAGATTGAAAGGCTGGGAGCAGAGTGTGAATATGTCTATCAGAGCCAGATAAACTCATAGTAGCCCATTACTGCCTGTATGGCTTAGGCCCACTCTGGGGGGTCTGCGCACACACACACACACACACACACACACACACACACGCACGCACGCACGCACACACACACACACACACACACACACACACACACACACACACGCACACACACACAGCAGGGGCTTTGTTTCAGGACCACACTGCTTCTCCCTTGTGAAATTGCAATGGCTCTATTAGGAGGTGAAAGTAAGCCGGTGGGGCAACCTGATCCTCAAGCTCAGTGTCTATCCCATTCCTCATTCACTTGGGTTTTTACAGTAGCATGCCTGCACCTGCGCACAAATGAGAGAAGGTCACTTTATGACATTTTTCCTATTTTCAGTCTTTCTTGTTCATGAAAGAAATGCAGGTGTAGCATAAAGGCAGAAAGTTCAGCTATTTCACAGTAGTCACCTCAGGCATCTCGGTTCCTTTGTGTGTGGCG
Source organism: Rhamphochromis sp. 'chilingali' (assembly GCF_963969265.1). Lineage (NCBI taxonomy): Eukaryota > Metazoa > Chordata > Actinopteri > Cichliformes > Cichlidae > Rhamphochromis > Rhamphochromis sp. 'chilingali'. The sequence goes on along the minus strand of NC_137936.1, from coordinate 9,125,923 downwards.
TTCCGGTCCACACTCTTCAGTCTGCTGAACACAGACAATCCGCTTCTCTCTCCAAGGAACCCAAGGTGCTCTTGGCTCAAACAGCCCACTGCCCGTTTCTTGCTACTCGCTGCACTCTGGCCTCAAGAAAGCCCTTTGCTGATCTTTGAGAAACTGGATGCTGAGCTGAACGAGACCTGAAGAAATTCTAGCTTAGTGGCATCAGAGCAACCTGCTAAAGATGCTGGAGATCTACCAACAATACAAGGCCAAAAATCTACTACCAAACTTTTGGTAAGTTGATATGATGTGTATCTTGACACGAGTACTACACTTAAACTCAGTCACGACTTAGTTATACTGTCCCCTCTTTTTTTTTAACTGCTACTATATTTTAACTGTAAGGGAACAGTGTACTTTGTACTTCACTAATTGTGTGAGACAGCTGTAGTTACTATACTTTACTTTACTTACTATAATTTGACATAAAGTAGTAAAGATATCAATATAGATAACAGCCTTTTTTGCATTTATACATTTATGTTGGAGCTAAAAATGGAGGATAGAATGAAGACTTCAGAACCAAATGAGATTACGCATTGACTCTAAGCGCTTGGGATTACTGGTTTCTGCATTAGCACTGGAGACAAGCAAGATACAATCACAGCCAGTTATATCTTGGATCACGGAGCCATTATCCTTACGCTCAGTATACCAAGATCAATATACTTGGTCTACATGGCATATTACTACCAAGTAGGCCAATCACACTTGTTGTGGTCATGCAGCTGAATTTTACATGCTTGCGCGGGTGAATGTCAGGCTATGGTGTAGGTCGAGTCATATGGTATGCAGCAACATTACAGCGACAGCACAGATTGAACGCAGTGTTAGAAATTAAGTGGCAACCTGGGACCTCTTGTCATGTCAAGTCAAGTGGCTTTATTATCATTTCAACCATGTGCAGTTGTACAGTACACACTGAAATGACACGGCGTTCCTCCGAGACCATGGTGCTACATATAACAGACAACTGGCACAGGACCACATAAAATGCAAGTGTGCAAAAATGTTGTAGATATGAATTAATTATTAATTATATTTTAAATAACTGAGGTAAAGCTATCCAGCGGTTTACAAAAAAAGAATAAGATTTGAAAATGTCAAAAGATTTTTGTAGCAAACTTTACTTTTTCTTTTTTTTTTTTTAGTTTTGTTTTAAGATATTCTCCCCTCTCTGGAGGGTCATGACCTATGGAAAACTATTGTACTTAAGTACCAAGTATTTACTTAAGTATTAAAAATATTTACTTCTACCCAAATCAAGAAAGTAAAAAGTACTATTCAGTTTTGTGTGAATTTGACATAATCAGTACAACCATCCTTGTCAAAACTCAAATTCTGTGACCATTCTGCAGATTAATATACCAAACAATTTGCCACTAGCAGTAGTAGCACTGAAGCTCAGTGAAGCTCCTGTTTGAACACCACTGGACTTTAAACAGTTGTAAGTTTTAATCTTGCTGTACATTTGTCAGTGTCAGCCATTTAACTATTAGCAATTACCTAATACCAAAATTAACCAGCTGTTACCATTGAGGTAGTGGCAAGCAGAAAAATGACTATGACCAATAACAAAATGATTTAGCAAACATTATTAGTGCTGCTGGTCAGTAATGTTAATAGTCAGTGTTAATTTAACAGCGGAGCACAATTATTTGTGCCTAAGTGTTCTGTTTCTTTTAAAGGTGTAGTTTGAAGCTGAAAGTGTGAGCCTTTCTTACCAACTCTGTTTTAACAACAATGCCAAAACCTGAGCAGAAGCTCAGCACTACCTCAGACAGACAAAAAAAAATTCCTCTGTTTATTTTTGTTTGTTTTTCTGCACTACAAACTGATATCGAGTTTATAATTCTAGCATTTTCCTGCAAAACTGCCATTGTTCAGTACTTAGAGTTAGAAACAGTGATGTTATTAGTGGTTGTTTCATCATGCAGTTCCCATCAGACTCTACTGTAAAAACTCAAAACCTTAAAGAGCACTTCATTTACAAAACCCATCTTCACTACCAATGTGAGTCCACTCTAAAATGGGTGATTGGCTAGGAAGAAAATTGTGTTTCGTTGCACTAAAGTGCCAAAGCAAGACATATATCGAACAAAGCACAGATTCTTTATTTCTTTCTCTTTGCATTCATCAGGTTAATTAGCCGAGTTTAAATGCAGGTTGCTGTGACTGATTACCTGAGTTCCTCATTCACTCAAGGTGACTACATGTTCTGCAGACTGCAATACAATACAGTTGTTGTTCTGGAGAATAGTGGATGTACCTTGACCGCAACCCTTTCCTCAGACCATTAGAAGTACAAATGTATTTTTATAAGCTTACCTGGTTAAATGAGGTATAGAAACATAGGGGGAGAAGCATGCCTCACTGTCAGATGGAGCCAGCCCTTTTCCTCCTGAGAGAATACTTGGCTGCTGACGGTGATCTCCAGGGCTGCAGGCCTGCATGTTATAGCGTATCTCCTGATCTTAAATTAATAGCCAACGGGCCGAGTTTACTTTGGAAATATGTTTGGACAGGCATGGAGCGCACTCACGAGAGTTCATCTCCAGAAGTAAGAAAGTAAGAAAGCGCAGTGGTTAATGCCGACTTATATGAAGTGATTTCCCACCATGCCGTACACGAGGGACAGAGGAGACGGGATTTCACATATCATATTCAGCTTTTAATGCGTCCTACCTCGCAGTGTGCTTCGGTAACACAAGAACTTCCTCTCATTACTGTATCCAGCGTAGCTTAACAGTACGCGGCCCGTCCCACTCATAACTTTCCTGGCAAATTCGCAGCAAGCGTCGGATAAGTGATTGGATCATGGAAAACTTCAGACTGTGTGTTTAAACAAAACAGTGACAGTGAGCGAGAGAATTGAGAGGGCCTAAATACACATCCTGGCACTTGACAGCGCAGTGGCCACTCGCTACTTGACACTGATATGGGTGTTCCACCCCACTGCATATTTCTCTGGTTTCAAATTGGGTAAATTAAAAGTGGAGGCCACTGTGAGTGTCAGTGCATGTTGCTGCTTGAAGCCTGCAGTACTCCCTGTAGAGAAGTATGGGAGGTGAGGAGGAGGAGGGGGATGATGATGGGAAAAGACAAAACTTTGCAGTCCGTTGCTTTGACACTGAGCAGGAAGGGAGCAATGAACAAAGCGGACGAGCATTGTGTGGAGCAATGATCTACTCAGTTCACAGCTCAGTGGTTTTCAATTGGGGAACATTTGTGGCTAATTAGAAACTATTGCGGCGCCCTGTGCTTCTGTCTAAGGAGCGATGCATGATTAGAGATGGAAAATGCTGGTTATGATCTATGCAGATCAAACAAGTGTAAATTAAAATAAGTAGGGTTAAATAGGCTTGGATTAAATGTTCTGAGGTAGTGCAATAATAGGTAGTGCAGAAATACCCCAGTAGCTCCTGGCATATCACAAACAAGCTGCACTACCTGAGCATTGCCCCAAGGTAGTTTCCAACCCGTCAGAAAGGTGTGTCGGTTCTCACACACACACACACACACACACACACACACACACACACACACACACACACACACACACACACACACACACACACAGGTGATAATTAGGGTGATTAAGAGGGGGTGGGAGAGGTTGCATGCTCTCACACATCAAAGGCAGCACTTGTCAGGAATCCTAGCCAAATATTTGAATGCTGTCAATGCAAAGAAGGAAAACTCCAGTTAAGACACTCTTATTACTCCTCACAAGGCACGCTTCGTTGCAATGATGGAGCGGCACAAAACAGCTTCAGAGACTTTTCTGGGGGGTGAAGGAAAATAAATGCAGGGTTTCCTAGTTGGCAGTTGGGTCAACTTTTAACAAGGCGCATTAATGAGTTGAGACGCCACAGGCGACAGTGCCACAGGTTTAAGAGACTTGCTCGACATGACACAATTCTCATTAATTTGTATGAGTCTAAGTCACTGAAATATTCATAAGAACCACTCCCTGCTGAGCTGTATAAAGGTGCATTTTATTCTCTCGGGCATGGTTGTGCACCTTGTTTATTATGTTTGCCAATAAAGTGGAGATGAAGCTGAGAGTAAGAGTGGCGATTGGGCAAACAAGCTGCTATCTGTCTAAGAGGACTGTGTCAATCTATGCTCATCCTGCTGTAGCATGACCTCCTAATGCCGCTCCTGCAGATTTCTGTTTATCTTCTCAGTCAGGAGAATATGCTTGCCTTTTCTATGAGGGTGTTCATGTGTTTGGAAAGAGTTCAGAACACTTTCTGCACTTTATTTGAGCAATTACCTCTAAGCTGGAACATTACTGTTTAACTATTGAGTTACGATGTGGTATTTAACTGTTTGGTGAAAAAGAATTGGCACCTCTATGCAAAATAGCCACAAACAACACATTCAGACTTTTGTTTTACGCATATGTTTAACATGGGAGTTTTTTCTGTAAGAAAAAGTCCAAGAAATGATTGAATTTGCACAGTTGTGAGCAGAGTTGGCCGATATCCAGATGCCTGTATGCAAGAGCGGCCGTGTTTCCTCTCTTATCTTAATCTAGCACAACTTTCTCACAGCGATTTCCTGTATTTATAGAATAAGGAAGCCTTGATATAGGGGCACTAACATAGCGATGGAGATTAAGAAACCCCCTTCTGCTTTAGGACAAGTGGGTGCCCACTGGAGGGCCTGACTGCCACTTGCGCTGCCGTCTTTTCAGCAGACTCACTTTAAATCAGCAACTTTCGGGGCCCAGAGCGCCTTCTCTCTCTCCTTCGACGGCCTCTTTCAACTTCCCTTCATGTCAAACATTTACACGACTTATTTGGGTTTGCGTGAGCTGCATGCTTCAAAGCCAGCAGAGGAGTGACAGAGTTGTTAAAGAATGCCTGTGTGATTACTGGAGAGTGGGTCTGAGGTGAGCTGGGCTGCTAAAGGAAAAGGAACGATAAGAGCATGAGAACGCAGCAGCTGCTCGTCTTGGCTCCGTCACTGTGAGGGCAGAGGATAATAAAAGCGGTCAAAGGCTTGGCCACTGTGTCACATCAGATAGGACATCATTCAGCGGATAGCAAATATGCAAGGGCACAGAATCTAGAGATATGATCTGACCCACTGGTAATGCCAAAGAGTCTGACCCGCAGAGGAATGGTAATCTATTGTGATGGCCTCAAAGCTTCACTGCACCCTGTGCGTGTGTGTGTGTTTGTGGAGAGGCAGGCTCTGCAGCTTGCTACTAGGAAAGAAAACACAGACAACACAGCGTGCCTGTACAAACACCTGCCCCATATGTGCAAAGCATCACCAAAAGCGGTTATGCTTGCCATCATCTCACTTCAAATTTGAAACTGACAAGGCATGGCATTAAGATGACAAATCAGTCATTAGCAGTCGTGTTATTTTTGCCTTGTTGTCTTGGTTGTCTTCTTTTCTCGTACATGTTGCAAACACCAAAACATTTTGAAAATTCTCAGAATACTTTGCACACGATCCCCGTATCATCCGATCAAGCTAACGGCAGAACTGGAATATGGGTTCAAGTTAGGACAGCAGAACAAAATTACATACACAAATTTTCTGCACTCATGTTTATAGCGTTAAATCTATTTGTGGATACAAAGACCTCAAATAGATGCAACTTTAAAGGAAAAAGGGGAATTAAAGAGACAAGTTAAAATGCGTGGCTGTCTGTCGGTCATGAAAGCATCTGGATACAAAAGCTCTGAATCCTTGCTTCCTCTCTCTGGAAAATCAAAGTTCTGCAAGTTTTATGGTGTTCTTTTGTGAATTCAAAAGCTGTTACTGTAAGCACTGTATTTGAACAACTTGATTCCGGATAAGCAGCATTAATCCTACACCGTGAAAAAAAAATCCTAAAAAAACAGTAATATTCTGGCAGCTGGGGCGCCAAAATAATACCATAAAATAACAAAATAACTTTCTCATGAAAATACGGTTATTTTAAGTAATGACAATACAGTTTGTTGCCCTAATTTTACATGGGATTTTGCCTTTTTCAAGTGCTTTTAAGCATTAAATTAGGAACATTTTAATGTGATTAAACAATGAAATTACCTGTAAACAAGGTCAATGAATGTGGCAATATGAATAATAATACTTAAATGTACAGAAATATACAGTTAACAGTTGGTTTAAATAACAATGGATTGCATTTATATAGTGCTTTATGAGACCCTCAAAGCGCTTTACAATCCCACTTTATAATTCCCCTCTGGCCATCACCAGTAGGTGGCAGGTGAAGTGTCTTGCCCAAGGACACAACGACCAAGAGTGTCCGAGCCGGGGCTCGAACCGGCAACCTTCTGATTACAAGGCAAACTGCCAACTCTTGAACCACGGCAATAATAATTATTATTATTTGATGTATAAAAAGTTTATAAGATTCATTTTATATATTTTTCCATAGCATTACATTTTAATTTAACAGTTCAATCTTTCAAATAACGGACAAATATTTGTGAAATTATGATGCATTTGTGAACGTATTTTAACAATCTAAATATGCATATGTACAGACAAATACATTTAAAAAACAAGAAAATTATGTTTTATTACATTTACAGTGATTTTATGTTAATTTACGTTTGAAATGTAAAATCACAGTCTATTAATGGTACAGAACAGTACAAAACTGTAAAACACACAGTGAAGTACTTTTATATTACAATTTTTTTACAGTGTAGAAACAGGAGTGTGCACAAAAGTATCTGAAATCATTATTGCCATGAAAAACAAAAACACACAAATGAGTGTGTGCGGAGCTTTGGCGTGATTCCAGCCATTAAAACCACAACAAAGTGAAGCTACTTGGCTATTCATGGCATGCTGTTTGTATTCTGTTGCTGCGAGCTCCCTCGCTAGGGAAAAGGTGTGCCCCCCTCTTGTCTCGACATACGTTGAATGTGATCCGTCATAATGGATACGCACTAACAGCGATCCCATATCACACATCATTAACCACCACGTCTGTCCTCACAGTATCCAGAAATCGCACCGCCATCGTCTGTGTCGGCGGGAGCCGTGACACCCCACCGTCGTCACCTCGTTACTACCGTGCCCCGTGCCCCTGTCGACCTAGGGAGGCTCACCCACTATATAATTAGGAGCCACTGTCGTGCCCCACCCCTCCTACATCCACACCCCCTCCTCGCTAATGGCATCAATTTGTATTCACTGTCAGCTCTGATGAGCTCTCATGCGGAGAGATGGCCTTATCACAGAGCCTCTGGCTCCCGTCACCTAAGCCTCTCTCCTGCTCCCTGCCAAGTCCGGCGTGCTGATGGACAAGCAGAACGGGTGAGGGAGGGGTGAGGAGGGTTGTGGTTGAGGGGAAAGAGATACACATTTATCTCCATTCTCATGTAAACTCTTGTAACAGCAGACAGATGTGCTCACGGTGCAGAGGCAATGAAGAATCCGTAAGTCTGACTCTGTATCTTCCCTCGAACTAGGATCTGCTTTTGGACTCTGCGTTCTCTCTCCAAACAAATGAATGTCCTTCCCTCTCGGTCTAGATGAAACACATGAAAGCAGAGGTTTGGCTGAGGATGATGTCAAATGTGGAGAACTAGTAGGGAAGGAGATCCTCTCTGGAGAGCCTTGATCTAATCACACACATCTGCACAAACAGGGCTCTGTTTTAACAGACATGTGTTTTATTATCAGTCTCTACCTCAACTCTGACACATCAATGCGCCTGACCCATCCTGCGCGTCAGTTCCTGCAATACTTTGGCAAGCTCTGCAGACCTGTTTTGCTCCAAATAAACTAAAACTGTCACCTAATAACTTACTGGTTACTTAAGTAGTCTGGCTTTCTGAGTTATCTCTGGGGTTATTATTCAGCAGCACAGATAAAGAAGCCCTCATTGGAATATACCTGGCTAAAATCTTTGCAAGCTCCTTTTAGCAGTGTTGCTGCAGCCTGAGCTGGGAGACGTGCAGAGGTCAGAGGTCACTGGACAGCAGTGGCAGTGCTTTATGTTCTGGTTTAATCTGGGATTAGCTCAGGGTCAGGGTTATCTCTCCTCAGCCTGAGAGGAATCAGGAAACTGGGATTGCCTCGGGTAAACTGGCATTACTCGATGGCCCGTCCAGAATCTCAATGAGTCCACTGAACGGGAGCAAAGGAAAAAAAGGGAGTGTGTATGTCGAGAATGGCTCAGTGGGCTCGGGGTTGTAACCTCTCTGCCATCACTCCAGCTTCAGCTCAGTGGAGATAAGAATTGCAAAAAGCTCTGAATTACTACACCCGGAGAACCACTGAATCACAGGGTTGTGGTCTAGCCACAGTTATGTGCATACCTTCTGGCATACCTTCTGGTTTCCTGAGGACATTTAGCATGGTAAATTCATTTTAACACTACTTTTTGTACAAAGGCCAGGGGAGAAGGCAGAGCACACGCATTTATAACAGAACAACAAAGACAGCCCACTGCAGAATTAGCAAAGGAATTTAGGGCGAAGCAGCCACAGAGACTAAACGTGAAACCCTGACTGAAGGAGCCTCATTACCTTTAGCCTTACCGTATCGTAATCTGCCATACCTCAGATTCATGTCAGCCTATAATCCCTACATATGGTGCTGGACACACTCAAAAGGCAGAGACACACTCTGCCTGAGCGTTCTACTGTCTGCGGCCAGACGGTGTGTGCACCTGGGAGAAACAGTCAGCTACGAGACCAGAACGGCCTTAATGTAATGGAGATGGATCTGTCTCAGTCTCACTCTCTGTTTAATGTTGTAGAAAGTCTCTGTGAGAAGGCTGAAATTAATTTTACTGAATGTGTGCCACGCTTCACCAAAAGCAGAAGTAGAACAGAAACAGGTACGGTTAAAGAACAGCAGCCCATAGAAACTCAGGCTTCACAACACTCAGTTCTACAGACTGAAGTTCAGTTCTGTTCAAACATCCTGAAAGCTGCTGTCAAATTTACGAACAAAGAGATTTTTTTAAAGAAGCTGAATCTGTGATGGATCTGTCGTTTTTGTAAGAATCTGCCCAGAGGTTTCACTAAAAAACTATTTACTTTTCTTATCGTGAATGACACAGTTCCTCATAATAAATATTATTAAATGCTTATGTGTGTAATATTTTGAGTGTGACAGGCACAAGCAGTTGCATCAAAGGGCATCAAAATTCAGGTTTCAGCTGCCATGGGCTGACTTCCAGCTAGGAGGTTCTATTTTCTTTTTGTTGCTGATGTTTTTCATGCTGTGCTATAAAGTAAATCTTCTGCAGATTTACCATTAAATATCACAATCATCAGATTAAGAATAATTTATTAATACCCGAGGAAATTATGTGGTCGCAGTTGTTCCAAGACAGTAAGAACAGTAAGTCACTAAATTATATAATAGAATATATTACAAAATTACAAAATATAACAAAATAGCTCTATTATATATAATAGCTCAATTATAAATATCCAATTTATAAACCATATTTCCAAGTAGTTTTCATCCAGTCAGCCAATAATTTGATTTGCACGAGCAGGGGAACAACTTTGTCTTGAAAAGGGCTTTCAGAGCACAGCAGGACCACCACATAGAAAACTGTCAGAAAGACGTCTCAGTGCAACAATTTGTCCCAGCTCTCTCAGGTGCATCCTGACAGGCTACATGAAGATTCACAGTTGAACAGGCACAGGATATAGAAACCTAATGTATCTGACACCAGTGTCTCGCTGACATGCCCCGTGGTTATGAATGCTTTATTTGTCGAGCCAGTGTGGGGTCACCGTGTGGGAAGCCAGTTGTTCCTGCCCCTTCCTGAGAATGACATGAAGGCAGGACAGATTGTGACAGCAGCCATTGTGGCTCTGCTCCAGGTCTCTTCCTCCCACCAGTCTCCCACTGCTCCCTCATCCTGGGTAAGTGCGCACGGTGCCACCTCAGTGCTTGTCTTCCTGTTTCTTGGGTGGGCAGGCTTAAACAGAACTTGTAGGCAGGAAAGCCTTTGCCATTTTCTTTGCCATTTGGAGCCTGTATAGTCATCAGTCACCCTCGACATGAGCCACATGATGTTGATAGAAGCAGGACGTCCCCCCTCTCCCCGTCGCCTCTTTGAACAGGGGCAAATGATCAGCTGAGTTCCAGTGTGCCCCTGATTCCCAGGCCTTGGGGACAGGAAGTGGGATTAGTGAACAAATCCCGTTTTTCCACATGTATGTCAGCAGCTTCATTGCATTTTGCCTAATCACTTACTTTCTCTATTTAAAGGGCGCTCATCTGAAATGAAGGCGATTAGCCTTTATAAACAGCTTTGTGTTTTCGGCTGCCACTGCCTCACTGGGACCGTTCACTAGGCTAAGCTTTAAATGAGCTGTACCCCAAACACATGCACCCATGGGAACCAAGGGTCACAGGGCTAACTCCTTCTGAACTAAACTAACAGTTTGTTGGCCACTAAAGGAAACCCGCGTAGAAGTTACAAGTCAGCAAAAAGCTAAACTGTGACTTCATTATGCTCTCTGGTGCTATAAGCCTGCTGTTCCTAAACCGTGTTGTTTTAAAGGGGCTTCTAAGGCTCTGCAATCTTATCCTGCTTCTAAGTCATAACAAGATAATAGGTTCCCTTAGGACCCTAGGAATCAGTGTGGTGGGTTATGCTGTCCCCAACTGACAATTTGCATTTTACGTCAAAAAGGCAAAAAAAGAAATGAATAAATAAGTAAAACAAGTTATTATGATATCAGGAACAGTTCATTTCACGTCGCCTGGTCAATGAATTTGTACTGTATGCATGCCTACTTGGCCTGATCGACTTTTTTAGGGAGTTAGTTCTTTGCAGTCTTCTCCTACATGCTTCCTCTGAGCTTTATCTGTGTTCAGACTGTTATTTTGGCCAACCGTGCTCTATTCCCATGTAAGGTGGTGTTAAGGAGATAGTAGCTCAGAGGGTGGGTGGTGGTTTGCAGGGTCAGCGAGTTTACCAAGCCGATTTAGCCATCCCAGTTTGTCACTGGTAATCTCCCGGCAGCTAACAGGATATTAAAATCAGCCTGATAACTGCTGAGATGGATAGAGAGTGAAGCAGACCAAGTGGGTGCGAGAGTGATGTGTTCAGCCTCCTCCCTTTGTATCTTTCAAACATACTGATAACATGTGTAGCATGCACGTATACACGATGGGCCACAACTTTGACAACACCTGGCTCAAGTAGTCTAGGTTTTCCTCTTCCTCACAAAAAAGCTCTGACCCTTCAGCGGATGGACACAAACATATCTCAGGGTGTCCTGTGGTGTCTCTCATCCACTTGAGTGGGATGTTAGAAATTGATCTTTTGGTTTCTGGGGTTGCTGTTTGGAGCCCCAGAAGATCAGATGTGTTCTGAATAATTCTGTGCATGCTTGATCAGACTGAGATCTGGGGGTTGTGGAGAGGTCAGGTCAATAGCCCTGGTTATGTTTCTTGTGTTCTTTGAGCTGTTTCTGAGCAGTTTTTGCAGTAAGGGGAGGTGCCCTGGCCTGCAAGTGGAGGCCACTCCTGGTGTGTCATGTTGTTTCAAACATCACTGCACACAACATAATCAAACGATGCAACAACGCTGTAATGGATACAGAACCAAGAGTCTCCATTAGAGCAGTTTCTCTACACATGCAAAACCACAATGCAAACTAAGGATAAATGAGGCAACTCCAGATGGAAGGTGCTGATTAGGCGAAACCAAGAAGTGTGTGAAAGGTTCACATCGGGTCCTCTGTGGTGGAATATGGAGGTGTTTGCTTTGGCAGTGTTGACCAAAACCTCAGCCCCAGAGGCGAAAAGAGGAACGTGAAGCCAAAGCATCTTCGTACTGCTCCTCCTTTATAACCCCCCCTCAGTGCGGCCTCTTTTTGCCCCACCATAAACACTTCATTTCTTTCCGAACTCAGGAAACATGCTTTCTAAATCAGGGGAGCCTTCTCCTGTTTTTTCTCACATTCCCAGCCAAACAGAATTAATCTAAAGAGCTGGGATGTTATGAGCATAACTCTACCAGTATGTGACCTGTAATAAGGAGCTAATAAGCTGTGAACTTGAGTGGTCTTACATTTCACTTCCAGCCCAGCAGGACTTCATTTAGAAGCAAGCTTTTATTTACACATGCTACATAAAACATGCTTGTCAAAATATATTTAATGACTTCAGGTGCAACCAGGTTTAAAAATCACATGTAGAATTTCGCCCCCTGAAGTTTCAAGTCCACAGGTTGTCTTGGCTAAGCCCTGACTACATGGCTATACATCTTCTTTTCAGCAATAGGTGTATAGTGCAATAATCAAATGGGTGAGAAATACACACCAAGAAAGTGTGTTTTATAGATTCTGACTGAACTGAACTGCAAAGAAAACCAAAAAAAAAATATCCTGTGGTGTCCCAGGTGAATTAGCTGTAGCTGTAATTGCAGACCGAAAAAGTCCATCCCAGCAGCATTACATGTCTAGCGGAGTGCAGATATGCTAGTGGCACAAAGATCGATATTCCCTTTTCTCCTTTAAGTTGTGGTCTACCGAGCTCTCGCAGCTGAAGTACTTCTGTGATTGAAAGTCGTGCTCTGCGCTCAACCTCCCTCTGGTAAAGCCAAATCTGAAGAAACAAAACAGCCTCTCTTTCTCACATCTCTTGATTGTCCTGCAGCTCTTCCACATGCTGAAATTGGCAAGGTGACCTTGATGAGGGGAAATGCCAACTGTCAATCATTGATTACCAGGACTTTTTACACATTCACTTAAGGGCTCCCCTTTCAAGTTTGATCAATATCAGCCAAAATGTAGTCAGAGAGTAACACAGAGGACTGTCAGCACTGTGCCTCAGGTAAGAGTGGGCATTTAAAATGGGTAGTGGAAAAACAGAAAAATGGGATCACACCACAAACCAAACCACACTAAACTGCACCAACATATTTCTTTAAAAAATACTTCTTTCTGAAGCTTTGCCGCAACTATCAACATAATAAAATCACAAGTGAGATAGATAATGTTGTTTTTTTGTTTTGTTTTTGTTGTTTTTTACAACCCCAATTCAGAAAAAACGTTGCTGTGATGCTGTGAAAAATGTTAATTTAAAAAAAGATTCATAAATCTCACAAACCCAAAGTTTATTCACAATATTACATGGAAAACAAACCAAATGTTCAAACTGAGCTCATTTTGACTTTAATTAACCTCCAGGATTTTATAAGAGTTACATTCAGTTGGAGAAAAATGGATGTACGATATTTTATCTTACTTTAAGAGCTAAATCTTCTTCACGTGAACAAAGACCTGAGGCCGTGAAGCATTTTCACAGAACAGCAGAATCCATAAATGTGTTGCTCTGGAGATATGAAAATGTGTCAGGTGAAAAGGTTGTGCCCTGCCTCATTATTCTTGGATAGAATATTTGACATGGACTCAACTGTTAATCCAGAGAAAATCCTGCAGGGTTTTCCTACCCTGATGGTCGCTCCACGGATTGGTAGGAAGTGGTTATGGGAATGCTGGGCCGTCCTACTGCTAAGCCATGAATGTAACCATCCCACTCGGGCCTCGAATCCTCTGCACTCCCCATAATGACTCATTGATCTCAGCCTCTCAATCCCTACCTGCCTTATCTCAGTTAATGGGGCGGCATCGTGTTCTCTGACAGGGCTGCAATCTCTCCGAGAGCCTGAGTGCACTCAGAGGTCGGCGCTTTTGCGCTCTTGCAGCCCCACACCACAACCGGGAGGAAGAAAAATGTAGAATGTGAAAAGTGTTGTTTCTGAAGACACCCCCCTCCTCATTTGAGAAGTCCACAATCCCTCTAATACACTTTGTTGTGTTTGTTGAGTGGGATGATATACAGTCCCTATAGGACTTCCTTTATCGTTTCAATTACAAACTCGCACTTCACACATCAACAATTCTTTTGGTTGCTTTGGTTGATAGCCTGGCTTTGACCCCAAACATCTGAAGCTTACAAAAGGGACTCCCCTACACAAACCCATGAAAAGGCTGCAGAATCCACAGTGATTTATAACTTTTGAGGCTGGCATGACAGCAGAAATCAGCAGGGAGTAGGCGGGAGGGGAGGAGAAGAGTGAATGAATGGTCTAAATGGAGCAAACAAGTTCACTGTACTGCTATACATGCTCCTTAGCACGCTCCCTTTGCCTGTACTCCCTATGGGCCAATACCACTGAGATTGCAAAATTGACAAAAGAAAATCTGAAACTTATAAATCTCATACTGTACGGCATCAGATAAAAACTGGAGCAGGATTTTATTTTCCATATTATACTCCTTTTGGGGTCTCTTGACCATGAGAATACATTTCTTTTAAAATCATTTTATATCCTGAGGTTGTGGAAGTTTATTTAATAAAAATTTCTTTTCATTCAGCCAAAAGCCTGGATATCAGTCCCATATATGGGATACGCACTGGGAAACACGCCTGGGAGAGTACAGTGAAGTCATCTATAGAAGAAAAAAACAACACGTAAAAGAAGAGCCGGTCACATTTCAACTCATCTATATCCCAACATTATTATATCCCTTCCTCATTAATCCAGAGGAAGCCTGTTTCTTTCTTACTTGACTGAATAGTGCCTGAGGTGACATCTCCACAACGCAGCAGACATACAGACACCTTGACAGCTGTGGAAGTATACTGAGCTTTGGCAAAACTCAAAACTCAGCCTCCCTGGGAGATTTTTAATGACCAGTCAGGCTTTCCCCGATTTGGGTTTAAAATCGGAGACACCTGACAGCCTTGACGTTTGACTGACATGCAGGATATCCTGTTCTGTGACCCCGCAGTCGTCCTCTTGAACAGTCTTGGCAGTAGGTAATAAGCTACAGGAGAGGTCGGAGGTATGGATTACAAAGTGGCTAAAATACTGCACTGTTGAGAGTGAATTCCTAGATGGTAAAGACAAGAAAAGCAGAGGGGAGGAAGCCGAGTGGGAAGGCTTTCACGGGATTGCTGCGAAACAGACACAAATAATGGGCGAATAATCACTGGAATAAGAAAATGAGAAAAATAAATTATGGTAGTTGGAAAACATTTAGGGGCCCAGTGTAACCACGACATGTGTAGCTAGCAACAGCTGATTCCTGTTTGAGGCACCATTCACCTTTACTGAGTTTGAGAGCTCCTGTTTTGGAGGTTCAGCGTTTGTGAATTCAGGAATTAGTTTGAGTGATGGGTCTTCGACTTGAAGGTTTTTATCTGAAAGCTTGTTAGTTCTGTAACACAGACACTGATCTTACTACACTTCTTAAAACACTAAACAGTTGTTCCTTAAGGTGGCACTCCTTTTGTCTTGCTGAGGTTTAGGTAAACATCCTTTTTATGGATTGAAGCGACTGCTTCTTAAAGGTTCCAGACATGTGGTTAAGGTTAGGAAGGAGCTTGGCCAAGCTTAAAAAAAACAAGTCTTGGATGGATGGGCCAAGACTGTAACGCAGTCCATCCATCCAGCTTAGCTTCCCCCATACACAAACTTTGTCGCTCTTTAATAATGTATTCTGACTTCCTTCATTGCTCAACATGATTAACGTGATAGCTGGAGCACTACGTCACTCGTGTCATTTTTGGTTCATGTTACATGTCCTGATGCTGTTGTTCTTCATGGGAGGATGCTCTCAGCCAGCATATCTGTGCAGGAAAGCGGCCTTGTTCTCACAGTCATCTGTGGCCCTGTAGCACCCGGCAATTACCCGTTAATTTCGTACGAAGCCCATCGTGGGTCACGTCCTTCATGTCCCAAAGGAGACCACATTAATATATTACACATCGCCAAAGAGAACAAGATTCAGCTCCAATTATAATCCTGTTAATATCGTATGTTGTCATTGGCTCCACTCTTAATAATAAACTCGCAGAGGGCCATGGTGACTATATTAACAAAATGAACATAATTTCAATCATAAGGCTACAACTGATGCTTTTTGTATTTAGGTGACTTTTTAGTCTATTTCTTTCGCTATAAAGCCTAACTACATCCCAATGTTTGTGTTTACATTTTGATAACAGCGCTCGTTGTTTACTGCGGGCAGGAGCGCGCACCTTATGCCTTTGTTTGGCTGCTAACCGCTTGAGCTCCTCGGCAACTCAGCCTCACTTCCTCTCACTCTCCCTTCATCAACACTGCAGGCAACACACAGCTGTGAACAAGCCGGAGCCTCTAGCAATTCTCCTGGCCCTTGCCCAGCTCACACAGTGTTTCTGAAAAACATTTTAATTGACGCAGCAATTAAGCCAGACAAGTCAAAACAGAGCTCTTGCGGAACCTCTATATGAGCAGAGTAATCTGCTTCCCCGGGCAAGTTTATCTTGAGAATGTGGAGTATTCATCCAAGATATATTGCTTGTATCTCAGCCAGGGAGAGTTCACTGCAGAGAAAATATTTGGGAATAATGTGCAGTTAACTGCAGTGTATCACCGCTGGGAGTAGTGGGAGATTAATTAGTGTACATCAGCATTAAAGGGTCGTGCCGGATTTTAACCGGTATAAAACAAATTATGCATGTTTGACATACACATGAAAAGCAGGCAGTTAGATTATTTTGCATTTATCAGTGCTTTTTAAACCTTCTCAAGGTTTTCTTTAAGTAAGAAAACATGAAACAATATTATGTGAAAATTATTACGCATAATGCTCAGTTTATATTTGAAAAACATTCAACTTCTAGATAAACGCCAACCAGAAAGACTTGCTTCAGATCAGCAGGTCAGCTGCTGTAATTGCTCTAAAACTGAGGCTACGTCCACACGTACCCGGGTATTTTTGAAAACTGAGATTTTTCTATGCGTTTGCACCTTTCGTCCACACGTAAACGGCATTTTCGGTCACTGAAAACGGAGATTTCTAAAAACTCTGGCCAGGGTGGATAATTTCGAAAACTCAGTTTTTGCATTTACGTGTGGACGAGAAAAACGGAGAAAACGCAGCATCAAAGGTGTGCGCATTTTTTGACGTCACACTGTGCGCCACGTTATTGTTTCCGTGAAATGAATTTCTACAATACTGTTACTGTTAATTTTACTCTCTGCAGTGTTTAAATGCTTACATATACACACACAGTTACTGTCCCTCCACACATACGACTCGGTTCTGCTTCTATGCCCCAGCTTTGTTTACTTTTTCCCACTGAGGCTTCTACACTTCTGATTGGCCAACATTTCTACACGGTTAGGAATATATCGCCACCTGTTGCTTTGGCATGTTCCTGGCAGCGTTTTCCTTCATTTCTGCATGTACGTGTGGACGTAGCCTGAGGCCGCCAAACAAAAATCTTTTATCAAGATTCGTCTCATGTCACATGTTGTAACCTTTACCTGAAGTTACCAGAGCATGAGTGTCACGATTATGTGACATTAAAAAACAAAGGGGGGTAATTAAGTAAACAATTTGTGTCATTGTAAACAGCATGTTTTTAAAAAGTAGGGTAAAAGAAAGTAATAGAAAATAATTATAATAAGGATATAAGGATTCTGGTTAAAGCATACAAATCTGGTAAAGCTGCCCCTGGTCCTGCTGGAGGCTTCTTCCTGTCAAAAGGGATTTTTTTCCTTCCCACTGTCACAATGTGCTTGCTCATGGGGGAGAAGGTGACTGTTGTTTTAAATTTCACGCCCTGTAAATAAAACTGAATTGATTGAAATTGAGTGAAAGAATGGGAAACTTACAGAAATATCCATCTATCAGTCATCTTCCCCTTAACCTTGTCTAGGTTGCAGAAATGAGCACACCTCATTTTGTCAGATGTTATTTCTCACAATAAACCTCAAGGCCCTTTTTAAATCAAAACAAGCAAGAGTCAGATTGAGAACCAAGGCTGCAGATGGAAGCTTTACTAAAAAGCGGTGTTTTGAAAAGTCTCAACAAGATCTTGAGCTTTATTGTGAAAGGTTTATGTGGAACATAATCAAGCAGACACGCGATGCTGTTACCGTTGTTGTTGCTAACCTCAAACAGTGTTGGTCAAGTTACTTGAAAAAAGTAATCAGTAACTAATTACTGATTATTTCCCCAAAAAAGTAATCCCGTTACTTTACTGATTACTTATTTTCAAAAGTAATTAATTACTTAGTTACTTAGTTACTTTTTAAAAACACGATTTACAACCTGAATAGGTGATAAAGCGATAGCTCTTTCAGCCCAATTCTACTTTTTCTACATAATCCATCACACAAAATGTAATCAAATGGAAAAGTCTCTTTTTAAAACTTGTTTTATTAGTTTTAATCTTTTAACTTTATGCATCAAGCAAAAATTTAATTATATGCAACATTCTCTGACTGGAAGAAATTTGTTTAATATTTTAATTTCTGCACATTCCAGCACATAATGTTTTTTTTTTGTGTGTGTTTACACTCAGTCTTTCAAATAGATGCAAGTAAAACACAGCAGAAAATAAATAAAGTCAAAGACTAGCGGTCCTTTTGCTCTATTTTCACCTGTAAAGCAGGAGTTGGGTAGGCGGAGGTTTACCCTGGTGCAGGTGTGCCGCGGCGGTCAGTGGAAGAATCCGCGAGTTTCTCTGTGAGTTCCCCATTACGTGGTAGCGCACTCAGTGCTTGCTTGGAAGTTTAGGGGTTTTTTTTCGCTGTAAAAAGAAGTTTTCTTCCCACGCACGATGGACGCTAATGTTTTTGTCACTTTTTATGGAATCAAACTCAAAGTAAGGTCAGTACTTCCACGCTTTAAACGCTGCACGCTCATACTCTCTCCCGCACTCGATATATGATGCACTGTTGATCTGCACACAGCTGTTGTCACGAACGTCGCACTTGCTTAGAAATTAAGAAATACTTAAGAAATTAATATAGTCACTACAGTGACCATTAAAACGATGAAAAAATATTGCCGTAAACAGTTTATTTTGCGACACCACGAAACAAATGATAGCGTAAAATGAAACGATAGACGTTTTTATATTGTCATTCGATATATATCGTTATATCAGCCCTAATTTAGATGACATTATTAGAGAATGTTAACAGCAGACCTTGTGTGTGAAGCCCTAACGACAAAAGGACAAAATGTCTGCAGGCATATCAACAGACATTTAACAGCACATGAAAGCATCCTTCACAATGAAGGCACGGCTCATAAAGGAGAATTAAAAAGGAGAGGGAACCCTGTGACAGGTAAAGTATCAGGTGTGTCAGTGATTGTTTGGGGTCATGACAGCTCTTTTCAGAGCTCGCTCAGACTTCCCGTCTGATTAACGCATGAAAGTGAATTTTCTTGACATCTCGAGAGGCGTTGCCGAGCAGCTGAAGCACACTGTTAAGAGAAAGAAGTGTGGATGTGTTAAACCTGGAACGACACAGAGGTAGAGGTAGGCTTGAGCTGTGAAAAGACTCATCGCTGCATCTATCAGCAACTCTGGTGTCTGCGTGTTAAAAGCTGTTTCAGAACTTGACGTAACTTGGTTGTTAGATTTTGCAAGTTTCTTTGGCAAGAATAGAAAGAGAATGGAAAGCCGATAATGTGCAACTTAAACTAGGTATAATTTAAATATGCCAGGTTTTATCATCTTCTGTTGATTTTATTTCACTGAGCTTTCATGTTCTGTTGCCTTAGTTTTAGCTAAAAGACACTCCTGCTTTTCCCTTAACCATGCAAATCATAATAAACTGAGTCATGGTGTAATTACTTCTGACTGTGATTTTAGTCTCTGATGCCACTACGGATTTTTTTTAAGGTGCAATATGAGGTGCAACTACAATACCCTATGTCCAAACTGATGACCACAACCACCACAATAGCACATGTGCAACAAGTGCCTCCCACATCATTGCCAGTCTAAGCAACGCCCAACTTTTTTTCTTATTTCTGGCGTAATACTTTTGTGGAAACAAACTGCATCCCCTAAAACAACTCAAACACTTTGCTTGAACGTAGAGTAGATTTACAGATCGTCTCCACAGAGTCCAGCACTAGTGCTAATACGGCAAACACAGGGGCGAGCTTTACCACGGGCCTCAACGCAACAGTTAATTATGCCCAGAGCGTATCACCAGAAGCCCAGCATCTCACCTAGCCATAGTTTATCTTTCCGCTGCTAATTTGTTCCAATCAATTACCTTTGGAAAAAGGAGGCTTCCAAATTTACGGGGACAGGAAGGGGCTGTTTATTCATTCCTGCGCTTTTTTGTTTTGTGCCAATCTTTTAAATATTCCCTCAGGTTGGTTTTGTGCTGGGAGGCCTCCATTAAAAACCCATCGCTCACCACGGGGTTCAGCATGTGACAGAGAAGGGCGCCTGGACCCCCTGGAACCTCTCTCTCTGGAACCTCTTGGAACAGAGGGGAGGTTAACTGACTTAATTACAGGCTTTAAAACAGCAAACACTCATCACAGTTGAGCAGGATTACTGAGATCTGTCTGACAGCATTTTGAGTGAAGAGAAGAAACACTTTCAAGGTGGGCTATGATATCAGTGGTGACCCACATGAGGTGGACCTGAGAGCTTTGTCTTTTTTCTCTAGGTGTCAACTACAGTGACACAGAAATGCATTCACTGCTCCCTGAAATCCACACCACTGAAGCTCAACTCCAGTTAAATGACAAAATATGGACACATCCCATGGTGTATGATTACTGAATGGGTTTTCTGTGTTTATGTTTTTTTTCTGTGTCTATCCTGGAGAGCTCATCCAACAAACTTTCTGCAACTCTATTCTTGACTGTGCAGCCCTACTGTGCTGCTTTTAATTCCACCCTGAAAGATAAAACATAAGCATGTCAAAACTTGGGAAGGTAGGAGAAGACAAGCAGGGGTAAAACCTGATCCACACTGTAGCCCATGAGAGGAACTTTGGACTGATTCAGAGCTCGGAGGGAAAGAAGTGGGAGTGAAATCCTAGCTCACTCTGTGCCTGCCTCTCTTCCTCTCATCCCCTTTTCTCTGTCCCGGCCTCCCTCTGTCAGAGCGCTTCATCTTGGACTCTAGGCGCGTTTGTCTTCTCGCAGAAAAGAAATGCAAAGTAGGCTGCGCCGAAACTCTGGGAAACGCCACAGGACGTCCCTCGAGGGGGGAGAAATTAAATACGGCCACTAAGATCCACACAGTAAAGTGGCAATAAAGTATTCATTAACCCACCATTGAAGGGCTAAGCAGGAAAACAAGCAACTGAGTTAAGAAGTCAAACAGGGACTTAGAACACACAGTAACACCACGCTCTTTCATCTGAAGATTTACAAAACAATAAGAGGCTTGGAGAGCTCATGAGCATGTACATCTCGCCGAGAGAATCAAAGAAAAGGATGACAGAACAAAGTTAGCAACACCAGGGCATTACCAAATAGTTTCACAAATATTTCCCTTACTACTCATAATCCTCTCTGCTTTTATATTGCAACACATCTCCCACTGTTGGTCTGGCAGCGTGCCAGGTGGAGTGCAGGATGTAAACAGTCTCTTTTCCTCTTGTTGATTTTCATTTTCCCATCTGAGGACCTCATTTTTCACCTCCACTCTAAATTGCTGTCCTCCCTTTGGAGCGCCACAGTGGTGCTCCTCGGACCCGGACCGAGGAATCCTATAGGAAGCACGGTAAAAGGCCTGCGGGGATCCTGTGTGCGGCATTCATTGACAAAAAAGGCCTGATGCCAGTTTGACGTCCACCCCCAGGTCTCCCAGAATGTGAATGAACTTCTATGAATAAGAGGCAAACCTACACAAACACCCCTGCAGCTATAGGACCTTCACAGGGGGAAGAGTGTGTGGGCGACGCCAAACAACAACAACAACAAGGGGACTTGCATGCCAGGGTCTCCCCTTTTTCATCTCCCTCACCAATCAAGAGGACACAACACCACAGGGGGGACATTTACAAAAAAACAAGCCTATCAGGGGGTCACTGCCGGCCCCAGCCCATCCTCAATGGGTGGGATCAAGAGTCCGTCCCCACACTCTGCAATTAACACCTACTCCACCAACATGCAAAAGAGAAATCTCCAAATCAGCATTTCAAAACCACACCACAACAAAGACATCAAAGTGCATGCATTGTATTATGCCCGAGTGCTCTTATGGGTTAAACTCTTCAGTGTGTCTTCCAAACGGCCTCATTTCCCCTTACCAACGTGGAATAATGTATGACCTCATCAGTGATCGGATGAAGAGGTGGGAAGCAGGGTCTAAACATGGTGAAAGGTTTTAGGCGGGAGGTGAACTGCTGACTGCAGTTTATGAGCTGAATAGCGCACAGTTTCTGTGTTCTGCACTCCAATCTCACAGACGACTTTCTCTGTCCTAGCAGTATGGGTGACTGGTGATTGATAATGAACATTTGTTTGTCACTAAATGCGAATCTGAAGAGGTCAAATATTGCCCTGGATTTACTTACTATCACTTTTTTTAAATTTTCTGAAACCCCAATAAAAAGTCACAGCGCAGCAGAAATAATCCAGTTTCATCACTGCGGCCAGCTGCACTGATACACAGCAACTAGAAACATCATGAATGGAGCCGGGGCTTCAGCTGAAAAAGATATTTATGGATGTATGCTCTTCTTGTACACCGCACTTTAAAAACTCTGTGTTATGACTTAAACTACATGGCAGCGATTACGTCAGCTTCACTAACATGACCTAATGTTTGCAAAACCCTTTTTTCAACATTAATCTCTATTGCTTGTTGAACAGTCTAACTAATCCTCATATGATCAAATGTAAATATAGCATATTGTTAGAAAAATAAATTGGTGAAAAGTAGCCACCTTTAAATATATTTGCAAATTTTATGGTTTGTTCTTAAGTTGGAATTTGAGCTACTTCCACTTTCACAGCATATCAGAAATAAACATTATTTTCATTCCAGTAGATTTTATATGACAGCTTGTGCTACTAGGTGCTTTTCAGATTATTTAATTTACATGCAAAACACACAAAAATCTCAAAATACTCTTGTTTTTTTAAAAATCTGTTCCACTTCAGCTAATTCCAAGAGTAAAATGCTGCCCCAAAGTCAATGAATGAGAAACAATAATCGATTTGCAATCACTTTTAATACTTAAAATATTTTTATCTTATCATGGTTACTATACATACTTTACCTGAGCACTAACTGGGTGCTATCAGTGCTTCTACTTAAATAAATGGTCTACAGTATCTTTTAGTTGTAAAACAAATCATTTCATACTGTACATAGTAAACCTATGCTTGTCCAAAGTGCTCAAGTACTTGGACCGACCTCACACACAGAGAGCTGCTATGAAAGGTAGCGGCCTGACCATCGGGAGCAATTTGGGGCCTCATTGAAACAAGCTGTCAGATATCACAGTAAATATGTTTACACAGCAAAAGCATAGAAAACATACCATTAACATTATCAGCATTTCTGTCTTGACAGTTAACAAACTGATGGTCCAGTGCAGCATTTAATCTGTACTGGCAATATGCAGTCTATGACGTCACAGTGCATTGCACCATCTCAGCTATGGTGGATTTACTGCAGGGACGAAAAAAGTGCTCATCTTAGGAGTTCCAAGTCTGCAAGAGGCATCTGAAATACTACCCCCCAGCGTCAGAGGGTGAGAAATAATGTTGAGGTTGTAGATCAGAAGGTGACAGTGGCCTTGACCTCCCGTGTCTGGGTCACTCCCTCCCACTTGACCTTCCTGAGCAACTCCTATATACTTAGCGTCTTGATATGAGGGTGATATGAGATACCTCGTGAAGAGATAACGTTAAAAGCCTGCAACTACAGACGTGGACTGATTGTACTCTTTAGGCTAGAGTGAGGTAAGCATTCAGAAGCCTTAAGTAAGGAACAAGAACGAACAAGTGATGATTTGGCTGTTTGCAGCAAAAAACGAGCCAAGTGTCTTTTTGCAGCTTACCCCGGGGAAGTTTGGGGTGGTGTGCAGGACTAAATTCACAGACCAGGAGGTACAAGGCAGGAGAGGAAAGGGACTGTTACCTTCAAAAGCTGGTATGGCAGAACTGTGCTTTGAATATGATATGAACGTCTACATACAGCCCCGGTAGGGGGTTGGCGTTGGGGGTGGCGGGTGAATTTGCAGAGGTTGAAGACAAGGTGGTTCAGTGTTCTGGATGAGCTGCAATGAAAAGAGTGCTTTGACAGGCTGGCTTCAAGGGAAGTGTTCAGGAGCAGATAAATGACTCAAACCTGAATACCATCCACAGTTTTAAGTCTCAAAAAGCAACGACAATTCTCTGTCTGATGATCTAAGATAACAGAAATTGGTGAGTATTAGACCGTGATAGGGATCAAGTCATCCATCTGCCCAGATGACAAGACAAAGAAGCACTTCAAAGCAGGTGCCATTCACCTGGGCAACCACTGAATTCATTTTACCTGTCTCATTATCTTACTCCCACACCTCTGTGTACAGCTTCCTGTCTTTTTTACCATGTTTCTCTTGAGTTACATTTTCCTAAAGGAAAACACACAATGCCACATTCGAAACCGTAAACCTTTTGTGAAACTTGGGCGCAGGTTGAGCTGGATCCAAGAACTTGTGTAAGCCGTCTGGACCATTATTCTCCCTGACACCTTAATCTGCCACAAGAGAAACACTGGTGCTAAGAATATACAATGTTCAGCCTCAGCAGCAGTGCAAAGACAAAGCTAGTCTGAGTCTTCAACCTGTTCATCCGGTCTCCGCTAATGCCCTGTTTTCACAAGTGAGAAAAGACATGAAGTCCCACAGGAAGTCTTAATTATGCCACCTGGAAAGAACGAGCCTAGAAGACTGGCAGGTGTGCTAGATACCAACCAGGTTACCAAGATGTCAAGGCTGGGAATGCTACATCATTATCTATTATCAGTTTCCTCAACAAAGGAAAATGTAGTACAATGACAACAAAGGGTGACTGATGGTTTTCTCCTTTGAGAAGTTTTAGATAAGATAAGATAAGATAAGATAAGATAAGATAAGATAAGATAGAACTTTATTAATCCCTCGGGTGGGTTCCTCTGGGAAATTCGATTTCCAAAAAAGCACAGCACCGACAGAAGTTACAGAGTTATACACACACACATATATATAAATACAGAGACAATATAAATAAAATATACGAAGGGGATAAATAGAATAAATAGGAATAAAAATAAAAATACAAGTGAATTGCACATTTCAAGTATTGAGTCTATTGCACCGTTGACTATTTACAAAAGTATTGCACAAAAGGTATTGCACAGTGAGGTGAAGAGGCACTACAGCTTAGTTGTTCCCTCCTTTGTCCTCCTGTTTCCCCTCCCTCTCCCCTCCAGAGAGGAGTTAAACAGTCTGATGGGCTACTGTTGGCAGTAAAACCTTTCCCTGGCAGCTTGTTGTGATTACAGAAACTAACAAAGTACATCATCTAACCTCATTACTTGGTTTCAACATGCAAAATAATTTACGACTCCAACACATTTGTCCATACTGTGACATAACCACGTCCTCTGCTCGGTTTGAGATCTCTAGTGCTCTAAACCTGCATATTTTGGCAATTTCATAAAAAACTGGAAGAGTGTACAGTTCCATAAATAGAAAACATATGTGCAACAGATAGCTACTGGTGGAAAGAAAGAAAAAATTACAACAATATCTGGACAGTTTGGGTGGTATTTTTCAGTCTTGTGAGGAGAGTCAGGGTGGCGGCATTAGATGCAGCAACATGCCCTTGAAAGACAAGATGGAGAGACAACACTGGGTCCTCATTCATTTTGAGAGACCATCTCGGTTTCACTGGCGAGTCACCTGACTCAGAAGGCTGCTCGTCAGGTGAAACCCTGACCAAAGCGCAAACGCCCTGCTCTCGATATGACAGATCTCATACTGCAGATGCAAAAAGAGAGCGCCGCTGACACGCCAGGAATCCAAAACACCCCAGTCCCCGTGCATTTACTGTAGTTCCGATGCCAGAGAAAGTTAGCTAAGTAGTAGAAGGAAAAAGGACATTAAGGCATAAGAGTTCGATTAGAGCTGAGCTGAAATTAACAGACTATTTGGCAGCTATTTTGATATGTTATGGTTAGAGTGGAGTTATTTACCAGTTCAGGCTTCTGAAATTAGTTCAGGCTTTTCTTTACCCAATATGACCAGTAGTTAAACTGTTAATTGGTTACAGCAACCATTTTTAATTCAGTTCAACTCAACTTTGTTTCTATGGCACCAAATCACAACAACAGTCACTTCCAGGTGCTTCATATTGTAAGATCCTATCAATCAGACCCCTACCCTAAAAACAATGTTGTTTATTCTCATAAACATGAAGCAATAATTTTAAGAGTAAAATGCAACTGAAATATATCAAATCAAAAGTTTATTTATTCAAATAATAATAATAATAATAATAATAATAATAATAATAATAATAATAATAATAATAATAATAATAATAATAATAATAAATAAACAATAATAATAATCAATATGCTTGGAAAATATGCTTCGCATAAACTGCATACCGATCAAGTAAATTTCATTTGATCAGATTCCATTAAATTAATTAATATTATACAGACCTATTGTAAAAGAAATTGTGTATGTATGTATTCAACTAACTGAAAGAAGAAGAAGAACAGTCCTTTATTGTGATTATATGTTCACACGTAAAGAAATTTAATTTGGTAATTCTCGGCACACATGAAAAGAAGCACACACACACATACATATACATATATATATATATATATACATACATACATACATACACACACACAACCAACACTATAAAACAATTGAATGCATACTATCCATATGTGCAGGTGTGAAGTATAAATATGTGCAGAAAGTCACAGATAGAATTTGGTAGAACTGAAAGTCAGCATGTTGGATATATTTTTTTGAATGAATGACCACTTGATGACAATGGGAATGAAAAATCCCCCTTTTAACAGGAAGGACACTCAATGAGGGGCAGCACAACTGGTTGTGGATGGGAGTGGTGCGTGGGGGATCAGCTGTCACCTTCATTGGTTGCCCACAATCATCAGAAGCATAAGAACAATGTTCTCTCTTAACAACTCTGCACCTGCACACACCTGCACGCACACACACACACACACACACACCTGCACACACACACACACTCCCTACATCCAGTAACCATATGCTGAAGAAAGAGAATCCCAGCAATGATACTACTCCCTCTTTTATCAAACCTTAGGACCACCCAAGCAGCATGTGATACTCTTTACAACCTCACAGCCATATGGCATTAGAATCAAGCAGAGGTGCCAAGCGGCTATATTCAATAACACTGAAACACAATGAGTCAATTCATGGACCATCATAAAGAAAAGCCTGTGCGCATTTAACAGCGATTGGCAGTGAGAGGATAAAACACATATTCCAGGAGGCGCAGCATCAGCGCCGGGTGGGAGGCTCAGACAGAGCTAACGGTTGGCTATGAGATGACACTGTGAACGCGAGTTTATTTGCAGAAGGAAATTGGCACTGATAGAGACGGGGCATCAGCTTACTGCTGGATTCAGGGGCAACATGCTGAAAGGAGCCAACAGACTCATCTTTTCAGGGAATATCACACGTCTGTCCCACACATATACCTGACAAGTAGAGGGGTGAGGGTGGCAGGAGCACTGTCTCCTGCAGTACTGCAGTCTATGGCCAACAGATGAATAAATTCAATTGCAAAACTTTATGACGATAAATTCTTAGCACATTTAAAAGCAATTATGCATTACAGATTACATTACTTTTCATTACGGATGTGAGTAAAACTTGAAGAAAAGAATAATTAGAACCTGCAACACATATTGATTCATTGCGAATCACATTAAAATATTATCCACAGACACAAATTCTAATGACACTGTGCTTTAAGTGAAAAGTACGCTGTTATTTTTCATCTTCAGTGCATTCCAATCAAAACAATAGACTCAGTGGTCCAGAAATAAAATGTAATCACGGTACTATCAGTCATCCACCAAATAGGGGGCAGAGTTAAGGTTGCAGGGGGGCAGAGACAGACAGATAATCGATCCCAGAGTCTGACCTCTCAGTCTGAGGCCGTTGGACGTATACCGCTGTGAAGCGTTCACTGATTACCTGTGACCAGACAAGCATTCATGCCTAAAGTTGGGTGAGGACTGCTGCAGACCAGCAGTCACATTTCATTTACGCCAACTGCTAAAAAGATTTAAATGAAGCTCAATGAAGTGAACATAAACCATGCTGTGCTCAGAAATTAGCTTGGCCAGAGAGATAAATAGATTTCAGGCTGAGCTGCATCCCATTTTAACATGAACTCAGCTTTTAATTGCTTGAGCACAAATCCCCACTTAATGTGTTTCCTCACACGTGTGAAGTTATAGGAAAACCACGCAACAGAAGTTATGTCCATAAATTAAAACAAATGTGTGAATTCTAAAGTCCTCAGCAGTGATTATAAATGAGAGACAAATTTTCCCCATAAAGTTTAAGGAGCGGCCGTTACAAATACAAATGTTTTGAAGTCATGTACACCGCAGCGGAGGATTAACACCATTTCCTGGAACATCGGGCTCAGCCTCTTTTTTCTTTAATATACACACTCTTCTCTACACCCACTCCATTAAATTAAAAGTCAGTGGTTTCCAGGCCAAGTTGGACGTTACAATTAAGTGACACTTTTGACAGCTGGATCGCAGCAGAGCACAAGTTGCTCCGGACCAAACTACACTTGCACTTAAACCACCGTCACCACTTGGCCGTTTGCGTTCAGTGGTTAACCACAGCGCCACAAATGACTTCTGTGTGGCTGCCGAGGGAGAAGAGAGTTTTACACTAAATATAACTGAGCTTAGCTGCTGTGGAGACAAGCTGAGGTCTGGGACGTGGCCAAAGTAATAGTGGTTTTCAGTGCTTTTTCAGTCATTACTCTACTGCCGTGGGGTTATATGGACTCAGGCCTCGCAAACAGTAATTAGAGATCACAGCAAAACATCAGCAGCAGCCCCAGACGACAGGGTCAGTGGTTTCGTGGCTTATGCACGCGGTCGGGCACCATTGCAATATTACTGCGAGGGTGAAATTCTACCAGTATGCTTGAAGCAAGTCAGATGTGCATCAAGAAACTGAAAGGGAAGCTGCAGGTTGTTATTACTGTCAGCAAATGCACAAGTAATAATACAAAAGATCAAAAGTTTAAACTGCATTTGTCACTGAAACAATCAATGCTGAATAAACACTTAAGGCTTCAGACTCAAACATGCACGCCGATAAGGTCACAAGTGTTAAGAGCCTGGGTTCATTCGGGCAACTAATCTATAGCTCCAAAGAAGAAAGTGACCATGGGAATGTGTTGTGTGAACAACAGCAATAACAGTTTAAACATTTACTAGACAAGTGACAGGCTGGTTGTAAAAGGCCGAGCCCAAAGTCGAAGCGATACCAAACTACTGACTTATCGAAGCAGCTACTTCCCTGCTACACTGCTTTTTACATGACAGTTTCAGATTTGATCCTCATCTGTTGTTACTCGATGGAATTAAAAGCTAAACAGAAACATAACCACCCCATAACACGGGTTGACACATACCAGAATGCCTGGCATTTAACCCCAAAGGGAAGTTTCTAACCCTCTACGCTGCCACCCACCCACCAAAACACACATGCACTCTCACCCAATATAGACTACAGACTTTCCTGTAGGGTAAAAATAGTAGCCCGCTGTTTGCCGTTCACAGGAGGGCGTGCAGATGAGAAATATGTGGCTTAATGATGAGCCAGGGTGGCTTTCTCTTACTGCCACCTGCACTGCCTGTGGCGAGCCTGTTTATTGTAGCGGAGCTGACCCACATTCTGCCGTCATCCCGGTGGCTTTGGCCTCATGCGCAGTCAGAGGGAGGAGGTGGGGGCTAGTGTGCTGTAATCCTGATGATGTTATGGCATTTAAAGGACTTTTTACTTGTACTGACGGGACAGAGTGGCATTGCTGAAGTTAAGTGTGAGAAGCTTGTTTCCAAAAGGTGATAATTCTGAAGTGCTCTTTTGTGGTGCAAGACATGGCTCCACCCTCAGCGGTAGATTATGCTGGCCTGACTTTTCAAAGTGAAAATTTGCATGGAGACTCTTGACCCCGTGCCTCTGTTTGTTCTGAGCTGACGTTTGCCGTCTGCCTTAGCAATTAAGCAGACTAAGAAAAACTTTACATTAAAAGGCTTCTTCTTCTCTCTTTTTTTCGTAATCACCGGTCACGCCCGTTATGTCAACAACTGCATTTAAAGCATTTGAAGAACACAGCACAGCCTAAGTGATGTTCTGCGATTATTTTAAGCATATGAACTCACAGCAGCCCAGATGAGGCTAAAGTTCATGTGCCCAGAGTAGCAGAGCCATTAGTATGGATTTAGATTTGGATCTACTTTATGCAGGAACTGAAACATGTTATAGCAGAAATGTGGGCCAACAGAAGCAGCATGACTTTTTCCCTCCTCCCTGGAGTGTTTTGTCCATTTAGAAAATGCCATGTTTTCTGCAACACAGCGTGATATAAGCAGAACATTTAAAAGATTTTAAAAAAAAGAAAATATGTAACTCTTAAAATGTTGAAACTCAGATCTTGCGTGACTTGGGAGTCTCAGAGAAAAGGGTGGAGCACATACACAATTCTGCCCATCACTTCACTAATGCACTGTATCTGGTGTTAAACGAAGACTGGTTGCTTTATTTAAGATAACTTAGCTCAAAGATGCCAGAAAGTGATTATTACAATAGACAGGTTTTCATCTCCACAGGATGCATGTCTCCATTAAAATCATTAAAACAGAAGAAAACGTGCATTACTGTGTGTTAAAAACTGTTATTGAAACCATAATTGATTCAGTCCCCAAACAGGAAGATATTTTAATATCAAAACTTTCACTGTGTAAATAAGCTACTTATCTGATAAGAGTCTATCATGCCAGTCGACTTAAAAAAAAAAGTCACTTGATTAGTTGTTATGGGTTTGCTTTGTCCCCAATTTGCTCATCTGACACTGACTACAGCTTTTTGCTGTTTAAAGTGAGGAAGGCTTCTTCAGCCAGAGTTGCCCTTTCTCCTCAGCTGATAAGCCTGAACAAAGTCTACTTGCTAAGTTTATCCGTTAGACTTTTTATCCATTAGATTTTGCAAACACAAATCTTTTATCAAATGCATATGAGCAGATACATTGTTCAACTTCCCGTGTCCTCTAAGTACACTGAGAGGGTTATTTTAGCATCGCCGAACGTGTTTTCCTGCTATAAAAGCTGCACACGCGACATGGAGGAAAGGCAAAAGCAATTAGGTCCCATGATTTACTCTACCTGCTTTAATAGGGAAGTGAGGGCCTCCCAGACAGAGGTCATGGTTCTTAACCTCGCTGCTCTGCTACCAAGTTAATCAGTTTGAAACATGTGTTTAGTTCAGCACAGACAAGCAGCTTTATAGCTGCAATTTAAGATTTTTCTTCACAGGGTGACTCACTGGCATAATGATCAAAAATTATGAAGTGGGACCTGAAAATTAACTCATACCCTCCTGTAGTCTCACCATAAAAGACCTGCATATTGCCCATACTTGTCTTCAAGCTGTGTTCCATTTATGCCGCCGCTCAGAGGCAAACTGCCTTCCCAAACAGCTCAAGCAAAAAACTTTACACATCATGATGCATCAGGGGAAGTGCAGCCAGCTTGCCAAGGTAAGGACTACAAGGCCCCTCTCAAAAAAGCAATTAAGGCAGAGGGAGTCATAATATTGAATGGAGAGGGGGGTGCATTCCTCTGAGAGAGGCAGTAGCAGTAGACTGTGAAATTCATATTGACTAGAGAGGCAAACATACACAGGTAAGCAGCAGTGCCCAGCTTTTTCCTTGTCAGCCAAAGAACAGCGCCTGTAGTCTGTCGCTTTCAAATATATAAGTTCAGCCATCCAAAGATGAACCTATACACAAGCTCACTGGACACAGAACAGCTTATAGAGTAAAAAAACCAACAACACGCACACAAACAATTTGCACAGTTCTCTCTAAAACAACACAGCACTAAGATGATATCTGGAAAATGAAAAAACTGCTGAACTCGGGATGTAAGCTCACTGGTGTGTTAAATCCCACTTGATTAAAGCAGGAAAACGCCTTCGACAATGAACTGTGCCAGTCCACTTAATTAAGTCAACTTGTACTACCAGGGAGCGCTGGGAAACGAAGAAAGCAAAAGCAAACAGGGGAGCTGCCGCTTGCTCCCCGAGCTTTTCTCTGGATGCTAATCAAAGGCTTGATCTGCGAGCAGGACAGGCCCCGGGGATGTCGCTTTGCTTGGCTGATCCTGGCAATTTGCTCTTGGTAATACCCTCTCTCTCACTCTGCACCCCGGAGAACCCGGAAGACCATCTCACCTAATCTGTATGGCCGATGGAACGCACAAATACAACCTCCCCCCGCCTCCCAAAGTGCATCTGCTTCACCAGAGAATAATCACATAATGGCCATGGAGTTATTACATGCTCCTTATTATCCCATCTCTCTTTGTGGCTCCAATTTAGAGATTCAGTACTAAAGAAGACTGAAGATAAAGACACTGCATTTGATTAACTAAAACAATAATCATGTATATGCTCTCAAAATGGGCGAGACGTACACATTTCTCAATATGTGCATCTGCTCCGTCACTGTTTGTGTTTGTATTTGTGCAATA
Organism: Rhamphochromis sp. 'chilingali'; assembly: GCF_963969265.1. Lineage (NCBI taxonomy): Eukaryota > Metazoa > Chordata > Actinopteri > Cichliformes > Cichlidae > Rhamphochromis > Rhamphochromis sp. 'chilingali'. The sequence goes on along the minus strand of NC_137936.1, from coordinate 9,093,304 downwards.
CAGGCCAGTGGGAGCATCTGGTGGTTATTATGATGCCTGGAGGTCTGAGGAAAGGGAGCAGCGTGCGTATGAGAGTTGCATGATTTGTTTGTGGTCTGCGCAGCGCTGCTCTGGTGATGCTCTAAGTTCTTCCTCTGAAAAACCCTCAAGAACTTATCAAAGCCACAATCACTCCAATTGCACAACTGTCATTTCATCAGTCAGCCGGTGAGCAAACTCATGGCAGAGGAAAAACCAGCACTGACTAAAACACAGGAAAGCCAGGAGTAAACCAAGAATTAGAAGCAAGAGGGAAGATGAGGGTAGAAGAGAGCAGTTCAGGTTCCCACCTTTAAAAGAGATGAAGACACGGGGCGCGGCCAGTGGCTCATTGCTCACTTGGTTCCCAAAAGCCAAGCCGCACAGTGCCAGGAGGGTGTGGACCGTCCACAGACCGTCCAGCTGCATGGTGGACCAACCTCCTGTAGCTCCAAAGGCTGCTTTTTGTTTTTTTTGTTTGTTTTTTTAAATCTGCAGGGACAAAAAGAAACACGTGAGAAGAGAAGATGCTGACTCTACTTTACACTTAAAACCAAAAAAGAATCTGCCACCGTGAGCCTGTTTTTCATTTATAATTTTATGTGACGCGTCAAATCTGTATCTCCCAAGGGCCCCATCACACTGCGAGTTTTGGGCGACACCGCACCGAGGTGCAGAGTTTACGCCCAGATTTCTGGGAGCTTCATTAAACTGATGAGTCCTAATGGAAAGGAGCCAGACTTTTAGAGACTTGCACATTGCTTCCATTTGGTAAAAATTATGTTTGTTTTTCAGAGCGCGACAAAATAATGGCAGGATCGCGCTGACTCCACTGAAGCTTTTCTTCTGCTCCTCTACACGCAACCAAAATGCATTCCTGCATCATGACACCACGCTGTAATTACTGGGTTCACCTAATGCCAGGCTATACCACAACTTCACACTTACTTAAGGAAAATAGCACAAAAATAACATTGTGATTGATGCATCTCAAATACAGGTCTTAGCTGTTGATTAAAGAAAAGGCCTGCAAGTAATGACAGCCTCAAAGCTGAACAACTAAAAAAAAGGTGGTGACATTAATTGTTGATGAAGTATAGATACCTTTAAGCAGCTGATGTTTCACACATATGTGACTGACCATAAGAAATACTCGTGTATGCAGCTACCTCTTTACCTGCAAAACTTTTCTTTTCCACCTTTGTTCCCATAAAGCCTCCCTGAGCTCACTGACCGGACACCTACAGCCTGCATATCTCCTCTCCGCACAAACCACTGACACTTCAAACATTGGACGAATTTCCACCTCAAAAGCACCTTCAGAGACCTCAACAGAGCAGAACAGTCTTCAGACTGGTTGGCTGAAGCGAATTTATGAGTAAAAGCAGCTGTTTAAACCTCGGCTGTTTACAATTTGTAAACCATCCAGTTGTTTATTCTAAGAGAGAGGCCAACTCCTTCGCACAAGCGCATGAAATCAAACAAGGCACCGCTCACAGATGACACCGAGGATTGCGAAAGACACACCGTACCATGAAGTAAAAAATACAAATATGTATGTCATAGACAGTGATATGAAATATTAATACAAAAGTTTACAAAAACAAAAAACAAAAAAACAAAAACCCTTTTAGTCATGGAAACATCATATTAGTCCAAATAGCTTAAAAGAAGAAAAGGTCTCAGCTTCTTCACAGTTTATTAACTGACATGTGTTGAACAAATGTAATGCAATCATTAAAACTTACAGACGGAAACCAGTAAAATCTGGATGGACAGGGCTCAGTGGCTACAGCGCTGCTTTAATCCAGCAGACAAGAAAATAACCATCTGCATTTGCTGCCGATTAAAAACATTTTTTAAAACATTTCACAGTTACCGTGACACAGGGAAATTCCTCAGTGTTGTATTGTATGTAAAAATAAATAAAACACTATACAACTTTATTCACGTGCATGTATGAATGTGTTCTTCGGCAATGAATAATAATAATAAAACAAATTTCATGCAAAAATGTTGAATGTTGCTGAAACACGCTGAAATGTGTGTAACAGACTGGCAGTCTTGGCTACACATGGACGACAGAACTGTAAACAGTCTGGTGCGGTATTAGAGCGCACGGTAAACTGCACAGCTATTAAATAAACAGTGATAATGATTCGCGCTGGAATTGATTTTCCGATCAAAAGAAATTAATAATGATCATAATTTGCTGTTTCTGTTTCATTGTTTCAAAAAGAAAATGAGAGAGTCGGTAAGGCGTGGTGCCAATCATAAATTCAAGTATTTGACAAAAAAAAGCGCGATCCTGTATGCAGGTAACATGTTGCGTGATATTCATAATAAGGAAATAAAGTGTAAAATAAATACATAGATACATAATCACAAAGGAACAGTCCATACAGGCTTACCTCACGGGTCTCCGGATATAAGTTCAGCCTTGCAAGTCATTGAACAAACCAATTCCAACAGATCGATCACTCTCTCTGTCACTCTCTCTCTCTCCAAGTTGAAAGCAGTAATAACAATAGAAAATCCCGGCGCGGCTTTCTGGTCGAACCCCGTTCAGGAGTGGGGTGGAGGTGGGGTGGGGGCACTTTGTACCTGTGCGCACTGCGTGTCTATTGGCCCCGGAGTTGTCAGTGAACACAATGAGAAAAATTACAGTTGCGCGAAAATAAAAAGGGAGAAAATGTTCCTAACTGAACCTTGTGCGAGTCGATTGGATGCTGTCGTCGCACGACTACAATCAACATCTCGTGGGGGGGAAGCCGCTCGATACAAGAAAAGTCCCCGCGGTGTCCAGACGCGTAGCGTGTGCTCCGTCGGAAAGTTGGGCGCTCCTGACTGTAGGGAAGCAGGGCGCTAGCAGGTGGATGCAGAGGCCCATTTGCCTTAAACACACCCACAGGGCGGGCAGCGACAAGCCGAGCCGCCCATCAGTGAGCCTGCCAGCCTGGGGGGGGGACGACGGACGTGATTTACTACCTTATCATACCACAGTCAGAGAATAGACTTTATACTGTGCTCTGGTCTCGCGTAGCTGACTGAAAGTGTATTTGTATCACCATTTCATCATGGAACATTTATTATTACACAGAGATCAAAGCAGAAAGTTTTAGGATCATCCCCTTGTGACGATTTTATCAGGGGTTCACACCTTATTTAAACAAGATCAGGATTAACGCACTAACAGAGACAAAGTGTTCTGCGCCAGGTCCCACTGTCTGCCGGTCTTTATTTGTTAACTATGGGCTTTCAGTGGTGTTATGACAGTGTAATAAGTCATCAGTCTTTTTTTTAATAATTAGTTATTTTCTACTTTGTCTGTAAAACAAAGTAGAAAATAACGATTAGGGTCCTTTTTATAGATATACGGTCATACAATGAGACAGCCGAAAGTGTTCACAAACTGGCAATTCAAAGGCTGTATACCAACCAGAAACAGATGTGTAAAACAGAAAACTAAATCAGACAACAATACTTTTCAAATCATTTCAAATTTAACTCAAAAGACAAATGTTGAAAAACAGCCTTTAAAAAATAGACATGCATCGAAGCTGGAGCCAGTTTCATGCTTCAAAAACAGATGGGACAGGGAAATACAAGACTGGGGAAGTTGTGCAGTGCTCAAGAAAAAACTATGAAACACCTGTTTCAGAATCTGTCAGTAATTAAGATGATAAGTGACAGACTGGGCATAAAAAGAATTCAGCAGGGCTGAGTTTCTTAATATTAAATTTAAATTGTTTAAAATAAAGATTTGTTCATCTAAAGTTGCCAAGAATTTGGGGTTTTTATCATATATGATGCACTGCATAATTAAAAGATTCATAAAGTGAATAACAATCTCTGTAGGCAGGGACATGGCCAAAAAACAAAACTGTTTTCATAACCCACAGAGAGGTAGGATTCTTTTTGGAAATCCCACAAGAGGCTGAGAATCACTTGAAAATCACATGAAAACTAGAAATAGAGCTGCTTTCTCCAAACGTGTCTAACACTGAGGCAAAGTGGGGAAAATGTCCTGTGGGATGACCAATCAAAAACTGAAATTCTCTTTTCCAGGTTAACGAGAAGAGGGAGCATTTGATTTACTATCACCACACAGTTGAAGAGCCATCATCCATGACTGCATGAGGCTTCATTTATGTCTGTCCTGGGTAACCTGCAGATTCAGAGGCATCAATAATGTTAAAGAGTGTACACAGTTTTTGGAGCATCACAGACGGTCATCAGGACAGCATCTTTGGTCAGGAAGTGTCTTGGCTAGTCAGAAAGATGATCCCAAACCTCTTACTACAACATTATGGATTTGAAGCTGTAGGGCACCCACCGAAGAGATCTGGCACAATTTTAAAAAGAAAACGTAATAAAGGAAGACCTGACCAGCTAGAATCTCAAAAAACTTAGATGATGACAGATATGTTTTGATAGGTTTTACATTCTTTTGTCTGCATTGTGTTCTATGTTTACTTGGAAACCGTGTTTAATGCATGGCTGCAGAAAGTTATTTGATAATCATTCATAGAAAGCAGTGGTTAGCATTTAAAAGCTTTATTATTAAATGCAGGTAGATGTGAGATTTGCTGCTTTTTGCATGGAATTTAAAGCTACATTAAATGATTTTGGGCTCAAAACTTGGCATACGTTATAGTTAATTATTCCACTGGTCACCCTGAATGCTTAATTTTAACTTCCAAAGCAGGCAGTTGTATTTGTAAATTAAAAATTAGTCGGCTTTTTTGCACTCTGCTGGGCTACTTGGAGCCTGTAAAACACACTTGTCACAGGCCGTAAATACAAACCAATGAGATGAAAGAAAGTGAGAATTCTCTGTGGGTTTGTCACTACAAACAACACCTTTCATAGCACACAAAGTCATTTCGTCAACTGTGATATAAAATTATAAATTATGTCAACTGTAATGCCTGAAAATAGTACAGGGAAGAAGATGACAGGCACGTTTTTAAAAGTGGCAGCAGAAGCAACAACAGTTTGCCAAGAAAAGACCAAATGCTAACCGAGGTAAGCAATTGTCAAGTATGATGATGTAAAGCTTTTGATACCACTTCTGTGTTTATTAATATGCAAATTAGTTAGCTGCACATGACGACTCGGAAAAAATATTGTTGTGTGAACAGCTCTGAGTCGAATTTCCCATCTCTTCAACAACCGCTATAGTACAGCAAAGAGTCTTACACAGAGGAGCTGTTACTTTCCTTTAAATCAGTCGATTGTATTTCCATCTTCTATCTCTCTGACAACCAACGAGGCACCATCTGCCACCCACACATGAGGTGTGGAGGGAAAATTTTCAAGAGGAATTGGCCTAAATGGTGCATACATGTCTTCTTTTTTCTTTCAACAAGTGAGCGGCTTTAACTTAAATCCTTTTCAGATTCTTCTTCACGCCCAAAAATACACTTTAGCTCACCTTCCTCATACTTTTTAAAGTGTTTATCAAAACGACACAAAAATCACTCCTATTAGTTTCCATTCACGAGCTAAAAGTTTTGTGCATGCAAGTTTATTACAGGGTTACACTGATTTCTTTCTACTCAATATTTGACCCGTCAAGTCCATTTTTTTGTGACTTAGAGCACAGACAATGTCGCGATTGTCGAGTCTGACTTATCAGAAATTAAAACTCTTATCTTCGTTATGTACCCATTGATTTGAAAAAGGGTGAGTAATGTAATTCATTTGATGGTACATGGAAAATGACATTAAAATGGTTAATTTACTCCTCTATTCAAACACAGAGTTACCGCCTGTGAAGATATTCTAAAGCTCGTTGAGAAAATTAAACATTTTCCAGTTTTTAATCATATTCCATTCAGTGTCCTTTCACACCTGCATTATCTGCCTTTCATTCAATCTGGAGCTTTAATGGCGAGTCACCATTAAGCCTGTCGGGGAGTTTGAAAGTTTGCAAAAGAATTCAGCTGTTGGCTCAATGCTGTCAAAAGAAGCTGTCCCGCTCGACTTTTCTCGCATATGAAGCCGTGGCATTGGCTCTGCAGCCTTCATTTTGCAGCCTGACTCAACATAAAGGTTCTTTTTTAAAGTGACTTGGCAGAGGTCAAATAGAAAAGGATCAGTCTGATGAGTGCAAGTAGACTTCTTCCTCTTCAGAATAACTTCGGTATTCAGTAAAGACATGGCAGATTTTCTACGAGCCAGGACCTCATGCTTCTCCAAAGATATCCTACACAAGCTATCCAATTTGTTGAAAGGAAAAAACAATCATCTGTCAGCTTGATTGCATATATTTTATGCATGCATACCATCGAGTTTCATACATTGTTTCTAAGCGAGCCCTGAACTGCAACATTTGTGATAAAAATCTTGACAGTGCTTGATTCCAAGTTGCTGCTGACATCTATCTTAGAGATGCATGAAGTTGTTTTAAAGTTCTGGAGAAGACCCTGCATTTCAGGTGAGGTGTGAACAGTGCTTTTGGTGGTTCTGCCTGCAGGGCAGGAAGACATGCCAGGTGTTATATCAGTATTTGTTCAGGGGATCATCTGTAATGCAATCTAAAGTTCATGTGTGGAGAGATGTGACACACTGAATGCCCCATAGACACTTCTTTGTGGTTTTTATACTTGTTTTGAACCGTAAAAGATCTGAGGTTCCATATCTGAGATTAAAAAAAATGTCGTGACTGTTGCTTTTACTCTGTTTTGTCTACTTTGCAAATCTTTGACCATAAATCTTCTTTTTAGTTTTATTGTGATGTTCTTATCAACCCAACGTTTGGAAAGGTTAAATACTCATCACATAACATAATGGCATTGAAACACATCAAAACATGCTACATAAAGTTGATTTACTTTATGTTTCTCATTCAACCTATAAGTAAGAGACTGTATGACTCAAAATATTTCTAAAGTTTTCACAAGTGCTCAGATCTTCTACCTCAGTGAACATAGAAATACAAAAAAAAATCCATTACAAGTAAAAACAATTAATATTCTAATTCCATAAAAATTCTACTTATGTAAAAGAAAAGCTAATAAACAGGTAGTTGAAGCTAAAAGGAACTCTACTTTTTATGCAAACAGGACTGGTTTAATAATTTATACTAATACATTAAAATGTAAGCAGCATCTTGATGTCGTGGTTAGCAGAGGTGTGGACTCGAGTCACATGACTTGGTCTCGAGTCAGACTCGAGTCATTAATTTTATGACTTTAGACTTGACTTGAAAAAATGTTCTAAGACTTGTGACTTGACTTGGACTTTTACACCAATGACCTGGGACTTGAATTGGACTTGAACCGGTTTACTTGAAAAGACTTGATATTTCACCCCAAATATAAAATTTAACATGCATATTATATAGAGATTGAAAATGTGACATCATTCAGGGGTAAAACCGCAAAGGATTCTGGGAACTCGTGGCAAGAGGTACTAGCGCACGCAGGCTTTCAATTGAAATCAGTCACACAGCGATAAAAAGAAACACAAAAACGCCAAGAAGCTGTTGTATTATTAACTGCAATAGCCGGTCGCATGACAGCCACGGGAAGCCGACGGGTAAAGAGATCGGTTGTTATCGGATTACGTCGTTGAAGAGAAATTGTTCGAGCCATGTTTCCGAAGTGACAAACAGGCGACGGGTGGCCTGGATTGCAGCCATTCAAAGATCAAATATAACGTCCCAGAACCCTCCAGCTCACAGGTTAGTCTGCTCCAAGCATTTACACGAAGGTCAGTGTTTTTTAGTAGTTAATACGTCATTTTCATAACATAATTGGTGATATAGGTTACAAGCAAGTCTGGCGCTGAACAGAAATTGTCGCACTATGCTCCTTTATTTATTGTGCATAAATAGTGAATTGTCCTGACACAATATTGTGTTTCGCTTCTGTTATTATGGTACATTGACAAAAACATATGCTTTTATTCACAGGATAAAACAGGTTTTTTGTATCACTAATTGCCCAGTACGATTACAGCATACAGTATTATTGTCACTGCTACATTTCTGTGATGCGTACCAGAAATTATTTCCACTGCTAATTAATTACCGTTGAGCTCAAAGATCCTATTAATAAACGGTTAACGAATGTGTATTTATGACGACGATTTGTGAGACTGGTAAACTTATGATAGGTACGATGGTCTTTCGTTCTACACGGTGCATTTCAAGGTCCTGCACCCATCCGTCGGTAAACTGTACCTGGGCTTGTTGCAGTGACCTGAAGTTACTAAACTTCATGAGTGTGTGCACTCACTCCAAGAACCGTATAATTATAAATATGCATATAAATATGCTACGATGAGATAGCTGACTTCATCTAACTAGCAAATGTTTTCCAGGCTACGTTGGTGATGCAGTTTTTTTTAATGTGTATGATATTTTTGTCATGCGATTTTAAAGCCGGTCCTACAAGCGCATCCAAGAATAACATGCAGCTTATCTCAGAACTGTCGGTGAAAATTATTCTAGGAGCTAAGTTTAATTGAGCTGCATTTTAAAGAGGTGCAATTTCACAATTTGTGTATATTTTCTAAGTTCACTATTTTGTCATGTGTTGAGAAAAACACAGATTTAAAAATTACATGGTCTAATATTTACATTTAGCATAACTGCAACATTATTTTTTCGTTTTTTTTTTTTTTAAAGACTCGAAAGGACTTGAAATTCAAAATTTCAGACTTGTGACTTTACTCGGACTTTTACACCAGTGACTTGAGACTCGACTCTGACTTGCCTGACATTACTTGAGACTTGCAAAACAATGACTTGGTCCCACCTCTGGTGGTTAGAGAAGAAGCTACTAAACATTTGTTAAACGTCATTTACAACATCATATTTGCATCATATTGTATACACTCAGATGTGTTTTGAATGCAGAATGTTAGTGGGTAAAGTGCAATATTTCTAATATAATGCAGTTTCTTTTTAAAAGAACTGAGTGCTATAATATGGAAACAATACTCAAATTTAAATCGATTTAAAAAGACATGCAAAAAAATATTTTCAAAAAAATGGAATTTTGTAACTTATCATACATACAGCTTGTGCATTTTTCTTTCAAGACTAAATGGATTCTGTGGTGATTTTTTTTTTGTATTTTATATAACATTTCTTAATGCTGCTTTTTATTTCATCTGTCCATTCATTTTCTTTCATTTACCCAATTCCTGATATCACAGGGAGACTGGAGTTTATTTCACAGGTCACTGACAGAAAAGCAGGGTGCACCCGGGACATATAATATGGCAGGGCTAACACAGCCGGCAACCACAGTCAATTTTGAATCACCAGTCTTTGGCTGGTGGGGGCAAGCTGAAGTACCTGGAGCACCCACACAGATACAGGGAGCGCATATTAACTGTCACAGAAAAGCTCCAGCTGGACAGTGGACTTGAACCCAGGACGTTCTTCCTGTGAAGCATGAGTGCTAACCGCTACATTGGCTACCCAGTGTTATTTGCATTTTTAAAAATATTTCATAAATTGTTGGTAGATTTTTAGATTTTATTGACTTAAATCATATAAACAACACTCAAGTTGTTTTCTTCTTTTTAATATTGTGGCTCTACACCAAGATGCTCATTATTAGTGTTTTTTGACTTATGTGTGCTGTCAACATATGCAGAGAAAAATGTGTCAATATCAGTTCTTCCCTGCAGGTAAAACAAACACGCTGACCACCAAATTATTGGGAATATAAACAATCATGTAAGTGCATCGTTATCACATTATAAATTGTCACTAAGTCACATTGTTCTGCAAACCTGAAGTGCTGTTCCTCTTGAGAACAAAAAGGTAATGTAAATTACAAAGTGCTCTTTGTTTTGGCTACTTCTACCTAATTTTACGGGATATAATACTGATCCTTAAAAGTATTAGGTCTGCAGCTAGCACACAGTGTTACCAACACACCCACATACTTGTACACGTACACATGCACAAAGCCTCCGAACTTAAACTGCCTTGTTTCTCCAACAACACGACTTAGCGATATTTCAAATTCAGCAGACAAGAGCTCACCTTGTGTTGCAGCCAGATAGGAGAAAAGCTTTGCTCCCAGCACTTTCTCTAGATGATGTCCTCAAAGTTATTAGCATTTAAATGAGAAAGGAAAAGTATCATATCTAGATCACAGAAGAACTCTCAACAGAGTAAAACTTGTTCAACAACTGGAAAAGTGTAGACTAAAGTTTTCTCATCTCCTGAGCTAAATGACTGAGTGTGAGTCAATTAGTATAACACGTACTTTGGGGATGGAAAGAAGGGGATTTCAAACTTTCTAATCATAATGAATACATGGATTTGACTCCTCAGACTGATGATTAAAGTTCAGTGTTTGGACCACCTTCCTCTTCCCCTACCTGTGTTTGGTGGCTTTGAGTAACACTTTCCTCTGTTGTTTTTGGCTAACTGTGGAACTCCATCCACTTCCCAGACGCTTTGGCCCTAACGACGCTTTACTGCCAGTGTCGCCCCTGCTGCCCCGGGGAACCACAACCCACAGCAACCAGAACGAAGGAAATGACTTTGATTTCCTTCCACTTTTCACACATCAAATGGGCAAGGGAAAGAAACCCATACACGGGGCTTGACCTAGCTGAATAAACAAACTTATGCCACAGTGTATGTGTGTGTGTTTGTGTGTGGGTGTGTGCACGTTTATAACTGTGTCAGCTGAATTGTGTGTGTGTTGGGCATAATATAATGTGTGCGTTGAGGAATAGGTGAGTTCATTTTTATACAACACAGCTCTACATCAGTGTTGACATAATGTGAAAGGTAAATATTCTGTAATTGAATAAAATCACAAACCGACACATCGGCCTGAGGAGAAATAGCCAACCCAGTCTAAGATTCTCAATACAGCGTTGTTCTCCAAGACTGCCTGTCTGAGGCAGGCGACCTCTGTAAAGTTGAGTGTCAGAATTTGAACAAATAATCCATCTACTAAAGTATAAATGATGATTTCATTCAGTGGAGTGCTGGGTTTGATTATGAAAAAAGAAACACAAGTTCTCTAGGTGGGTCAAACATGATTCATACTGTGTCATACTTCCCCTTCACACCAATTTTCTGGGAGGTACCATACTAGGACAGAGTTGATGTTGTGTTGCTGCTACCCATGGGAGAGGTAAAAGCAGGACTGAATCACTGAACCACTGAAGTATTGACATGTGCGTGAAACGGCACTCGTTTTCACACATACGATGATTATATATCAGAATCTGCAGAACTGGGAGGTCCTGCTACCATCCCAACACAATGCAGCAATAAAAGCTACAGAGACAGGGGAACGGGCCACACAGATTGTCAGCTACCTCTGACTGATGTTGCATTACCCAATACTTTGTCAGAGTGTTACACCACCAAAAGGACTATTGCAAAGAGTTTCTTATTTGAAAATGGAAATGAGGCTTGGGTTAGTTTGAAATTTGTCAGCCACTGAACTGATGCAAAAAAAAAATTACTAAATTCTTGTGCTGCTCCACATAAAAGACACATTGTTTTGAGCTCCTTATTGCTGACTCTAATCCTCTCATATCAGTGCTCCAATGCTTCGTCTTAACTAATGTGATATATTTAGACATACAGTGCTTAACAAATTTATTAGACGACCTGTGATAATAAAAAAAAAGAAAATGCTAAACATTTTAGAAATGTGTCAAAAACTTATATTGTCATTCATTAGGTGAATAACAAACTGAATTAATGCATTTGTGCGCAATCAAATAAAACATTCAACCTTTAAACTAAGTTTCCTGTTTAGAAATGTAAATAATTGTGATTTGGCATCTTAATCATACTTAAATACCCTATTAAAACTGCAATGTGCATCAAATTTTTTCAGCTTTTTTTTTAAATAGAAAAAACATTAAAATTCATGGATACGAAGAATACTTTTATTTTGACATAGCATTTTTTCCTAGATGAACATAATCAGCTTTTTGTTATGTCCTTACCTGGATGACTGAGCAGAGATCAAGACATTAAAAATATCATTTTGATCAAAAAGTTTGTGTGTATGTTTTCTGGATAAATAACAATGCCATTAATTTAGGGCTGCTGTAGCAGAAACATTAATTATGTTTTACTTAGTTACTCACATATAGCTAAAAAGACTATCGACCATCCTGTAAAAAGAAAACAGAACATTTTTATTAATTAACAGAAAATGTTCTGTTGTTTGTTTGTTTATTTTTATAATAAAAACGGGTGAAAAGTGAAAAACAGCTGTTAATCTTTTATATACTTTTGTTATACAGGGAGTGCAGAATTATTAGGCAAATGAGTATTTTGTCCACATCATCCTCTTCATGCATGTTGTCTTACTCCAAGCTGTATAGGCTCGAAAGCCTACTACCAATTAAGCATATTAGGTGATGTGCATCTCTGTAATGAGAAGGGGTGTGGTCTAATGACATCAACACCCCATATCAGGTGTGCATAATTAATAGGCAACGTCCTTTCCTTTGGCAAAATGGGTCAAAAGAAGGACTTGACAGGCTCAGAAAATTCAAAAATAGTGAGATATCTTGCAGAGGGATGCAGCAGTCTCAAAATTGCAAAGCTTCTGAAGTATGATCATCGAACAATCAAGCGTTTCATTCAAAATAGTCAACAGGGTCGCAAGAAGCGTGTGGAAACACCAAGGTGCAAAATAACTGCCCATGAACTGAGAAAAGTCAAGCGTGCAGCTGCCAAGATGCCACTTGCCACCAGTTTGGCCATATTTCAGAGCTGCAACATCACTGGAGTGCCCAAAAGCACAAGGTGTGCAATACTCAGAGACATGGCCAAGGTAAGAAAGGCTGAAAGACGACCACCACTGAACAAGACACACAAGCTGAAACGTCAAGACTGGGCCAAGAAATATCTCAAGACTGTTTTTTCTAAGGTTTTATGGACTGATGAAATGAGAGTGAGTCTTGATGGGCCAGATGGATGGGCCCGTGGCTGGATTGGTAAAGGGCAGAGAGCTCCAGTCCGACTCAGACGCCAGCAAGGTGGAGGTGGAGTACTGGTTTGGGCTGGTATCATCAAAGATGAGATTGTGGGGCCTTTTCGGGTTGAGGATGGAGTCAAGCTCAACTCCCAGTCCTACTGCCAGTTTCTGGAAGACACCTTCTTCAAGCAGTGGTACAGGAAGAAGTCTGCATCCTTCAAGAAAAACATGATTTTCATGCAGGACAATGCTCCATCACACGCGTCCAAGTACTCCACAGCGTGGCTGGCAAGAAAGGGTATAAAAGAAGAAAAACTAATGACATGGCCACCTTGTTCACCTGATCTGAACCCCATTGAGAACCTGTGGTCCATCATCAAATGTGAGATTTACAAGGAGGGAAAACAGTACACCTCTCTGAACAGTGTCTGGGAGGCTGTGGTTGCTGCTGCACGCAATGTTGATGGTGAACAGATCAAAACACTGACAGAATCCATGGATGGCAGGCTTTTGAGTGTCCTTGCAAAGAAAGGTGGCTATATTGGTCGCTGATTTGTTTTTGTTTTGTTTTTGAATGTCAGAAATGTATATTTGTGAATGTGGAGATGTTATATTGGTTTCACTGGTAAAAATAAATAATTGAAATGGGTATATATTTGTTTTTTGTTAAGTTGCCTAATAATTATGCACAGTAATAGTCACCTGCACACACAGATATCCCCCTAAAATAGCTAAAACTAAAAACAAACTAAAAACTACTTCCAAAAACATTCAGCTTTGATATTAATGAGTTTTTTGGGTTCATTGAGAACATGGTTGTTGTTCAATAATAAAATTATTCCTCAAAAATACAACTTGCCTAATAATTCTGCACTCCCTGTATTTTAAATGGCCGTAAGCAAGGTCTTTTCGATACGAAAGCTGTAAAACTCTAAAATATAGTTAAAAGTTCAAAATGTATGTCTTCCTTCACATTTATCACAGCTCTCCAGTGGGCTGAATGGGAGTCTGTGCAGGGCCAACCCCCAGCTTTAAAGAAATAAGATAAGGGCTTAGAGAATAAATAGGTAGCTTAGTCTTTAGCAGTGTCGCTCAAGTTACTTGAAAAAAGTAATCGGATTACAATAACGCATCTCTGGTCTTGAGTGCTTGAAATTCAAGGCAATTGGACCTGAAGTGAATTTCAATGCTGAAGGCTGCTACAACCTGCATGACTCAGAGCTTCCACAGACATTTAGCTCAGTCAGCTACATTAGCTTAGAGGGAAACAGAAAACCCGTCTATGTCCAAAGGCAGCAATAATCCCCTGCTAAACCGAAATAATTAACATGATGTGTTTTGCTTTTGAATTCATAAGAGCAAAAGTATCAATTTACTGTTTTATAGGAGGTATGTGTATGTGCATCTTGGAGTCTCAGTCAGACACTTAACAAGTGCTTCCAGGCTAGAAACAATCCCACATTTCACAACATGTAATTTTACACCTTTTTATGAGTTAAACAAACAAGATATAGCAAGTTAACTAGTGAGTGTCAGAGGACCTGGTAGGCTGATAAAAGTAATGTTCCTAGAAGATAAAAAAAATAAAATAAAAATTGCTACATCTCACAGTTTTCACTGTTTTGCAAAGCTAAGTGAACCAGCTACTGGTTCCAATACATGCATAATACATACAGCCAGGTTAATAAATACTTGTTGTGTTGATCATTAATTTACAATTCAGATTCAGGACATCATCAGTTTGTGTCTTCATACTTTCTGATTTATTGAAATTAAACAGCAGACAACATGACACTTACTTTGTTGTGACAGTTGCATTATTTGTTAGCATAACTCTTTAATACGTATCAAAACTCATTAGACAACCATCCATGACTAACTAACAATGCCTCTGTCAGCATGTGTAGTTACTGTCGCTATACTCTCTGAAAAAAAGACAAGAAAAGTAATAACAAAACTATATTAAGTGTGTCTGATATAATAATGGATGAACATGAATGCACTCCAAGGGGTGGAGACCAGCGATATGAAGAACAGTCTGTGCTCTGCACCTTCTCCCAGTGTCTTGCTGTCTACTGTGGTGTTTACTTGGCACTAATCTGTGCTGTGGTCACTTCCTGAGGATGTCATGGGACTCCTAGTGGGTAATAGCACGATATTTCCTCTGGGTTGTCATTCCTTCCTTTCAATAGGATACGGGGGTCATGACCTCATCTGCTGCACTCATCTTCTAATACCAGCTGATTTCCTGCCATGCTTTAATTTCAGGGAAAAAAACTTTGAAAGAACTGTAGACTTCTGAAGATGAAGGAGTCCATGTGGGAGGGTGGAGAATACAGGACATAGCAGTGGAGACATGCAGCTATCAATATCCAGTGACTGAAATGACACCAGCAATAATTTACAATAATTTACATTTAGTAATCTCAGACAGTATCACTGTTGTCCAAGTGTGTCCAGTCAATATAATTGATCCACAAAAATTTAATAGATGCTGTTTCTTACTATGGATCCTGTTTCCCTAACACACTAACACCAACAACAGAGAGGACAGATGGTTTGAAAGAGGAGTGAAAGAAGCCATCTATGTCCACTGTGAGCGACCATCTTTGAACAGAGGCGGGGGTTTACGACACCAACTCTCTGCCATCTATAATCCAGTTTTGAGATCCCTTCCCAGACGCCTTAACGCCCACTCACATCCTGGGCCATCTGATCTCAGGAATTCGCATGATAAGGTGGGGCCAGGTTTCACAATGAACTCACCCGAAACTCTGGCTGATTGGGACCCACACCCAGTTTCACACCTTGGCTCAGGCGATTAGAGGATCATCAGGGGGTCCTCTTGTCCCTCTGTGGGGGGATACTCCCACTAGGTTTATATCTGGGACTCTCCACCATTTGACCTTAGAACTGAAGAAGCTTCTCGGATGAGAGGTGAAACGTCTTCAAGTAACTTAAAGAAGTCCAGACGCTTTTCTTTGCCAGCTCCTTTGACAACACCAACAACAGGTCAGTCAGCATCTGATTGTCAGTAATGTTCTGTGTTCTTCTACCCATCAAGCAGGTTACACCCAAAACAAAATATCGCACTTTATGAAGAGGGGTAAAAAAAAGGAGACCGTTTCTGGATTCAACTTGAATCAATTCAGGTTATTTATATACAACCAAATGACAACAACAGTGGCCTCAAAGTGATTTAGACTATAAGCCAAGGAGAAAAATCCAACGATCAAAGGATCTTCTTTAGACAGCCATATGCGACAAGCACCTCGAGGTGAGGGCAGCAAGAAAAGAAGAAAGAGAAGAAAACAGAAAAGGAGAGCATAGACAGAGACGGGACAAAACACAAACTCAGGGAGACAGAAGACAGAAATGTACTGACATGCAGCAATGGTATGTAGACGTGGGGAGTGAGAATAGATGAGTGGAGAAGGAACAGTTAGTGCATGAAGTCCCTCAGGTATCTGGGCCTTACTAGCCTTAACTATAAGGTCTATGGCTGAGGTAAACCTGCATCTAGGGATGGGAATCCAGTTCGGTAATGCCATTCCTTGGAATTGTTAGTCTGCCTGCCTATCGATCCCTGTTATTGGTTCCACTTGCACTACAATTAGTTTGTGCACGGTTGGAGGAATTAGTGTCGCAATCTACCGTCTACATCATGGATGTGAACGTTACTTTTATTTTAATTGCACAAAAAGATAAGAGCACTACTGTAAAGTGGAAACTGCAGCAGGAGTAATACAGAGGAAAAAAACAGTTTTATGCTTCTTGCACAACTTCAGATCTTTGGAAGCAGCTGCATCAAGACACTAATGCTAAGCTAACCAAGAACTCATAATGATGTTAAAGCGGAGTGAACGCTGGCCCCAGCCAAGCAACCAGACCCTGAATTTCAGCAGGTATCAGTGATTGTCAGTCAGGCTGCAGCCTCCGTTTCTATCTGTTCATGTTTCTAAAATAGTAGGATCACTGTGGTGATTGCTTTGAAGTCTCTTTGTACTGATTTTCATCTTTATGAGTGTGTGAGTGTGTGTGTGAATGGGTGGATGACTGGATGTGTAAAGCGCTTTGGGGTCCTTGGGGACTAGTAAAGCGCTATACAAATACAGGCCATTTACCATTTTGTGTCATGCTATCAGCTTTGTGTTCATATGTGAATACTGAGAGAAAGATCATATTTGTGTCCTCCGTGGGATAGGGATTAGTGTTTGTGTGTGAGGCTGTAGCCTATAGGTTTATAATAATGGTAATTATGAGGCAATGTGTTTTAAGTCATATTTCAGAGTGAAAGTAATGTACAGAGTATTGTAATAAATTACTTTCTCCTGGGAGTCATTAAGTAATATATTGCATTACCCCAACACCGATGGCAACCAAGAGGGGAAATACCTCCAACATGAATGAACATTTGATCACACAGTGTTACCACGTTAAGGATTTGATACACTGCTTAGCAATGGTGGTAACTCTCAAAGCAGAGCCAATGAGAATCCAAGGAGAATCAATAGAGAAATTAATATCAATGATGAAATCGTCATTGCTACATTCTTATCAATACCCATCTCTACCTGTGACTTCTTCCAACTGGCTAAATTCACCAATACATTTAGAAGTTGTCATTTTTTTTTTTTTGTTTTAGTTTTTCAGGTCAAGTACAGTTTTGGAAATTGTTGCACCCATCTCTACATTCTGCCTCCTTAACAACAAACTGGCTGGGTTTCATTTACAAAACATAATGAAAACACGATACTCAACCACCAGTGGAATGAATCCACCCAGCAAAACCACAAACCTTGTGCCACTTTTGTTCCCTTGAGTTGATACTTTTCTGTTTCACCATTTCCATGCCAACTACGTAAACCTGGTTGTTGAGGTGGTGCCGCTGCCAGAGCTGAAGGGTTATCTTAAACTCCCTAAGAGAACTGATCCTGCAGACTCTCAATACTGGCTTGTGTAACTTGTATTGTTTCTGGAGAGACAGGATACTCCCTTCCTCTCCCACACCCTTATCCTCACCTTTCTCACCCATGAAGTCAAATACACTCCCAGTATCTCAAACTACTTTAGCTGACTTGAGTAGGCCAGCTCAAGTTAAATGCAACATTAAAAGACATTAAATACATGGCAAAATTGCAAGCAATTACAGCTATCATTTTAGAGCAGGATTTAACAGTCTGTGTACCGAGACATTTCCAGATCAAATTTTTTTTCAGCTACATTCCACATGCACTTTAATAGACCAAATATTAGTGTTTATGGGTGGATGTGTCAAGTGTTCACAGGTAAACTATTTGCTGTTCATATTGCTGCCTCCATCTAAATGCTGAGCCCCTTTGGAGGAAAGGTTTGATGCAAGAGTTGGTGAAGGGCTAAACTGGATAGTTTAGGTGTTTATTCTGAGTAATGTAGTCTGATTCCACAAAGAAGTGTATAAGATTTCAGTTCATAATTTAGTAAATTGAGTGAATTAATTAACAAAATATAGTCTATATTATCACTTGTTGCCATTTTTTAAACGTTTTTGAGAAATCACCAAATGTCCCTTTTTTTTATGAAGTATTTTCCATAGAATAATATGTAAACTAAAAAAAAACAATACTCAGGCAATAAACAGATCTCTAGGAATAGGCATCCATAAAACAGAACAAAATTAGTATAACATCCAGCAAGCTACCTCATTCCCCAAGGAAGACTGTGACTGTTAGCTGAAGGTGAATCAGCTAACATGAGAAATAGCCTGGATGCCCACTCCAGGTTTGGAATGAGTTGCTGTCCCAGGTGGAGGACTTTAAGTATCTCTGGCTTTTGTCCCAAAAGAAGGCAAAAGTGAACACTAACAGACAGATTGGTGCCATCGTGGTACTGATGCACATGCTATACCAGTCTGTTGGGTGAAAACTTATCGATTTACAGGCTGATCTTCATTTCTACACTCACCTATGGTCACAAGCTCTGGGTAGCAACTGAAAGAATGAGATCAGAGGTGCAAGCAGTAGAAATGAGGTTCCTTTGAAAGAGTGTTTGTTCTCAGCCTTAGAAATAGGGTGCTTGGTCATTTAGGATGATTTCAGAGTAGAGATGCTACTACACCTGACCAGGATCCCTTCTGGGACCCTTCTAGGTGAGGTTCTTCAAACATGTAATGAAAACCAGGCCGATCCTGGACATGTTGGAGAGATTACATATCTAGGATGGCTTACTGTGGGTTCATTTAAATTCTTTTATGACCCCAATTGGCTTCATCATATACATAAAACACAAACACAGTTTACTTGAAATTACTGAAAAGTGATACCACAGTGAAAAGGTGTTAAAGATGTATTTAAGCAAGAGACACAAAGGATGTTAAATATGTCGGTAGGATTAGGACTGAAAGTAATTACAAAAACTTTCAAATCAAATGTAATCCAGTGTAGAGGATAAATCAGGGGTAAAGTTTCCAGACCAGTCTATTCTGGCCTTTTTGTAGACAAAAGCTGAGGCAGGCTCAATGGCTTCCACTAGGAAAGAGTTTTTCTTGGTACTTTGGGAGAAAAACTGGTCAAACAGTGAAGTGAGAATGCTGTCAGGTCTCATATAAACAGATTTTACTCTTCCAAAAAGGTGTTCAAAACACAAAGGAAGGATGCTGAAGCACCATCCTTGTTTCGCTTCTCCCTGTTGACGTTTGTCTCTTTCCTTTTGCCAGCTCACAGGATACGACTACCCTGGTGAAAGGTCAAGGGTATGCCTTACATACATGTGAGGGTGATACTGCCTCGCACACCACCCAGTAATGACGAAAACTCACTTGTTATTCCAAAAGAATATCTTGTTATGACATGACATCCCAAAAACCAATTTCTCTCACCTGTGCCAAATCCACATTTGCTGACTAATTTTATCTCTTAGTTACCGTGCTACTGTGACTGGAATACAGTAGGTCTGAGCCAGAAGAAAGAACAAAAATGCACATATCAGCACGCCCCTTATCATCCATAAATATCTCAGCAAGATTCCAGTGAAGACTGACAGGAAGGATGTGCACAGTCATGCTCAAAATTATCTTGAAACTATCTGCAACTGTAGCGTTTGCAGGATGCGTGAATACTTTGATGTCCTTCAGCTTGAGCACAATAACCCCCCATTGCCAAAAGTGTGGAGAAAAGTTTAGAAACATACCTGCATGTGACTATCAAGAGACTTAGTGACATTGTGTTTTAAGTACTGTTAAAATTCCAGCTCTCTATGTGTGGCACTTGTGTTGTCTGCCATAGTGCTGGAGGGGCTATGGGTCCTGCATGTCTGAGCTGCGCAGCTTCTCAGTTTGTAGACTACACAGCGCCAGGAGGCCAAAGCCTGGATTGAATTAATTTTCTGGGAACTAAGTAACACTGTCAACATCGCCAAATGATACACAGCTTCAAGATTGGATTTGTCCTTAATCAGTAAAATTGACTTTTGCAAAGTTTACACAAACACGATCAATCCTTTTTTACACATTAATCTTTAGCTGCTTTTGGGTGTGAACTGAGCTCAGTGGGATTGCATGATGTCATGGGAGTGGCTGCTGGGTTGAACATTGTGTGCCCCTAGATGTCTGTAGCAACATTTGTGTTTTTCTACAAATGTATAGTTCGCAGTGCCGTGGAGGACTCAGGGATGTATGATTAAAAAGCTCTAAATAAATAAAAAATGCAAGCAGTGCAACCAGACTGCCTTGAAGATGCACAGAGGTCACTTCCAGAATGATTTCATTCTCCTGTCAGTGACAATGCAGCTGTGCGGTACAACTTTGTCATGTTGTAGCTTACAACTACACAATTCTTCAGGCAGTAAATAAACAGCTCTTCCACTTAAAACAGAACAAAGAGGAACACCTTAAAACTCAAGGACCAGGATATGATTGATTACTGAGTGAAAGTTCTTCCTAATAACTTAGAAGTGTGTAGGTTTAAAGGGCACTTTAAAGGCATGCTGCTGTTTATTTTATAAACCCTGAGTGAAGAAATCAAGTGCAGCCAGACTTTTCCTGTCAGGAATGATTATTTTCCATCTGCAGCACTATCAGAGCCACTGAAATTTTGCTCAGGTGTGCGTGGGAGACCCAGCTGCAACAGACATCATGATCAGATGTCATCCAAATGTTCATATCTTACAGATGGGCTCTAAAGGGTGATAAAGTCACAGAGTTTTATGCACTTCTAATTACTGGCAGTAATTAATAGCTCTCTACCTAGATGATATGTGAGCAGGTTGCCGTATGTGAAGGCCTGTGTATACTAGACACCATCTGTCAAGGTCTTTAATGGCTTCGAGTTTAGTATCAGCGCAGCAATCCTGTCAGTAACACACTGCTGGAAATTATACTGACTTTCATTCCTTTCAAACAAGAGCAGGAGACTTCATCAAACAGTACTCCGCATGAACCTTTTGAACCGCAAACTGTTTTGGTTTCTAGGCCTGGCTGGATTTCTGTCCTTCCCTGAAAACCCTTTGTGCTCTCCTAATACGACCTATTGGCGCTGTCACCTCTAAAGGATTTTCCAGGACAAATCTTGCTCCCTGGCATCAACATTAGTCTCATGCACAAAATTTACTTTTGTCACGTTAGTATGACTCACACTTGAAACAGAAAGCGCTCTTTTACCCGCAGTTTAAAAATACTAACTTACTTCAAAGCAGCTTCTTTGGTTTGCATAAAGAGAGAAACATATTTGTGAGACTGCCTCAGGAGTTTCTATCTAATTACGTTATAGAGTGTGAAGGGAGTCTGAGGACAATATATGCATGTCACCCAGTCGTGCCGGTGCCAGGTCATTAAAATCAGTTTTAAAAACACGACATATTTCCAAGGGTGGATTTGTTGTTGCTAGTACTCTCTAGGCAATATTGATGACAGGATAAGCTTGCTTCATAAACGCTTTATGAAATGTAAAAGAAAAGGGATAAAATAAAACCACTGTATAGAGAGAATGTCCTGATCTCAGATTTTAAGTTATTATGTGATGAATGACCAACTCACAACGGCCCAGACTCGGGCCAGTAGGTAAGCATGCTGGTCTGATTCTCATTGAAGGCGGGCGATCACAGTTTGCATGTCTCGGGGTGTGACTTTGAGAGATCAGTCCCAGCTTGGACAGCAATATCACTTTGAGATATGTGACATAGAAATAAAGCAAACTGTTATGGTTCCAGCTAAGGGTTTGCCATTTGGCTGAAATGTAGCATTAACTTATCTTTACTCGAAATACTGGAAATACTACAATCACCCACCACCAGAGCATAATAGTAAATATCTCTATGGCATGCAGACTATTTTCTTCTTAAACAGGAAAGGATAAAACAGTCATTTGTTGAGCTCTGTGGTAATGGTTCTTGGCCTCAGGGAAACTTTGGTATTACATCAGAAGTTTTCTTGTGAGAAATACCTGGGGTGATTCATGGACATTTACGGTGTCAGTAGCAACCCTCATTACCTTTTCAATGAGAAAAGCTAATGAGAGAAAAAATATAACAGAGGGGGGCTGTAGAAGAAAACACCACCTGCAACTAAAACCTGCAGCTCTCCCAGATAGCGAGTGAGGGAATGCAGCGTGGAACAGGTGATCAGATTATCCCCCTATCCCAGCAGGCAGCCCAACAGTACACTCAAGTATTAGCAAGCAGCTCTCTGATGGAGGTCTGGATAGTGTCACACAGCTGAGTGATAAGAGAAGAGAGATAAGCAAAGAGGAGAATAAACCTAATATGTCATGACAAAAGAGGTGGAAGAGATGGATGCAGTTTAAAAAACACAACATGTAATCCTTATATGGCTTATACTAGTATGGAACAAGGCTTGGAAACGCTAATGTTAGCATGCTTAAAAAGACAACGCCAACAAGTTGATGTTTTCCATATTGACCATCTTTAGTTTTGCAAGTTAGCATGCTAATATTTGCTTGTCATTAATAAAAAGAAACAGCTGAATCAGCTAGTAATGTTTTTTACAACTACATGACAGTTTACATAAATCTCACTGAGGACTGGATCAATCAATTATGAAAATGTAAAACTATTAAAAAAGGTATTTTTGAACTAGAGAAGCTTCTTGCTTGTCAGCAAGTTATATCTACAAACATAATATTTTCAGATATGAACATTATGAGTTGAATGATCATTTATAGATCTGATACATGTTAAATAACCTCTGTCAGTCACCGAAGGTAGAATTTCAAAAGGTTTCCATAAATCTTTCATCCTGAGCAAGCAAACAGCTTGAACCATCCTTGAAGGTTGTAATGAGCAAGCTGTGCAGTGAACTTTGACCCAACCAGAAGGCTCACTTTCTTTCTTCTACTCTCTTTGTTATGCACAATAGTGCAAACACAACCACATCCTAGACCACCTCACATTTGCACACACAAATAAAAACACACACTTTCATACTTATACCCCACCCTGAGGGGGTTTTCCACAGTGGGTATTTACATTACAAGCTGAAGGACAGTGGTGGTCTGTTGTCAGGGAAATGTGCCTGTCACCAGGAAATAGTCTTATTTACAGCAACACACAGAGAACAGTTAATACTGACTGAGGCAGGAGGGATTTTTTTTGTCTTTTACCTGTGCACATGCTGGTAACTACCCTCCTGCTGCTGCATGAGTAACATTTGAGAGATCAAAGAGTTGGGTGACCTTAACACCTATTGCGAGCTTTTACCTGGACAACCAATACATGACATGGTAGTGTTTAGTTTGAGTCGCCTCAGAGAATAACATGAATCACTTCACTGGTCAGTCATAGCAGCACATCCAGGTTTTTCCCTTATCCAGTCAAATATCACAAGATCTACTTGATTGCCTGGCACAAATCCATTCTAGATGTTTTTGTTTCCATTTTTGGATCACCACAAGGTCTGTACATGTGGGTCAAATTATTATGTTTACTGTATGCTGACAACCCAGTGTGGTAGTTTTATTGGCCTCTAATCAATGACAAAGATAGGGTCGGAAAAATAAATATGTCCGATTCTTTCAAAAGCACCCAAGCCAAGTCTTTGGTTATGGCAGGTAGGGTGATTTAGAACCGATGAGGTGTCACTGTTTGATCCGAGGTGGGAAGGGAGGAAAATGAATAAACCAGACTGAAAATCTCCAGCCTTGCCATGTTGCTCCCAGGAGAGCAACCAAGCAAAAGGAATATGTGATAAAAACAGAGAAGAGACACAGGCAGAGAAACTTTTGGTTTTGAATTATTGAAACATTCTGAGGTTGTAGTGTGTGCCTAACACTGTATTTATGCACAAAGCTCTCATGAATAAATGTGTATGAGGGTTTGTGGTAACTCATGGGCTGATACTGGAGTTACCAATGTGCCTGATTAAGACAAATCCCAAAACCTTCATAGCTCAGGAATGCCTTTAATTTTTCACCATATGCATGCAGCTCATGAATGACAAGATGAAGTTAATAACAGTCAGTTTGGTCAAAGCGTTCATTTCTGCTGCTTTGAGTCGGATTTCTGAGGTAGTGTGGCCTTCACACAGTGCCACATGGAGAGTAATTGAAATTGGTGTTGAGTCTGTGGTATCCATGGCAACCGCCCCATATTTAAAGGGAGGGATTCTCTGCTAGCATTGTGTGCAGACTGTGTAAATGTGCCCAGTTGGGTGAAGCAAGTCTGGCGCGTTTCACTTTCATGTCCTAGATCAGAGCCATGCTAATGCTACTCTGAGCAGTATTAGCAGCACTCAGCTCACGCTCGCTTTTAATTGTGAAGCGTCCATAGCAACTGGTGATTGCCTATGCCAGAGAGTGTTGCCAAAACCAGCAGGCCAATAAACCAGAGAGATTATAAATGGTATGAAATAAAATCTTTCGTCCTTTATGGTGATTTTTCAGAGGGAAATTTAAAAATAAATAAATAAATGTGCAAAACAAAAAAGATAATGAATATTTAAACTGTTTTTTTGTTTTGCTTTTTACAAATAGTGATAAACTGCAATGAGTGATTTTTTTTTAAAGAACACATCCATTTTGCCAAACTACACCACATCATTGAATTAAATGTGAACTGTTAATGACAAAGTAAATGGGATAAGCCAGTGAAGACAGAAAAAGGTCCACCTTTAAAAGAGAAATCAGACTTTAACCAGTACGAAGGAACTGCTCCCATAAATAACTTCTCTGTAGACATGTAAAGCCAGGAGAGAGGGTTTATGGGTGTTTATAAATGTCCTGATGTGATACACACCAAATGACCTGTTCTGTAAATCACACACTCAGGATCCCATGCTTTAACTAAAGACAGTTTGTGGTTCTAATGCTTCAAATTCACAGGGCCTGTACTCACATGAAGACTTTATAGCCCTCCTAATAACAATAATAATTTACAGCTTGTGACTTTTAGAGCTGATGTGTCTCTCTCATAAACAGCTATTATTCACCACGCTGTCACCTCAGCAACCTGCCAAATATTCGACCTGACCGTGAGCAGACACGTCCAAGAGCATGCTTGTGCTCTAATGTGCATATTTATCACTAAGATCAAGAGAAACCTTTTGATACGGTGCTGTTATACAGTGATACACTGTTTAAAAATCATATATTTTATATGCAAACCCAAAGTGCTTTACAACATAGTATGCATCTGTGCAGACCTCCGTCCATTAATAAATATGAAATGCTTAATTTGTTGCACTATATCAACACATACAAACAAATAACATCTTGTTTGTATGTCATCTTGATTTTCTGTTGTGTTTGGAGACCTTATGACACCTCCAATTGAACCAGTTCAGTGCCTTTCTATTTTTGCTAGAATAGAAAATTCATTTATGGATGTATTCACTGATTAGTTTTGTTTAGCTTAAAAGGGGTTCAGGTAAGACTCACATAGTATAATGCATACAATAAAACACAGAGTAACATAGGGGATTTGGTTATTCTTAGTTAATGTTTCAATCTAATAGTTAACTGTTTATTTCTAAGAACGCTGACAGAGGACAACTGTTCCTTAACATGTGAAACAAACTGTAGGTTACTTATGTCTCCTCAAGGGTCTGAGGGTTAAAGGATCATGTCCATGACTGAGCTGCATGAATGTTGGGCCACCTGTTCTTGTCTGCAGGCTTAGTTGTTCATCTGTTCTGAACTTAGGCCATTGCTGTGTCAACAGTGTGTTGTCACCTTTTCGTTTTCTCAGTGCTGAAACATTTTTCTTTCACCCAGATGACACTGGCATTCGGATTCATTTAAATCTATTGAAGCAGTAAGTTGCTGATAACTACAAAAGTATTTCTTTGGTTAGTCACAATACGTAATCCATATCATGTCTGAGCATGTTTAGCCAGTTTGCTCGGCTAGTGCTTCAAACAGTGCAAAACCAGCTTCCACTCCGTCACATTTTGGAAGCTGCTACTTGCATAAATGGCATAAAGGGTGATGTCTCGGAAATAGGATTTTTTTTTGCACAAAGCGATGTGGTTTCAGTCGAGCTGAAGACACAGCATGGACACGAATTTGTATTCGATGACCACAAAAACACTTGGTGGAAATTTCGAGATTTAGAGGTATATCTTTGACATGAATTATCTGAAAACAGAGAAGACCATTCTTGGCATGCTGGTAAAGCTCAAAAGATAACGGTAACAAAAAGCAGACCAGATGACAACTTGACAAAAACTGAGGGAGAACACACAGACTAAATATAAACGTCGAGCAAAGGGAAAATAAAGCTCGGGTAAACTCGAAGCATCTAGAGCTTCAGTAACTAGAGCGTCAGTAAAGAACGCACAATACCAGACTAACCATGAAAAAATAAAGCTGAAACAGATGAAATTGAAACAGGAACCAAGAAAAATGTTGCGGAGCCAACAGTGGGATGCAGAAAAGGGAAATACATGAGTCGCAGGAAGGATAAGGAAGACACTTGGAGAATATATGTATAAAAGAAGGCTTATATATAAAAAAATAAAGATGAAAAAAAAGACCATGACATTTCTAGCTTATAGCAAGGTTAATGTGCAACTGAAGATTGGGTTTATAGGTGGAGGAGGTCTCATGAGGCTCCGATAACTATTTACCACCTGTTCCCCAGAGCCGCAGATCTTGGCATTTGATAGCAGCTCAATCAACATGGTACTGCTGGTATTTGGCAGCATTATCAAATGACAGATAATCACCTCATTGTCCTGCAACCATGTCTTGCCACCACTCAATGCCAGAGCTGGGCTGGAATCAGCCAACCGGCAGTGACCCTTAATGAAATACTGTATTCCAGCATCTCTGCTAATACAGACAGGTATCTCATTAGCTGTTGAGTTGTGTGGTATTTGGAGCAGGTGGGTAGCCTTGCTGCAGATGCTGAGTGACATCCCCTTTTATCTTGGCGTCATTGGGTCTCAGTCTCACACAGAGAGAGTTGCAGAAAAAGGGAGACAGAGAGTCACTCATATCTCAGCGACACCGGTGGCAGATGTCATCTTGGCGACCAACGGCTTTCTCCCCGTCAACATATAAAAGCCAGACATTTATGCATGTATGTCATTTTTGCTGAAACAGAGATATGCATGGTGTGTTTTTGGTTGGAAGAGATCAACTCTACACACACGTAAGAAAACATTGATGTAACTGATTTATGGATGTGCTAAAATGCTGCTTGTCAGGGTCATTGCCTCTGCACACATTCACTCACAGATAGACATGTTTTCCCACACACTGACCTCGTTGCTGGCTCACATGTTACATGCTACAGTGTTTTTGTCTACAATGTGTTTGTGAAGACAGCAGCAGCTCCATTATGACATACAGCAAGACAAGAGCATGGAGGAGTGACAAAGAGACCCACACAGTTACATTTTTTTATTTAGGAAAATAATGTATGGACATTTGTACTAGTCGGACAGCACCGTGCCACGGAGGTTAGCACTGTCCCTTCACAGCAAGAAAGGCCTGAGTTCAAATCCACCATCAGGCCGGGGTCTTTCTGTGTGGAGTTCGGATGTTCTCCTCGTGTTTGCGTGGGTACCTCGGCTTCCTCCCAAAGATGTCCAGTTAGTGGGGATAGGTTAATTGGAAGCTCTAAATTACCCATAGGTGTGAATGTGAATAGTTGTCTGTGTCTATGTGTTAGACTGATGACCTGTCCAGAGTGTCTCATGCCTCTTGCCCTAAGACAGCTGGGGTTGTAATATCAGTATTTGTTTTTATGAATCTCCTTAAATTAAGAAAAGTATGCTTTTTGAAATGTCTTTAAATGTGATATTGTAAATTTAACGTTCTGTGTTGCCCTTTAAAGC
Source organism: Rhamphochromis sp. 'chilingali' (assembly GCF_963969265.1). Lineage (NCBI taxonomy): Eukaryota > Metazoa > Chordata > Actinopteri > Cichliformes > Cichlidae > Rhamphochromis > Rhamphochromis sp. 'chilingali'. Next base: position 9,065,083 of record NC_137936.1, on the reverse strand, counting down.
AGCTAGCAGGGCTGAGAGGAATGTTTTATGATATGTAAATGAGTGGAAAGAACCATTAAATACAGGGATGAATTTAATAAAAGACAATTCTTGAAATGCTGTCTGGAAAAGATTGTTCTGGTGGACAGCAAGTGTGATTTTGATCACCAACACAAAGAAAGGTGGGTAGTCTAAAAAACACACAGCTCACACACAGAGTCCTGTATTAAGGTTACTATGTTATAAAAAAAAAAAAGGTAACCCTGGAATTTCTTAAGACAGTCTTCCCCTTTTTACAAAAGCCTTTTTCATGATTTTCAAGCTATAGTGTGTTATAAATATATTTCTCAATATAAAATCTGTGGTGTTAACAATAAGATTTGAGGGGTGGTGGGTCATAGCAGGTAATCTGAGGCCAGACCAGATACCTCTTTCTGACCTCTCTGGCCTTTCTCTTCAGGTTGCTCTGTAATTACTTTGACCTGCAAAGACTGCCTGGCTCTATCCTTCATACTTCAAAAGACAGCATCTCTCACACATTTACTCTGGAGATGAGTACAGCTGTTACAATATCATCTGGAGAGAACAAATTCCTAGTGTAGCTAGCTACATCAATACACGGGTGTGGATGAACACTGTCCTAAAGCAAGGATGTTGATTTAAATTACAACCATTGTGTTGTTTGTGTTATTGTTATGTTACAACTTTCTTCATGCGCATGTTCTTTAGTCCTACTGATGATTTGCTTTGGTCTTCATTATAACAATATAGTGAAATGAAACATTTCAGCCTGGGGTTTGTTTGAGTGTTATGTCAATAAATATAGAGCTTCTGTGTCTTTTCTCTGTATTTCAGACTCTCAAAGCATATTTTTGGCCCGTGGTGATTTTTGAAGTGAAAGCATTAACTTTAACGCATCCAACATGTCAATTAAATAGAAACCATAGTACATCCAGCTACAGAATAAACCAGTGAAGAGCAATCTATTGTTTCTCATCCAGGTCGTGCCGTTTCAATTTGCTTTTTCTGGCCATAATGTTAGTAGAGAGACCATCCTTGTCTTAAAGTACCAAAAAAGCATGTATTTATCTTATATTTATTATCTGCATAAACATGAGTATATATGAAAAATGATCTTGTTTAGACATGAAGAAACTCAAAAGGCAGATTGCTGAATGTGCTGAATTTGGTCAGAGCTTTTTCCTTCTTCACTTTCCCGTCTTCCTCAGCTGGTTGTTTATCTGCACAAGCTCAGTCCTTGTCTACTTTCACTTATGGCAGCCTATTATCACCAGGCTTAGTGTGAGCCTTGTCCAAAGGAGAAAGGATTATAAAATAATTTATTCAAAGGAGCAAGCTGATGTCATCTAAAATTACTTGTTATGGAGACTGTACGAACTAATGCTACTGTATTGACATCATTTATCTCCCCCCCCCCATTCCTGGATGCAATTAAAATCCACACTTGTTCCACAAAGTTAGATGCGCAGGATACTGTGGTGACAGCTGTAAGCATTTTTCAGCAATGCGTCCCATGCACTGAAATAATGTGGACTATTAGCCTATCAAAGATGGTATCTTCCTGAAAGAAAACCGCTTTTCTTTGTTGTTGTAACTCTTCAGCTTAAATGCCAGGTGTCATTCTTCAGAAAAGCATTGTGGTGACCTTCCTTGTAATTTGTAGTGACCTTACTTTGAACTCAGCTTGAAAACATCATCAAATACAGATGTGCAGGTCAACAAAAACTACTAGGCAAAGTGTAAAGCGAGTTATAGTGTGTTGAAGAGATATGACATAATGGGATAGGAGAGGGACCAGTGTGGCTAGGTTGATAGGATCTCGGTTTATAATTCACCAGTGGACAATATCGCTATGACCTCTGACTAAATAAATAAATAAGAAGGAATAAGGCCATGGTTCCTGTCAACTTAAAGGTCAGTTGACTCAAGAGAATTTGAAACAGGTAAAGGGAGGTGTCTTGTTTTTAGCTTGTGACAACATTTCCCCAGTGCTTTGGATGACACACAGTGAAGTCTGTGTTCCTTCATCACAATGAGGGATGAAACAGTTTATTTTGCTTAAGTCACACATAAAATGTTCCTGTTGAAGGAACAGTACTATAAATATCCCCTAACAAATGCCTCGCTTTGTCCTGTTTGAGTTGTGTTTGCAGCTTTCTAAAGATAATTTAATTTTGCATTTTTAAGATTTACATCTTATTTATAAAAGCAGTGGCAGTGACAGTAAGGAGGGTCAGTTTGAATCAAAAGTTTGAGGTCACAAATAGAGTTATTAAAGTTTTATAAACTGTAATTAGTTTTTATTTTTAGTTCATTTTGATTATTTGCTTTTAATTCGTTTTCATTTCAATAAGTTTCCAGAGTGAGTTTGCTTGTTTCAATTTAGTTTTTATTAGTTTTACTCTTAATTTTAGTTTAGTTATTATTGGATGTAGGGCATATGCCAGAGTCAAGATTTAGGAAAATCAGTTTTACAATAAAAACACAAACTTTTCGAAAGCACTTGACTCACACTCTCGTTGATCAGCGGTCTCCAACCTTTTTTGAGCCACTGACCGGTTTCTGTCCGACAATATTTTCACGGATCCGCCTTTAAGGTGTCGCGGATTAATACAACAAAATAAAACCAAGTCCCCCCCCCAAAAAAAATCATTCATAACACACGGGAAAGGACCCAGGGAAACCAAGTTAGCGATAAAAACGCTAAAAAAATGATGCTAAAAATGACAAAAACCCTGAAAACCATGAATTTCACACCCGAGCCTCAACTTTTGCGGCCCGGTACCAAATTACTAACGGACCGGCCCGGGGGTTGGGGACCGCTGTCGTAGATATCCGAAATCTCTATAAATCTATCAAAGCCTGTTACGGAAAGTTTTGATTTTTTTTTTTTTGTTAGTTTTAGTTAATTATACTAACCTTGATCAAAGGTGCACAAGTAAAAGGAGTCAGAGCAGGATTTTACAGAGCAATCTGAAAATAGCAGCAGTGCAGAGGTGCACAAGAGGATGACCTTGAAGGGGTGGACAGCCAAACTGAAATCAGGTATGTTGCTTGATTTTCATTAATTGAGTCTTTTATGCCCACGTACCTATGGATCAAACAGTTTATGAGTTGTTGTTGACTGAATACTGGACAATTTTATTAACATGCTCAATATCTTGACTCACACTATACAGTGGAGCTCACACTGTATTGAACTGAACTTTAATTGAATAAATCAGCTTCTGTATCTGATCGATAAAACCATATTTGTTTGTGAGTGCTCAGCATATTGTAATGCAAAGAAAAGCATAGGAATTTTGGGGAACAGCAGTTCCAGCAAGGCTAAAACCCAAACAACATAATTTAAACACCATACATAGATCAAAATTAGAACTAAAGTACTTGAAGTGAACCATTATTCTTTCTTGAAATAAAGGCTTTTAGCGAAGTAATCTGATGCCCATATCCACATATCTCAATTAACCCTTCTCGCTAAATCTTTACTGATAGAGGTGGATTTATTATCCCGCTTTCCCCCCAAGGAATTAGAAACAGATGTAGGGAAGCATAACTGTTGGCGAAACAGCACGGCTTGATTAAGGAAAAGGGATGAATGACAAATCTATAAATAGATACTTTGCATTCAGAGTCACTCACGAATGAAATAAAAGGTGGAGGATAGGCATCGCTGGGTGATTTGGAGTAGAGGTCCAACTATTCTACGCCAGCAGGGGCTTAATGGGGGATTTTTAAAGAAGTGAACTTTGAGAAAGGTGCCAGGTCACAATGAGGGAACGAGCAGAAAAACAGCCTTGACAGTGAAGGCCTGACCTAGCATTTAGATGAGTTAGCCTCCACGTCCTTTCATCAGGGTGCGAGCGTGAATTCCACACTGTGTGACTGGAAAGAAAGAAGAGCCAAAGCAGGTCTCGGTGTTTAATGTTGACAGAAAAGGTGACCACTTTTTTTTTTTTAGTTCATCATATTACAGTGCAGCGGATATCTGCCTTTTTAGACACTGACCTTTGGCTGCAGCCTGTAGAGTTAAACTCAGTAGATGTAGAGCAGAGCAGAGCTGATTTTAGTGTAAGCTGGTGGCAGCTGAATGTGCCGTGACGACAGGCCTTGGTTCCTGTTCCTTCTAAAGACTTGTCAGACCCATGGGTCTGGGTCTGGCTAATGCATTCTCACCCACTCACACAAATGCACAAACAGAGAAAACACACATGTACACAAAGACCTTTTAACTCTCTCTGTGGAAATAAAATGATTCACCATACTCTTCAAATTAAAAAATCTCCATGTCTCCTATGCAACCTCAGAGATATTTACCAAAGAATTACATATATGGTGCTGTGCTAAATAATGCATATTTCAATCACAGATAAAGTAATGACATTCCCAGAGCAAACAGAAAATAAGGTGTCTGAGTTTGCTCACAAGTGTGTGAAGGTTATTCCCGGAACAGAACTGACTGAAAAGTGAGTAAATGCTCCTAGTTTGCCGAGATGAGTCTCTATGACTCAGGTGAAGTTGCAAAACTCCAAACTGGGAGTACAGGGTTTTAGCTATCACAACCGCCATCTCTCCAACAATCTTATCAGTCAGGCGTGCTCTGAAAGCAAAACAACTCAAGACTAAATCCAACTCACGCTACTATATTTATGATGCTTGGCATGCAAAGTTCAATTACCTCCACTGGAGCACATTCCTAATGATCTGGATGGATTCTTATTCTAAAAATATTGTAAGTTTTGTACTCTCTGATCATAGATAATTTTGCTATAATCTGAGGTGGGTGGTCTTTGCAGGTGTACAAATGTCCATCTGTTGTGAGTTAATTTGAGCTAATTTATCCAATTTAACATTATTAAATAATAGAACTCACGGGGATGAAAACCAATCCACATGCCCCAACCTGCAAAAACAACACAAATATGTTCAGTGATGCAGGTTTTTGAGTACCTGCATCCTCCAACATATCTTTAATGGTGACAAAGTGACAAACGCAGTGAAAAGAAGGTAGAAAATGGCTTAATAAATGCAGCTTAGGCTGCGGCATGCAGTTTTTTACAGTGTCATGAGGCTGATGATTTCAGTATCAAATTTTGCCAATGTGTTCTTCTTTTGCTCTTGATACCCAAAGGCTGCTCAGACAGAAATTGTGAACACTACTCAAATGGTAAGTGGACTACAAAAAGAAGCACAGGGCTTTTGTCTCGCTGCTTTCTTGCATGATGTAATTCGCAGGCAGGTAGAATCTAGACAAACAAAGCTGCGTGTGTGTTACTGGCTGGTCTTGTGTTACCACCTTTCACAATTCCAGCTACCTGTAGTGGCGACATCATTCCCTATTACCTTAGCCATGTCTACAGTTGTACACAGCCAAGCCATAGAAGAAAACTCAGTGGCTGGCAGGATGCTCTGTGCTCACATTGCTCAACTTACCAGTGTAAGACAGTCAAAACAATTCAAACATGCTAGGCATCATCACTGATTCAGTGTGGGTTTTTGTGCCTCACGAGATACACAATTAACTCTTGCGCACAACGCCACTCACTCATTCACTCACCCGTTTTCACTCTAGTACACAACTTTAAAATTAATCATTAATTATTATTAATTTCTTGCTCCACGGGGGACGAGACTTTTTTTTTTGGATACTTCATACTTATTCAAGCATGTATACACACTGTTTCTTGCACAGGGTGCAAATGAATACTGCCCTAGCGTACATTATAAACCATAGATGTCCAAAAATGGACATTATCCCAAGGTTTTTACCTTTCATCTGTATGGTGGGCTGCACCAGCAAAGAATCTAACTACTGTTATGCACTGTAAGTTGCCACTGCTTCATTGCACAGTAAACTGAAGACAGGCTTCTGCAAAAGCAGACTTTCCTGGCACTTGAGCATCACCAAATGTGAATGTTTGTACAACGTCTGCTTAAAGCAAATAAGCAACCTACTCCATGTCTGAGGTCTGCACGATATCAAAACACTGCGATTTGAGCTTGTGTGAGTAAATGAACAAAGCACAGCTCCATCTGAGCAGGCCTCCCGCGTGACCACTTGGTGTTTACACCCTTCATGCCCCGTTAATTACCTGCATGTCTCCAGAGTCGCCAGTTATATCCCTCGTGATAACTGGCATTAAACAACCATATTTCATAAATTGATCTTATCATTTAATCACCTTAATTGCCTGTATTGCTTTGAGGATTACCTGCCTTGTTCACAGCGAGCCTTAATCTCTGGACTTCAAAACAAAAAACAGACATATGTAAAACAATGCCTGACATAAAAGAGGGGAGGCTTCTCCCCCACTGTGGGTCGAGGCATCTTTACACAAGTCCTCCGCACGGAATACCAAGTGGCTGCTGGGAAAACCTTTGTTGTGCCATGATAGGGAATAGGGGTATTTGACTTAGATCTCCATGATTGCTTGTGGGCTGTGGCTACACACCATTTGCAGCAGCTCTCAATCGCTTTCTGCTGTGGAATGCATGGATCAGCATTGCTTTCAGCACAAGCGTTATTAATTTCCTAGCCGAGCATACAGTATACCACCAGTGTTGTTATATACTCTAAAATTAAACTTCGTTATACTGAAAATAGTGCTGTATCTTTACATCTCTTTTAGATCATCCTTAATTGTTATGTCAGACTGCCTGTGTATTCTTCTATGAGTTCCTAGGCTTATGTACTACGACTGATCCCAACTTTTTAGTCACACAAGGAACCAGTGCTCATCATTACTGTTAGAATGTCGAGGTGCCCACAGATAGATATGTCTCATATTCTTTTTGTTTAGACGGTTTTACACTTATCACTTGCACATGCAGCCCTGTTTGACTAAAGCACTCTTACACAGGTTTCAGGCCTCACATATCCACAGAGCTTCTCCGTTATCTGGCTCAGAAGCTAACTGTATGTCAGTCAGATGGGGTCATGTGACCGCAAGGGTTTTTGCCACATAGTACATCATCTTCACAGCACACTTTTTTGTTTTGTTTCAGTACATCTGCTTTTCATCAGACAGCTGTTCAAGCTTGATTTTTTCACAGAGTTTCACAGTATCAGGTCACCATTCAACATTTGCAAACGGTGCTTAACAGATTATCAGGTGAAAATAAAAGTCGTATGCGGATGATTGAAAAAGTGTGGTTCATGGCAAACTGCTGATGAAGTAGTGTTTTTGAACATGAAAAAAATAGGAAAATATCCATGCTGAACATTTCCAGTACAACATGTAATGGAAGCTGGGGATGTTACATGTCTGCTTCTTATTTCCTACTAATACTGTGCATATAGTATTTATAGCTTTAGTGCCATGCATCAATCATTGTAAGCTCAGAACATTTTATGACAGGAAAAACACTGAATGTTTGAAGCGCGCAGACTCATTTTTGTAGGGTCTTTACCATTCAACATAAAGCAACTTGAAGAAAGTGTTGTTGTGATTTGGCGCTATCTAATAAAACAGAATTGAATTTAATTGGATTTGAATCTACAGCAATTATCACACTCTATAAATACAGGGCTATCCCAGGCCACCCAGGTTTATTGAGTTGCATGTAAGTAACACCACGCAATTTACACAAATGTGCATGTTTTTTATTTTTGTCTGTTTTCTTTTGAAAACTTTTGTCTTTGTAAAACATGAAGTAGTTTATTTCTGGGGGGTAGGATGGGTGGGGGGTGATAACAACTCCATGCATTATTGGGGTCGTTACTCAAAACAATATGAATTACGCATTACTCATTACTGTAGCGGACGACCGACGCCTTCAGGTGGGTGCTATGTAGTGGGCCAAGGGGAGGGGCCACTAGCCGAAAGAATCATGGGACTGTTCGTGCTGAAGTTCATGTGTTAAGTTACAGTATTATAACAGCTATTCCAGTTATCTCATGTTGATTTCTCCTTGTTATTGTTAATTTATAAGAAAATTGTAGCTGTTTGTTCTGTATTGCTAGCAATGGTCACCACGAATGAGACTGCTGTACCACTGTTTGTATTTTGGAGTGTTATGCTAATAAAGCTGCATTCCTGTAGCCGAACAGTGTATGGAACACAGGAACTGAAGTCAGAATAGAGATCTCTGTCTCCTTCTTATGCTTAAGCTTGCCACATTACTTTTTTTAAAGTACTTAATTAGTCCCCAAAAATAGTAATTTGTTACACTACTCATTGGTTTTGCATTACATTGTAACACGACCTGAAATGCACATGATTACAAGTTAATAATATAAACATTAGGATCAAATTCCTGTACTAATGGCACACATGTTTAAATTTGAACACAAAGCTGACAACACAAAGTAAAGCTTAAAACCAGCCTGAAGATACTTCAAAGTGATTTAAATTCTAGTGTAGAAATATGTGTATGTACAAATGGAGGCTACAATGCTATGAACATTACTGTTCATCATTGCCTTTGTTACCTGTTGAAGATTCGACTTTGGCTTTTGGGTTTAGGTTGGGATATGCTCACTCTAGGTCATAGGTGTCAAACTCTGGCCCGCGGGCCAAATTTGGCCCGCAGCCTAATTACATTTGGCCCGCGAAGCCATACCAAATTACTATTAGAGCTAGCCTACTGGTATTATACAGCTAATATATACAGTATATTGTTTAGTATTAAGCTTTGCTTGTTCCATATTCAGTTTTTCAGCAAAACGTGTTTGAGTCCATTAGAAAAGATTCATTCTTATATCTGGAGGAAGATTTTTTTTTTTCAATAAATATTAATGTTAGCCCACCACTTTGTTCCAGTTTTGAAATTTGGCCCACTGTGTATTTGAGTTTGACACCCCTGCTCTAGGTTCTTTGCTAGCTTTGTGTTAGCATGAGTCAGTGTTTTGTTAGCAGTGCAGATGTTTCTTTCCTAGACGATGTTTGAACACCACTATCGTTCTCTTGTCCATTCATACAATAAAAGTAGTGCCTTTATTAGAAATCCTCAACAGTTGTTACAGTTATAGTAATACTTTGGAATGTGTTATACTTACATCATCTTTGAGTAACCAGTTCCCCAAAAGCTATTGTTCTAGCAACAGATACCCACATAACAGACAAGTCTGGCCCGGATCTGGTGTCAAGCCAGCACTCCTGGCTGACTTCTGGCATGGTAAGTGGTATGTCATCCAGATATAGGCCAGGCCTGGCATAGATGGCACTGTTTATGTGATGGCATGCCACAACTGGCCCGATTGTGGTTTGGTTTATGTGGCCCAGGCATAGAAAAAAGGTCTGGCCCAGATCCGGCGTCAAGCTGGCAATTCAGACTGACTGGTGTCATGGTACAGTGTATGTCAACCAGATGTGGGCCAGGTTTGGCAATGATGGCACTCTTTATGTTCCTATTTTCCTATTTTAATTAGAAGACCCAAATGTTGTGTTGCAATACTGTGCAGGTTTGCCAGGTTTGTGTGTGTACACTTTATCCAAAACCTGGTGAGGGTTTACTCGTCTTTGCCAGTGAGAGGCTGTAGCTCCGGCGGTAGAGCAGGTCACCTACTGATCGGAAGGTTAGTGGTTCGATTCCTGGCTCCTCCAATCTGCATGTCAAGAGTGTGAATGTGTATGAATGTAGTTAGGAAGCACTTAGTTTAGAGAAAGTGTGTGATTGGGTAAATTTGGCATGTTGTATAGAGTAATCTGGGATAGTAGAAAAGCGCTATATAAGAATCAGTCCATTCACTGTCTGAACAGAGTTGCTTTTGCACTATCATGTTCCGGCACATATTGTTATTACATAGCTTGATGAAGGTACACATTAGGCTGACATCTGGGGCCAGAGCTAAAACTGTTCTGGGCCAGCACAAGGCCAGCAGTGTGTCTGCAACTGGCCCGTGGCTGCACACAACTTACACATGGCCCACATACAGCAAAGAATGACGGCCCTTTGGTGACCCAGATTAGGTTTGCCAGAGGTAGTCCACACATGGGCCAGCACAGGACCACCAGTATGTCTGCAACTGCCCTTGTGCAGTATATCAGTATCCTGGCACATGTAATGCATAGTTTCAATTCTCAAAGCAGATAGTAACTAATCTCTCAGGCCATTATTGACTAAGACCAAAATAGTGACGTTTCTTTTCCAATAACAGCAGAGTGTAATACATCACATACTATCTAGACGTGATAGTCTTAAAACAATAGGTCAGCCCATCCAAGTTTCATTCTGATCATCCAATTTCATGTCACAAGTCTATTTAGGGGCACCAGCTGTAGCCACATCATTGGCCCTTACAACAGACAGCAGTGATAGCGTAGTACTGATAAATCCACCAGTGATAGCAAACAGTGAACCCTACACCCTTAATTGTTGTCTGGATGTGGAAAGCCAGGGAACATGTTTGACTGACCTTTCCCATCATTAATCACGCTGTCCAGCCATGACCATGCGTGTGTTCTCATTGCATGCTAATGAGATATGAGTAATCCAAACGGTCATTCCTGTCCAGTCCTTGCTGGTTAACACTACTGCTTTTGACTCAGTTATGTCGTCCTGGATAAATGTTGGCTATGTGCTTGTTTTTATTTTGGATATATATTAAAGAGGTCAGCTACGAACCTCTAAATAACTTCAAAATATTTATATTATTATGGTCAAAAGTACACAGTCTGGTATGTTTAACCTGGTCCAGAAGCCCATAGACCAGCAAGGTCTACCACCAGGTCCCATTTCTTTTGGAGTATTTTCAAACTACCATACTTGGAAACCAACAGATGAACCCTCCCTCCTTACAACGTTGCATCTGCCCTTGGGCCATCATTGACAGGATACCCACCATCCAGTGTAATATGAGAGGTTTCAACTTGGCCACGGGAGAAAAAGCTTGAGCGGTGGGCTATAAGAGGCTTCAGACGTCACCTAATGGGGGACTTCATGCAGGGAAAGACAGACAAGTGAGAGAGAAGACGCCACGAAGATCAGGGCGGCCCTTTCCGAAGACGGAGCAGCCGCTTGCCGGCAAGGAGATTGGGTTTCCCCACAACTTGTTGCCTGGTGCTAAATAAACCACTGGCATGTAGTTTGGAGACACCCTACACCATGGCTGAAAGGGTTCCTTACCAAGAGTTGTTCCCGGTACCCACTTTCTGACCATCCTTGTGCCCTTTTAACCCCTTGGTTCCCTTTTCTCTTTGAGACCTATCATTCTGTCTTGCCCAGTGCCGCTGACATGTTTGACCTGCCAACAATGACTTGCTAACTGCAATGTCATGGTCATTAACAAGGATGCAGATAAGTAATAGGGAAAATATGAAAGAATGAACTTTGCAGATTTGCTGAGAAAACACATCAGCTATTGCAATCCAGTACTCATAAGCAAAATTAAAGCAAATGTTCTGCCTGTTGCATATGAGGAAACTACTGACCCGCCTCCCTTTTATGTCACTCTGCTTCAGGACTCAAGGCCAGCTGAAGACAACACATTGAAAGGTGCCTTGGATTTTCCTTATTCTGAACACCAAAGATATTTTTCTCATTCTTTACCGAAACCATTTTACAGGGAAAAGGTCTGGCCAGTCCTACAGACCTCACTAACTGGCTTCCGTAGCACAAAGGGAATTTATCATTAAAGAAGCGATCAATATCTCTCACCCCCTCCAATAGCAAAGCCCGGTGCCGAGCTCCAAGAGGCGAATGTGGGGTGCCAGAGGAGCTAATTAGAGAGTGAACGTCGGCTATCTTGTTAGCCCACATCCAGCTGTGGGAATGGTGCTAATGAGACGAGCTGTACCAACATAGACAGGCTGTTATTGCAACATGGAAGATCACTGCACTTCCTAATCTCATATGCTTGTATAATCATTCAAATAATGCATAATTAATGCTTTTATTCCCTTCTGGAGATACACGTTGGGAAGCAGAGGAGTGGGTTTTTTTGCCGGCTACATGGACACAACACGCAAATCATGTCTAACACCATGTAGGCATGTCAGAAACACTCCAAACATTCATAAGGCATGCAGAAGGATCATCTCAGAAACATTCACGGAAGCCTATGTTTGCATATATAAATGCTCACAGTACACATTTACATGTGATAAAACCAGCGTCGCTGGCTTGTTTTATCTTGTCTTATCATTAACTTTGCAATGCGTTTATGCTGGCAACTAGCAGAAACACAGCAAGCGCTCAATTCAAAACTTCCACATGTTGAAAGGTACCTCTTTTGCTGATTAATCTAGTAATTACCAATTAGCTTTGGTAATGACTTGCATCCAGGCAGACTTCAGTGCAGCGTGCCTGTTTTATCTTCATTAGAAAGAAGGAGGCTGAGAGCAGTGAGGCACATTTTTACACCCCCCCTCTCCTGGGATATTACTTGGCAGCAGGTCAGGTTTCATATCATACTAAAAGTAAATCTTCTTTTTTTTCCCTTTTCTTGTATGTATTGCACATATTTCTTGAAAACTCTCCTGGGAGATATTAAATAAAGCGCTTTTTTTAAACTTTCCAAAGCCTTTTCCTTTCATTCATTAAAAAATCCTTGTAAGCATGACATTAGCTGTTCAAATCAGCCTAATCAGCTCAAAGATTTATATCATAAAGAGTTTATCACTACATCTCACCCCACTCAGCACTCAGCAGGGACCTCTGTAATGTGAAATCACTATAGGGGGCACTATGAAAGTACTTATCAGAAGCATAATGCTCTCTTCACTTAGTCTCCTCCGGCTGTGGGCTTCAGCTCAGAGCATGTTCTGCCAGTTCTGAAATCAGCCCTAATGGCTGCCTCCCATAGTTTGGGTTTAGACTTCCTCCGAGCCTTTTCTACAAAATTGGACCGTGCTGCATAACAACAGTGCGTTTTCAACACGACCTCTGAGACTGAAAACACCGGGCTAATTCAGAGGCCAGAATCTGCTGCTCTGTCAGCGTCGCCATCGACTGTGCACCTCCCTCAGTTTCATAGGCTCCTCACCAGGGTAAATATTTACTAATGTGCACTCAGTAACATCTGTTGTGGTTTGGGCTGAAGCAGCACAGCAGAGCAGTGGAGATGAAGCTCATCCTGAACTCATGGGAACGTACACAGTCTCAGGTTCCATCCGCTCATCGTGAGGCTTCAAATGCCACAAACAACTGGTCCCAGATGTATGTCATGATGAAACACAGATGAATTAAAAGCTCAGGGGATATCTTAGATTGTTTAGCCTAAGAAGTAGATAAGTGGCAGTTGGCAGGATTATTATAATGTAATATAGATCACCAGATGGGACTCGTGAAACATCTGTGGAAACAAGGCATAATCCATGTGTGAGTCAAATTTATGCAAATTTTAATTAATAAAATAATATTATTCAAAAAATAATTCCTTTTGTCAACAAATACTTCCAAATACAACAATTTGGATAAATTACAAAGAATTGCCATATTAAATATTTCCCAACTTTTATAGAAAGTATGTCAAGTACATCAAAATAAAAGCCCCACTGAACAATACCTACAGACATTTTAATATGTTTTTAAGGCAACAGGGTTGCTCGATTACCTGCTAAAAATTATGAGACTTTATAACAAAATATTCAAAAATATCAAATATTTATATTTTAATCTGATTCTATAAAAATAGAAAAAATGCTGGAGGTTCCTCTTTCTACTGCAATTACAAGACAGTTGTAACACAAGTAATGTCTATAGCAGGTGAAAAAAACATCTAAATCCTGAAACAAATGTCTTCCAACATCAGTCTTCAGCCTGTCTTGAACTGGCATATTTAGCAGATTCTTTCAATGACCACATACATACACTTCACAGACACAAACACACGCAAACAGTCCAGCATACCCCTCAACAGGTGCATGCACACATCTTGCTAAAGGCTTTTTCATGCTCTACCCTGGGAACCTAATTCTATATATGTACATTCATGAGAACAGGGAGGTCCATTCAAATGTTAAGCTTTGATGGAGTGGACACATGGGACATAAGAGACTGCTGGAAGAAGAGACACCTGCTAGGATACACGCTAAGCTGTGTCCTCTTAACTCACACCAGTAAAATGTCCTGTTTCCACATAAATCACTACATAAAATAATGTGCCATAACTGCATGTGTGGGTAAAGATGAGATTTACGGTGCGAATAACAAACTAAATGGTGACAAATTCCTTAACAATGTGGTTGCAGTTATTTCTATTGCAATGCTGGATTTAATTGTTATTGGATCCCAGTGTAAAACACCTTGTTTTGCTCTGTATTTCACAGATGCACAGAATCTCGCAGTAGAGTCGTTTCAGCTGTGTGGTGGCTGAAAATACCTACTTGTCACCTTAGTAAAATAATATGTATTAGCATGGCAGGCGGGAGGCGGGGCAAAGCCAACACATATTTTAATGCTTTCTTTGTTTTTTTATTTTATCATTAATTCTGCAGTGCAGTTCTTAAATCCTGGTCAACTTTGAAACTGAAATCATGTTTAAGCTAACATCTAAGTTAGCTTATAAGCTAACCTTTTAGCTAATATACTTATATGATGAGTTAGTATATTATCTAAAAGCTCTTTGTCTGTAACTGAGAAACAGCCTCACAGCAGTTTCTTACTTCCTTTGGTCTGTAACCTCCCACTTCATTTATGTAACAAATATTAAAAGCTGAACCATGTGCAACTTTTAAAAATGAAACCCTAGATAATCCAGGGATTCACTTGTCTTGCTCTTATAATGAGCAAAAACAAAATAACATTCTTTGCTTATGATGTTTAATGACTCTTAAATTGAAAATGTGGACAACATAATAAAAGGCATGTCTGGGTTTTGGTCAAAGCTGATTCATTAACCAAAGACCAATGATTCAGTGGTGGACCAGAGCAAATACAACTAAAACTCTAAGATGTGGATTTGTCAAGCCCACTGACGCATTGCTCACATACATCCTGGCTGAATACATCCATTACAGGGCAGAGATGAGCAAGAAAAACTATGGCTTACCATCAAGACAACTAACATGCATATAAATCATCGTCTCTGTTTATGTTTTAATTAACACAAAGACCAGGAAAGTTTGAGTTTCGGGTTGTGAGCAATTTTGTATGGCTATATGGATGTTATAAAGGTCATGGTCTCTGAGGCACCCTCCTCCAACTCCTTTGGACAATACACTGTAAAAACTTCCACATAACCTAGGCGTCGTTCCCACGCTGATGTGAGCAGGGGCCCCTGGCACCAAGGACTTATAAAATGAAGCCCAGGTTGGACCCCTCCAGCAGCATAACAGACAGTGTACCAAAATGCTCTTACCACCCCCCAAACACACCAAACACAAATAAAGCCTGTGTAAGTGAGCTGTGTAGCCCCCACAGCTGCTGTGGCCATGTTTTTTTATGAGTCGTGCTATGACACTGTGCCCCGTGTGAGCCGTAATGAGCCCTCCTACCACTTCTTGCTTATTGGATCAGGTAAGGGTGGGAATGTTTTGCCTTTATTGGGTATTCTGCTTAGTGTCGAGTTACTCCACCGTTAAAGTGAACGATGTTAATTAGGTGTGGATGGTGCAGGCCGACTGCTGAACAAACCTAAAGTCAAATAAAAGACTGAAAATTGTTTTCAAGGTATACAACAGGATGATAGCTGGATTAGGAGGATTAATTATTGAAGAAAATCATAAAAATGTGGTCTCCACACTCATTCTTCTGGTATTGTATGTCACTTACAGATCTCAAGATTTAATACTATCATAACGTGTGGTTGTTGAGGGGGTTACTTACTCAAGTTGATATAACTAGAGTAGACCCATATACTATCGCTGACATGCTTATAGTAAACGGTAAACTTTAACCACATCCCTCCATACTGCATGACAGGCTTTAAAGAATGAAAAATGAGGCAGCACAATATAGAAACCAATGTGCTGGCTGACATCTATAATCTATAAAAGTCATTGTTAGCAGACACTAACGGGAATTGTATACATCTTTTGTGAGAAAGGAAGGAAAATGTTTGAACAAACTTGTTAGTCTGTGCACTGGAAGAGTTGAGGTAGGAAGCCGGAGCCTCTATTCTCCCTTGGTTCCATTAAAATCACACAAGCACAGCAAATGCCCTCCAACTTGTGGTGTAACGTTACAGTGAAGCCCATGAAACAAACCTGGCTCCACATTAACCGATGTCATATGTTTGTCGGGCGATGGGCTATTCTGTCCTGAAACATCTTAAAACCTCTACATGACTCAAAGGAAGTGCGTGAAGCCTTATAGACTGATTTGATGAGGCACTGGGAGTTAGGTCATGTGAGTTTGAGAAGTTATTGTTTGTCTCTGTCAATATGAGGTGAGCCAACAGTAAATGTGTCCTACAGGGTGAAAGTTTAAACTTTTTTAGCTTTCACTGCGTTCATATGAGTAAGGATCTCTAGACACGCTGTTAATCACTTTTATGAGGGTCAAGTAGCTGTGGCTGTGCAAAGGAGACACAGGAGGAAGTGGCTAATGACTCCATGTTTACTCATGGACACACACACACGCTCCATTCAGACCCTCTTTGCACCCCACTAACCCTGTGACATAGGACAGGAACAGTTTATAGTATATTAACCTGACTTGCTGTAGACCTTTTCAGACATGGCACAGTGGTACTGCTAGCCTCTTCAAGCTAGCAAAGTGATAGCATTCTTTCAGACACTGGTCACTTTTGTTTTAATGTTCATCACGGTTTCATTTAAACGCACAAGAGTGACAGAAAAACTCACACTATGCACAAAATTTTTAAATGGATTCTAGCAAAATCGAACCAGACCTCTGAATGTTTCATTGTCTCCTCTGTCACTAATACTGGGGTAAACATTCATGTGAAACTTAATACACACCATGATTCAAAGGCTTGTATAACCACCTTTAGCAGCACTAACTTAGCTTTTTGACTTCATCGAGTCTCTCACATTGTTGTGGAGGAACTCTGGCCCACTCTTCTTATGCTGCTTCAGTTCATCGAGGTTTGCTGGCTTTCATTTATGCCCAGGTCTTTGTCAAGGTCCCACCACAGCAGTGGGTCTGGACCATTGCAACGCCTTCTTCCCCCTTTCTGCTGCTTTTAGGATCATTATTCTGTTGCATGACTTTAGGCCAAACTTTATGCCTCATGTATGACTATGGACTATTTTGGTATACAGAGGAGTTCAAGGTCAGCTCAACAACTAAAAGATGCCCTGGTCCTGTGCTGCAAAACAAACCCAAATCATCACCCCTCCAAAACCGTGTTTGACAGTTGGTGTGAGGTGTTTGTGCTGATGTGCTGTGGTTGGTTATCTCCAAACGCAGCACTCTGCATTATGGCCAATCATCTCTGCTTTTGTCTCATCTTTCTAAAGGACATTGTTCAAGAAATCTTGGTTGTTTTGTTTTTGCCATGTTGCCATGTTCTTTTCTGAGATAAGTTTTTTTCACACATTGATGCTCTGTAGTGCTACAGCTCTATTTCAGTGTCTTCTTTATGGATCTACAACTTGTGAAAATGCCAACATCTACCTTGTGATGGGGTGAAAGGGTTTTAAAGTCATATAACGTGGTAGACCAACACACTGCCTCACTTCTGTTTTGCAGCAGGAAATTGTCAATTATTTGAGAGTGGTTTTGTGTGTGTTTCCCAATTGCTGTGGGCAATGGATGTGCTTGGGTTAGGTTAATCAAAGGCAGGTGTATTTGATTGCACTCATACTCAACACTGTGGCTTAAGACGTAGAGCAGGGCATATTCTAATCAGAAGGCTGATGGTCTAATCCCCGGCTGCTCCAGTCTGCACGTCATTGTAAAACTGAGTGAGATATAGGGCGCTGAGTTGACCTGAGTCATCAGGGTGTGAATGTATGAGAATATCAGATAGAAAGCACTTAGATGTAGAAAAAAAGGTGCTTGTACAGATGTGTGGGTTAATGAGACATGTTGTATAAAGCATTTTGAGTCCTATACAAGAACCAGTCTATTTACCATTTCAAACTGCAAACACTGATGCCACATTTTCCTGTTCCTCTGTGCAGGTATGTTGTATTGATTTAAGATGATTTAGGTTTTTAAAAATTTCATAGTAGACATTCATTCATGTTTCTGTAAAGGAGCATCATTAAGTTCCAGCTGACTACTTGGACATGTTTCTGTTTTTCTGTGCAGGCCACATACAGGGTGGTCCATCAGGGAGGACAGCAACTGAAGTTTTCAGGATACTGAAGAGTTTAGCCAACCTGGGGCAAAAGCTTGCACTGACCTTAGACTTTGTGTTTTCTCACTTAAGTTTATGCATCAAATACTATACCTGGGACTATTTTGATTAGTGAGATTTGTATAATAAATTATATTTCAAAAATGTAAAATAACATATAATATATATGTATATATATATATATTTTAATAACTATCACTAGACATCATCTTTGACAGCTGAGGCTGTTGGTCAGACCTAAAATCTGTATGTTAAACTTAGAAAAAGGATGATGTCAAAGATCAAATGAAAACTGATTTTCATTCAATTTCAATTTGCTAATACAGTAAAAGCTCCCTGGACCAGTTATTATTTTTGTAAGCCTTCTCTCTGATATCAGGGACTTCCAGTTTCTAGGACCACAAATTCAGAGTGGCAAATATGGTGCCGCTGTCATGGTAAACTGAGTTGTGCTTTTGGCTAGACTGGACACGTGCAGTTTTAATGTCATGGTGCGTGCACATGTGGCACAGAAAGGTGCTTTTTATATATGAGTCGGAAATGCAACCAACCCAAATGCCTGATGGTTTGAAAAGGTGGCTATGGGGTTTGTTTTGTGTCACATAGCTGTTATTTTTTTCATCTGTCAAATCAAGAGAGGAAACGCTCATTTTGACAGACATCAGGCTCATTCCTCCCATTGAAATCACTGGGAGGCACCACAGTATGCATTTTAAATCAGCAGCATTTAAAACAGGGCAAGCTGTTGGCAGGTTCTATGAGGTCACTATGAGTGACAATGTAAAGGGTAAGAGGTCAGCAGGGACTGGGTACCTTTGGCTCTTTCATTTCCTCTGGAGTGAAGTGCCAGTCCCCTCCTGCCTCCTCGTCTCAGGCCGAGAGACCCCTGATGAGACCCAGAGAGAGGTCAAGCCACAGCACTGACACAGAAACTTTCAGACAAATTCTGCACATACCAGACTCTGTGCAACCACAAATAGGGCCAGTGCACTTGGTCCTCTTTATCCCGTCGTGTCACAGGACCCATCAGTAAGAAAGCAACACTGTATATAATGTGTGGTCAGGCGTTGTTATTCTTTCCTGGCTTAATCTACAAGATGACAATGTGTGTACCAGTGCATATAGATAATGCCAGGAAGTGCTCTGAAGCACGAAGACTTAAGGATTTTGTGCAACATAAATGTTCCATATCTGACACGAGGTCTTTATGCTGCACTCCCTCGCTTTGTCTCAGTAAGACTCAAGGATTTCCTTCCATGTTTTTCCCTAAACAGTATCAGTTCCAGATCAAGCGATCAGAATGTCCTGCCTGCGAGACCCAGACTAGTCCTCGGGACTGCTGAAATGAAAGATTTGTTGTGATTTTCATCATCCTTCCTCCAGATAATAACCTTCTTCTGGTGTCTGTGTTTTGCAAAGCGGGTAGAGGAGCAGAAGAACAAATAGATGAGTGAAGATGAATAAAGGTGGTTGTTCCTTGGGCACTGGTTCATACAGTGCATGCTTTGTATGTAATGAGAGGAGAGCAGTGGAGAGGGAGGAACACTGACAGACGTACAGGTGTGGCTGCTGTTGATGAGCGGTGCTGCCAAGTATGAAAAGACAGATAACGGTTCACTAACAGATGACAGGGAGAAGGAAAGGCATTCATACGGCTGATAGGAACTGTTCGTTGGGGTTGTTTTTATTATTTTGAGGCAAATTGTGAGATAAATATGTGTTTATAACTTATATGAAAACTGTTTCGTACATTTTCAAGAGAAAACTTGAAGCATACAGCATGTTTGCACCTTTTCCCACACAAAAACTAACATTTATAAAATAATCACAGTAAGAATGAGTCACTTAGACCTCGGACCAGGCATGCATAGTGATAAATTAGTGGTGCAAACCACAACCACATCTACCAGGTGATGTGAAGACACAATGTGGTTGACTCTACCTCATTTGTTGTTTTTCCTGCTGACAGGTCTGAGTGGTAGAGCTGCCACAACGCTGTTTACATGTTCATTTGTGGCTGATTGTGTGAGTGCAAGCAAGGGTAGTGAATCCACTGACATACATAAAACCCCACACAGATTTATGCATCTGGACCCTGATGTAAACATGTACATGGAGATCAGTTTTTTGATAACCTGCTAAATTTGTAAATTTGCTCACAAAGAAATAAACAGTCTCTCATTTTTATGATACTTTAATTTTAATAGAGACAGACAGAATATCAAACAAAAATCCACAAAAACACACATTACAAAAAACTTAAGTGAAATAAGTACTTGGTTTCCTTGAACTCAGCCACAATTCTGGCACGCGATTGTGGCTGTACCTTCTTAAGCATCTAAATGATTCAGAGAAGGCTTGGTTTGAAATGCTGTGGTCAAGTGAAATCAGAATCAAGTTCTTTGGTGGAAAGAACATCATCCCCTCAGGTGCAAACATTATGCTTTGGGGGTGTTTTTCTGATAACAGCTAAGGACCAATGGATGGGGCCATGTACTGTGAAGTCTTGGACAATAACCTCCTTCCCTCAGCCAGGACACTGAAGATGGGTCCTGAAAACATACAAAGGAATGGTTAAAGAAGAAGCACATTAAGGTCACTGAGTGGCTCAGTCAGTTTCCGGATCTCAATCCTGGAGAAAATCTGTGGAGGGAGCTGGAGCTTTGAGTTTCCACTTGAGAAAGTTTCTTTTATAGCAAAGTGATTCTTTAATATAGAGCAAAAACTCTACAAGTACAAAAAATCCCACTTTAAAGGATCAAGCGTGTACAAAGGGTAACGAATGCACATTTAATTATGAGTTTTCGTTTACAAAACATGTCAGCTCAGTGTTATGAATTTCCAGCCTGTGACACACATTAAACTTCTGCTTGCACCTATTTTCACTGGAAAACCTGTAAAATCTAAATGTTAATTGCCCGTCCAACTCCAAACAGAAGACAGTTGATGTTTCCAACTTGCTGCTCAAAATAATTGGAACATTTAGTAGGTTGAAGCAAAACAGAGCTGACCAAAGAGTGAAATATGAGACAAAAATTCAACAGACCTCCAGAAACAAGGGAGGGGGGGGGGATTCATAATGCGGTTATTTCCAAGAGACTTCATCTATTTAATTCATTGTATTTAATTACAATTTTATTTTATTTAATGATTCAAATTATTTTGTTTTCCTTGTCAGTACAGAAATCCAAACTGAATGACTACAACTTTCAGTAAATGTTACAGGTCTGCATCCATCAATCCAGCATTTAGCCCTCAACAGGCAGGTATGTTAAGATCTTTGATCTGTTCCTTTGAAGGAGAACTTGTGACAATCGAAAAAGACGACTACTTCTTCTCACGTGGAAGTTCCAGCCAATTAAAACAGCTACAGCTGCAGGCAAACCTTTACAATCTCTCGTTGAGCGAGACCTTCAACCTGTCAAGACCTGCTTGGTTTTCAGTGGCCACAGTGTGTCCTCTACTGCCACATTCCCACAGCTCCACACAGAAAAGCCAGCATTGCGTGGCCAGAGTTTCAGCGGAGAAACAAAACCTCCCCTTGCCAGCTTCATATGAGAATGCTCTAACATCCTCATGTGATATTGATGAAAGGCTCCGCCCAGACGGGTTATAGATTTTCTCAGCCCGCTTTGAAGAACATCAGAATCTCTTGTTTTTGTTCAGAGATTTATCAAGAATAGAGATGAAAACCTGCTCTCTGGGGATTTTGGTCGAGATCAGAGATATGTGCACTCTTTTCTCTCAAACTGTGATGGAGCCACATGGTGAGGATGTCTCTAAGACTTGCTAGGGTTAGCAAAAACTCAAAAAATGATCAAACAGAACTGCAAACTCTTGAACTGAGAGAGCTGTCCAGTTGTCCAAACTAAAAAGTCTGAATTTGAGGAAGGAGTATTAGTTCTTTAATGCGTTCGTCCCAGAGATAACAGCTATGATTTCTGTGCCTGGAGCATCCTTCATCTAAGGCCTCAAGAAAAGCACTCTTTTTGCTTTTGACCACTCTGGTAAGATGTAACCTTAAGTATTTCCTGTCACCCTCAGTCCACAAACGCTCATGGTGGCAGGCTACAAGCTGAGGTTATATTGTCTTAGATGTTTCCCTCTGAAAATGAAGTTTTTGAGGGATTTTCAGCATAGCATTTCTAAACAAACTAGTTTTCTTTACAAAGCATAAATTATTATTTGCACACAGTAACAAAATAATTTCAGAAAAGAAACAACGAATTATCAGGGCACTTGATGAACTGGAGTGAGACATAACATCCAAAAATTCAAAGAGTGCCACACAGCACTGAACAAGCCTCTACACAGGAATGGACTATGAGGTTGCATGCTGAGAAAACTCCCCGTCTGCAGAAGAGACCCTTTTAGGCCAGACTAAAGTATCCTAAGGAAAACCTGGAGAAAGATATTGCATACTAGAAGTGTGTCCTTTGGCCAGATTAGACAAAATTAGAGCTCTTTGGTCACAGAAACCCTGCTTATGTTTAGAAGAGAGAGCCATACAACGAGCACGGTCCCCACTGTGAAACATGGTGGTGGGAGTATTATGCTGTGGTGATGGTTCAGTACATTTGCAACCAGGAACCTTGTCAAAGTTGAATTAATCATGAAGAAAGAAGGATGTGTGAAGACTTCTAAAGAAAACTTCAAGCAGTCAGCAGCAAAACTCCTTTTGTAGCCCAACATGACAACGGCCCAAAACATACATCATTCTTAGTGGAAAACTACCTCCAGAAGACCAGAGTGAACATTACTGGCTGGACTGCACAAAGCCCTGACTTGTATCCCTTTGAAAATCTGTGGGGTGAACTAAAGACAAGGTCCATGTCAGATAACCATCAAATCTGGAGGAGCTTGAAAGATTTGCCAAAGAAGAATGGGCTGGGATTGCTCAGGAGGTATGTTGAAAACTATAACAAATCACTGCAGGCTGTTATCCAGTAAAAAAATGAAAAACAACTTACTATTAGAACCAGGCGAGTTAATAATTTTAAACCTGGTAGTTTTTGTTTTTCTGTGTAAAACAATGTTAGCATCCTTTTGAAAACCAGTGTTCTCTTTAAGCTCTGTTTAAAAGAACCTCAAAACTTTTTTAAAAAAAAATGAAATTTTGAATGGGTGGAACACGGGACTGTAATCATTTTGTCCTCATCTGTATAAAATCACCAGTTAATCAAATACAAACCACGTCAAAAGTTTGGCAACGTTTCTCCAAAGTGATGTTTGGGGTTTCACTGCATTTTTTTTACATTTCCAGAGGTTGTCCTGGACAACGTGTACAGTGTGTATTATAGTGATGAAATCTGTTCACTATGCCAGAGTGATATATAAAGCATGAAAGAAAGAAAAAGCCATATAAATGTACGTGGTTTATCTATGAGATAAGGATGTTGGTCAAACAAAAAACTAAAATAGGACTAGAGAATTGGGGGAAATTAAACTTCTGGACCCAGCTATCCCTTAACTGTTGATGTCCTCTTCAAACCCCCCAAGGGAGATGTTTACCTCTGTATGCTCTCCTAGTTTAACCACCTAGTGACTGACAGTGAGTGGGTAGTGTTACAGTGGTGTTTCACAGATATTTAAACTGCCCAAAAACAACTTTATGACAGATTTGGTTACTTAGTCTCTCAGTGAAGCTCTATAAAGCCTGGGGGGGGAGCTTTTACCAAAATATCAATTATAAGAGCTGCAGCTCCCCTTAAACCACTGTGTCTTGGCAGGAGGATCCTCCCTTGAGGGACACACATGAGGGATGTAAATGTGTGAGTGTTTTAACCACTGAGTCTCTCCTTAGTGCTTCTCTACAGAGAGTCATCCACGTGCCTGACTGCATCCATCCCAGGAGCCACATCTGGAAACCACATGTGTTCAGGACCTGGGTGGAACCAAGCCAGGACCCAAAACAGCTCTGGGGGAGGTTTTCTTTTTTTCTTTTTTTTTGCAAAGGCTGGATTGAAGGATTAACCTGGCTGTCTGTCAATCATTTTTAATTACCAAGACTGCCTAGTAAAGTGAGTTCCTTCCCCATATTTTTATATTTTTCCTCATCCAGATGAAGTCATTCTGGCTGAACAAAAATGTGGAAATTTAGCTGGTAGCAGGGGGTACAACACACTACCTCTGCCATGGCTTGACTGAGCTCTGCTTTGATAAATTACACTCTAATTGCAGCTACAGTATGCAGCCAGTTTCTGAGCAACAAATGCATTTTCCCAAATCCTAACATGCTTGTTCGCAAAGCACAAATGATAAATCACAAAGAAGTTTCCCAGTGTGCTTAGCAATTTGTATTTGCACGATGAGCAGAGAAAAACATAGATACTCTAGTGACAAACAACTTTTTCTTTCTGCATAAACCAGTGCTCCTGCATGTTTAAACAACACATCAAAAATTCTTTATATTCCCATTTATTCTCCGAAACTTGTAATATATTTACAAACTTGTGTTTGTGTTTTTTGTGTTTTTTTAGCCTCAAAAGCAGTCGTTGGTTTCTGTTTTATTTGATTACTCTGAGGAAATGAACTTGCAGAGGCCTGCTGCAAATTGCTCAAACCAGGTAAATTATTACAGTTAATCCATTTTGCGCCACGTTTGTTTGACTCGTGGTACATTTATGTGCCAAGAGAAGCCTTGGAATCAGAGAGAAAATGCAGGCCCAGCAGATACACCTAATAATGTATGTAATAAAAGAGCCCAGTGAGAGTGTTAAAATGGTTTGGGGCAAGTGTTATAATACTTTTATGCCTGAATTACAATAAATAAGCACGTGCAAGTACCAACAGCGATAATTCTGGTATTCCCTGCTCAAAAGATAATTTTAGTGTAGTCGTTTACTCCCATAAAGCAAGCACCCATTATCCAAATCTGTTGACTATTTATATATAAATGCACTTTACCATTCAGACTGCAATGTAGAAAGCAGTAGCCTCTATTACTGTTGTAGCACTTCACTGTATTTATTTTGGGTATTTTTTTAATCCAAAAAAACCCCACTGGCAATAAGCTGTGTGGTGAAAATATAGTTATTGTAAAAAGAAAGTAAATCTCTTTAAATTCTATGGTTTTTATGTATAAGAACATAATGAAAATAATCCGATCCTTAAAATTAGGTGGTAAAAATAGGTGCATCCTGAGGTGAAGCACAACACATGGCATATTACACAGTGTCATTATTTGTTCACCAAGAATTCAGACAAAGTGCAGAAGCGGTGTGTGCAAAAACTAAGAACAGCCTTACTGCTTCCATAGAAATTACAAGGATAAGTAGCAGCCAGGTGCTGCTAATCAAATGCACTGATGATCAGAAAGTGTGAGCACCGCATATAAAAGCAGGGGTTATGGCAGTTTTTCTATTCTGGAGCACATGTGTTAGTAAAATAAAGTGAAAAAGATCATTTTTAAGTGCAAAACATTCACTGCAGTTGTCAATCAGCCCAGGAGTGGGTGTCCCAGGAAAATCACCCCATGGTCAGACCGAGTAATGCTCATAGAAACTGTAAAAAACCCAAGAGTTACATTGCAGACTCTAAAAGCTTCGGTTAGCAAGTTAAAAATTAAAGTTCATGACAGTACAAGTAGAAATAGACTGAAGTATGCCTTACTTGAAAGAGTTGCCAGGAGAAAAACATCTTCTCTTAAAAAAGAAAAAGACTTCCCTTTGAAAAGCAACATCTGAACGAACTGTAAGATCAGGACCAATGTCATTTGAACAGATGAGATCGAAGCGGCCATGCTTGACCATAACATATCAGCACCTGCACCTCACAGCGTCTGTCAAGCACGGTGGTGGAGGGATGATGATTTGGGCTTGTATTGCAGTCACAGTACCTGGGCGTCTTGCAGTGATTGAGTCGGATAGGAACTCCTCTGAATACCAAAGTATTCCAGAGCCAAACGTGAAGCCATCTGTCTGACACATAAAGCTTGGCTCAAACTGGTTCATGCAAAAGGCCAATGATCCCAAGAACAGTAGCAAATCTACAACACAATGGCTGAAATAGAAAAAGTAATGAGTAGCCACCTATATGTTAAAGAAAACACAACTAGAAATGTCCCCACTGCAGATAATATCATACATTAAAAAAAATACTCAGGTACTCTGGTAATCATTTATATTTTCATATTTGACTATATCAAAATCACACTGAGTGAATTTTGTGGAGAAGCTGATAAATCTATATCTACGTCACCTCACACGATAAAACACTTTATCACACACACACACACACACACACACACCTTTGTTTCCTCACTCTAAGCTCTTCCCATAGTATTTCCCATTGTCCTCAAGGTACAGTCTATGAAATTGGAAATTCTCCATGATGGTGGAGGGAAACAACTTCTGGGCCATGGAAGGATGTGTGAAAGCACAACTTAGTCTAATGAATAGCACAAAGAGACTGTGTTTAAAATATCAGATGTAGTCACCGAGTCTAAAAAGTGAAGCCGGTGGCAAAATACCTTAAAGTGAAATACTACTGATTGTTTCTAGGTGCTCACCCAAAATATTTTCTGCCTCAAATAGTATCCCATTCAAAAAAGTCAGCATCATTTTCCACAAGTCATTAGGCCTGAAAGAGTTGCGTTTGTGTCCATTCAGCTGACAGCTTCCAGCTTTAGCATGTGCCCATAAAGCAAATGTTACAGTGATTATACCCAAGAGGATGGCTTCACTGTATGGCTTATCACTCAATCTACATGCTGGGCAATGTTTCCCTGTGCGCTATTTCTGTAATCTTTCAAGGCAAAAAATGTGGGTATTTTTGGTTGGCTGATGAAAGCTAATGTTGAAAAAACATTCTAGCTGACGTCGTGTCTGCCATGTTTGTCGCCCGTCGTCACATCATTTCCTCGTCAGGCTTCGAATCAGAGAATGTTTAGTGAACTTTTGGCTACGAATTAATTCAGTATAACTAAAACGTGATGATTTTTTTGGGCCTTTGTTGACAAAAGGACATTTTTTCCATGCCAGCTCTAACAAATTGCACATGATTATGATGCAGAATTTGCAAACAGAGCTTGAAAACACGTCCAAACTGTGATGACGTAACATCACTGTGATGCACGAGCTCTCCTGTTTCACAGCAACGCTTTCTCCTCATCGATCAGTATCGGGTCTCCTGATGCCTGTACACACAACTTGTGCGTGCTGACATATTTATAACAGTCATGGTAAAAAAAAAAAACTTTTTAGAAGTTTGGGACTTTTAAGAGACACGGTGAAGTCTTCTCAAGGCTGATTGTGAGCTGTCACACAAGGCCGCACAAATCAAGACACTAAAATTTGCTCAGCACTTGTGAAACAGCATTTAAAGGTGTTTGTGTCATGTTGTCAGGTCACTTCCATCAGTCCATTTTCTTAACCACTTAATGGGGTCACTGAGGGGGCTGAAAGCCTATCCCGGGACAGAATCTGGCAGTGTTGCCAGTCCAGAGGTAGCACAAGGCTTTCATCAGGAAAATTACACATGTACGGTGCATTCAACAAATGTTAGAAAAACTTAAAAAAAAAGATTTGTTGTTTTATTGACGGACTCATCCTCTAAAGACCACAGACTGCAGGGAAATGCACACTCATGCATGTCACCAGCGGGTCGACCAATGTCAAGGACATATTTGCAGACATACAAGCCACATTACAACTCAGCTGAAAGGAAGTGGATGTACAGAGGGACCTGAAAAGCTTTTTGCAGCTAGATGTTGGGCCTTGTAGCAGCTGGAGACTTTCAATGTAGATTAGTGTCAGCAGGTAACAGAGTACGGAGCTCATAAACCTTCTGGGAATTAAATCTTGAAGCAGGATAATAATGAAACAACAGGAAATGTGGGATCAGAAGCATGCTACACAGGAAGCAAAGAAAAGCCGATGAGAGGTAAAACAGCGTGAAGATAGTTGTTAACGCTTTGGGGAATCTAGATCATATCTTTTCATGGCTATTTAGTGGCTGGAATTCAGATTAAAGCTCTGAGATTCAAAGGTTGGTAGCCAAAAGATAAACTGAATTGTGCATCTCAGAGAAAGAGCCGGTCACATCCCAGTGCTTTCCTAATTTTAAGCTGAAATGTGCAGAAAGCCATGGATCCTAACAAGCAGACGCATGAGAGGCAGGAGGCGTGAATCTCTCCTGTCAATCACTCCTAACCTATTAGTTAACCAGCAGGGGGCTAGACGGAGTGGGGAGTATATCACTTTGTGTGTTGGTTTGAATTTCTGGAAATTAAAATTCCTTTCTTCCCAAATATTCCTCAACTGGCTTTGAAAATGAAAAAAAAAAAAGACTCTCCAAAAGGATCAAAAGCGTAAATCCAACCTGAAATCCTCCTTTCTCCATGTTAATAATGCATCATGTTCCATTGCATCTCATGTAAAGACGGATAAATTAGCACATGTCAGATGAATATCAAAAATGTGGTTTCCTTTCAGAGTAATAGGTGCAGCTGAAACAGCTTGTCAGCTTGAAAAGGTTAAGGTGATATTTGTTTTGCATCACAGAGTCTAAAAGTCTTCTTTAACTTACAGTGCCTGTTTTTTTCTTTGTTTTTTCTTTTGGGGGGGGGGGGGGGGGGGGGGTTGGTTTTTTTGACAACCCTAATTTGATTTTCAAAGAGAACAGAAGTGCTTTGGGCGTGCGTGCGAAGTGTGTGAAAGGAAAATAAATGCTGCCACTTGTGTATATGCATTTAAATATGTTCCGCTGCACATACACACGCACAGTATGTGCAAGATTGTGCATGCCTACATGCTGTGTGTACACACTGGGGGAACCCTTAAAATGACTTCAAGTTAGTCATGCCTGGCACTCGTTCCCCAGTATGAAGGAAACACAATCCATCTTCATCTCTAACTTTAAAGCTTAATAAAGGAAAATTGCAGTTCCCTTCAGGAAAAGCTCTAATGAAAACAGGTCCTGTTCTGCGCCTCACTCAGTTATGTAGTCCTGTTGGATACTGGACACAAACAAAGTGGCATATCATGCGCCAAATGTGACCACAGCTGCTGAACTGTTCTTTGTTATTGCTGTGTGACTCCAGTGGTGCACGGAGACAAATGTCTTTTCCGTATGATTAACTATATTCTCTAAAACCCAAATGTCACTTTTCTTTTTTCCCTTTTTCTCTGTCTTTGCAAGTGTAAACGACTCTCAATGATCTCTCACATAAGTAAAGTAACAACAACTGGCGTGGTTATTGCTTTGTGTTGATGTCACACTGCACAATATGGTGAAAACAACCAGAGTCTTGAGAAGTCTTTGCGATGTGAAGCAGGAGAGCAAACGAGTATCCGGCAGTAACATAGACTGTATACAAAGGTGTACAAAGCCTGCAAAAGGAAGTTTAGTTGCATAAAAGAGAAAGTGATTTACTGATTCAATGAGTAACGACTCATTGAATCAGTTTCTAGTTTTCACTGGGACATTTCACTTGATGATTTATGAGCTGCTATTGTATGAATGTGCTGTGCCGGGTAAGTCAGATCCTCCTCTTGCTACGGTGATATCTAGTTTAAAAAGGTGGCAGTCACACTAGTGGGTGACATCATGTTCACTGAATCCATCTTTTATATATAGTCTGTTGGTACAACAACAGACTTGGTGTATCGGACAACGGCCCCTGTGGGCAGAGATGGGCAGTAAAGTAATCAGATTACAGTAACGCGTTACTTGTAATGCGTTACTGTAATCTGATTACTTTTTTCAAGTAACTAGTAAAATAAGGGATTACTATTGCAAAAACGGTAATTAGATTACGTTACTTTCCGTAGTAACGCTGCGTTACTAAAACCGTGATTTTTTTTGCGAGAATGTCTCATGACAGTGACGTAAGCGAGTGCAACGTTCATGACAACAGCTGTGTGCAGATCAACAGTGGATCACATATCGATTGTGGGAGAGAGTATGAGTGTGCAGCGTTTAAAGCGTGGAAGTACTGACCTTACTTTGAGTTTGATTCCATAAAAAGTGGCAAAAACATTAGTGTCCGTTGTGTGTGGGAAGAAAACTTCTTTTCACAGCGAAAAAAAAAACCCTAAACAAGCACCGAGTGCGCAACGAGGTAATGGGAAACTCACAGAGAAACTCGCGGATTCTTCCACTGACCGCGGCACACCTGCACCAGGGTAAACCTCCGCCTACCCCACTCCTGCTTTACAGGTGAAAATAGAGCAAAAGGACCGCTAGTCTTTGATTTTATTTATTTTCTGCTGTGTTTTACTTGCATCTATTTGAAAGACTGAGTGTAAACACAAAAAATATTTTATTTTATGTGCTGGAATGTGCAGAAAATAGGTTTAAATGTTAAACAAATTTATTCAAGACAGAGAATGGTGCATATAATTTTATTTTTGCTTCATGCATACAATTAAAAGATTAAAACTAATAAAACAAGTTTTATAGAGACTTTTCCATTTGATTACATTTTGTATGATGGATTATGCAGAAAAAGTAGAATTGGGCTGAAAGATCTATCGCTTTATCACCTCCTCAGGTTGTAAATCGTGTTTTAAAAAAGTAACTAAGTAACTGAGTAACTAAGTAATTAATTACTTTTGAAAATAAGTAATCAGTAAAGTAACGGGATTGCTTTTTGGGGGAAGTAATCAGTAATTAGTTACTGATTACTTCTTTCAAGTAACTTGACCAACACTGCCTGTGGGACCCCCCAAAACTTCCAGAAAGAAGGACTGGCATGCCAGAAGGTTTTGAAACTTTCATTTTGATCCAAAACAAAATTAAACAGTATGACTCAAAGATGCTTAAAGGCAAATAACCTTTTACGGTCCTTTTTACTCATGCATATGTCCCTAATCAGACTTTCTTTTTTTTCTGGTTTTTATAAAACAAATCTAGCTGGTTTCACTGATTCTAATGCTCACTAACTTGTTATTTGTAACTGGCTTTTGGCACTTCCTATGTAGAGAACAGCAAGCTATACTTGATTGTATGAGTCTTATTTCATCTAATCTGACACAGTTACAGAGTTTTATCTAAGAAGGGACTCACTCAAGCCCAGTGTTGAAGTTTAAATAGTTTGCTTCTTGACAACTATTGTATATATAGCTATGATGCTTCCTGAGCTTTTCTGTTGCTATGGTGTGGGTGTAGCTCAGATGGTAGAACAGGTCACCTACTAACTGGAAGCTTGGTGGTTTGATCCCAGTCTGCATGCTAAACATCCTTGCGCCAGATATTAACCCCATGTTGCTCTACGATGCATGTAGGAAAAAGGGGGGAAGAAGTCATTGGGTGAATGTACAATTTATGTAAAGCACTTTAAGTACTCAGAGTAGAAAGCGCTTAAGAATTAAGAATCGGTCCATGTAACAGCTACATGACAGACTGGCACAGAAATCCTTCTCACATGACTTTCCTATCATTCCATTATGAAGTTAACCTTTGTGTTCATTACAACTTTCATGTTTCTCTCAGGATGTATTTCAATAACTTTGGTAATCCAGACTTTAGCTCCATAACCAAGAACCAAATATTGGACAGAATTGCTGTTATATTTAGTTTAGTTTAGTTTTTTATATTTAGAGAAAGCAGTTCACCATGCAGACATGAACACACTGTTTTTAAAAATATTTTATTTCCATATTACCTTGTTTTTCCATCAAGCAGCTGTACATACTTGTTTTCCCCGTAAGCGCCCTGGATGTTTTTGCGTATGTACACAGATAGTTTTTCAAAAACATGCCGCTTTTTATCTCCATCCTCCCCTAAGTGGCGACACATTTAATGAGAAGTGGCAACCCACATAACGTTGTCTTGTAACGCAGTGATCCAGAATGATGGTACGAGACAGGGAGATAAAGCTTCAGCTAAACAGGGTGAATCCGTCCGACCGCTACAGAGGCCCGACTGATATCAGCTGACACGACACACAATAGCGTCTGCTTCGCGTCATTCAAACAGATGAAAGACTGGATTCTTCCTCTTCGTAATCAAGATGACACTGATTTAAAATACATAACTTTCCTGTCTGCAGGGGGAAAATGGATAAAGTGGGGACAGGCCTAATCAGCTTGAACTGTGATGAGATCATGTGAAAAAGATACGCATCTTTTGTTTTGTCTTATCGTCATGCAAACATACATTTTGAATGAACACGACAGACAGAGGTAGATTGATGAGGTGCAGGATTCTATTTAGGTGAACAAAAAAAAGAGAAACTAAAACTAAAACGAGCCGCGCACGAGCCGCTCTTTGTTCCAGCCTGATAATGTATCCCAAATATAAGCGGTTACAGTGAAGGGATGAATGATGTAAAACAATAATTGTGGTCAGTGACATAATGTGCATGACATGTAGTCTTGCGGAGGGATATAGTAACAACACAGCTCAAACCACAATCTGATTACAAAGACACAGACTGATGTACTGAAGCAAAACTTCAAAAGCTCCTCATATGGAGCTCATGGAGTGGGTGGCCTTTTGAATAAGCCAAAAAAACAAAAACAAAACAAAACCAAAAAAAAAAAAAAGACGTCTCATACTGACATTGCAGAAACATGAACGAGGTGTCTGTTGACGTTTTGATGCACTGGCTGCAGCGATATTGGATGATATCATTTTATAACTACAGACAAAGTTCTTCTAAATGTCAGGATAGCCTGTGTTCAGGATGTAGATGCTAATTGAGCGATGCGTTGCTCCTCATCTCATGGGCCAGTGGTACAATGGATAACACGTCTGACTATGGATCAGAAGTTTCCAGGTTCGACTCCTGGCTGGCTCAAGTTGTTTCCCAAATGATTAATATCTCTTTGTGTACCACATGTGGCTTAACCCTTTACTGCTGTAATCCTACATCTAAACGCAGTGATACAGCTTTGAAGTTGCAGTGTTTGATGCCCTGCGAATGAGAATGGTCTGACTGGACCACAGAGTATCAACTTTAGGGCCCCACATGAAGAAAGTAACAAAGAAAAAGGTACTGCCAGCGTGTAATCCAACTCTCAAATCATAACAATGATCCTGGGCAAGATGACAGATGTACAGTGAGCTCTCACATGCCGGTAAGAAGGTAAAATTAGTGGCCCAAGGTCAGATCACCCACTTCCTTTCATCAGCAGCTCCAGCTTTTCAGCCATGGTTGCTGTTCTTACAATTATTGTCTCATGTTTCATAGAAAGTGCACTGATAAAAACTCTGTGCTTAAAATAAATGTGCATAGATTAATCTAAATATAAACTTTGTGTTTTTTCTTTTCTTTTTTTTGTAACTCAAAAATAAATAAAACGTAAGAGGTTGTGTTAGGGATTGGTATTGAGAAGATTTTCACGATTCCGATTCCATTTTCGATTCTGTTTAACGATTCGATTCTCTTATCGATTCTTTTTTTTTTAAAAGGGGAACACTAAGGTTGATTAGCTTAGAACTTTGTTTTATATCTTCTCTTTGAACAAGATAGAAATTTAGGAGTAACATGGCCTTACAAACCCAACAGTGAGATCTTAAGAGCTCC
Organism: Rhamphochromis sp. 'chilingali'; assembly: GCF_963969265.1. NCBI lineage: Eukaryota > Metazoa > Chordata > Actinopteri > Cichliformes > Cichlidae > Rhamphochromis > Rhamphochromis sp. 'chilingali'. The sequence continues at coordinate 9,031,460 of NC_137936.1, read as the reverse complement.
ACAGCCTATGGCTCTTCAATGGGTGTCACAGGGTCCCCAGGAAAAAAAATTGTAAATGTAAAATAATAAAATAAATCTTCTTCTGTAGCAATAACAAAGTATAACATAAATTATTCTGTAGAAATTACACAAGAATATCCAGTAATGTCCCTGCCTACAATTAAACACATTCACTTACTGAAAATCGGGGGCATCTGCTGTAGCAAATGGGTTCAAGCCTTTGACCACAAACTTAGTCACTGCTCGTTGACATTCGTCTATCCTGGCCTGAAAGGAGACGCAGTGAGAACTGCCAGCATCTGAGCCAACCAGACTCTGTCTGTCTCATCATGGTCGCCTAAATGCACAGTAATGGCAGGTTTTGAAATAAGGCAGATCACGCTAACATAATATGTAGGGCTGCTCAATTAATCGAATTTTAATCACGATTACGATCTGGGCTTTCAACGATCATTAAAAATGACTGAGCCGATTATTAGCCCCTCCCTCATGCTTTACTCTCGCGCTGCTCCGTCTGGCAAATCCAGCGCACCTCTCTGCATTTCGAACACACGTCACAACAATTAAGAGCAGCGGTCCCCAACCCCCGGGCCTTGGACCGGTACCGGTCCGTGAGTCGTTTGGTACCAGGCCACGAGAGTTGAGGCTCAGGTGTGAAATGTATGGTTTTCAGGGTAACATTTCCCACAGTGAAACAGACTCAGCGCGAACTGTCGCATGTCCGCCATTTCCTGCCCGAAACCGGAAGTGACGTCATTTTCGCGGAAAATGTAGTTTTTTACTTGTAGGCCTTTTTCCTGCAGTATATAAAAATTGGTGTATCTCCAAATTAAAACTATGAAAACACTCAAAATAAATTTCCTGTTGTTGTAAAATATTTTTTGCAACTTTTTGTATTTAAAGTTTTGAGGGATAAACCTCTTAAATTTCTCCAAGTAGAAATATATTTTTTAAAAAAACAAAAACGATTTTCAATTTTTTTGTAGTTTATTGCACTTTTTTGCAATTAATGCAGTTACTATGGACTTAATGCATACATATTATTAAAATATGGGCTATAACAGTTGTATAGCAACTTGAAATGCTCCCACAAATGGCACTACAGCATGTAAAAATATAATATAAGCTCTGGCGGACTTGGTTCTATAGTAGGTCTTAAAGGGTTAAATAAATATCGTCAAATAATCGAGATCTCAATTTCAGTGAAAATAATCGTGATTATCATTTTTGCCATAATTGAGCAGCCCTAATAACATGCACTGTTAGTTGATTATTTACCTACCTACCGCATTAACGGGAGAGGACGTGCAAACGTTACCGCTGCTGCTGGGTTGAGATTCACGAGTCCGGAGCGGAATTAAAAACACGACATTCATTTAAGGTCATCGTGTGTTTTGTGAGCAAATGCTTTTGCATATTCGTGTTTCCTCCCTTAAATGAAATATCTACTTTTCAAGTATTGCAAGTTGCCCTGCTGTCATCTGTTCTCGTAAAGTATAACCAAACTTTTGAGCGTTTGAGCCGCTTAGTTACCATGTTTCCTGCCAGGTAAATGACGCTCCGCAACGTGGTGACGTCATTCGGGGCGACTGGAATCGATAAGGGAATCGTTTGCAAAAATGGCAAACAATTCCAAGGAATTGAAACAGTGGGAACCGGTTCTCAACAAGAACCGGTTTTCGATACCCATCCCTAGGTTGTGTTACAGTAAGGCTCACTGCAGGTGACTCACAAAGTTATTTGTCAGTACATGCGTTCCTTTCTCTGTTTCACTACATAGCAAGTGGACTTTACACATGAGTCATAACTTGAGTTTCACTGTATATGTATGAGAACATCCAGTGTAATATCCAAAGGGACATCATTCTGTTCAGGGAATTTGTTAATATGATCATTTTTCAGCAAATTTCAATGTTATTGGAAATACTGCAGTTACCAGAGATAAAACAAGTATTTCACTGGGTCTGAAAATCACTCCCAAGTGCTAAATGAGCTACTTATTTACAGACTGCTACATAACTTTCCCCAAAAAGTACGCATGGGGAATGTGTTCTGGGTCAAATCCAGTTGTTTTACATTTAAATTAGTTTGAAAGGTGAGAAATCACAAATTTATGAATGTTTTTTTTAAGGAATACATTTCATATTTTTTTGGTTGTGACCAAATAAAAGAACTGCATTACCAGACTACACTGGGAATTACTTTGAAATATAAAAGCCATATTTATCAGTTTTTTTATTGTCTGTTTTGTTTTGTTTTGTCCTGTTTTGCATGGTTAGCCTCCAGAAAGTAGCAACTCTCCTCCTACATGCTAGTGTGTCAGGGATTAACGCTGCCTCATAATAGCAAAAAGGTTCTGGGTTTGAATTTGCTGGTCATCTGCAGAGACATCTTTTCACCAACCCATTTTTCATTTTTAACTCTTTCTTTCTTTCTTTCTTTCTTTCTTTCTTTCTTTCTTTCTTTCTTTTTTTTACTAGGAAAGAGATCTTCTCCTTTCATACCCATTTACTTTTTGGTAGACAGGCAGGCAGAAGGTCGAGTCGGTCATCTACAAGTCAGATGGTTGGTGGTTATATCCCTGATTGCTCCACTCTGCATGCCAGCATACTTTTTGGCAACATACGGAGTCCCAAGTTGCTCTCTGATGTGTTCATCAGAGTGTGAATGTTAGAAAGTACTTAGGAGTAGACACAAAGCTGTAGTATGACTCTGCAAATGAGGCTTGATGTATAAAGTGCTCTGAATGTTAAAGTACAGTAGAGCAGCAATATCTAAGAACCAGTCCTTTTACTTCCCTTTATTCAAGGTAGTAGCTGCATAGAAAGACAGAGAATGTGGTGAGATGGGGCACTCAAGAGTCAAACTGGAGACTCAACTGCTAAGGTCAATTTAGCCCAGTGCACCCCGAGCACTCATCCAGCCGGTCTCACTGGTAATTAAAACTGACTGGATGAGATCTATGACTGCAACAGCTAACAGAAAATCCTCATCTTAACAATACTATAAAAAAAATTTCCCTTGCAATTACAAAACTGACTTTTTTGTATCAGTTTTGTAATGAACCTATTAGACAGACGTATGGATGGTGATTGTGATAAAAACTGGAGTTGGATAAATGAGGAAGAAATCCTTCAGGTCATAAGAAAAACTAATGAAATAGGAAAATGTCCAGAGGGAATCAACTTTAGATCTGGGTGGAGCAATGAGAAGAAGTATTACGTTTTTGTGGTACATGCAGTTCCATATTGATAATGAGTTCTGACTGCATAGTGTCTCAATAGTGTCCCGAATACTTGTGGAACAGCAGGACTTGTTCATTTGCATTTACATTTGCAGATTTCCTCTATGTGTATTTTTAATCCCTGTGTCAAATCTGAGTGAAAACATGAAAAGATCATTTTCTGTTTTTACCAGATTCTTTCACATTTTCTGCATTTTCATCCTTCTGTTCACTGAAAACAGACAAAAAGAAAAACTAAAAGACTGAAAGATGTGGTTGATTTCTTGCTATGGAAATACTTCTTACTTTTCTTAGTTGTAATGCTTTCTCCAACAAAAAAGAGATTATGCACCATAATCTAATTTTGGTTCATAATCAGATTTTACACATTATAATCAGATTGCGCATGTTTTTCCCAACTTTTTTCTCCCGCACAGCTGTTGTATTAGTCTATTTAAAGTGTTGTGCACTTTAATGTTAGCCATTACAATAAATAGAGAAGCCTCTGTGCTCCTCACACAGGATGTCTCATAACCAACCTGAATGGAACCCACACACACACAAGCACACACACACAGTTTAGCAGCTTACCTAACCTAACCTCAAATCAGCTCTTCACCTGAAAATTTGTCCTTAACTCACAACATGCGCTTACAGTACTAAACAGAATGTGTGAGCCAAGGCAAGTTCTGGTGTCCACGTTCTCGCTGTTCTGCCGGTTCTGACCTCTCCTGTCTCCATCTGCCTCTAAACAATCTATTGCTCACCTCTTCACCCGAACACGCACTCACCTCCACCGTCTGACAAGCGTTGGGGCCCCAGATCATAACCTCTGTCTAATTTATGCTCAACTTTGTTGCGAGGCCACGCGCCCGTTCATGTTGTTTATGAGGAAGCAGCCGGCAGGGACCTCTACGCTTTGAGTTCCCGCATGGTGCGAGCTCAGTTCTCTAGAAGCAATAAAAGTAGTTTTAAATCTTTACCAGGAGGACAGAAAAGGACGCTGATCCATTAACGCTGAGATTCAGGATGGTCGCATGCTGCACAGATGAGTCAAATTTGCTGATATGAATGAATAAGGAAGGATCTTAAAGACTCATTCAGGAGAAAGGTGAGGAGAACAGGTGTGTAAAAAGGCAAACAGGCACTGGGTAAAACTACTGGATACTGTTTCACGAGGAACTTATCATCTGTTCTGCGCCTCTCTGTTTTATGTCTAAATATGTCTCCTGGGCCCTTTTCTTTCTCTCCTTTTTTCTTTTTTCCCCTCCTCATCTTTTCAAGAGCAAAAATTGCCCGTGACAGCTGCTGGCAAACTTGGAAGATAATTTAGGTGGAAAAGAAAAACAAAAAAAAAAGAGTCCTCTGTTTTGACATAATTACCTCTGTACAAAAAGAAACTCAGACCCCCTTTGAGCCGCTCTCGCTGCACTTTCTGCTCCAGTAAACAAGCTTTTTCTGAAAGTGTGGAAGGTTTTGACAACAAGTTTTAGAAAAGAAAACGAGAGCGTGAAAAGAAAATTGGAGTGACATCAGCTTTTCAGTGAGGGATGTCAAAGTGGAGGATGGAAACTTCAGGGAAGAGAAATAGATGTGGCTTGAAATAGGCATAAGTCAGGTCTTTCTTACACAGCGATGGGTTTACCGCCTATAAAAAAAAGAAAAGAGGTTAAATGAATTCATTTGAAATGCAACGATTTAAAAGACAACAAGCACAGAAACGTTCAAATCACAGCTGGATATTAGAGATTCCTTGGAAGCTTTCTACCTCTTGTAAGTGACACACAATCATTGCTGACCATTCTCGATTTAGCAGCGAGGGAAGTGCCACGCTATGTCCTTACGCACAAGTATAACGAGTGATGATATTTTCATAACCCGGTTATGGTGAGGTAATCAGCTATAAAGGAAGGCCTCCACCAACAGCTGCAGTGAGGATGACATTGGCTGCAGATCCTGGAATCTAAAAGGGACTGCACCCTTTTCCTTACACCTAGGGTTTTTTTTCTTTTTGCACAGAATCCACAATGGACTGACCGAATGGAAAAACTGTCATTCTGACCCAAGCCACTAGTCAGCATTGGGCTTTAAAAGTGTGGAGTTCTACATGCAAACTGAACAGCACCTCCTTTATTCTGAGTAGCTGCCCCAGATGTAGAAGTGCAGAAAGTTGCGGGTGTAAAAAGAAGGAACAAAGGCATGGTGGGTTTGAAAATGTGCCTTCATTTCCTCCCTTACAATACTTTCCAAAAGGCCCACAGAAAAGAGCACTGATGACAGAATGATTAAATATGTGCCTTCACTGAAAAAAAAGACGATGAATTAATTATTGCACTTGTAAGCGACTTTGAGCTGGAAAAGCGGTCATATAATTAGCCATTAATACTCTAAACTGACTCTGACAAACAGCTTAATGATGCCCTTACGAGACTGAGATAATAAATTGTGAAAAAAAACAGCTCAGGAAATCTCGCTTTGGTCTGCAGCCATCTAAATAAACATTACTTATATGTAATCAGCCATCATGCATAAAATAAACACAGTGCAAGATCTTTATTTTGAAAGGTAAATGGAAACAGTGCCCAGAGGTTTTGTCTCCATCTGTGTGCCGTTTAGCTGAACACCTGAAACACATGCGTGCGTGCGTGTGTGTGGTGAACGAGGAGGAGGGGAGCAAATGACAAGGCAATCGCAGCCTGTTTCTATTAAATGAGTGCTACACTGTCAGCCTCAGGAATCAAAAGTAATGTAGCAGAACTAGAAATACCATAGTCCTTATTTCATGAAATGTTTTTCATCAGTTGACATAAATGACCCACAATAACCTTGTAGTGGGCGATCGTGGCTCAAGAGTTGGGAGTTCGCCTTGTAAACGGAAGGTTACCGGTTCGAGCCCCGGCTTGGACAGTCTCGGTCGTTGTGTCCTTGGGCAAGACACTTCACCCGTTGCCTACTGGTGGTGGTCAGAGGGCCCAGTGGCGCCAGTGTCCGGCAGCCTCGCCTCTGTCAGTGCGCCCCAGGGTGGCTGTGGCTACAATGTAGCTTGCCATCGTGAGTGAATGGGTGGATGACTGGATATGTAAAGCGCTTTGGGGTCCTTAAGGACTGGTAAAGCGCTATATAAATACAGGCCATTTACCATTTGTAGTCTTGACTTCGCAGCCAACAGAGATAAGGCAACTTAACCTGTACATATGCACCTTGTTGGATCCTGCCCATCCCTGAACTGTCAGTTTTATTAGTTGTTATTTCTGAAGTGCTTTATAGATTTGTTTTGTTTTTTTGTGTCCTGTCTGGCACTGTAGCAATCAGAATTATTGTCTGAAGGCCAAGAAAAATGTCCAACAGATTTACTTTCCCAAGTGGGCTTTTTGCTATACTGGTCCACTTGATTGTCATAGTTTATTTGATCTTTATTAGTTATTTTCATTCTAAGTTATTGTAATCAGGCCAGACTGGACTCGGGGACGGGAAAGAAAAACAAGAAGAAAAGTTCAGAATATATAGATTTGTAAATATATCCAAACAGTAAGGGACAAAGCCATAAATGAAGTAAAAATACTGTGAAACTGCACATAGAAACTTTATTTGGGACAATTTTTGATTATTATTTTGGGTGCGTTTTTGGCTTTTATTTGACTGGGGAATGAGAAGGGGGGGAAAGGGGGGGAAATGGCAGGAAGTCACCTGCTCAGCCAACTATAGTGGTGTTGACAACAGCCTTTTTTGACGAGCCTTTACATGCAGGTAAGGCTTCCAGTGACCACTGAACAAACTGAAATAACAGTTATGGCTCACTTCCAGTTCTTTGAGACAGATGTCTGGTTTCGACCCAAGATAATTCCCCATTGATGTTGCCAATATGGTTTCCTTATGTTGAGAAAAACGTCTAGAGAGCATTGGAAAATTGGTTCCACTTTATATATTTGCTTAAAATCTGGTTATATAAAAGGCTTAATAATTAATTTAAAGCTTACATGATTGTTTAAGAAAGAGATTTACGCATGTTTTTATCAACCTGTTTATGATTAAACTTATAGAGGTGTGCAGATAACTGCGCCATCTTAAAGCATTTTGTCTTCACTTGATATCAGTTGTGTTAGCTTAAACTGTACTTTATAAACTCCAAACATGGTTGGTGCAGTGAAAGCTTGGAAGCACTTGTAACATATAATTCCCTTTTTCTTGGTTTTGTCACTACATATCAGGACATTTCTTCTATTGTAACCAAAACAAAACCTGTTGTGATGTGGAGGAACCTCCTATTGCTGCTGCATAAGTGTGAAAGCTGGAGTGTGTTTTGGTTTTGCCAGTTTAGACTGTTGTGTAGTTAGGCCAGCATTGTGACAAGTTGACAGCTGTTTAAAATATTCTTGGCCATTTTGCTGAGTGCTCAGACTACCAGTGAAAAAGCTGGCTACGTGTCAATTTCAATAGTCATGCTAGAAATCCCTGATCATTTTAAAACAAGGTTTTAAAGTTATGAATAGCTAATTAGGCTTTAGATTACATTAAATGTTCCTGTGTGATGCCTTAAAAATACAAATAAAAATTATATTAAATATCCTACACATATACAGTACATTTGTGAATATAGAGTGGAAGTCAGCAGCTGGTACAACTGTGTGTTTGAGGGAAAATCAAGTACTGTAGTAGGAATTCACATTTAGGTTGTAGTGTGTAAAGGTTCACCACTAGGTGTTGGTAGACTGCAGAGTGCAGTCATCGTGATTTTGTTTTCTTACCTTTCCCAATTTATGTGCATGATCCTAGCTATAGTGGCCACAATGTAGGACAAACAACTCTGGCAACCATTCTTCTGTAGAGTAGGCTGTCAGTCCGCTATTAGCTTCAATTGACCAGCTATTTCATCTCGAGGAGGCTATAAAACTTTGCAAAATGAGTCCAATATGAGTTGAGGAGTCAGTGAATATCACTTCTGTCCAATTACAGTGATAATGAGGTGAGTTGTTGATGATATCCCCAACTTTTCTGTTGGTAAGCGCTGTTGTGTTTGTCGCTGTTAGCTGCTGTTAGCTGGCATTAGTGAAACTTTCTTTGAAGTGGATCTAGAATTGTTGGACTCAAACACTTAGCATATAAACTCTCACATGACGTGAGTCAAACTGTTTATCAGAGAGAACATGTGATCTTTAGGACACTCTAGCCTAGTATTAGCTAACAAAATGTTAGCTTACAACCAGCAGCTGTTTTTTAGCTGGCTTGTTGTTAGCTTTCCAGAGTCAGGACGGTTGCCTGTCTAATCTGCTGACAGTAATTGCAACAATATTGGAAATAAATAAGCATTTGTATGCACATTTTCAGGAACGAGATCCTTGACTTCAGTTTAGGGGATGATGCTTGAGGTAATGAGGAAGAGAGAGGAGAGAAAGCTGTGGTGGAGGACATGAAAGACATAATGAGGAAGAGATGATGTACAAATGTTAAATGGTCATATATATTTGGAAAAAGCTATTAATTGTTCTTTATAAGTAACATATATCTGTGGCCACTGTCTAGTTGCATAAATAAAACATGTTCAGGCTGAACAGCGATGCCCATCTCAGCCACTGTATTAAGGATGTTGGGGAAACTTGGTGACTTCTATTTTTAATGCAATAATATACGTTTACAAAAACTCATCGCTATATTGGAATACGTAATTACAAACTAATCAGTGTATAGTTATGACTACAAAATTGTGTTGTTTTTTTTAAGTAGCCTAAACAAATAATAGCATTGAACAGAAGAATCAGTTTGGATAATAGGATTTCAGCTATCGTAGATATTCTGTCAGAGGCCTTGCAAATTGCAGTGCAATACTACTTTGAGTGACAGTCCACAAACTGAGTTCCACAATGAGCCACAGTGGTGTGTTTGTTTTGCTTTGCCTCTCCTGTCAGTGTGTCTGTGGAAGCTGTGGTTGGAATGGGGTCCTTGGGGACAGTCGGGGCAGTCATCCCAGACCAGATGAGAACAGGTGGCTATTCTTGTAACCAGGCCTTTCATTAATACCAGTGCTCCAAGTGAGCATGGTGTTAACACTTTTACAGCTCCCCTGGGCAATGCAAGGCCCATGGCAGACTGGTATAAAAGCCTGTGGTGACAGGTCACCTTGGCAGAGGGTGGCACTGTCTACCTGGGCACTCTGCCAGGTCACATGGGTCAGTTCTGCGTACAGACATGTAACCTCAGCGACAGGGCATTGCTGGAGTGAAAGACAAAACAGCTGGTAAGCATCTAAGACTTTGAACTCAGAATGTCTTAGTGTCTTTGCTGCAGTACTGTTCACAGAAGGAAGTTTGGCTTCTTTTAAAAATGGGACCGTGAGTAGGCATAAATGCAGCTGAGTACAAGCAATGGGCTCAACCAATCAGCATTTATCTAAAACAAATACAAGTAATTCTTGAAGCATCTGTTGCCACAGCTGCTATGCTTTCAGCTGAAAAGTTTCTTCTTCAGGTCATTAAATCCCTGCGGCAGATATGTAGATAAATCAGCAGGACATGATACTTGAAGTAATCCTTCACCAGCACCATATGAATACATTCACAATTATTTCTTTGATGCAAACAATGCATAAATCATTGAAAATAATGGCAAAGTTTCATCTGAAAGGACTTGCATCTACTTCAAAGTCTGACCTCAGCACAGAGAGTGAGGTAAGGCCACTGAATCTTACTTGGCTTCTATATTTCAGCCAAACAAACTCATCAGTCTGTGATGATAGATGTATGTCCTTCATCCATGAGGCTTGCATTAAGAGAGACATCAAAGGTACTGCAGCCTTGTAAATGCTGCTGCCGGCACCATTAATCCAATAACCTTTTCGCTCATCGAGACTGTGTTGCTTTCACAAGATAAAGTCATCCTTGATTTATGCATCAGCTATAATCAAGAAAGGCTAGAATTTCACAAGCTGGACAAGCTAATGCGTAGAAAAGCCCAGTTAATGTTACATGTTACACATCCAGAAATGTGCTTGTCATGATGTATGTGGGCTGTGAGCTGCCATTGCAAGAAATATTCTCCTGGTTAACTTCAACAGGCTGGCTTAGATTAGTATGTTAAGTGGCTCATTTGTTCTTCTGAGAAATGCAACACGAGCTTGATCAAAGAAAGATACTGAAGTCTGTAAAACGGCTACATAGTGGCAACAGGGACCGGACAGATTAACCTGATATATTAAAACACGTTAAAAAAAAAGTTATGGCATTGTGCTGACAGCATGCTTTTCTCTTGAAAGGCCTCAGCATCTATTGGATATTCATTGAGGCAATTTGCACAAGCATGATTAGTTTTTTTTTTACACAGCTCACCAACTTTGTCCCAAACATTGCTCAGTGACCTGCAACTGTTGGAGCCTACAGTTGTAATTTGTGTTTATGGCCAAACAGAAAATGCTAACACCCTAAATTATAACAGTAATGGTAAAATAGCTCTCTGAGTTGACCCCTGTAAACATTTCCTGTTGAGTTGATGGCTCTTTCACTCATTTTTGATCATAAATGACCAAAAATAAGTGAGATAAATGAATAAAAGTGAATAAAAACGCAAGGGTATTTTCTAAATCTTGGTCAAACCATGTTTCAGATTGTGGTATTATCTGTGGTATGAAACTGTGCAGTCATTGGCTAAAGGATTATCAATCACAAGTCATTAGCCAGTGAGCGTGTGGTTTCACAGTCAGACGCGCCGCCACATTGCATCCAGATTTTTGGGACCGCAACAGTGGAAACGTTCACCTCAAGGCTCCAGGAAGGGACACCACAAATCAGTGAGTGTCATGGTAGTTACATGCATCGTTTATACCGTCTATGGGCTTAGTACAGGCAGATAAATACAGAGCTGATAACCTTTAGTCATATTAAAGTGAAGGTTTGAGCATTTAATTTGACAAGAACTGAAATTTCAATTTTGGAAGCGCACTTTTTGACTGAGCATTTAATTCTGATCTGAGATTTTCCCAGAGTTAATATGTTCCATACACACTGAAGCTGGAGTAGCAGAGCAGCTTATCGAGGAACTAGCCAGTATATCAAAACTATGAGCAACTTCAGCCCACCAAAGAGAGTTGCCATAAATCAGCAAAGGCATTGTTCTTTTATAAGCTCAACAAATGTGCATTGTTTCTGCATGAATTCCATCATCTAACACAATACTAAGTTTCACAGAACCATCACAGCAACAGTTTCAGGAAATAAACTGGCACAATACAGCTATTGAGGTTATATAAGCTGCAAGCTGATGGCCAAGCTGTCCACATATTTGTTACCTGCTCTGTATAATGTGGAATCTCGACCAAGTGCGTTAAAAGTGAGAAAGGTACATGAAAAATGTGTCCAGCTTAAGCTCGTTCTTAAATACTATAGATGCTTTGCTTGAAATTTTTCCCACACAAATTTACAGAAGGTTGATCGTTTCTTCCCACAGGAGCATTCGCTCACTCTTCCTAAAAGATTGCAGACCCCTACTAGAGGAGGAGGACATAAATCTCACCCTTTAAGAGATTACACGCTATTAAAGGCATATGATCCAGATTGGATGGAAAGCAGAGCAATGGAGGGGGCTACAGGAAAGACTCCAGCTTGCCTGGAATGACTCTGGCTGACACACTGGCCCCATTCTCCACTCTCAAGGTTTATTACCATAGGGATGCTGGTGCTTTTGATTTCAGATGGTCAAAATCCAGTCTAGTGCTATACATCACATTTAAGTGAAGGATCACAGTGTATCTATAAATGCATGATAATGTAACAGCCCATTCACCCACGTAGTGAAATAGGACTCGACGTGAAAAGCCAAGTTTGTATCTGCGCTCTCAGGCGTCCCACAGAAGTTAGATATATGATACGCCATTATGCCAGATGATAAAGCAGCAACACACTGACAGATTAACACACCTGTAGCCATGGCTACGAATAGGATAAACAGTTTGTGGGGGGGGGGGGAAGGTTTTGTTTTTGCCATTACTGTTCAGAAAGCCACTCTCAGTGAAACCGCAGTCATTTACACTCTCAGTCTCTTGGGGAAATTAGTGTGAATGCACTCAAACGGCCTCACATCTGGAGTCAAAATGCCGAGTGGTCCTAACGAGTCCCTGGTGTCTCAGTTTTGATGGTCACAATATGCATTACAGCAAAGTACTGATGAGCAGTGAGCTGAATGGCATGTGCCTTATTTACAGTTTATACAGTTTGTACAAGTAAAGTCTACGATGAGCAAAGTAACCAAAAGACCCTGCCATAGGTAGCCTCCAAGTGACAAACCATGCTGAAAAGAATTTAATGGTCATTTTTATATTTTATTTATGGATTTGCTCAAAGGACATCGGGTTTTGTCAACAGAAGTCAAAGGACAGATCTGAAGACGAAACTCTGTAACTGATCTTTTACCCTCTGGAATATCCTTGAGCCCATTTATCTGTTAGAGATGAGCGTACACACACGCACGCAAACACGGGCACGATTCCTCACATTCTTAATTGATGATGCTCATGGTGGCGGTATGAAACACGTGTAACTGCGTCTTTATTACCTTGGTAAAAAAAAATTAAAAAGAAAAATAAACACACGCAGTGTGTTTGTGATTGCTAAACACACTCCGACGTGCTGCCAATCCCTCCCTTTCCGACAGCTGAACAAAAGCTGCTCTGTTTGAAACAAAACATCAGAATGTGCAAGAGGGCCCCAGACTTCGCCTGGCTTCCTGCCAAGCTCTCCAATGGCTCATCAAAGTGAGAATAAGGAAGGAACTCCGCTGTGGTTTCATAGCAAGCTCGAGCTTGGACTGAGCTTTTAAGAATATGTTTGAAAAATTGCCATCTTTTTTCTCTCTCTCTTCTTTTTTTTTTACACTCGGGCTTTGTAGTGTGAAGAGCAGAAAAAGAGGCATATCCACCATGGTACTGAAAGTGTTTGAAAGTCATGTCTTTTGAGCACATAAGACAAGGAAGATGTAACAGGAACGGGCATCTTATGAAATTGCTCAGGAAACATCTTTTACTTACACTCAGTCTATCTGCTGTATATCTAAAATGTGAACATCTAAACCACTTGGCAATAGAGTGGCTCTTACAACAAGTAAGGGTGGGGCTGATGGATCAAGACAAGTTTTTTTGTTTTTTTTTAATGAATGAGTCCCTGGGTGGGTAGGATGCAGGCATCCAGTCAAGCATGAAGCCATACAGGCCAAGGTCCCTGGGTGGCACTGTGACAGACAGAAGGAGGGAATGGCTGGACGAGGTGCCTGGGAACCTTGCTCTAAGAGGATGACAGCTCTATAAGTCAGGCCTTGATAAAGCAGTCAGAAGTGACAATCTCTGGGTCACAGCCAACGCAGCGTCCGTCCTGCTCAGATAAAGTCAGACAGGCCATCCATCAGTCCGGAGACGCACAGCTCTCCCATGCTCTCCAGCCACAATGGAAACGACTCAGTGACCAACGGCTGCAGGAATGCACAGAGCCTCTCGAGAGCGAGAGGCAGCGCTAAGGACACAAAGATAGTTGTCAACCCTCTCCAGAGAAATCATGCATGGCGATTATTAGGAGTTTGTGACGTTTCGCATGTTGAGAGGCAGAGGTGACGTGTCTCTGAGTGAAAGGGTGGAGACGGTAGTTCACAATGACGTGGGACATGACACGTCTTTCGCTGAGAAGACCACCGTAGCTGCAGAAAACAGGCCAGCTCCAGAGAACCTTTATAGCTTAATGAGAATGCAATAAGCCAGAGAAAGCTACACATGCATTCCACACGCCAGGCCTGTAAACAAGGCACACAATGCAAGTGTCACAGGAAAATGAAAGCCCTCCTTTTTTACAACTATAGGCCACATTTCAGACATAAAAATAGGATATGCTTGGAGACTGAAAAAAAAATCCACAAAAACATTTCTTTTAAAGTGAGAAATAGCCAAGACTGTAAACTATTCAGTGCAAACATATAAACTGGAAAACCTGTTCTGCAGCTTGTCAGTATGGACAACCTCTCTCTGTGTCCATATCCTCTCAGGCTCATACTGTGGGCTCAAGCCAGGAACTTGTCTGTGTGGCTCCAAAGAAAATATAACCAATTTCACAAGAACAAATAATAATTTCCCTCTCATGTTTACTCAGAATTAGCCTCTTGCAGGTGCACATGATGGGAGGAGAACAGGAAGTCTGCAAACATGATTTAATTCTCTTTTCTATTGACATAAAAAGATAGTGCTTTTAATTGTTTCCAAGCATTAGATTTGTTTGCATGCTTAAAATAAGTTACCTCAGCATGTGTAGTGTCTGGACAATGTTAATGCTAAGTTGATGGAAGCTGGAAATGACCCGACTTAGGGCTGCTGGTGAAAAAAAATCTCATCACTCCATTTTTTCTTTTGTTTTTTTGTTTATTGTTTTATTTGTATTCTGTGCAACAGTTAGAATAGAAGATTTGTGCCGCTCGCTTATTAGCTAGCAAGCCAAGTGCAAAGCTACAGCTAGTGCCTGAAAGAGTGGAAACTGAAAGAGACAGCTAGCCTGCTGTCGACATAGCAACCTGAAATTTTACTGTATGTTCTCTAAGTGAAGGAAAAAAGTGTTTTATGACAAATAATAACGCATCAATTTCTGTTTATAACAGAGTTCATTATTATGTTTAAGTCAGAATTCATTGCACTCATTTTCTTAACAGCCTATGATGCATGCGAGAGACTAGACTACCATCTTAAATGTCAGTTTTTTACTTTTATATGATACCTAAAATTTCAAAACTTCTAGATTAACATGCAGAAAACAGATTTTACTTACTTGTTAAATTTCTCTGCTTTTGGGGTGGCTGCAGCTCAGGAAATAGAGCAGGTCATCTACTATCTGGAAGGTTAGTGGTTCGATCCCGGCTGCTCCAGTTTGTGTGGAATGTGTCCTCGGGCAAGATACTAACTGCACTTTGCTCTGTGTGTGTGTGTATGTTAGACAGAAAGCATTTATATAGGGAAAAAAGTGCTTTGTGTTCTCAGACAGACTATGTAAGAACCAGTCAGTTTAACTTGAAGGTGTCAAACGGTGTCTGATCTTTAAGTTTTTGTAGTTTAGTAACCAAGCAAATACCTAAATACCACATACTTTAAAGTAGCTCATTTACAAATAATTAAACGTCTGATTTTAAAAAATAAATTTTTCCAACAGTTCAAACTCCTTTAAGAATAATATGAGGAGGTATAAATGGAGTGTAAGGTACAAGGCTTTTTTATTGCCTCTGAGTTCTCATCTGAACTGGCATTTAGTTTTGAGCTCCCAGGCATTGGATCCCTGGCCCGGGTTATTGTTTACCACCAACCAACCTTTATGAAGTGTCACCTTCAGAGGGCATTGTCCTCATTGTGGTCTGACACAATGAGACATTCTGCACCAGAAATAGTAACATGTTCTCATTTCGGAGGCGAATGCCAGCAGCAAGGAAACAACATTCCTGAAAAAACAATAGCGTTCCAGTCCTGCTTCATCATGCTTTTTTATTGAAGGACTCTGCTCTCAAAGACCTGCATATGCTGTGCTCCAGTGCTGTTCTGTATGCAACCTTTAATCAGGCTCCCAGAAATGCTTTTAACTTGGCAACGGAGTGAGTGTGAAGGACATGCTAACTATGTCAAAGAATGTAATTCTTTCTTCGGCTGTGATTGCCATGCCTCATCTCCTTTTCTGTGTAGCCAAACACTTTTCTTCATCAGATCATGTTCAAACACTTCTTTAATTACACCATAACACATAGAAGTGGTTGTATAGGCGAGCGAATTAATGACTGGAAAGTTTGCTTTGGAAAAATCTCAACAACAACACTGCTAAAGCAAAACTACCATTTGCAAACCAGTGCAAGCAAGTCAGCATAATTAAAACGGACAATCCATTAAAGTCACACACTTAGAATACAGTGTGGAAAACATGAACATGTTACAGGAAGGAAAAAAGGATGTCATAGCGAAACTCAGTATCTAGTATGCATTTGAGAGACGTTGCTGTCCCATAGCACGCTTTTCTCTGTTTCCCTCTGCAGGCTGCTTGTAGCTGAAAAGTGTGCATGTCCAGGTAGCTGGCTAAAAGTTGCCAAGTTGCTATTTTTTCCTATGTCTTCATGCGACTGAGGTAACTTGTGCTGCAGCTGTTTCTCATCAGCAAAACTTCAGCCTCTTCATAGTTTATAATGGAGCCCAAACCCAGGGGGACAAATGTTACTTGTACTGTATGAGCAAGAATAAATCATGGTGCTCGAGAGACAGTGCTGTAGATATTTCCCTAAGGTAATCTGAAAAAAATAGAATTCAAACAAATGTAGCCAAGAAGACTGAGTCAGAAGAAGAGCAACAGATCGCCATCTCACAAAACACTGGAGGCTTCTTCATAAATCACTTTTTATCTGGAGCTATGCTAACTCCATCATTGCTGCCGATGCAACTTGACACGCAGTAAGGATGAATATGCACACCGTGTCAGCTTGGAGGTGTAGGGTGTGCCCTGGCAGGGGATCAAACCAAGGTAAGGCTGTACTTACATCTGATTGGCCTCATGTTCTCTGCCAAGGCTACCTGCAGTGCTGATATCAAAGGCAGGCTACCTGGTCTAAATCCAGCTGTCGCTTGGTTTCCAATTCGTTTGAGAACATCTGTCCCTCTCACTGAACTGAGTCCAAAGTCTCATCAAGGCCTTATTTAGAGGAATAAAGGTGGCCTATGATATTTAACTCTTTCTGGCAGCCAGGCTTAGTGCTTGGAGCAATGGAAGTGAAACAACGCTCCATGTTTTTGAAAGGGGAAAAAAATCAGCACGGCTGACACTTTGCTCATTTGCTACATTGTCTGCACCACATTATTTTGCCCCTATTGTTAATCTTTTTTTTCCCCCTCAACATTCCAGCCTACAGTGCACCATTTGTCCTGTCAGTGCTATCTATTCATGATCCATGGGGGTTTACAGCCATTGTCAACCTGAAGTTACGGTGACTGGAGGATAAAGGAGTCACACGGCCCCTGCAAAGTCCTCTAACACACTCATACCTGGTGCTAAGGCAAACAAAGAGCAGCGGATTCTTCAAGCCTTCAGCTATGAACGCTGGAAGCGCACAGTGAAGACTTCCTTTGTAGGGATTTGGACAACATTTATCAGAAAAGACACATTTTATGGCGACATGCTCTTTTATTCCACTCTTCACAATTGTGTTTGTCATGGTTTAAAGACCTCCCAGGGCATGTTAATGAATAAACCCGCCTAATTACGGTGAGATAGAGAACAGTGTTGTGTTTGCACTACTGGAAACTAATTGTATGCATTGTGTGGGTAGCAATTACCCAATATCTACCCTTGGTTTTCAACTAAAAAAAGCCTTTTTTTTTTCACCTCTCCTGTGTGCTATGTAACAGTTAGCATATTACCTCTTGCTTTCTACTATTGCTGTGCTGCTAGCTACTTAATTTAGCTTAGCTACAGACCGGAAGGAGATGAAAGGAGCCAGATTGGCCCAAACACAGCAAAATTAGATGTCAGCACCTCAAATTATTAGATGTTATAAATCTATATATGTAACACATGCCTAAAAAAACAGTAGTGAATTATGTGTGGGACTATGTCTTAGCCAGGTGCAATGACTTCCTGGAGTCCAGACAACCAATAAAGATTTTTGCGCTCGGAGGAAGATTTTGATGTATTGTTTTGCATTATTAATCACATGTTGAAGGTTGCACATGTGTGGAGCTCCTGAGAGAAGAGGTTCAGGCTTGTGCTCAGTCCCTGCATTACTATTCACCCCACATAGCAAATACACTCCCTTGTTCAAAGAATTACACTCCCTACACCAACTTTTCATTAAATATACATAAATCCAACATGGTTTAATAAAGTGGACTACAGTGAATCTGCCTTAAAACGCAGACTGATAAATACTCAATCTATATGTAAATATGAGGTACACAGGAAAAAAAAAAATCAAAACGCAGTAAAAATGCATTAGCCGCCCTGTTTGATCAGAGTCCCAGGAGCTGAAGTTATGATTTTTAATGGAATCAGAGGAGGGGAGAGTGTCAGAGCCGAGGCAGGGAGGTGAGAGTATGAAAGCATTCACAGGGGAGCTGGCTATCTGAGAGGACACCGGATAACAGAATGGACCTGAAAGATTACTCTCACTGAGTGGAAATGGAATTATTGCATTTGAAGGTCTCAGCAGCTTTTTCGGACTCCTACAATCACGCAAAAAAAAGGTTTATGTCAAATCAAAAACAAGTTTCTCACTTGCAGCTCGAGTACACTCTTAACTACGTGACTAATGAAAATCTCTGTTTCAAGTATAAAGCATGTGTGTTGGTTGAAGCAGTTTTTGTCATATATTTTTACATGTTTTACCTGATTAATTGGTTGAAAAAATAGTAATGAAAGAAAACTTGGTTGTTTCACAAAAATTACAAAAAAAAAGAGCCTTGAACAGATAAGTATTAATATAAAATAATATGCCTATTATTAACAATGCCTGCGTACAACCATGCTTGCAGTACCTCGCCCGACGCTAGTAATAGCTTGCTAACATGGTTATGGTGTAAAAGATTGGCATAGCTTCCAGAGCTCAAAAGTCAAGCTATTCTAGTTAATGGCCACCAGTAGGCAATAAGTGGGGTTGCAAAAAGACTTTAGGTCCTATAGAAGTCTATAGGAAATTGCCAGGACCTCCATAAACACTTTGCAGCTCGGTTCGTGTTTTCAGTTGCTAATTTCGGTTTATATTATATATAACAATGAGCTATTTTTAAAATTTTAGTCAGTCTAAGTTTGAGAAAAGAGGATTATCCAAGATATACTCACTGAATGCCAACTTGTAACTGACAAGTTGGCAGCTAATGAGCATATAGCTTCAGTCAGACCCACCCTCATCACCACATTTGATTTAAAAAACACCAAGAGGACACACTCACTCGCTTAAACAAGGTTTTCTCCACAGACTTCTATACAACCAGAATTCTTTTGCAACCAGAGGGATCGCCCCCTGCTGGCCATGAAATAGAATGCAGGTCCACACAGGGAAATGAACTAATAAATGAATCATAGTAGCTACATCTATCATTTAGTGTCATCTATGGCGTAAACGAGAAACCAGGCATGATGAATGAGTGGTGGTTCTGACTGTGAAACGTTCACTGGTTATTACTGTAAAGTTATTATTTATTGAGCACACACTGGGAAATCTCCCTTCTGATTCTAATAATAACCATAATTTCCTAAATGAATTTCATATTCAGTCAATATAACAAATTCAGTCAACAATATAAAATAGAGAATAAAGACAATAAATAAAAACAGGAAACATTAACTTAGCTTACAGAATGAGGGAGCGCAATGCCTTTTTTTCACAGACAATACGACCAAATTCTTTTGCATCCCAGGAGTCGCCCCCTTCTGGATATTAAAAAGAAAGCAAGGTGGGTCACTTCTACATACAATAAATTCTTTTGGTGTGAAAATTTAATTTTGTATTTAATTTAACCAAGTAATCAGTGGCTTCATAGTGTAGTACTTTACATATTTAACAAACAAGTGAGGGATCCCATACTCAGTCCCTGGAGGAGACTCAAATCCCCTGGAGGTTATATCAGGATGTAAAGATCTGCCAAATCAAATATATGGCTCTACCTGCTGTGGTGCCTGCTTGTGAATAAGTATCTCCTGAGAGGAGCTTTCATTTATCTAACAAAGTTTCATTAAAGAGAAAAAAAGTCTAATGAGATTGCTTAACCACAGCTAATTTGACTCAAACACTCACTCATGTATCCACACTAATAAACATTCATAAAAGGCTGGGGTAAAACAGCTAAGTGCAGGAATGCAGTTGTCTATGGAGCCCCATTAAGCTGGGTTACTACAGGGTGTGTGTGTGTGCACGTCACCATCTGTCTTTTACAGGGTGCCGAGCACTAAGGATGGTGATATGTACCATGCAGCTCTGTATGAATCATGTGACATTCCACACATAGTGATTAGTGCCAAATTACGGTCCGCACAGGGAACTGAATGAAGTGCTTGCAGATGCCTGTCAATGCTGAGCTCCAAACCTCTAATCCCAACACTATAGTTTTAACAACTTTGGAACACATTATTTATGTATCATAAAACAAGCTTTTCAGATCCCTGGACAAATTGCCCCACACTTAGCTCAGCTAAACACAGTGATACTCTGCCCTCGCTGCTGTCACATGAACAAAGCAGTCTGACAAAGACCTGGAAAAAAAATCTGAAATATGAAAGTCAGGAGTCCAGGAGTTGGTTGACTTACATACGTACTCAGCGTGTGGTGGTTTGAATTTGAGTTTTCTATCATTTTCATGCCATACATCTTTGTAACTGAGCTGAAGTTTAGATTTAATAGCTTGTTGTTTAAAACTCATATCAACACAGATGCTGTAAATCAGACACGAAACAACCGTGACCTCCTTGAACTACATGTTCTCAGCTCCAGGATTTAGTGAGATGCTCCATGGGTGCGCTGCAAATGCTGTATATTATAAACAGCATGACCTAAAAGTCTAAATGCTGGAAGTGAACTAAATATTATTACAGCCCTGTCTGGAAGACATAAAAACAGTTTATAATGACACCAAGGTAGAGGAAGAAGGAAGGAAGGAAGGAAATGGGAACGCTCTTGCTTTTATAGGGATAGTTCAGTCGTCACTAATGCTTCAGTGGAACCAGCTAAATAAACTCAGCGTGCTTATGACTGTACGTCAGGAGGAAGTTATCCTGTAACTGGGCAGATATTTAATATTTCCCCTTTTTAAAACGGATAAAAGTGCAACACTGTCTCCATGTTTGGAAAGGAAAGCGCAGGATTCCATACACATGCAGTGCTGAGCAGAGGTTTACTTGGCATCATATCAAAAACAAAAATTGAAGTATTATACAGCACCAGTGCTGAGTGAGAATGTCCAACGTATGAGTGACAGCAGCTTCAAAGTGAACCTGTTATTCACATTTATACATGGAGTATTTTATAGACAAGACGCTGAATGGATGTCAGATAGCTGTAGAGCAGCCCAGTTGCATTGTCATTAATTAGGAAAGTTTAAGCTCATTAAGCTCAGAGTTGTAGCTGTGAAGTAGAGAGAAAGCAAATCATATTTGCAGGAACACTGAGGAATTCTTCTCATTAGAGCTCCTGTAATTTGGCTGACGATCATTCACAGGGCAAGCTCACAAGTTTGTACACACAAGAAATGCCAACAATGCTGCAGTGGCGGGTGGTGTATTACAGCATGGGTGAACTAGTAACAGGATGCAGCTACGCTAAGAGTTTGCCACGCCTTTAGGTCGTCTGTGTGACCTTCCCTCTGTGGTTTGTAAGCACTGCACAATCCCAACAGCAACTGTAAACCGCAGACGCACATACCTAAAGACCCCATGTGGACACGCACACCCTGCGTTTCTCCGCCGGAAAACACCTGGATCTCTCCGCACCTTCTGACTGCAGTAAATGCCAGATGGTGTTCATTAAACGCTGCATTTAAGAAATGAGATTAATTAAGGTGTTCCAGCTTGAACGGCACAGGCCCGCGATCACCGTTCGCTTTATTGCCCCCTAGTTTGCAACGCCCTCCCGGCGTTTGCCTTAACGTTATGGGTGTTACATTTCTTTGCATAATAGTTAATTTGCTGCCAAGAAACACAGAGGTGCTAATCTTCTATTACACAATAGCGGTAAAACAATATATCCACAAACGTAGCACCAAGTTTTTCTTTTGTACATTAGGGGGATCGAGTTTTATTTTGTTTTTATATAGGAGCCTCTCTTCTGTGAAACCAGTTCCCAAATCTTCTCTACTTTTAAGATTACGCTTAAAACTTTGTTTTGATAAAACTTATATTTAGTGCATCATGGGAAGCCACCAGCCCAGAGTGTTTCTTCTAAACTCACTGTATGTTTATACACCACTCTAGATTTAATCATTAGTCATTATTAATGTCTTGCTCTCTTCCACAGGGTCTCCTCTCCTTCAGCCAGATGGCAGATGGTCACTCCTCCCTGAGCCTGGTTCTGCTGGAGGTTCCTTCCTATTAAAAGGGAGTTTTTCCCTTCTCACCATCACCAAGTGCTTGCTCATTGGGGACAGCTGATTGTTGGGGTTTCCTCTCTATTACTGTAGGGTCTCTACCTTAATATATAAAGATCTTTGAGGTGACTGTTGTTGTGATTTAGTGCTATGTAAATAAAATCAAATTTAACTGAATGAAAGATGAAAAATATGGCATGATTATTGTGATCACATACACTTTGTCTCATTCTAAATGTCTGCCAATAATAAATATATATTTCCAGTGCTATGGACGACTCAAAGAAATAACCTTTGAGTTAAGAGTTTACTCCAGAGTCCCAGGGCAGAGGAAAGCCGCAGCACAATGCAGCAGAACAAACCCTCTGACAAACCTAGGAGTGTTTAAGAAA
Organism: Rhamphochromis sp. 'chilingali'; assembly: GCF_963969265.1. NCBI lineage: Eukaryota > Metazoa > Chordata > Actinopteri > Cichliformes > Cichlidae > Rhamphochromis > Rhamphochromis sp. 'chilingali'. The sequence goes on along the minus strand of NC_137936.1, from coordinate 9,008,797 downwards.
CACTAAACCTCCAGCTTTGCAAAGTCCTCTGCTTCCATCTAGTGGCAAAACATTTATAGACAATCCACACACACGCACAAAATAAGTGATGCCACACTTGAAATCCTTAAAAATAAAAACAAATTTATTAGCAATCACAGGGAAAGAATGCATGACATCTACAGAGCATTTGTTGGAATAAAAACGCCAACTTCTTATTTACAAAGTCTGCAGTTGAATGTGAATAAGTTGAGCACATGCACATACAAATTGCAAATAGGCTAGATTATTACACAGTTAACAAAAGCTTTCCCCAAATTTCCCATACAGTCACCAGATTATACAGCCCCTCACCGCTGCTGTGGTCCCAACAATCGACATCTATGATTACGACGATTTCCAACAGACGCTGAAAAACAATGTGAGACGACGGAGCGTGATGGACTTGTCGACGGTATTGCAGTGAAATACACGAGCCGAGCAGGCCTACATACAAATATGGGAGCAGAAGGAATAGGTCACTTTAAACTGGGGGGAGGGGGGCATAGAAAACCAGAAGAAAAAGACATTTCATAGTGATGTACTGGCCAAGCAGGGGGTGGATTAATAGTATACAGTGCTCATACTTTTTGTTTTCTTTAACCGGGGGGTGGGGGGTCATTGTCTTTTTGCTGCAAGGACACTGCTCGTCAATCAATATGTCGTTTTCTGAGGACACAGTACTGTCCTTGGACTGCTAAGGCTTTCACAAGAGCAAGAAAAAAGAAAATCAGACATCAGGACTCGGATAAGAGTATCGCAAAGAATGGACGACATCAAGCATTCAACACTCTGAACTCATAGACTGCCCTCTGTTCTCAGTGTGCTCCATCATCACAGCTAACACTGCCTTCCACTTATCCAACTCAAACAAGAAGATTATGGACACACAGACTCGGGCACGCCCACGCTGCGCTCAGACTGAGAACGACCTGAGAACTGCAAGCAAAAGTTACGCTTCAAAAAGCTACATAAGAATTCACAGCCTGCAGGCTTCAAAGTACCCAGCAACCAAACATGTAACATTGTCTCACTCGCTCGTCACTCATTCATTACTTCATCCTCAGCGTTAGCCCGCCACTGCCTTTTTCTCAGACGTCGTAATGCGTTTGTGTGATTACAAAACAGAATGAGATTGTCGAGAGGCGGCGTTAAGTGTAATCAAGGGATTTCTGCTGTGTCTGTACTGAGTGTTTGTTTATAATAGAGGCTTCAAAAAGTGCGTTGGGCAATAACTGTCTGATCGGGAACGCTCTCAGCTGAAGGCACTTAAAACTTTGCTCAGGATTGTTGCCCCAGACGCAGCCGCCACTTAAAGTCTTACCTTCTATTGATCGTTATGTTACGTGTAAACTTTGATTCAAGTCATTTATTAGAACAGTGCTTCCATACACCAGCAAATAAAAACGCAGGCTACATTGCTAAAGAGATTATCAGGAATTGAAGGCATTTAGCACAAGTGACCATCATCATCATCACCATTTGGCAAATAACTGTTTAAAAACTACAATCGCACAATGTCACGTAAACACCAAATGTTGACAGGCAACAGAGCACATGTTTGATTGTGGGATTAGAGGAGCTCCATCCTAATGTAGCTGGGGAACAGTATACTGCAACATTTAAAAGAAAAACTCCATGATGTACACAGACCCACATCATGTCTGTAATGATGAGCGATAAGGCATGATGGGTATGAACAATCCACCTGCTAGCACAGTAGTGAGACAACTTTTCAAGACTCCAGGTGGTTTTGGGGTGGTGGTAGTGCTGTACAGGGGGAGGCTACACATCTATGGTAGTGTAGTGGATGGTGCGCGTGGCAACAGTAGTGAGCGGAGAGAGCTGGAATACGTCACAGAGGCAGTGGAAGGGGTTGACTGTCAAGGACCCATGACCGTAAAGTGGGGCTGAGGCCAGAGCTGCGACCGGGAGGGAGAGGAGGGCGGGGCTTTACTTTCAGCTTCTCCGTGACTTTGAATGCTGGATGAGCCACTGCAGTGTGATATCTGCAGGTGGAGGAGGAACAGTCAACAGATCTTTAACACCCAAGCAAACACTATCTGTGAAGGATTAGGCAGTACACTTAAACTGATGAGGGCCACAATGGATTTCTTGGTCTGCTCACTTTATTAATTTCTTTGTATCATAAATGCTATTCCTTTATGCATGTGTTCATCCCTTCTACATCAGATTGTTTTGCTGTTTAAGCTGTCTTCTGCACAGCACTTTAATCAGCATGACAGACAAAAGGAAACCACAAGATATCAACCAAATCCACCCTGAAGGCTGAAAGAGGACCTAACTGACAACTATAAAGAGTAGTTCTGCATGCTATGCCTCTCTATCATCTAGAATAATACCTGGTTAGAATATGAGAACAAATCATAATCCATATCAACAGACTAAATACTTTATGTAACTGCCTACATCCCGTGTATACCGAGCTTCATTTCAGTTATGCTGCATTAAAGATAATGCCAAGATAACGTCATTTTCAACAGAATAGTCACAGCACTGCCAACAATGCCTGACATTAACCTGAGACTGAAAATGAAGGTTAAGTTGATTCAAGTTCTTTTAAACCCCTGAATGATCATTTCATGACTTCCACAAATCCTCAGATACTTACCTATGTTGTCTTTCTCTTTGCAGGACACAGAGTAGCAGCAGATCTCTCGGTCCTGAATGGCAGATAGATTCCTGTAATGAGGAAAGTGAGAAATGTGAAATTCAAATGGTAGTAGTCCATGGATACGTGACCACCGCATCAGTCACTAGCTTATCTTACAGATTGACATTCGCAAAAAATCCCATAGACTGTATAAACTGCAATGTTACCCATCAACTTCTCAAGTCCAGTTTTCAAGAATTGACCTGGTTTGGTTTCTTGAACCATGATGAGAAAGAGGTAGATCTGACTGAGAAACCAAGCACACTGTACGCATGTACAGTGTGAAGCCCCGCCCTAAAGCACACCCTACTTTATCATACAAATTAATAATTGTGACCGTAAATTACAAATTTTACATGAAAGTGGATTGAATTATTTTAATGAAACTAGTGAGGGGATCATAAACTCATAAGAAAATTGTTTACTCAGGTCACAGCAATTGAGGAGTATGGAAATGTTCTCATGGACCTCTGTACATGATATATTTTTGCAAACAAGGACCCCTGCTGGCTATCAGAAAGAATGCAGTGGCCTCAATTTTCAAACTTGTACTTCATGTTCATCTTAGAAAAAGTCTATGGGGTTATTAGGAATCATCAAACACTGGTCAAGTAGACACTTATTATGTAACAACACCACTAACAGAACATTTGGCAGGAGTTCATTTCTTACATTTTTTCAATAAGCTGCTTCTCATCAAGTGCATTGGGTAGGTCTCGTTTGTTACCAAGGACTAGCACCTGGAAAAGAAAGACAGGGCTGATCAATACCTAATGCAGCAATGTATCAGCATCTCTCTCTTCAGATGCCTCAACCATCACACAATCTTTACTGTTAAGGCAAAATAAACTGCCTGCGTGAAGTGCTGAGTCGAGGAAGCAGGAAATCTTATGGATTCATCAAATCGCACTCCGTCAACTCAATGAAAAAAATAAAATAAAATACATCCATAATTCAAGCTCTGTTTCATATTACCAACAAGTGTAACATCATCAAGCCTGAGTCACTGCATCTAATGGCTTTCTGCAATTGCTAACTATGACTTTAATGACTGCTTGTGACTGTCACTGGATCCTGATCATCGAGTGCCTGCTGTAACACCACAAGCTTCTGGTGTTTTTAAAAAAAAAAAAAAAAATTAACAAGAGGTCTCTTACTGGAATTCCTTGTAGCTGTGGTTTGTCTAAAAGGTTGTGCAGTTCATTTCTGGAAGCTTCTATCTTCTCTCGGTCTGCTGCGTCCACCATGTAACTAAGGATGGGGAGAGATAATCAAATTAGAGCTCACTGAAACAAGGCATTTCTGAATATTAATGTGCAATTTGCTACATTTTTCATGCAGCCACAAAGGGAACATGTTGTACCTTTTTGGCAACACACTTACACAATAGCATTGACTCCTCTACAGTAGCGCTCCCACATGCTTCTGAAGCGGGGCTGTCCACCTATGTCCCATATCTGACGCAAGAAAGCACAAAATTGAGTCAGAAACGACACACACACCATTTTATCTGTAAACATTGTAAATAGTCCCATTTACATTTTTACTTAGCAACCAGCTGCATACCCATTTTTGCTAGCTTACCTTTATTGTCACGTTGCCTTTAGTAACCTTCCGCATGTTGAAACCAACTGTGGGGATCATGTCTTCACTGAACTGTCCTGACTGCACGAGACAAATAGCAGACAAAGGACAATCTCATATTAGTCAAGACTGCATGCTTCCTTTCTGAAGTCAGCATGCTTTAATCTGATCTAAAAGCGACATGAAAAACACTGTGCACACTAGTCACTTCTGTGCACGATTAAATTAGGAAATAATTGAATTACAAGGGTTATTTTCTTCTAGCTGAATTTGAGCATTTGCCATTTTAACTACATGAATCATAAGATGGTGCCATCTATGTGTCAGCACAAAGTTCACATCACAAGTAATCGGACTGCTTCGTGTTTTGTTTCAGCTCAATCAATATGAAATACAATAATGGATAAAGAATAAAGTCATGAGGTTTCAGCTGTAATTGGAGTGGGTTTGCATCACTGGAAAACGAAATTGGATGGAAATGGTCTAAAGGTTAAATAAAAAAAAATAAAAAAATTGGACACATTTACATGAAGACAAACTTTACTGCAGCCAGTATCTGAACCCACAGACACAAGCACACTGCTTGCATCTTCCCTGGTGATTCTCCCAGGCCTTCACTGCAGCTAACAGCTTTGGGTTGCTACAAGGTCTTTCTCTCTTTACTCTGCTCTTTGGCCAGTCATCGAGATCAGGTGTGACTCAGCCAGGCATGGATATTGCACCTCTTTACATTTAATTATGAATAGAGGTCCAGTGAAACTGGTGGGATCTAAAAAACACAAAAATCCTCCTATAAGCTTCTACATTAACACTGCTGCTTCTGACAGCAGAGAAATCATCAATAAATGTCAGTGTGCCAGTTCCCCAGGCAACCATAACAGCACCATCAGGCTTTCCAAATGAGGGGTGGTATGCTTTGGCTCTCAAGGTCTCCCACTTTCTTCACACTTGCCTTTCAATGTACTTTGTTTCACAGCTTTACCCAATCTGTGTGTTTTTGAATGCTTAGCATGAGGTTGCATTCTGTACTGAGTCCCATGAGGTTCTGATCTCAAAGATTTGTTTCACCCACTGACAAAGAAAAAAAAACATTTATGTAGTCTACATCCTGAAGAGCATTCTTGTCCCATGCAGCCACAAGATGTGATCACCTGACCTGGTGATTATGCCCAACAACCAACCTTTGACAGACTTTTGATTATCCTTTGTTTATGTATATTCACATCTTTAGCCTGGCCACTTTTAACTTAATATCCAAGAATCCAAATACTTTTGAAGCCCTCAACTCTGACACACTATGACGTGGCACTTGGATGTACGTTATTATTTCAAACTAAACATGCAGGAACAGAGAACCAAAACAACAAAAATGTGTAAACTGCTCACATACCTCCTGTAATAACCACGCTTTCTGATACCAACCTTTGCACCGTGATCACACATTCCACAGGTTTAAAGCACCAAATACCTTAATTCTAAATGGGAAACTGTTTTGGTCAGTACAACACAGTCTTACATCGACTGAGGTCATGACTCAGCAGTGAGAACTTTGTACGTTTAGAAAGAAGCGAGGAAAATGTATAAGAGGTCAACAGATTTACATATGCAAAAAGGTCTAAACTGTCATGTATGCAATCAATGTGTGAGGGAAAATGGCTCGAGACCTTAAAATGACACAATCAAACGTGGAATCATCACTAACCTCACATCCGCCCACAGCTGTCACTGTGACTGTCAGACACAACAACAAAGTGAGGGGTTAACTTTTATAGCGTCCACGCTGCCTGCTGCATGACAACAAGCCATAAAAATACAACTCAAACGAAAGTGGGAGGACTGCTCTTGTTAGCTTAGAGGATGTCACTTTGAAAGATTAGGAAATATTTTGATGACAGACTATGCAAGTATTCGCAGCTGGCAGCCTGCAGCCATGATTACTCAAGTGTCGTCGTTCCCGGTACACCCTGCTAGCAACATGACGAGGCAGACTGTGTTCAAAACCAAATAACAGCCCGTGTTGTCGACATACCGCTTGTGTTGACACATTGGCAGCAACGAAAGCACTGACGGCTCCGTTCACATGACCGTTTCACACGTAAGCGCATATCATACCAACCAAGTTCGTCACCGCAGCTAGCAAAACAACGACAGGGAGTACCGCAGCTAATGCTGCAGCTACTGCGGTACACTTGTAGCTTTGCGACCCGGCTAAGCAGCCATGTCGCATTGTCTTTAGAAGTTACGGTGTAGAAATGCAGACAAGTTAAAGTTATACACAGCACGTACTGAAACCTCCTTCTGCGACCTATATAAGGTAACAGCCTGGGCCCGCACTGTGACTGTGCGACTTCGCAATCGTCAGCTGCTTACCGCTATCACATTGACGAATGTGGTTTTTCCGGAGTACTGAAGTCCCACTAAAGTAAGCTCCATCTCTTCTTTCCAAAAGAGGGACCTGAACCAGTCCAAGAGCCTGTTTATAAGGGCCAGCATCTCGTATGAAACTGTAGTCGCAAGTCTATGCGGCCGTCAGGATGGAAATTGGGAAGCGGCGTTCACAGGAAGCAGCTAGCTGCTTTGTCATATCATGTGATCCTGGCGACAGGAGAAGTGATTCTCTTCTTCTTCTGAGGGGTTTTAATGGCACCTTATGTGGTGCACTACTGCCATCTCCTGGAGAAACCCTGTCCAGGCTGTCAGGTCTGGTGCACAGTGATGCCCTTCCTGCTCCGGTATGATCTTTACTCCTGCTACTCTTTCCTTGTATCATGTCACAGTCAAAGTTCCTGTGACTAACATGCGCGTGCTCTGTTGTTTATGACACCTGACAGTAGTTACGAAAACATTACTTTCCCCAGTGTTCAGCCTTACTGATTATGACTGTATCATACAACAGAGGGCCCAGGGGGCAAAATCAGCCCAGCAAAGACTCAAATAACATCATCATGAAGGAGGACATAATTTTTTTTTTTTAATTTTAACTGTACTTTCACAGGGCTTACAGCTTTTCCTATCAATAAAGACCTCCCCGTGAGCATTCATACTAAACCAAAATAATTAATTTCTGTATTTTAAAATTTACTTCTTACATTTAAGCTCAAAGAACCACGCTGACAGATTTCTTTCATCTACTACAGAGGCACATCTTTATCGTGCAATAAAAAGTAAGACGTACTGCTGAAATTACACTTTTTATATTATAAAAAAAAGACGATATCCCATCAATTAAATGAGTAGTTAAACTTCTTTACACTGACAGAAAGGGGGGTTTCAAAGTGGGCTGTATGTGGCCGGTGACATAAAATGAGCTTGGCATCCCTCGTATCCTCTTTTCTCTCCTACCTCATCGTTGAATGCAGTTGTCTCACTATAATCTAGCAAGCCCAGTTCTGTTCCCAGCCTTTCCACAGTCTCCTCTCCGTCTGATTTTAATAAACAAATGTGTGTGCCTGTGATCGCACTCTTTCGTCCTCCACTCATGCGTGTGTTTCCTCACACGTTTAAGCCTGCTGGGCTCACCTTTTTTAACTTAGAAATATGTGAATTTGCTTGTTGTGTGCCAGATGACTCACTATTGCGCTATTTGGAAATGCAGAAGTTATCATTTTTCGCGTGTCTTATCTCAGGATTTAGCAGATCTTGATCAACTCTCTGGAATAAAGGTTAGAGCATAGGCGTCTTTCCTCCAGCTGGCACCAGGGTTTTAGTATGTTTTGGGTCACCAAAACATGAAAGCTGACTCTGATTTTTCCACCCGCAACCTCTCGCTAGCGCGGTAATGTTAATTTTAGTAACGAACATGAACATGTGCACTTCAAAGTGCGCCCTGCAGGTACATTTTACACATTATGCGGTGATAGATCAGCACAAAAAACAAGACTAGAAAAGCATTTCTCTTCACCTTCCATTCTTTGATCTGGTTATAATAGAGGACCAAACGTTCTGGACACCAATAAACTGATAGCTAAAACTGTACACCGCCACCTTCTGAATAGACACATTAGAAACACAAACTAATAGGGTTTGAGTGTGCGTGCATGGTTTTCATTTAAATAACAAACAACATGCAAACAACATGAGCGCACTGCATCGCATAATCTGTTGCACTTGGCAGTTAACGACGTGAAACCGGCAGGGCGTCCTTCTCGTCATGCTTATAAAGTAAGGACAATAATTAAAATAAAGCCACGTTTTATTGGAAGATAAGGTGCATAAAATGGCAAAAACAATCACAGCAAATGTTATTTTATTAAAGGCACTAGCAGTGTCATTGAATATTTCAGGTGCATTCCCTTGTCATCTCATTGATCGCGCAGCCTCCAAGTAGTCGTGAAGATCGCCGCCTGCCGCAAGAAAAAGGAGTCTGCGTCCTTTACTGCTCCACCTCTGTCAGCTCAGTCTGTCTTGTTGCAGTCCTTGAAAAAGATTTGAAGAGACAATTGAGTAAATGTTATATTTTTTTTTTCATTGACATTATCACCGCCTCATTGAGCATAAATGTTTAAGGTGTAAACTGAATTACCTGCAGCCTAAGGAGTGTGATGTACTTCTCAGGGGCTGCTGCGCTCATCACTGTCGTGTAAATAGTAATTCTGGGAGGATATTAAGACAGACGACGGTCACTATTTAATGCGATTCATTGCGTGAGGTTTTATTTTTTAAAAAGCAGAAAAATAGACATCGAGATATTCATTCAGCTATTGTTTCTCTGTAATCTACTCGCTACACTATACCGTCAAAAGTATTCACTCTTCTGCTTTAACACACATATGAATTTGAGTGACATCCCATTCTTAATCCATAGGGTTTAATGTGATGTCAGTGAAGTCAGACATTGATGTTGGATGAGAAGGCCTGGCTCGCACTCTCCACTCTCATTCAACCCAAAGGTGTCCTATCAGATTTGGTCGGGACTCTGTGCAGGCCAGTTAAGATCTCCCACACAAAACTCGCTCATCCGTGTCTTCATGGACATTGTTTTGTGTGCTGGTGCACAGTCATGTTGTAACAGGAAGGAGCTATCCCCAAACTGTCCCCTCAAAGTTGGGCGTATGGAATCATCCAAAATCTCTTGGTATGTTGGAGCATGAAGAGTTCCTTTCACTGGAAGTAAAGAGTTGAGCCCAACTTCTAAACAACGATCCCACAATCCCAACAGTGCGTGGCCTATCACTTCATGGCTGAGCTGCCGTCGTTCCCAATCATTTACACACTGTTAATAATACCACTAACAGTTGACTGTGGAATTTTGAATTCTGAGGAAATTTCACGTCTGGACTTGTTGCACAGCTGGCATCCTATCACAGTACCACACTGGGATTCACTGAGCTCCTGAGAGGGAGCCATTCTTTCACAAATGTTTGTAGAAGCGGCCTCCATGTCTAGGTGTTTGATTTTATACACCTGTGGCCATGGACGTGATTGGAACACCTGAACTCAATCATTTGGATGGGTGATCGAATTCGTTTGGCAATACAGTGTATGTGCTACATGTCAACGAAGGGCCCACTGACATAACTGCTGAAGTCGGAAAAGGGGAAGTATGTGATGAACACACTAAGTGAACTATCCCATCTAAGCAACACCAGCATTTATAGAGTTGCTGGAGGACAAATAAGGGCATCAAACAGGAATAACGTCCTTCTTACCCATTACACACTGGATTCAGGGACAAAACCTGGAGGAAGAGACAGAGTTATAAGCCCATACATCGTCTCCGATTACCAGAAGTGTGACTTCGTGAACCAAGGTTGAGGTTAATTGACTTACCTGATAGAGTGTATTCATATTGATGTGCGCCTGGCCAGTAGCATTTAGAGCTTTGTTAGCCGCTTCTCTAAGAAATGAGCACACAGCAGCGGTGTAATAACAGCAGCAGCAACACAGCAAGCCTGCTCATCATGAGACATGACTCACCTCCGATGATCTTTAGCAGGAGGAGGAAGCCAGTGGTCAAAGTTTGTCTCCACTCTGAACCATCTGAAAGCAATCCCCAAAACACACATTGAAATGCTTACTGAGCGATACAATCATTTTCCATCCTCCTCCTCAGATCTTTTTTTTTTCACCTACCCTCCCTTTACAGTTTCCAGAGGCCAGATATCAGCAGGGCCCTCTCGATCTCTGGTGATCACGACCCCTTCCCCGGCTCGCACCCCGCCGACTATGTAATACACCCCAGTGATGATGGGGACTTTTGAAAGACGCATGACTGCATCCTGAAAGTCTTCTGCTTCCTCCAGTGTCTGTCAGGCCACACAAAGAATACTTTCACTTCCGCATATTGTCAACTTTTTCTTTTTTCTTTTTCCCTACACTAATTTTTCTCACCTCCCTCACCAGCCAACTAACGGGGGATCTCTTATACAGGAAAGCAGAGACGATGTTCTTCCACCAGTTATACCAGTGTTCAGTTCCTTAGGAAAAAAACAAGCTTGGAGACAAGAAGAAAAATGAAGATGCTACCTTTTCCACAGCCATGTGTGGTCTTACCTCGCTGGTCACCTGAGACAGTAAACTTGTTAGGGCTTTGTCCCGTCCATAGCCCGACATAGCCCGCAAACGAAGTTCCACGGTATACCTCCTGAAATGGTGTGTCAATAAAACACAAACTGGATTTAATGTCTGAAAAATTAAAGTTGCTACGTAATTACTTTAGCTGTGCACCTGCTAATGCATGATGTACCTTTCCATTCTTGAGGAAGACTGCGTTAAAAGTCAGATTCTTCAGAACAGGATGCGGGTAATCGAGGTTCCTGCCGTGGTACACGTGCCCCTTTGTGTCCTGAGCCACGATGCTTGTGCAGAATCTGGAAGTGGATGAAGTTGTTTAGTGTGCTCACTGTGGGGCTTCACTACAAATGTCTAGGTGGATTTAAAAATCACACATACGCAGATACTTCATAGGCAAAGTTGAGCAGGATGACATCGGACAGCGTTCCTCCCAAGTGTGAGGCCAGGCCGCGGATCTCCCCCGCATATGGCTGAGGAACGTACTTTTCCAGGGCCATCACAATAGGTTTGACTGCATGATGCAACCATTTTGGAATCGTGGAACTGGAGCAAACAAAGCAACTTTAGCATGTTGGTCTCCAATCCCTGTCAGCAGAGATGTAGTGGAAGATAAACATGACAACACAGCAAAGGCAGAAATAAGATAAAGCAATGAGAGAGGAGGTTAAGTTTAATCTGTGCTGTGAGGGTTTCAGTGAGTTGTCCTTTGCAACTACTCAAACAATGGATGGGGAAAAAGCAACAAAAACACAATAAAAAAAACACTGTACATAAAATAATCCTTTGTGAGGCTCAATGCTCTTTGTGTTTTGGTGTCTCAAAGCAACATAGTGCGAGTTTGATGGTGTCAATCTCTGAAGATACTCTGCTTTTCTGCTGTAGAGCTAGTTGTGTGTAGTGCCTGCAATGCTTCCCCTGGACTGACTGCCTTGGCGTTTTTCAGGCAGCCTGTGTTTAAGTGGCTAACAGTGGTTCCCTACATACATGCACTACAGTGCATTGCTTAGCTTAGGCACTGCTCGCATCAGTATCTTCCACTTTCTAATACACCGACTACATGTAGCTTAAAGTGGTGCGGCGTAAGGAAATCAAAAGCCATTATGATTACATTTTGTCCGTCCTCCCCTTCAAGTTAATTTTCTCATACGCCTGTGGAACGCAGGGCTGCTGCTATTTTTAGATCACAGGCAAATGAAGGAGACACGAGTCCGATAAAGTCAATAAAGTCAATAAAGTCAACGAATCAATAAAGTTTTCGATTTTCACTGGAAACCGTTATATGTTAGAGCTAAGTATTAAGAATCCAACCCCCCCAAAAACAGGTAGTAAGCAGACTACAAAATTCAATTTTACAGTTTACTCTATTAAAGTCTGTATTATGTATGAAAATCACGATTAAGTTAAAATGCCCAAATGCTGGGGTACACTTGGGTACAGTGGTCCTAAGGGGTCAAACATACTGTAAATTAAAGAAACACCAGGCAACAGAAAAATGCTGCAAAAGCAAAAAAACACAGTGAAAGCTGAATAAAACGCAATAGAGGTTTATGGAGACAAAACAGAACACAACAAAAGTGAAATAAATACAACAGAAGAAAACAAACGCACAAAAAGTTACATTTTTTTGTGAACTTTTCTTTTTGTATTCATTTATTTTTGTGAGCTTTTGAGACATTTTTGTGTCTTATTCAACTTCCACTGTGTTTTGTTCTTCTACAGCCTTTTTCTATTTGCTGGTGTTTTCTTAAGCTGCAGTACATTTGATCTCTCAGGACCACTGTAGATAATAGCTGATAATAGAGTCCACAAAGGACACAACAAAATGTTTTCAAAACCAGAGGGCTGACCGGGGCTGATAAACACAAGCTGAAGGAGACACGGGCGAAAGTAACAACCACAACTGGACAAACGGGAAATAACACCGAAACATGGCTCGAGAGAAAGCCAAAGTCAAAGCAGAACAGGAAACAGCCCACAAAACGAGAGGGTTCACACTGAACATGTTAATATATCACTAACAGAAAGATCAGACAGAAGGAGGAACAAAAAAACGTGACAGAAACCAAAACTTAAATAAGACATAAAGCAAAACACACACCCAGGAAGATAGTAATGTCACCAGAGCAGAGTCGTAAAATTCTAATCTTGTTACATTACCAAGAATCTGACTTAAACATTAACTAGACCTCTAAATGCAACAAGAAGCAAAATCCAAATGAACAGAATGATGATGAAAACAAAACATAAACCAAAAAACTCCTGACAACTATCAAAAGCTAAGAGCACTAAAGCAGCAGTGAAACCAAAAAGAATCAACACAAATCCAAGAACATTCAAAGGACCATGATACTAAAATTGAAAAGCAGTTTCTAGTTTAACTGGACTCTTGCTGCTCGAATTTCCAACTATCAGGAAAACAGAGGTGCTGCAGGCGCTGACAGTTGATGGGTGACAAGTATACTAGCAGATCTTTACTTGTAAGTGTGAACGTGTTTGTGAGAGCAATCACAACCTTGAAGACACCTCATGTAAAAGGGACTCCCACTTCCCCCCCTTTGAATAAAACTGCCTTTCACAACATCCAGTCATAAATTTACAGGTGTGTGCTCGATAAAGTAATAAAACAGTAACAACTAGCTGCTCTGCCCTTTTACTCTGGTAACACTCTATAACATCAGTGTTACCGGCCACCCAGTCATTCATGTTAAACAGATCCCAGGTTTAATTAAAACATAATGTGGCAACTTTTAATACTGACATGCATTCTTAACATTTCACAGAATTGAAACGTTGGTAAAAACCGCGTGTAGAAACCCAGTTTTCCTTGTAAGCCTGGTTCTCCTGCCAATGAGGTTGATGTCAGTTAAAACAATAACTGCTTGGAGGCATAGGCAGTTATTGTTTTGACTGCCTACGCCTCCCGGCAACCACTTTTTGATTGCACAACCTAAATAAAAAAAATAGTACTGTCGCAAACAAAAGGTCAAGAAAAACTTCAGAAAATCTGCCAGGCGGACCTCATGAGAGCGACCCCTGCTTTCTTCCGGTAGCAATATTATGTGAAGATCGCTTTTAAATCGCATCGTTACACAAGATCAAGCAAACAATGATGTAGAATTACCGAGTACTTTAAACATGTTAATCGCTTTGAGCAACCTAACGCAATACGTCACCAACCACATTTAAAACCACGGATTTTGTAATCTGCGCTGAAACAGAGGCATGTTTGAAGTAACCCTTCAAACCCCCCGAAACCCACTTCGAAGATAAAGTTCGCAAGTGGCACTTTTTTGTTGCATACTTTCTGGCAAACTTACTCAATGACCTCTACAGCAGCTTTATTCACGTAGTCTATGTCGAAGACTTTCGCAAGAGGCATCCATCGCACTGCTGGATCTTCATCCAGACTGATGTTCACCGTGGGTGGAGCAAACTGTGCACGGCACGACACAGCGAGTCCGAGCAGCAGCAGCAGCGTTGTCCGCTCCATCTTTCGATCGTCTGCACCGGAGACAGCCGACTCCTCTGCCTCTGGCGGGCAACGATAACGACATTTCCGCTTCAAGCTTTTCACAACAAAAGAAAGAAACGGCGAACTTACTCATGCAAACTGAGCAGCGCTTCCGCAAAACGAAGGCGTTGAACTTGATCACAATATTGGAACATCAATGGACAACTAGCATACATTAAGTACTGCTCCTTCTCCTCCAACTACTTCTACTACTAATAATAATAATAATGTTCTCTCACCCGCAGTTACCATTCTTCCCAGCTAGAAACAGGAAGACAGTAAAAGTAAACCCAGTGGTGATTTGGTTGATTTTCAGTAAGCTGACCTCTGACCTTGACGTGGATGTCAGCAGGATTCAAACTCCATCTGTGGTATCATTTTGTGAATCCTAAGTGATCCCCTTCTGGAGTAATCACATTCACAAGATCTTCAGAAAATTTGACCTCTGCCCTGACCTTAATGTCAAGGTCACTGAGATTCCAGCTTGTCCCCGATTTTGAGTGGATAAACCAATTTAAACTCCTACATAGCCATTTCATTCAGCACTAAATGTCATCTATATATAGTCTCATAAGCAAAAACAGGAACAGAAACACTCCTTTTAGCTTTTTGTGTATTTCGAAACTCTGTTGTTGTTTTTTGGAGACCTGGGGCCCGTTCTTCGTACCTCGCTAAGTAGGTTAGCCGGATTAGATTGTTGACGATTTCGCGTGATCCTGGATCAGTCGGTTCCCCGAAGCTCATCCGGGACTTGCTGTCATAGCAACAGAGCCGTAAGCGTAAACCTGCTCGGGAGCAGGTTTACTTTATGTAAACAGGATTAGATCGCGGCCACGCAGGTATGTCCGCGTCATCATACGAAAGCAACAGCGACATTCCGCCACCGTTTCACCACAAATAAATAACATCAATGTAACTAAAGATAATGCAGCACTTGATCCTTTTATTGATTCCACACAGATACATACAGGTCAGTCCCTAAAAAAAGGGAAATGTACGAGTAATCACGCTATGGCATGTAGGTGATCACGCCAGATGCAACACACATTCCACAGTAGAGGAATAGCAAATTACGTCGTGTAATCAAGATGACAGACCACGGCTATAAAAGCGAAGGTGGAAGTGGGAAGTTTGTCGCAGCCATGTCCTGTCCGTTTCTACGCGAGCCACCCATTGCGGAAGGTGCAAGAGTGATAAGGAGAGTGTTCAGAATCCAACGTATATTGCGGGATAGACAGGATCCTTTAGCACAGCGCGACAGTGTGCTCATAGAGAGATACCGATTTTCCCGTGAGGGTATCATCTACCTAACCAACTTGCTGGATCCCCATGTTAAGAGTACCACCCACCGTAGTCGGGCATTAACAACTGCACAAACTGTGTGCATTGCCTTGCGCTACTTTGCGAGTGGCACGTTCCTGTACACTTGTGGAGACGCAGAGAACGTTGGGAAAAGTGCCGTCTGCCGGGCCATTCGCAAAGTGTACCTGGCACTCAAGCATTTCCTGGGTGTGTTTGTGGTTTTTCCAAGCCACTTAAGACCACAGGTCGTCAAACAGGGCTTTTTCGCCATTGCAGGTACAGTAAATTGGATAGTGAATGTGATGCAATCATGACCTATGTCGGTAACTGTAGCTCCAACGTCCGCAGGCTTCCCGAATGTGATTGGCACCATAGACTGCACACACATTGCGATCAAGGCCCCCCCAGGCCCCACTGAAGGGGACTTTGTCAACCGAAAGGGGGGCCACAGTATAAATGTGCAGGTGAGCAATACTAACACTCCAGATGGCAATATACGATGGGAGGAGTGTGGTCACACATAATGGAATCCCACAGATGGTGTGTGACTCGATGTGCCATATCACAAATGTGGAAGCAAAATGGCCCGGATCAGTGCATGACTCACGGATCTTCAGAGAGTCAGGGTTATGCACATCATTTGAGCGTGGTAAGTAAAAGAGGCTTATGTTGATGCTACATACTCATGTCGGGCCTAACATAACAGCATTTCTTCATTACACAGGGGCCTACGATGGGATCCTCCTCGGAGATAGAGGTTATGCATGCAGGCAGTACTTCATGACACCGTTCCCTGACCCCAACCCTGGGCCACAAACCCGCTACAATGCAGCCCTAGCCAGGACAAGGGCACGCATTGAAATGACCTTTGGGCAACTGAAGGAACGATTCCAGTGTCTAAAACGCCTGAGGGTTGCACCTGACAGGGCATGTGACATTATTGTTGCATGTGCCGTACTGCACAACATTGCCACCATCAGAAGAGAGAGGACCCCCGTGGTGGAGGTGCAGCCTGATGATGACCTCCAGCCAGTGCACCTGGACCAACCTAGTGGCAGAGCTGCACGGGACAGGATTGTGCAACACAATTTCGCATAATAAAAACATGACATGACACATTTTCTATTGACGTTTATTTGAGCATCGTTGTCTGTCCCACCACACACAGGCCAGTCATCAGTTGCCTGGGAAAACAGAGCATGTATACTGCGTCACGCAGGGTCAGCAATAGTGCTCCGTATGAACATGTATTCCTACTTACTCTGGAGTTCCTTTTGAAGCACCTCGATTTCCAATTGTAGTTTATGCCTCATTAGGGCTTGTAGTTCGATCTCACCTAGGAGCTTTTGTTTCTTCAGCTCAGTATACTCCATTTTTTGCTGGAGACTTCTCTTGTAGAGCAGACGTATGTCACCCTGTGTCAATTGTGGTGACAACATTTAACGGGGAATACATGTCATATAGGCAGTATAATTGATCACAACACTGCCCACCTCTGCATCAGCAGGCCTCTCTGCCGGCCTCTTGGCCTGCAAATCATACTGCAGTCAGACACACATGGCAGTACACAAGTAGATGGTATTTCAGGCCAATTCATGCATGTACTCACAGGGTCTTCCGCCACACCACAGCCATCTGACAGGGTTGCGTCACTGTCCTGTGCAATGGTAACACAATGGTGTTACTAAGGGGTGTGGTACAGCCTATAGGTCTGTACAATTGGGTGGGGACAGATATATGTATATCTCCCAACTTACTGTGCATGTTCCAGTCACCCCTTCCATGGGAACAGGTAAAAGTGATGGTGTGTCATGTAACACTACACACAGAGAAAACCCACAGTGCCAATGAATGAATGTCACAGTTCGAATAGCATTTTCATTTAGGCAACAACCACATATTTGACATTGTGCACATGGAATCATGAGCCCATTCACCAGTTATGTAGGTGCTGCTGCTACTGCACCCCGGCTTCTGGTCTCCGGAAGAGCTGCCCCCAGGGATGCCCTCAACAATGGGTCTGGTGGCATTCAACCTTAGGGCCAGCTCCTCTGCTGGGGTGTGACGAGGGGGTGCAGGACCACCACCTGTCTTTTGTTGCTCTGCCCTTTTCTTGGTTGCTGTTATACACAAACACAGGGATTGTTTCAGGGGTGTCTTTTCAAGTGACTGACAGCAATATGAGTGTTGGATATTACCATTCTGTAGTATGTTCTTGTATTGTTCCCATGTTCTGGTGGGTCCGGTTGTGGCTCTAATGTGTAAGAGGATATCATGTGGTATGATTTGATATGATAAAATATGATATGGTATGGTGCCATGTAATATGTTGCATTACTTACGCGTTTAATTTGTCAGCAACTTTCTGCCAGCCCTCTCTCCTTGCTTTTGCAGCCTTCGCACTGTTACCTTGCGTTTTAATTTCACTCTGGTACTCCTGAAATCCCTCAATCAGGAGTTCTTGCTCCGCTGCGGTGAAGTACTGTGCGCGCTCCTTCGACATTTTCGCCGACCAATCAGAGGCTTGCCGATCACTGTTTCTGCTATCGATGCGTAGCCCCTTTTACGGCACCCAGTGATCGCGCATTACTTCATCCAGCTGTAGTAATCGTCAACAGCAGGTGTGTTCGGGGAACCGGATTAGCGAGCTCACGGTTAGCGCGATGATTTGATCTTGGATGTTTCATTTGATCTTGGATGTAGTAAGCGACGTACGAAGAACGGGCCCCAGGGCCCTGTTTCAGGAAGCCGGTTTAGTGGAAAAACTGAGTAAGTATACCCTGAGTTAACGAAAACTCTGGGTTTTCGGTTTCACAAAGCGAGTTCAGCTGCAGCCTGAGTGAGTCACTATGACGACACACTCCGTGAAGCTAACCTGCCCCCTAGCAGGTTTACTACAACTAACCCTGACTGTCTCCGCCCCTTTGTCGGAAACCTGACAGTAGGAAGTGTCGGACATGGCGTGCCACTTCCTTGAAGAGCCAGTAGATCGTGAAGCCCAAATTCTCCGCAGAGCTCTCCGCCGGGAGAGAGTGATCAGAGCGCGTTTGGACATTTTATCATTTCCTGATGATTTTCTGTGCGAACGTTACCGTTTCTCAGCACAATCTCTAAGTTATTTGGATAACATCCTCAGGCCATATATTACGCATGTGACACATCGCGGACATTCTCTCAGTTCTGTACATATTATTTGTATTGCACTTCGGTTTCTTGCAAACGGGAGCTTTCTGTATAATATTGGTGACGCTGAGCACGTTTCCAAGGCTACCGTCTGTCGGGCAGTCAGGAATGTTACAGTTGCACTGAAACGTCTCCTGTACTCGTTTGTGGTGTTCCCCGGTCACAGACCCACAAGATTTATCAAAGAGGGATGCCACAAAATTGCAGGTATCAGGATGACCAAAACTTAATGTATGATGTGGTGATACTTGGACTACTACTTAAATTGCACATTTATTTTCAGGGTTCCCAGGCGTGATTGGCTGTACAGATGGTACTCACATTCCAATCATTGCTCCTTCAGTAAATGAAGGAGACTATGTGAACAGGAAGTCTTTCCACAGCATTAATGTACAGGTACATAGTTCCCTGTAGCATGTCAAACTAACAAATTATTTCATTATAGTAATGGATGCTAATTTGTGTTCTCTGCACTGTGAAGATCATATGTGATGCTGCCAACATTATCACAAATGTGGAAGCCAAGTGGCCAGGCTCTGTCCATGACTCACAAATATTCCGTGAATGTACACTGAGCACAAAATTTGGACATGGTGAGTTGAGAATACTTTAAAATATATAAAGACCAATTGCTTCAGGGACATTTGAACTGAAGTGTACCCTTCTGTCTTAGGAGAGTTCACTGGCTACTTGCTTGGTGATAGGGGGTATCCATGTTTACCCTATTTGCCTACCCCTTACCCTGACCCTGAACCGGGCCCACAGCAGTGATATAATCTGGCTAATTGCAGGACAAGAGCCAGAATTGAAATGACTATCGGAATGCTTAAGGCCCGGTTCCAGTGCCTGCAAAGACTCAGGGTCACCCCAGAAAGGGCATGTGACATTATTGTGGCATGTGTGATTCTTCACAACATTGCCACAATTAGAGGAGAACACTGTCCTTCTGAACCAAACATCAGCAGTGATCCAAACCATGAACATCCTGACCCTCCCACGGACATACAAGATGGAAGCGCAGTCAGAGACACCATATGTCACAATCATTTCTTTTGACCCATCACCTCAACATGTTGAAAGAAGAATAAACAGATTTTTTGTTCAACTGGCTTTATTGGTCGCCTGTATTTCCTGTACACAAAGTATTAAAAGATGTAAACCTCATAAAGTGTCTCTGTTGCTTCCTCCTCTGTAACAGCTGTCAATGTTTCTTCATTATTTTCCTGTAGTAAAGAAATAGACAACATTGCTGTTCTACTGTAAACTCATATAATCTGTGGAGTATTAAGAGTACTCACAACTGCATGTTGGTCTGGCTCAACAGGAGGCTGCACCAGATGCAGTACACCATCACCATCAACTGATAGAATATGAGGTTTATACAGGTCACTTATAACTTACAAGGGACCAAATGGCAATTAACAAACATACCAAGCACCTTACACTTCATTGTCATTATGCTCTCAAAGACAACCAAGGCTCAGGGAAGGCAAAATCAGTCGGAAAATAACTTCACTACAAAATAATCCATTATGGTAAAGAGTTTATCAAATGAATGTGTCGCACTGCAAAGGTGACTGTGAAGAAAGGATGTATGCACATCATGTATTATTTTGAATTTACCCCTTATGTAGGCACTTGTGTCTTGCGGGGTTATTGACTCAGAGGATGTCCCCGCAGAGATGCCTTCGGCCACAGGGCGCCCACTGTTTTGGCTGAGGGCCAACTGCTCAGCCTCTGTGAGTGGTGGTGGTGGAGGACCCCCACCTGTTTTTCGGGCCTCCGCTTTTTTTCTGTTGGCTATAACGGGCCACATTTGAGCATACAGAGTAAGCAAATATGTACTTGTAATGTGCTCAGATAATTTCAATAAGTGCTTACAGAAAGAAAATTAATGTAGCCTCTAACTGCAATTGATTTACATGGGACAAACAGACCAAGCACTGTGGCTCATAATACAATTACACCTTACCTGTTTGGACTATATTTTTATATTTCATTTTTACTTGCTGCCAGGCACGTTTGGGGCCTGTTGGGTTGCACCTGCGCTCACATCACATCACAAAATAAAATGTATAAAATAACAAATAAAATAACATATGATAAAATAACGTGTTAAATGGGTGGAAATCCCTCGATCAATGTTTAAATTAACACTCACGCATTGACTCTGTCGGCTATGTTTTGCCATGCATGCTTTTGCAGCTGTGGCTGTGTTACTTTTTTCCGCGGAATTTGCATGTTATCGGCATATGCTGCCATCAGAATTTCGGCCTCAAGCGCTGTGAAATACATTGACCGCGCCTTCTTTCCCTCCGTCTCCATGGTGACTCGCTTAATCTGTGCTCCGCTTATCAGGGCTTTATGTATCCTCGTCCGCGCGCTTCACTTGGGGTTAAAGCAACTCCGCGTTGATTGAACTAATTGTTATCAGCCTTTCTGAAACGGAATATTCCGAGTTGGACAGTTCGGGGTTACTCAACCGTGAGTGTCGTTTTTCACTCTGAGTTTTCCAAACCGGCTTCCTGAAACAGGGCCCTGGAATTTAAATGTGCCTGTCACTAACACACTTTCATTCAGCTTCTGTTGTTTAAATGTGATATAGGCTGTAAATAATAATAAATAAATAAAAACACTGCAGTCAAGACAAAAAGGTTTTTTTCATAGTAGATGTTTGAGGTAGTCTTTTTTATGTATTTGACCCTGTTCAGTGGTACACATACTAACTTAGAGGATACAAACAAAGTATATCAGTCTACTAATACCAACACTGGTACTGATAATATCAATATCTGGATCGACAGTGGTTATACACATCATACAAATGTTGTCAAACAACTCAAGGATATTATACAAAGATCATATTATTATTATAAGTTGAAACGGTTTATTATGCCACAGCAGTGTACTCATTGCCCTTGCATATCAGGACCTCTCCAACACTTGAGACTTTCAAAACATGTCAAAAGACTCACTTTTATTCTCTGGCTTTTAAATCAAGATGGCTCTGTTTCTATTGTTCATTCCATGATTCAATTTTCTCTTAATCTATATTCTATTTTATTTGGTATGTCTTCTGCTTTGACTATTTTACTGTACAGTACTTTGGTCAACAACTGTTGTTTTTAAAAGTACTATATAAATAAATAAACTTGAAACTACTATCAAACTATAGCAACCCTACATGGGTCAGTTGCCACTAATCAAAAAGTGGCAGAGATCTGGAAGAGAATATGTGATCTAAAATATGACTTTTGGGCTTCAGTCTTCTCTGTTTAAACACATCACTGCGTGATCTTCATATCACAGATGTGCCCAAAGCAGCAGGATATGTTGGCATGTTAGATAATCACTCACAAAAGGGGTTATGAGTCCACAGCTGGTGCAATCTTTCTGCCAATTATTGATCCAATACCAAGTAAATGCAGGATCAATATTGCCGATAACACTATTGAAACTGGTTGGTATCAATCGATTGATCCGCCCGCCTCTAGCAGACTGTGGTAAAGCCAGACTATATTGTACAGAAATGAATGTTGTCAAACAACTTAAGGATATTATATCAAGATTATATTATTCTTATAGGTTGGGATCAACCTCAGATCAATCCGCCCACCTTTATTAACTGATTTTCATTCATGTAAAATGACTGTAGGCTTGACTGGTTTTGGACATGTTTACGCTGTTCATGGAATTGTAACTTTTGATTTTAATGCCTGCTTAATGAGAGGAATGTGGATGCATGCAGGTCCAGGTTTTACTAGTCTACTGTTACCAGGCAAAAAATTTTTGGCCGCATGAAAAAAAGAAATGCATTAGCCGCACGTCAGTATAAGTGTTCACGGTGTGGGAAAAAAAGTATCGGCTTATGACCCGAAAACTACGGTACTTTTCAAAGCACTATGAAGACATTTACTTACATTGGCAGTGAGCAATGCCAAAATAACAAACCCCTAAACATCCCTAAACTTCCCTATAAAAAAAAAACAAAACACCAACCAAAAGACTTACCTGACCTAAGTGAAAAACAGGAGAAAACCGAGTCAACAGAAATGGCTTCTCACCCCTACCAGGCTGCTGCAGTGGACAATATACACACAGTGAAAAGGGATCGAAAATGCTAATTTACAAAAAAAAATGCTCTAACGCCAGACAAACATAGGTTTTACATACTAATACCAATTTATTACGTTTTCATACAAAGTAAGAAAGTCCAGCATCCTGTTGAAGGTGGAGTTGCTTAGTCTGAGCAGGTCCAGCTTGCCGATCAGCTGCTGGGAAATGATGGTGTTGAATGCTAAGATGAAATCAGTGAACAGCATTCTTAGGTGGGTGTTGCGTTGATCCAGTTGTGATAGGGCTATGTGGAGTGCCAATGAGATCGAATCATCCATTGTCTTAAAACTCCGAGACTCCGGTTTTAGTAAATGTTTAACTTTATTGTGATTTCTATTTTTAGAATCAATAGCACACATTTTGATTTCGTTTTGCAAGCTGCTGATTTCACACAGATCCACTGCCCAAACGTGCCTTTGAGTTTTTCATCATTTAACAAGAATAGGCTCAGGCAATCATTGTGGAATTAGGCTTTGGGAAGGTCTGGGGACAGGTATGATGGTGGTGGTTTTAAAGCACTGTGGCACAACAGCTTGACTCAGGGAGATGTTAAAGATGCCCGCTAGGACATCAGTCAGCTGGTCAGCACGGGCTCCGAGCACGCGTCCAGGTATATTGTCTGGTCCAGCAGCTTTGTGTGGGTTGACTTTAGTGAGAGTCCTTCTCACACTGGCCGTGGACAGGGACAGCACTTGGTTGTCTGGCAAGCGGGTGGCCCTCTATAGTCCGTCTTGCGTCCCATTTAAACAAGTGCGTGTTCACACTGCCCCTGGATGTCCTGGCCTCTGAGGTTAAGGTGTACGGCTCCTGGTTGTCAACTGACCAATTTATCATGGCAAAGTCTGTGGTGGACTAAAGATAAGAGGCTGATTATAAAAATGATCCATGCACGCCTTATGACCTACAGCATGTACAGTTAACACAGCTAAATGGCTGTGAAATTGTAAAATTACTTTTGAAATAAAGCTATTCAAAGTCAATTAACTGTGACTATAATAATAGCAATGTTAGCCAGCAAACAAAACGTTAGCACTAATTAAAATAAGCTGCTAGGTGATGTTACTGTTTCAAGTTCTCTCATTGTTTGACACGTAGGGCAGATATTTTGGTGACACTGAGATCAGCCAGACACTAAACAGCAGTGTAATATCAACGCTAGATTAGATGTTTTCTAATCCGATAAAATGACATTATTCCTGTTTATAGAAGATGTTTGTCGTCTGTTTGTTTGACTGACAGGAACAGGAAATAGTGGTTGGAAATTACTGTTGGTGTTACATGAGGGTAAAGAAGGGCTTTAAGCACCTGGGTAAAAACTGGACCCATGATGAAACACTACAACAAGTACAACATATTCTTCAGTTTTAATATGTGACCATACTGTGCAGACTGCTGATGAGTTACACGGTTACATTTCATTAATCATTGTTAAACTAAAGTGGTAAGCAGTTACTTTATCCTTTCACTTAAAATTTCCAGGAAAAACACTACCTTGGCTACTTTTGTGCTTACATTTGATCTATGCTGGGTCACTACTTTTGCACTATAATGCTGCTGCTGACACCTTGGTTCACACTGACAACTAGAAAAAAGCTGATAGGAAAAGAAGGATGGAAAATGCCTGGAATTTAGTTACACTTGCAAATACTGCTGCCTCCAAACTGCAAGCATCAATAAAATGTTACAGTATTGTTTTCTATATCTGTGCATATATCCTTATTGGTAGTTTTCTCGAAATAGAAGCTCTTCATTTAAAAAAAAAAAACCTCTGATAACATTGCTGAAGCTAGCGCCCACCCCTACTGCGCATACTGCAAATATAAAACTGATATATACTTACATCATGAAGCAGTTGATGTCTGGTTTCCGACAAATACAGTAAAGAGGTGCGTTCTCCCCCTCCATACCAGTGTTCTCAGGCACTGGTACATGGTCAGTGTCAGACACTTCACTGTCCTACAACATACCACATAGGACCACATTAGAAATGACATGTATGTAGACATGCTAATTATACCTGGCTAAATGGATGCAGTAACAAAATGTTACTAACTACTCTAGTTATTAGTTTCCAGATGTGTGCAGTTGCTCCAGTCTTACTGACAGTATACTGTTTCAAACACCAGTGCCAACATTTTATTTTTTAAATCTTAGTATGATTCTGCACCAAGACTTGTGGCCTGTTGCTCGGTAACTTATTGTCTGACTACATTAACTACAGTTCATAAACATCATTCATTTTCTCCTACTTATTTTATTCAGGTTGTATTTCAGCTGTCATAGGGCAAAAGTACACCCTGGACAGGTCGCCAGTCTGTTGGAGGGTTATTAGAGAGACTCAGACAACCACTCACACCAACAGCCAACTAACCTAACCCCGCGCATGTCTTTGGAGTTCAACACCAGTCTGGCCGAATCACAGATAAGCAGGGTGTCTGTGCTGCAGAGCACAGCTGTGTCAGAGACTCTCGACATCAATGTAGCGTTAAGGATGCGGAGCGATGGGTGCACTAACACAATGTAAATATTAAAGTTCTCGCCATTGTCAATATGCTGTTGCGCTCTTGTTCGTATTATTGCAACCATATCTCGAGTCTAGCTTACCCTAAAAGTTTGGAGAGAATTGGTCTGTTAAGAAACGCAATCGATTGTTTGGGACTGCTCTAGCCATCACGTCGCATAAACAACTCTACTTCCGGTGGGAAAACTAATTAAGGGTAAAGTCGCACTAATAACACCTACCACTCACGTTCATAAGCATACACTATGATCACTTCCACGCAGTAACGTTGTAATAAATATAATCCCCGGTAAAGTCAATTAGCGAACACTACTGGCATGTAATGCCAATGGCGACCATTTCACAAACTGTAGAAAATGCTCAAAATGTTGTCGGCACCAAAAGTGAAGGGCTGACAGTTGTGTTTATATACGAACCGTAAGCGCTAATGTTGGTTAGCATCAGCTAAAGCGAGGAAGTTTGACACTTGCAGAGGCAGTGAACGCAGAGAGAGCTTAAAAACGCATTGTGTTTTTGTTTTTGTTTTTTGCATTAAGACGTTGCACACAAAATTACAGCTATAACGGTGACTTAGCTGCTCGTTGGATAAACCCATGGACCTTAGAAAAGATCAACACTACTCGGATGTAAGCACCCGTGTATAACACAATAGGCAAAATTACGCTTGCTAACCTTTCCACATCACAGGCTTCACATTAAATAAACATTTTTTCAAATACTCACCATGATCTGAGACCGTTTAAATATTTTGTTACTCTGAAAATATGGCAGTATGAAGCTAAACCTTTAGCTTGACGGCTAAAGCAATGCTAAGATTTACACGGAAACGATCAGCGGACATCGTTAAAGTACTATTGGTCTACATTCTTCTTCTATGGTAGCAGCCTGGGCAGAGTAACAGCCAACTTTAAACTGCGCCATCTGTTGGCACCAATTACAGTAGAAAACATGATTGCGACAACACGTTTTTTGGGGAAAATAACAGAGATTGAAACTTTACTGATAATTTGTCCAAGTTGAAAAATGCCCTCCTCCAAAAATATCACGTGACAACCTCATTGCCTTACAGAATTATGACGTCACACACGTAGAATCTTACCACCATTCTTTCCTTTGATCCAAAAACCTATAAATAGGGGTGAAGAGCAACGACTTTTAGTCCGTTTCTCGCAGCCTTGATGTGTGCAGCATTGAACCGTTCGCCAGAAAAGCCTTTTGAAATATTTGGATCCTTTGCAATTGTAACTGTATCCAGACCCAACATGTCTCAAAAAAATCCAAAGGGACAAGAAGTTGACCCATACGCTCTTCCTTGGGATGAGCCACTAGACTCTTCCCTTTCCTCTCTTCCCTGGTGTGACCAAGTGGAACTAGAGGAAAAGCGTTTGGAAGAACTGGAGGATGAAGCGCTCAGAAACGCAGAGAAGATTAAGTTCTTGATGGAGGAAAATGAGCAAAAGAGCGCTCAACTAAAAAAGTTGTCATTCCAGCTTCAAGAAAAGGAAGCTATTATTGAGGGGAAACAACAGGATCTCCATGACATGGACAAAAAGAACCAGGAGCTCCAAGGAAAACTTGATGAAGCCCTGCAACAAAATAAAAAACTTGTCCAAGAGAAGAAACAAGACGGCATGAAGAAGAGAGGGCTGCACAGCAATCTCCAAGAAATGGAGCTAATGTACAGTGTAGACAAAAAAAGGCTTGATCGCACAGCGCAAGCAAATGAGAAGCTCCTCCAAGAGAAAAGGCAACAGGAGTTAAAAGAAAAAGAAATGCATTCCAAGCTTCAGAGCATCAAGCAACACAACGAAAGCTTGCAAGGAAAGCTTGATCAAGCTCTGCGGCAAAATAGAAAACTCCTCCAGGAGAAGATGAAAGACAGCACGAAGAAGAGAGGGCTGCACTCCAATCTCCGAGACATGGAGCTAATGTACAATGTTGACAAAAAAAGGCTTGATCGCACAGAGCAAGCAAATGAGAAGCTTCTCCAAGAGAAAAGGGAACAAGAAATCAAACAAAAAGAAATGGATTCCAATCTGCAGAGCATCAAGCAACAAAATGAAAGCTTGCAAGGAAAGCTTGATGAAGCTCTGCGACAAAATAAAGAAATCCTTCAAGAGAAAGAGCAGCTGGACAGAAAGCAGGGAGACATGGAGTGCCAACTCCAGCTCATGGAGGGAAACAACAGGATGCTGCAGGTAAAGTTCGAAGAGACACTGCACAAATATCAAGACCTGCTTCAAGAGAGAGAACAGCTGGTCAATAAGCAGAGAGAAGAAAAACTTCTTCTCCAGGAGTTTGAGAAACAGGAGGCAACATCTAAAGTGCTGAAAGAAAGGTTGGAAGAAAAACAAGCTGAAATAGAAGAAGTGGAGAAAAAATGCAACAAGCTGCAGAAGCAAAACACCGAAACAATCGAGGAGCTGAAAATCCTCATCCTCGAGAAAAAGGTGCTCGTGGAAGAGCAGCTGAAGAAAAAGAAAAAACGCTTCTGCTTCTTCTGGAGGAGGAACACTCCTTCTTTCAGTACTGCCAATGTCACCTCTTCCTCTCCCACCTCTGTTCCAGCTTAATCCCCCCCCCCCCTTAACTACTAACACCTCTCCCATCTCCCTCCCGTTTTTTCACAGTCACCCCCCAACCAGTCCCGACAGTTGACTGCCCCCTCTAGAGCCTGGTTCTGTCATAGGTTTCTTCCTTTAAAGGGAGTTTTTCCTATCCACTGTCGCCTAGTGCTTGCTCAGAGGGGATTGTTGGGGTTTTCTCTCCTCTCTCCCTTTACTTTCCATCCCACCCACCCCCACCTTTTCTTTTTTCTTAATAATTGAACAATAAAAACAATTGGTCACTAATTAAATGTGTCAAATCAATGTCTTTATTCAAGAATACAAGAAATGGGTAATAGCTGCATGTGTGTTTGTGTGTGTGCATAATATGCATACTTTACGTGTTGGATCCAAATCCCACAAGGAATTAAATAAAACAAGAAGACAAACAAAAACAAATATTTCTCTCCCTTCCCAGGTCAGGAATCAGGATGAGGAAGAAATGAGGTCAGATCAGTGCAGGTTTTTGCACTACTGACATAAAGTTTCTGCTGATTAAAAAAAAGTATGTTGATATTTCTGAAATACATTTGCAAACAAATAACTTTGACAACTTGTGTTTTTTCATAAAAGAAAAAAGAAAAATCAGAGAGCAGAGCTGGTAAAACAGCTTAGCTCCGCAGGTTACAGGAGATCAGATGCCAAATACTTTTCATGACAGTCTTCGTTATTGCATAAATCTCCCCTTTTATCATTGATCAGTAAATCACTGCATATACATTCATCTAACCGTTATAATTTCATGAGTAAAGACTCTCAGATGACTGAATGGCGGTTTTAGTAAATGTTGAACTTTATTGTGATTTCTATTTTTAGAATCAATTGCACACATTTTGATTTCGTTTTGCAAGCTGCTGATTTCACACAGATCCACTGCCCAAACGTGCCTTTGAGTTTTTCATCATTTAACAAGAATAGGCTCAGGCAATCATTGTGGAATTAGGCTTTGGGAAGGTCTGGGGACAGGTATGATGGTGGTGGTTTTAAAGCACTGTGGCACAACAGCTTGACTCAGGGAGATGTTAAAGATGCCCGCTAGGACATCAGTCAGCTGGTCAGCACGGGCTCCGAGCACGCGTCCAGGTATATTGTCTGGTCCAGCAGCTTTGTGTGGGTTGACTTTAGTGAGAGTCCTTCTCACACTGGCCGTGGACAGGGACAGCACTTGGTTGTCTGGCAAGCGGGTGGCCCTCTATAGTCCGTCTTGCGTCCCATTTAAGCAAGTGCGTGTTCACACTGCCCCTGGATGTCCTGGCCTCTGAGGTTAAGGTGTACGGCTCCTGGTTGTCAACTGACCAATTTATCATGGCAAAGCCTGTGGTGGACAAAAGATAAGAGGCTGATTATAAAAATGATCCATGCACGCCTTATGACCTACAGCATGTACAGTTAACACAGCTAAATGGCTGTGAAATTGTAAAATTACTTTTGAAATAAAGCTATTCAAAGTCAATTAACTGTGACTATAATAATAGCAATGTTAGCCAGCAAACAAAACGTTAGCACTAATTAAAATAAGCTGCTAGGTGATGTTACTGTTTCAAGTTCTCTCATTGTTTGACATGTAGGGCAGATATTTTGGTGACACTGAGATCAGCCAGACACTAAACAGCAGTGTAATATCAACGCTAGATTAGATGTTTTCTAATCCGATAAAATGACATTATTCCTGTTTATAGAAGATGTTTGTCGTCTGTTTGTTTGACTGACAGGAACAGGAAATAGTGGTTGGAAATTACTGTTGGTGTTACATGAGGGTAAAGAAGGGCTTTAAGCACCTGGGTAAAAACTGGACCCATGATGAAACACTACAACAAGTACAACATATTCTTCAGTTTTAATATGTGACCATACTGTGCAGACTGCTGATGAGTTACACGGTTACATTTCATTAATCATTGTTAAACTAAAGTGGTAAGCAGTTACTTTATCCTTTCACTTAAAATTTCCAGGAAAAACACTACCTTGGCTACTTTTGTGCTTACATTTGATCTATGCTGGGTCACTACTTTTGCACTATAATGCTGCTGCTGACACCTTGGTTCACACTGACAACTAGAAAAAAGCTGATAGGAAAAGAAGGATGGAAAATGCCTGGAATTTAGTTACACTTGCAAATACTGCTGCCTCCAAACTGCAAGCATCAATAAAATGTTACAGTATTGTTTTCTATATCTGTGCATATATCCTTATTGGTAGTTTTCTCGAAATAGAAGCTCTTCATTTAAAAAAAAAAACCTCTGATAACATTGCTGAAGCTAGCGCCCACCCCTACTGCGCATACTGCAAATATAAAACTGATATATACTTACATCATGAAGCAGTTGATGTCTGGTTTCCGACAAATACAGTAAAGAGGTGCGTTCTCCCCCTCCATACCAGTGTTCTCAGGCACTGGTACATGGTCAGTGTCAGACACTTCACTGTCCTACAACATACCACATAGGACCACATTAGAAATGACATGTATGTAGACATGCTAATTATACCTGGCTAAATGGATGCAGTAACAAAATGTTACTAACTACTCTAGTTATTAGTTTCCAGATGTGTGCAGTTGCTCCAGTCTTACTGACAGTATACTGTTTCAAACACCAGTGCCAACATTTTATTTTTTAAATCTTAGTATGATTCTGCACCAAGACTTGTGGCCTGTTGCTCGGTAACTTATTGTCTGACTACATTAACTACAGTTCATAAACATCATTCATTTTCTCCTACTTATTTTATTCAGGTTGTATTTCAGCTGTCATAGGGCAAAAGTACACCCTGGACAGGTCGCCAGTCTGTTGGAGGGTTATTAGAGAGACTCAGACAACCACTCACACCAACAGCCAACTAACCTAACCCCGCGCATGTCTTTGGAGTTCAACACCAGTCTGGCCGAATCACAGATAAGCAGGGTGTCTGTGCTGCAGAGCACAGCTGTGTCAGAGACTCTCGACATCAATGTAGCGTTAAGGATGCGGAGCGATGGGTGCACTAACACAATGTAAATATTAAAGTTCTCGCCATTGTCAATATGCTGTTGCGCTCTTGTTCGTATTATTGCAACCATATCTCGAGTCTAGCTTACCCTAAAAGTTTGGAGAGAATTGGTCTGTTAAGAAACGCGATCGATTGTTTGGGACTGCTCTAGCCATCACGTCGCATAAACAACTCTACTTCCGGTGGGAAAACTAATTAAGGGTAAAGTCGCACTAATAACACCTACCACTCACGTTCATAAGCATACACTATGATCACTTCCACGCAGTAACGTTGTAATAAATATAATCCCCGGTAAAGTCAATTAGCGAACACTACTGGCATGTAATGCCAATGGCGACCATTTCACAAACTGTAGAAAATGCTCAAAATGTTGTCGGCACCAAAAGTGAAGGGCTGACAGTTGTGTTTATATACGAACCGTAAGCGCTAATGTTGGTTAGCATCAGCTAAAGCGAGGAAGTTTGACACTTGCAGAGGCAGTGAACGCAGAGAGAGCTTAAAAACGCATTGTGTTTTTGTTTTTGTTTTTTGCATTAAGACGTTGCACACAAAATTACAGCTATAACGGTGACTTAGCTGCTCGTTGGATAAACCCATGGACCTTAGAAAAGATCAACACTACTCGGATGTAAGCACCCGTGTATAACACAATAGGCAAAATTACGCTTGCTAACCTTTCCACATCACAGGCTTCACATTAAATAAACATTTTTTCAAATACTCACCATGATCTGAGACCGTTTAAATATTTTGTTACTCTGAAAATATGGCAGTATGAAGCTAAACCTTTAGCTTGACGGCTAAAGCAATGCTAAGATTTACACGGAAACGATCAGCGGACATCGTTAAAGTACTATTGGTCTACATTCTTCTTCTATGGTAGCAGCCTGGGCAGAGTAACAGCCAACTTTAAACTGCGCCATCTGTTGGCACCAATTACAGTAGAAAACATGATTGCGACAACACGTTTTTTGGGGAAAATAACAGAGATTGAAACTTTACTGATAATTTGTCCAAGTTGAAAAATGCCCTCCTCCAAAAATATCACGTGACAACCTCATTGCCTTACAGAATTATGACGTCACACACGTAGAATCTTACCACCATTCTTTCCTTTGATCCAAAAACCTATAAATAGGGGTGAAGAGCAACGACTTTTAGTCCGTTTCTCGCAGCCTTGATGTGTGCAGCATTGAACCGTTCGCCAGAAAAGCCTTTTGAAATATTTGGATCCTTTGCAATTGTAACTGTATCCAGACCCAACATGTCTCAAAAAAATCCAAAGGGACAAGAAGTTGACCCATACGCTCTTCCTTGGGATGAGCCACTAGACTCTTCCCTTTCCTCTCTTCCCTGGTGTGACCAAGTGGAACTAGAGGAAAAGCGTTTGGAAGAACTGGAGGATGAAGCGCTCAGAAACGCAGAGAAGATTAAGTTCTTGATGGAGGAAAATGAGCAAAAGAGCGCTCAACTAAAAAAGTTGTCATTCCAGCTTCAAGAAAAGGAAGCTATTATTGAGGGGAAACAACAGGATCTCCATGACATGGACAAAAAGAACCAGGAGCTCCAAGGAAAACTTGATGAAGCCCTGCAACAAAATAAAAAACTTGTCCAAGAGAAGAAACAAGACGGCATGAAGAAGAGAGGGCTGCACAGCAATCTCCAAGAAATGGAGCTAATGTACAGTGTAGACAAAAAAAGGCTTGATCGCACAGCGCAAGCAAATGAGAAGCTCCTCCAAGAGAAAAGGCAACAGGAGTTAAAAGAAAAAGAAATGCATTCCAAGCTTCAGAGCATCAAGCAACACAACGAAAGCTTGCAAGGAAAGCTTGATCAAGCTCTGCGGCAAAATAGAAAACTCCTCCAGGAGAAGATGAAAGACAGCACGAAGAAGAGAGGGCTGCACTCCAATCTCCGAGACATGGAGCTAATGTACAATGTTGACAAAAAAAGGCTTGATCGCACAGAGCAAGCAAATGAGAAGCTTCTCCAAGAGAAAAGGGAACAAGAAATCAAACAAAAAGAAATGGATTCCAATCTGCAGAGCATCAAGCAACAAAATGAAAGCTTGCAAGGAAAGCTTGATGAAGCTCTGCGACAAAATAAAGAAATCCTTCAAGAGAAAGAGCAGCTGGACAGAAAGCAGGGAGACATGGAGTGCCAACTCCAGCTCATGGAGGGAAACAACAGGATGCTGCAGGTAAAGTTCGAAGAGACACTGCACAAATATCAAGACCTGCTTCAAGAGAGAGAACAGTTGGTCAATAAGCAGAGAGAAGAAAAACTTCTTCTCCAGGAGTTTGAGAAACAGGAGGCAACATCTAAAGTGCTGAAAGAAAGGTTGGAAGAAAAACAAGCTGAAATAGAAGAAGTGGAGAAAAAATGCAACAAGCTGCAGAAGCAAAACACCGAAACAATCGAGGAGCTGAAAATCCTCATCCTCGAGAAAAAGGTGCTCGTGGAAGAGCAGCTGAAGAAAAAGAAAAAACGCTTCTGCTTCTTCTGGAGGAGGAACACTCCTTCTTTCAGTACTGCCAATGTCACCTCTTCCTCTCCCACCTCTGTTCCAGCTTAATCCCCCCCCCCCTTAACTACTAACACCTCTCCCATCTCCCTCCCGTTTTTTCACAGTCACCCCCCAACCAGTCCCGACAGTTGACTGCCCCCTCTAGAGCCTGGTTCTGTCATAGGTTTCTTCCTTTAAAGGGAGTTTTTCCTATCCACTGTCGCCTAGTGCTTGCTCAGAGGGGATTGTTGGGGTTTTCTCTCCTCTCTCCCTTTACTTTCCATCCCACCCACCCCCACCTTTTCTTTTTTCTTAATAATTGAACAATAAAAACAATTGGTCACTAATTAAATGTGTCAAATCAATGTCTTTATTCAAGAATACAAGAAATGGGTAATAGCTGCATGTGTGTTTGTGTGTGTGCATAATATGCATACTTTACGTGTTGGATCCAAATCCCACAAGGAATTAAATAAAACAAGAAGACAAACAAAAACAAATATTTCTCTCCCTTCCCAGGTCAGGAATCAGGATGAGGAAGAAATGAGGTCAGATCAGTGCAGGTTTTTGCACTACTGACATAAAGTTTCTGCTGATTAAAAAAAAGTATGTTGATATTTCTGAAATACATTTGCAAACAAATAACTTTGACAACTTGTGTTTTTTCATAAAAGAAAAAAGAAAAATCAGAGAGCAGAGCTGGTAAAACAGCTTAGCTCCGCAGGTTACAGGAGATCAGATGCCAAATACTTTTCATGACAGTCTTCGTTATTGCATAAATCTCCCCTTTTATCATTGATCAGTAAATCACTGCATATACATTCATCTAACCGTTATAATTTCATGAGTAAAGACTCTCAGATGACTGAATGGCGGTTTTAGTAAATGTTGAACTTTATTGTGATTTCTATTTTTAGAATCAATTGCACACATTTTGATTTCGTTTTGCAAGCTGCTGATTTCACACAGATCCACTGCCCAAACGTGCCTTTGAGTTTTTCATCATTTAACAAGAATAGGCTCAGGCAATCATTGTGGAATTAGGCTTTGGGAAGGTCTGGGGACAGGTATGATGGTGGTGGTTTTAAAGCACTGTGGCACAACAGCTTGACTCAGGGAGATGTTAAAGATGCCCGCTAGGACATCAGTCAGCTGGTCAGCACGGGCTCCGAGCACGCGTCCAGGTATATTGTCTGGTCCAGCAGCTTTGTGTGGGTTGACTTTAGTGAGAGTCCTTCTCACACTGGCCGTGGACAGGGACAGCACTTGGTTGTCTGGCAAGCGGGTGGCCCTCTATAGTCCGTCTTGCGTCCCATTTAAGCAAGTGCGTGTTCACACTGCCCCTGGATGTCCTGGCCTCTGAGGTTAAGGTGTACGGCTCCTGGTTGTCAACTGACCAATTTATCATGGCAAAGCCTGTGGTGGACAAAAGATAAGAGGCTGATTATAAAAATGATCCATGCACGCCTTATGACCTACAGCATGTACAGTTAACACAGCTAAATGGCTGTGAAATTGTAAAATTACTTTTGAAATAAAGCTATTCAAAGTCAATTAACTGTGACTATAATAATAGCAATGTTAGCCAGCAAACAAAACGTTAGCACTAATTAAAATAAGCTGCTAGGTGATGTTACTGTTTCAAGTTCTCTCATTGTTTGACATGTAGGGCAGATATTTTGGTGACACTGAGATCAGCCAGACACTAAACAGCAGTGTAATATCAACGCTAGATTAGATGTTTTCTAATCCGATAAAATGACATTATTCCTGTTTATAGAAGATGTTTGTCGTCTGTTTGTTTGACTGACAGGAACAGGAAATAGTGGTTGGAAATTACTGTTGGTGTTACATGAGGGTAAAGAAGGGCTTTAAGCACCTGGGTAAAAACTGGACCCATGATGAAACACTACAACAAGTACAACATATTCTTCAGTTTTAATATGTGACCATACTGTGCAGACTGCTGATGAGTTACACGGTTACATTTCATTAATCATTGTTAAACTAAAGTGGTAAGCAGTTACTTTATCCTTTCACTTAAAATTTCCAGGAAAAACACTACCTTGGCTACTTTTGTGCTTACATTTGATCTATGCTGGGTCACTACTTTTGCACTATAATGCTGCTGCTGACACCTTGGTTCACACTGACAACTAGAAAAAAGCTGATAGGAAAAGAAGGATGGAAAATGCCTGGAATTTAGTTACACTTGCAAATACTGCTGCCTCCAAACTGCAAGCATCAATAAAATGTTACAGTATTGTTTTCTATATCTGTGCATATATCCTTATTGGTAGTTTTCTCGAAATAGAAGCTCTTCATTTAAAAAAAAAAACCTCTGATAACATTGCTGAAGCTAGCGCCCACCCCTACTGCGCATACTGCAAATATAAAACTGATATATACTTACATCATGAAGCAGTTGATGTCTGGTTTCCGACAAATACAGTAAAGAGGTGCGTTCTCCCCCTCCATACCAGTGTTCTCAGGCACTGGTACATGGTCAGTGTCAGACACTTCACTGTCCTACAACATACCACATAGGACCACATTAGAAATGACATGTATGTAGACATGCTAATTATACCTGGCTAAATGGATGCAGTAACAAAATGTTACTAACTACTCTAGTTATTAGTTTCCAGATGTGTGCAGTTGCTCCAGTCTTACTGACAGTATACTGTTTCAAACACCAGTGCCAACATTTTATTTTTTAAATCTTAGTATGATTCTGCACCAAGACTTGTGGCCTGTTGCTCGGTAACTTATTGTCTGACTACATTAACTACAGTTCATAAACATCATTCATTTTCTCCTACTTATTTTATTCAGGTTGTATTTCAGCTGTCATAGGGCAAAAGTACACCCTGGACAGGTCGCCAGTCTGTTGGAGGGTTATTAGAGAGACTCAGACAACCACTCACACCAACAGCCAACTAACCTAACCCCGCGCATGTCTTTGGAGTTCAACACCAGTCTGGCCGAATCACAGATAAGCAGGGTGTCTGTGCTGCAGAGCACAGCTGTGTCAGAGACTCTCGACATCAATGTAGCGTTAAGGATGCGGAGCGATGGGTGCACTAACACAATGTAAATATTAAAGTTCTCGCCATTGTCAATATGCTGTTGCGCTCTTGTTCGTATTATTGCAACCATATCTCGAGTCTAGCTTACCCTAAAAGTTTGGAGAGAATTGGTCTGTTAAGAAACGCAATCGATTGTTTGGGACTGCTCTAGCCATCACGTCGCATAAACAACTCTACTTCCGGTGGGAAAACTAATTAAGGGTAAAGTCGCACTAATAACACCTACCACTCACGTTCATAAGCATACACTATGATCACTTCCACGCAGTAACGTTGTAATAAATATAATCCCCGGTAAAGTCAATTAGCGAACACTACTGGCATGTAATGCCAATGGCGACCATTTCACAAACTGTAGAAAATGCTCAAAATGTTGTCGGCACCAAAAGTGAAGGGCTGACAGTTGTGTTTATATACGAACCGTAAGCGCTAATGTTGGTTAGCATCAGCTAAAGCGAGGAAGTTTGACACTTGCAGAGGCAGTGAACGCAGAGAGAGCTTAAAAACGCATTGTGTTTTTGTTTGTTTTTTTTGCATTAAGACGTTGCACACAAAATTACAGCTATAACGGTGACTTAGCTGCTCGTTGGATAAACCCATGGACCTTAGAAAAGATCAACACTACTCGGATGTAAGCACCCGTGTATAACACAATAGGCAAAATTACGCTTGCTAACCTTTCCACATCACAGGCTTCACATTAAATAAACATTTTTTCAAATACTCACCATGATCTGAGACCGTTTAAATATTTTGTTACTCTGAAAATATGGCAGTATGAAGCTAAACCTTTAGCTTGACGGCTAAAGCAATGCTAAGATTTACACGGAAACGATCAGCGGACATCGTTAAAGTACTATTGGTCTACATTCTTCTTCTATGGTAGCAGCCTGGGCAGAGTAACAGCCAACTTTAAACTGCGCCATCTGTTGGCACCAATTACAGTAGAAAACATGATTGCGACAACACGTTTTTTGGGGAAAATAACAGAGATTGAAACTTTACTGATAATTTGTCCAAGTTGAAAAATGCCCTCCTCCAAAAATATCACGTGACAACCTCATTGCCTTACAGAATTATGACGTCACACACGTAGAATCTTACCACCATTCTTTCCTTTGATCCAAAAACCTATAAATAGGGGTGAAGAGCAACGACTTTTAGTCCGTTTCTCGCAGCCTTGATGTGTGCAGCATTGAACCGTTCGCCAGAAAAGCCTTTTGAAATATTTGGATCCTTTGCAATTGTAACTGTATCCAGACCCAACATGTCTCAAAAAAATCCAAAGGGACAAGAAGTTGACCCATACGCTCTTCCTTGGGATGAGCCACTAGACTCTTCCCTTTCCTCTCTTCCCTGGTGTGACCAAGTGGAACTAGAGGAAAAGCGTTTGGAAGAACTGGAGGATGAAGCGCTCAGAAACGCAGAGAAGATTAAGTTCTTGATGGAGGAAAATGAGCAAAAGAGCGCTCAACTAAAAAAGTTGTCATTCCAGCTTCAAGAAAAGGAAGCTATTATTGAGGGGAAACAACAGGATCTCCATGACATGGACAAAAAGAACCAGGAGCTCCAAGGAAAACTTGATGAAGCCCTGCAACAAAATAAAAAACTTGTCCAAGAGAAGAAACAAGACGGCATGAAGAAGAGAGGGCTGCACAGCAATCTCCAAGAAATGGAGCTAATGTACAGTGTAGACAAAAAAAGGCTTGATCGCACAGCGCAAGCAAATGAGAAGCTCCTCCAAGAGAAAAGGCAACAGGAGTTAAAAGAAAAAGAAATGCATTCCAAGCTTCAGAGCATCAAGCAACACAACGAAAGCTTGCAAGGAAAGCTTGATCAAGCTCTGCGGCAAAATAGAAAACTCCTCCAGGAGAAGATGAAAGACAGCACGAAGAAGAGAGGGCTGCACTCCAATCTCCGAGACATGGAGCTAATGTACAACGTTGACAAAAAAAGGCTTGATCGCACAGAGCAAGCAAATGAGAAGCTTCTCCAAGAGAAAAGGGAACAAGAAATCAAACAAAAAGAAATGGATTCCAATCTGCAGAGCATCAAGCAACAAAATGAAAGCTTGCAAGGAAAGCTTGATGAAGCTCTGCGACAAAATAAAGAAATCCTTCAAGAGAAAGAGCAGCTGGACAGAAAGCAGGGAGACATGGAGTGCCAACTCCAGCTCATGGAGGGAAACAACAGGATGCTGCAGGTAAAGTTCGAAGAGACACTGCACAAATATCAAGACCTGCTTCAAGAGAGAGAACAGTTGGTCAATAAGCAGAGAGAAGAAAAACTTCTTCTCCAGGAGTTTGAGAAACAGGAGGCAACATCTAAAGTGCTGAAAGAAAGGTTGGAAGAAAAACAAGCTGAAATAGAAGAAGTGGAGAAAAAATGCAACAAGCTGCAGAAGCAAAACACCGAAACAATCGAGGAGCTGAAAATCCTCATCCTCGAGAAAAAGGTGCTCGTGGAAGAGCAGCTGAAGAAAAAGAAAAAACGCTTCTGCTTCTTCTGGAGGAGGAACACTCCTTCTTTCAGTACTGCCAATGTCACCTCTTCCTCTCCCACCTCTGTTCCAGCTTAATCCCCCCCCCCTTAACTACTAACACCTCTCCCATCTCCCTCCCGTTTTTTCACAGTCACCCCCCAACCAGTCCCGACAGTTGACTGCCCCCTCTAGAGCCTGGTTCTGTCATAGGTTTCTTCCTTTAAAGGGAGTTTTTCCTATCCACTGTCGCCTAGTGCTTGCTCAGAGGGGATTGTTGGGGTTTTCTCTCCTCTCTCCCTTTACTTTCCATCCCACCCACCCCCACCTTTTCTTTTTTCTTAATAATTGAACAATAAAAACAATTGGTCACTAATTAAATGTGTCAAATCAATGTCTTTATTCAAGAATACAAGAAATGGGTAATAGCTGCATGTGTGTTTGTGTGTGTGCATAATATGCATACTTTACGTGTTGGATCCAAATCCCACAAGGAATTAAATAAAACAAGAAGACAAACAAAAACAAATATTTCTCTCCCTTCCCAGGTCAGGAATCAGGATGAGGAAGAAATGAGGTCAGATCAGTGCAGGTTTTTGCACTACTGACATAAAGTTTCTGCTGATTAAAAAAAAGTATGTTGATATTTCTGAAATACATTTGCAAACAAATAACTTTGACAACTTGTGTTTTTTCATAAAAGAAAAAAGAAAAATCAGAGAGCAGAGCTGGTAAAACAGCTTAGCTCCGCAGGTTACAGGAGATCAGATGCCAAATACTTTTCATGACAGTCTTCGTTATTGCATAAATCTCCCCTTTTATCATTGATCAGTAAATCACTGCATATACATTCATCTAACCGTTATAATTTCATGAGTAAAGACTCTCAGATGACTGAATGGCGGTTTTAGTAAATGTTGAACTTTATTGTGATTTCTATTTTTAGAATCAATTGCACACATTTTGATTTCGTTTTGCAAGCTGCTGATTTCACACAGATCCACTGCCCAAACGTGCCTTTGAGTTTTTCATCATTTAACAAGAATAGGCTCAGGCAATCATTGTGGAATTAGGCTTTGGGAAGGTCTGGGGACAGGTATGATGGTGGTGGTTTTAAAGCACTGTGGCACAACAGCTTGACTCAGGGAGATGTTAAAGATGCCCGCTAGGACATCAGTCAGCTGGTCAGCACGGGCTCCGAGCACGCGTCCAGGTATATTGTCTGGTCCAGCAGCTTTGTGTGGGTTGACTTTAGTGAGAGTCCTTCTCACACTGGCCGTGGACAGGGACAGCACTTGGTTGTCTGGCAAGCGGGTGGCCCTCTATAGTCCGTCTTGCGTCCCATTTAAGCAAGTGCGTGTTCACACTGCCCCTGGATGTCCTGGCCTCTGAGGTTAAGGTGTACGGCTCCTGGTTGTCAACTGACCAATTTATCATGGCAAAGCCTGTGGTGGACAAAAGATAAGAGGCTGATTATAAAAATGATCCATGCACGCCTTATGACCTACAGCATGTACAGTTAACACAGCTAAATGGCTGTGAAATTGTAAAATTACTTTTGAAATAAAGCTATTCAAAGTCAATTAACTGTGACTATAATAATAGCAATGTTAGCCAGCAAACAAAACGTTAGCACTAATTAAAATAAGCTGCTAGGTGATGTTACTGTTTCAAGTTCTCTCATTGTTTGACATGTAGGGCAGATATTTTGGTGACACTGAGATCAGCCAGACACTAAACAGCAGTGTAATATCAACGCTAGATTAGATGTTTTCTAATCCGATAAAATGACATTATTCCTGTTTATAGAAGA
Organism: Rhamphochromis sp. 'chilingali'; assembly: GCF_963969265.1. NCBI lineage: Eukaryota > Metazoa > Chordata > Actinopteri > Cichliformes > Cichlidae > Rhamphochromis > Rhamphochromis sp. 'chilingali'. The sequence goes on along the minus strand of NC_137936.1, from coordinate 8,967,891 downwards.
TGTTTGTCGTCTGTTTGTTTGACTGACAGGAACAGGAAATAGTGGTTGGAAATTACTGTTGGTGTTACATGAGGGTAAAGAAGGGCTTTAAGCACCTGGGTAAAAACTGGACCCATGATGAAACACTACAACAAGTACAACATATTCTTCAGTTTTAATATGTGACCATACTGTGCAGACTGCTGATGAGTTACACGGTTACATTTCATTAATCATTGTTAAACTAAAGTGGTAAGCAGTTACTTTATCCTTTCACTTAAAATTTCCAGGAAAAACACTACCTTGGCTACTTTTGTGCTTACATTTGATCTATGCTGGGTCACTACTTTTGCACTATAATGCTGCTGCTGACACCTTGGTTCACACTGACAACTAGAAAAAAGCTGATAGGAAAAGAAGGATGGAAAATGCCTGGAATTTAGTTACACTTGCAAATACTGCTGCCTCCAAACTGCAAGCATCAATAAAATGTTACAGTATTGTTTTCTATATCTGTGCATATATCCTTATTGGTAGTTTTCTCGAAATAGAAGCTCTTCATTTAAAAAAAAAAACCTCTGATAACATTGCTGAAGCTAGCGCCCACCCCTACTGCGCATACTGCAAATATAAAACTGATATATACTTACATCATGAAGCAGTTGATGTCTGGTTTCCGACAAATACAGTAAAGAGGTGCGTTCTCCCCCTCCATACCAGTGTTCTCAGGCACTGGTACATGGTCAGTGTCAGACACTTCACTGTCCTACAACATACCACATAGGACCACATTAGAAATGACATGTATGTAGACATGCTAATTATACCTGGCTAAATGGATGCAGTAACAAAATGTTACTAACTACTCTAGTTATTAGTTTCCAGATGTGTGCAGTTGCTCCAGTCTTACTGACAGTATACTGTTTCAAACACCAGTGCCAACATTTTATTTTTTAAATCTTAGTATGATTCTGCACCAAGACTTGTGGCCTGTTGCTCGGTAACTTATTGTCTGACTACATTAACTACAGTTCATAAACATCATTCATTTTCTCCTACTTATTTTATTCAGGTTGTATTTCAGCTGTCATAGGGCAAAAGTACACCCTGGACAGGTCGCCAGTCTGTTGGAGGGTTATTAGAGAGACTCAGACAACCACTCACACCAACAGCCAACTAACCTAACCCCGCGCATGTCTTTGGAGTTCAACACCAGTCTGGCCGAATCACAGATAAGCAGGGTGTCTGTGCTGCAGAGCACAGCTGTGTCAGAGACTCTCGACATCAATGTAGCGTTAAGGATGCGGAGCGATGGGTGCACTAACACAATGTAAATATTAAAGTTCTCGCCATTGTCAATATGCTGTTGCGCTCTTGTTCGTATTATTGCAACCATATCTCGAGTCTAGCTTACCCTAAAAGTTTGGAGAGAATTGGTCTGTTAAGAAACGCGATCGATTGTTTGGGACTGCTCTAGCCATCACGTCGCATAAACAACTCTACTTCCGGTGGGAAAACTAATTAAGGGTAAAGTCGCACTAATAACACCTACCACTCACGTTCATAAGCATACACTATGATCACTTCCACGCAGTAACGTTGTAATAAATATAATCCCCGGTAAAGTCAATTAGCGAACACTACTGGCATGTAATGCCAATGGCGACCATTTCACAAACTGTAGAAAATGCTCAAAATGTTGTCGGCACCAAAAGTGAAGGGCTGACAGTTGTGTTTATATACGAACCGTAAGCGCTAATGTTGGTTAGCATCAGCTAAAGCGAGGAAGTTTGACACTTGCAGAGGCAGTGAACGCAGAGAGAGCTTAAAAACGCATTGTGTTTTTGTTTTTGTTTTTTGCATTAAGACGTTGCACACAAAATTACAGCTATAACGGTGACTTAGCTGCTCGTTGGATAAACCCATGGACCTTAGAAAAGATCAACACTACTCGGATGTAAGCACCCGTGTATAACACAATAGGCAAAATTACGCTTGCTAACCTTTCCACATCACAGGCTTCACATTAAATAAACATTTTTTCAAATACTCACCATGATCTGAGACCGTTTAAATATTTTGTTACTCTGAAAATATGGCAGTATGAAGCTAAACCTTTAGCTTGACGGCTAAAGCAATGCTAAGATTTACACGGAAACGATCAGCGGACATCGTTAAAGTACTATTGGTCTACATTCTTCTTCTATGGTAGCAGCCTGGGCAGAGTAACAGCCAACTTTAAACTGCGCCATCTGTTGGCACCAATTACAGTAGAAAACATGATTGCGACAACACGTTTTTTGGGGAAAATAACAGAGATTGAAACTTTACTGATAATTTGTCCAAGTTGAAAAATGCCCTCCTCCAAAAATATCACGTGACAACCTCATTGCCTTACAGAATTATGACGTCACACACGTAGAATCTTACCACCATTCTTTCCTTTGATCCAAAAACCTATAAATAGGGGTGAAGAGCAACGACTTTTAGTCCGTTTCTCGCAGCCTTGATGTGTGCAGCATTGAACCGTTCGCCAGAAAAGCCTTTTGAAATATTTGGATCCTTTGCAATTGTAACTGTATCCAGACCCAACATGTCTCAAAAAAATCCAAAGGGACAAGAAGTTGACCCATACGCTCTTCCTTGGGATGAGCCACTAGACTCTTCCCTTTCCTCTCTTCCCTGGTGTGACCAAGTGGAACTAGAGGAAAAGCGTTTGGAAGAACTGGAGGATGAAGCGCTCAGAAACGCAGAGAAGATTAAGTTCTTGATGGAGGAAAATGAGCAAAAGAGCGCTCAACTAAAAAAGTTGTCATTCCAGCTTCAAGAAAAGGAAGCTATTATTGAGGGGAAACAACAGGATCTCCATGACATGGACAAAAAGAACCAGGAGCTCCAAGGAAAACTTGATGAAGCCCTGCAACAAAATAAAAAACTTGTCCAAGAGAAGAAACAAGACGGCATGAAGAAGAGAGGGCTGCACAGCAATCTCCAAGAAATGGAGCTAATGTACAGTGTAGACAAAAAAAGGCTTGATCGCACAGCGCAAGCAAATGAGAAGCTCCTCCAAGAGAAAAGGCAACAGGAGTTAAAAGAAAAAGAAATGCATTCCAAGCTTCAGAGCATCAAGCAACACAACGAAAGCTTGCAAGGAAAGCTTGATCAAGCTCTGCGGCAAAATAGAAAACTCCTCCAGGAGAAGATGAAAGACAGCACGAAGAAGAGAGGGCTGCACTCCAATCTCCGAGACATGGAGCTAATGTACAATGTTGACAAAAAAAGGCTTGATCGCACAGAGCAAGCAAATGAGAAGCTTCTCCAAGAGAAAAGGGAACAAGAAATCAAACAAAAAGAAATGGATTCCAATCTGCAGAGCATCAAGCAACAAAATGAAAGCTTGCAAGGAAAGCTTGATGAAGCTCTGCGACAAAATAAAGAAATCCTTCAAGAGAAAGAGCAGCTGGACAGAAAGCAGGGAGACATGGAGTGCCAACTCCAGCTCATGGAGGGAAACAACAGGATGCTGCAGGTAAAGTTCGAAGAGACACTGCACAAATATCAAGACCTGCTTCAAGAGAGAGAACAGCTGGTCAATAAGCAGAGAGAAGAAAAACTTCTTCTCCAGGAGTTTGAGAAACAGGAGGCAACATCTAAAGTGCTGAAAGAAAGGTTGGAAGAAAAACAAGCTGAAATAGAAGAAGTGGAGAAAAAATGCAACAAGCTGCAGAAGCAAAACACCGAAACAATCGAGGAGCTGAAAATCCTCATCCTCGAGAAAAAGGTGCTCGTGGAAGAGCAGCTGAAGAAAAAGAAAAAACGCTTCTGCTTCTTCTGGAGGAGGAACACTCCTTCTTTCAGTACTGCCAATGTCACCTCTTCCTCTCCCACCTCTGTTCCAGCTTAATCCCCCCCCCCCCTTAACTACTAACACCTCTCCCATCTCCCTCCCGTTTTTTCACAGTCACCCCCCAACCAGTCCCGACAGTTGACTGCCCCCTCTAGAGCCTGGTTCTGTCATAGGTTTCTTCCTTTAAAGGGAGTTTTTCCTATCCACTGTCGCCTAGTGCTTGCTCAGAGGGGATTGTTGGGGTTTTCTCTCCTCTCTCCCTTTACTTTCCATCCCACCCACCCCCACCTTTTCTTTTTTCTTAATAATTGAACAATAAAAACAATTGGTCACTAATTAAATGTGTCAAATCAATGTCTTTATTCAAGAATACAAGAAATGGGTAATAGCTGCATGTGTGTTTGTGTGTGTGCATAATATGCATACTTTACGTGTTGGATCCAAATCCCACAAGGAATTAAATAAAACAAGAAGACAAACAAAAACAAATATTTCTCTCCCTTCCCAGGTCAGGAATCAGGATGAGGAAGAAATGAGGTCAGATCAGTGCAGGTTTTTGCACTACTGACATAAAGTTTCTGCTGATTAAAAAAAAGTATGTTGATATTTCTGAAATACATTTGCAAACAAATAACTTTGACAACTTGTGTTTTTTCATAAAAGAAAAAAGAAAAATCAGAGAGCAGAGCTGGTAAAACAGCTTAGCTCCGCAGGTTACAGGAGATCAGATGCCAAATACTTTTCATGACAGTCTTCGTTATTGCATAAATCTCCCCTTTTATCATTGATCAGTAAATCACTGCATATACATTCATCTAACCGTTATAATTTCATGAGTAAAGACTCTCAGATGACTGAATGGCGGTTTTAGTAAATGTTGAACTTTATTGTGATTTCTATTTTTAGAATCAATTGCACACATTTTGATTTCGTTTTGCAAGCTGCTGATTTCACACAGATCCACTGCCCAAACGTGCCTTTGAGTTTTTCATCATTTAACAAGAATAGGCTCAGGCAATCATTGTGGAATTAGGCTTTGGGAAGGTCTGGGGACAGGTATGATGGTGGTGGTTTTAAAGCACTGTGGCACAACAGCTTGACTCAGGGAGATGTTAAAGATGCCCGCTAGGACATCAGTCAGCTGGTCAGCACGGGCTCCGAGCACGCGTCCAGGTATATTGTCTGGTCCAGCAGCTTTGTGTGGGTTGACTTTAGTGAGAGTCCTTCTCACACTGGCCGTGGACAGGGACAGCACTTGGTTGTCTGGCAAGCGGGTGGCCCTCTATAGTCCGTCTTGCGTCCCATTTAAGCAAGTGCGTGTTCACACTGCCCCTGGATGTCCTGGCCTCTGAGGTTAAGGTGTACGGCTCCTGGTTGTCAACTGACCAATTTATCATGGCAAAGCCTGTGGTGGACAAAAGATAAGAGGCTGATTATAAAAATGATCCATGCACGCCTTATGACCTACAGCATGTACAGTTAACACAGCTAAATGGCTGTGAAATTGTAAAATTACTTTTGAAATAAAGCTATTCAAAGTCAATTAACTGTGACTATAATAATAGCAATGTTAGCCAGCAAACAAAACGTTAGCACTAATTAAAATAAGCTGCTAGGTGATGTTACTGTTTCAAGTTCTCTCATTGTTTGACATGTAGGGCAGATATTTTGGTGACACTGAGATCAGCCAGACACTAAACAGCAGTGTAATATCAACGCTAGATTAGATGTTTTCTAATCCGATAAAATGACATTATTCCTGTTTATAGAAGATGTTTGTCGTCTGTTTGTTTGACTGACAGGAACAGGAAATAGTGGTTGGAAATTACTGTTGGTGTTACATGAGGGTAAAGAAGGGCTTTAAGCACCTGGGTAAAAACTGGACCCATGATGAAACACTACAACAAGTACAACATATTCTTCAGTTTTAATATGTGACCATACTGTGCAGACTGCTGATGAGTTACACGGTTACATTTCATTAATCATTGTTAAACTAAAGTGGTAAGCAGTTACTTTATCCTTTCACTTAAAATTTCCAGGAAAAACACTACCTTGGCTACTTTTGTGCTTACATTTGATCTATGCTGGGTCACTACTTTTGCACTATAATGCTGCTGCTGACACCTTGGTTCACACTGACAACTAGAAAAAAGCTGATAGGAAAAGAAGGATGGAAAATGCCTGGAATTTAGTTACACTTGCAAATACTGCTGCCTCCAAACTGCAAGCATCAATAAAATGTTACAGTATTGTTTTCTATATCTGTGCATATATCCTTATTGGTAGTTTTCTCGAAATAGAAGCTCTTCATTTAAAAAAAAACACCTCTGATAACATTGCTGAAGCTAGCGCCCACCCCTACTGCGCATACTGCAAATATAAAACTGATATATACTTACATCATGAAGCAGTTGATGTCTGGTTTCCGACAAATACAGTAAAGAGGTGCGTTCTCCCCCTCCATACCAGTGTTCTCAGGCACTGGTACATGGTCAGTGTCAGACACTTCACTGTCCTACAACATACCACATAGGACCACATTAGAAATGACATGTATGTAGACATGCTAATTATACCTGGCTAAATGGATGCAGTAACAAAATGTTACTAACTACTCTAGTTATTAGTTTCCAGATGTGTGCAGTTGCTCCAGTCTTACTGACAGTATACTGTTTCAAACACCAGTGCCAACATTTTATTTTTTAAATCTTAGTATGATTCTGCACCAAGACTTGTGGCCTGTTGCTCGGTAACTTATTGTCTGACTACATTAACTACAGTTCATAAACATCATTCATTTTCTCCTACTTATTTTATTCAGGTTGTATTTCAGCTGTCATAGGGCAAAAGTACACCCTGGACAGGTCGCCAGTCTGTTGGAGGGTTATTAGAGAGACTCAGACAACCACTCACACCAACAGCCAACTAACCTAACCCCGCGCATGTCTTTGGAGTTCAACACCAGTCTGGCCGAATCACAGATAAGCAGGGTGTCTGTGCTGCAGAGCACAGCTGTGTCAGAGACTCTCGACATCAATGTAGCGTTAAGGATGCGGAGCGATGGGTGCACTAACACAATGTAAATATTAAAGTTCTCGCCATTGTCAATATGCTGTTGCGCTCTTGTTCGTATTATTGCAACCATATCTCGAGTCTAGCTTACCCTAAAAGTTTGGAGAGAATTGGTCTGTTAAGAAACGCAATCGATTGTTTGGGACTGCTCTAGCCATCACGTCGCATAAACAACTCTACTTCCGGTGGGAAAACTAATTAAGGGTAAAGTCGCACTAATAACACCTACCACTCACGTTCATAAGCATACACTATGATCACTTCCACGCAGTAACGTTGTAATAAATATAATCCCCGGTAAAGTCAATTAGCGAACACTACTGGCATGTAATGCCAATGGCGACCATTTCACAAACTGTAGAAAATGCTCAAAATGTTGTCGGCACCAAAAGTGAAGGGCTGACAGTTGTGTTTATATACGAACCGTAAGCGCTAATGTTGGTTAGCATCAGCTAAAGCGAGGAAGTTTGACACTTGCAGAGGCAGTGAACGCAGAGAGAGCTTAAAAACGCATTGTGTTTTTGTTTTTTGCATTAAGACGTTGCACACAAAATTACAGCTATAACGGTGACTTAGCTGCTCGTTGGATAAACCCATGGACCTTAGAAAAGATCAACACTACTCGGATGTAAGCACCCGTGTATAACACAATAGGCAAAATTACGCTTGCTAACCTTTCCACATCACAGGCTTCACATTAAATAAACATTTTTTCAAATACTCACCATGATCTGAGACCGTTTAAATATTTTGTTACTCTGAAAATATGGCAGTATGAAGCTAAACCTTTAGCTTGACGGCTAAAGCAATGCTAAGATTTACACGGAAACGATCAGCGGACATCGTTAAAGTACTATTGGTCTACATTCTTCTTCTATGGTAGCAGCCTGGGCAGAGTAACAGCCAACTTTAAACTGCGCCATCTGTTGGCACCAATTACAGTAGAAAACATGATTGCGACAACACGTTTTTTGGGGAAAATAACAGAGATTGAAACTTTACTGATAATTTGTCCAAGTTGAAAAATGCCCTCCTCCAAAAATATCACGTGACAACCTCATTGCCTTACAGAATTATGACGTCACACACGTAGAATCTTACCACCATTCTTTCCTTTGATCCAAAAACCTATAAATAGGGGTGAAGAGCAACGACTTTTAGTCCGTTTCTCGCAGCCTTGATGTGTGCAGCATTGAACCGTTCGCCAGAAAAGCCTTTTGAAATATTTGGATCCTTTGCAATTGTAACTGTATCCAGACCCAACATGTCTCAAAAAAATCCAAAGGGACAAGAAGTTGACCCATACGCTCTTCCTTGGGATGAGCCACTAGACTCTTCCCTTTCCTCTCTTCCCTGGTGTGACCAAGTGGAACTAGAGGAAAAGCGTTTGGAAGAACTGGAGGATGAAGCGCTCAGAAACGCAGAGAAGATTAAGTTCTTGATGGAGGAAAATGAGCAAAAGAGCGCTCAACTAAAAAAGTTGTCATTCCAGCTTCAAGAAAAGGAAGCTATTATTGAGGGGAAACAACAGGATCTCCATGACATGGACAAAAAGAACCAGGAGCTCCAAGGAAAACTTGATGAAGCCCTGCAACAAAATAAAAAACTTGTCCAAGAGAAGAAACAAGACGGCATGAAGAAGAGAGGGCTGCACAGCAATCTCCAAGAAATGGAGCTAATGTACAGTGTAGACAAAAAAAGGCTTGATCGCACAGCGCAAGCAAATGAGAAGCTCCTCCAAGAGAAAAGGCAACAGGAGTTAAAAGAAAAAGAAATGCATTCCAAGCTTCAGAGCATCAAGCAACACAACGAAAGCTTGCAAGGAAAGCTTGATCAAGCTCTGCGGCAAAATAGAAAACTCCTCCAGGAGAAGATGAAAGACAGCACGAAGAAGAGAGGGCTGCACTCCAATCTCCGAGACATGGAGCTAATGTACAATGTTGACAAAAAAAGGCTTGATCGCACAGAGCAAGCAAATGAGAAGCTTCTCCAAGAGAAAAGGGAACAAGAAATCAAACAAAAAGAAATGGATTCCAATCTGCAGAGCATCAAGCAACAAAATGAAAGCTTGCAAGGAAAGCTTGATGAAGCTCTGCGACAAAATAAAGAAATCCTTCAAGAGAAAGAGCAGCTGGACAGAAAGCAGGGAGACATGGAGTGCCAACTCCAGCTCATGGAGGGAAACAACAGGATGCTGCAGGTAAAGTTCGAAGAGACACTGCACAAATATCAAGACCTGCTTCAAGAGAGAGAACAGCTGGTCAATAAGCAGAGAGAAGAAAAACTTCTTCTCCAGGAGTTTGAGAAACAGGAGGCAACATCTAAAGTGCTGAAAGAAAGGTTGGAAGAAAAACAAGCTGAAATAGAAGAAGTGGAGAAAAAATGCAACAAGCTGCAGAAGCAAAACACCGAAACAATCGAGGAGCTGAAAATCCTCATCCTCGAGAAAAAGGTGCTCGTGGAAGAGCAGCTGAAGAAAAAGAAAAAACGCTTCTGCTTCTTCTGGAGGAGGAACACTCCTTCTTTCAGTACTGCCAATGTCACCTCTTCCTCTCCCACCTCTGTTCCAGCTTAATCCCCCCCCCCCCTTAACTACTAACACCTCTCCCATCTCCCTCCCGTTTTTTCACAGTCACCCCCCAACCAGTCCCGACAGTTGACTGCCCCCTCTAGAGCCTGGTTCTGTCATAGGTTTCTTCCTTTAAAGGGAGTTTTTCCTATCCACTGTCGCCTAGTGCTTGCTCAGAGGGGATTGTTGGGGTTTTCTCTCCTCTCTCCCTTTACTTTCCATCCCACCCACCCCCACCTTTTCTTTTTTCTTAATAATTGAACAATAAAAACAATTGGTCACTAATTAAATGTGTCAAATCAATGTCTTTATTCAAGAATACAAGAAATGGGTAATAGCTGCATGTGTGTTTGTGTGTGTGCATAATATGCATACTTTACGTGTTGGATCCAAATCCCACAAGGAATTAAATAAAACAAGAAGACAAACAAAAACAAATATTTCTCTCCCTTCCCAGGTCAGGAATCAGGATGAGGAAGAAATGAGGTCAGATCAGTGCAGGTTTTTGCACTACTGACATAAAGTTTCTGCTGATTAAAAAAAAGTATGTTGATATTTCTGAAATACATTTGCAAACAAATAACTTTGACAACTTGTGTTTTTTCATAAAAGAAAAAAGAAAAATCAGAGAGCAGAGCTGGTAAAACAGCTTAGCTCCGCAGGTTACAGGAGATCAGATGCCAAATACTTTTCATGACAGTCTTCGTTATTGCATAAATCTCCCCTTTTATCATTGATCAGTAAATCACTGCATATACATTCATCTAACCGTTATAATTTCATGAGTAAAGACTCTCAGATGACTGAATGGCGGTTTTAGTAAATGTTGAACTTTATTGTGATTTCTATTTTTAGAATCAATTGCACACATTTTGATTTCGTTTTGCAAGCTGCTGATTTCACACAGATCCACTGCCCAAACGTGCCTTTGAGTTTTTCATCATTTAACAAGAATAGGCTCAGGCAATCATTGTGGAATTAGGCTTTGGGAAGGTCTGGGGACAGGTATGATGGTGGTGGTTTTAAAGCACTGTGGCACAACAGCTTGACTCAGGGAGATGTTAAAGATGCCCGCTAGGACATCAGTCAGCTGGTCAGCACGGGCTCCGAGCACGCGTCCAGGTATATTGTCTGGTCCAGCAGCTTTGTGTGGGTTGACTTTAGTGAGAGTCCTTCTCACACTGGCCGTGGACAGGGACAGCACTTGGTTGTCTGGCAAGCGGGTGGCCCTCTATAGTCCGTCTTGCGTCCCATTTAAGCAAGTGCGTGTTCACACTGCCCCTGGATGTCCTGGCCTCTGAGGTTAAGGTGTACGGCTCCTGGTTGTCAACTGACCAATTTATCATGGCAAAGCCTGTGGTGGACAAAAGATAAGAGGCTGATTATAAAAATGATCCATGCACGCCTTATGACCTACAGCATGTACAGTTAACACAGCTAAATGGCTGTGAAATTGTAAAATTACTTTTGAAATAAAGCTATTCAAAGTCAATTAACTGTGACTATAATAATAGCAATGTTAGCCAGCAAACAAAACGTTAGCACTAATTAAAATAAGCTGCTAGGTGATGTTACTGTTTCAAGTTCTCTCATTGTTTGACATGTAGGGCAGATATTTTGGTGACACTGAGATCAGCCAGACACTAAACAGCAGTGTAATATCAACGCTAGATTAGATGTTTTCTAATCCGATAAAATGACATTATTCCTGTTTATAGAAGATGTTTGTCGTCTGTTTGTTTGACTGACAGGAACAGGAAATAGTGGTTGGAAATTACTGTTGGTGTTACATGAGGGTAAAGAAGGGCTTTAAGCACCTGGGTAAAAACTGGACCCATGATGAAACACTACAACAAGTACAACATATTCTTCAGTTTTAATATGTGACCATACTGTGCAGACTGCTGATGAGTTACACGGTTACATTTCATTAATCATTGTTAAACTAAAGTGGTAAGCAGTTACTTTATCCTTTCACTTAAAATTTCCAGGAAAAACACTACCTTGGCTACTTTTGTGCTTACATTTGATCTATGCTGGGTCACTACTTTTGCACTATAATGCTGCTGCTGACACCTTGGTTCACACTGACAACTAGAAAAAAGCTGATAGGAAAAGAAGGATGGAAAATGCCTGGAATTTAGTTACACTTGCAAATACTGCTGCCTCCAAACTGCAAGCATCAATAAAATGTTACAGTATTGTTTTCTATATCTGTGCATATATCCTTATTGGTAGTTTTCTCGAAATAGAAGCTCTTCATTTAAAAAAAAAAACCTCTGATAACATTGCTGAAGCTAGCGCCCACCCCTACTGCGCATACTGCAAATATAAAACTGATATATACTTACATCATGAAGCAGTTGATGTCTGGTTTCCGACAAATACAGTAAAGAGGTGCGTTCTCCCCCTCCATACCAGTGTTCTCAGGCACTGGTACATGGTCAGTGTCAGACACTTCACTGTCCTACAACATACCACATAGGACCACATTAGAAATGACATGTATGTAGACATGCTAATTATACCTGGCTAAATGGATGCAGTAACAAAATGTTACTAACTACTCTAGTTATTAGTTTCCAGATGTGTGCAGTTGCTCCAGTCTTACTGACAGTATACTGTTTCAAACACCAGTGCCAACATTTTATTTTTTAAATCTTAGTATGATTCTGCACCAAGACTTGTGGCCTGTTGCTCGGTAACTTATTGTCTGACTACATTAACTACAGTTCATAAACATCATTCATTTTCTCCTACTTATTTTATTCAGGTTGTATTTCAGCTGTCATAGGGCAAAAGTACACCCTGGACAGGTCGCCAGTCTGTTGGAGGGTTATTAGAGAGACTCAGACAACCACTCACACCAACAGCCAACTAACCTAACCCCGCGCATGTCTTTGGAGTTCAACACCAGTCTGGCCGAATCACAGATAAGCAGGGTGTCTGTGCTGCAGAGCACAGCTGTGTCAGAGACTCTCGACATCAATGTAGCGTTAAGGATGCGGAGCGATGGGTGCACTAACACAATGTAAATATTAAAGTTCTCGCCATTGTCAATATGCTGTTGCGCTCTTGTTCGTATTATTGCAACCATATCTCGAGTCTAGCTTACCCTAAAAGTTTGGAGAGAATTGGTCTGTTAAGAAACGCGATCGATTGTTTGGGACTGCTCTAGCCATCACGTCGCATAAACAACTCTACTTCCGGTGGGAAAACTAATTAAGGGTAAAGTCGCACTAATAACACCTACCACTCACGTTCATAAGCATACACTATGATCACTTCCACGCAGTAACGTTGTAATAAATATAATCCCCGGTAAAGTCAATTAGCGAACACTACTGGCATGTAATGCCAATGGCGACCATTTCACAAACTGTAGAAAATGCTCAAAATGTTGTCGGCACCAAAAGTGAAGGGCTGACAGTTGTGTTTATATACGAACCGTAAGCGCTAATGTTGGTTAGCATCAGCTAAAGCGAGGAAGTTTGACACTTGCAGAGGCAGTGAACGCAGAGAGAGCTTAAAAACGCATTGTGTTTTTGTTTTTGTTTTTTGCATTAAGACGTTGCACACAAAATTACAGCTATAACGGTGACTTAGCTGCTCGTTGGATAAACCCATGGACCTTAGAAAAGATCAACACTACTCGGATGTAAGCACCCGTGTATAACACAATAGGCAAAATTACGCTTGCTAACCTTTCCACATCACAGGCTTCACATTAAATAAACATTTTTTCAAATACTCACCATGATCTGAGACCGTTTAAATATTTTGTTACTCTGAAAATATGGCAGTATGAAGCTAAACCTTTAGCTTGACGGCTAAAGCAATGCTAAGATTTACACGGAAACGATCAGCGGACATCGTTAAAGTACTATTGGTCTACATTCTTCTTCTATGGTAGCAGCCTGGGCAGAGTAACAGCCAACTTTAAACTGCGCCATCTGTTGGCACCAATTACAGTAGAAAACATGATTGCGACAACACGTTTTTTGGGGAAAATAACAGAGATTGAAACTTTACTGATAATTTGTCCAAGTTGAAAAATGCCCTCCTCCAAAAATATCACGTGACAACCTCATTGCCTTACAGAATTATGACGTCACACACGTAGAATCTTACCACCATTCTTTCCTTTGATCCAAAAACCTATAAATAGGGGTGAAGAGCAACGACTTTTAGTCCGTTTCTCGCAGCCTTGATGTGTGCAGCATTGAACCGTTCGCCAGAAAAGCCTTTTGAAATATTTGGATCCTTTGCAATTGTAACTGTATCCAGACCCAACATGTCTCAAAAAAATCCAAAGGGACAAGAAGTTGACCCATACGCTCTTCCTTGGGATGAGCCACTAGACTCTTCCCTTTCCTCTCTTCCCTGGTGTGACCAAGTGGAACTAGAGGAAAAGCGTTTGGAAGAACTGGAGGATGAAGCGCTCAGAAACGCAGAGAAGATTAAGTTCTTGATGGAGGAAAATGAGCAAAAGAGCGCTCAACTAAAAAAGTTGTCATTCCAGCTTCAAGAAAAGGAAGCTATTATTGAGGGGAAACAACAGGATCTCCATGACATGGACAAAAAGAACCAGGAGCTCCAAGGAAAACTTGATGAAGCCCTGCAACAAAATAAAAAACTTGTCCAAGAGAAGAAACAAGACGGCATGAAGAAGAGAGGGCTGCACAGCAATCTCCAAGAAATGGAGCTAATGTACAGTGTAGACAAAAAAAGGCTTGATCGCACAGCGCAAGCAAATGAGAAGCTCCTCCAAGAGAAAAGGCAACAGGAGTTAAAAGAAAAAGAAATGCATTCCAAGCTTCAGAGCATCAAGCAACACAACGAAAGCTTGCAAGGAAAGCTTGATCAAGCTCTGCGGCAAAATAGAAAACTCCTCCAGGAGAAGATGAAAGACAGCACGAAGAAGAGAGGGCTGCACTCCAATCTCCGAGACATGGAGCTAATGTACAATGTTGACAAAAAAAGGCTTGATCGCACAGAGCAAGCAAATGAGAAGCTTCTCCAAGAGAAAAGGGAACAAGAAATCAAACAAAAAGAAATGGATTCCAATCTGCAGAGCATCAAGCAACAAAATGAAAGCTTGCAAGGAAAGCTTGATGAAGCTCTGCGACAAAATAAAGAAATCCTTCAAGAGAAAGAGCAGCTGGACAGAAAGCAGGGAGACATGGAGTGCCAACTCCAGCTCATGGAGGGAAACAACAGGATGCTGCAGGTAAAGTTCGAAGAGACACTGCACAAATATCAAGACCTGCTTCAAGAGAGAGAACAGCTGGTCAATAAGCAGAGAGAAGAAAAACTTCTTCTCCAGGAGTTTGAGAAACAGGAGGCAACATCTAAAGTGCTGAAAGAAAGGTTGGAAGAAAAACAAGCTGAAATAGAAGAAGTGGAGAAAAAATGCAACAAGCTGCAGAAGCAAAACACCGAAACAATCGAGGAGCTGAAAATCCTCATCCTCGAGAAAAAGGTGCTCGTGGAAGAGCAGCTGAAGAAAAAGAAAAAACGCTTCTGCTTCTTCTGGAGGAGGAACACTCCTGCTTTCAGTACTGCCAATGTCACCTCTTCCTCTCCCACCTCTGTTCCAGCTTAATCCCCCCCCCCCCCTTAACTACTAACACCTCTCCCATCTCCCTCCCGTTTTTTCACAGTCACCCCCCAACCAGTCCCGACAGTTGACTGCCCCCTCTAGAGCCTGGTTCTGTCATAGGTTTCTTCCTTTAAAGGGAGTTTTTCCTATCCACTGTCGCCTAGTGCTTGCTCAGAGGGGATTGTTGGGGTTTTCTCTCCTCTCTCCCTTTACTTTCCATCCCACCCACCCCCACCTTTTCTTTTTTCTTAATAATTGAACAATAAAAACAATTGGTCACTAATTAAATGTGTCAAATCAATGTCTTTATTCAAGAATACAAGAAATGGGTAATAGCTGCATGTGTGTTTGTGTGTGTGCATAATATGCATACTTTACGTGTTGGATCCAAATCCCACAAGGAATTAAATAAAACAAGAAGACAAACAAAAACAAATATTTCTCTCCCTTCCCAGGTCAGGAATCAGGATGAGGAAGAAATGAGGTCAGATCAGTGCAGGTTTTTGCACTACTGACATAAAGTTTCTGCTGATTAAAAAAAAGTATGTTGATATTTCTGAAATACATTTGCAAACAAATAACTTTGACAACTTGTGTTTTTTCATAAAAGAAAAAAGAAAAATCAGAGAGCAGAGCTGGTAAAACAGCTTAGCTCCGCAGGTTACAGGAGATCAGATGCCAAATACTTTTCATGACAGTCTTCGTTATTGCATAAATCTCCCCTTTTATCATTGATCAGTAAATCACTGCATATACATTCATCTAACCGTTATAATTTCATGAGTAAAGACTCTCAGATGACTGAATGGCGGTTTTAGTAAATGTTGAACTTTATTGTGATTTCTATTTTTAGAATCAATTGCACACATTTTGATTTCGTTTTGCAAGCTGCTGATTTCACACAGATCCACTGCCCAAACGTGCCTTTGAGTTTTTCATCATTTAACAAGAATAGGCTCAGGCAATCATTGTGGAATTAGGCTTTGGGAAGGTCTGGGGACAGGTATGATGGTGGTGGTTTTAAAGCACTGTGGCACAACAGCTTGACTCAGGGAGATGTTAAAGATGCCCGCTAGGACATCAGTCAGCTGGTCAGCACGGGCTCCGAGCACGCGTCCAGGTATATTGTCTGGTCCAGCAGCTTTGTGTGGGTTGACTTTAGTGAGAGTCCTTCTCACACTGGCCGTGGACAGGGACAGCACTTGGTTGTCTGGCAAGCGGGTGGCCCTCTATAGTCCGTCTTGCGTCCCATTTAAGCAAGTGCGTGTTCACACTGCCCCTGGATGTCCTGGCCTCTGAGGTTAAGGTGTACGGCTCCTGGTTGTCAACTGACCAATTTATCATGGCAAAGCCTGTGGTGGACAAAAGATAAGAGGCTGATTATAAAAATGATCCATGCACGCCTTATGACCTACAGCATGTACAGTTAACACAGCTAAATGGCTGTGAAATTGTAAAATTACTTTTGAAATAAAGCTATTCAAAGTCAATTAACTGTGACTATAATAATAGCAATGTTAGCCAGCAAACAAAACGTTAGCACTAATTAAAATAAGCTGCTAGGTGATGTTACTGTTTCAAGTTCTCTCATTGTTTGACATGTAGGGCAGATATTTTGGTGACACTGAGATCAGCCAGACACTAAACAGCAGTGTAATATCAACGCTAGATTAGATGTTTTCTAATCCGATAAAATGACATTATTCCTGTTTATAGAAGATGTTTGTCGTCTGTTTGTTTGACTGACAGGAACAGGAAATAGTGGTTGGAAATTACTGTTGGTGTTACATGAGGGTAAAGAAGGGCTTTAAGCACCTGGGTAAAAACTGGACCCATGATGAAACACTACAACAAGTACAACATATTCTTCAGTTTTAATATGTGACCATACTGTGCAGACTGCTGATGAGTTACACGGTTACATTTCATTAATCATTGTTAAACTAAAGTGGTAAGCAGTTACTTTATCCTTTCACTTAAAATTTCCAGGAAAAACACTACCTTGGCTACTTTTGTGCTTACATTTGATCTATGCTGGGTCACTACTTTTGCACTATAATGCTGCTGCTGACACCTTGGTTCACACTGACAACTAGAAAAAAGCTGATAGGAAAAGAAGGATGGAAAATGCCTGGAATTTAGTTACACTTGCAAATACTGCTGCCTCCAAACTGCAAGCATCAATAAAATGTTACAGTATTGTTTTCTATATCTGTGCATATATCCTTATTGGTAGTTTTCTCGAAATAGAAGCTCTTCATTTAAAAAAAAAAACCTCTGATAACATTGCTGAAGCTAGCGCCCACCCCTACTGCGCATACTGCAAATATAAAACTGATATATACTTACATCATGAAGCAGTTGATGTCTGGTTTCCGACAAATACAGTAAAGAGGTGCGTTCTCCCCCTCCATACCAGTGTTCTCAGGCACTGGTACATGGTCAGTGTCAGACACTTCACTGTCCTACAACATACCACATAGGACCACATTAGAAATGACATGTATGTAGACATGCTAATTATACCTGGCTAAATGGATGCAGTAACAAAATGTTACTAACTACTCTAGTTATTAGTTTCCAGATGTGTGCAGTTGCTCCAGTCTTACTGACAGTATACTGTTTCAAACACCAGTGCCAACATTTTATTTTTTAAATCTTAGTATGATTCTGCACCAAGACTTGTGGCCTGTTGCTCGGTAACTTATTGTCTGACTACATTAACTACAGTTCATAAACATCATTCATTTTCTCCTACTTATTTTATTCAGGTTGTATTTCAGCTGTCATAGGGCAAAAGTACACCCTGGACAGGTCGCCAGTCTGTTGGAGGGTTATTAGAGAGACTCAGACAACCACTCACACCAACAGCCAACTAACCTAACCCCGCGCATGTCTTTGGAGTTCAACACCAGTCTGGCCGAATCACAGATAAGCAGGGTGTCTGTGCTGCAGAGCACAGCTGTGTCAGAGACTCTCGACATCAATGTAGCGTTAAGGATGCGGAGCGATGGGTGCACTAACACAATGTAAATATTAAAGTTCTCGCCATTGTCAATATGCTGTTGCGCTCTTGTTCGTATTATTGCAACCATATCTCGAGTCTAGCTTACCCTAAAAGTTTGGAGAGAATTGGTCTGTTAAGAAACGCAATCGATTGTTTGGGACTGCTCTAGCCATCACGTCGCATAAACAACTCTACTTCCGGTGGGAAAACTAATTAAGGGTAAAGTCGCACTAATAACACCTACCACTCACGTTCATAAGCATACACTATGATCACTTCCACGCAGTAACGTTGTAATAAATATAATCCCCGGTAAAGTCAATTAGCGAACACTACTGGCATGTAATGCCAATGGCGACCATTTCACAAACTGTAGAAAATGCTCAAAATGTTGTCGGCACCAAAAGTGAAGGGCTGACAGTTGTGTTTATATACGAACCGTAAGCGCTAATGTTGGTTAGCATCAGCTAAAGCGAGGAAGTTTGACACTTGCAGAGGCAGTGAACGCAGAGAGAGCTTAAAAACGCATTGTGTTTTTGTTTTTGTTTTTTTGCATTAAGACGTTGCACACAAAATTACAGATATAACGGTGACTTAGCTGCTCGTTGGATAAACCCATGGACCTTAGAAAAGATCAACACTACTCGGATGTAAGCACCCGTGTATAACACAATAGGCAAAATTACGCTTGCTAACCTTTCCACATCACAGGCTTCACATTAAATAAACATTTTTTCAAATACTCACCATGATCTGAGACCGTTTAAATATTTTGTTACTCTGAAAATATGGCAGTATGAAGCTAAACCTTTAGCTTGACGGCTAAAGCAATGCTAAGATTTACACGGAAACGATCAGCGGACATCGTTAAAGTACTATTGGTCTACATTCTTCTTCTATGGTAGCAGCCTGGGCAGAGTAACAGCCAACTTTAAACTGCGCCATCTGTTGGCACCAATTACAGTAGAAAACATGATTGCGACAACACGTTTTTTGGGGAAAATAACAGAGATTGAAACTTTACTGATAATTTGTCCAAGTTGAAAAATGCCCTCCTCCAAAAATATCACGTGACAACCTCATTGCCTTACAGAATTATGACGTCACACACGTAGAATCTTACCACCATTCTTTCCTTTGATCCAAAAACCTATAAATAGGGGTGAAGAGCAACGACTTTTAGTCCGTTTCTCGCAGCCTTGATGTGTGCAGCATTGAACCGTTCGCCAGAAAAGCCTTTTGAAATATTTGGATCCTTTGCAATTGTAACTGTATCCAGACCCAACATGTCTCAAAAAAATCCAAAGGGACAAGAAGTTGACCCATACGCTCTTCCTTGGGATGAGCCACTAGACTCTTCCCTTTCCTCTCTTCCCTGGTGTGACCAAGTGGAACTAGAGGAAAAGCGTTTGGAAGAACTGGAGGATGAAGCGCTCAGAAACGCAGAGAAGATTAAGTTCTTGATGGAGGAAAATGAGCAAAAGAGCGCTCAACTAAAAAAGTTGTCATTCCAGCTTCAAGAAAAGGAAGCTATTATTGAGGGGAAACAACAGGATCTCCATGACATGGACAAAAAGAACCAGGAGCTCCAAGGAAAACTTGATGAAGCCCTGCAACAAAATAAAAAACTTGTCCAAGAGAAGAAACAAGACGGCATGAAGAAGAGAGGGCTGCACAGCAATCTCCAAGAAATGGAGCTAATGTACAGTGTAGACAAAAAAAGGCTTGATCGCACAGCGCAAGCAAATGAGAAGCTCCTCCAAGAGAAAAGGCAACAGGAGTTAAAAGAAAAAGAAATGCATTCCAAGCTTCAGAGCATCAAGCAACACAACGAAAGCTTGCAAGGAAAGCTTGATCAAGCTCTGCGGCAAAATAGAAAACTCCTCCAGGAGAAGATGAAAGACAGCACGAAGAAGAGAGGGCTGCACTCCAATCTCCGAGACATGGAGCTAATGTACAATGTTGACAAAAAAAGGCTTGATCGCACAGAGCAAGCAAATGAGAAGCTTCTCCAAGAGAAAAGGGAACAAGAAATCAAACAAAAAGAAATGGATTCCAATCTGCAGAGCATCAAGCAACAAAATGAAAGCTTGCAAGGAAAGCTTGATGAAGCTCTGCGACAAAATAAAGAAATCCTTCAAGAGAAAGAGCAGCTGGACAGAAAGCAGGGAGACATGGAGTGCCAACTCCAGCTCATGGAGGGAAACAACAGGATGCTGCAGGTAAAGTTCGAAGAGACACTGCACAAATATCAAGACCTGCTTCAAGAGAGAGAACAGCTGGTCAGTAAGCAGAGAGAAGAAAAACTTCTTCTCCAGGAGTTTGAGAAACAGGAGGCAACATCTAAAGTGCTGAAAGAAAGGTTGGAAGAAAAACAAGCTGAAATAGAAGAAGTGGAGAAAAAATGCAACAAGCTGCAGAAGCAAAACACCGAAACAATCGAGGAGCTGAAAATCCTCATCCTCGAGAAAAAGGTGCTCGTGGAAGAGCAGCTGAAGAAAAAGAAAAAACGCTTCTGCTTCTTCTGGAGGAGGAACACTCCTTCTTTCAGTACTGCCAATGTCACCTCTTCCTCTCCCACCTCTGTTCCAGCTTAATCCCCCCCCCCCTTAACTACTAACACCTCTCCCATCTCCCTCCCGTTTTTTCACAGTCACCCCCCAACCAGTCCCGACAGTTGACTGCCCCCTCTAGAGCCTGGTTCTGTCATAGGTTTCTTCCTTTAAAGGGAGTTTTTCCTATCCACTGTCGCCTAGTGCTTGCTCAGAGGGGATTGTTGGGGTTTTCTCTCCTCTCTCCCTTTACTTTCCATCCCACCCACCCCCACCTTTTCTTTTTTCTTAATAATTGAACAATAAAAACAATTGGTCACTAATTAAATGTGTCAAATCAATGTCTTTATTCAAGAATACAAGAAATGGGTAATAGCTGCATGTGTGTTTGTGTGTGTGCATAATATGCATACTTTACGTGTTGGATCCAAATCCCACAAGGAATTAAATAAAACAAGAAGACAAACAAAAACAAATATTTCTCTCCCTTCCCAGGTCAGGAATCAGGATGAGGAAGAAATGAGGTCAGATCAGTGCAGGTTTTTGCACTACTGACATAAAGTTTCTGCTGATTAAAAAAAAGTATGTTGATATTTCTGAAATACATTTGCAAACAAATAACTTTGACAACTTGTGTTTTTTCATAAAAGAAAAAAGAAAAATCAGAGAGCAGAGCTGGTAAAACAGCTTAGCTCCGCAGGTTACAGGAGATCAGATGCCAAATACTTTTCATGACAGTCTTCGTTATTGCATAAATCTCCCCTTTTATCATTGATCAGTAAATCACTGCATATACATTCATCTAACCGTTATAATTTCATGAGTAAAGACTCTCAGATGACTGAATGGCGGTTTTAGTAAATGTTGAACTTTATTGTGATTTCTATTTTTAGAATCAATTGCACACATTTTGATTTCGTTTTGCAAGCTGCTGATTTCACACAGATCCACTGCCCAAACGTGCCTTTGAGTTTTTCATCATTTAACAAGAATAGGCTCAGGCAATCATTGTGGAATTAGGCTTTGGGAAGGTCTGGGGACAGGTATGATGGTGGTGGTTTTAAAGCACTGTGGCACAACAGCTTGACTCAGGGAGATGTTAAAGATGCCCGCTAGGACATCAGTCAGCTGGTCAGCACGGGCTCCGAGCACGCGTCCAGGTATATTGTCTGGTCCAGCAGCTTTGTGTGGGTTGACTTTAGTGAGAGTCCTTCTCACACTGGCCGTGGACAGGGACAGCACTTGGTTGTCTGGCAAGCGGGTGGCCCTCTATAGTCCGTCTTGCGTCCCATTTAAGCAAGTGCGTGTTCACACTGCCCCTGGATGTCCTGGCCTCTGAGGTTAAGGTGTACGGCTCCTGGTTGTCAACTGACCAATTTATCATGGCAAAGCCTGTGGTGGACAAAAGATAAGAGGCTGATTATAAAAATGATCCATGCACGCCTTATGACCTACAGCATGTACAGTTAACACAGCTAAATGGCTGTGAAATTGTAAAATTACTTTTGAAATAAAGCTATTCAAAGTCAATTAACTGTGACTATAATAATAGCAATGTTAGCCAGCAAACAAAACGTTAGCACTAATTAAAATAAGCTGCTAGGTGATGTTACTGTTTCAAGTTCTCTCATTGTTTGACATGTAGGGCAGATATTTTGGTGACACTGAGATCAGCCAGACACTAAACAGCAGTGTAATATCAACGCTAGATTAGATGTTTTCTAATCCGATAAAATGACATTATTCCTGTTTATAGAAGATGTTTGTCGTCTGTTTGTTTGACTGACAGGAACAGGAAATAGTGGTTGGAAATTACTGTTGGTGTTACATGAGGGTAAAGAAGGGCTTTAAGCACCTGGGTAAAAACTGGACCCATGATGAAACACTACAACAAGTACAACATATTCTTCAGTTTTAATATGTGACCATACTGTGCAGACTGCTGATGAGTTACACGGTTACATTTCATTAATCATTGTTAAACTAAAGTGGTAAGCAGTTACTTTATCCTTTCACTTAAAATTTCCAGGAAAAACACTACCTTGGCTACTTTTGTGCTTACATTTGATCTATGCTGGGTCACTACTTTTGCACTATAATGCTGCTGCTGACACCTTGGTTCACACTGACAACTAGAAAAAAGCTGATAGGAAAAGAAGGATGGAAAATGCCTGGAATTTAGTTACACTTGCAAATACTGCTGCCTCCAAACTGCAAGCATCAATAAAATGTTACAGTATTGTTTTCTATATCTGTGCATATATCCTTATTGGTAGTTTTCTCGAAATAGAAGCTCTTCATTTAAAAAAAAAAACCTCTGATAACATTGCTGAAGCTAGCGCCCACCCCTACTGCGCATACTGCAAATATAAAACTGATATATACTTACATCATGAAGCAGTTGATGTCTGGTTTCCGACAAATACAGTAAAGAGGTGCGTTCTCCCCCTCCATACCAGTGTTCTCAGGCACTGGTACATGGTCAGTGTCAGACACTTCACTGTCCTACAACATACCACATAGGACCACATTAGAAATGACATGTATGTAGACATGCTAATTATACCTGGCTAAATGGATGCAGTAACAAAATGTTACTAACTACTCTAGTTATTAGTTTCCAGATGTGTGCAGTTGCTCCAGTCTTACTGACAGTATACTGTTTCAAACACCAGTGCCAACATTTTATTTTTTAAATCTTAGTATGATTCTGCACCAAGACTTGTGGCCTGTTGCTCGGTAACTTATTGTCTGACTACATTAACTACAGTTCATAAACATCATTCATTTTCTCCTACTTATTTTATTCAGGTTGTATTTCAGCTGTCATAGGGCAAAAGTACACCCTGGACAGGTCGCCAGTCTGTTGGAGGGTTATTAGAGAGACTCAGACAACCACTCACACCAACAGCCAACTAACCTAACCCCGCGCATGTCTTTGGAGTTCAACACCAGTCTGGCCGAATCACAGATAAGCAGGGTGTCTGTGCTGCAGAGCACAGCTGTGTCAGAGACTCTCGACATCAATGTAGCGTTAAGGATGCGGAGCGATGGGTGCACTAACACAATGTAAATATTAAAGTTCTCGCCATTGTCAATATGCTGTTGCGCTCTTGTTCGTATTATTGCAACCATATCTCGAGTCTAGCTTACCCTAAAAGTTTGGAGAGAATTGGTCTGTTAAGAAACGCAATCGATTGTTTGGGACTGCTCTAGCCATCACGTCGCATAAACAACTCTACTTCCGGTGGGAAAACTAATTAAGGGTAAAGTCGCACTAATAACACCTACCACTCACGTTCATAAGCATACACTATGATCACTTCCACGCAGTAACGTTGTAATAAATATAATCCCCGGTAAAGTCAATTAGCGAACACTACTGGCATGTAATGCCAATGGCGACCATTTCACAAACTGTAGAAAATGCTCAAAATGTTGTCGGCACCAAAAGTGAAGGGCTGACAGTTGTGTTTATATACGAACCGTAAGCGCTAATGTTGGTTAGCATCAGCTAAAGCGAGGAAGTTTGACACTTGCAGAGGCAGTGAACGCAGAGAGAGCTTAAAAACGCATTGTGTTTTTGTTTTGTTTTTTTGCATTAAGACGTTGCACACAAAATTACAGCTATAACGGTGACTTAGCTGCTCGTTGGATAAACCCATGGACCTTAGAAAAGATCAACACTACTCGGATGTAAGCACCCGTGTATAACACAATAGGCAAAATTACGCTTGCTAACCTTTCCACATCACAGGCTTCACATTAAATAAACATTTTTTCAAATACTCACCATGATCTGAGACCGTTTAAATATTTTGTTACTCTGAAAATATGGCAGTATGAAGCTAAACCTTTAGCTTGACGGCTAAAGCAATGCTAAGATTTACACGGAAACGATCAGCGGACATCGTTAAAGTACTATTGGTCTACATTCTTCTTCTATGGTAGCAGCCTGGGCAGAGTAACAGCCAACTTTAAACTGCGCCATCTGTTGGCACCAATTACAGTAGAAAACATGATTGCGACAACACGTTTTTTGGGGAAAATAACAGAGATTGAAACTTTACTGATAATTTGTCCAAGTTGAAAAATGCCCTCCTCCAAAAATATCACGTGACAACCTCATTGCCTTACAGAATTATGACGTCACACACGTAGAATCTTACCACCATTCTTTCCTTTGATCCAAAAACCTATAAATAGGGGTGAAGAGCAACGACTTTTAGTCCGTTTCTCGCAGCCTTGATGTGTGCAGCATTGAACCGTTCGCCAGAAAAGCCTTTTGAAATATTTGGATCCTTTGCAATTGTAACTGTATCCAGACCCAACATGTCTCAAAAAAATCCAAAGGGACAAGAAGTTGACCCATACGCTCTTCCTTGGGATGAGCCACTAGACTCTTCCCTTTCCTCTCTTCCCTGGTGTGACCAAGTGGAACTAGAGGAAAAGCGTTTGGAAGAACTGGAGGATGAAGCGCTCAGAAACGCAGAGAAGATTAAGTTCTTGATGGAGGAAAATGAGCAAAAGAGCGCTCAACTAAAAAAGTTGTCATTCCAGCTTCAAGAAAAGGAAGCTATTATTGAGGGGAAACAACAGGATCTCCATGACATGGACAAAAAGAACCAGGAGCTCCAAGGAAAACTTGATGAAGCCCTGCAACAAAATAAAAAACTTGTCCAAGAGAAGAAACAAGACGGCATGAAGAAGAGAGGGCTGCACAGCAATCTCCAAGAAATGGAGCTAATGTACAGTGTAGACAAAAAAAGGCTTGATCGCACAGAGCAAGCAAATGAGAAGCTCCTCCAAGAGAAAAGGCAACAGGAGTTAAAAGAAAAAGAAATGCATTCCAAGCTTCAGAGAATCAAGCAACACAACGAAAGCTTGCAAGGAAAGCTTGATCAAGCTCTGCGGCAAAATAGAAAACTCCTCCAGGAGAAGATGAAAGACAGCACGAAGAAGAGAGGGCTGCACTCCAATCTCCGAGACATGGAGCTAATGTACAATGTTGACAAAAAAAGGCTTGATCGCACAGAGCAAGCAAATGAGAAGCTTCTCCAAGAGAAAAGGGAACAAGAAATCAAACAAAAAGAAATGGATTCCAATCTGCAGAGCATCAAGCAACAAAATGAAAGCTTGCAAGGAAAGCTTGATGAAGCTCTGCGACAAAATAAAGAAATCCTTCAAGAGAAAGAGCAGCTGGACAGAAAGCAGGGAGACATGGAGTGCCAACTCCAGCTCATGGAGGGAAACAACAGGATGCTGCAGGTAAAGTTCGAAGAGACACTGCACAAATATCAAGACCTGCTTCAAGAGAGAGAACAGCTGGTCAATAAGCAGAGAGAAGAAAAACTTCTTCTCCAGGAGTTTGAGAAACAGGAGGCAACATCTAAAGTGCTGAAAGAAAGGTTGGAAGAAAAACAAGCTGAAATAGAAGAAGTGGAGAAAAAATGCAACAAGCTGCAGAAGCAAAACACCGAAACAATCGAGGAGCTGAAAATCCTCATCCTCGAGAAAAAGGTGCTCGTGGAAGAGCAGCTGAAGAAAAAGAAAAAACGCTTCTGCTTCTTCTGGAGGAGGAACACTCCTTCTTTCAGTACTGCCAATGTCACCTCTTCCTCTCCCACCTCTGTTCCAGCTTAATCCCCCCCTTAACTACTAACACCTCTCCCATCTCCCTCCCGTTTTTTCACAATCACCCCCCAACCAGTCCCGACAGTTGACTGCCCCCTCTAGAGCCTGGTTCTGTCATAGGTTTCTTCCTTTAAAGGGAGTTTTTCCTATCCACTGTCGCCTAGTGCTTGCTCAGAGGGGATTGTTGGGGTTTTCTCTCCTCTCTCCCTTTACTTTCCATCCCACCCACCCACCCCCACCTTTTCTTTTTTCTTAATAATTGAACAATAAAAACAATTGGTCACTAATTAAATGTGTCAAATCAATGTCTTTATTCAAGAATACAAGAAATGGGTAATAGCTGCATGTGTGTTTGTGTGTGTGCATAATATGCATACTTTACGTGTTGGATCCAAATCCCACAAGGAATTAAATAAAACAAGAAGACAAACAAAAACAAATATTTCTCTCCCTTCCCAGGTCAGGAATCAGGATGAGGAAGAAATGAGGTCAGATCAGTGCAGGTTTTTGCACTACTGACATAAAGTTTCTGCTGATTAAAAAAAGTATGTCGATATTTCTGAAATACATTTGCAAACAAATAACTTTGACAACTTGTGTTTTTTCATAAAAGAAAAAAGAAAAATCAGAGAGCAGAGCTGGTAAAACAGCTTAGCTCCGCAGGTTACAGGAGATCAGATGCCAAATACTTTTCATGACAGTCTTCGTTATTGCATAAATCTCCCCTTTTATCATTGATCAGTAAATCACTGCATATACATTCATCTAACCGTTATAATTTCATGAGTAAAGACTCTCAGATGACTGAATGGCGGTTTTAGTAAATGTTGAACTTTATTGTGATTTCTATTTTTAGAATCAATTGCACACATTTTGATTTCGTTTTGCAAGCTGCTGATTTCACACAGATCCACTGCCCAAACGTGCCTTTGAGTTTTTCATCATTTAACAAGAATAGGCTCAGGCAATCATTGTGGAATTAGGCTTTGGGAAGGTCTGGGGACAGGTATGATGGTGGTGGTTTTAAAGCACTGTGGCACAACAGCTTGACTCAGGGAGATGTTAAAGATGCCCGCTAGGACATCAGTCAGCTGGTCAGCACGGGCTCCGAGCACGCGTCCAGGTATATTGTCTGGTCCAGCAGCTTTGTGTGGGTTGACTTTAGTGAGAGTCCTTCTCACACTGGCCGTGGACAGGGACAGCACTTGGTTGTCTGGCAAGCGGGTGGCCCTCTATAGTCAGTCTTGCGTCCCATTTAAGCAAGTGCGTGTTCACACTGCCCCTGGATGTCCTGGCCTCTGAGGTTAAGGTGTACGGCTCCTGGTTGTCAACTGACCAATTTATCATGGCAAAGCCTGTGGTGGACAAAAGATAAGAGGCTGATTATAAAAATGATCCATGCACGCCTTATGACCTACAGCATGTACAGTTAACACAGCTAAATGGCTGTGAAATTGTAAAATTACTTTTGAAATAAAGCTATTCAAAGTCAATTAACTGTGACTATAATAATAGCAATGTTAGCCAGCAAACAAAACGTTAGCACTAATTAAAATAAGCTGCTAGGTGATGTTACTGTTTCAAGTTCTCTCATTGTTTGACATGTAGGGCAGATATTTTGGTGACACTGAGATCAGCCAGACACTAAACAGCAGTGTAATATCAACGCTAGATTAGATGTTTTCTAATCCGATAAAATGACATTATTCCTGTTTATAGAAGATGTTTGTCGTCTGTTTGTTTGACTGACAGGAACAGGAAATAGTGGTTGGAAATTACTGTTGGTGTTACATGAGGGTAAAGAAGGGCTTTAAGCACCTGGGTAAAAACTGGACCCATGATGAAACACTACAACAAGTACAACATATTCTTCAGTTTTAATATGTGACCATACTGTGCAGACTGCTGATGAGTTACACGGTTACATTTCATTAATCATTGTTAAACTAAAGTGGTAAGCAGTTACTTTATCCTTTCACTTAAAATTTCCAGGAAAAACACTACCTTGGCTACTTTTGTGCTTACATTTGATCTATGCTGGGTCACTACTTTTGCACTATAATGCTGCTGCTGACACCTTGGTTCACACTGACAACTAGAAAAAAGCTGATAGGAAAAGAAGGATGGAAAATGCCTGGAATTTAGTTACACTTGCAAATACTGCTTCCTCCAAACTGCAAGCATCAATAAAATGTTACAGTATTGTTTTCTATATCTGTGCATATATCCTTATTGGTAGTTTTCTCGAAATAGAAGCTCTTCATTTAAAAAAAAAAACCTCTGATAACATTGCTGAAGCTAGCGCCCACCCCTACTGCGCATACTGCAAATATAAAACTGATATATACTTACATCATGAAGCAGTTGATGTCTGGTTTCCGACAAATACAGTAAAGAGGTGCGTTCTCCCCCTCCATACCAGTGTTCTCAGGCACTGGTACATGGTCAGTGTCAGACACTTCACTGTCCTACAACATACCACATAGGACCACATTAGAAATGACATGTATGTAGACATGCTAATTATACCTGGCTAAATGGATGCAGTAACAAAATGTTACTAACTACTCTAGTTATTAGTTTCCAGATGTGTGCAGTTGCTCCAGTCTTACTGACAGTATACTGTTTCAAACACCAGTGCCAACATTTTATTTTTTAAATCTTAGTATGATTCTGCACCAAGACTTGTGGCCTGTTGCTCGGTAACTTATTGTCTGACTACATTAACTACAGTTCATAAACATCATTCATTTTCTCCTACTTATTTTATTCAGGTTGTATTTCAGCTGTCATAGGGCAAAAGTACACCCTGGACAGGTCGCCAGTCTGTTGGAGGGTTATTAGAGAGACTCAGACAACCACTCACACCAACAGCCAACTAACCTAACCCCGCGCATGTCTTTGGAGTTCAACACCAGTCTGGCCGAATCACAGATAAGCAGGGTGTCTGTGCTGCAGAGCACAGCTGTGTCAGAGACTCTCGACATCAATGTAGCGTTAAGGATGCGGAGCGATGGGTGCACTAACACAATGTAAATATTAAAGTTCTCGCCATTGTCAATATGCTGTTGCGCTCTTGTTCGTATTATTGCAACCATATCTCGAGTCTAGCTTACCCTAAAAGTTTGGAGAGAATTGGTCTGTTAAGAAACGCAATCGATTGTTTGGGACTGCTCTAGCCATCACGTCGCATAAACAACTCTACTTCCGGTGGGAAAACTAATTAAGGGTAAAGTCGCACTAATAACACCTACCACTCACGTTCATAAGCATACACTATGATCACTTCCACGCAGTAACGTTGTAATAAATATAATCCCCGGTAAAGTCAATTAGCGAACACTACTGGCATGTAATGCCAATGGCGACCATTTCACAAACTGTAGAAAATGCTCAAAATGTTGTCGGCACCAAAAGTGAAGGGCTGACAGTTGTGTTTATATACGAACCGTAAGCGCTAATGTTGGTTAGCATCAGCTAAAGCGAGGAAGTTTGACACTTGCAGAGGCAGTGAACGCAGAGAGAGCTTAAAAACGCATTGTGTTTTTGTTTTTGTTTTTTTGCATTAAGACGTTGCACACAAAATTACAGCTATAACGGTGACTTAGCTGCTCGTTGGATAAACCCATGGACCTTAGAAAAGATCAACACTACTCGGATGTAAGCACCCGTGTATAACACAATAGGCAAAATTACGCTTGCTAACCTTTCCACATCACAGGCTTCACATTAAATAAACATTTTTTCAAATACTCACCATGATCTGAGACCGTTTAAATATTTTGTTACTCTGAAAATATGGCAGTATGAAGCTAAACCTTTAGCTTGACGGCTAAAGCAATGCTAAGATTTACACGGAAACGATCAGCGGACATCGTTAAAGTACTATTGGTCTACATTCTTCTTCTATGGTAGCAGCCTGGGCAGAGTAACAGCCAACTTTAAACTGCGCCATCTGTTGGCACCAATTACAGTAGAAAACATGATTGCGACAACACGTTTTTTGGGGAAAATAACAGAGATTGAAACTTTACTGATAATTTGTCCAAGTTGAAAAATGCCCTCCTCCAAAAATATCACGTGACAACCTCATTGCCTTACAGAATTATGACGTCACACACGTAGAATCTTACCACCATTCTTTCCTTTGATCCAAAAACCTATAAATAGGGGTGAAGAGCAACGACTTTTAGTCCGTTTCTCGCAGCCTTGATGTGTGCAGCATTGAACCGTTCGCCAGAAAAGCCTTTTGAAATATTTGGATCCTTTGCAATTGTAACTGTATCCAGACCCAACATGTCTCAAAAAAATCCAAAGGGACAAGAAGTTGACCCATACGCTCTTCCTTGGGATGAGCCACTAGACTCTTCCCTTTCCTCTCTTCCCTGGTGTGACCAAGTGGAACTAGAGGAAAAGCGTTTGGAAGAACTGGAGGATGAAGCGCTCAGAAACGCAGAGAAGATTAAGTTCTTGATGGAGGAAAATGAGCAAAAGAGCGCTCAACTAAAAAAGTTGTCATTCCAGCTTCAAGAAAAGGAAGCTATTATTGAGGAGAAACAACAGGATCTCCATGACATGGACAAAAAGAACCAGGAGCTCCAAGGAAAACTTGATGAAGCCCTGCAACAAAATAAAAAACTTGTCCAAGAGAAGAAACAAGACGGCATGAAGAAGAGAGGGCTGCACAGCAATCTCCAAGAAATGGAGCTAATGTACAGTGTAGACAAAAAAAGGCTTGATCGCACAGAGCAAGCAAATGAGAAGCTCCTCCAAGAGAAAAGGCAAAAGGAGTTAAAAGAAAAAGAAATGCATTCCAAGCTTCAGAGCATCAAGCAACACAACGAAAGCTTGCAAGGAAAGCTTGATCAAGCTCTGCGGCAAAATAGAAAACTCCTCCAGGAGAAGATGAAAGACAGCACGAAGAAGAGAGGGCTGCACTCCAATCTCCGAGACATGGAGCTAATGTACAATGTTGACAAAAAAAGGCTTGATCGCACAGAGCAAGCAAATGAGAAGCTTCTCCAAGAGAAAAGGGAACAAGAAATCAAACAAAAAGAAATGGATTCCAATCTGCAGAGCATCAAGCAACAAAATGAAAGCTTGCAAGGAAAGCTTGATGAAGCTCTGCGACAAAATAAAGAAATCCTTCAAGAGAAAGAGCAGCTGGACAGAAAGCAGGGAGACATGGAGTGCCAACTCCAGCTCATGGAGGGAAACAACAGGATGCTGCAGGTAAAGTTCGAAGAGACACTGCACAAATATCAAGACCTGCTTCAAGAGAGAGAACAGCTGGTCAATAAGCAGAGAGAAGAAAAACTTCTTCTCCAGGAGTTTGAGAAACAGGAGGCAACATCTAAAGTGCTGAAAGAAAGGTTGGAAGAAAAACAAGCTGAAATAGAAGAAGTGGAGAAAAAATGCAACAAGCTGCAGAAGCAAAACACCGAAACAATCGAGGAGCTGAAAATCCTCATCCTCGAGAAAAAGGTGCTCGTGGAAGAGCAGCTGAAGAAAAAGAAAAAACGCTTCTGCTTCTTCTGGAGGAGGAACACTCCTTCTTTCAGTACTGCCAATGTCACCTCTTCCTCTCCCACCTCTGTTCCAGCTTAATCCCCCCCCCCCCCCCCCCTTAACTACTAACACCTCTCCCATCTCCCTCCCGTTTTTTCACAATCACCCCCCAACCAGTCCCGACAGTTGACTGCCCCCTCTAGAGCCTGGTTCTGTCATAGGTTTCTTCCTTTAAAGGGAGTTTTTCCTATCCACTGTCGCCTAGTGCTTGCTCAGAGGGGATTGTTGGGGTTTTCTCTCCTCTCTCCCTTTACTTTCCATCCCACCCACCCCCACCTTTTCTTTTTTCTTAATAATTGAACAATAAAAACAATTGGTCACTAATTAAATGTGTCAAATCAATGTCTTTATTCAAGAATACAAGAAATGGGTAATAGCTGCATGTGTGTTTGTGTGTGCATAATATGCATACTTTACGTGTTGGATCCAAATCCCACAAGGAATTAAATAAAACAAGAAGACAAACAAAAACAAATATTTCTCTCCCTTCCCAGGTCAGGAATCAGGATGAGGAAGAAATGAGGTCAGATCAGTGCAGGTTTTTGCACTACTGACATAAAGTTTCTGCTGATTAAAAAAAGTATGTCGATATTTCTGAAATACATTTGCAAACAAATAACTTTGACAACTTGTGTTTTTTCATAAAAGAAAAAAGAAAAATCAGAGAGCAGAGCTGGTAAAACAGCTTAGCTCCGCAGGTTACAGGAGATCAGATGCCAAATACTTTTCATGACAGTCTTCGTTATTGCATAAATCTCCCCTTTTATCATTGATCAGTAAATCACTGCATATACATTCATCTAACCGTTATAATTTCATGAGTAAAGACTCTCAGATGACTGAATGGCGGTTTTAGTAAATGTTGAACTTTATTGTGATTTCTATTTTTAGAATCAATTGCACACATTTTGATTTCGTTTTGCAAGCTGCTGATTTCACACAGATCCACTGCCCAAACGTGCCTTTGAGTTTTTCATCATTTAACAAGAATAGGCTCAGGCAATCATTGTGGAATTAGGCTTTGGGAAGGTCTGGGGACAGGTATGATGGTGGTGGTTTTAAAGCACTGTGGCACAACAGCTTGACTCAGGGAGATGTTAAAGATGCCCGCTAGGACATCAGTCAGCTGGTCAGCACGGGCTCCGAGCACGCGTCCAGGTATATTGTCTGGTCCAGCAGCTTTGTGTGGGTTGACTTTAGTGAGAGTCCTTCTCACACTGGCCGTGGACAGGGACAGCACTTGGTTGTCTGGCAAGCGGGTGGCCCTCTATAGTCCGTCTTGCGTCCCATTTAAGCAAGTGCGTGTTCACACTGCCCCTGGATGTCCTGGCCTCTGAGGTTAAGGTGTACGGCTCCTGGTTGTCAACTGACCAATTTATCATGGCAAAGCCTGTGGTGGACAAAAGATAAGAGGCTGATTATAAAAATGATCCATGCACGCCTTATGACCTACAGCATGTACAGTTAACACAGCTAAATGGCTGTGAAATTGTAAAATTACTTTTGAAATAAAGCTATTCAAAGTCAATTAACTGTGACTATAATAATAGCAATGTTAGCCAGCAAACAAAACGTTAGCACTAATTAAAATAAGCTGCTAGGTGATGTTACTGTTTCAAGTTCTCTCATTGTTTGACATGTAGGGCAGATATTTTGGTGACACTGAGATCAGCCAGACACTAAACAGCAGTGTAATATCAACGCTAGATTAGATGTTTTCTAATCCGATAAAATGACATTATTCCTGTTTATAGAAGATGTTTGTCGTCTGTTTGTTTGACTGACAGGAACAGGAAATAGTGGTTGGAAATTACTGTTGGTGTTACATGAGGGTAAAGAAGG
The DNA here is from genome assembly GCF_963969265.1 of Rhamphochromis sp. 'chilingali'. Classification (NCBI taxonomy): domain Eukaryota; kingdom Metazoa; phylum Chordata; class Actinopteri; order Cichliformes; family Cichlidae; genus Rhamphochromis; species Rhamphochromis sp. 'chilingali'. The sequence continues at coordinate 8,934,216 of NC_137936.1, read as the reverse complement.
GCTTTAAGCACCTGGGTAAAAACTGGACCCATGATGAAACACTACAACAAGTACAACATATTCTTCAGTTTTAATATGTGACCATACTGTGCAGACTGCTGATGAGTTACACGGTTACATTTCATTAATCATTGTTAAACTAAAGTGGTAAGCAGTTACTTTATCCTTTCACTTAAAATTTCCAGGAAAAACACTACCTTGGCTACTTTTGTGCTTACATTTGATCTATGCTGGGTCACTACTTTTGCACTATAATGCTGCTGCTGACACCTTGGTTCACACTGACAACTAGAAAAAAGCTGATAGGAAAAGAAGGATGGAAAATGCCTGGAATTTAGTTACACTTGCAAATACTGCTGCCTCCAAACTGCAAGCATCAATAAAATGTTACAGTATTGTTTTCTATATCTGTGCATATATCCTTATTGGTAGTTTTCTCGAAATAGAAGCTCTTCATTTAAAAAAAAAAACCTCTGATAACATTGCTGAAGCTAGCGCCCACCCCTACTGCGCATACTGCAAATATAAAACTGATATATACTTACATCATGAAGCAGTTGATGTCTGGTTTCCGACAAATACAGTAAAGAGGTGCGTTCTCCCCCTCCATACCAGTGTTCTCAGGCACTGGTACATGGTCAGTGTCAGACACTTCACTGTCCTACAACATACCACATAGGACCACATTAGAAATGACATGAATGTAGACATGCTAATTATACCTGGCTAAATGGATGCAGTAACAAAATGTTTAATAACTAGAGTAGTTAGTAGTTTCCAGATGTGTGCAGTTGCTCCAGTCTTACTGACAGTATACTGTTTCAAACACCAGTGCCAACATTTTATTTTTTAAATCTTAGTATGATTCTGCACCAAGACTTGTGGCCTGTTGCTCGGTAACTTATTGTCTGACTACATTAACTACAGTTCATAAACATCATTCATTTTCTCCTACTTATTTTATTCAGGTTGTATTTCAGCTGTCATAGGGCAAAAGTACACCCTGGACAGGTCGCCAGTCTGTTGGAGGGTTATTAGAGAGACTCAGACAACCACTCACACCAACAGCCAACTAACCTAACCCCGCGCATGTCTTTGGAGTTCAACACCAGTCTGGCCGAATCACAGATAAGCAGGGTGTCTGTGCTGCAGAGCACAGCTGTGTCAGAGACTCTCGACATCAATGTAGCGTTAAGGATGCGGAGCGATGGGTGCACTAACACAATGTAAATATTAAAGTTCTCGCCATTGTCAATATGCTGTTGCGCTCTTGTTCGTATTATTGCAACCATATCTCGAGTCTAGCTTACCCTAAAAGTTTGGAGAGAATTGGTCTGTTAAGAAACGCAATCGATTGTTTGGGACTGCTCTAGCCATCACGTCGCATAAACAACTCTACTTCCGGTGGGAAAACTAATTAAGGGTAAAGTCGCACTAATAACACCTACCACTCACGTTCATAAGCATACACTATGATCACTTCCACGCAGTAACGTTGTAATAAATATAATCCCCGGTAAAGTCAATTAGCGAACACTACTGGCATGTAATGCCAATGGCGACCATTTCACAAACTGTAGAAAATGCTCAAAATGTTGTCGGCACCAAAAGTGAAGGGCTGACAGTTGTGTTTATATACGAACCGTAAGCGCTAATGTTGGTTAGCATCAGCTAAAGCGAGGAAGTTTGACACTTGCAGAGGCAGTGAACGCAGAGAGAGCTTAAAAACGCATTGTGTTTTTGTTTGTTTTTTTTGCATTAAGACGTTGCACACAAAATTACAGCTATAACGGTGACTTAGCTGCTCGTTGGATAAACCCATGGACCTTAGAAAAGATCAACACTACTCGGATGTAAGCACCCGTGTATAACACAATAGGCAAAATTACGCTTGCTAACCTTTCCACATCACAGGCTTCACATTAAATAAACATTTTTTCAAATACTCACCATGATCTGAGACCGTTTAAATATTTTGTTACTCTGAAAATATGGCAGTATGAAGCTAAACCTTTAGCTTGACGGCTAAAGCAATGCTAAGATTTACACGGAAACGATCAGCGGACATCGTTAAAGTACTATTGGTCTACATTCTTCTTCTATGGTAGCAGCCTGGGCAGAGTAACAGCCAACTTTAAACTGCGCCATCTGTTGGCACCAATTACAGTAGAAAACATGATTGCGACAACACGTTTTTTGGGGAAAATAACAGAGATTGAAACTTTACTGATAATTTGTCCAAGTTGAAAAATGCCCTCCTCCAAAAATATCACGTGACAACCTCATTGCCTTACAGAATTATGACGTCACACACGTAGAATCTTACCACCATTCTTTCCTTTGATCCAAAAACCTATAAATAGGGGTGAAGAGCAACGACTTTTAGTCCGTTTCTCGCAGCCTTGATGTGTGCAGCATTGAACCGTTCGCCAGAAAAGCCTTTTGAAATATTTGGATCCTTTGCAGTTGTAACTGTATCCAGACCCAACATGTCTCAAAAAAATCCAAAGGGACAAGAAGTTGACCCATACGCTCTTCCTTGGGATGAGCCACTAGACTCTTCCCTTTCCTCTCTTCCCTGGTGTGACCAAGTGGAACTAGAGGAAAAGCGTTTGGAAGAACTGGAGGATGAAGCGCTCAGAAACGCAGAGAAGATTAAGTTCTTGATGGAGGAAAATGAGCAAAAGAGCGCTCAACTAAAAAAGTTGTCATTCCAGCTTCAAGAAAAGGAAGCTATTATTGAGGAGAAACAACAGGATCTCCATGACATGGACAAAAAGAACCAGGAGCTCCAAGGAAAACTTGATGAAGCCCTGCAACAAAATAAAAAACTTGTCCAAGAGAAGAAACAAGACGGCATGAAGAAGAGAGGGCTGCACAGCAATCTCCAAGAAATGGAGCTAATGTACAGTGTAGACAAAAAAAGGCTTGATCGCACAGAGCAAGCAAATGAGAAGCTCCTCCAAGAGAAAAGGCAAAAGGAGTTAAAAGAAAAAGAAATGCATTCCAAGCTTCAGAGCATCAAGCAACACAACGAAAGCTTGCAAGGAAAGCTTGATCAAGCTCTGCGGCAAAATAGAAAACTCCTCCAGGAGAAGATGAAAGACAGCACGAAGAAGAGAGGGCTGCACTCCAATCTCCGAGACATGGAGCTAATGTACAATGTTGACAAAAAAAGGCTTGATCGCACAGAGCAAGCAAATGAGAAGCTTCTCCAAGAGAAAAGGGAACAAGAAATCAAACAAAAAGAAATGGATTCCAATCTGCAGAGCATCAAGCAACAAAATGAAAGCTTGCAAGGAAAGCTTGATGAAGCTCTGCGACAAAATAAAGAAATCCTTCAAGAGAAAGAGCAGCTGGACAGAAAGCAGGGAGACATGGAGTGCCAACTCCAGCTCATGGAGGGAAACAACAGGATGCTGCAGGTAAAGTTCGAAGAGACACTGCACAAATATCAAGACCTGCTTCAAGAGAGAGAACAGCTGGTCAATAAGCAGAGAGAAGAAAAACTTCTTCTCCAGGAGTTTGAGAAACAGGAGGCAACATCTAAAGTGCTGAAAGAAAGGTTGGAAGAAAAACAAGCTGAAATAGAAGAAGTGGAGAAAAAATGCAACAAGCTGCAGAAGCAAAACACCGAAACAATCGAGGAGCTGAAAATCCTCATCCTCGAGAAAAAGGTGCTCGTGGAAGAGCAGCTGAAGAAAAAGAAAAAACGCTTCTGCTTCTTCTGGAGGAGGAACACTCCTTCTTTCAGTACTGCCAATGTCACCTCTTCCTCTCCCACCTCTGTTCCAGCTTAATCCCCCCCCCCCCTTTACTACTAACACCTCTCCCATCTCCCTCCCGTTTTTTCACAATCACCCCCCAACCAGTCCCGACAGTTGACTGCCCCCTCTAGAGCCTGGTTCTGTCATAGGTTTCTTCCTTTAAAGGGAGTTTTTCCTATCCACTGTCGCCTAGTGCTTGCTCAGAGGGGATTGTTGGGGTTTTCTCTCCTCTCTCCCTTTACTTTCCATCCCACCCACCCCCACCTTTTCTTTTTTCTTAATAATTGAACAATAAAAACAATTGGTCACTAATTAAATGTGTCAAATCAATGTCTTTATTCAAGAATACAAGAAATGGGTAATAGCTGCATGTGTGTTTGTGTGTGCATAATATGCATACTTTACGTGTTGGATCCAAATCCCACAAGGAATTAAATAAAACAAGAAGACAAACAAAAACAAATATTTCTCTCCCTTCCCAGGTCAGGAATCAGGATGAGGAAGAAATGAGGTCAGATCAGTGCAGGTTTTTGCACTACTGACATAAAGTTTCTGCTGATTAAAAAAAGTATGTCGATATTTCTGAAATACATTTGCAAACAAATAACTTTGACAACTTGTGTTTTTTCATAAAAGAAAAAAGAAAAATCAGAGAGCAGAGCTGGTAAAACAGCTTAGCTCCGCAGGTTACAGGAGATCAGATGCCAAATACTTTTCATGACAGTCTTCGTTATTGCATAAATCTCCCCTTTTATCATTGATCAGTAAATCACTGCATATACATTCATCTAACCGTTATAATTTCATGAGTAAAGACTCTCAGATGACTGAATGGCGGTTTTAGTAAATGTTGAACTTTATTGTGATTTCTATTTTTAGAATCAATTGCACACATTTTGATTTCGTTTTGCAAGCTGCTGATTTCACACAGATCCACTGCCCAAACGTGCCTTTGAGTTTTTCATCATTTAACAAGAATAGGCTCAGGCAATCATTGTGGAATTAGGCTTTGGGAAGGTCTGGGGACAGGTATGATGGTGGTGGTTTTAAAGCACTGTGGCACAACAGCTTGACTCAGGGAGATGTTAAAGATGCCCGCTAGGACATCAGTCAGCTGGTCAGCACGGGCTCCGAGCACGCGTCCAGGTATATTGTCTGGTCCAGCAGCTTTGTGTGGGTTGACTTTAGTGAGAGTCCTTCTCACACTGGCCGTGGACAGGGACAGCACTTGGTTGTCTGGCAAGCGGGTGGCCCTCTATAGTCCGTCTTGCGTCCCATTTAAGCAAGTGCGTGTTCACACTGCCCCTGGATGTCCTGGCCTCTGAGGTTAAGGTGTACGGCTCCTGGTTGTCAACTGACCAATTTATCATGGCAAAGCCTGTGGTGGACAAAAGATAAGAGGCTGATTATAAAAATGATCCATGCACGCCTTATGACCTACAGCATGTACAGTTAACACAGCTAAATGGCTGTGAAATTGTAAAATTACTTTTGAAATAAAGCTATTCAAAGTCAATTAACTGTGACTATAATAATAGCAATGTTAGCCAGCAAACAAAACGTTAGCACTAATTAAAATAAGCTGCTAGGTGATGTTACTGTTTCAAGTTCTCTCATTGTTTGACATGTAGGGCAGATATTTTGGTGACACTGAGATCAGCCAGACACTAAACAGCAGTGTAATATCAACGCTAGATTAGATGTTTTCTAATCCGATAAAATGACATTATTCCTGTTTATAGAAGATGTTTGTCGTCTGTTTGTTTGACTGACAGGAACAGGAAATAGTGGTTGGAAATTACTGTTGGTGTTACATGAGGGTAAAGAAGGGCTTTAAGCACCTGGGTAAAAACTGGACCCATGATGAAACACTACAACAAGTACAACATATTCTTCAGTTTTAATATGTGACCATACTGTGCAGACTGCTGATGAGTTACACGGTTACATTTCATTAATCATTGTTAAACTAAAGTGGTAAGCAGTTACTTTATCCTTTCACTTAAAATTTCCAGGAAAAACACTACCTTGGCTACTTTTGTGCTTACATTTGATCTATGCTGGGTCACTACTTTTGCACTATAATGCTGCTGCTGACACCTTGGTTCACACTGACAACTAGAAAAAAGCTGATAGGAAAAGAAGGATGGAAAATGCCTGGAATTTAGTTACACTTGCAAATACTGCTGCCTCCAAACTGCAAGCATCAATAAAATGTTACAGTATTGTTTTCTATATCTGTGCATATATCCTTATTGGTAGTTTTCTCGAAATAGAAGCTCTTCATTTAAAAAAAAAAACCTCTGATAACATTGTTGAAGCTAGCGCCCACCCCTACTGCGCATACTGCAAATATAAAACTGATATATACTTACATCATGAAGCAGTTGATGTCTGGTTTCCGACAAATACAGTAAAGAGGTGCGTTCTCCCCCTCCATACCAGTGTTCTCAGGCACTGGTACATGGTCAGTGTCAGACACTTCACTGTCCTACAACATACCACATAGGACCACATTAGAAATGACATGTATGTAGACATGCTAATTATACCTGGCTAAATGGATGCAGTAACAAAATGTTTAATAACTAGAGTAGTTAGTAGTTTCCAGATGTGTGCAGTTGCTCCAGTCTTACTGACAGTATACTGTTTCAAACACCAGTGCCAACATTTTATTTTTTAAATCTTAGTATGATTCTGCACCAAGACTTGTGGCCTGTTGCTCGGTAACTTATTGTCTGACTACATTAACTACAGTTCATAAACATCATTCATTTTCTCCTACTTATTTTATTCAGGTTGTATTTCAGCTGTCATAGGGCAAAAGTACACCCTGGACAGGTCGCCAGTCTGTTGGAGGGTTATTAGAGAGACTCAGACAACCACTCACACCAACAGCCAACTAACCTAACCCCGCGCATGTCTTTGGAGTTCAACACCAGTCTGGCCGAATCACAGATAAGCAGGGTGTCTGTGCTGCAGAGCACAGCTGTGTCAGAGACTCTCGACATCAATGTAGCGTTAAGGATGCGGAGCGATGGGTGCACTAACACAATGTAAATATTAAAGTTCTCGCCATTGTCAATATGCTGTTGCGCTCTTGTTCGTATTATTGCAACCATATCTCGAGTCTAGCTTACCCTAAAAGTTTGGAGAGAATTGGTCTGTTAAGAAACGCAATCGATTGTTTGGGACTGCTCTAGCCATCACGTCGCATAAACAACTCTACTTCCGGTGGGAAAACTAATTAAGGGTAAAGTCGCACTAATAACACCTACCACTCACGTTCATAAGCATACACTATGATCACTTCCACGCAGTAACGTTGTAATAAATATAATCCCCGGTAAAGTCAATTAGCGAACACTACTGGCATGTAATGCCAATGGCGACCATTTCACAAACTGTAGAAAATGCTCAAAATGTTGTCGGCACCAAAAGTGAAGGGCTGACAGTTGTGTTTATATACGAACCGTAAGCGCTAATGTTGGTTAGCATCAGCTAAAGCGAGGAAGTTTGACACTTGCAGAGGCAGTGAACGCAGAGAGAGCTTAAAAACGCATTGTGTTTTTGTTTTTGTTTTTTTGCATTAAGACGTTGCACACAAAATTACAGCTATAACGGTGACTTAGCTGCTCGTTGGATAAACCCATGGACCTTAGAAAAGATCAACACTACTCGGATGTAAGCACCCGTGTATAACACAATAGGCAAAATTACGCTTGCTAACCTTTCCACATCACAGGCTTCACATTAAATAAACATTTTTTCAAATACTCACCATGATCTGAGACCGTTTAAATATTTTGTTACTCTGAAAATATGGCAGTATGAAGCTAAACCTTTAGCTTGACGGCTAAAGCAATGCTAAGATTTACACGGAAACGATCAGCGGACATCGTTAAAGTACTATTGGTCTACATTCTTCTTCTATGGTAGCAGCCTGGGCAGAGTAACAGCCAACTTTAAACTGCGCCATCTGTTGGCACCAATTACAGTAGAAAACATGATTGCGACAACACGTTTTTTGGGGAAAATAACAGAGATTGAAACTTTACTGATAATTTGTCCAAGTTGAAAAATGCCCTCCTCCAAAAATATCACGTGACAACCTCATTGCCTTACAGAATTATGACGTCACACACGTAGAATCTTACCACCATTCTTTCCTTTGATCCAAAAACCTATAAATAGGGGTGAAGAGCAACGACTTTTAGTCCGTTTCTCGCAGCCTTGATGTGTGCAGCATTGAACCGTTCGCCAGAAAAGCCTTTTGAAATATTTGGATCCTTTGCAGTTGTAACTGTATCCAGACCCAACATGTCTCAAAAAAATCCAAAGGGACAAGAAGTTGACCCATACGCTCTTCCTTGGGATGAGCCACTAGACTCTTCCCTTTCCTCTCTTCCCTGGTGTGACCAAGTGGAACTAGAGGAAAAGCGTTTGGAAGAACTGGAGGATGAAGCGCTCAGAAACGCAGAGAAGATTAAGTTCTTGATGGAGGAAAATGAGCAAAAGAGCGCTCAACTAAAAAAGTTGTCATTCCAGCTTCAAGAAAAGGAAGCTATTATTGAGGAGAAACAACAGGATCTCCATGACATGGACAAAAAGAACCAGGAGCTCCAAGGAAAACTTGATGAAGCCCTGCAACAAAATAAAAAACTTGTCCAAGAGAAGAAACAAGACGGCATGAAGAAGAGAGGGCTGCACAGCAATCTCCAAGAAATGGAGCTAATGTACAGTGTAGACAAAAAAAGGCTTGATCGCACAGAGCAAGCAAATGAGAAGCTCCTCCAAGAGAAAAGGCAAAAGGAGTTAAAAGAAAAAGAAATGCATTCCAAGCTTCAGAGCATCAAGCAACACAACGAAAGCTTGCAAGGAAAGCTTGATCAAGCTCTGCGGCAAAATAGAAAACTCCTCCAGGAGAAGATGAAAGACAGCACGAAGAAGAGAGGGCTGCACTCCAATCTCCGAGACATGGAGCTAATGTACAATGTTGACAAAAAAAGGCTTGATCGCACAGAGCAAGCAAATGAGAAGCTTCTCCAAGAGAAAAGGGAACAAGAAATCAAACAAAAAGAAATGGATTCCAATCTGCAGAGCATCAAGCAACAAAATGAAAGCTTGCAAGGAAAGCTTGATGAAGCTCTGCGACAAAATAAAGAAATCCTTCAAGAGAAAGAGCAGCTGGACAGAAAGCAGGGAGACATGGAGTGCCAACTCCAGCTCATGGAGGGAAACAACAGGATGCTGCAGGTAAAGTTCGAAGAGACACTGCACAAATATCAAGACCTGCTTCAAGAGAGAGAACAGCTGGTCAATAAGCAGAGAGAAGAAAAACTTCTTCTCCAGGAGTTTGAGAAACAGGAGGCAACATCTAAAGTGCTGAAAGAAAGGTTGGAAGAAAAACAAGCTGAAATAGAAGAAGTGGAGAAAAAATGCAACAAGCTGCAGAAGCAAAACACCGAAACAATCGAGGAGCTGAAAATCCTCATCCTCGAGAAAAAGGTGCTCGTGGAAGAGCAGCTGAAGAAAAAGAAAAAACGCTTCTGCTTCTTCTGGAGGAGGAACACTCCTTCTTTCAGTACTGCCAATGTCACCTCTTCCTCTCCCACCTCTGTTCCAGCTTAATCCCCCCCCCCCCCCTTAACTACTAACACCTCTCCCATCTCCCTCCCGTTTTTTCACAATCACCCCCCAACCAGTCCCGACAGTTGACTGCCCCCTCTAGAGCCTGGTTCTGTCATAGGTTTCTTCCTTTAAAGGGAGTTTTTCCTATCCACTGTCGCCTAGTGCTTGCTCAGAGGGGATTGTTGGGGTTTTCTCTCCTCTCTCCCTTTACTTTCCATCCCACCCACCCCCACCTTTTCTTTTTTCTTAATAATTGAACAATAAAAACAATTGGTCACTAATTAAATGTGTCAAATCAATGTCTTTATTCAAGAATACAAGAAATGGGTAATAGCTGCATGTGTGTTTGTGTGTGTGCATAATATGCATACTTTACGTGTTGGATCCAAATCCCACAAGGAATTAAATAAAACAAGAAGACAAACAAAAACAAATATTTCTCTCCCTTCCCAGGTCAGGAATCAGGATGAGGAAGAAATGAGGTCAGATCAGTGCAGGTTTTTGCACTACTGACATAAAGTTTCTGCTGATTAAAAAAAGTATGTCGATATTTCTGAAATACATTTGCAAACAAATAACTTTGACAACTTGTGTTTTTTCATAAAAGAAAAAAGAAAAATCAGAGAGCAGAGCTGGTAAAACAGCTTAGCTCCGCAGGTTACAGGAGATCAGATGCCAAATACTTTTCATGACAGTCTTCGTTATTGCATAAATCTCCCCTTTTATCATTGATCAGTAAATCACTGCATATACATTCATCTAACCGTTATAATTTCATGAGTAAAGACTCTCAGATGACTGAATGGCGGTTTTAGTAAATGTTGAACTTTATTGTGATTTCTATTTTTAGAATCAATTGCACACATTTTGATTTCGTTTTGCAAGCTGCTGATTTCACACAGATCCACTGCCCAAACGTGCCTTTGAGTTTTTCATCATTTAACAAGAATAGGCTCAGGCAATCATTGTGGAATTAGGCTTTGGGAAGGTCTGGGGACAGGTATGATGGTGGTGGTTTTAAAGCACTGTGGCACAACAGCTTGACTCAGGGAGATGTTAAAGATGCCCGCTAGGACATCAGTCAGCTGGTCAGCACGGGCTCCGAGCACGCGTCCAGGTATATTGTCTGGTCCAGCAGCTTTGTGTGGGTTGACTTTAGTGAGAGTCCTTCTCACACTGGCCGTGGACAGGGACAGCACTTGGTTGTCTGGCAAGCGGGTGGCCCTCTATAGTCCGTCTTGCGTCCCATTTAAGCAAGTGCGTGTTCACACTGCCCCTGGATGTCCTGGCCTCTGAGGTTAAGGTGTACGGCTCCTGGTTGTCAACTGACCAATTTATCATGGCAAAGCCTGTGGTGGACAAAAGATAAGAGGCTGATTATAAAAATGATCCATGCACGCCTTATGACCTACAGCATGTACAGTTAACACAGCTAAATGGCTGTGAAATTGTAAAATTACTTTTGAAATAAAGCTATTCAAAGTCAATTAACTGTGACTATAATAATAGCAATGTTAGCCAGCAAACAAAACGTTAGCACTAATTAAAATAAGCTGCTAGGTGATGTTACTGTTTCAAGTTCTCTCATTGTTTGACATGTAGGGCAGATATTTTGGTGACACTGAGATCAGCCAGACACTAAACAGCAGTGTAATATCAACGCTAGATTAGATGTTTTCTAATCTGATAAAATGACATTATTCCTGTTTATAGAAGATGTTTGTCGTCTGTTTGTTTGACTGACAGGAACAGGAAATAGTGGTTGGAAATTACTGTTGGTGTTACATGAGGGTAAAGAAGGGCTTTAAGCACCTGGGTAAAAACTGGACCCATGATGAAACACTACAACAAGTACAACATATTCTTCAGTTTTAATATGTGACCATACTGTGCAGACTGCTGATGAGTTACACGGTTACATTTCATTAATCATTGTTAAACTAAAGTGGTAAGCAGTTACTTTATCCTTTCACTTAAAATTTCCAGGAAAAACACTACCTTGGCTACTTTTGTGCTTACATTTGATCTATGCTGGGTCACTACTTTTGCACTATAATGCTGCTGCTGACACCTTGGTTCACACTGACAACTAGAAAAAAGCTGATAGGAAAAGAAGGATGGAAAATGCCTGGAATTTAGTTACACTTGCAAATACTGCTTCCTCCAAACTGCAAGCATCAATAAAATGTTACAGTATTGTTTTCTATATCTGTGCATATATCCTTATTGGTAGTTTTCTCGAAATAGAAGCTCTTCATTTAAAAAAAAAACCTCTGATAACATTGCTGAAGCTAGCGCCCACCCCTACTGCGCATACTGCAAATATAAAACTGATATATACTTACATCATGAAGCAGTTGATGTCTGGTTTCCGACAAATACAGTAAAGAGGTGCGTTCTCCCCCTCCATACCAGTGTTCTCAGGCACTGGTACATGGTCAGTGTCAGACACTTCACTGTCCTACAACATACCACATAGGACCACATTAGAAATGACATGTATGTAGACATGCTAATTATACCTGGCTAAATGGATGCAGTAACAAAATGTTACTAACTACTCTAGTTATTAGTTTCCAGATGTGTGCAGTTGCTCCAGTCTTACTGACAGTATACTGTTTCAAACACCAGTGCCAACATTTTATTTTTTAAATCTTAGTATGATTCTGCACCAAGACTTGTGGCCTGTTGCTCGGTAACTTATTGTCTGACTACATTAACTACAGTTCATAAACATCATTCATTTTCTCCTACTTATTTTATTCAGGTTGTATTTCAGCTGTCATAGGGCAAAAGTACACCCTGGACAGGTCGCCAGTCTGTTGGAGGGTTATTAGAGAGACTCAGACAACCACTCACACCAACAGCCAACTAACCTAACCCCGCGCATGTCTTTGGAGTTCAACACCAGTCTGGCCGAATCACAGATAAGCAGGGTGTCTGTGCTGCAGAGCACAGCTGTGTCAGAGACTCTCGACATCAATGTAGCGTTAAGGATGCGGAGCGATGGGTGCACTAACACAATGTAAATATTAAAGTTCTCGCCATTGTCAATATGCTGTTGCGCTCTTGTTCGTATTATTGCAACCATATCTCGAGTCTAGCTTACCCTAAAAGTTTGGAGAGAATTGGTCTGTTAAGAAACGCAATCGATTGTTTGGGACTGCTCTAGCCATCACGTCGCATAAACAACTCTACTTCCGGTGGGAAAACTAATTAAGGGTAAAGTCGCACTAATAACACCTACCACTCACGTTCATAAGCATACACTATGATCACTTCCACGCAGTAACGTTGTAATAAATATAATCCCCGGTAAAGTCAATTAGCGAACACTACTGGCATGTAATGCCAATGGCGACCATTTCACAAACTGTAGAAAATGCTCAAAATGTTGTCGGCACCAAAAGTGAAGGGCTGACAGTTGTGTTTATATACGAACCGTAAGCGCTAATGTTGGTTAGCATCAGCTAAAGCGAGGAAGTTTGACACTTGCAGAGGCAGTGAACGCAGAGAGAGCTTAAAAACGCATTGTGTTTTTGTTTTGTTTTTTTTTGCATTAAGACGTTGCACACAAAATTACAGCTATAACGGTGACTTAGCTGCTCGTTGGATAAACCCATGGACCTTAGAAAAGATCAACACTACTCGGATGTAAGCACCCGTGTATAACACAATAGGCAACATTACGCTTGCTAACCTTTCCACATCACAGGCTTCACATTAAATAAACATTTTTTCAAATACTCACCATGATCTGAGACCGTTTAAATATTTTGTTACTCTGAAAATATGGCAGTATGAAGCTAAACCTTTAGCTTGACGGCTAAAGCAATGCTAAGATTTACACGGAAACGATCAGCGGACATCGTTAAAGTACTATTGGTCTACATTCTTCTTCTATGGTAGCAGCCTGGGCAGAGTAACAGCCAACTTTAAACTGCGCCATCTGTTGGCACCAATTACAGTAGAAAACATGATTGCGACAACACGTTTTTTGGGGAAAATAACAGAGATTGAAACTTTACTGATAATTTGTCCAAGTTGAAAAATGCCCTCCTCCAAAAATATCACGTGACAACCTCATTGCCTTACAGAATTATGACGTCACACACGTAGAATCTTACCACCATTCTTTCCTTTGATCCAAAAACCTATAAATAGGGGTGAAGAGCAACGACTTTTAGTCCGTTTCTCGCAGCCTTGATGTGTGCAGCATTGAACCGTTCGCCAGAAAAGCCTTTTGAAATATTTGGATCCTTTGCAATTGTAACTGTATCCAGACCCAACATGTCTCAAAAAAATCCAAAGGGACAAGAAGTTGACCCATACGCTCTTCCTTGGGATGAGCCACTAGACTCTTCCCTTTCCTCTCTTCCCTGGTGTGACCAAGTGGAACTAGAGGAAAAGCGTTTGGAAGAACTGGAGGATGAAGCGCTCAGAAACGCAGAGAAGATTAAGTTCTTGATGGAGGAAAATGAGCAAAAGAGCGCTCAACTAAAAAAGTTGTCATTCCAGCTTCAAGAAAAGGAAGCTATTATTGAGGGGAAACAACAGGATCTCCATGACATGGACAAAAAGAACCAGGAGCTCCAAGGAAAACTTGATGAAGCCCTGCAACAAAATAAAAAACTTGTCCAAGAGAAGAAACAAGACGGCATGAAGAAGAGAGGGCTGCACAGCAATCTCAGAGACATGGAGCTAATGTACAGTGTAGACAAAAAAAGGCTTGATCGCACAGAGCAAGCAAATGAGAAGCTCCTCCAAGAGAAAAGGCAACAGGAGTTAAAAGAAAAAGAAATGCATTCCAAGCTTCAGAGAATCAAGCAACACAACGAAAGCTTGCAAGGAAAGCTTGATCAAGCTCTGCGACAAAATAGAAAACTCCTCCAGGAGAAGATGAAAGACAGCACGAAGAAGAGAGGGCTGCACTCCAATCTCCGAGACATGGAGCTAATGTACAATGTTGACAAAAAAAGGCTTGATCGCACAGAGCAAGCAAATGAGAAGCTTCTCCAAGAGAAAAGGGAACAAGAAATCAAACAAAAAGAAATGGATTCCAATCTGCAGAGCATCAAGCAACAAAATGAAAGCTTGCAAGGAAAGCTTGATGAAGCTCTGCGACAAAATAAAGAAATCCTTCAAGAGAAAGAGCAGCTGGACAGAAAGCAGGGAGACATGGAGTGCCAACTCCAGCTCATGGAGGGAAACAACAGGATGCTGCAGGTAAAGTTCGAAGAGACACTGCACAAATATCAAGACCTGCTTCAAGAGAGAGAACAGTTGGTCAATAAGCAGAGAGAAGAAAAACTTCTTCTCCAGGAGTTTGAGAAACAGGAGGCAACATCTAAAGTGCTGAAAGAAAGGTTGGAAGAAAAACAAGCTGAAATAGAAGAAGTGGAGAAAAAATGCAACAAGCTGCAGAAGCAAAACACCGAAACAATCGAGGAGCTGAAAATCCTCATCCTCGAGAAAAAGGTGCTCGTGGAAGAGCAGCTGAAGAAAAAGAAAAAACGCTTCTGCTTCTTCTGGAGGAGGAACACTCCTTCTTTCAGTACTGCCAATGTCACCTCTTCCTCTCCCACCTCTGTTCCAGCTTAATCCCCCCCCCTTAACTACTAACACCTCTCCCATCTCCCTCCCGTTTTTTCACAATCACCCCCCAACCAGTCCCGACAGTTGACTGCCCCCTCTAGAGCCTGGTTCTGTCATAGGTTTCTTCCTTTAAAGGGAGTTTTTCCTATCCACTGTCGCCTAGTGCTTGCTCAGAGGGGATTGTTGGGGTTTTCTCTCCTCTCTCCCTTTACCTTCCATCCCACCCACCCACCCCCACCTTTTCTTTTTTCTTAATAATTGAACAATAAAAACAATTGGTCACTAATTAAATGTGTCAAATCAATGTCTTTATTCAAGAATACAAGAAATGGGTAATAGCTGCATGTGTGTTTGTGTGTGTGCATAATATGCATACTTTACGTGTTGGATCCAAATCCCACAAGGAATTAAATAAAACAAGAAGACAAACAAAAACAAATATTTCTCTCCCTTCCCAGGTCAGGAATCAGGATGAGGAAGAAATGAGGTCAGATCAGTGCAGGTTTTTGCACTACTGACATAAAGTTTCTGCTGATTAAAAAAAGTATGTCGATATTTCTGAAATACATTTGCAAACAAATAACTTTGACAACTTGTGTTTTTTCATAAAAGAAAAAAGAAAAATCAGAGAGCAGAGCTGGTAAAACAGCTTAGCTCCGCAGGTTACAGGAGATCAGATGCCAAATACTTTTCATGACAGTCTTCGTTATTGCATAAATCTCCCCTTTTATCATTGATCAGTAAATCACTGCATATACATTCATCTAACCGTTATAATTTCATGAGTAAAGACTCTCAGATGACTGAATGGCGGTTTTAGTAAATGTTGAACTTTATTGTGATTTCTATTTTTAGAATCAATTGCACACATTTTGATTTCGTTTTGCAAGCTGCTGATTTCACACAGATCCACTGCCCAAACGTGCCTTTGAGTTTTTCATCATTTAACAAGAATAGGCTCAGGCAATCATTGTGGAATTAGGCTTTGGGAAGGTCTGGGGACAGGTATGATGGTGGTGGTTTTAAAGCACTGTGGCACAACAGCTTGACTCAGGGAGATGTTAAAGATGCCCGCTAGGACATCAGTCAGCTGGTCAGCACGGGCTCCGAGCACGCGTCCAGGTATATTGTCTGGTCCAGCAGCTTTGTGTGGGTTGACTTTAGTGAGAGTCCTTCTCACACTGGCCGTGGACAGGGACAGCACTTGGTTGTCTGGCAAGCGGGTGGCCCTCTATAGTCCGTCTTGCGTCCCATTTAAGCAAGTGCGTGTTCACACTGCCCCTGGATGTCCTGGCCTCTGAGGTTAAGGTGTACGGCTCCTGGTTGTCAACTGACCAATTTATCATGGCAAAGCCTGTGGTGGACAAAAGATAAGAGGCTGATTATAAAAATGATCCATGCACGCCTTATGACCTACAGCATGTACAGTTAACACAGCTAAATGGCTGTGAAATTGTAAAATTACTTTTGAAATAAAGCTATTCAAAGTCAATTAACTGTGACTATAATAATAGCAATGTTAGCCAGCAAACAAAACGTTAGCACTAATTAAAATAAGCTGCTAGGTGATGTTACTGTTTCAAGTTCTCTCATTGTTTGACATGTAGGGCAGATATTTTGGTGACACTGAGATCAGCCAGACACTAAACAGCAGTGTAATATCAACGCTAGATTAGATGTTTTCTAATCCGATAAAATGACATTATTCCTGTTTATAGAAGATGTTTGTCGTCTGTTTGTTTGACTGACAGGAACAGGAAATAGTGGTTGGAAATTACTGTTGGTGTTACATGAGGGTAAAGAAGGGCTTTAAGCACCTGGGTAAAAACTGGACCCATGATGAAACACTACAACAAGTACAACATATTCTTCAGTTTTAATATGTGACCATACTGTGCAGACTGCTGATGAGTTACACGGTTACATTTCATTAATCATTGTTAAACTAAAGTGGTAAGCAGTTACTTTATCCTTTCACTTAAAATTTCCAGGAAAAACACTACCTTGGCTACTTTTGTGCTTACATTTGATCTATGCTGGGTCACTACTTTTGCACTATAATGCTGCTGCTGACACCTTGGTTCACACTGACAACTAGAAAAAAGCTGATAGGAAAAGAAGGATGGAAAATGCCTGGAATTTAGTTACACTTGCAAATACTGCTGCCTCCAAACTGCAAGCATCAATAAAATGTTACAGTATTGTTTTCTATATCTGTGCATATATCCTTATTGGTAGTTTTCTCGAAATAGAAGCTCTTCATTTAAAAAAAAAAACCTCTGATAACATTGCTGAAGCTAGCGCCCACCCCTACTGCGCATACTGCAAATATAAAACTGATATATACTTACATCATGAAGCAGTTGATGTCTGGTTTCCGACAAATACAGTAAAGAGGTGCGTTCTCCCCCTCCATACCAGTGTTCTCAGGCACTGGTACATGGTCAGTGTCAGACACTTCACTGTCCTACAACATACCACATAGGACCACATTAGAAATGACATGTATGTAGACATGCTAATTATACCTGGCTAAATGGATGCAGTAACAAAATGTTACTAACTACTCTAGTTATTAGTTTCCAGATGTGTGCAGTTGCTCCAGTCTTACTGACAGTATACTGTTTCAAACACCAGTGCCAACATTTTATTTTTTAAATCTTAGTATGATTCTGCACCAAGACTTGTGGCCTGTTGCTCGGTAACTTATTGTCTGACTACATTAACTACAGTTCATAAACATCATTCATTTTCTCCTACTTATTTTATTCAGGTTGTATTTCAGCTGTCATAGGGCAAAAGTACACCCTGGACAGGTCGCCAGTCTGTTGGAGGGTTATTAGAGAGACTCAGACAACCACTCACACCAACAGCCAACTAACCTAACCCCGCGCATGTCTTTGGAGTTCAACACCAGTCTGGCCGAATCACAGATAAGCAGGGTGTCTGTGCTGCAGAGCACAGCTGTGTCAGAGACTCTCGACATCAATGTAGCGTTAAGGATGCGGAGCGATGGGTGCACTAACACAATGTAAATATTAAAGTTCTCGCCATTGTCAATATGCTGTTGCGCTCTTGTTCGTATTATTGCAACCATATCTCGAGTCTAGCTTACCCTAAAAGTTTGGAGAGAATTGGTCTGTTAAGAAACGCGATCGATTGTTTGGGACTGCTCTAGCCATCACGTCGCATAAACAACTCTACTTCCGGTGGGAAAACTAATTAAGGGTAAAGTCGCACTAATAACACCTACCACTCACGTTCATAAGCATACACTATGATCACTTCCACGCAGTAACGTTGTAATAAATATAATCCCCGGTAAAGTCAATTAGCGAACACTACTGGCATGTAATGCCAATGGCGACCATTTCACAAACTGTAGAAAATGCTCAAAATGTTGTCGGCACCAAAAGTGAAGGGCTGACAGTTGTGTTTATATACGAACCGTAAGCGCTAATGTTGGTTAGCATCAGCTAAAGCGAGGAAGTTTGACACTTGCAGAGGCAGTGAACGCAGAGAGAGCTTAAAAACGCATTGTGTTTTTGTTTTTGTTTTTTGCATTAAGACGTTGCACACAAAATTACAGCTATAACGGTGACTTAGCTGCTCGTTGGATAAACCCATGGACCTTAGAAAAGATCAACACTACTCGGATGTAAGCACCCGTGTATAACACAATAGGCAAAATTACGCTTGCTAACCTTTCCACATCACAGGCTTCACATTAAATAAACATTTTTTCAAATACTCACCATGATCTGAGACCGTTTAAATATTTTGTTACTCTGAAAATATGGCAGTATGAAGCTAAACCTTTAGCTTGACGGCTAAAGCAATGCTAAGATTTACACGGAAACGATCAGCGGACATCGTTAAAGTACTATTGGTCTACATTCTTCTTCTATGGTAGCAGCCTGGGCAGAGTAACAGCCAACTTTAAACTGCGCCATCTGTTGGCACCAATTACAGTAGAAAACATGATTGCGACAACACGTTTTTTGGGGAAAATAACAGAGATTGAAACTTTACTGATAATTTGTCCAAGTTGAAAAATGCCCTCCTCCAAAAATATCACGTGACAACCTCATTGCCTTACAGAATTATGACGTCACACACGTAGAATCTTACCACCATTCTTTCCTTTGATCCAAAAACCTATAAATAGGGGTGAAGAGCAACGACTTTTAGTCCGTTTCTCGCAGCCTTGATGTGTGCAGCATTGAACCGTTCGCCAGAAAAGCCTTTTGAAATATTTGGATCCTTTGCAATTGTAACTGTATCCAGACCCAACATGTCTCAAAAAAATCCAAAGGGACAAGAAGTTGACCCATACGCTCTTCCTTGGGATGAGCCACTAGACTCTTCCCTTTCCTCTCTTCCCTGGTGTGACCAAGTGGAACTAGAGGAAAAGCGTTTGGAAGAACTGGAGGATGAAGCGCTCAGAAACGCAGAGAAGATTAAGTTCTTGATGGAGGAAAATGAGCAAAAGAGCGCTCAACTAAAAAAGTTGTCATTCCAGCTTCAAGAAAAGGAAGCTATTATTGAGGGGAAACAACAGGATCTCCATGACATGGACAAAAAGAACCAGGAGCTCCAAGGAAAACTTGATGAAGCCCTGCAACAAAATAAAAAACTTGTCCAAGAGAAGAAACAAGACGGCATGAAGAAGAGAGGGCTGCACAGCAATCTCCAAGAAATGGAGCTAATGTACAGTGTAGACAAAAAAAGGCTTGATCGCACAGCGCAAGCAAATGAGAAGCTCCTCCAAGAGAAAAGGCAACAGGAGTTAAAAGAAAAAGAAATGCATTCCAAGCTTCAGAGCATCAAGCAACACAACGAAAGCTTGCAAGGAAAGCTTGATCAAGCTCTGCGGCAAAATAGAAAACTCCTCCAGGAGAAGATGAAAGACAGCACGAAGAAGAGAGGGCTGCACTCCAATCTCCGAGACATGGAGCTAATGTACAATGTTGACAAAAAAAGGCTTGATCGCACAGAGCAAGCAAATGAGAAGCTTCTCCAAGAGAAAAGGGAACAAGAAATCAAACAAAAAGAAATGGATTCCAATCTGCAGAGCATCAAGCAACAAAATGAAAGCTTGCAAGGAAAGCTTGATGAAGCTCTGCGACAAAATAAAGAAATCCTTCAAGAGAAAGAGCAGCTGGACAGAAAGCAGGGAGACATGGAGTGCCAACTCCAGCTCATGGAGGGAAACAACAGGATGCTGCAGGTAAAGTTCGAAGAGACACTGCACAAATATCAAGACCTGCTTCAAGAGAGAGAACAGCTGGTCAATAAGCAGAGAGAAGAAAAACTTCTTCTCCAGGAGTTTGAGAAACAGGAGGCAACATCTAAAGTGCTGAAAGAAAGGTTGGAAGAAAAACAAGCTGAAATAGAAGAAGTGGAGAAAAAATGCAACAAGCTGCAGAAGCAAAACACCGAAACAATCGAGGAGCTGAAAATCCTCATCCTCGAGAAAAAGGTGCTCGTGGAAGAGCAGCTGAAGAAAAAGAAAAAACGCTTCTGCTTCTTCTGGAGGAGGAACACTCCTTCTTTCAGTACTGCCAATGTCACCTCTTCCTCTCCCACCTCTGTTCCAGCTTAATCCCCCCCCCCCCTTAACTACTAACACCTCTCCCATCTCCCTCCCGTTTTTTCACAGTCACCCCCCAACCAGTCCCGACAGTTGACTGCCCCCTCTAGAGCCTGGTTCTGTCATAGGTTTCTTCCTTTAAAGGGAGTTTTTCCTATCCACTGTCGCCTAGTGCTTGCTCAGAGGGGATTGTTGGGGTTTTCTCTCCTCTCTCCCTTTACTTTCCATCCCACCCACCCCCACCTTTTCTTTTTTCTTAATAATTGAACAATAAAAACAATTGGTCACTAATTAAATGTGTCAAATCAATGTCTTTATTCAAGAATACAAGAAATGGGTAATAGCTGCATGTGTGTTTGTGTGTGTGCATAATATGCATACTTTACGTGTTGGATCCAAATCCCACAAGGAATTAAATAAAACAAGAAGACAAACAAAAACAAATATTTCTCTCCCTTCCCAGGTCAGGAATCAGGATGAGGAAGAAATGAGGTCAGATCAGTGCAGGTTTTTGCACTACTGACATAAAGTTTCTGCTGATTAAAAAAAAGTATGTTGATATTTCTGAAATACATTTGCAAACAAATAACTTTGACAACTTGTGTTTTTTCATAAAAGAAAAAAGAAAAATCAGAGAGCAGAGCTGGTAAAACAGCTTAGCTCCGCAGGTTACAGGAGATCAGATGCCAAATACTTTTCATGACAGTCTTCGTTATTGCATAAATCTCCCCTTTTATCATTGATCAGTAAATCACTGCATATACATTCATCTAACCGTTATAATTTCATGAGTAAAGACTCTCAGATGACTGAATGGCGGTTTTAGTAAATGTTGAACTTTATTGTGATTTCTATTTTTAGAATCAATTGCACACATTTTGATTTCGTTTTGCAAGCTGCTGATTTCACACAGATCCACTGCCCAAACGTGCCTTTGAGTTTTTCATCATTTAACAAGAATAGGCTCAGGCAATCATTGTGGAATTAGGCTTTGGGAAGGTCTGGGGACAGGTATGATGGTGGTGGTTTTAAAGCACTGTGGCACAACAGCTTGACTCAGGGAGATGTTAAAGATGCCCGCTAGGACATCAGTCAGCTGGTCAGCACGGGCTCCGAGCACGCGTCCAGGTATATTGTCTGGTCCAGCAGCTTTGTGTGGGTTGACTTTAGTGAGAGTCCTTCTCACACTGGCCGTGGACAGGGACAGCACTTGGTTGTCTGGCAAGCGGGTGGCCCTCTATAGTCCGTCTTGCGTCCCATTTAAGCAAGTGCGTGTTCACACTGCCCCTGGATGTCCTGGCCTCTGAGGTTAAGGTGTACGGCTCCTGGTTGTCAACTGACCAATTTATCATGGCAAAGCCTGTGGTGGACAAAAGATAAGAGGCTGATTATAAAAATGATCCATGCACGCCTTATGACCTACAGCATGTACAGTTAACACAGCTAAATGGCTGTGAAATTGTAAAATTACTTTTGAAATAAAGCTATTCAAAGTCAATTAACTGTGACTATAATAATAGCAATGTTAGCCAGCAAACAAAACGTTAGCACTAATTAAAATAAGCTGCTAGGTGATGTTACTGTTTCAAGTTCTCTCATTGTTTGACATGTAGGGCAGATATTTTGGTGACACTGAGATCAGCCAGACACTAAACAGCAGTGTAATATCAACGCTAGATTAGATGTTTTCTAATCCGATAAAATGACATTATTCCTGTTTATAGAAGATGTTTGTCGTCTGTTTGTTTGACTGACAGGAACAGGAAATAGTGGTTGGAAATTACTGTTGGTGTTACATGAGGGTAAAGAAGGGCTTTAAGCACCTGGGTAAAAACTGGACCCATGATGAAACACTACAACAAGTACAACATATTCTTCAGTTTTAATATGTGACCATACTGTGCAGACTGCTGATGAGTTACACGGTTACATTTCATTAATCATTGTTAAACTAAAGTGGTAAGCAGTTACTTTATCCTTTCACTTAAAATTTCCAGGAAAAACACTACCTTGGCTACTTTTGTGCTTACATTTGATCTATGCTGGGTCACTACTTTTGCACTATAATGCTGCTGCTGACACCTTGGTTCACACTGACAACTAGAAAAAAGCTGATAGGAAAAGAAGGATGGAAAATGCCTGGAATTTAGTTACACTTGCAAATACTGCTGCCTCCAAACTGCAAGCATCAATAAAATGTTACAGTATTGTTTTCTATATCTGTGCATATATCCTTATTGGTAGTTTTCTCGAAATAGAAGCTCTTCATTTAAAAAAAAAAACCTCTGATAACATTGCTGAAGCTAGCGCCCACCCCTACTGCGCATACTGCAAATATAAAACTGATATATACTTACATCATGAAGCAGTTGATGTCTGGTTTCCGACAAATACAGTAAAGAGGTGCGTTCTCCCCCTCCATACCAGTGTTCTCAGGCACTGGTACATGGTCAGTGTCAGACACTTCACTGTCCTACAACATACCACATAGGACCACATTAGAAATGACATGTATGTAGACATGCTAATTATACCTGGCTAAATGGATGCAGTAACAAAATGTTACTAACTACTCTAGTTATTAGTTTCCAGATGTGTGCAGTTGCTCCAGTCTTACTGACAGTATACTGTTTCAAACACCAGTGCCAACATTTTATTTTTTAAATCTTAGTATGATTCTGCACCAAGACTTGTGGCCTGTTGCTCGGTAACTTATTGTCTGACTACATTAACTACAGTTCATAAACATCATTCATTTTCTCCTACTTATTTTATTCAGGTTGTATTTCAGCTGTCATAGGGCAAAAGTACACCCTGGACAGGTCGCCAGTCTGTTGGAGGGTTATTAGAGAGACTCAGACAACCACTCACACCAACAGCCAACTAACCTAACCCCGCGCATGTCTTTGGAGTTCAACACCAGTCTGGCCGAATCACAGATAAGCAGGGTGTCTGTGCTGCAGAGCACAGCTGTGTCAGAGACTCTCGACATCAATGTAGCGTTAAGGATGCGGAGCGATGGGTGCACTAACACAATGTAAATATTAAAGTTCTCGCCATTGTCAATATGCTGTTGCGCTCTTGTTCGTATTATTGCAACCATATCTCGAGTCTAGCTTACCCTAAAAGTTTGGAGAGAATTGGTCTGTTAAGAAACGCAATCGATTGTTTGGGACTGCTCTAGCCATCACGTCGCATAAACAACTCTACTTCCGGTGGGAAAACTAATTAAGGGTAAAGTCGCACTAATAACACCTACCACTCACGTTCATAAGCATACACTATGATCACTTCCACGCAGTAACGTTGTAATAAATATAATCCCCGGTAAAGTCAATTAGCGAACACTACTGGCATGTAATGCCAATGGCGACCATTTCACAAACTGTAGAAAATGCTCAAAATGTTGTCGGCACCAAAAGTGAAGGGCTGACAGTTGTGTTTATATACGAACCGTAAGCGCTAATGTTGGTTAGCATCAGCTAAAGCGAGGAAGTTTGACACTTGCAGAGGCAGTGAACGCAGAGAGAGCTTAAAAACGCATTGTGTTTTTGTTTTTGTTTTTTGCATTAAGACGTTGCACACAAAATTACAGCTATAACGGTGACTTAGCTGCTCGTTGGATAAACCCATGGACCTTAGAAAAGATCAACACTACTCGGATGTAAGCACCCGTGTATAACACAATAGGCAAAATTACGCTTGCTAACCTTTCCACATCACAGGCTTCACATTAAATAAACATTTTTTCAAATACTCACCATGATCTGAGACCGTTTAAATATTTTGTTACTCTGAAAATATGGCAGTATGAAGCTAAACCTTTAGCTTGACGGCTAAAGCAATGCTAAGATTTACACGGAAACGATCAGCGGACATCGTTAAAGTACTATTGGTCTACATTCTTCTTCTATGGTAGCAGCCTGGGCAGAGTAACAGCCAACTTTAAACTGCGCCATCTGTTGGCACCAATTACAGTAGAAAACATGATTGCGACAACACGTTTTTTGGGGAAAATAACAGAGATTGAAACTTTACTGATAATTTGTCCAAGTTGAAAAATGCCCTCCTCCAAAAATATCACGTGACAACCTCATTGCCTTACAGAATTATGACGTCACACACGTAGAATCTTACCACCATTCTTTCCTTTGATCCAAAAACCTATAAATAGGGGTGAAGAGCAACGACTTTTAGTCCGTTTCTCGCAGCCTTGATGTGTGCAGCATTGAACCGTTCGCCAGAAAAGCCTTTTGAAATATTTGGATCCTTTGCAATTGTAACTGTATCCAGACCCAACATGTCTCAAAAAAATCCAAAGGGACAAGAAGTTGACCCATACGCTCTTCCTTGGGATGAGCCACTAGACTCTTCCCTTTCCTCTCTTCCCTGGTGTGACCAAGTGGAACTAGAGGAAAAGCGTTTGGAAGAACTGGAGGATGAAGCGCTCAGAAACGCAGAGAAGATTAAGTTCTTGATGGAAGAAAATGAGCAAAAGAGCGCTCAACTAAAAAAGTTGTCATTCCAGCTTCAAGAAAAGGAAGCTATTATTGAGGGGAAACAACAGGATCTCCATGACATGGACAAAAAGAACCAGGAGCTCCAAGGAAAACTTGATGAAGCCCTGCAACAAAATAAAAAACTTGTCCAAGAGAAGAAACAAGACGGCATGAAGAAGAGAGGGCTGCACAGCAATCTCCAAGAAATGGAGCTAATGTACAGTGTAGACAAAAAAAGGCTTGATCGCACAGCGCAAGCAAATGAGAAGCTCCTCCAAGAGAAAAGGCAACAGGAGTTAAAAGAAAAAGAAATGCATTCCAAGCTTCAGAGCATCAAGCAACACAACGAAAGCTTGCAAGGAAAGCTTGATCAAGCTCTGCGGCAAAATAGAAAACTCCTCCAGGAGAAGATGAAAGACAGCACGAAGAAGAGAGGGCTGCACTCCAATCTCCGAGACATGGAGCTAATGTACAATGTTGACAAAAAAAGGCTTGATCGCACAGAGCAAGCAAATGAGAAGCTTCTCCAAGAGAAAAGGGAACAAGAAATCAAACAAAAAGAAATGGATTCCAATCTGCAGAGCATCAAGCAACAAAATGAAAGCTTGCAAGGAAAGCTTGATGAAGCTCTGCGACAAAATAAAGAAATCCTTCAAGAGAAAGAGCAGCTGGACAGAAAGCAGGGAGACATGGAGTGCCAACTCCAGCTCATGGAGGGAAACAACAGGATGCTGCAGGTAAAGTTCGAAGAGACACTGCACAAATATCAAGACCTGCTTCAAGAGAGAGAACAGCTGGTCAATAAGCAGAGAGAAGAAAAACTTCTTCTCCAGGAGTTTGAGAAACAGGAGGCAACATCTAAAGTGCTGAAAGAAAGGTTGGAAGAAAAACAAGCTGAAATAGAAGAAGTGGAAAAAAAATGCAACAAGCTGCAGAAGCAAAACACCGAAACAATCGAGGAGCTGAAAATCCTCATCCTCGAGAAAAAGGTGCTCGTGGAAGAGCAGCTGAAGAAAAAGAAAAAACGCTTCTGCTTCTTCTGGAGGAGGAACACTCCTTCTTTCAGTACTGCCAATGTCGCCTCTTCCTCTCCCACCTCTGTTCCAGCTTAATCCCCCCCCCCCCCCCCCCTTAACTACTAACACCTCTCCCATCTCCCTCCCGTTTTTTCACAGTCACCCCCCAACCAGTCCCGACAGTTGACTGCCCCCTCTAGAGCCTGGTTCTGTCATAGGTTTCTTCCTTTAAAGGGAGTTTTTCCTATCCACTGTCGCCTAGTGCTTGCTCAGAGGGGATTGTTGGGGTTTTCTCTCCTCTCTCCCTTTACTTTCCATCCCACCCACCCCCACCTTTTCTTTTTTCTTAATAATTGAACAATAAAAACAATTGGTCACTAATTAAATGTGTCAAATCAATGTCTTTATTCAAGAATACAAGAAATGGGTAATAGCTGCATGTGTGTTTGTGTGTGTGCATAATATGCATACTTTACGTGTTGGATCCAAATCCCACAAGGAATTAAATAAAACAAGAAGACAAACAAAAACAAATATTTCTCTCCCTTCCCAGGTCAGGAATCAGGATGAGGAAGAAATGAGGTCAGATCAGTGCAGGTTTTTGCACTACTGACATAAAGTTTCTGCTGATTAAAAAAAAGTATGTTGATATTTCTGAAATACATTTGCAAACAAATAACTTTGACAACTTGTGTTTTTTCATAAAAGAAAAAAGAAAAATCAGAGAGCAGAGCTGGTAAAACAGCTTAGCTCCGCAGGTTACAGGAGATCAGATGCCAAATACTTTTCATGACAGTCTTCGTTATTGCATAAATCTCCCCTTTTATCATTGATCAGTAAATCACTGCATATACATTCATCTAACCGTTATAATTTCATGAGTAAAGACTCTCAGATGACTGAATGGCGGTTTTAGTAAATGTTGAACTTTATTGTGATTTCTATTTTTAGAATCAATTGCACACATTTTGATTTCGTTTTGCAAGCTGCTGATTTCACACAGATCCACTGCCCAAACGTGCCTTTGAGTTTTTCATCATTTAACAAGAATAGGCTCAGGCAATCATTGTGGAATTAGGCTTTGGGAAGGTCTGGGGACAGGTATGATGGTGGTGGTTTTAAAGCACTGTGGCACAACAGCTTGACTCAGGGAGATGTTAAAGATGCCCGCTAGGACATCAGTCAGCTGGTCAGCACGGGCTCCGAGCACGCGTCCAGGTATATTGTCTGGTCCAGCAGCTTTGTGTGGGTTGACTTTAGTGAGAGTCCTTCTCACACTGGCCGTGGACAGGGACAGCACTTGGTTGTCTGGCAAGCGGGTGGCCCTCTATAGTCCGTCTTGCGTCCCATTTAAGCAAGTGCGTGTTCACACTGCCCCTGGATGTCCTGGCCTCTGAGGTTAAGGTGTACGGCTCCTGGTTGTCAACTGACCAATTTATCATGGCAAAGCCTGTGGTGGACAAAAGATAAGAGGCTGATTATAAAAATGATCCATGCACGCCTTATGACCTACAGCATGTACAGTTAACACAGCTAAATGGCTGTGAAATTGTAAAATTACTTTTGAAATAAAGCTATTCAAAGTCAATTAACTGTGACTATAATAATAGCAATGTTAGCCAGCAAACAAAACGTTAGCACTAATTAAAATAAGCTGCTAGGTGATGTTACTGTTTCAAGTTCTCTCATTGTTTGACATGTAGGGCAGATATTTTGGTGACACTGAGATCAGCCAGACACTAAACAGCAGTGTAATATCAACGCTAGATTAGATGTTTTCTAATCCGATAAAATGACATTATTCCTGTTTATAGAAGATGTTTGTCGTCTGTTTGTTTGACTGACAGGAACAGGAAATAGTGGTTGGAAATTACTGTTGGTGTTACATGAGGGTAAAGAAGGGCTTTAAGCACCTGGGTAAAAACTGGACCCATGATGAAACACTACAACAAGTACAACATATTCTTCAGTTTTAATATGTGACCATACTGTGCAGACTGCTGATGAGTTACACGGTTACATTTCATTAATCATTGTTAAACTAAAGTGGT
This sequence comes from Rhamphochromis sp. 'chilingali', assembly GCF_963969265.1. Lineage (NCBI taxonomy): Eukaryota > Metazoa > Chordata > Actinopteri > Cichliformes > Cichlidae > Rhamphochromis > Rhamphochromis sp. 'chilingali'. The sequence goes on along the minus strand of NC_137936.1, from coordinate 8,906,064 downwards.
AAGCAGTTACTTTATCCTTTCACTTAAAATTTCCAGGAAAAACACTACCTTGGCTACTTTTGTGCTTACATTTGATCTATGCTGGGTCACTACTTTTGCACTATAATGCTGCTGCTGACACCTTGGTTCACACTGACAACTAGAAAAAAGCTGATAGGAAAAGAAGGATGGAAAATGCCTGGAATTTAGTTACACTTGCAAATACTGCTGCCTCCAAACTGCAAGCATCAATAAAATGTTACAGTATTGTTTTCTATATCTGTGCATATATCCTTATTGGTAGTTTTCTCGAAATAGAAGCTCTTCATTTAAAAAAAAAAACCTCTGATAACATTGCTGAAGCTAGCGCCCACCCCTACTGCGCATACTGCAAATATAAAACTGATATATACTTACATCATGAAGCAGTTGATGTCTGGTTTCCGACAAATACAGTAAAGAGGTGCGTTCTCCCCCTCCATACCAGTGTTCTCAGGCACTGGTACATGGTCAGTGTCAGACACTTCACTGTCCTACAACATACCACATAGGACCACATTAGAAATGACATGTATGTAGACATGCTAATTATACCTGGCTAAATGGATGCAGTAACAAAATGTTACTAACTACTCTAGTTATTAGTTTCCAGATGTGTGCAGTTGCTCCAGTCTTACTGACAGTATACTGTTTCAAACACCAGTGCCAACATTTTATTTTTTAAATCTTAGTATGATTCTGCACCAAGACTTGTGGCCTGTTGCTCGGTAACTTATTGTCTGACTACATTAACTACAGTTCATAAACATCATTCATTTTCTCCTACTTATTTTATTCAGGTTGTATTTCAGCTGTCATAGGGCAAAAGTACACCCTGGACAGGTCGCCAGTCTGTTGGAGGGTTATTAGAGAGACTCAGACAACCACTCACACCAACAGCCAACTAACCTAACCCCGCGCATGTCTTTGGAGTTCAACACCAGTCTGGCCGAATCACAGATAAGCAGGGTGTCTGTGCTGCAGAGCACAGCTGTGTCAGAGACTCTCGACATCAATGTAGCGTTAAGGATGCGGAGCGATGGGTGCACTAACACAATGTAAATATTAAAGTTCTCGCCATTGTCAATATGCTGTTGCGCTCTTGTTCGTATTATTGCAACCATATCTCGAGTCTAGCTTACCCTAAAAGTTTGGAGAGAATTGGTCTGTTAAGAAACGTAATCGATTGTTTGGGACTGCTCTAGCCATCACGTCGCATAAACAACTCTACTTCCGGTGGGAAAACTAATTAAGGGTAAAGTCGCACTAATAACACCTACCACTCACGTTCATAAGCATACACTATGATCACTTCCACGCAGTAACGTTGTAATAAATATAATCCCCGGTAAAGTCAATTAGCGAACACTACTGGCATGTAATGCCAATGGCGACCATTTCACAAACTGTAGAAAATGCTCAAAATGTTGTCGGCACCAAAAGTGAAGGGCTGACAGTTGTGTTTATATACGAACCGTAAGCGCTAATGTTGGTTAGCATCAGCTAAAGCGAGGAAGTTTGACACTTGCAGAGGCAGTGAACGCAGAGAGAGCTTAAAAACGCATTGTGTTTTTGTTTTTGTTTTTTGCATTAAGACGTTGCACACAAAATTACAGCTATAACGGTGACTTAGCTGCTCGTTGGATAAACCCATGGACCTTAGAAAAGATCAACACTACTCGGATGTAAGCACCCGTGTATAACACAATAGGCAAAATTACGCTTGCTAACCTTTCCACATCACAGGCTTCACATTAAATAAACATTTTTTTCAAATACTCACCATGATCTGAGACCGTTTAAATATTTTGTTACTCTGAAAATATGGCAGTATGAAGCTAAACCTTTAGCTTGACGGCTAAAGCAATGCTAAGATTTACACGGAAACGATCAGCGGACATCGTTAAAGTACTATTGGTCTACATTCTTCTTCTATGGTAGCAGCCTGGGCAGAGTAACAGCCAACTTTAAACTGCGCCATCTGTTGGCACCAATTACAGTAGAAAACATGATTGCGACAACACGTTTTTTGGGGAAAATAACAGAGATTGAAACTTTACTGATAATTTGTCCAAGTTGAAAAATGCCCTCCTCCAAAAATATCACGTGACAACCTCATTGCCTTACAGAATTATGACGTCACACACGTAGAATCTTACCACCATTCTTTCCTTTGATCCAAAAACCTATAAATAGGGGTGAAGAGCAACGACTTTTAGTCCGTTTCTCGCAGCCTTGATGTGTGCAGCATTGAACCGTTCGCCAGAAAAGCCTTTTGAAATATTTGGATCCTTTGCAATTGTAACTGTATCCAGACCCAACATGTCTCAAAAAAATCCAAAGGGACAAGAAGTTGACCCATACGCTCTTCCCTGGGATGAGCCACTAGACTCTTCCCTTTCCTCTCTTCCCTGGTGTGACCAAGTGGAACTAGAGGAAAAGCGTTTGGAAGAACTGGAGGATGAAGCGCTCAGAAACGCAGAGAAGATTAAGTTCTTGATGGAGGAAAATGAGCAAAAGAGCGCTCAACTAAAAAAGTTGTCATTCCAGCTTCAAGAAAAGGAAGCTATTATTGAGGGGAAACAACAGGATCTCCATGACATGGACAAAAAGAACCAGGAGCTCCAAGGAAAACTTGATGAAGCCCTGCAACAAAATAAAAAACTTGTCCAAGAGAAGAAACAAGACGGCATGAAGAAGAGAGGGCTGCACAGCAATCTCCAAGAAATGGAGCTAATGTACAGTGTAGACAAAAAAAGGCTTGATCGCACAGCGCAAGCAAATGAGAAGCTCCTCCAAGAGAAAAGGCAACAGGAGTTAAAAGAAAAAGAAATGCATTCCAAGCTTCAGAGCATCAAGCAACACAACGAAAGCTTGCAAGGAAAGCTTGATCAAGCTCTGCGGCAAAATAGAAAACTCCTCCAGGAGAAGATGAAAGACAGCACGAAGAAGAGAGGGCTGCACTCCAATCTCCGAGACATGGAGCTAATGTACAATGTTGACAAAAAAAGGCTTGATCGCACAGAGCAAGCAAATGAGAAGCTTCTCCAAGAGAAAAGGGAACAAGAAATCAAACAAAAAGAAATGGATTCCAATCTGCAGAGCATCAAGCAACAAAATGAAAGCTTGCAAGGAAAGCTTGATGAAGCTCTGCGACAAAATAAAGAAATCCTTCAAGAGAAAGAGCAGCTGGACAGAAAGCAGGGAGACATGGAGTGCCAACTCCAGCTCATGGAGGGAAACAACAGGATGCTGCAGGTAAAGTTCGAAGAGACACTGCACAAATATCAAGACCTGCTTCAAGAGAGAGAACAGCTGGTCAATAAGCAGAGAGAAGAAAAACTTCTTCTCCAGGAGTTTGAGAAACAGGAGGCAACATCTAAAGTGCTGAAAGAAAGGTTGGAAGAAAAACAAGCTGAAATAGAAGAAGTGGAGAAAAAATGCAACAAGCTGCAGAAGCAAAACACCGAAACAATCGAGGAGCTGAAAATCCTCATCCTCGAGAAAAAGGTGCTCGTGGAAGAGCAGCTGAAGAAAAAGAAAAAACGCTTCTGCTTCTTCTGGAGGAGGAACACTCCTTCTTTCAGTACTGCCAATGTCACCTCTTCCTCTCCCACCTCTGTTCCAGCTTAATCCCCCCCCCCCTTAACTACTAACACCTCTCCCATCTCCCTCCCGTTTTTTCACAGTCACCCCCCAACCAGTCCCGACAGTTGACTGCCCCCTCTAGAGCCTGGTTCTGTCATAGGTTTCTTCCTTTAAAGGGAGTTTTTCCTATCCACTGTCGCCTAGTGCTTGCTCAGAGGGGATTGTTGGGGTTTTCTCTCCTCTCTCCCTTTACTTTCCATCCCACCCACCCCCACCTTTTCTTTTTTCTTAATAATTGAACAATAAAAACAATTGGTCACTAATTAAATGTGTCAAATCAATGTCTTTATTCAAGAATACAAGAAATGGGTAATAGCTGCATGTGTGTTTGTGTGTGTGCATAATATGCATACTTTACGTGTTGGATCCAAATCCCACAAGGAATTAAATAAAACAAGAAGACAAACAAAAACAAATATTTCTCTCCCTTCCCAGGTCAGGAATCAGGATGAGGAAGAAATGAGGTCAGATCAGTGCAGGTTTTTGCACTACTGACATAAAGTTTCTGCTGATTAAAAAAAAGTATGTTGATATTTCTGAAATACATTTGCAAACAAATAACTTTGACAACTTGTGTTTTTTCATAAAAGAAAAAAGAAAAATCAGAGAGCAGAGCTGGTAAAACAGCTTAGCTCCGCAGGTTACAGGAGATCAGATGCCAAATACTTTTCATGACAGTCTTCGTTATTGCATAAATCTCCCCTTTTATCATTGATCAGTAAATCACTGCATATACATTCATCTAACCGTTATAATTTCATGAGTAAAGACTCTCAGATGACTGAATGGCGGTTTTAGTAAATGTTGAACTTTATTGTGATTTCTATTTTTAGAATCAATTGCACACATTTTGATTTCGTTTTGCAAGCTGCTGATTTCACACAGATCCACTGCCCAAACGTGCCTTTGAGTTTTTCATCATTTAACAAGAATAGGCTCAGGCAATCATTGTGGAATTAGGCTTTGGGAAGGTCTGGGGACAGGTATGATGGTGGTGGTTTTAAAGCACTGTGGCACAACAGCTTGACTCAGGGAGATGTTAAAGATGCCCGCTAGGACATCAGTCAGCTGGTCAGCACGGGCTCCGAGCACGCGTCCAGGTATATTGTCTGGTCCAGCAGCTTTGTGTGGGTTGACTTTAGTGAGAGTCCTTCTCACACTGGCCGTGGACAGGGACAGCACTTGGTTGTCTGGCAAGCGGGTGGCCCTCTATAGTCCGTCTTGCGTCCCATTTAAGCAAGTGCGTGTTCACACTGCCCCTGGATGTCCTGGCCTCTGAGGTTAAGGTGTACGGCTCCTGGTTGTCAACTGACCAATTTATCATGGCAAAGCCTGTGGTGGACAAAAGATAAGAGGCTGATTATAAAAATGATCCATGCACGCCTTATGACCTACAGCATGTACAGTTAACACAGCTAAATGGCTGTGAAATTGTAAAATTACTTTTGAAATAAAGCTATTCAAAGTCAATTAACTGTGACTATAATAATAGCAATGTTAGCCAGCAAACAAAACGTTAGCACTAATTAAAATAAGCTGCTAGGTGATGTTACTGTTTCAAGTTCTCTCATTGTTTGACATGTAGGGCAGATATTTTGGTGACACTGAGATCAGCCAGACACTAAACAGCAGTGTAATATCAACGCTAGATTAGATGTTTTCTAATCCGATAAAATGACATTATTCCTGTTTATAGAAGATGTTTGTCGTCTGTTTGTTTGACTGACAGGAACAGGAAATAGTGGTTGGAAATTACTGTTGGTGTTACATGAGGGTAAAGAAGGGCTTTAAGCACCTGGGTAAAAACTGGACCCATGATGAAACACTACAACAAGTACAACATATTCTTCAGTTTTAATATGTGACCATACTGTGCAGACTGCTGATGAGTTACACGGTTACATTTCATTAATCATTGTTAAACTAAAGTGGTAAGCAGTTACTTTATCCTTTCACTTAAAATTTCCAGGAAAAACACTACCTTGGCTACTTTTGTGCTTACATTTGATCTATGCTGGGTCACTACTTTTGCACTATAATGCTGCTGCTGACACCTTGGTTCACACTGACAACTAGAAAAAAGCTGATAGGAAAAGAAGGATGGAAAATGCCTGGAATTTAGTTACACTTGCAAATACTGCTGCCTCCAAACTGCAAGCATCAATAAAATGTTACAGTATTGTTTTCTATATCTGTGCATATATCCTTATTGGTAGTTTTCTCGAAATAGAAGCTCTTCATTTAAAAAAAAAAACCTCTGATAACATTGCTGAAGCTAGCGCCCACCCCTACTGCGCATACTGCAAATATAAAACTGATATATACTTACATCATGAAGCAGTTGATGTCTGGTTTCCGACAAATACAGTAAAGAGGTGCGTTCTCCCCCTCCATACCAGTGTTCTCAGGCACTGGTACATGGTCAGTGTCAGACACTTCACTGTCCTACAACATACCACATAGGACCACATTAGAAATGACATGTATGTAGACATGCTAATTATACCTGGCTAAATGGATGCAGTAACAAAATGTTACTAACTACTCTAGTTATTAGTTTCCAGATGTGTGCAGTTGCTCCAGTCTTACTGACAGTATACTGTTTCAAACACCAGTGCCAACATTTTATTTTTTAAATCTTAGTATGATTCTGCACCAAGACTTGTGGCCTGTTGCTCGGTAACTTATTGTCTGACTACATTAACTACAGTTCATAAACATCATTCATTTTCTCCTACTTATTTTATTCAGGTTGTATTTCAGCTGTCATAGGGCAAAAGTACACCCTGGACAGGTCGCCAGTCTGTTGGAGGGTTATTAGAGAGACTCAGACAACCACTCACACCAACAGCCAACTAACCTAACCCCGCGCATGTCTTTGGAGTTCAACACCAGTCTGGCCGAATCACAGATAAGCAGGGTGTCTGTGCTGCAGAGCACAGCTGTGTCAGAGACTCTCGACATCAATGTAGCGTTAAGGATGCGGAGCGATGGGTGCACTAACACAATGTAAATATTAAAGTTCTCGCCATTGTCAATATGCTGTTGCGCTCTTGTTCGTATTATTGCAACCATATCTCGAGTCTAGCTTACCCTAAAAGTTTGGAGAGAATTGGTCTGTTAAGAAACGCGATCGATTGTTTGGGACTGCTCTAGCCATCACGTCGCATAAACAACTCTACTTCCGGTGGGAAAACTAATTAAGGGTAAAGTCGCACTAATAACACCTACCACTCACGTTCATAAGCATACACTATGATCACTTCCACGCAGTAACGTTGTAATAAATATAATCCCCGGTAAAGTCAATTAGCGAACACTACTGGCATGTAATGCCAATGGCGACCATTTCACAAACTGTAGAAAATGCTCAAAATGTTGTCGGCACCAAAAGTGAAGGGCTGATAGTTGTGTTTATATACGAACCGTAAGCGCTAATGTTGGTTAGCATCAGCTAAAGCGAGGAAGTTTGACACTTGCAGAGGCAGTGAACGCAGAGAGAGCTTAAAAACGCATTGTGTTTTTGTTTTTGTTTTTTGCATTAAGACGTTGCACACAAAATTACAGCTATAACGGTGACTTAGCTGCTCGTTGGATAAACCCATGGACCTTAGAAAAGATCAACACTACTCGGATGTAAGCACCCGTGTATAACACAATAGGCAAAATTACGCTTGCTAACCTTTCCACATCACAGGCTTCACATTAAATAAACATTTTTTCAAATACTCACCATGATCTGAGACCGTTTAAATATTTTGTTACTCTGAAAATATGGCAGTATGAAGCTAAACCTTTAGCTTGACGGCTAAAGCAATGCTAAGATTTACACGGAAACGATCAGCGGACATCGTTAAAGTACTATTGGTCTACATTCTTCTTCTATGGTAGCAGCCTGGGCAGAGTAACAGCCAACTTTAAACTGCGCCATCTGTTGGCACCAATTACAGTAGAAAACATGATTGCGACAACACGTTTTTTGGGGAAAATAACAGAGATTGAAACTTTACTGATAATTTGTCCAAGTTGAAAAATGCCCTCCTCCAAAAATATCACGTGACAACCTCATTGCCTTACAGAATTATGACGTCACACACGTAGAATCTTACCACCATTCTTTCCTTTGATCCAAAAACCTATAAATAGGGGTGAAGAGCAACGACTTTTAGTCCGTTTCTCGCAGCCTTGATGTGTGCAGCATTGAACCGTTCGCCAGAAAAGCCTTTTGAAATATTTGGATCCTTTGCAATTGTAACTGTATCCAGACCCAACATGTCTCAAAAAAATCCAAAGGGACAAGAAGTTGACCCATACGCTCTTCCTTGGGATGAGCCACTAGACTCTTCCCTTTCCTCTCTTCCCTGGTGTGACCAAGTGGAACTAGAGGAAAAGCGTTTGGAAGAACTGGAGGATGAAGCGCTCAGAAACGCAGAGAAGATTAAGTTCTTGATGGAGGAAAATGAGCAAAAGAGCGCTCAACTAAAAAAGTTGTCATTCCAGCTTCAAGAAAAGGAAGCTATTATTGAGGGGAAACAACAGGATCTCCATGACATGGACAAAAAGAACCAGGAGCTCCAAGGAAAACTTGATGAAGCCCTGCAACAAAATAAAAAACTTGTCCAAGAGAAGAAACAAGACGGCATGAAGAAGAGAGGGCTGCACAGCAATCTCCAAGAAATGGAGCTAATGTACAGTGTAGACAAAAAAAGGCTTGATCGCACAGCGCAAGCAAATGAGAAGCTCCTCCAAGAGAAAAGGCAACAGGAGTTAAAAGAAAAAGAAATGCATTCCAAGCTTCAGAGCATCAAGCAACACAACGAAAGCTTGCAAGGAAAGCTTGATCAAGCTCTGCGGCAAAATAGAAAACTCCTCCAGGAGAAGATGAAAGACAGCACGAAGAAGAGAGGGCTGCACTCCAATCTCCGAGACATGGAGCTAATGTACAATGTTGACAAAAAAAGGCTTGATCGCACAGAGCAAGCAAATGAGAAGCTTCTCCAAGAGAAAAGGGAACAAGAAATCAAACAAAAAGAAATGGATTCCAATCTGCAGAGCATCAAGCAACAAAATGAAAGCTTGCAAGGAAAGCTTGATGAAGCTCTGCGACAAAATAAAGAAATCCTTCAAGAGAAAGAGCAGCTGGACAGAAAGCAGGGAGACATGGAGTGCCAACTCCAGCTCATGGAGGGAAACAACAGGATGCTGCAGGTAAAGTTCGAAGAGACACTGCACAAATATCAAGACCTGCTTCAAGAGAGAGAACAGCTGGTCAATAAGCAGAGAGAAGAAAAACTTCTTCTCCAGGAGTTTGAGAAACAGGAGGCAACATCTAAAGTGCTGAAAGAAAGGTTGGAAGAAAAACAAGCTGAAATAGAAGAAGTGGAGAAAAAATGCAACAAGCTGCAGAAGCAAAACACCGAAACAATCGAGGAGCTGAAAATCCTCATCCTCGAGAAAAAGGTGCTCGTGGAAGAGCAGCTGAAGAAAAAGAAAAAACGCTTCTGCTTCTTCTGGAGGAGGAACACTCCTTCTTTCAGTACTGCCAATGTCACCTCTTCCTCTCCCACCTCTGTTCCAGCTTAATCCCCCCCCCCCCCCTTAACTACTAACACCTCTCCCATCTCCCTCCCGTTTTTTCACAGTCACCCCCCAACCAGTCCCGACAGTTGACTGCCCCCTCTAGAGCCTGGTTCTGTCATAGGTTTCTTCCTTTAAAGGGAGTTTTTCCTATCCACTGTCGCCTAGTGCTTGCTCAGAGGGGATTGTTGGGGTTTTCTCTCCTCTCTCCCTTTACTTTCCATCCCACCCACCCCCACCTTTTCTTTTTTCTTAATAATTGAACAATAAAAACAATTGGTCACTAATTAAATGTGTCAAATCAATGTCTTTATTCAAGAATACAAGAAATGGGTAATAGCTGCATGTGTGTTTGTGTGTGTGCATAATATGCATACTTTACGTGTTGGATCCAAATCCCACAAGGAATTAAATAAAACAAGAAGACAAACAAAAACAAATATTTCTCTCCCTTCCCAGGTCAGGAATCAGGATGAGGAAGAAATGAGGTCAGATCAGTGCAGGTTTTTGCACTACTGACATAAAGTTTCTGCTGATTAAAAAAAAGTATGTTGATATTTCTGAAATACATTTGCAAACAAATAACTTTGACAACTTGTGTTTTTTCATAAAAGAAAAAAGAAAAATCAGAGAGCAGAGCTGGTAAAACAGCTTAGCTCCGCAGGTTACAGGAGATCAGATGCCAAATACTTTTCATGACAGTCTTCGTTATTGCATAAATCTCCCCTTTTATCATTGATCAGTAAATCACTGCATATACATTCATCTAACCGTTATAATTTCATGAGTAAAGACTCTCAGATGACTGAATGGCGGTTTTAGTAAATGTTGAACTTTATTGTGATTTCTATTTTTAGAATCAATTGCACACATTTTGATTTCGTTTTGCAAGCTGCTGATTTCACACAGATCCACTGCCCAAACGTGCCTTTGAGTTTTTCATCATTTAACAAGAATAGGCTCAGGCAATCATTGTGGAATTAGGCTTTGGGAAGGTCTGGGGACAGGTATGATGGTGGTGGTTTTAAAGCACTGTGGCACAACAGCTTGACTCAGGGAGATGTTAAAGATGCCCGCTAGGACATCAGTCAGCTGGTCAGCACGGGCTCCGAGCACGCGTCCAGGTATATTGTCTGGTCCAGCAGCTTTGTGTGGGTTGACTTTAGTGAGAGTCCTTCTCACACTGGCCGTGGACAGGGACAGCACTTGGTTGTCTGGCAAGCGGGTGGCCCTCTATAGTCCGTCTTGCGTCCCATTTAAGCAAGTGCGTGTTCACACTGCCCCTGGATGTCCTGGCCTCTGAGGTTAAGGTGTACGGCTCCTGGTTGTCAACTGACCAATTTATCATGGCAAAGCCTGTGGTGGACAAAAGATAAGAGGCTGATTATAAAAATGATCCATGCACGCCTTATGACCTACAGCATGTACAGTTAACACAGCTAAATGGCTGTGAAATTGTAAAATTACTTTTGAAATAAAGCTATTCAAAGTCAATTAACTGTGACTATAATAATAGCAATGTTAGCCAGCAAACAAAACGTTAGCACTAATTAAAATAAGCTGCTAGGTGATGTTACTGTTTCAAGTTCTCTCATTGTTTGACATGTAGGGCAGATATTTTGGTGACACTGAGATCAGCCAGACACTAAACAGCAGTGTAATATCAACGCTAGATTAGATGTTTTCTAATCCGATAAAATGACATTATTCCTGTTTATAGAAGATGTTTGTCGTCTGTTTGTTTGACTGACAGGAACAGGAAATAGTGGTTGGAAATTACTGTTGGTGTTACATGAGGGTAAAGAAGGGCTTTAAGCACCTGGGTAAAAACTGGACCCATGATGAAACACTACAACAAGTACAACATATTCTTCAGTTTTAATATGTGACCATACTGTGCAGACTGCTGATGAGTTACACGGTTACATTTCATTAATCATTGTTAAACTAAAGTGGTAAGCAGTTACTTTATCCTTTCACTTAAAATTTCCAGGAAAAACACTACCTTGGCTACTTTTGTGCTTACATTTGATCTATGCTGGGTCACTACTTTTGCACTATAATGCTGCTGCTGACACCTTGGTTCACACTGACAACTAGAAAAAAGCTGATAGGAAAAGAAGGATGGAAAATGCCTGGAATTTAGTTACACTTGCAAATACTGCTGCCTCCAAACTGCAAGCATCAATAAAATGTTACAGTATTGTTTTCTATATCTGTGCATATATCCTTATTGGTAGTTTTCTCGAAATAGAAGCTCTTCATTTAAAAAAAAAAACCTCTGATAACATTGCTGAAGCTAGCGCCCACCCCTACTGCGCATACTGCAAATATAAAACTGATATATACTTACATCATGAAGCAGTTGATGTCTGGTTTCCGACAAATACAGTAAAGAGGTGCGTTCTCCCCCTCCATACCAGTGTTCTCAGGCACTGGTACATGGTCAGTGTCAGACACTTCACTGTCCTACAACATACCACATAGGACCACATTAGAAATGACATGTATGTAGACATGCTAATTATACCTGGCTAAATGGATGCAGTAACAAAATGTTACTAACTACTCTAGTTATTAGTTTCCAGATGTGTGCAGTTGCTCCAGTCTTACTGACAGTATACTGTTTCAAACACCAGTGCCAACATTTTATTTTTTAAATCTTAGTATGATTCTGCACCAAGACTTGTGGCCTGTTGCTCGGTAACTTATTGTCTGACTACATTAACTACAGTTCATAAACATCATTCATTTTCTCCTACTTTTTTTATTCAGGTTGTATTTCAGCTGTCATAGGGCAAAAGTACACCCTGGACAGGTCGCCAGTCTGTTGGAGGGTTATTAGAGAGACTCAGACAACCACTCACACCAACAGCCAACTAACCTAACCCCGCGCATGTCTTTGGAGTTCAACACCAGTCTGGCCGAATCACAGATAAGCAGGGTGTCTGTGCTGCAGAGCACAGCTGTGTCAGAGACTCTCGACATCAATGTAGCGTTAAGGATGCGGAGCGATGGGTGCACTAACACAATGTAAATATTAAAGTTCTCGCCATTGTCAATATGCTGTTGCGCTCTTGTTCGTATTATTGCAACCATATCTCGAGTCTAGCTTACCCTAAAAGTTTGGAGAGAATTGGTCTGTTAAGAAACGCGATCGATTGTTTGGGACTGCTCTAGCCATCACGTCGCATAAACAACTCTACTTCCGGTGGGAAAACTAATTAAGGGTAAAGTCGCACTAATAACACCTACCACTCACGTTCATAAGCATACACTATGATCACTTCCACGCAGTAACGTTGTAATAAATATAATCCCCGGTAAAGTCAATTAGCGAACACTACTGGCATGTAATGCCAATGGCGACCATTTCACAAACTGTAGAAAATGCTCAAAATGTTGTCGGCACCAAAAGTGAAGGGCTGACAGTTGTGTTTATATACGAACCGTAAGCGCTAATGTTGGTTAGCATCAGCTAAAGCGAGGAAGTTTGACACTTGCAGAGGCAGTGAACGCAGAGAGAGCTTAAAAACGCATTGTGTTTTTGTTTTTGTTTTTTGCATTAAGACGTTGCACACAAAATTACAGCTATAACGGTGACTTAGCTGCTCGTTGGATAAACCCATGGACCTTAGAAAAGATCAACACTACTCGGATGTAAGCACCCGTGTATAACACAATAGGCAAAATTACGCTTGCTAACCTTTCCACATCACAGGCTTCACATTAAATAAACATTTTTTCAAATACTCACCATGATCTGAGACCGTTTAAATATTTTGTTACTCTGAAAATATGGCAGTATGAAGCTAAACCTTTAGCTTGACGGCTAAAGCAATGCTAAGATTTACACGGAAACGATCAGCGGACATCGTTAAAGTACTATTGGTCTACATTCTTCTTCTATGGTAGCAGCCTGGGCAGAGTAACAGCCAACTTTAAACTGCGCCATCTGTTGGCACCAATTACAGTAGAAAACATGATTGCGACAACACGTTTTTTGGGGAAAATAACAGAGATTGAAACTTTACTGATAATTTGTCCAAGTTGAAAAATGCCCTCCTCCAAAAATATCACGTGACAACCTCATTGCCTTACAGAATTATGACGTCACACACGTAGAATCTTACCACCATTCTTTCCTTTGATCCAAAAACCTATAAATAGGGGTGAAGAGCAACGACTTTTAGTCCGTTTCTCGCAGCCTTGATGTGTGCAGCATTGAACCGTTCGCCAGAAAAGCCTTTTGAAATATTTGGATCCTTTGCAATTGTAACTGTATCCAGACCCAACATGTCTCAAAAAAATCCAAAGGGACAAGAAGTTGACCCATACGCTCTTCCTTGGGATGAGCCACTAGACTCTTCCCTTTCCTCTCTTCCCTGGTGTGACCAAGTGGAACTAGAGGAAAAGCGTTTGGAAGAACTGGAGGATGAAGCGCTCAGAAACGCAGAGAAGATTAAGTTCTTGATGGAGGAAAATGAGCAAAAGAGCGCTCAACTAAAAAAGTTGTCATTCCAGCTTCAAGAAAAGGAAGCTATTATTGAGGGGAAACAACAGGATCTCCATGACATGGACAAAAAGAACCAGGAGCTCCAAGGAAAACTTGATGAAGCCCTGCAACAAAATAAAAAACTTGTCCAAGAGAAGAAACAAGACGGCATGAAGAAGAGAGGGCTGCACAGCAATCTCCAAGAAATGGAGCTAATGTACAGTGTAGACAAAAAAAGGCTTGATCGCACAGCGCAAGCAAATGAGAAGCTCCTCCAAGAGAAAAGGCAACAGGAGTTAAAAGAAAAAGAAATGCATTCCAAGCTTCAGAGCATCAAGCAACACAACGAAAGCTTGCAAGGAAAGCTTGATCAAGCTCTGCGGCAAAATAGAAAACTCCTCCAGGAGAAGATGAAAGACAGCACGAAGAAGAGAGGGCTGCACTCCAATCTCCGAGACATGGAGCTAATGTACAATGTTGACAAAAAAAGGCTTGATCGCACAGAGCAAGCAAATGAGAAGCTTCTCCAAGAGAAAAGGGAACAAGAAATCAAACAAAAAGAAATGGATTCCAATCTGCAGAGCATCAAGCAACAAAATGAAAGCTTGCAAGGAAAGCTTGATGAAGCTCTGCGACAAAATAAAGAAATCCTTCAAGAGAAAGAGCAGCTGGACAGAAAGCAGGGAGACATGGAGTGCCAACTCCAGCTCATGGAGGGAAACAACAGGATGCTGCAGGTAAAGTTCGAAGAGACACTGCACAAATATCAAGACCTGCTTCAAGAGAGAGAACAGCTGGTCAATAAGCAGAGAGAAGAAAAACTTCTTCTCCAGGAGTTTGAGAAACAGGAGGCAACATCTAAAGTGCTGAAAGAAAGGTTGGAAGAAAAACAAGCTGAAATAGAAGAAGTGGAGAAAAAATGCAACAAGCTGCAGAAGCAAAACACCGAAACAATCGAGGAGCTGAAAATCCTCATCCTCGAGAAAAAGGTGCTCGTGGAAGAGCAGCTGAAGAAAAAGAAAAAACGCTTCTGCTTCTTCTGGAGGAGGAACACTCCTTCTTTCAGTACTGCCAATGTCACCTCTTCCTCTCCCACCTCTGTTCCAGCTTAATCCCCCCCCCCCCTTAACTACTAACACCTCTCCCATCTCCCTCCCGTTTTTTCACAGTCACCCCCCAACCAGTCCCGACAGTTGACTGCCCCCTCTAGAGCCTGGTTCTGTCATAGGTTTCTTCCTTTAAAGGGAGTTTTTCCTATCCACTGTCGCCTAGTGCTTGCTCAGAGGGGATTGTTGGGGTTTTCTCTCCTCTCTCCCTTTACTTTCCATCCCACCCACCCCCACCTTTTCTTTTTTCTTAATAATTGAACAATAAAAACAATTGGTCACTAATTAAATGTGTCAAATCAATGTCTTTATTCAAGAATACAAGAAATGGGTAATAGCTGCATGTGTGTTTGTGTGTGTGCATAATATGCATACTTTACGTGTTGGATCCAAATCCCACAAGGAATTAAATAAAACAAGAAGACAAACAAAAACAAATATTTCTCTCCCTTCCCAGGTCAGGAATCAGGATGAGGAAGAAATGAGGTCAGATCAGTGCAGGTTTTTGCACTACTGACATAAAGTTTCTGCTGATTAAAAAAAAGTATGTTGATATTTCTGAAATACATTTGCAAACAAATAACTTTGACAACTTGTGTTTTTTCATAAAAGAAAAAAGAAAAATCAGAGAGCAGAGCTGGTAAAACAGCTTAGCTCCGCAGGTTACAGGAGATCAGATGCCAAATACTTTTCATGACAGTCTTCGTTATTGCATAAATCTCCCCTTTTATCATTGATCAGTAAATCACTGCATATACATTCATCTAACCGTTATAATTTCATGAGTAAAGACTCTCAGATGACTGAATGGCGGTTTTAGTAAATGTTGAACTTTATTGTGATTTCTATTTTTAGAATCAATTGCACACATTTTGATTTCGTTTTGCAAGCTGCTGATTTCACACAGATCCACTGCCCAAACGTGCCTTTGAGTTTTTCATCATTTAACAAGAATAGGCTCAGGCAATCATTGTGGAATTAGGCTTTGGGAAGGTCTGGGGACAGGTATGATGGTGGTGGTTTTAAAGCACTGTGGCACAACAGCTTGACTCAGGGAGATGTTAAAGATGCCCGCTAGGACATCAGTCAGCTGGTCAGCACGGGCTCCGAGCACGCGTCCAGGTATATTGTCTGGTCCAGCAGCTTTGTGTGGGTTGACTTTAGTGAGAGTCCTTCTCACACTGGCCGTGGACAGGGACAGCACTTGGTTGTCTGGCAAGCGGGTGGCCCTCTATAGTCCGTCTTGCGTCCCATTTAAGCAAGTGCGTGTTCACACTGCCCCTGGATGTCCTGGCCTCTGAGGTTAAGGTGTACGGCTCCTGGTTGTCAACTGACCAATTTATCATGGCAAAGCCTGTGGTGGACAAAAGATAAGAGGCTGATTATAAAAATGATCCATGCACGCCTTATGACCTACAGCATGTACAGTTAACACAGCTAAATGGCTGTGAAATTGTAAAATTACTTTTGAAATAAAGCTATTCAAAGTCAATTAACTGTGACTATAATAATAGCAATGTTAGCCAGCAAACAAAACGTTAGCACTAATTAAAATAAGCTGCTAGGTGATGTTACTGTTTCAAGTTCTCTCATTGTTTGACATGTAGGGCAGATATTTTGGTGACACTGAGATCAGCCAGACACTAAACAGCAGTGTAATATCAACGCTAGATTAGATGTTTTCTAATCCGATAAAATGACATTATTCCTGTTTATAGAAGATGTTTGTCGTCTGTTTGTTTGACTGACAGGAACAGGAAATAGTGGTTGGAAATTACTGTTGGTGTTACATGAGGGTAAAGAAGGGCTTTAAGCACCTGGGTAAAAACTGGACCCATGATGAAACACTACAACAAGTACAACATATTCTTCAGTTTTAATATGTGACCATACTGTGCAGACTGCTGATGAGTTACACGGTTACATTTCATTAATCATTGTTAAACTAAAGTGGTAAGCAGTTACTTTATCCTTTCACTTAAAATTTCCAGGAAAAACACTACCTTGGCTACTTTTGTGCTTACATTTGATCTATGCTGGGTCACTACTTTTGCACTATAATGCTGCTGCTGACACCTTGGTTCACACTGACAACTAGAAAAAAGCTGATAGGAAAAGAAGGATGGAAAATGCCTGGAATTTAGTTACACTTGCAAATACTGCTGCCTCCAAACTGCAAGCATCAATAAAATGTTACAGTATTGTTTTCTATATCTGTGCATATATCCTTATTGGTAGTTTTCTCGAAATAGAAGCTCTTCATTTAAAAAAAAAAACCTCTGATAACATTGCTGAAGCTAGCGCCCACCCCTACTGCGCATACTGCAAATATAAAACTGATATATACTTACATCATGAAGCAGTTGATGTCTGGTTTCCGACAAATACAGTAAAGAGGTGCGTTCTCCCCCTCCATACCAGTGTTCTCAGGCACTGGTACATGGTCAGTGTCAGACACTTCACTGTCCTACAACATACCACATAGGACCACATTAGAAATGACATGTATGTAGACATGCTAATTATACCTGGCTAAATGGATGCAGTAACAAAATGTTACTAACTACTCTAGTTATTAGTTTCCAGATGTGTGCAGTTGCTCCAGTCTTACTGACAGTATACTGTTTCAAACACCAGTGCCAACATTTTATTTTTTAAATCTTAGTATGATTCTGCACCAAGACTTGTGGCCTGTTGCTCGGTAACTTATTGTCTGACTACATTAACTACAGTTCATAAACATCATTCATTTTCTCCTACTTATTTTATTCAGGTTGTATTTCAGCTGTCATAGGGCAAAAGTACACCCTGGACAGGTCGCCAGTCTGTTGGAGGGTTATTAGAGAGACTCAGACAACCACTCACACCAACAGCCAACTAACCTAACCCCGCGCATGTCTTTGGAGTTCAACACCAGTCTGGCCGAATCACAGATAAGCAGGGTGTCTGTGCTGCAGAGCACAGCTGTGTCAGAGACTCTCGACATCAATGTAGCGTTAAGGATGCGGAGCGATGGGTGCACTAACACAATGTAAATATTAAAGTTCTCGCCATTGTCAATATGCTGTTGCGCTCTTGTTCGTATTATTGCAACCATATCTCGAGTCTAGCTTACCCTAAAAGTTTGGAGAGAATTGGTCTGTTAAGAAACGCAATCGATTGTTTGGGACTGCTCTAGCCATCACGTCGCATAAACAACTCTACTTCCGGTGGGAAAACTAATTAAGGGTAAAGTCGCACTAATAACACCTACCACTCACGTTCATAAGCATACACTATGATCACTTCCACGCAGTAACGTTGTAATAAATATAATCCCCGGTAAAGTCAATTAGCGAACACTACTGGCATGTAATGCCAATGGCGACCATTTCACAAACTGTAGAAAATGCTCAAAATGTTGTCGGCACCAAAAGTGAAGGGCTGACAGTTGTGTTTATATACGAACCGTAAGCGCTAATGTTGGTTAGCATCAGCTAAAGCGAGGAAGTTTGACACTTGCAGAGGCAGTGAACGCAGAGAGAGCTTAAAAACGCATTGTGTTTTTGTTTTTGTTTTTTGCATTAAGACGTTGCACACAAAATTACAGCTATAACGGTGACTTAGCTGCTCGTTGGATAAACCCATGGACCTTAGAAAAGATCAACACTACTCGGATGTAAGCACCCGTGTATAACACAATAGGCAAAATTACGCTTGCTAACCTTTCCACATCACAGGCTTCACATTAAATAAACATTTTTTCAAATACTCACCATGATCTGAGACCGTTTAAATATTTTGTTACTCTGAAAATATGGCAGTATGAAGCTAAACCTTTAGCTTGACGGCTAAAGCAATGCTAAGATTTACACGGAAACGATCAGCGGACATCGTTAAAGTACTATTGGTCTACATTCTTCTTCTATGGTAGCAGCCTGGGCAGAGTAACAGCCAACTTTAAACTGCGCCATCTGTTGGCACCAATTACAGTAGAAAACATGATTGCGACAACACGTTTTTTGGGGAAAATAACAGAGATTGAAACTTTACTGATAATTTGTCCAAGTTGAAAAATGCCCTCCTCCAAAAATATCACGTGACAACCTCATTGCCTTACAGAATTATGACGTCACACACGTAGAATCTTACCACCATTCTTTCCTTTGATCCAAAAACCTATAAATAGGGGTGAAGAGCAACGACTTTTAGTCCGTTTCTCGCAGCCTTGATGTGTGCAGCATTGAACCGTTCGCCAGAAAAGCCTTTTGAAATATTTGGATCCTTTGCAATTGTAACTGTATCCAGACCCAACATGTCTCAAAAAAATCCAAAGGGACAAGAAGTTGACCCATACGCTCTTCCTTGGGATGAGCCACTAGACTCTTCCCTTTCCTCTCTTCCCTGGTGTGACCAAGTGGAACTAGAGGAAAAGCGTTTGGAAGAACTGGAGGATGAAGCGCTCAGAAACGCAGAGAAGATTAAGTTCTTGATGGAGGAAAATGAGCAAAAGAGCGCTCAACTAAAAAAGTTGTCATTCCAGCTTCAAGAAAAGGAAGCTATTATTGAGGGGAAACAACAGGATCTCCATGACATGGACAAAAAGAACCAGGAGCTCCAAGGAAAACTTGATGAAGCCCTGCAACAAAATAAAAAACTTGTCCAAGAGAAGAAACAAGACGGCATGAAGAAGAGAGGGCTGCACAGCAATCTCCAAGAAATGGAGCTAATGTACAGTGTAGACAAAAAAAGGCTTGATCGCACAGCGCAAGCAAATGAGAAGCTCCTCCAAGAGAAAAGGCAACAGGAGTTAAAAGAAAAAGAAATGCATTCCAAGCTTCAGAGCATCAAGCAACACAACGAAAGCTTGCAAGGAAAGCTTGATCAAGCTCTGCGGCAAAATAGAAAACTCCTCCAGGAGAAGATGAAAGACAGCACGAAGAAGAGAGGGCTGCACTCCAATCTCCGAGACATGGAGCTAATGTACAATGTTGACAAAAAAAGGCTTGATCGCACAGAGCAAGCAAATGAGAAGCTTCTCCAAGAGAAAAGGGAACAAGAAATCAAACAAAAAGAAATGGATTCCAATCTGCAGAGCATCAAGCAACAAAATGAAAGCTTGCAAGGAAAGCTTGATGAAGCTCTGCGACAAAATAAAGAAATCCTTCAAGAGAAAGAGCAGCTGGACAGAAAGCAGGGAGACATGGAGTGCCAACTCCAGCTCATGGAGGGAAACAACAGGATGCTGCAGGTAAAGTTCGAAGAGACACTGCACAAATATCAAGACCTGCTTCAAGAGAGAGAACAGTTGGTCAATAAGCAGAGAGAAGAAAAACTTCTTCTCCAGGAGTTTGAGAAACAGGAGGCAACATCTAAAGTGCTGAAAGAAAGGTTGGAAGAAAAACAAGCTGAAATAGAAGAAGTGGAGAAAAAATGCAACAAGCTGCAGAAGCAAAACACCGAAACAATCGAGGAGCTGAAAATCCTCATCCTCGAGAAAAAGGTGCTCGTGGAAGAGCAGCTGAAGAAAAAGAAAAAACGCTTCTGCTTCTTCTGGAGGAGGAACACTCCTTCTTTCAGTACTGCCAATGTCACCTCTTCCTCTCCCACCTCTGTTCCAGCTTAATCCCCCCCCCCCTTAACTACTAACACCTCTCCCATCTCCCTCCCGTTTTTTCACAGTCACCCCCCAACCAGTCCCGACAGTTGACTGCCCCCTCTAGAGCCTGGTTCTGTCATAGGTTTCTTCCTTTAAAGGGAGTTTTTCCTATCCACTGTCGCCTAGTGCTTGCTCAGAGGGGATTGTTGGGGTTTTCTCTCCTCTCTCCCTTTACTTTCCATCCCACCCACCCCCACCTTTTCTTTTTTCTTAATAATTGAACAATAAAAACAATTGGTCACTAATTAAATGTGTCAAATCAATGTCTTTATTCAAGAATACAAGAAATGGGTAATAGCTGCATGTGTGTTTGTGTGTGTGCATAATATGCATACTTTACGTGTTGGATCCAAATCCCACAAGGAATTAAATAAAACAAGAAGACAAACAAAAACAAATATTTCTCTCCCTTCCCAGGTCAGGAATCAGGATGAGGAAGAAATGAGGTCAGATCAGTGCAGGTTTTTGCACTACTGACATAAAGTTTCTGCTGATTAAAAAAAAGTATGTTGATATTTCTGAAATACATTTGCAAACAAATAACTTTGACAACTTGTGTTTTTTCATAAAAGAAAAAAGAAAAATCAGAGAGCAGAGCTGGTAAAACAGCTTAGCTCCGCAGGTTACAGGAGATCAGATGCCAAATACTTTTCATGACAGTCTTCGTTATTGCATAAATCTCCCCTTTTATCATTGATCAGTAAATCACTGCATATACATTCATCTAACCGTTATAATTTCATGAGTAAAGACTCTCAGATGACTGAATGGCGGTTTTAGTAAATGTTGAACTTTATTGTGATTTCTATTTTTAGAATCAATTGCACACATTTTGATTTCGTTTTGCAAGCTGCTGATTTCACACAGATCCACTGCCCAAACGTGCCTTTGAGTTTTTCATCATTTAACAAGAATAGGCTCAGGCAATCATTGTGGAATTAGGCTTTGGGAAGGTCTGGGGACAGGTATGATGGTGGTGGTTTTAAAGCACTGTGGCACAACAGCTTGACTCAGGGAGATGTTAAAGATGCCCGCTAGGACATCAGTCAGCTGGTCAGCACGGGCTCCGAGCACGCGTCCAGGTATATTGTCTGGTCCAGCAGCTTTGTGTGGGTTGACTTTAGTGAGAGTCCTTCTCACACTGGCCGTGGACAGGGACAGCACTTGGTTGTCTGGCAAGCGGGTGGCCCTCTATAGTCCGTCTTGCGTCCCATTTAAGCAAGTGCGTGTTCACACTGCCCCTGGATGTCCTGGCCTCTGAGGTTAAGGTGTACGGCTCCTGGTTGTCAACTGACCAATTTATCATGGCAAAGCCTGTGGTGGACAAAAGATAAGAGGCTGATTATAAAAATGATCCATGCACGCCTTATGACCTACAGCATGTACAGTTAACACAGCTAAATGGCTGTGAAATTGTAAAATTACTTTTGAAATAAAGCTATTCAAAGTCAATTAACTGTGACTATAATAATAGCAATGTTAGCCAGCAAACAAAACGTTAGCACTAATTAAAATAAGCTGCTAGGTGATGTTACTGTTTCAAGTTCTCTCATTGTTTGACATGTAGGGCAGATATTTTGGTGACACTGAGATCAGCCAGACACTAAACAGCAGTGTAATATCAACGCTAGATTAGATGTTTTCTAATCCGATAAAATGACATTATTCCTGTTTATAGAAGATGTTTGTCGTCTGTTTGTTTGACTGACAGGAACAGGAAATAGTGGTTGGAAATTACTGTTGGTGTTACATGAGGGTAAAGAAGGGCTTTAAGCACCTGGGTAAAAACTGGACCCATGATGAAACACTACAACAAGTACAACATATTCTTCAGTTTTAATATGTGACCATACTGTGCAGACTGCTGATGAGTTACACGGTTACATTTCATTAATCATTGTTAAACTAAAGTGGTAAGCAGTTACTTTATCCTTTCACTTAAAATTTCCAGGAAAAACACTACCTTGGCTACTTTTGTGCTTACATTTGATCTATGCTGGGTCACTACTTTTGCACTATAATGCTGCTGCTGACACCTTGGTTCACACTGACAACTAGAAAAAAGCTGATAGGAAAAGAAGGATGGAAAATGCCTGGAATTTAGTTACACTTGCAAATACTGCTGCCTCCAAACTGCAAGCATCAATAAAATGTTACAGTATTGTTTTCTATATCTGTGCATATATCCTTATTGGTAGTTTTCTCGAAATAGAAGCTCTTCATTTAAAAAAAAAAACCTCTGATAACATTGCTGAAGCTAGCGCCCACCCCTACTGCGCATACTGCAAATATAAAACTGATATATACTTACATCATGAAGCAGTTGATGTCTGGTTTCCGACAAATACAGTAAAGAGGTGCGTTCTCCCCCTCCATACCAGTGTTCTCAGGCACTGGTACATGGTCAGTGTCAGACACTTCACTGTCCTACAACATACCACATAGGACCACATTAGAAATGACATGTATGTAGACATGCTAATTATACCTGGCTAAATGGATGCAGTAACAAAATGTTACTAACTACTCTAGTTATTAGTTTCCAGATGTGTGCAGTTGCTCCAGTCTTACTGACAGTATACTGTTTCAAACACCAGTGCCAACATTTTATTTTTTAAATCTTAGTATGATTCTGCACCAAGACTTGTGGCCTGTTGCTCGGTAACTTATTGTCTGACTACATTAACTACAGTTCATAAACATCATTCATTTTCTCCTACTTATTTTATTCAGGTTGTATTTCAGCTGTCATAGGGCAAAAGTACACCCTGGACAGGTCGCCAGTCTGTTGGAGGGTTATTAGAGAGACTCAGACAACCACTCACACCAACAGCCAACTAACCTAACCCCGCGCATGTCTTTGGAGTTCAACACCAGTCTGGCCGAATCACAGATAAGCAGGGTGTCTGTGCTGCAGAGCACAGCTGTGTCAGAGACTCTCGACATCAATGTAGCGTTAAGGATGCGGAGCGATGGGTGCACTAACACAATGTAAATATTAAAGTTCTCGCCATTGTCAATATGCTGTTGCGCTCTTGTTCGTATTATTGCAACCATATCTCGAGTCTAGCTTACCCTAAAAGTTTGGAGAGAATTGGTCTGTTAAGAAACGCAATCGATTGTTTGGGACTGCTCTAGCCATCACGTCGCATAAACAACTCTACTTCCGGTGGGAAAACTAATTAAGGGTAAAGTCGCACTAATAACACCTACCACTCACGTTCATAAGCATACACTATGATCACTTCCACGCAGTAACGTTGTAATAAATATAATCCCCGGTAAAGTCAATTAGCGAACACTACTGGCATGTAATGCCAATGGCGACCATTTCACAAACTGTAGAAAATGCTCAAAATGTTGTCGGCACCAAAAGTGAAGGGCTGACAGTTGTGTTTATATACGAACCGTAAGCGCTAATGTTGGTTAGCATCAGCTAAAGCGAGGAAGTTTGACACTTGCAGAGGCAGTGAACGCAGAGAGAGCTTAAAAACGCATTGTGTTTTTGTTTTTGTTTTTTGCATTAAGACGTTGCACACAAAATTACAGCTATAACGGTGACTTAGCTGCTCGTTGGATAAACCCATGGACCTTAGAAAAGATCAACACTACTCGGATGTAAGCACCCGTGTATAACACAATAGGCAAAATTACGCTTGCTAACCTTTCCACATCACAGGCTTCACATTAAATAAACATTTTTTCAAATACTCACCATGATCTGAGACCGTTTAAATATTTTGTTACTCTGAAAATATGGCAGTATGAAGCTAAACCTTTAGCTTGACGGCTAAAGCAATGCTAAGATTTACACGGAAACGATCAGCGGACATCGTTAAAGTACTATTGGTCTACATTCTTCTTCTATGGTAGCAGCCTGGGCAGAGTAACAGCCAACTTTAAACTGCGCCATCTGTTGGCACCAATTACAGTAGAAAACATGATTGCGACAACACGTTTTTTGGGGAAAATAACAGAGATTGAAACTTTACTGATAATTTGTCCAAGTTGAAAAATGCCCTCCTCCAAAAATATCACGTGACAACCTCATTGCCTTACAGAATTATGACGTCACACACGTAGAATCTTACCACCATTCTTTCCTTTGATCCAAAAACCTATAAATAGGGGTGAAGAGCAACGACTTTTAGTCCGTTTCTCGCAGCCTTGATGTGTGCAGCATTGAACCGTTCGCCAGAAAAGCCTTTTGAAATATTTGGATCCTTTGCAATTGTAACTGTATCCAGACCCAACATGTCTCAAAAAAATCCAAAGGGACAAGAAGTTGACCCATACGCTCTTCCTTGGGATGAGCCACTAGACTCTTCCCTTTCCTCTCTTCCCTGGTGTGACCAAGTGGAACTAGAGGAAAAGCGTTTGGAAGAACTGGAGGATGAAGCGCTCAGAAACGCAGAGAAGATTAAGTTCTTGATGGAAGAAAATGAGCAAAAGAGCGCTCAACTAAAAAAGTTGTCATTCCAGCTTCAAGAAAAGGAAGCTATTATTGAGGGGAAACAACAGGATCTCCATGACATGGACAAAAAGAACCAGGAGCTCCAAGGAAAACTTGATGAAGCCCTGCAACAAAATAAAAAACTTGTCCAAGAGAAGAAACAAGACGGCATGAAGAAGAGAGGGCTGCACAGCAATCTCCAAGAAATGGAGCTAATGTACAGTGTAGACAAAAAAAGGCTTGATCGCACAGCGCAAGCAAATGAGAAGCTCCTCCAAGAGAAAAGGCAACAGGAGTTAAAAGAAAAAGAAATGCATTCCAAGCTTCAGAGCATCAAGCAACACAACGAAAGCTTGCAAGGAAAGCTTGATCAAGCTCTGCGGCAAAATAGAAAACTCCTCCAGGAGAAGATGAAAGACAGCACGAAGAAGAGAGGGCTGCACTCCAATCTCCGAGACATGGAGCTAATGTACAATGTTGACAAAAAAAGGCTTGATCGCACAGAGCAAGCAAATGAGAAGCTTCTCCAAGAGAAAAGGGAACAAGAAATCAAACAAAAAGAAATGGATTCCAATCTGCAGAGCATCAAGCAACAAAATGAAAGCTTGCAAGGAAAGCTTGATGAAGCTCTGCGACAAAATAAAGAAATCCTTCAAGAGAAAGAGCAGCTGGACAGAAAGCAGGGAGACATGGAGTGCCAACTCCAGCTCATGGAGGGAAACAACAGGATGCTGCAGGTAAAGTTCGAAGAGACACTGCACAAATATCAAGACCTGCTTCAAGAGAGAGAACAGCTGGTCAATAAGCAGAGAGAAGAAAAACTTCTTCTCCAGGAGTTTGAGAAACAGGAGGCAACATCTAAAGTGCTGAAAGAAAGGTTGGAAGAAAAACAAGCTGAAATAGAAGAAGTGGAAAAAAAATGCAACAAGCTGCAGAAGCAAAACACCGAAACAATCGAGGAGCTGAAAATCCTCATCCTCGAGAAAAAGGTGCTCGTGGAAGAGCAGCTGAAGAAAAAGAAAAAACGCTTCTGCTTCTTCTGGAGGAGGAACACTCCTTCTTTCAGTACTGCCAATGTCGCCTCTTCCTCTCCCACCTCTGTTCCAGCTTAATCCCCCCCCCCCCCCCCCCTTAACTACTAACACCTCTCCCATCTCCCTCCCGTTTTTTCACAGTCACCCCCCAACCAGTCCCGACAGTTGACTGCCCCCTCTAGAGCCTGGTTCTGTCATAGGTTTCTTCCTTTAAAGGGAGTTTTTCCTATCCACTGTCGCCTAGTGCTTGCTCAGAGGGGATTGTTGGGGTTTTCTCTCCTCTCTCCCTTTACTTTCCATCCCACCCACCCCCACCTTTTCTTTTTTCTTAATAATTGAACAATAAAAACAATTGGTCACTAATTAAATGTGTCAAATCAATGTCTTTATTCAAGAATACAAGAAATGGGTAATAGCTGCATGTGTGTTTGTGTGTGTGCATAATATGCATACTTTACGTGTTGGATCCAAATCCCACAAGGAATTAAATAAAACAAGAAGACAAACAAAAACAAATATTTCTCTCCCTTCCCAGGTCAGGAATCAGGATGAGGAAGAAATGAGGTCAGATCAGTGCAGGTTTTTGCACTACTGACATAAAGTTTCTGCTGATTAAAAAAAAGTATGTTGATATTTCTGAAATACATTTGCAAACAAATAACTTTGACAACTTGTGTTTTTTCATAAAAGAAAAAAGAAAAATCAGAGAGCAGAGCTGGTAAAACAGCTTAGCTCCGCAGGTTACAGGAGATCAGATGCCAAATACTTTTCATGACAGTCTTCGTTATTGCATAAATCTCCCCTTTTATCATTGATCAGTAAATCACTGCATATACATTCATCTAACCGTTATAATTTCATGAGTAAAGACTCTCAGATGACTGAATGGCGGTTTTAGTAAATGTTGAACTTTATTGTGATTTCTATTTTTAGAATCAATTGCACACATTTTGATTTCGTTTTGCAAGCTGCTGATTTCACACAGATCCACTGCCCAAACGTGCCTTTGAGTTTTTCATCATTTAACAAGAATAGGCTCAGGCAATCATTGTGGAATTAGGCTTTGGGAAGGTCTGGGGACAGGTATGATGGTGGTGGTTTTAAAGCACTGTGGCACAACAGCTTGACTCAGGGAGATGTTAAAGATGCCCGCTAGGACATCAGTCAGCTGGTCAGCACGGGCTCCGAGCACGCGTCCAGGTATATTGTCTGGTCCAGCAGCTTTGTGTGGGTTGACTTTAGTGAGAGTCCTTCTCACACTGGCCGTGGACAGGGACAGCACTTGGTTGTCTGGCAAGCGGGTGGCCCTCTATAGTCCGTCTTGCGTCCCATTTAAGCAAGTGCGTGTTCACACTGCCCCTGGATGTCCTGGCCTCTGAGGTTAAGGTGTACGGCTCCTGGTTGTCAACTGACCAATTTATCATGGCAAAGCCTGTGGTGGACAAAAGATAAGAGGCTGATTATAAAAATGATCCATGCACGCCTTATGACCTACAGCATGTACAGTTAACACAGCTAAATGGCTGTGAAATTGTAAAATTACTTTTGAAATAAAGCTATTCAAAGTCAATTAACTGTGACTATAATAATAGCAATGTTAGCCAGCAAACAAAACGTTAGCACTAATTAAAATAAGCTGCTAGGTGATGTTACTGTTTCAAGTTCTCTCATTGTTTGACATGTAGGGCAGATATTTTGGTGACACTGAGATCAGCCAGACACTAAACAGCAGTGTAATATCAACGCTAGATTAGATGTTTTCTAATCCGATAAAATGACATTATTCCTGTTTATAGAAGATGTTTGTCGTCTGTTTGTTTGACTGACAGGAACAGGAAATAGTGGTTGGAAATTACTGTTGGTGTTACATGAGGGTAAAGAAGGGCTTTAAGCACCTGGGTAAAAACTGGACCCATGATGAAACACTACAACAAGTACAACATATTCTTCAGTTTTAATATGTGACCATACTGTGCAGACTGCTGATGAGTTACACGGTTACATTTCATTAATCATTGTTAAACTAAAGTGGTAAGCAGTTACTTTATCCTTTCACTTAAAATTTCCAGGAAAAACACTACCTTGGCTACTTTTGTGCTTACATTTGATCTATGCTGGGTCACTACTTTTGCACTATAATGCTGCTGCTGACACCTTGGTTCACACTGACAACTAGAAAAAAGCTGATAGGAAAAGAAGGATGGAAAATGCCTGGAATTTAGTTACACTTGCAAATACTGCTGCCTCCAAACTGCAAGCATCAATAAAATGTTACAGTATTGTTTTCTATATCTGTGCATATATCCTTATTGGTAGTTTTCTCGAAATAGAAGCTCTTCATTTAAAAAAAAAAACCTCTGATAACATTGCTGAAGCTAGCGCCCACCCCTACTGCGCATACTGCAAATATAAAACTGATATATACTTACATCATGAAGCAGTTGATGTCTGGTTTCCGACAAATACAGTAAAGAGGTGCGTTCTCCCCCTCCATACCAGTGTTCTCAGGCACTGGTACATGGTCAGTGTCAGACACTTCACTGTCCTACAACATACCACATAGGACCACATTAGAAATGACATGTATGTAGACATGCTAATTATACCTGGCTAAATGGATGCAGTAACAAAATGTTACTAACTACTCTAGTTATTAGTTTCCAGATGTGTGCAGTTGCTCCAGTCTTACTGACAGTATACTGTTTCAAACACCAGTGCCAACATTTTATTTTTTAAATCTTAGTATGATTCTGCACCAAGACTTGTGGCCTGTTGCTCGGTAACTTATTGTCTGACTACATTAACTACAGTTCATAAACATCATTCATTTTCTCCTACTTATTTTATTCAGGTTGTATTTCAGCTGTCATAGGGCAAAAGTACACCCTGGACAGGTCGCCAGTCTGTTGGAGGGTTATTAGAGAGACTCAGACAACCACTCACACCAACAGCCAACTAACCTAACCCCGCGCATGTCTTTGGAGTTCAACACCAGTCTGGCCGAATCACAGATAAGCAGGGTGTCTGTGCTGCAGAGCACAGCTGTGTCAGAGACTCTCGACATCAATGTAGCGTTAAGGATGCGGAGCGATGGGTGCACTAACACAATGTAAATATTAAAGTTCTCGCCATTGTCAATATGCTGTTGCGCTCTTGTTCGTATTATTGCAACCATATCTCGAGTCTAGCTTACCCTAAAAGTTTGGAGAGAATTGGTCTGTTAAGAAACGCAATCGATTGTTTGGGACTGCTCTAGCCATCACGTCGCATAAACAACTCTACTTCCGGTGGGAAAACTAATTAAGGGTAAAGTCGCACTAATAACACCTACCACTCACGTTCATAAGCATACACTATGATCACTTCCACGCAGTAACGTTGTAATAAATATAATCCCCGGTAAAGTCAATTAGCGAACACTACTGGCATGTAATGCCAATGGCGACCATTTCACAAACTGTAGAAAATGCTCAAAATGTTGTCGGCACCAAAAGTGAAGGGCTGACAGTTGTGTTTATATACGAACCGTAAGCGCTAATGTTGGTTAGCATCAGCTAAAGCGAGGAAGTTTGACACTTGCAGAGGCAGTGAACGCAGAGAGAGCTTAAAAACGCATTGTGTTTTTGTTTTTGTTTTTTGCATTAAGACGTTGCACACAAAATTACAGCTATAACGGTGACTTAGCTGCTCGTTGGATAAACCCATGGACCTTAGAAAAGATCAACACTACTCGGATGTAAGCACCCGTGTATAACACAATAGGCAAAATTACGCTTGCTAACCTTTCCACATCACAGGCTTCACATTAAATAAACATTTTTTCAAATACTCACCATGATCTGAGACCGTTTAAATATTTTGTTACTCTGAAAATATGGCAGTATGAAGCTAAACCTTTAGCTTGACGGCTAAAGCAATGCTAAGATTTACACGGAAACGATCAGCGGACATCGTTAAAGTACTATTGGTCTACATTCTTCTTCTATGGTAGCAGCCTGGGCAGAGTAACAGCCAACTTTAAACTGCGCCATCTGTTGGCACCAATTACAGTAGAAAACATGATTGCGACAACACGTTTTTTGGGGAAAATAACAGAGATTGAAACTTTACTGATAATTTGTCCAAGTTGAAAAATGCCCTCCTCCAAAAATATCACGTGACAACCTCATTGCCTTACAGAATTATGACGTCACACACGTAGAATCTTACCACCATTCTTTCCTTTGATCCAAAAACCTATAAATAGGGGTGAAGAGCAACGACTTTTAGTCCGTTTCTCGCAGCCTTGATGTGTGCAGCATTGAACCGTTCGCCAGAAAAGCCTTTTGAAATATTTGGATCCTTTGCAATTGTAACTGTATCCAGACCCAACATGTCTCAAAAAAATCCAAAGGGACAAGAAGTTGACCCATACGCTCTTCCTTGGGATGAGCCACTAGACTCTTCCCTTTCCTCTCTTCCCTGGTGTGACCAAGTGGAACTAGAGGAAAAGCGTTTGGAAGAACTGGAGGATGAAGCGCTCAGAAACGCAGAGAAGATTAAGTTCTTGATGGAGGAAAATGAGCAAAAGAGCGCTCAACTAAAAAAGTTGTCATTCCAGCTTCAAGAAAAGGAAGCTATTATTGAGGGGAAACAACAGGATCTCCATGACATGGACAAAAAGAACCAGGAGCTCCAAGGAAAACTTGATGAAGCCCTGCAACAAAATAAAAAACTTGTCCAAGAGAAGAAACAAGACGGCATGAAGAAGAGAGGGCTGCACAGCAATCTCCAAGAAATGGAGCTAATGTACAGTGTAGACAAAAAAAGGCTTGATCGCACAGCGCAAGCAAATGAGAAGCTCCTCCAAGAGAAAAGGCAACAGGAGTTAAAAGAAAAAGAAATGCATTCCAAGCTTCAGAGCATCAAGCAACACAACGAAAGCTTGCAAGGAAAGCTTGATCAAGCTCTGCGGCAAAATAGAAAACTCCTCCAGGAGAAGATGAAAGACAGCACGAAGAAGAGAGGGCTGCACTCCAATCTCCGAGACATGGAGCTAATGTACAATGTTGACAAAAAAAGGCTTGATCGCACAGAGCAAGCAAATGAGAAGCTTCTCCAAGAGAAAAGGGAACAAGAAATCAAACAAAAAGAAATGGATTCCAATCTGCAGAGCATCAAGCAACAAAATGAAAGCTTGCAAGGAAAGCTTGATGAAGCTCTGCGACAAAATAAAGAAATCCTTCAAGAGAAAGAGCAGCTGGACAGAAAGCAGGGAGACATGGAGTGCCAACTCCAGCTCATGGAGGGAAACAACAGGATGCTGCAGGTAAAGTTCGAAGAGACACTGCACAAATATCAAGACCTGCTTCAAGAGAGAGAACAGCTGGTCAGTAAGCAGAGAGAAGAAAAACTTCTTCTCCAGGAGTTTGAGAAACAGGAGGCAACATCTAAAGTGCTGAAAGAAAGGTTGGAAGAAAAACAAGCTGAAATAGAAGAAGTGGAGAAAAAATGCAACAAGCTGCAGAAGCAAAACACCGAAACAATCGAGGAGCTGAAAATCCTCATCCTCGAGAAAAAGGTGCTCGTGGAAGAGCAGCTGAAGAAAAAGAAAAAACGCTTCTGCTTCTTCTGGAGGAGGAACACTCCTTCTTTCAGTACTGCCAATGTCACCTCTTCCTCTCCCACCTCTGTTCCAGCTTAATCCCCCCCCCCCCTTAACTACTAACACCTCTCCCATCTCCCTCCCGTTTTTTCACAGTCACCCCCCAACCAGTCCCGACAGTTGACTGCCCCCTCTAGAGCCTGGTTCTGTCATAGGTTTCTTCCTTTAAAGGGAGTTTTTCCTATCCACTGTCGCCTAGTGCTTGCTCAGAGGGGATTGTTGGGGTTTTCTCTCCTCTCTCCCTTTACTTTCCATCCCACCCACCCCCACCTTTTCTTTTTTCTTAATAATTGAACAATAAAAACAATTGGTCACTAATTAAATGTGTCAAATCAATGTCTTTATTCAAGAATACAAGAAATGGGTAATAGCTGCATGTGTGTTTGTGTGTGTGCATAATATGCATACTTTACGTGTTGGATCCAAATCCCACAAGGAATTAAATAAAACAAGAAGACAAACAAAAACAAATATTTCTCTCCCTTCCCAGGTCAGGAATCAGGATGAGGAAGAAATGAGGTCAGATCAGTGCAGGTTTTTGCACTACTGACATAAAGTTTCTGCTGATTAAAAAAAAGTATGTTGATATTTCTGAAATACATTTGCAAACAAATAACTTTGACAACTTGTGTTTTTTCATAAAAGAAAAAAGAAAAATCAGAGAGCAGAGCTGGTAAAACAGCTTAGCTCCGCAGGTTACAGGAGATCAGATGCCAAATACTTTTCATGACAGTCTTCGTTATTGCATAAATCTCCCCTTTTATCATTGATCAGTAAATCACTGCATATACATTCATCTAACCGTTATAATTTCATGAGTAAAGACTCTCAGATGACTGAATGGCGGTTTTAGTAAATGTTGAACTTTATTGTGATTTCTATTTTTAGAATCAATTGCACACATTTTGATTTCGTTTTGCAAGCTGCTGATTTCACACAGATCCACTGCCCAAACGTGCCTTTGAGTTTTTCATCATTTAACAAGAATAGGCTCAGGCAATCATTGTGGAATTAGGCTTTGGGAAGGTCTGGGGACAGGTATGATGGTGGTGGTTTTAAAGCACTGTGGCACAACAGCTTGACTCAGGGAGATGTTAAAGATGCCCGCTAGGACATCAGTCAGCTGGTCAGCACGGGCTCCGAGCACGCGTCCAGGTATATTGTCTGGTCCAGCAGCTTTGTGTGGGTTGACTTTAGTGAGAGTCCTTCTCACACTGGCCGTGGACAGGGACAGCACTTGGTTGTCTGGCAAGCGGGTGGCCCTCTATAGTCCGTCTTGCGTCCCATTTAAGCAAGTGCGTGTTCACACTGCCCCTGGATGTCCTGGCCTCTGAGGTTAAGGTGTACGGCTCCTGGTTGTCAACTGACCAATTTATCATGGCAAAGCCTGTGGTGGACAAAAGATAAGAGGCTGATTATAAAAATGATCCATGCACGCCTTATGACCTACAGCATGTACAGTTAACACAGCTAAATGGCTGTGAAATTGTAAAATTACTTTTGAAATAAAGCTATTCAAAGTCAATTAACTGTGACTATAATAATAGCAATGTTAGCCAGCAAACAAAACGTTAGCACTAATTAAAATAAGCTGCTAGGTGATGTTACTGTTTCAAGTTCTCTCATTGTTTGACATGTAGGGCAGATATTTTGGTGACACTGAGATCAGCCAGACACTAAACAGCAGTGTAATATCAACGCTAGATTAGATGTTTTCTAATCTGATAAAATGACATTATTCCTGTTTATAGAAGATGTTTGTCGTCTGTTTGTTTGACTGACAGGAACAGGAAATAGTGGTTGGAAATTACTGTTGGTGTTACATGAGGGTAAAGAAGGGCTTTAAGCACCTGGGTAAAAACTGGACCCATGATGAAACACTACAACAAGTACAACATATTCTTCAGTTTTAATATGTGACCATACTGTGCAGACTGCTGATGAGTTACACGGTTACATTTCATTAATCATTGTTAAACTAAAGTGGTAAGCAGTTACTTTATCCTTTCACTTAAAATTTCCAGGAAAAACACTACCTTGGCTACTTTTGTGCTTACATTTGATCTATGCTGGGTCACTACTTTTGCACTATAATGCTGCTGCTGACACCTTGGTTCACACTGACAACTAGAAAAAAGCTGATAGGAAAAGAAGGATGGAAAATGCCTGGAATTTAGTTACACTTGCAAATACTGCTGCCTCCAAACTGCAAGCATCAATAAAATGTTACAGTATTGTTTTCTATATCTGTGCATATATCCTTATTGGTAGTTTTCTCGAAATAGAAGCTCTTCATTTAAAAAAAAAAACCTCTGATAACATTGCTGAAGCTAGCGCCCACCCCTACTGCGCATACTGCAAATATAAAACTGATATATACTTACATCATGAAGCAGTTGATGTCTGGTTTCCGACAAATACAGTAAAGAGGTGCGTTCTCCCCCTCCATACCAGTGTTCTCAGGCACTGGTACA
Source organism: Rhamphochromis sp. 'chilingali' (assembly GCF_963969265.1). Lineage (NCBI taxonomy): Eukaryota > Metazoa > Chordata > Actinopteri > Cichliformes > Cichlidae > Rhamphochromis > Rhamphochromis sp. 'chilingali'. Next base: position 8,871,977 of record NC_137936.1, on the reverse strand, counting down.
TGGTCAGTGTCAGACACTTCACTGTCCTACAACATACCACATAGGACCACATTAGAAATGACATGTATGTAGACATGCTAATTATACCTGGCTAAATGGATGCAGTAACAAAATGTTACTAACTACTCTAGTTATTAGTTTCCAGATGTGTGCAGTTGCTCCAGTCTTACTGACAGTATACTGTTTCAAACACCAGTGCCAACATTTTATTTTTTAAATCTTAGTATGATTCTGCACCAAGACTTGTGGCCTGTTGCTCGGTAACTTATTGTCTGACTACATTAACTACAGTTCATAAACATCATTCATTTTCTCCTACTTATTTTATTCAGGTTGTATTTCAGCTGTCATAGGGCAAAAGTACACCCTGGACAGGTCGCCAGTCTGTTGGAGGGTTATTAGAGAGACTCAGACAACCACTCACACCAACAGCCAACTAACCTAACCCCGCGCATGTCTTTGGAGTTCAACACCAGTCTGGCCGAATCACAGATAAGCAGGGTGTCTGTGCTGCAGAGCACAGCTGTGTCAGAGACTCTCGACATCAATGTAGCGTTAAGGATGCGGAGCGATGGGTGCACTAACACAATGTAAATATTAAAGTTCTCGCCATTGTCAATATGCTGTTGCGCTCTTGTTCGTATTATTGCAACCATATCTCGAGTCTAGCTTACCCTAAAAGTTTGGAGAGAATTGGTCTGTTAAGAAACGCAATCGATTGTTTGGGACTGCTCTAGCCATCACGTCGCATAAACAACTCTACTTCCGGTGGGAAAACTAATTAAGGGTAAAGTCGCACTAATAACACCTACCACTCACGTTCATAAGCATACACTATGATCACTTCCACGCAGTAACGTTGTAATAAATATAATCCCCGGTAAAGTCAATTAGCGAACACTACTGGCATGTAATGCCAATGGCGACCATTTCACAAACTGTAGAAAATGCTCAAAATGTTGTCGGCACCAAAAGTGAAGGGCTGACAGTTGTGTTTATATACGAACCGTAAGCGCTAATGTTGGTTAGCATCAGCTAAAGCGAGGAAGTTTGACACTTGCAGAGGCAGTGAATGCAGAGAGAGCTTAAAAACGCATTGTGGGGTTTTTTGTTTTGTTTTTTGCATTAAGACGTTGCACACAAAATTACAGCTATAACGGTGACTTAGCTGCTCGTTGGATAAACCCATGGACCTTAGAAAAGATCAACACTACTCGGATGTAAGCACCCGTGTATAACACAATAGGCAAAATTACGCTTGCTAACCTTTCCACATCACAGGCTTCACATTAAATAAAAAAAATTTCAAATACTCACCATGATCTGAGACCGTTTAAATATTTTGTTACTCTGAAAATATGGCAGTATGAAGCTAAACCTTTTTTTTTTTTCTTTTATTAGTAATATAAACATACAAACAAAATGCACCATATATTACAGATTCCGAGAATAAACATTTCTTACATATTAGCAACTTTCATATATAGTGAAAATAAAATATAAAGATGGGGTCACATAAATTAACAGATTATTAACTCACTAAATCAAAATCTTCTACAAAGGAAACAAAAAAAGCAGCCTTTTTCTTTTTAACTAAAGTCAAAGATTTAACCAACAGGTTTAGGTCGTTTTTCCAGTGAGCCAGTGTTGGTTTAATCTTAAAAAAGCGACATTTATGTATAAAATACTTACACAAGATTAATAACACATTAACACCATAATTAGCTTTCTTTTCTTTCAAAAACACTCCAAACATTATCATATTTAAGGTAAATGGGGTAATTTGAATCCCACTGGAATAAAGCCAGGTATGAAAATCCAACCAAAATATTTGTATAAAATTGCACAAAAAGAATAGATGGTCCAAATCCTCCTCTTCTGTTTCACAAAATACACAATTACCCGTTTCTATTTTGAATCTATCACTAAGGAGTCTATTTGTCGGGTAAATTTTATTCAAGATTTTAAATTGGACTTCTTTCCCTTTAGGAGGGATAGGGAAGGTGATATAATCAGTTCTTATTTTTTCAATTTCTTCCCTTTGGAAATCTTTTAATATGTAATTACGTCTAAGTAAATTTGGAGAATAAAGACTCCTTAATGAAGATCTAAGAAACTTATTGTTGCATTTAACATCACAAAATCGAATACCATCTATATATAATTGCCTTAACTTGGGGGAGATGTCAGAATATATTATATCATTTACAACTATGTTTTTAAGTGACAATGGAATGGATTTTATAACCCGATTAAATTTACTTTTAGAACATTGGATATTAAACTTTTGGCAAAAATCTTGATGTCCTAGAACATGTCCTTCCTCATCTACAAAATGGGCAATTGCCCAAACACCTTTTGATAACCAATCTTGAATAAAAATAGATTTTCTGTTCATCAGTATATATCTATTGTTCCAAATTGGGCTATTATGTGGAGTGAAATTATGTTTAAATAACATTTTCCAATAAAGAAGGACCTGTTTATGGAATTCAGAGAGTTTAGCAGGTAAGAAGCTAAACCTTTAGCTTGACGGCTAAAGCAATGCTAAGATTTACACGGAAACGATCAGCGGACATCGTCAAAGTACTATTGGTCTACATTCTTCTTCTATGGTAGCAGCCTGGGCAGAGTAACAGCCAACTTTAAACTGCGCCATCTGTTGGCACCAATTACAGTAGAAAACATGATTGCGACAACACGTTTTTTGGGGAAAATAACAGAGATTGAAACTTTACTGATAATTTGTCCAAGTTGAAAAATGCCCTCCTCCAAAAATATCACGTGACAACCTCATTGCCTTACAGAATTATGACGTCACACACGTAGAATCTTACCACCATTCTTTCCTTTGATCCAAAAACCTATAAATAGGGGTGAAGAGCAACGACTTTTAGTCCGTTTCTCGCAGCCTTGATGTGTGCAGCATTGAACCGTTCGCCAGAAAAGCCTTTTGAAATATTTGGATCCTTTGCAATTGTAACTGTATCCAGACCCAACATGTCTCAAACAAATCCAAAGGGACAAGAAGTTGACCCATACGCTCTTCCTTGGGATGAGCCACTAGACTCTTCCCTTTCCTCTCTTCCCTGGTGTGACCAAGTGGAACTAGAGGAAAAGCGTTTGGAAGAACTGGAGGATGAAGCGCTCAGAAACGCAGAGAAGATTAAGTTCTTGATGGAGGAAAATGAGCAAAAGAGCGCTCAACTAAAAAAGTTGTCATTCCAGCTTCAAGAAAAGGAAGCTATTATTGAGGGGAAACAACAGGATCTCCATGACATGGACAAAAAGAACCAGGAGCTCCAAGGAAAACTTGATGAAGCCCTGCAACAAAATAAAAAACTTGTCCAAGAGAAGAAACAAGACGGCATGAAGAAGAGAGGGCTGCACAGCAATCTCCAAGAAATGGAGCTAATGTACAGTGTAGACAAAAAAAGGCTTGATCGCACAGCGCAAGCAAATGAGAAGCTCCTCCAAGAGAAAAGGCAACAGGAGTTAAAAGAAAAAGAAATGCATTCCAAGCTTCAGAGCATCAAGCAACACATTGAAAGCTTGCAAGGAAAGCTTGATCAAGCTCTGCGGCAAAATAGAAAACTCCTCCAGGAGAAGATGAAAGACAGCACGAAGAAGAGAGGGCTGCACTCCAATCTCCGAGACATGGAGCTAATGTACAATGTTGACAAAAAAAGGCTTGATCGCACAGAGCAAGCAAATGAGAAGCTTCTCCAAGAGAAAAGGGAACAAGAAATCAAACAAAAAGAAATGGATTCCAATCTGCAGAGCATCAAGCAACAAAATGAAAGCTTGCAAGGAAAGCTTGATGAAGCTCTGCGACAAAATAAAGAAATCCTTCAAGAGAAAGAGCAGCTGGACAGAAAGCAGGGAGACATGGAGTGCCAACTCCAGCTCATGGAGGGAAACAACAGGATGCTGCAGGTAAAGTTCGAAGAGACACTGCACAAATATCAAGACCTGCTTCAAGAGAGAGAACAGCTGGTCAATAAGCAGAGAGAAGAAAAACTTCTTCTCCAGGAGTTTGAGAAACAGGAGGCAACATCTAAAGTGCTGAAAGAAAGGTTGGAAGAAAAACAAGCTGAAATAGAAGAAGTGGAGAAAAAATGCAACAAGCTGCAGAAGCAAAACACCGAAACAATCGAGGAGCTGAAAATCCTCATCCTCGAGAAAAAGGTGCTCGTGGAAGAGCAGCTGAAGAAAAAGAAAAAACGCTTCTGCTTCTTCTGGAGGAGGAACACTCCTTCTTTCACTACTGCCAATGTCGCCTCTTCCTCTCCCACCTCTGTTCCAGCTTAATCCCCCCCCCCCCCTTAACTACTAACACCTCTCCCATCTCCCTCCCGTTTTTTCACAGTCACCCCCCAACCAGTCCCGACAGTTGACTGCCCCCTCTAGAGCCTGGTTCTGTCATAGGTTTCTTCCTTTAAAGGGAGTTTTTCCTATCCACTGTCGCCTCGTGCTTGCTCAGAGGGGATTGTTGGGGTTTTCTCTCCTCTCTCCCTTTACTTTCCATCCCACCCACCCCCACCTTTTCTTTTTTCTTAATAATTGAACAATAAAAACAATTGGCCGCTAATTAAATGTGTCAAATCAATGTCTTTATTCAAGAATACAAGAAATGGGTAATAGCTGCATGTGTGTTTGTGTGTGTGCATAATATGCATACTTTACGTGTTGGATCCAAATCCCACAAGGAATTAAATAAAACAAGAAGACAAACAAAAACAAATATTTCTCTCCCTTCCCAGGTCAGGAATCAGGATGAGGAAGAAATGAGGTCAGATCAGTGCAGGTTTTTGCACTACTGACATAAAGTTTCTGCTGATTAAAAAAAAGTATGTTGATATTTCTGAAATACATTTGCAAACAAATAACTTTGACAACTTGTGTTTTTTCATAAAAGAAAAAAGAAAAATCAGAGAGCAGAGCTGGTAAAACAGCTTAGCTCCGCAGGTTACAGGAGATCAGATGCCAAATACTTTTCATGACAGTCTTCGTTATTGCATAAATCTCCCCTTTTATCATTGATCAGTAAATCACTGCATATACATTCATCTAACCGTTATAATTTCATGAGTAAAGACTCTCAGATGACTGAATGGCGGTTTTAGTAAATGTTGAACTTTATTGTGATTTCTATTTTTAGAATCAATTGCACACATTTTGATTTCGTTTTGCAAGCTGCTGATTTCACACAGATCCACTGCCCAAACGTGCCTTTGAGTTTTTCATCATTTAACAAGAATAGGCTCAGGCAATCATTGTGGAATTAGGCTTTGGGAAGGTCTGGGGACAGGTATGATGGTGGTGGTTTTAAAGCACTGTGGCACAACAGCTTGACTCAGGGAGATGTTAAAGATGCCCGCTAGGACATCAGTCAGCTGGTCAGCACGGGCTCCGAGCACGCGTCCAGGTATATTGTCTGGTCCAGCAGCTTTGTGTGGGTTGACTTTAGTGAGAGTCCTTCTCACACTGGCCGTGGACAGGGACAGCACTTGGTTGTCTGGCAAGCGGGTGGCCCTCTATAGTCCGTCTTGCGTCCCATTTAAGCAAGTGCGTGTTCACACTGCCCCTGGATGTCCTGGCCTCTGAGGTTAAGGTGTACGGCTCCTGGTTGTCAACTGACCAATTTATCATGGCAAAGCCTGTGGTGGACAAAAGACAAGAGGCTGATTATAAAAATGATCCATGCACGCCTTATGACCTACAGCATGTACAGTTAACACAGCTAAATGGCTGTGAAATTGTAAAATTACTTTTGAAATAAAGCTATTCAAAGTCAATTAACGGTGACTATAATAATAGCAATGTTAGCCAGCAAACAAAACGTTAGCACTAATTAAAATAAGCTGCTAGGTGATGTTACTGTTTCAAGTTCTCTCATTGTTTGACATGTAGGGCAGATATTTTGGTGACACTGAGATCAGCCAGACACTAAACAGCAGTGTAATATCAACGCTAGATTAGATGTTTTCTAATCCGATAAAATGACATTATTCCTGTTTATAGAAGATGTTTGTCGTCTGTTTGTTTGACTGACAGGAACAGGAAATAGTGGTTGGAAATTACTGTTGGTGTTACATGAGGGTAAAGAAGGGCTTTAAGCACCTGGGTAAAAACTGGACCCATGATGAAACACTACAACAAGTACAACATATTCTTCAGTTTTAATATGTGACCATACTGTGCAGACTGCTGATGAGTTACACGGTTACATTTCATTAATCATTGTTAAACTAAAGTGGTAAGCAGTTACTTTATCCTTTCACTTAAAATTTCCAGGAAAAACACTACCTTGGCTACTTTTGTGCTTACATTTGATCTATGCTGGGTCACTACTTTTGCACTATAATGCTGCTGCTGACACCTTGGTTCACACTAACAACTAGAAAAAAGCTGATAGGAAAAGAAGGATGGAAAATGCCTGGAATTTAGTTACACTTGCAAATACTGCTGCCTCCAAACTGCAAGCATCAATAAAATGTTACAGTATTGTTTTCTATATCTGTGCATATATCCTTATTGGTAGTTTTCTCGAAATAGAAGCTCTTCATTTAAAAAAAAAAAACCTCTGATAACATTGCTGAAGCTAGCGCCCACCCCTACTGCGCATACTGCAAATATAAAACTGATATATACTTACATCATGAAGCAGTTGATGTCTGGTTTCCGACAAATACAGTAAAGAGGTGCGTTCTCCCCCTCCATACCAGTGTTCTCAGGCACTGGTACATGGTCAGTGTCAGACACTTCACTGTCCTACAACATACCACATAGGACCACATTAGAAATGACATGTATGTAGACATGCTAATTATACCTGGCTAAATGGATGCAGTAACAAAATGTTACTAACTACTCTAGTTATTAGTTTCCAGATGTGTGCAGTTGCTCCAGTCTTACTGACAGTATACTGTTTCAAACACCAGTGCCAACATTTTATTTTTTTAAATCTTAGTATGATTCTGCACCAAGACTCGTGGCCTGTTGCTCGGTAACTTATTGTCTGACTACATTAACTACAGTTCATAAACATCATTCATTTTCTCCTACTTATTTTATTCAGGTTGTATTTCAGCTGTCATAGGGCAAAAGTACACCCTGGACAGGTCGCCAGTCTGTTGGAGGGTTATTAGAGAGACTCAGACAACCACTCACACCAACAGCAACTAACCTAACCCCGCGCATGTCTTTGGAGTTCAACACCAGTCTGGCCGAATCACAGATAAGCAGGGTGTCTGTGCTGCAGAGCACAGCTGTGTCAGAGTCTCTCGACATCAATGTAGCGTTAAGGATGCGGAGCGATGGGTGCACTAACACAATGTAAATATTAAAGTTCTCGCCATTGTCAATATGCTGTTGCGCTCTTGTTCGTATTATTGCAACCATATCTCGAGTCTAGCTTACCCTAAAAGTTTGGAGAGAATTGGTCTGTTAAGAAACGCAATCGATTGTTTGGGACTGCTCTAGCCATCACGTCGCATAAACAACTCTACTTCCGGTGGGAAAACTAATTAAGGGTAAAGTCGCACTAATAACACCTACCACTCACGTTCATAAGCATACACTATGATCACTTCCACGCAGTAACGTTGTAATAAATATAATCCCCGGTAAAGTCAATTAGCGAACACTACTGGCATGTAATGCCAATGGCGACCATTTCACAAACTGTAGAAAATGCTCAAAATGTTGTCGGCACCAAAAGTGAAGGGCTGACAGTTGTGTTTATATACGAACCGTAAGCGCTAATGTTGGTTAGCATCAGCTAAAGCGAGGAAGTTTGACACTTGCAGAGGCAGTGAACGCAGAGAGAGCTTAAAAACGCATTGTGTTTTTGTTTTTGTTTTTTGCATTAAGACGTTGCACACAAAATTACAGATATAACGGTGACTTAGCTGCTCGTTGGATAAACCCATGGACCTTAGAAAAGATCAACACTACTCGGATGTAAGCACCCGTGTATAACACAATAGGCAAAATTACGCTTGCTAACCTTTCCACATCACAGGCTTCACATTAAATAAACATTTTTTCAAATACTCACCATGATCTGAGACCGTTTAAATATTTTGTTACTCTGAAAATATGGCAGTATGAAGCTAAACCTTTAGCTTGACGGCTAAAGCAATGCTAAGATTTACACGGAAACGATCAGCGGACATCGTTAAAGTACTATTGGTCTACATTCTTCTTCTATGGTAGCAGCCTGGGCAGAGTAACAGCCAACTTTAAACTGCGCCATCTGTTGGCACCAATTACAGTAGAAAACATGATTGCGACAACACGTTTTTTGGGGAAAATAACAGAGATTGAAACTTTACTGATAATTTGTCCAAGTTGAAAAATGCCCTCCTCCAAAAATATCACGTGACAACCTCATTGCCTTACAGAATTATGACGTCACACACGTAGAATCTTACCACCATTCTTTCCTTTGATCCAAAAACCTATAAATAGGGGTGAAGAGCAACGACTTTTAGTCCGTTTCTCGCAGCCTTGATGTGTGCAGCATTGAACCGTTCGCCAGAAAAGCCTTTTGAAATATTTGGATCCTTTGCAATTGTAACTGTATCCAGACCCAACATGTCTCAAAAAAATCCAAAGGGACAAGAAGTTGACCCATACGCTCTTCCTTGGGATGAGCCACTAGACTCTTCCCTTTCCTCTCTTCCCTGGTGTGACCAAGTGGAACTAGAGGAAAAGCGTTTGGAAGAACTGGAGGATGAAGCGCTCAGAAACGCAGAGAAGATTAAGTTCTTGATGGAGGAAAATGAGCAAAAGAGCGCTCAACTAAAAAAGTTGTCATTCCAGCTTCAAGAAAAGGAAGCTATTATTGAGGGGAAACAACAGGATCTCCATGACATGGACAAAAAGAACCAGGAGCTCCAAGGAAAACTTGATGAAGCCCTGCAACAAAATAAAAAACTTGTCCAAGAGAAGAAACAAGACGGCATGAAGAAGAGAGGGCTGCACAGCAATCTCAGAGACATGGAGCTAATGTACAGTGTAGACAAAAAAAGGCTTGATCGCACAGAGCAAGCAAATGAGAAGCTCCTCCAAGAGAAAAGGCAACAGGAGTTAAAAGAAAAAGAAATGCATTCCAAGCTTCAGAGCATCAAGCAACACAACGAAAGCTTGCAAGGAAAGCTTGATCAAGCTCTGCGACAAAATAGAAAACTCCTCCAGGAGAAGATGAAAGACAGCACGAAGAAGAGAGGGCTGCACTCCAATCTCCGAGACATGGAGCTAATGTACAATGTTGACAAAAAAAGGCTTGATCGCACAGAGCAAGCAAATGAGAAGCTTCTCCAAGAGAAAAGGGAACAAGAAATCAAACAAAAAGAAATGGATTCCAATCTGCAGAGCATCAAGCAACAAAATGAAAGCTTGCAAGGAAAGCTTGATGAAGCTCTGCGACAAAATAAAGAAATCCTTCAAGAGAAAGAGCAGCTGGACAGAAAGCAGGGAGACATGGAGTGCCAACTCCAGCTCATGGAGGGAAACAACAGGATGCTGCAGGTAAAGTTCGAAGAGACACTGCACAAATATCAAGACCTGCTTCAAGAGAGAGAACAGCTGGTCAGTAAGCAGAGAGAAGAAAAACTTCTTCTCCAGGAGTTTGAGAAACAGGAGGCAACATCTAAAGTGCTGAAAGAAAGGTTGGAAGAAAAACAAGCTGAAATAGAAGAAGTGGAGAAAAAATGCAACAAGCTGCAGAAGCAAAACACCGAAACAATCGAGGAGCTGAAAATCCTCATCCTCGAGAAAAAGGTGCTCGTGGAAGAGCAGCTGAAGAAAAAGAAAAAACGCTTCTGCTTCTTCTGGAGGAGGAACACTCCTTCTTTCAGTACTGCCAATGTCGCCTCTTCCTCTCCCACCTCTGTTCCAGCTTAATCCCCCCCCCCCCCCCCCCCCCTTAACTACTAACACCTCTCCCATCTCCCTCCCCTCTTTTCACAATCACCCCCCAACCAGTCCCGACAGTTGACTGCCCCCTCTAGAGCCTGGTTCTGTCATAGGTTTCTTCCTTTAAAGGGAGTTTTTCCTATCCACTGTCGCCTAGTGCTTGCTCAGAGGGGATTGTTGGGGTTTTCTCTCCTCTCTCCCTTTACTTTCCATCCCACCCACCCCCACCTTTTCTTTTTTCTTAATAATTGAACAATAAAAACAATTGGCCGCTAATTAAATGTGTCAAATCAATGTCTTTATTCAAGAATACAAGAAATGGGTAATAGCTGCATGTGTGTTTGTGTGTGTGCATAATATGCATACTTTACGTGTTGGATCCAAATCCCACAAGGAATTAAATAAAACAAGAAGACAAACAAAAACAAATATTTCTCTCCCTTCCCAGGTCAGGAATCAGGATGAGGAAGAAATGAGGTCAGATCAGTGCAGGTTTTTGCACTACTGACATAAAGTTTCTGCTGATTAAAAAAAGTATGTCAATATTTCTGAAATACATTTGCAAACAAATAACTTTGACAACTTGTGTTTTTTCATAAAAGAAAAAAGAAAAATCAGAGAGCAGAGCTGGTAAAACAGCTTAGCTCCGCAGGTTACAGGAGATCAGATGCCAAATACTTTTCATGACAGTCTTCGTTAGGCGTTTTATTAGTTCAATATAGCAATCATTCTATGTTTGAGTAGTTTACAGAACCAGCAGTTAGCAGCTACAACTCTGCTGCTTCAATTCAAGCATGCAAGCATTCCTTTATACACAACATTTCAGTCAGGTTGAGGTCTGGGCTTCCATGCTGCAGATTTGCTTCTGTACCTGGGGTCATTATCCTGTTGCATGGCCTTATTTAGGAGAAGCTTTAGCTGTCGGACAAATGGCCTCATATTTGACTCTAGAAAACTTTGTCATGCAGAGGAGTTTGTCACCTGCAAGCTTACTATCTCTTGTGGCTGCAGAACAAGCTCTTTTTGAAAAAATCACCACCCTTGAACCAGCATAGTTGACAGTTGGTTTGAGGTGTTTGATTCTTGCTGAAGGTCCTGCTGTGCATTATGGCCAAACCTCCACTTTGGTCTCAGATGCAGCTCTTGGGTAAAGAGTATGTGTGGGGAGTTTGAGTGTGTGTACAGTGTCCATTTCGTTTTGTCTCCATGTTGGGCGAGTGTCGAGTATTTATATATGTGTGCATGAGGGTGGGAATGCATGTTTGTGTATGTGTGTGTCTGTGTCAGGTCGGGTCTTAGACAATCTGGGAACATCTCAGGTACCCTCAGACGTCGGTGCATTGGTGGTTCTTGCTGTCCAGGACTGGGCGCTCAGGTATGTACCGGTTCACTACCGGTACCTGCTTTGCAGGGTCTGGCGCCTGTGGCTCAGTTGGGTCCCCTCTGGGGGGTGGGGGGCTTCTCGGACCCCAGGCCTCAGTCTGCTCTGGCAGCTGGCGGAGCCCACGGACACGTCACTGCAGCTCCCTGTGGCTTCTGCACCGTCCCTGCTGCGTGACCCCACATCTCGGGCTCTCCTCAGCTCCTTCCGGGAGGGTGGCGCGGCTGCCCCGCCGATGGTCCTCCTTGGGCTCTCGCGCTCTGGGGGCTTCTGGATGTCTGGGGCCTGGATCTCCTGCATGCCTGCTTCATGCCCTGGGGGGCAGGGCTATGGCTCCCCACAACCTCTAGCAGAAATTCACATGGAGAAACCTTTTGAATACAAGCGCACTCATCTACACAGGTGTGCACACGGGTGATCACGGACACAAACTATATCTATCTTGGCTGCTATCGTGCGCTGTCGGTCTTGTGTGCTGCAAAATAACATTCACTATTTAGTATTTATTGTTACTTACACTTGTCTAGGTTATTGCTGTGGTCTTCATATTGTTTTGCTCTCTTTTTGCTTGTTTTCTTCTTTTTTTTCTCTTCTCTCACTGTCCCTCTTCCTCTCTGTTTTTCTTTCCCTCCCTTTCTTTCTCCCTTTCCCATCCCCCAGTCATGTCTGTCCAGTCTGTAGTAAATAAAATAACAACAACAACAACAACAACAACAATAATAATAATAATAATAATTCGCTTTGGTGGCCTCAGAATCTCATCTCTGATTTTTGCAGATGATGTGGTTCTGTTGGCTTCATCGGGTGAGGGCCTTCAGCTCGCACTGGAACGGTTCGCAGCCGAGTGTGAAGCAGCGGGAATGAGCATCAGCACCTCCAAATCTGAGGCCATGGTTCTCAGCCGGAAAAGGGTGGAGTGCCCACTCCGGGTCGGGGATGAGTTCCTGCCCCAAGTGGAGGAGTTCAAGTATCTCGGGGTCTTGTTCGCGAGTGATGGGAGAAGGGAGCCGGAGATCGACAGACGGATTGGGGCTGCACCGGTCCGTCGTGGTGAAGAGGGAGCTGAGTGTAAAAGCGAAGCTCTCAATTTACCGGTCGATCTACGTCCCTACCCTCACCTATGGCCACGAGCTGTGGGTAGTGACCGAAAGAACGAGATCGCGGATACAAGCGGCAGAAATGAGCTTCCTCCGAAGGGTGGCTGGCCTCTCCCTTAGAGATAGGGTGAGAAGTTCGGCCATCCGGGAGGGGCTCAGAGTAGAGCAGCTGCTGCTCCACATCGAAAGGAGCCAGCTGAGGTGGTTCGGGCATCTGACAAGGATGCCCCCTGGGCGCCTCCTGGGTGAGGTGTTCCAGGCATGTCCCACCGGGAGGAGGCCCCGGGGCAGACCCAGGACACGCTGGAGAGATTATATCTCTCGACTGGCCTGGGAACGCCTTGGTATTCCCCCGGACAAGCTGGAGGAGGTGGCTGGGGAGAGGGAGGTCTGGGCCTCTTTGCTTAGGCTGCTGCCCCCGCGACCCGGCCCCGGACAAAGCGGATGAAGATGGATGGATGGATAATAATAATAATAATAATAATAATAATAATAATAATAATAATAATAATAATAATAACAAAGGTCAATCAAGTTACCATAATGATCCACTTGGTAAAATTAATTCATTGGGCATCTTTCTTGGCCTTCAGACAATAATTCTGATTGCTAAAGTACCAAACGGGACAGGCAGAATAAAAGAAAAGAAAAGATAAGAAAAGAAAAGAAAAGAAAAGAAAAGAAAAGAAAAGAAAAGAAAAGAAAAGAAAAGAAAAGAAAAGAAAAGAAAAGAAATCATCATTTTAGGGGCAGCCTGCTCGTCCCTTGTGAGTACACAGCATCTGTGTTAGTCTTTCATTTCAGGCTTGTCCTCTTCACCCCAAGTCAGCATCCTGTCCCAGGATAGACACGGGCCACGTACCCGTCCTCTTTCTTTTAAAGTCCATCGCCATCTCTTTTTTAAAAAAGTTTTATTCACATTAAGAAGCACACGATTCCTTTCAGACAACTCCATAAATCATCCACTAGTGCTCTACACTCCTCCTCTGCCCATCATTAATATGTTCAACCACTACAGAATTATCAGAGTACTTCTGTAAGTAGGATGACCTGGATTTGTACTGAAAGTCTGAGGTGTACAAGGTGAACGGAAATAGAGACAACACAGTCCCTTGTGGATCTTCTGTACAGCACACCAACAAAAATCAGACAGAGCTCCACATTCTTCCGCCTGTTTTGTCAGGTATTCATCCTATTTTAATTTAAGAATGCGCTGAGTAAATAAACCAATTAAAAACACACTGGCACAATTAAATGTTGTTTTTGATTATATCCAAGGCTTATTAGACTCTGGTCTGGTTCCACCAAATCATGAGAAAAATATCTGAAGTATAGTAACGGCTAAATCGGTCAGCTGTTGTCATTTTATTTGCTCGTTGTTTGGTGCTGGTGAACAGCTGTTAGCTACAGGTGGAAAAAATTGACCTCACCAATGAGTTGGGTAAAAGAAAAGTATTTGAATTTCATTACTAATGGAAACCCATTTCACACCCCATGAAGTAATCTGAGAGACTTACTATTCATTGATTAGTGCAGTTTTCTGCAAATTCTGCAAACACACGCTGACCAAGGCAACAGTGAGAATGTATTTTATTTTGATGAGTGCTTTCAGCAAACTTCTATAAAATGTAATCGTTACTGAAACGTTCCCTGAAATATTTTGCTCTTATTAAAATTTATCACACGAAATGAAGCTCTAATTCCATAAGGTGGCGCTTGTGTCGCATGGTTGGATTAGTCAGGCGCATTTGCAACCTTAACAGTCTTTGTAGACTAAATTTAAAAAAAAAAAATCAACATACTGTTTACAAGAAAAGAAAAACTGTCATTTCCACGCGCCTCATGGAGACGTAGTCTGTGGTAAGCGGCTCATGATATCGGCCTTGTTATTTTCACTATTACTACAGCTACAGCTGCATTACCACGCAGGAAACAGCCCCCAAACGAGCGGCAGAAGGTCGGCGGAGACACGTATTCCATATTAAACACGAAAGTAAATCAAAGGCTTAAAAGTCCTTTCCCTCATAACCTCAAATACCATTTTCAGTGTGGTCTTCTAAAGCTGCCAGACACATCTTATCTCCAGACATAGGTATGGCCCACTTGAGAATTAAACCACAAAAGGTAAACTTCTCGTAATTCGGTGAACACGAAGTTCATGCCCACTTTATTCTTTTTTAGGAACAGTATCTCCAGGTTTCAGACTCACACTATGGATCGTCATACTAGTGGGTTATAATGGCAAGTTCTTCCTTTCCACTGTTACTCATCTGTAATAGCCGACGGTTAAATAAATATGAACGATTCCTTTGCACATTTCTGTAGATATCCTTCGAAATTGAAAATGTTCACAACCTTTACAGTAGTCTAAGACACGCTATTGATTTACAGAGACTGTGCTGCTTTATGGGTTATGTAAGTGTTATGTAAGTATGCCTTGTTATGAGAAACTGTCAGGGTGGCTGGCTACAACACGTTTAAGCCAACAGGCAGTCCAACACAAATTCCACAGGGAGGGGAAAAAGCTTTATTAATACTTTAATATATATCAATAATACTTTATATACAAAATATGTACATCCTTTGCATTACATTTCAAAATAAAAATCCCAAGTACCTCTTTCTATACAAAACTATTATATTTGTTTTACTTTACATTCACTCTCTTTGCCACAGACACATTTAAAGCAAATATGTTTGAATCACCTGCCACTGTTTGTGTCTGTGTTAAAACGAGTAAAGGCAACAGCGTGAGCTAAAAACAGGCCTGGACTCGACTGGAAAGCAGTGGGCAATATGCAAATCAGGCTGACGCCATATGTATACTGTACACGATGTCGCAACGTACAGCCAATCGCTCCCTCAGCCTTTCCCTACAAAATACACTCAGTGGGTCACGTATCAAAAATAGAGATGTACGAGTAGTATAAGCAAAAGAAATAATTACAAGACACTGCTTCACAGGAACTCCACCTAAAAAAATGCAGAAACAGTCATGAGCAACAAATGAAATCATAAAAGCGTGTATGGCCACATCATTCATCGACAGACATGAGTGACACACCTCGTACGGCGACAACGCCCTGAATTCTTTGAACTCTAAACTCTGCGTTCATTTAGCTTTGCCATAACTGAAGGAGTTAAAGGGGCAATTTTTTTTTTTTGTTTTGTTTTTTGTGGTAGGTCTAAAACAATAGTTTGTTGCATTTACAGGAGCAACAAACACTGAAAGTAGATCATCCTTAAAAGTCATTCAAGCAGCATCTACGACGGAGCTTTTGTTCAATCTTTACATTCATTACAGACTGGCGTGTGTGTTTGTGTGCGCGCGCAAAGAAAATAGCTCCAAAATGTTTTTAAATGGGGTGTGTGTTTGTGTGTGGAAGGGTTAGTCTACACCTTACATTCTAGGTTAACCTTTGACATTCAACAATAAGTGCTGAGATGACAGGTATTGCAGAAAAACACTTGCGCGCTCCCTCGTGCACTCTAAACTGACCGTATTAAAACTCACAGTATTTCAGAGCCATGCAAAAGGTCTAACATGAGCCTTCTCGTGGCCATGCCAGAATCCCCACAGAAAGTCTCATTTCACTTCAGGAGCTCATGGTAGATGGAGGTGGGACACAATGGGTCAAACTACAGCTGCTGTTTAATGGGATACCAGTGCTTTCGTGTTCGTTTATCCCATTCGACATTCAGAGGACACGATTTGTGACACATCTGCTCAGTCTTTGGTTTCCAGATTCAAGGGAGCGACCTGCTTTAAAGCTTTGTGAAACGTGGGGGAGTCCATGCGACTCTGGTGGTGTACTGGAGATCCTGCCCTCGGGGACATGGACATCATCAGAGACGAGGGAAGTGCCTCTGGGGGTAGGCCTGCTGCAGAACCGCTCATGCCTGGGTACATGACAGGCAAGCCCCCAGGGTACCAGCATTTCTCCAGCATGGGCAGATACGCTGCTGCTGCCGCTGCTGCGGGGGGGATGAGGTAGAAGGGAAGGCAAAACGGGTTCTGGTTAGGGGAGAAGCTCAGGTAACTACCAGGAACTCCTGTCGTGTGACTGGAGAGAATTTCATCTTCCGGGGAGTCCGATCTCAGCTTCTTGGCCCGAGGCTCATCATCCTCCTGCTTGATGGCACTGGCCATGCGCTCAGATCCCGAATGGTTGAGCTCCCCCTCCATCGAGTGGCTTTCTGACCACTGGGCTTTGGGGTCCCGCTTGTCATGTTCTCCCCCATAGCCACTGTCAGTGTCTGTGTCACTACCGCTCAGCTCCCCTGTCCCGTGGGGATAAGTCCTTTGAATGACTGGGACGCAGTTCTTAGCAGGGCCTTCAGAGGCCCTTTGTGGCTGTCCGGCGGATTTCTTCACTTTTTCAGAAGAGCCCACATCCTCATCCGGCCGAAGGCTGCTTTGATGCTGCAGGACTTCCGCTGCTACCTTTTGGATGTGAGTGATTACGTGCGAAGGAGTCAAGTCCCTGCTGCTTTCTTGGGTGGCCATATAGTGCAGAACCTCTTTGGCGCATAAGTGAAAGCCAGAGCGGAACATCTCCTCACTGCTCTCAGCGCTGTCAACTCCATGATCACCTAGGTGATTAAAAAAAAAAAAAAAGTTTAAATCCTCTTTACAGCAAGTTTTACCTCAATAAAACACAACAGACCACACAGTGCCAGCCCCAGTGATGCCTCTGTACCATTTCCACTTCACAGCCTAAACAAATACGAAAAATAAAAATGAAAACTCAAACTTACCAAGCTGCAGGTCCTTCTGTAGAGCGATAATTTTCTGCTGCTGCTGCTCCAGGAGAGAACTCAGGGTTTTCACATGCTTGAGAGTGAGTTCCAGCACCACAGCTTTCTCCAAATGACCCAGCGTCTAAAACAGGAAGACCTTCAATAAGCATGTTGATCTTTCTTATGTAACACATTCTGCAGCTGAACAGAGAACAAGTCTGGAACACCCGGGAAGTCATGCAGTCCATGTACACACGTACAAAAACTTCTAGTAACAAATTTTAAAATAACAGCAATTAAATGAATTTTTTTTAAGTACGATTGCAATTAAAATTTAAAAAATAAAACTTTTTAAAAATTATTATTATTCGGTTCTTCTCTTAATAAAAAATAAATATAGATATATGTATATAAATATATATATTTTTAAGGCTTCAAAGCTGAACTGAAAATATGGCGCAAACAAACTGCTCAGCAGAACCATGTGGCGTCTCAGATTCTCTGGCTGTTAGCAAACCTGCCATATGCTGAAATAATACTCACTGTAAGCTTAAGATGTTCTGGCAATAAATCTTTCAGTTGGGCAATGCATTCGTTTATTCTGTCGCGTCTCTTCTTCTCGATAAGTCGGTGGGGCAACTTGTAGGTCTCCTGGAGAGGGTTGTGAAAGGTGGTCAGTGAAATTCTGCTCAGATTTAACTGTTTAAATATATTACACTTGTAAAAACTAGAACTTACCTTGCTCTCATTATCTCGCTTCATGCCCCTCCTGGGTTTATACACATAAATTGGAAAATCCACTCTTTGGAGAGAAGATTAAATTAGTTGATTTCACAGAGCTTCAGTATAAAGTGCAGAATGACATTTTTTTATGTAATAGAAATTGCTTCGTTTACCCTTGCATGTCAGCTATATCCAGAGAGGGGTGTTTTGGCATACAGGGAGGTGGTTGCGCGCTGGTAATCCTCTCCATGTCGATTAAATGTAAAACCTGAAGAAAACGCTTTTTTTTTTTTTTTTTTTAAAAACTCCAAAATTTGTCCCAGCAGCCGCAATTCAAAATGAAAAAAAAAAAAACTTTCCAAGATAAAAGAAATAAATGAGAAAAAATTATTTCCTCTTATCCAGTGTGAGTGTGTTTTCCTGTTGTGAGCTGCAGTCGAGCGCAGCTGGAGTTTTGTCGCCCTTAGGTCCGGGACTCAGTAGTATGTCTAGGGAGGCTCCACGCCCGGCGCAATGTGTGAGAGCTGGGTGGATTTCTGACTACGTGTTAAATAAACCCTGTGACTGCAGGCACGTCTCTCAGCTACAGACACAGACTCCGCTCCGTCACATGAGCCTCACGTGTTGGACGGTGCTTTCAACTCCTCACCTCCCCGCTCGCTCCGCCCCCTCTCTCTGCTGCTGGAGCACACCCATTTGTGTAGTACTCCTCCACCGGGGCCGAGTCCCGTGTACCACCACGCTTCGGATCTCGGGGGTTGAGTCGTGTTTGCAGAGCAGAGCGTGTTTATGGAGGCAGAAAGTAGAGCAACAGATTTCCCCTGGACAGTTAGGAAGTGTGGAGCCGTTTTCCCCATGTTAACTGGCATAGTAAGCTTCATAGTAAGCTGCACTATAGAAACACTAGCATAAAATACTATAGCCTCGACGCTGAAATACAACTTTTTTATTTTTTATTATTGGGTATTAGCAAAAGGCCTACATTTTGAGATGAAACAAAAAGTGTGGTAAAATTAAGCGAAACTAGTTAACATGTAGAAATTATAACGCAGAAGAAGCTTTTATCATTAAGTTGCAACACTTGTTTACAAAAACTCTTCCAAGACTTTGCTCATTTTAGACGCTTTATTTTCTCACGCTAACATACTTACACTGGGCTCAATGCGGGCGAGACAAACAGTTGCGACACGATGAGTCACGCGATAATTATCTATGGGGTCTCAACGTTTCAGTGCGGCCAGCGGGCCACTTATTTTAACTCTCCGCATTTTCAGAGCCTGCCAAGTGTCACGCGCTCAATGTGGCGTGGACACCCGTGTAATTTCATTCTGTACGGGTCTGGTGTGCGGCACGTGCACGTGCACCTGCGGCAGGATGACAGAGTCCCTGTGGTGGAGCGTTTTCTTTCTACATACCCGCACCGTGCTGGTACTTATTAGACCTGCTTGTACCCAGCGCGCTGTCACGTTGAGCTCCTCATGGCCGGGAGAGAGCCGAAGAGCGGATCCCTGTCGGTGACGTCAGTCCAGCAGACGACCGAGAATGCCCGACTGGTCGGTCGGTTCCACCCGCCGACGTCCCGAAGCAGACAGACTAAATATAGAAACAGCTTCAAAACAACGGAGAGGAGGGAACGGGAAGGGGTTGCAGATAAGATTTTGCACTTAATTCCGATAAGGGGGGGAGGGGTGCCAACTACTGTTTTCAACTCATCTTTCCGTTTTCACTGTTCTGTGGAGATGCAACTGTCTGCATTTCTTATCATTTCACACAATTAGGTGCCAAACTGTGTGGTTTTAAAATAATATTAACAGTATCTGATTACCCCGAACTGTGTGCATATAGCCTACTCCCATTAGTGTAGAAAATTTGCACTCGTTCTCCGTGCCCTAAAATATTAGTTGATATAAGTCAATATAAGTTGTTTAAGAATCATTGTAACCACGCTGCACCCTTAAAGTTTGCATTTACAGATGCAGAAAGTCTGCACCTACTACCACCTTCTTTATGCAAGAATCGGCATTATGAAGCATGAGCTTCTCTGACCACAGTTTATCTGCTGAAAAACACTCAAGCAAGAATGCTGATTTTGCACCGAGGGACTCGTTTAAGGGTTTTGGAGGGATAATTTTGTAGAAAATTGTTTACATTTTTCTGGAAATGACTGACAAATGAATGGCTCTTGTATGCAGACATTTCATTAAAAAATGAATTAAAAAAAAATCTAAATATCAGGACACCAACTGATTGAACCTGGACAGTTACACATTAAGTAGAGCTTGGTGAACATATACTTGGCTGTCAGAGAATCAGGAAAGTCCCTGATCAATGAGGATATATTCTACTCAGATGTTCCTCGTTTCCAGTCAGCATATACAGATTCTCTGAAAGCCAGAAGAATAATTCGGGACGTGGCCCAGTTTAATTTTTAAACCAAACTTTCCGTGTGAACCCATATAGAACATTTTGCTTATTGCCAGTGAGCGGCATTTGTATTTCAGTATCCATTTGTGTGATCAGATGAAGACAAATTCATACATTTTTCTGCTTTATAAGTCTGCAGTTACTGAAATAAAGATACAAAGGCAGTATTAAAAGAAATGAGTCATGTGGTAATGTACGAATGTGTGCATTTGTAAACAAAAACACATTATAAATCCTGTAAAAGCACATCAATAACAAACACCGCAAAGGGAGTAAAGGATAATTACATCAATTTTAATAAATAATTCTACTCCAGTATACAAATTGATAGCGCCTAAATTTTTTTAAGTAATTATAATATTCATAAGTAACCGTTTTTTCCCCCCTCTTGTCATTTTTCTATACAAAAGCGAAGGTAAGCAACAAATTGTATATACACATAGGTAGTCCAAAAATGAGAGAAGTCTAACAGTAGCAACTAATGAGTTTTGGTGGAAATAAAAGTGACTCAGCACAAGCAGCAAACATGTCTCAGACTTAACTCGAGGACCAAAAACGGGCACAAATGGAAGAAGTCTGCTGCAAAAACTGGACAAATTTATTATTGTAAAAATGACACAACTCCTGAGCAAATATTAGCATGAGTGGCACTAAATGTCCTTTACGACCCAGTTAAATAAGAAAGCAAATATATCATAAAATTAGTTAGCGCTGAGATATGACACTGTTGGCTTTACACAGGTGAAAGTAAACTATCCGTATATATTGCTCTCAAACAATATGCTATCTATACTGAGTGCCGTTGCCCCTCAACAAGTACGCACATTTTCAAGAAATAAAAGAAGAAAGTAAAACTGAGAAGGCCAGCTTATTAAGTATTATCCCTATCTGTGTGTAAGTACAGGCAACCAACAGCTCTCTATTTTATCCAGAGACAAAACATCGGGCTGTGCTTTTAAATAAGACAAAAATGATGGAATTTCAACCCACACACCAATGAGGTTGCATATTTAAGTTAATATATTGCACAACATACAAAAATAAGACGTGTAATACTGCTCATTATTCTAGAAATATAAATAGAGAACAATAACATAAAAAAAAGAACAACAAATGGGACTATTCCCTCTTGTCCAGTCAGCTTTTTCCCCCCATTTCAAGTTCAACCAGTGAAGGCCTTGTGGTCAGAAATCCAAATGATTTCTACCTAGGAAACATTTGGCACCAGTTCTGACAGGCCTGAACAGAATGAGGTGGGTGAGTGTCACGTTCTAGAGTAACACATGCGTGGTGGGTAGAGCTACACATCGCCTTATGACTACCTATGTTACAGTGTTTCCCTACCGTTATAAGTTACACTCAGTGCAGTATACATTATGTGCAACCTCGGCGTGAGGAGTGCGCGCTCCACCTGGGCGCAAAGCCGACGCGGAGCTCCTTCAGGGCTGTGTGCCGGTCGACCTCACGCAGGCTGCTGAGGGTTGACGTTCATGTGCTGAGGGTGTCCCAAAAGGCCGATCCGCTGCTTCTGCTTCCTCTGCTCTGTCATCTGAGGGGAACAGAGAGGGCTCGTTTTGTTAAAAGAAGAAAAAAGAAAAAATTATTCCACCTTCTCTGCTCTGCAGTCTTAATCGATTCAGTCTTTCGTAGCACCTTATAGAAACTGACAAAATGCAGCAGCAAACTCTGCATGCAGCTCAACTGAAACACATTCTTCTGAAATCCTGCCAGCCTTGTCATCCACTTTGCTGTGTCTTCTGACGAAAGCAGCCGAATACAAACTACTAATCCTGAAACTCAGTCAAGAGAAATTTCAGAGATCAAGAGAAGCGCATGAGTCAAAACGCAGGTGCTAACCTTTATACGAGCAGGAACAAGAGAGGGTTTTCTGCTAAGAATTTACTTTAATTGACATAAAGTGGTGATTTGCACCTCGGCAGTGAAACACAACAATATTAAAAGTGAGAAGACAAAGTGGTCCTGTAATGAGTGTTCCAGCAGAAATAATTCTGCGCAGAGGGACGTGTTAGACAAAAATATCATTTAAAGTCAGACAGCAATAGCATGCTGTCCTTTTTGCGCTATAATTTGCTAATTATGGCAATCTTTTGAGTGACTCAACATGGAGAGCGCTCATGGCATAATTTTCACTCTCCGGTGAATAAATGTTGGTTTGTTCCTGAGAAAGTAAAGAGTTTAAATTCATCAAGCGAAGGAAAAGAAATCAAAGCAGGCTGTGCGAGCATTTGTGCGTTGCAGCGCGATGTGACAGATGTTCCTGTGCCCGTCATCGCTCTTGGAGGCACAATAATCATTTCCCCCACTGTCTGGGTCAAAATGTCTCTGAAACATTCACTTCCTCACAAATAGTTCTCATTTCGAGGGTAAAAGGCTTTTTACAATTCTGTTTACTAGAAACAGCAGACAATCGTCTGCAACAATCGTCTTGTTTTCCTGGATATGCAATACCAGCAGAACTGTATCCTTACACAACTTCTAGTGTGTCTGCTGAATGCAAAAAGTAAAATCTTTTACAGAATAACCAAACTGAACTGAAGTTTGGTTTAATAACGCACCGAAATAAGACAGATACAAAGAAAAAAGCTTAGCTAACGGGTCTATAATCCAGAGAAACAAAAATGTGCTTATAACTCAGTGATGAAAATAAAATCAGATTGAGAATCTCATGAGCGGTGCTGTGAACTATGACTCACCACCTTTTGCATTTAGAAAGCTTTGCATCTAAAGGGCAATGAGGAGCAAACAAACAAACAAAACTGAAAAAACGTCAGCTTTGCTCTTTACAAAAAGAAAAAGAAAAAAACCCCTCTAATGCTTCATGTTTTCTCCCCCTGACAAAGTGTCAGACATCAAAATCAGATTCTCGGTCTTTTGATCAACTTTAGCTCAAACCGACCTGTTCCTTGAGCTCGGTCAGCTGGCCTGAGAGGTTGGACACCAGTTTCATTGTGGACTCCAGTTTCTCCTGCAGATTTCTGATCTCATTTTGCTCCCCATCTGCGTCACTGCTGACCAAAGACATGGCCCGCATTCGTGGAAACCAGTCCAAGTTGTGCTCCTGGTAAACAGAAATTTGATTTGTTAGGAGAGGTATGAAGACACAATGAAATGTATTTATCACGTTCCCCGTGACTGCCTTCAGGGTGCTGGAACCTTTGCAATTTTCTAGGAAGTTTTTCACTTCTCATTCTAATTTTAACTCACCAGAACAAGCTTAAATGGCAAAAGGCCATATGAAATTTGTACTCCCCCCCCCATCTAATGCCCAGTTTTAGTGTCTGGCTTGTGTGCAGTGATTTAAAGCTGACTCTAAAAGTGGAATCAAACTAATTAGAATGGGACTTTCCATATTAGAATCACATGGGATACGCAGGCATTCTTGAAATCACTCACACGAGGCAGCTCACTTGTTTGATCTGTTTCTATCACGCCTAATCTTAAAGAACAGACGATCACACTGGCAGGCGTACAGAAATTTTCTCATATGACTCCACATTCTTTGCATCATATACACAGATAAACACCGAGATCTCGAATGTTCTCATCACTACTTCAAAATGCTCTCTGAGATATATATATATATATATATATATATATATATATATATATATATATATATATATATATATATATATATATATATATATATATATATATATATATATATATATATATATATAGATAGATATAGATATAGATATATAGATATATATATATATATATATATATATAGATATATAGATATATATAGATATATATAGATAGATAGATAGATAGATAGATAGATAGATAGATAGCAATACTAATATATAAAAAAAATAAAATGTTAATAATGTTATTTAGATGAAGCAGCATACAGAAAGGCATGTCATGTTCCTTAAATCAGCACAACGATCTGCCCTAATGCTGCATGAATGAAATGCAAGTGTGCGGCACTGCAGGCACTGTCCAGAAATCGTGCAGTGCCAAAGAACTGGGCTGAAAAAGTCCCCGCGTTTCAGTGGTCGATTTGGAGACATCGACGCAAGTGAGGTGGCCGTGCATACCGCAAACCAGCCCTGGGTCAGACGGCAGCCCGAGGGGGAATCACACAACACTAAAATAATGAGCAGCAAACAGTCATTCTGAAAGGAGGAGAGGACGGCTGTGAGCAAGTTCCACTTCCTGAATGCAAAGAGACAGAGGCTGTGTTTACTAGTTTACCTGCCTCCTCCCACTCTAACACGCACTTCTATATCTGAGGACAGCTACTGCAATATTTGGTACGTGTAAGAAATTAAATTAAATAAAAAGATACAAATGTGCCATTTTGATTATTGGAACGCTCCAGTTTCTCTAAGAAAGATTGTCATCTCTCGCTGACTGTCACAGATATAATAATTTGAAAACACCTTCCTGTTCCCAGACTCGGCTCTGCTTAAAAAAAACAAAAGCAAAACAAAACAAAAAAATCACCTAAACACGACAGAGGTCATTTCCCCCATTTGGATGTAGCCCACAGGTTGCAGCCACACGTGTGTTTGTTTGACGACTTTATCACTTAACGGCCTAGCCTTCTTTCCATCCCCAGTGTTTACATATGAAAGCACTTCCAGTAAACTGAGAAGTGCAGGCATGACTTAAGAGTCTACAACGTGCTGGTTCAATGGAAATGACGGAAGTACATTTTTCATTATTAAAACCGCACGGGCCATGACAGAGAAACAGGATGCTGTGTGGTTAAAATAGCAACACAAAACGTCACAGTCATGCCACAAGCCACCTGATGAGCTGACGACCCACTCACTTTACAAATATGCAAATAAAGGCCCCCCCTTCTCCCCCCTCCCAGAATTATCACAGTCTTGAACGTTTACGGCAGCGGATGATTGGAAATAGAGCAAATAGAGCATGGGTGTCATTTTTTTTTAAGCGTCGGACATAATTAGAAGTAGGACAATGGGTGCAAACTGAGCATCGTCTTTTTTTACTGTTTTCTTTTTAACACCTTAGATATGACATTTCACCCAGAGCCCTCCACCATTGACGTCAGTCCCAGTCATTGTCAGAGTAGTCTGACTTCTACACCCCCTTATGTCCCGCTGCTTCTTCCACGTTAGTGCAGCATCAAAAAAATCGAAACACAGTGGGAGAGAGGCAGCTCAGATTGAAACACAAGAGCCTGAAAATATACCATCTGCTAATCAAATCACTGGTAAATACAGTGGAATATGTCTGTAATAAAAGAAAAGAAAAAACAAGAGCTAACAACTGAAAAAGCTATAACAAAATAATTCATTAATAACTCCTATTACTGTTGGCAGAAATTATATTCATTATTATTATTATTATTATTATCGTCATGCAACTTTTGTGCATTCAAATAAAGTTTAACACAGCAAGTATCCAAAAATTGGAGAAAAATCAGAAACCAGCACAGTTGAAATTAGCTGTATGTTGTATAAAAAAATAGATGTATGTATGACTGTACGATAATTTATTGGCACTACTGCACTCTACATTATTATGGTTTAAAAAATATGAATATTATTGTGAAGTTTTATTTAATGTAGATAACATTACATGTTTACTTACATTTTTTCATGCAGGATTTTTTTAATATCTAAAAAATAAGTTAAATAAGTTGTATGGTTTTCCGTCTGCCACCCAACCAAAAAATAAAACCAAAAAACTCCAATAAACCTCATCCCATTTTAAAAGCTGATAAAACGATATCCTTGCACACAACGTGACTCAATTTAACCTCTGTGAATGATTTACTGAATGCGTTTTATGACAGACGCTCTATGAATGATATACTCTTTGTAACGAGACACAAGGACACTTGCTGAGAGTTGATGTTAAGGATGACTGGGCACGCCAGCATCTTTCAAACAATATGCAACTTCTTCTGTTTGGCTAAGACCCTTAACCCAGTCGGAATGAACCCTTGACAAACGTATTTTGGCTCAGTGGGAGTACACCGCTAATGAGCGAGAGGACAGGGAGTTAATCCCAAATCAGGTGGTTCCTCACAAGACTAAGGGTAGCAGATCAAGGCAAAAAGCAGGAAAGTGGGCTAAATGGCATCGAATGAGAAACTGGGTCAAAAACTGACAGCAGCACAAGTGCGTCAGGGGAGCAACCACTTCAGAAACAGGGGCTTTCCTGTGGCAGTTAAAATGCTTTCTAATTGCTCACAGACTACAGGTATGATGCAGCAATCAAAACAATCACTTTTCAGACCCTTTTATTTTTCTGAAAGGCACAATTCTACAGATATCCACTTGAATCACTTTCTCCGCTGGCTGTACATTTATCTGATTGGCATAAACACGAGCACTTGGCATTTGCTATCTTATAGTATTTTATGATAGCAAAGCCTTTGTTGGAACTAATAACAGTGATGACGTACTTTCTATACAACACATAGAAATATGCATTATGTCAGGATAGAAAAAAGTAAAATAAATAACCCAAGGTTTCAGTGTGTTTGCATGCCAAAGTGGCTGTCATGTGGTGATGTAAAGGGTGCATGCATGTGTGTTTAATGATTAAAACAATGCATGCCTCCTTCGGAGGATTAAAACCTTTTATGCCAATGGCAGACTGTGCCTGAATGTTAATTGTCCATTCATAAAATGGACTGATGTGATAATGCTTTGGAAGGATTCAAGGTCACAGAGGTAGGGATTACATAAAAGCAGAGCTGGTACACTAGAGCACACGAGGTGAAAAAAAATAAATATTACTGCCTGTCACAGTGCAGGAAGCGAAAAAGACTGCAGTAATCACTTCTGTCCGAACCCATATAAACCTTTACGCCTAGTCGAAGCGCCTACAGTGTTCTTCACGAGTGAAGGTTAACCTCAGTTAAGACCACAGCGGTAGCAGATACAGTGTTGCACCGTACGTTTTGCTAATGTAGGCTTTGAGGCACACCTGTAGCACTGAAGAAGATGAGCGAGAGCTCTATTTTGAGAGGAAGGCAGCTAGAAGAAAGTGAAAAACAAGTCGATTACAGAATTTCCGGAGTGTCTGTGAATTTGAAGGATATAAAAAAAACAGAAAAAAAGATTGACGATCAGGTAGATGTATCAGTCTGTAATATAAGTACCTAGTAGCTCAGTTCTTAATTAGTATCAACCCCAACAAAGCAGAAAGCAAATAGATGGAAATATACACTGTTGAAAAACAAATTTAAGTAAATTCATATTATTAGGAACTGGGACTCGCATACTACCTTACTGAAGTAGCTTTAGCAATAATTAAATTAACGTCTAAAGCAAAGAAAGAAAATATCCACAACGTACCTAATTAAAATAAAGGTCTTTCAACATCTTCTTTGGGGCTTTTTTTAACGCAACTGAAATCAAGACTCGGAAGACTTGCAGCTACACTAGTATTTACTCCAATAAGACCCTCATTAAACTAGTGCATGTGCATGTCAGTGACAACATCCTTACCCGGATCATTTCAGCCACATAGCTCTCTGGGCCAGTGTACTCTGTTGAGTCCTTGACCTTCACCAGGACAATGAAGAACAAGTAGTGCCACATGTTGTGCTCAACTTTGATGTGCTCTTCAAAGGTGACCGTCTTGTTGTCAAACTTATCTCTTTCCAAACCTAAAAATAAATAAATAAATAAATAAATAAATGACATAATTTCTCTCACACACACACACACACACACACACACACACACACACACACACACACACACACACACACACACACACACACACACACACACACACACACACACACACACACACACACACACACACACCAAATAATCTGTCCTCTTTACTTCTTAGGAAAAGTGAGGAAATAAATTTTCTTATGCAAGCCTGCATCATCATTTTTGTGACCTAAATAATGACAGATGATGATCTTTTTTTTTTTTTAAAGACAGGAAATGGGGGTATGAGGGAATGGGCAGACAAAACAAGCAAGCACAATTTCAACTTACTACTGATTATTTAGTTGAAATTACCCTCCTGACATAAAAAAAGAAGAAAAGAAGAAAAAAAAGTGGCGGTGCAGTGACAGATGAGGCCAGTGTCTGAGTATGTGTACTGTCTAACATGGTCAAGACCCATATGGTAACAGGAAGAAACACTCCTCCTCCACATCAGCACCTGCCATGACTAACCATTCATTCTGGGAAGAGGAGGCGTTTGGTTGTTTACCCAGAAGAAAAAAAAGAAGAAAGAAAAAAAGCCCCCATTTGAAAACAGACCTGATGTGAAGTTGCATCATAGCAGGAGCATGCTCATATGAGAGCTGAGAACAGGGCACTCGTTTGATTTCCCTTAATTTCATCATCATCATCCATTTGCATCGTTCACACCCGCAAAATTACCGAGTCTGTAGCGAAACGTGTTGCGTATTGACTGTAGCTTCGACTCGAATGGAACTAAAAAGGCATTTCCGCTTTTTCTTTTAAACTTGAAGAATGGAGTGCTACTAGTACATAGAAATGAGGGTTAAAAAGACAGGAAAAGAAGTGTCAAAGGTCATGAGTCATATTCCCATAATGCTGACATATTACAGCGTTTGCCGAGTAGGCAGAATGGCTCTAAAAGTAAAACTAGAATTACCACCTAGCTGTTGTAGGCCTCCTCCAACTAAACAAGTTTCCCTTCCCACCTTTGTTTGAATGTATTTGAATTCTCACCAACTTCATCGACTCATTCCATTAGATATCAGTGTTTGTCATGGCAAGCCTCACCTTTGACACTAATTTCTAATTATTTCATTCAAAAGAGGTCCTAGATGTCAAGAAATTCAGTCCAAGCCTTCCTGATATACTAAATTGGGGATGCACATACATAAATTTCCTTGCCTTCATCATTTCAGCACTATTGGATGTGTAACTTTATTTATAAACTGAAGATAGCATGATGGACAAAGACAAAGACCCACAGTTTGGGCAGAACCTTCAGAATAAAAATATCACATCCAAAATAATGGCCCGTATTTATATAGCGCTTTACTAGTCCCTAAGGACCCCAAAGCGCCTTACATATCCAGTCACATCCACACACTGGATGAAAGAAAATGTTAAGCTGTGCGTTTAACTTTGTGTGAAAGAAGTGTGCTTTGAGTCCAGGTAACCATATGTTTGAAACTAACACAAGAGCAGGACTGATGTGAGGTCATGTAATGTTTCATAACCCAAATCTAATCAGTTCACACTGAAGTCTGTGAGAACACCAGCGAAACGTATAAATACCTCCCAAATTAAACAATTCTCACTTTCATGAGAATAGGACAGTAACCTTGAGCACAAATTAAAATGGGGCCATTGAAAGCATAAATAGCAGCACTTAAACAGTCTTAACTATTTTAAAAAGTTATTTTGCTTCTTTCCTCACCGCAAATAAAACATGTTGTCTTCAGAATTTCCTCTTTCTTCTGCTTCTCACTTCTCAGGTCAGCAAATGTGTCAATAATGACACCAAAGATGAGGTTAAGGACAATAATGATGACCATGAAGAAGAAGAGCAGGTCGTAGATAACCCTTGCTGCAAAAAGTGGTTCCTGTTGAAGCCAAAGAAATTGGGGGGGGGGGGGGGGGGATTGAGACAGGCAATGAAAGCTCGCACGTTATGTCAGCCAATGAGAGCATTTTTCAGTTTAGAAGGTCAGTGAGGAGCAGAGAGAAAAAACAAACAAACACATGTTACTAAATCATTACTCACAGATGAAGCTGAACAAGTTTTCAAAGCAGTCTTACAAGTACAAGCACTGACCTGTGATTCTGAAAACTTCTAAGAGAATGCATAAAAATATTATGTCCTTTGAGAGGAGTGTATATACATATATAAGAACTAAGTTAACATATTGGTATGACTCAGTGCCCTTTTGCATGGGTACAATCCAGCTGTAAGGTTGTGTTTGGCAGGCTTCTGAACAACTGAAAACAGTTGTGACATCAATGCAAATGAGCAATAAGTTATATGAAGTTAATAAAAGTGTGAATGATTCTTTGTGCCATCTTGTGGGTTGAGTTGCAGGTCTAATGCGTGGTCGTTACAAACTTGTCTTCATCCTGTGTGTTTTTGCTATGTTTGGAGCTTTGAAAACATCCTCCTTGTAAAGGACAACTTTCAATCACAGACTTTCAGACATACTGGACTCCTGATAAATGGACTGGTTCTTATATAGCGCTTTTCTACTCTACTGGAGCACTCAAAGTGCTTCGTATCCTCTACTACACTTATTACCTCATCCAACACATATTAAATTGACAGCATGTCTACTTTTACTTATAATGTTTAATATTAAATTCCTTATTACAAGACTAAATACACCTTTAAATATCTGTTATCTTCTCAATTTAGCTGAACTCGAGTTAGACTTATTGTGCATGGTAGGGGGATGTGCCAGTACGTCTCATCTGTGTTGCTAGACTTTAAAGTAAAAACAGGAAAACCGATATTTGGTCATTTTATGACTCTTCTTCACACCCTCAAAGGTGTGATCTCTCCTCATTGTTGGGTTCCTGTTTTTAATACCTCTTTGGATGGTTTCCGTAGGACGTCCCCGACACCTCCCCCACTCCTGAGGCCGTGGCTCAGTACTGTGACAATGCACATGAGCAAGGAATCGCACGTCCGCTCCTTGTCCTCAATCACTACCGCTGACGGCTGGATGGCAAGGGAAGCTACAAAGACACAGCGAAGTGTTACTGTAGGATCCTTTAAAGTTTACTCTGCATTTCTATCATCCAGCAAAAATACCTTTATATATGGTTTCAATAAAATAAGTGGCTACCTTACTTAAAGATTCAATTATATTACCAAAATAAATTAGGAGGTTTTAATGTGACTGAGGACATTCTTCAACTTCCCACACAAAGGCTAGTCACCAGACTACCCTAATTAGCCCGCCTGGTGATGACGGATGGGAAGCTCAGACAAGGTCAAGCTCCAGCAGTTTGAGGATTCGACATGGTTGGCCGATCAATTTAAAGGTGCTACGTGTTCACCTTTGAACGATGGCTTTATCCCAACAAGGTCGGATGGTTTGCAAAAACTCATTGTTTGCAGTTAGAGAGTCCCCGCACCATCCCTGGGTGGACCCATCGACCTGCTCTAATCTCTGACCTTTCAGCTATGGGCCCCTACATCAAGTCTTAGGCTTGGTACTGTGAGACCACAAAGTCTAAAGAGTCTAAACCCCTGGTGTATGACCCAGCTCCCTGAAAGCCCCCAGTTGGCCCAGTCAGTTTTAATCCCATGACCACCCAGTCGCCTAGATTTGTAGCTCGGTGGGACGAATCTCTTCTGGGCAAGTCAGAAATGTGTGAGAACATAAAGCCCTTCACACAAACACGTGCACCCAGCCTCGTGGAAAAATTCAAGAGATTCACAAACAAACATGGATTTACACTTAAAAAGAAACCTTCGACCCAAGCCTCCACCCCATGTACACGCACTCACATTTACCTTTCACTTTGTCAACCTACCATCCATCGTGGCCTCTGCTGAGCAGTTTTCTCCATTTTCTTTCTGACAAACTCCACCAGAGAGGAACTCTCCCACCATGCTGGCTCCATGCTCTGTTCAGTTGGGAACGGAAGAAATTATGCAAGTATCTAAACTATACAAGGTTCACATTTGAGAGTCAAACACTCATTTTTATGCAATGCATTTTTGTGGCGACGAATAGTGATAGTGTAGCTGGATGCTAAGAGCAAGTGAATGTACAAAGATCCTCCACACTTAATATTTTTCATCTTTGGTTTTTTTTAGTGATTCAGAATGAATGAGGAAAAACATTCCATGCGTTCTGGCATCTGGGTAAGGCATGACATGCATTTTGGTTCCAGCAAGGAAATGGCAAGAAGCCTGTATTTCAACTTACCGAGAGTTTTGTTGGGTATCCGGTCCACAGCCAAAATAAAGTCGTCCTTGAAGAAGATGTATCCCACAATAGAGAAGAGGTAGACGAGGATAAGCGCCAACACAGCTGTCAGAACAATTGAGCGGCCATTGCGGGTTACGCTCTTTATTACGTTCAGCAGGGTTTCTTCTCGGTAAACCAGGTCAAAGAGCTGGAAAGAACAAGGGTTTAGAGATGTGTGTGGAACATCTGGAACTGGGTTAAATCTCATATATGAAATGTGTATAGGATGAAGTATGTGTGAGCTCACATACTAGTAGACTGTAAAAGAAGACATGGACAAAGACCCCCAAGCTGCAGATAATCAAATAGAGCAGGTGGTACAAGAACTCGACATCCATAATCATGGCTGTGTATCCACGTGTAAAGGTTCCTCTGTTTCCAACGAAGCTCATCAGGAAGATGACCTTATTACATAACTGAAGAACAATGGAAAACACACAGCATGTATAATCAGTATGGTAAGGTTTGTTCAAAGGCAGTGCAAGAAGAATTTCAAACAGTCATTGTTCAGACTACTAAATATATAGTGCAAGTGCTGCATTGTCAGCGTAGTGTGGAATCTCCCTGACCTGATATACAAGATTTAAGATTTAATGAGTGACATTTGTATTAGCGGCTGTTTGAAGGCAAAATCTTGCTTGAACAGAGTCCGTGTTTCTGTACTGCATGAAAATTAAATGTCAGGTTCATGCCCACTTACATTAAAGCCTCCTAGTAGGAGCAATGTGGGCTCGAGGCCCACCGAGAAGATCAGGCGCAGGATGGTGGAGGCAATGAGTGCCCTGATACCGTGAGGCTGAGGCAGCACTATGACAATAGCCAGTGAAACCAGCATAGCCATCCACAGCAGGGCAGACAGATGGGGCTCCAGAGTGCCTGAGGATGAAGGAGACGTCATTAGGGCGAGATGAGAAAGCTTTCACTCAATCTTTTCCATCACAGCCAACTATTTTAAGTAGTTATTAATTCTTTTATCAAGTCAAATGATAATCCAGTCAGTCGGGAGTGAGGCAAGTCACACTCGCCAACATCGGTGCGCCATGACATAAATGCATCAGTTTATCTGTTTAAACATGAAAGCAGCTGTGTGATCGTTGCAGTGAAGCAAACACACAAGCCCTTTTCAACAAGGCCATCTTTCAGATGTATTCATTCATAAAAAAGCTTCAGGAAACAGAATAGTAAGCCTTTCATTTTTAGAGAAGGAACAAGAGTTGTTTGTGCTAACTGTGGTATCAGAACAATTGCTACATTGAACAAAACATTTGTGCCACTACATCAAAAAGTAAATGACACAAAGTGGACATCAGGTGAAAAGTTGAAGCTCACTTATTTTTAGTTGTGAATGTTGATGCCTTACAGAAATCTAACTCACATTTATTATTTGTTCTATATCAGTTAATGTGGTTCAGGAAAGCAGTATTATGAGCTCATGGTGCACTGGCATCACCCCATAATCTGATTTCTTCATGAAAACAAAAAACGAAAAACAACTTTTGTGTCAGGTTTGCTTTTCTCTGAGCAAGGACGAAGAGCACTTTCGATGTCTCCCTCCATTCCCGTCTTTCTGAAGCCTCCTTCTCGTCTCTCCGTGTATACCAATCACATGACAGGTTGTTACATAACCTCCCACTGGCTAAAAATATACTTTGTTCCCGCCAAATGTATCAGCGATGCATCCCAGGTACTGCATCGTAACAGGCAGCCTGGGCGCTCAGACTTGGCAGCCATCCCAGACACAGCAGCTTTGACGTCACACACCTACTGTCTAAGGCCATTCATCTCTCTTACTTGCTTACTCTGCAGTTATAAGAAGAGAAGCGAGACTGACCTTCACATTGAACTACTTGCACTACACTTCACATATCCACATGGCTTGCATTGTTGACAGACAAAAACAATCCGTTTCTCCTCATATTATAGCAGCCACCTGTGACAGGGTGGAGGCTCTGGCAGTTTGACCACCTGACTCGGACCTCGTCATCGAGCTCCTCCACTTGTAGTTATTCCGGGTGTTTATTTTTAAGGCTTACACACTTCTGCTTGCTACTAGAAGTTTGCAACCACAGTTTCTCTCCAAACAAACCGCTTACAGCGAACCATCCACGGTCACTGTAAGTGAGGTTTTCAATAGTATTTAAGGGGATTCCATGTAGCTTAAGACAGTATGAAAGTGAGGCCTGCTATGTCTCAATGGCAAACTTGCAATAAACAACATTTCTGACCAATTTAGCTTCACTGGTAAAATTTGATATTTCTTTGCAAGAAGCTGGTTTTAATATTTAAATGAAGCATCTCAGCTGGTAAGAAAATAGGGCATGTTATGTTTTCATGCACGCATCTGTGTGGCGGTAAGCATTCACCATTTCACACTCATCCAGGCTGGAGAAACTGATCAGGAAGGCTAGCTCTGTGGTCGGCATGAAGCTGGACACTCTGGTGACAGTGGCAGAGAAAAGGACACTAAAAAAACTGCTGGACATTATGAACAATGATGGGCATCCTCTGCACACGGCCATTAACAACCAGAAGAGTCTGTTCAGTGACAGGTTGCTTCTCCCCAAGACAAGAACTAACAGACTTAAAAACTCCTTTGTCCCACACGCCATCAGACTGTTTAACTCCTCTCTGCAGGGGAGAGGGAGGGGAAACAGGAGGACAAAGGAGGGGGGAACAACTAAGCTGTAGTGCCTCTTCACTTCACTGTGCAATACCTTTTGTGCAATACTTTTGTTAATAGTCAATGGTGCAATAGACCTCAATACTTTAAATGTGCAATTCACTTGTATTTTTATTTCTATTTATTCTATTTATCCCCTTCGTATATTTTATCTGTATATGTCTCTGTGTGTGTGTGTGTGTGTGTGTGTGTGTGTGTGTGTGTGTGTGTGTGTGTGTGTGTGTGTGTGTGTGTGTGTGTGTATATATATATATATATATATATATATATATATATATATATATATATATATATATATATATATATATATATATATATATATATATATATATATATATATATATATATGTGTATGTATGTATGTATGTATGTATGTATGTATGTGTGTGTGTGTGTGTATATATTATTTTCTGTAACTCTGTAACTTCTGTCGGTGCTGTGCTTTTGGAGACCGAATTTCCCAGAGGAACCCACCCGAGGGATAAATAAAGTTTTATCTTATCTTATCTCTTAAATGCCTAAATCACCTAATTTTGCAGTGAGTGGTGTATCCTGGAATGAACCTCTAAGCTCTCAGAAGGCCTTTAACACTGAAAACCACATCAGGTTTCTGAAGCTAAGCTAACAACCTCTTTTTTTGTCTGCTCTACACCACTGCAAGGAAGTTCAAACAAAAGGGACCTCGCCGTTTGACCCCAGACAGAACAATTGAAAGTTTATGCGAAAAACAATGTGCGTCTTCTCTTTGCACTGGAACAATGGAGGCCTTAACGGCTGAGGCTTTTCGCGTCCCCACAAATATTGCCCTGAAGCAGAACTGAGAAAAAAAATGGAAGGGAATAAGAGACGGCAAATCAAAAAGAAAACTGAAACTTCACACAAAAACATGCTCAGGTCTGCTTATTCCTTTGGCTTGTGAAGAATCTCCTGTAATCACTCAGAATCTCTGTTTGAATGAATATTCAGTCTTTGAAGTTACAACTTGTGACCAAACACCAGACAGAGTTTTCCCTACCCCTAAATTTAGAAATGAAAGCCTCGTGACAGCCCAGACTGATCTGGGATTATAATCATTTGGGGAAGAAGGTCAAATCTGGAGATCTCAGGGATAATAACTTTTTATGTCCACATCCTTGTTGGTTAAAAGAAAAGGAGTGTATTTAATGTATTTTAAATGAAGATCAATATTCATTACGCTGGTTTGTTTTGGGTTTTTTTCCCACTTTTTTGTCCTTTTTACTCAATACATTCAATTGTTTGTAGGCATTAAACTGACATATATTCTTCAGGGTGATTACTTCATACTTTGTAGTGCCAAAATCTACACTTTAGGCACAAGAGACACGACAGCTTTAGAGCAAATCAATTAAATCAGCAGAGCACTGAATTTCTGTAGGTGCTTATATGCTTACATAATTTCCATAGTTGTGAACACGGGGTTAAGTAAATGCATGATGGATGATGGACTTTGGTTGACATAACAAAACCTAACCATAACCCATGTCAGAAACTGATAGGGCATGAATGGAGCATCACTCTGAAGACACTTTTTGCTAAAAACAAAAGAGAAGAAAAAAAAAACTGTTTGGAAACACGTTTAAATCTAATCAGCGTCGGCAAACGGTGACTCTAAAAGAAGGATGGCACACAGAAAATACCGATGTTAAGGAATGAATAACACCATCTGTAGTTTCAGTATCAAAATGAATGGCCTCAGTTTTTAAATTCTGGCTAAGATTGGATCTCAGTTTGGTTTTGTAAAAACATAAATGCTTCTAGATGCCTTGTAGCATTTGTTGTGTAGTTCTGGTTTTGTGGGGTGGGGGTGTGTGTATCAATCACAAAGTCCGCTCTCGTCTTAACCCTCTCCAGGCAGACGTTGCAGATTTGCAACAGTTAAAACAACAACCTGATTACCCCACATACATATTTTATGAGGTTTTTTTACTCAGAAGTACCACTGCAGGACTTGGTTGTGCATTAGCAACAAAAAACTTAATTTGAGCCTGAGAGGGTTAAAGTTGTGACCCCTGCTGTCTGGCTGTATCAAAATGCAGAGGTCCGTTTCAGAAAATGGGTTTAGTGAAACTGAGAGATGACGATCCACTGGGTTTTTTGTTTCAGACAGAGCTAAATAAAACTCTGGGTTACTCATCAGTTATTAATGGAGTCTGAATCCACCTGTTCCTTGGCAGGTTTTCTTCAACAAACACAGAGTTTCTTTGCGATGTCTTCCCTTTTCCTAGTCTGAAGCAGCTGTGTGAAACTTGATTGGTTTCCTCATTGATACAAAAACTTTAACACCAAGTGCATGTCTTTATAAACATCAAGCTGTTACCACAGAATTGCTTTAAAATGACAGCTTTTATGAAGAATCGGCCACCAATGTGATGACAAATGCTGCTGACCAATTTTTAGCTGTGAATACAACCTTTAAATCTTCCTTCTTTATAGCTCTGCAGATATCACTGAATCATACACCAGAGCTTACTTTACTGATAACCGTTTAGATAAAACATGTCTGTGAGAAGACAATGATCAGTCATCAGTGTCATTTGTCATGTGAGCACATGTGAAACAGCTTTATCACAGTTAGCAAGTCATGTTGTGTGTGAGTGAAGGACACCGTGGTGCAGTCTTCCACTTTAATAGGGAAACTTTATGATTTCTGTCATAATGTGTTCTGATAGCATTTCATGCTCAACTACGTTCACACTTATACATACAGTCATTTTGATCAATAAATAATAGCATAATAGCGCTTGGTGTTGAACTAAACACTAAATACTAAAATTCACTATGACTGGCATTGATGCAGTAGTTTGCACTTTCTCTGCGCAAGAAGCAGCAAGAAGGCTCCTGGGTGAAATCTCGTGTCATGTTTTCCCTGTGCTGCGTGGGACCTCTCTGGGTACTGCCTCCCACAGTCTACAGACATTCATGTTCAGTTCATTTGTGATTGTAAATTGACCTTAAAAAATGGTTTGTACTGTAAAGCATTATGAGTTCGCTTTTACATTTAAAACTTCATTTAAAACAGATCACTGCTTGGACAAATATTTATCAGTTGTAAAGCAAGACATCTGCCATTTGAAATCTTGCTGTATGTGTCCCTGACGTGATTCTGGCTTTTTAAGGTGGTCACAGTATTAATAGTCTGGGTGAATCTATCACATACCATAATTACCAGAAGTCACGCAAAGAGAGAAAAAAAAAAAAGACCTCAGAGGAAAAGAAGTGCAAAATCAATATTTTATGACACCACTGCAGTTCAAGATCCAGCTCTTCAACCGGGATTGCATTCTCTTCACAGCTGTAGCGATGCTCACACCTCCCCAACTTTGGTTAGGGAGGTGTGAGGCTACACCCAAACCACAAGCACGGGAACATACAGCATTCTGTAAGGTCCTTTAAAGCTATGCACTCACAATTCCTTTAATCTGATCAAGTACTGGCTGCAACTGTGGAAATGAATATTAAAAAGGTCTAAACATAGAGCATTTCGTAAAGGATGTGAAAATTGGGACGCAAATCAACAAGCCAGACACCCCTCATACATCTCTGAACAGCAGCCAGATCTCAAATAGATTTTAGTTTTTTTGTTTTTACTTCAGATTAAAAGACAGAAAATAAGCAAATGTGACATTATGTAATTTTTTGAGACATTGGACAGCTAAAGGTATTTAATTGTTGCTGCAGATATCCACATTCCTTGGTAGATGCTAATATAACCAAGAGTTGCTAACATTAATCAGATTTCTGATAACACTAGTTTTTCCACTTCTAACATCTGTGACTCCAGCACACACAACACCTTTTTTAATTGCTCTGTGCCAGTAACAGAAACTTGGTGAAGGAAAAAATAAACTATTGCATTTCTCTGCATATATCAAAAAGATTCCTGCCATAACTTTACAGGCTAATCTACACTTTTTAGATCACAGTTTGCCTCGAGTGGTCGAGGACTACTTTCTGTGAGCTGGAAGGTCTAAATATGCTGAGGTGTTGCGATACACCTGATCATAAAATGAAGAAATTGAAGAGTAAACACTCAGTTTCTTTCCTGTTCTTTTTAACCAGGTCTCTGATAACACACATGTTGCACTCTCTGCATCCCGCCCCACCCCTGATCTCAGCAGTAATGCTTGTGTCACTCACTCCCATTTCCTGTGTTGTAGTAGTCACACTCATTGTGTTAACCACAGTGCACACACACACACACACACACACACACACGCACGTACACACACACACACACGCACACGCACGTACACACACACACACGCAAATAACAATCAGGGCATAAGCAATCTGTTATTCTCAAGTGTTAAAGTTGTAAGTTGTAAGACGAAGGGTCTGTCATGGTGTCCACATGTGTAATCTTCAGCTCAGGCACGAGAATATAAGCAGCCATGAACTGAGACATGCTAACAGGATGTTCACATAAAACAAAACTCTGTTTATCTGTCTACAAGCTGTAGATTTCTCATAATGCTGCTTCAAATTGACCTACACAGCAAAGCTTATCTCACATTTCACCTCGGACACTTCTGCTACAGCACACCACCTCTACTGCTGGGTGTTCGACCATAAGCAGCTCCGAGGATCGAGTCGATGAATCGTTTCTACTGTTAGTAGCCATACACTATGAACCAGATGGCAGTACCTACACAGAATATTTACAATATTTGTTCTGTGTTTAAGAATATTATAGCATGATCTCAGCTGCAGAAAGACTTTTTGTTTGTGTGTTTTAAACTCTGATCCAAAAGAAAACTGACAGAAGTCATCTTAACAGGGCAATGGCAATGACTGGGTATCATACACAGAGAAAGACTGAGAGTGACTGACCTCCACGGATGCCTTCCAGAGGGTAGAAGAAGGCCACGAGGAGGTTCATGAGCACAGCCAGGTTGAAGGAGATGCTGCTCCAGAATGACATGTTCCTGGAGCACCAGTACAGGATGGGCTGGGCTAGAGGACAGCATAGTGAAGCACATTAACACAGATGGCTATGCTAAAGCACTCAGATGTAGTGCGTACATGTTTGTACTCCAAAAACTGTCCAGTGTTTCAGACCAACCAAGTTTCACTTTCAATACCTTTGAGTCAAAGCTGAAAAAAAAGATTTATACAGATAACCAACTTTGCACCAACCCTAAATTACATGAACTGCTTGAACTCTCTCTGTCGCTGTCGACAAACACTGAGCATGGCAACTATAAAACTGGTGCCATTAATAGTTTCTTTCGTAAAGCCAATTCCAGCTACTCCCTTGTCACAAGTGGCAACCACAGCGAGCAGCTCTGCTTCTTTGGTTTAGAAGAACCAAAACTCGCTGAGTGAATACTCTGGATATTTGATTTGGTTAGTAAATTTGGTGTGAAACACAGTCAAACAAGTCAGAATGCGAGTGTGTACATTTACTGCTAACATAACCACCTAAACAGAATAATCTGGGACACCTCAAATCCATTTAAGTACTCAAAAATCACACACATTTCACATTTGAAAAAGGAAAAAATACCCTCAAAAAAGCCCAAACAAACTTGGGACTCTGTGGAAAATGTAAACAAAAGAATGCAACAATCTGCAAATCATTTAAACAATAAGCATCTGAATAGAATTTCAAATTATGATTCATCAGACCACAGGACATTTTTCACTTCTGCTCAGACCATCCCGAATTACCTAAGGCACACAGCAGATACTAGTGTTTTGCTCAGTTTATTTTATTTGATGTTGTTGCACGGTAGTATGAACATTTGGAATTTTTGGATGCTGAATGTTTTCTGAAGTATCGCCGAGGCTTTCAAGTGATTTACACCTGTAGGTTTTCACACTGTCCCTTGTTTTCAGGGATTTCTCTGGATTCTCAACATTTTTATGATTTATCATAGATGATGAAATCTGGAAATTCTCCTCAGTTTTCCAAATCATTATAACCTCTGTGCACTGCTGCATTTAGTGACCCAGTAATTTACTGACAATCTGCTCATCAACCAAACTACTTCCACACATAGACATACTATTTCAAAGTTGGTGAATCCTTTTAAATTTGCCGTATTTCTGCTTTATATGTCCTAAAGCCTCACTGAAGTTTAGGATCGGAGTTATTTTGAAGGTGAAATCAGAGTCACATGTTTCAGTCAGGTGTGGGTGGGGGCTCGGTTTTATTCAACGAATGGGGATTTATCAAAGTCTGACTTTCATACATTTAGGGAAGTGATTCACAGCACGAAAAGGAAAAGAAGTGTGTTTGCAAAACCTAACTTAAAAGTCTGAGCACCAGACTTTGTGTAAAAAGAAGAAAAGGTCATATGCAAGGTCACAACTGAACTGCAAGTAACATCCGAGCAATTAAAGGCGACGCATCGGCTTATGTTCATGTTAATGAATGCACCAAAAACAATAGTGTGTGTGTGTGTGTGTGTGTGTGTGTGTGTGTGTGTGTGTGTGTGAGTGTGAGTGTGTGTGTGTGTGTGAGAGCGTAAACAGATCAAGGGGAAAGCCACTGATCTTCAAAAACAACACTGCTACTGGTTTGACAAATAAGACCTTGCACAGAACCTTTGTTATAAACGAGAATCTTTGCATTTGGAAAAAGGACAGCACGACATCTCAGCAGCCGAACTTTATATGTGAAGCATGGTGATGTCAGCGTCCTGTTTTGGGCCGGGTTTTGCTCAATCGAAGCACAGGTTAACAAATAGCTTCTTAGTCTTAACACTTAATATGCGGTTTGTGCTAAAGCGTTGAAGTTTAAAAAATAATGCAAATTATTTTGCTGTTGATTCTTTTTGTTTATTTTCCATTTTAGACAGCGACAGAGTTTTTTTTGGAAACAGGGTTTCGCACTAAACGCTTTTCCTCTTTTGAGTAAAAACAACTTGCACGCACATATTTGCCCACACACTCACACAGACACAGCATATTAGACCTTGGTCAGGAGATCAGTATCGTGGCTAATGCTATTTTGAGGTCGGCTATTCATTAGAAAAAAAGAACTGTGGGTGGGGACTTTTGGCAACAGAAGTCACTATATTGATGACAAGCGGTTAGCACCAGTGGAACAGCACAGTCTCCAGCTGTGCTGATTCATTCACATAGGAAAGAGGCTGGTCTCTTCATATTTTTTTTTTCCACATTATAGGCTAACGCTGTCTCTTCTGGCCTGACCGTATGACGAACCACAACCTTTTCTTTAACCAGCAAAGACAAACAAAAGCAAAAACTGGCAGAGTCAGGTAGGCAGTCGTCAGGAACCGGACCTGACCTTAAAGGGAAAGTCAAAGTAGTGCTATTGAGTGCATAACTAAAATAACTTAAGATTAATGAACAACAAAAGATTAAAGTGAAAATGACATCAGGGCTGAGTTTTTAATGCTTTGCCTTTGTGTCCTGTTCCTGCTTTCTTTTAGCCCAGCTTTGATTGATGTCAATGTGAGAATAACCTTACAGCTGGTATGCAGGTAAAGTACATCAAACCATTAATCCCATTATGTTGGGAAGTTGAGGCTTTTAGTTTCCAGAAAAACAAAATACAGGAACCTGAACATTGTAATATCACAGCAGTATACTTTTGTTTTTATCGAGATTAGAAGATGTGATAATATCACAACATTGGGAGCTATATGCTGTATGCTTTGCTACTAATATTTATTATTAACAAACCAACTCAGTGATTACAGTGCAATTTAAATATAAGCAGCTTATAAAAGTTTACATGCTCTCTCGACTTTCATCTCTCCAGGGTTCAGCATTTTGGCAGCCTCTTTCAGACGTGGACCCTCATCACAACATGTCTCTATGGGTCAACTTTATTCTGCTACCAAGAAAGAACCGTTCTTGCAAAACTTTGAACCAAACTCATTTTTGAGTTTTTGTGTTTTCTTCGTGTTTGTGCGAAGTAGGTCCAATTTACTCTGATGCAACAGATCTTGTAATGCTGCTGCAGCTAATCTCTGA
Source organism: Rhamphochromis sp. 'chilingali' (assembly GCF_963969265.1). Classification (NCBI taxonomy): domain Eukaryota; kingdom Metazoa; phylum Chordata; class Actinopteri; order Cichliformes; family Cichlidae; genus Rhamphochromis; species Rhamphochromis sp. 'chilingali'. The sequence continues at coordinate 8,829,123 of NC_137936.1, read as the reverse complement.
CAGATCAGTGGTTAGCACAATTCAAAGTTGAAGCTATGAGTGAGACCTGTCTGAGGGTACAATATAGCTGTGAGGTTCTGTCTGCTGATAAAACATTTGAAAACCCCCATAAATGCTGTGGTAGTTGAGGCCTTTATATTCTTTATTGGGATATGCGTTTTTGTAATAATGTTATATGTGGAGGACACATTTGGAGTAATCCTACTAGAGTGAGAGGGAGGGAAACTTTGTGCTTATCCCTCATGCCAATATGTAAAACATAACCTGTATGCAGTGTATGTGTCAGAAAGGGGCTTGGGGCCTGGAGGGATGCAAGAAGAAAGAGCGTAAACCAGGCACTAGTTCATAAAGAGTTGAGGAGAAAGACGCACAGGGAACGGTGTTTGTGTTACCAGTAGCCTCTTGAGTACCTCGCAGCTTCTTCTGCCAATTCATCTCATTGAAGAGATCCTCAGAGCGCAGGAAGAAGTCATTGATCTTGCTACCTTGCTCATCTCGCTCTGTGGTGTAGTATACACGCAGCTTGGACTCTTGAGTGAGGAACTCGCAGATGTTGGGCACAGGGAAGACGATCTGCTCCATTGTGCGATCCAGCCGCACAATCTGGACACCAAACAGAGCAACAGTCACCGATCAAAACATCTGTGACTGCAGCAGGTAAATAATTCCTTATTCTTTTCTTATATGAAAACAGTTTGTATCCTTAAAGAAGTCAAGATTATTGTAGTTATAGTAAAAAGAAACTGAAAACTAAAACAATACTGTGGAAAAAAAAAAGATTTTATGAGCTAAACAAAATAAATAAAAAACAGTTTTATTTATTAGTTTGGCAAAATCTATCATAACTTGACTAACGAGGCTTTGATGGATAAGTTTATTGAGACTAAAACCAAAAAAAAAAAAAATCTAAAACACTGAAGCTAATAAAAATTAAAGTAAATCTAAACATTTTCAAACAATATGAACTAAACTGAAACAAGCAAACCCACTCTGGAAACTCGCTGAAGCTGAACTGAACTAAAAGCAAAAAGTAAAAATAGTGGTTATATTTTTTAAAATGAAAAATATAACCACCATGACACCTCTGATTCAAATGGACTGCCTGGCATAAACTGCTCTTTAGAGGAAAAAAACAAAAACAGGGTTGTTTTCTTTCCAAAAGCAGCTCATGAACTGAACCAACAACTTGAGCTTGGAATACTGCCAGCAATCTGCATTCCTCTTACTCATCAAGTGCGCCAAACATGCCAAAGGTACTCGTTTTTGTGTTTCTTTGTGTCGTGTGACAGAATGACAAGCCAAGAAAAAAAAGTATCACATGCTCCAAGTCAATAGTTAGGCCAAAACATGTCACAGTCCCCTTAAACCAACACTGGCATCTTGCAACAGAGATGTTAGATAGAGTTCATCCAGAAATAAAACTGTGGGAAAATGATGAATTGAAAATAAAATACAAGACAGACGGCAGCAGGTGAACATTAGCGGAGTTTATTTACGACATGGAGCCAGACACTGACCTCAATCTGAGCGGTGTGTTTAGCATAGAACTCCAGGGCCTCGTCGCCCTCGCCATATGTCCCTCCTGGCTTTAACATAGCTTGCAGCTCCTTGTTGTGGCGGGCTAACTGAAAACAGATGATTGACAGACACTCGTCACAAGTGTTACTTCCAGCATGTCAAAAAGGTTGGGCAACACTGCTTGTATTTAGGTTAACTCTACATGATACTTTTCCTTTTTTTGAATGTGTCAGCTTTCATTCCCCAGCAAGGTTGCAGGGTGGGGCTGTTTAGCCCCATGATTAAGATAAGATAAGATAAGATTACCGTCATTCCACTAATTGATTGTATAAACAGGCCCTCTGTTACCGAGCAGCCCACAGCCTGAAAGCTTTCAAAGAGGAAATGATTATAAAATGAAAAGTATCATGTGTTTTCAGGAGTTACTGGAAATCCACTGGTCTTATTTGCTCATGGTGTGTTCCCCTTTCCACACCTATTTTATAGCGGCTTACTTGATGTGCCAAGATGTAGATGTTATGACCAACATTGCGTGGAGACGCGGAGTGCTCCTCCTCTCCATCCTCACCCTCCTGCGGCTCCTCAACCTCTATCTCTCCCTGCATGTAGGCCTTTTTGATCACCTCCACCTGCAGAAAAAGTTGACTGTCATAACAGCACCTGCTTGTTACTATGCAACTGTTTGCACTGCACACATACCAGCTCTTTAGGTCTCATGTTATACAGTATCCTCTCGGCATTCTCGCTGTCATGGCGACTCTCCATAATTGCAAGAAGCAGCTTGGAGGCATTATTCTGGGCAAAAGATGACAAGAGACAGATTGGCTTTTTTACCTGCTTGTCAGCATTCCAGACTTCCAGAGACAGTAAATCAAATGCAAGTGTTCTTTCACGCTTTACTTATGCAATTTGTGATGGAGCACAGGAAAAACCCGTGCTGGCCAGCCCTGATTTTGGGTAGCTGATTCTACTTTCAGCTACTGTCAGTGAAACTGCAATTCCATGAATTTGAATGTTGTATCTAAAGCTTTTGACACTGTAATGACACAACTACCACATTACTTCTCCTACAGACATGTAACACCTGCATAATCAAATCAAATAACACCTTTTAGACGGATTACTAAAAGTATCACACCACTTCAGAACACTCACTTTGAGTTCCAACACCAGATCCATCCTCTTCTTGCCAAGGGGGTTGATGTCATTCAGGATGAGAGCAATGATGATGTCAATGCCATTGCACTCATGTGTGGCAATGCAGTTCTAAGGAGCAAAGAAAAAGAAATGGCAAAACACAAGCTTGACAGTAGTTCTGGGTTAAAAGAATGTTTAATCTCTGCTGTTGGTGTTTTTCATGATATAATCAGTAAAACCAGCAGGACAGCAGACCAATTGTTTTTTCTTTAGCAGTAATAAGATAAGAGTCTGATCCATTTTCCTGTAAGTCAAGCTCTTCTCTTTTTTCTGCATCTATTATTTGTACTTATGCACACTTACAAATAAAGATTTTAATAAGTGCGAGATGGACGAATTGGAGGGTTTTATGTCTGAAATGGCAAATTTGATAGTGCATCACAAATTCATGCAATGTGACAGCTGTCACAAACCTACAGCCAGTTATAAGGTGCCAACTTCAAAGACAACATTAACCGGGTCTCTCAACAGATTACGTATTCACTAAGAAAGTGGAATTACAAGAAGAGGAAACAACAGTAAGTTATCCAAGAAATCTGGAACCATCTATCAGGTGGTATCTAGAAAACAACCAGCACCATTCTGAAGGCGGGAGTGGCAACATTATTTACATCTCATATGTTCTTTGAAGGAATTCTCACTCTAATTTCAGGGACTGTAAATTTCACGCAGTGTTATAAAACACTCAATTAAGTTTCTTAATCTTTATTTAACCAGGAAGTGAAACTACTGAGATTAAGAATCACTTTTCTGAGAGCGTCATGGGCAGAGGGTACGATCAACATCCTGGAGAAAACAGGTGGGATGACAAAAAAAAGGGCATAAAAAACAAACAAACAAAAACAAAACAACTTTGTTCCAGATTTCATTTGAAGCCAGATTGCCCTCAGGTTTTTATTCCCGGCACGGTAAGGTAGTGACGAGGCAGGTCACATATCATAAATACTGGCCACGTTTCGGAGGCTTCACACTCATAAATCACACGAGCTGTCAAACATGTACCACACCTCAGAACTGAACAATAAGTGTGGAAGCCAAATGGTTTGGAGTGACTTGATACAATTTTACAAACAGGACATGCAAAGCACAAATAAAAAGAATTCCAGCACTTGTTCCCGTTTATTCTCTCTTTGTGAACAAAACGCTGTATTTAGTCTGGCAATGCCCCTCTGGCACTGTGTAAAGGAACTGGAATCAATTCAAACAGAGACTGTATTTAGCCAGTTGCTTGTTTAGTCATGCCAGTTTCACACTTGTTATAAAAATGACCTCACAGCGGCAGGAACAGAGGATGCCGCCATCATGTGAGAAGACTACTAACCTATGCCAAAGAACAAACAGAGGCGTCCTACCCGGAGTAGGCTGGTGTTAGCGTGCTTAGGAAAGACAAGAGCCTGACACATTCCTGACTACAGAGAACTCAAACAAAACTAGCATCACGATCACAGCCGGTCATCGATTTGATAGCTACAGAATATAAAAAGCTCATCTTGCACACAGGTGTACAGTGTGTTACCTGGTTCTCGTGGCAGGGGCCTTGGCAGTATTCAGTAAGGCTCTCCACAGTCTGGTTGATAAGTCCTACATTCTTCTCATTGATGTAAAGTCCCAGAAGCCCCAGTCCTCCTGTGGTGCTGCCACAGATGCAGTCCAAGAACTGAAGAGTCTCACACACCAGATTATAGTTGTTCTTGTTATTCTGGTTGCGTAGAAAATTCTACAGAAGGACAACATGAAAATAAACACTCAACATGGAATCTTTCTTTACTTGGACTCATCTCATCAAAAACTTTAAAAGCCCCTGTAGGGAAACATAAACACTTTGTTAACAGTTAGTCACAAAATTAAAATATATGTGATGTGGCATGAGGTAAAACCAAGAGATTTAATATGAGATGATTCACGAGAGTGTTGGAATCTGCAGAGATGGTTGGCAAAAGAGAAATTCCTCTACTTAGGTAATCTAAACCATTTTCTCTTTCTCGCTGACGTAAGAACTAAATATAAAAAGTCGTGATGGCTTTTCCAAACCTACTGTATACGGCAGCAAGACAATTACTGCAGTGACATCTTTGGAAAGAACACAAACATCTCAGTGAACTGATCATCTGTGCAGCGAGGCTAGCGGTAAATCAATATCTGGCTCCTACACAGGTTCAGAATGGGAGAGACAGCACAGAGCCAACCAGCATTTAATGAAGGCCTGTCCCAGTTTGGAGTGCAAGAATCAGTGCAAGCAGGAAGTTTTCTGTCTGGGCTGCCGGAGCTAGCCACTACCAAACACGAGCACACTCATCATAGTGAAACCAGACCAGCACATACAAGACTGTGTCAGGAAGTTCTGCAACTGGTGCCTATTTTCAACAGTTTCATTTCTGTATAAGATGGTGTGATGACTGAAATTCAGAACACGGGACAGAAAAAGTTAACCCTGCTCCCATCAGCCCATGGCAGCCTATATATTATATGTATATATATTCAAGGATTCAAGGAGCTTTATTGTCATTCGCATCATGTTAAGATGAGGTGGAACAAAATTATGTACACACGGTCGAGCGAAAAGAACCAAAATAATGAAGAAACAGCTTTTTTTTTTAAAGTAATAAATATATATATATTTTTAAACAAACAGAATAGCAAGTAATAAAATAATATAATAAGTAGGAGTGAAACAACCTGAGTACCAGTATCGAGAATGGTATAAATACTTTAGCAGCAAAGGGCATGATGACCAGCACTGATAAAGTGACAGTGTCAGTAAGTGTCGTATATATAAATAAAGGACTTATAATCACAAGCTGGTCTGATGATGGCTGACCTGCAGCTCTCTGTTGTGGTTCTCACACAGCAGCTGCATGAGGCGCAAGATGGGCTGCATGATAGTGATGGTAACGCTCATCTCGCCCTCTTCCTGGCTCTTATCAGCAGTTGGAACAGGAGAGCCATCAGCTGCAGCTTGGTGCTCTTCGGCTTCGGCCTCACGACGATAAGTTGTGTAAGCCTTCTTGGTGACCGCAGAGGCCTCAACTAGCTGCTCCTTCACTTCCTCAGTCACCATCGCCACTACCGGCATATCTTTCACTAACCACAGGTAAAGAAGAGGCAGTCAAACACCACAGACCATTGGACAAGACAACGGTTACAATGACTGTTCACTTGACAAGTTAAGAATTTATGTACTGATCCTTGCTGTCATTTACACATACAGAGACATGTAGAAATGATACATGTGATAAATAATAATTTTGTACACGGCTATAATTAATAATGAAGAAACGGATCTACTGCCTCGTACGAAGAGTGCAGCAGAGGTTTGCTTTTCCAGTTTTTCATAGTGTCATATGTGACTTATTTGACAATGCAGTCAAACACTTCCTTCTCTAGCCTATTGTTATGTTGGTAACGCCAACACTTGTCCGCTGACCTTTCTTGCGTGCCGGTGTGTCTTTGTCTGGTGGTTCCTCGTCCTTTTTCTTGCTGCCCAGGTCACTGGTATTGACAGTCACAGTGGCTTTGATCTCCTGCTGGGCCAGCTTCATCCGCTCATAAAACACTTTAAAGAATTTCTCAGACTTGTTGTCTCCCGTTAAACGATGGAAAAATGACCTCTGGGGTGGAGACACAAAAGAAAGAAATTAAATAATACGAGTCGCTCAGACAATATCCTTATAGGTTTTTAATTACCTTATAGTGTTTACATAAAAATCGGCATTTACACCAATATTTTAAACGCATTTTAATCTCTTATTGGCATTTCTTATCATTGTCTCTGCTAATTGTTCTGCAGCGCTTTTAGCCAGAGGTTTAGTGAGAATTAGTTATATAATCCTGCTCTCACAGTGCCAGGAAAACATGCTCTAAAGGCTCACCTGATTTTACACTATCTGCTCTCTGCTCCTTATCAGAACTTGCTTCTGGCACCCAGAGTACTCAGATGGGTCTTAACATGCACAAGTACATGACCAAGGGCAGAAACGAAGACGAGCTCTGGGATTAGCATGCAGCCACATTTAAAAACATGCACACACCAAAAGAAGCAACTACACAACCTGTCGTGCAACCTGTACTTCACACGAGCGTACATGTAAGCAGGAAAATGCACACAGCTGTATAAACGTGTTCATAGAGTAGGGCTCACTCGTGCTGAGTGCATTTGTTTAACGGCAAAAAAGCAATTACTTTTTGCTTTTATAAGCATTCAAACATGAAACACGAGACGTTTTCCTCAAAAACTTCTTACTCATACTGGAGCAAAGGAAATATTCTGCAACCTACAGCTACGCAAAGGCCAATCTGGCTTGAAAGCCCTGTTACATGGAGCTGTTGTTTTTCTGCAACAGGCTCATATGTTATGTCCCATTTTCCTCTCAACAATCCCTCCTTACATAAGACCTGTAATCAGCTGAGTGGTTACAGTGAGGGCACAGAGCGCCAACACTGTTACATCAGCCGCAGAGGGCGAGCAGTGAGGGAGAAAGAAAATGGGAGCGGGAGAGGAAGAGAGGAAAACCCTGCCCTACTTTTCACTGCCAGAGCGGCACGAAGTGAGCGTGTGGTGTGAGAGGGAGGTGGAGAAAGGGTCCGAAAGTGGGAGGTGGGGTTGATGCAAGCAGGAGTTATCACGTACTGAGATTCTGGGGCAGCTTTCAAAGTCTGTTACATAAGACTCTCTCCAGGTTTAGCTAAACTCAGTTAAGTTTGAGGAAAAAGGAGCAAAGCATAGAAACAGTACAACATCAGCAGTGCATTACGCTGCATGAGATAAGCAACATATGCGCAGGAAATCAAGACAACTGTTGAGACATCTTTCTGCAAAAATCACCTGACTCAAATCCCAAGAGGAGCAGAGCACTCAGTGTATTAAGTTGTTTCCCTCCCTTCCTTTATGCAACAGTTTCTTTTTCAAGCCGTTAACATCGTGTTGTTGACGAGGGTCATTCACTGATAGTGATCTGATTAAAAGTCAGACTTATGCAAGCAGGCAGACTTCTCCCAACAACAGCTCCAGGACAGCAGCTTTACAAGATAACTATATTAAACAGAACTCATGACTGCGGCCATAAAAACTCAATTTCTCCACTAATGTGAAGAAAAGTATTTTGTCAACACTTGCTTGTTATTTTTACTGAACAGCAAGCAGCAGCTGTTTTCCTGTCTGCACACAGTCAGGGTTGGACACCTGTGACATGTTAAAAACATTAAAAACTGTCAAAAGACAGCACAAGTTGCTTACTCACACTCCTTTGTTAGATATTTCCAATTTTTTAGAAGTTAAAGGCTGTTTTGCTAAGCAACTCTACAGCTCTGTAGCTGACAGGAAGATGTAAATCAGCATTGTTAGATGGCAATTCACTCAATAAGTGAGTCCAATTTCCTTCAATATGACAGGATCTCAAGCCTAACTCAGATAATCATTTATACACATGTTGCAGGCTAAATTAGCAACACTAATAAGGATACACCTAGACAATGAAATGGGTTTGTATAAAGACTTAAATCCTTTCTTGCACTTGTACTGCAACACTTTGGCATGGATCGCATCTTTATTGCTGGATTGTAGGACCTCATAAACAATAAGGCTTTAGATCTGGTTATCGGTGCTGAGTAGCTACAGCTTGTTGGAGGTGGAGCAAACAGTAAATTAGGTGGGTGTGAACTCAAGTTTTGTCTTATCTGTGTACTTGGGAAGCAGTCAGAGAGTAAGAGTACAGGTCCAACCACATGCTAACTGCCACATTGTGGCTTACTTCCTAGCAGAGAGAGAGCAGAGCTAGCTATCGTGTGCCACGATGAGATAGAATTGAAAGATTTTAACTTTAAAAAAAAGTCCCGGTTACAACTTTTATAACCCTTTGAAGAATGTGCCTAGCTGCAGCTTCTTTGCTGACTGCTGAGTCATTCTGTAGAGAAAACTGCCATCACCTAGTGAGTCTCTGTTTGCCATCTGAGGCAGTTTAAACGTCTCCCACTAAAGAGCCAATAAGCCTCCTGGAAGCAGTTTTGATTCTGCTGCTTTAGGTTGACTTGAAATCTTCCTCCTATCTTACAGAATCAATAGGACAGCACAGCAGGCCCTCCTGTCTGATTATTCTGCACTTCTACTTTTCCCTCCATTTCCCGTCAGCTGCTACCCCAGCTTCTGGCATCAACACGAGCCGGTTATGTAAGGCCTGTTTATACCACCAGCTCTCCCTTTCTTTTTATCCATCTCCCGCCTTTGCAGCCTGACACCTTGGTGAGTGACAAAGCCATCTCTGTGCTTATTGGAGGGCTTCAGTTGCGTACTCTGCCACCGCCCAGCTGGTATCCACAGAGATCTGCTCTTTGAAGCTATAACAAGACTTCCAGATAGCAGGTTTAAATCAAAGCAATCTACACGTGATTGCGTTTTCTCAGAAATCTGCACGGGCAACCATCCACACAGTCTAAAAATGTATGCAGTGACTTCAGCAAGTAATGATTGAAAGAAAAAGGTACACATGGCAGGACTGAAATAATTGGACCTCCATAAACTATAAACTGGGATCTAAACAGTAATTTCCTTGCCCACGCCGCAGTTAAACGAGAGCTGGTATGCTGAGGGCACCGATGCCTGGAAACTCACTTTGCAGAATCTTTTTAAAGCTTTCCAAGAGGTAGCTGTGAAGTGAAACTGAACCGAGAAGAGGCGGGAGGGGGTAAAATCACACTTGGAGGGGGCTGAGGGCAGCGGTGTGCCACAACAAGCCTATTGAGTAAGAGCAGTCGCACCTGTTCGTGCCTGTGACAGTTAGGGATCTGAGGTCCTGATGACAGCGATCACAAGATGGATGGGGGGCTCGGAGAAGCAGAGACTTTACACTTCGTCTCTTACATAACACATAGGCACACACTCCCACAAACTCTAAGGCTGTTTATCAAATAAGCTTTATAGTCTCTAAGTATAACCTGCAGTATGGCTGCGTACATGTGTTCATGAAGTGGGCATTTGAGTATGCACGAGTGAGGTTTTATGATCGCTCTAGTTTTGCTGTGTGCAAGCTGAAAATTACTCAGGGGCTGTCACAGTGTTTTACTGCTCATCTCTGAACCACCTGGAGGGCACGAGCATACGTGTCAGGCAACATGTTATCCTGTCCAGGGTGAGCTGTGCAGGTTTTGGTCATAATATGAGAGTTATGTAGGTCAAAAAGTAATGTTAGACCTACAGCATGTATGCTGCACAAGACAGGCAGTGCGTCATTTTATTGTCAGACAAAATTGACAGAAGTAAAGTTGGCAGATTTTGTTTACTTAAAATAAATGTTGTTACTTTATGTATTTGAAAGTGAAGATCTTATTCTCACTTAGACCAACATAGTGAGACGCCTGCTACGTGACTGCTGAACATGAGTATGAACACATGCGGGGTTGACTTACTTACTGGTGACAGCTCTGCCCTTTGGGTAGATATGTAGATACAAAAAGGCTTAAAAATGTACTGACAATGCATCAAAAACATCTTTTGTTCGTCTACCAATAGTTGCGTGTTTGATGAGGTGCATCGGTGACATCAGTGAGTCCTAGGTGTTACTAAACAAAGTTGGCATATCTTGACAGGCCTAGATTGGATTCCCATGACTCGGTGAAAGCATGATGTTTCAGATCTCCAGTTTCTAAAGCTCTATTTTCATCAGACAGACACGCCTGGGTAGAAGAAAAGACAGGTAGGACTGTGCTATGACCCATTTCTTTCTGTCTTTACTAAGACATTGACTCCTTCTCTCAGGGCTGTGATATTAAGTCCAGCTAGCACAGAGCTCTGGGCCCTGTGTGAACCCTTTCTGAAGCAAAGGAAGCGTGCGCTCTCTCTGTGTCTCTCTCCCTCTTTCATTTATTTATTTTCTAGAAATTCCATTGGCTAGGCTACAAACCTGGATTACCTAGAAAACAAACAAGCAGCCTTCTTGGAGAAATCTGGGGCCATGTTGTTGTCCTGCTTTTCATTTAGACAACAAGAACCCTTCTGTCCTAAAAGAAGGGCAGGCAACCAATCGTTGTGTAAGACAGGAAAATGTGATGCATCTGCTGATATGCTGTAAATTAACTTTGGATCATACATGACTCCTCAACAAAGCTTACTTGTCCCAGCATCATTCCAAGGAAGCAGAAAAACACATTAACTCAAAACAGGACCTTACTTGATAAAAATGTTCTTATTTAAGATCATGAACTGCTTTGCTTATCAGGTTCACTTTGAGGTGCTTCTGTACCAGCAAGTGTAGGCCTCGTCACAGTAGGTGTCACAGGTAGAAATGTATACATTTACTAACGGCTCAAAACTGCTTCTACACTTGTAATGTGCACAAGAGACTCACTGAAAGCTGCAGTTAAAGCAACAAAAGTAAGCTACAGACTGCTTTCAGTAGTGGACATCAAGCTTTTTAATTATGCCCAGAATTTAAAAAGTTACAAAAGCAATCCTAAAGAAGGCTACAGGTCTTTCCAAAGGTAGCAGCAAAGACTGTTTTAGGCCCGCTTCTTTTCTCTCTATATCTCCTACCCCTTGGGTCTATTTTCAGGAAACATGGGATTTCTTTCCACTGCTACGCCGATGACTCCCAGATTTATTTCCCACTTAAAAAGATAAATGGCTTCTCAGTAGACCCGCTGCTCAGATGCCTTGATGAAATAAGGACTTGGATGGCTTTGAACTTTTTACATTTTAATGAACAGAAAACAGAAGTGATGGTTTTTGGTGGCGCTTCTGAGGCCACTATTATAGATCTTGGTTCACTGGCACAGTATGTTAAACCAGTCATCACTAATCTGGGAGTTAAAATAGAGGCAAATCTTAAACTTGAAAGCCAGGTCAGAGCTGTTGTAAGATCTAGCTTTTTTCATTTGAGGGAATTAGCCAAAATAAAGCCTATCTTATCGAAATAGCATTTTCAGACAGTAATCCATGCCTTTGTTACTTCTAGGCTGGATTATTGTAACGCACTTTATTTTGGGGTTAGTGATGCGTCCATTAGGCGCCTGCAGGTTGTGCAAAATGCTGCAGCACGTCTTTTAACTGGAACAAAAAAGTTTGAGCACATTACCCCTATTTTAATTTCACTCCACTGGCTACCTGTACATTTTAGGATTGTTTTTAAAATTCTCTTATTTGCTTTTAAATCTCTTAATGGCCTGGCCCCCCCCTACCTCTCGGAGCTACTACAACCATATACACCTGCCCGTTCCCTTAGGTCCGCCAATCAGCAACTCCTTAAGGTACCGAAAACTAAGTATAAACTTAAAGGTGATCGTGCTTTTGCTGTAGCTGCTCCAAAGTTGTGGAATGATCTGCCCTTGCATGTTAGGCAGGCCTCTTCTCTCTCCGAATTTAAAAGTCTTCTTAAAACATATTTATTCGCTGAAGCCTTTGGCATTGATTAGAGGGGTTGACTCAATTTGTTTTAACATGTTTCAATTTATTGTATCTATTTATTTTATCGTATCTCATTTTAATTTTCTTTACGTATGCTATTAACATGTACAGCACTTTGTGAAACTCTGGTTTTATGTTAAAGTGCTTTAGAAATAAAGTTGGTATGGTATGGTATGTATGAAATTTAACGGCTCTCTTTCAAGGCCTTTAAGGATCACACCTTTCATTGCCCTCTTAAAAGGAGCAAAACATGACCCAGATAGGAGTCTGTTAGAAGGACTGGGGCTCTGTGTATTATTCACCTAGACACAGAGAGAGGCAGCAGCTTTTGTAACAGGAGTCATGTGAGAGCCTTTGCATACAAAGTCAGGCCTTGTCAGGTAACGATACTATGCAAATAGGAGGCTATTATGCAACAGCCTTGTTTATGCAACACAAATACTAGAGCACACATGCATAAACCACAAAACCAGAATATTCTGATAGACAGCTTATGAGCAGCATGCACATACAAACACACACACACACATGCACAGACACACAGACATACAGACACACCGCAAGGCTGAAATAATGCAATAGTACACAGTGGTTTTCTCCACTCTCATCCTGCTTTCTGTGAGGTTTGCAAAGAGTTAGTGTTGCCGTAGCAACCCCTGCCTGACAGTAGAGAGGTGATGACGTGCTTGGCTGCACAGCTCGGACATCTCCCAGCAGGCTACTGTTCATCTTCCTTTCTGGTTCTTGGCCTGAGCTTTTTTTTTTTTTTTTAAACATAGAAAATGTGACAACAACATGCTTTCTGTATTGTTGTGAAGTCGAGCTTTTAAAATACAGTCAGGCGGATACTCTGACAACAAATATGCGCCCTTTTCCTGAAGGCATCTTTAGCCTGTGTTGTTTTATGTTGACAGCAGCAGAGCAGCACCGACTTAAATTCTTGACATTGCGGGTGAACACATGAGATAGCATCTTATTGAGATTCTGCTCATGCCTCTGTGTAGGGAAAGGCTTCAGTGCATTTAATTGCTGGTTAGACTTGTAAGTGGTGAACTTTTACTTGTGAACCCTGTGACCCACTCCCCCCCACTTACCTGAATGACTGTGTTTCCACCCTCCAGGAGTGCAATGGCTAACAATATGCTCTCTTGGAAAATCCGATCGCTGGTGGCGTTCATGATGAGGTCAATGACCAGATCAGAAGCCCCTTCTTTGTCCAGGTGACACTGGACCTCCGCTAAGCTCAGCTCCCCTCGACCTCCGACCCCAGAACTGACAACTAAGGGCAAAGAAGTCAGAAGCCCGATCATTCCCCTTCACTGTTTCCATCAAAGTACAAAGAGCAGCAGTTTTATCTAGACCAGGGGTGTCAAACTCAAATACACAGTGGGCCAAAATTCAAAACTGGAACAAAGTCGTGGGCGAACATTAATATTTATTGAAAAAAAAATCTTCCTCCAGATATAAGAATGAATCTTTTCTTATGGACTCAAATAAGTTTTGCTGGAAAACTGAATATGGAACAAGCAAAGCTTAATACTAAACAATATATATATATATATATATTATCTGTATAATACCAGTAGGCCAGCTCTAATAGTAATTTGGTATGGCTTTGGTATGGCCAAATTTGGCCCGCAGCCTAATTACATTTGGCCCGCGGGCCAGAGTTTGACACCTATGATCTAGACACTGAGTGAAAGGGAACATTTAGTGCAGAATTTATTTAGGAACTCTGTAAACTAGCTCAACTAACAAAGAGAGTGGGATATCAAACATGAATACAGGTGGATTACTGTGACTGTTAGTATCAGGTATTTAGTGCATACGCAAAACAGTTTACTGCTGGCCTTCAGACCAACCTGAATAACCAGAGAGATACTATAAACACTGGGTTATACCCTTATTACCTCTACCAAGGACATTATGTTTTAGTGTGAACATCATTCTGACATTATGTCTGTAAACATGACAGCTTAAAAAGTTTTGACTGAAGTCTGCTAAAACTTTGTAGGGATGTAAAGTTTTTAGCCCCACCAAGGTATTCAAGGGCAACTGAATGACCGACAATGACCGGCAAAAACAAAAAAAGCCTTATAGCTTACTTCTTCTTGTGTATTGTCAATATATGTGTATGTACACACACACACACACACACACACACACACACACACACACACACACAAATTAATTAATTATTCCCTTAAAAGTAAATACTGCAGAGACAGTGAGCTACTGTGGCGGAGGTTTGTGTTCTTTGAGTCCTTGTTTGGATATTTGTTGGTTGCACAGGTATTTGTTTTTTTAATTTCAGGATTTGTATCTTTTTGTGTGTTTTTAAAAGGTGGACACGGCGGACAGTGCTGTGCATTTAGCTTATAAATATAGCTAAAATCACAATGACATTTGGGAAATTCCTAATAATTATATTTTTAAAAATCTACATGTGGTTGATTCAATCACGAGCGATTGTTTCAGTTCGGTTTATTTTATTTAAGATGCTATTGGGTAAGGAGGAAGTAAGGCGATTTTGAGTCATGTAATAAGCCACAGGTGTCTTTTCAGCCACCACACACTCAAAGAAAAGAAAAGAAAAAAAAAAGCACGTTAGATGTGTCTCTAATCCACTGAGGTACTTTAACTCCTACTGCTGCCAACCATAGCCAGTAAGAGAAGAACTGGTGAGATAACAGCACCCATCAGAGCCGTCTCTGGCTGGGCGAGTCACTGAATCAACAACACATCCCATTCTAGATGGAGCTTGGCTCTTTGGTCGCCTGGCAACAACACGACCTGCGTTATGCGGGAGACAGAGCCAGTACGCTCAATAGCAGAGCCCCTCAGGTCCAAGGGCTTAAAGCAGTGCAAGGCCACAGCTGTGAATAAGATCTTTTTTTTTTTTTTTTTCATGCCTTCTAAAGCATTATAGACCAAATATGAGTCATCGCTGATGAGAGACACGGCGTGACTCACTGGAATAGGTAAATGTCACTTACTAATAATCTATAAAATTTATGAATGTCAATCTCATGTAAGCAAAAAGAGTGAGGGGGGATAAAAATACCACTTTAACCGTTTCCTGTACAAATTCCTGATTTGGTGAGACCCTTGGTAAATAACTAAGGACACATTTGCAAATCCTTTATACTTTACTGTATATTTCTTTGCAAATATCAAAATGGCAAAATATTAAATGTTGATAAAGGGACATTTTATTCAGTTTCATTGAGGCAAACTGAGGCATTTTCAAATCGGATGCCAGCAGTATATATTACAATAAATTATATGTACTTTTTTTTTTTTTTTTTTTTTTTTTAAATGGACCATAAAAAAAAAATACAAAGGTTATTTACTTATTTATTTATTTATTGTTACGGTAAGTTAAAAAAAAATGTATACACATATGACAGTTCCGGAAGTACTGCTGCTTTTTCTCTGTCATTTAGGCCTAACTAAGGTGAAGTGAATAACTATATTTTTACTAATTAGGCCCACTGGTCAGAAGCTTAACCAGAAGCAGAAATTCAGACAGCCAAGAAGAGTTTTACTGCAACTTCCTTGGCCCAAATGTCGTTCACCACTTGCCTTACTCACCAGATTTGCCTCCCTGTAACTATGTCCATTTTCCAGAAATGAAATTCAAGTTTAAGGCTCACTATTTAGCCACAGTGGAGAAGAAACAGGCATGGCAGTGGTACAAGTGCAAGCAGACAGATGCAATGGGAAAATAAGCAAAGCTCAGAGTCCAGAGTGGCAGCAGAAGATGACCTTGATGGCTTTAATTTGACCTAATAAACAGGTTTTTTTTGGGTTTTTTTTAAATATGCTAACATTCAGATGATGACTTTTTCAGTTAAGCGCTTGCTTTTTTTGGCAACACAACGCCAACCCACATTCTCAACCTCTAAAATGTATCCAAAGTTAAAGAGCCACAGTTCAGCCTACCCGTTTCCACTGCTTCACAAAAAATCCGAAGCAGTATGACAACGGAGGACCAAGACAGCCTGAGCACCTGAAATCACTTTCAGTACTACAGCAATGAGTCTCTTCAGTTCCTAAACACTGAAGACTTAAGACAGTGGTAAATGTCAATTTCAAAATTCATTACAGATTCAACATTTGCCGTGTTGTCCTTTACTATTTTCAAGCAAATGCACAGCGTCTATCAGGTAAATGACTGTGAATGTGGGCGCTGAGTTTAAAATACAACATTTACAAAGTATGTTCCAACACAATGCTCGGAGCACGCTCTGTTGACTGCTACCCACTGGAAACTGTCACTCACTCACTTTTCCTTGTAATCTGTGCAACTAACAGAAATATTTCCAGCATTATAAGGAATGTAAAATAATCAGTAAATACTTTGTTGCGAATTTGTAAATAATTTAGACTGTTGACAAAAACCAATTACTCTGTAAAGAGTTAAATGACACAAACTCTTTTATTATTGTCAAAGTTAAAAGTTTTCCTCCTTAAGAAGGTACATTTGATAACATTTCATTTATGTACATGAGCATCTGGTTGTAATAAGTAGCAATTAACCTATTTAAAAAAATACTGAATAATAAAAAAAAGGAGGGGGAGAGAGAAAGTCTTTCTGGGTAAAGTTATTTTGAATACTGACAAACAAAATGTGGTCAGATTAGTCTATGATCAATTTACTTGTTTATTTTTAATTAGGTTAAAACTCTGTGTGAGCATTGTTACTGTATTTTCCCATGTAATTCATCAAAACAGTAATTTTTAAGCAGCTTGTTTAGTTTAAAAAAAAATATCTGAATAAAAAATAAATAAAATTACTTTTACAGAAGCTTCTGCACACATGCTTTGACTTGGATATAAATAATTATTTCCTAATGAAACTGTAATGACTGCAGCTATCAAAACAAACGGTTTAATAGAACTAGATGGAGCTATGCAGCGATAGATGGAGATAAATAGCTGAAGCAGACTGCAATGGTTGAAAGATTTCATTACAGGAGCTGAAAACCTAATTATTTAATAGCTCTACCCAATTATTGAACTTTATTTTAAAACCACATTTCCATAATTGCACAACTGAAGCTGAAATTTTTCATGTGTTTCTAGCTAGCAGTCATATATTATAGCTGGCAGGCTAAAAACTATTAGGGATCTAATTTTTATGTTGGGTGTGCAGCGCTGTCCCACCTTCCCCAAGTAAATCATTTCATTTCATCTTATCTTTACAGCATAACCATGTAGACACACAGACACGTAGAGCATCGTTACACAAACCTGTAGGTGATTTCCCTTGCGCTCCAGGCGTGAGTGGGCCGTTACTGAAGGTTGTAAGGCTATCTCTCCTCTGGCCAGCTTTGATATTACCATAGTATCGATTGACCAAAATCTGCCGCAGAGCCTCTCCCTACCAGGAAAATGAATGTTAGGAGATGAAGATCTATTTCTGCTATAGAAATGGAAGTTGAACCCAGAGTTACCATGCTGACACAAGACTATCAAATTGATACAGAATTGCACTCATAGTAGTATGTCCTACATACACAAAGCCACAACATAAAGCCATAAAGGGTTACAAGATTCCACATAAACCAAAAATGAAACTTCATTTTGTAAAATGAATTTCTGAAATCTCCTCGCTTCACTTGAAAGGTTTCCTTTTGGTTTTTCATGTCATCTTGGTGTTTTATGGCATTTTATGGCCATACACGTGCCTTGAACTTTTGTGCAAGTAAAACAAAACTTAGAAAGAAAGAGAAAAAAAAATTAAATAAAGATAAATCTTATCAAGATGTCCACCTGGGAAAAAATAGAGCACACACACACACATTTTTTATTTGATCCTTGCACTCTGACCTCAGTGATGTTCAGAGTTGACATTGTGCTCTTTCTCGGTCTCAACATATGCATTAACCCTCGGCCTTGTATGTAAATCACAGCAGTGTGTCACCTCTGTGTCAGTCTGTAGCAAACACAAAGCGCAGACTGAGAACCCACATTAGTGTTTCCTGGCTGATCTCTGTCACATGTTTTGTGTCACAACTGGGAGGGGAGTGAGTGAGTGCCATGCTGTAGCAGCAGTGCAACAGTGAGGGCATCACAATCAGTCAGTCAGTAAGATGCAGGCCTGTGCCAGACCACAGCAAACCAAACTCTTTACCTACCCTCCTTTGATCCTCCAGTTGCTTCAGCGGCTGGTTGGGATCAAGCTCCTTAAAGGTGAGGTGAGTTAGCAGAAAGCATTAAAATAAGAAAGAAACAAAAAGGTTGGAAAGGAAAGTTGGGGAAAACAAAAGTAGGGTGTCAATACAGTGCAAATTAGTTACTTTACAAGCATGCAGGAAACTGGGTGCAAAATTGATCATGCAGTTAAGAGGGAAGTGGTTGTGTCAGGGAAGATGTGAGGTCGAGTCAAAGGCGTGCAGGGCTTCATGCAGAGGAGGACTGACATGCTTTTTTTTTTAACACCTTCAAGAAGTTTTTGAAGTAAAAATCGTACATTTTTAAAATCTAAAATTATAACCATTTGTCAGACTACCTCCCTCATTACTTTACGCTCACAGTGGAAAAAGTGCCTAAATTATTTACATAAAAGAATGATAGACTGCTGGAGGGAAAGAAACAAGCCATGAGCCATGAGAAAATAAACACTTCAGGTTACATAACAGAGCAGTGAGCTACTGACACACACTGTAAGCACCAATCTGGCATGGAAAAACACCTCACCCATGACTCCAACCCCCACCCCACCCTTACAGCAACCCCAATGAAAGGAGGTCAGTGAATTGGACTTTCATCAAAGAGCTAGAAGGACAGATGAGCGGATGGGAGAAATGACGGAGGCAGAGAGGAAAGGATGAGTAGAGAAGCGGAAGACTGTATGCAAACAAGGGCACATATGTAGCAAGTTCCACAGAAGCAGCAGCGGCAGAGGGGTGATGCAGGAAGGGCGGGGGGTGGAGATAAAAGTGGAAATGCATAAGGAAAGGTTGTGACTTTTCTTTGTTTAAATAAGGATCTGGAAAACGCACAGCACAAATAATACAGGATGGTGGCCAATCATGAGTATGAGTGATGATCAGTACTGACGCATGTTAGTGGGCAATGGGCCAATATGAGTAAAACACACCTCGGCCGGGATTTCGGGCTCAGGTGGCGGTGCCAGCTGATTGGAAATAAAAGGACGCAGTTAGTTGGGGTTAGAAGTAGTCGGATTAGTTAGGTCACTCCATCTCCAAGAGCAGCTTCCAAAACCAAAACTTTCTATTACCAGTAACGTCAACGATTCATCATCAATGTGCAAAGAGCCAGGAGCAGAGAAAGCAGACACAAAATGATGTTTGTTTTTTGTTTTTTTTAAGTGTTTCTCAGGGTTTGCTTGATGACAGAGCATGAGTGATAAGCAGCATTACCACATCGCAGCAAAACAGCAAAAGCTCAGTTGCCCCCACCTCACCACAGACTGCTGGTTATTAAAGCAACACTGGTGTGTTTGGTATTCTGTGGTTCCCTCTTAATAAAATGATAATAACATTACAAACCAAAGATGGCAGAAGCAAATATGCACACTTTGATTCTTCTAAGGATAAAAAGAAATAACAAGAGATATTTATGACTGAGCGTGTTTTCAAACCATAGTCATGATATGCTTGGTTTGACTACAATCATATTGTTACAATCATATTGTTACAATTGGAAAATTGCCTAAAAATAAATTAATAAATTAAAAAAGTAATTAAAAAAGTAAAAAATTACAAAACCTTTCCCATGCTAGCTGTTTGAACAGTAAATGTATGTATTGCATGGTCAGAGATGCAAAAAGTACAACATATTTTCAATACATATCTTAAAGTAATGAAACCAACTCAAACCAACAGATACATAATAAATTCAGAGAGAGAGAAAGAGTAAAAAAGAATAAATAAAAAAAATAACAGAAATGCTAATAATTTCCTACCACATAGTAAAACAATGAATACTTTGATGGCATAATTGTACAGAGACGCTTTGTAGACATTTACCTTAAATGAGTTAAAACAAAATAAAGTGCTAATGCTAGCCTACCCAGTAGATGATTATTTTCTGTGAACGGCTATTTAAAAAAATAAAAGTCTATACACACACACACACACACACACACACACACACACACACACACACACACACACACACACACACACACACACACACACACACACCTCACTGCAGATAATGCAAGAAAAAAAAAAGACTAAATAACAAATACACAACCAAACATGGGTTGTTTCTGTCTCTCTCGGTCATGACTGGGTTACCAGTCATGCTGCTTTATGCTGATTAATTGTGCAACTGGACAGGAATTTCCCTGCATCAAGCCTCCTTTAATGTCAACACACTGACTTCCACAGAAGAACGGTGATGCATCACACATCATGCAACTTAAGTTATATTCAGCAGCTAGTTAGTAGCAAAACTAACTTCTCTTAATATACTTCAAAAACTAACACGTGCATCGAAATCTGACCGTGAGGACAGCCCGACCCTATAATTGCCAGCATTTTTAACGTTTCCAGAATGTGTGATTAAAATGACTACAGAGGCGAGGCCTGGCAAATAAACACAATGGCACTGTGAACACTTGCAGTAAATAGTGGCAGCAAGGGTCACATGGTCTCAGTGACCAGGAAAATCTGTTGCACTTTCTCTCGAGAGTCAGTTTTCAAACCATCTCTCTATTAAGAATATTAGAACTAAAAGCCTAAACCTACATAGGATTAGATGGAGCTATATTATCTATTTTTTCTATATTTTTATAAGTTTACCGGGAGTAGAAAGCTGGCCCTGTACCATGTGCTCATTACTACCCAAGTTAAGGCCTCAATTTTCTCATGGCAGTCCGTCTAACCTAACTTGAGCTCCAGCAATCCTACTGTCTCCTGGAAGACGTGTCTGAAGTGCTTTTATTTCCAATTACCACTGGAGATCACACATCAGTGGAGAGTTTGAAATTCCAGGAAAACAGAGAGGGGGAAAAAAATGCTTTTGGCTCTTATGTAACTGCTGCTTGATAGCTGGCTTGAGCCCAAGAATCGTGCAACTTAAGTTAAGGAAACTGGGACAGCGCAGCCTGTTGCTGAGAAACGTCCGCAGCTCCCCCTGTTGAGAAGAAAAAGCAGAGCAGCTCGGAGTCTCCAGAATTCAGTCACTGTAGTGGGCAGAAGGATAAATGAGGACAGGAGCAGGCTATCTGAGGCAGCTTGGCAGAGAGAATGATGGGAGTGGCAACTGGTAAATACAGAGAAGGCTAAAAGAGGAAGTAGGTAAAGGCAAAGAGACAAAACAATGTTTGTGTGGGGATTGGAAACAATGTGGTGACAAAAAAAAATGCACAAGAAAAATAGAGGAAATAGTAAACTCAAAACCTCCCAAAAACAAACTCTGATTGGCTGAGATAATGAAGAGACTGTTATGGGTTGACGGTGGACAAAAAGAATTTGGCGAACTGGAAAAAGACATTTGCGCCCACACAGAGAGACCGCAAAGAAATAGTTCCCTTATATAACCTTCGTGTCCGGTTACACGCTCGGCCTCAGCTAATCTCTCTGTATCACCTGAATTAGAAGGAGAAATTATCTCCATCTCGCCCCCTTATGCTCGTGCAGCCTCTCAAACGAAAGCCGTGCACACGAAGCGAGAACAAACGCGCAGCGATTGATGCGATAAGGCCTGACAATGAGTCCGCCTAGCTGGTCAGGTCTTGTTTTCTCCCGGCTTGCATTTGATCACGTTGCTATTTCTGGAAGAAGGAGATAAGCTATTCCTAATGGGTGAAAAGTCATTCCACTTGATCCTGCTCCCTCATCAGCCTGACTGGATATGCAAAATCCAGTACAGCGTCTGGGCGTGCAGCAACAAGAAGCACGATGGAGTCTGTCAGACAGTAGTGAACTAACAGCTGCACTCATTCCTAGAGGTCTCTGGGTGGGTGATTCTGAAAGAGAGGGGGTGTGTTGTAAAAGGTCAGGGAGCAGCAGCAGGCTACACACTTGAGTTACGTAACTGCTATAATGGCAGTTTATCTTGCTGCTGATGAGGGGAAGTTGGGGTTTTGGCCCGTCTGCCTTCCTGCCATCAATCTGAGTACCCAGAGACGTGCTGCCAGCCATCAGCCACGCCGCTTCATGCTGTTGTTAACGCGAATGAGTGGCAGAGAACATGTGCCGAGTGTGTGGACATTCTTAGGATGCTGCACGTGGGAGGAGTTGATGAAACAAAGTGGTGCTCTGTGAGAACAGCCCTGTTTTTGTGGAAGCTGGGGATTTCCATCACTTGAGCAGTATATACGGGGAGAGAGGGAAGGAGGGAAAGCAAGACAGAGACATAACAGAGAAACTGAGAGCATGCTGCTTCCTGCAACTCTGGAAAGACCCTTTCCGACAATTTCTCCATTTCCTTACTTAACAGCTTTGTTCACTTCTCTTACACACAGACGCACGCCCTGCACCACACTCTGGATTAAGTGGCTATTGTGATGTTGGCGTGCTTTTAACTTCAGTGTTTCCTGCTGCCACAGAAACGCTTCCTCCCGTGCAATACTTTCAGTTTTAATCAATTTAGTGATTACAATACAAGCTCCCAACTAGGCTAAACATATAGATATATAAGCTTTCTATTATTCAGAACATTAAGGTTTCAGTACATTTTAAATCAAACCGTGAATCACAAGGTCAAGAATTAACTTTGATGCTTTGATGAAAGCCAGCAGAAGTCCCGATAAAAACCCAGTGAAGCAGAGAAATGGGTTCAGGTCTTTTTATCCAATTAGAGCAGAATTGGAAAAAAATACAAAGTGCTTTACAATAAAACACTTTAAATCTGGTTCCAGTTCTTTTAAATATTTAAAGAAATTCCAATGCTAGGAGGCACATGTTGAAATGCTCAATAACCCTGGCCAGAAACCGAAGAAGACTGTACCAATTTAAAGCAACAATACAGTCATTAAAGCAATACTATAGCCCTAAAACTGAGTCTAGAACCCACAGTTCTATACTTAAAATGGCTAAACTATAGCAGCTAGCCTGAGAAAGCTGAAGGCTGGTGAACAGACATCTAGTATGAGTAAAGATCTGGCAATAGGTCAGTAGGAGAAAGAGCAAAGTGTGAATAACTCCTACAAAATGAGCTTAAAAGATTTGTAAGTTTAGCTGTAAACATCAAATAAAACGAAACTCCTCACAAAACATCTACATTCGTGTAAAATAGTAATCTTTTCGCAATACTGGTCTGAAGTAACATTTCAGATATGTTGTGGTTGTGGCGGCACCCATAATCTTCAGAGAGCAGAAACATGTTTCATCAGCTATTTTAAAAGGCCACACGGCCCGATGGCCTGTTTTACAAAGCTAATAGATGGAGTATCCCCAGCTAAATATACACTCACACCTGCTCTTGTAATTGTGGCAAAGGGCTTAGAGGAAAAAATATGCCATCTTATCACCATCCATCATCAGGGGGCTGTGCGACATTTAGAGTGACTCGTGCCACAAATAGAAACAGCTCTACGATGTAATGCAGTGTAACAAAATGGCCTTACAAATGTTACTGCTAAGCCGCCTGTGTGCTGACAGTGACGCACTGAATGAATACATTTATCGAGGAGCCTGTATTAGCTATCTTTAAAAAAATACGAGTACAGAGTTAAACAAAAAATTTAACCTGCACAAAAATATAATCGTTGTTTGATGGATGGATAACTTTTGTATACATGCTATATCCAAACATTAGTAACTATTGATTATAAAATGTCTCTCGAATTTCTCAACTACTTCAAGAAAGTTTGAACCAAGTTATGCTTTACATCCATGTCTCTGCAGACTTCTACTGGATATGCAGTTCTGACAGTCCACAAACTTGTAGCAATGACAGCAGACAGTGCTTTAAAAAGGGCACAATGCAACGAGGAAGACGATTCAAATTCTAGCAGGTGGATGCTTCACACCCAGCTTTAAACCACATGCACAAAAGATCTATTCAATAAGCACAGTCTCGTCTTGAGACCCCAAAATTAACACGACCAATCCAGGGTCTAACCAAAATATGTTAACTTATGTTATTTAAAAATAACAGTAACAGTAAGATCCTGTAGGATATATTCTACAAATGTAACATGTCTTTACCTAAACAGTTCACTCAAAAAAAATATAGAACAAAGTACAGCATGGCACAAAAGCACATACAGTATACTGACAAAAGCACTGGGCCACACCTCAGTCCCATTACCACAGCTGAATAAAATGCAGTCTGCCTTTACAAATATTTATATATATTACAAGCTTACTGAATTCACGTGTGGTACTGTAATAGGAAGCCACCATTGCAAAAAGCAGTTGCAACAAGTGAAATTTTTCCCCTGCTGTATATTCCAGCATTAACTGCACATGGTATCACTGCAAAGTGGAAGTGTTTAGGAACCACAAAAACTCAGCCATGAAGTTGCTGAGCTGCAGTACTTGGTAGCTGCACTCTGTAACTTCACCAAGTGCTGACGTGCATAAAAGATACATGACTCACTAACTTCAGAGATCAATGCACCTCTGGCATTAACATCAGCACAAAAACTGTGCACCGTGAGCTTCGTGGGTTTCCATGGCCCGGCAGCTGTGTTGGTGGCCCAGTACTATTGGCCATATAGAGTTTGTGAGGCAGACATTTTAGCATTATGCTACTTATTTCCATGAAATTCAGGAGCAACTCTTAACAGGCACACGGCGGGGAAATGGACTAAGCTGCTGACACAGATGGGGGATTGAAACGCTAGAAAGCCTACGTGAAACACAAGCACATCTATGCTGTTAGTGGGAGACAAATGAACATCGCAATAGTAAGTAAAGTGATCAACCTCAGCCACATCCATTTCATCATCAAAGGCAATCAGCTGCAAGAGAAGAAGTATAGGAGGCACAGAGTTAGTAGAGCTAGATTAGTGAGTTAGAGCTCTGTAACAAGTGTGCAAATGTAAAGCCTCTGAAACCCACACACAGACACACACGCAGCATGTCAGGTTAGTAAAAAAGGGCGAAGAAAGGGCTGTCAAGGCTCAAAAACAGAACAAGTTAATTGCAGTAAAGACACCTTTTTTACATCATCATTGCATCAAATATTTTCATGTTAAGAGAACTGACTATAAAAGTGCAAGTCTTTGTTTTTAAACACAGTTTGGTTGAGAAGGTGAAATATTTAGTATCTTTCCCCCAACCAGTTGCTTTCTTTCCCTCCCCGTTTATCAACACAAAAATAATGTCTTCATTTTATCAGTTATGGTTGAGTTTTGTTAAACAATAAAACATGAAATAGTCCATCCAGCAGATTTTGAAGTTGAAATTGAAGATCTAATTAAAAAAGTTTAACCATTTTCAAACACCACAAACCCCCCCCCCAAAAAACTAACTAACAAAAAAAAAAAAAATAAAGCCCTTTCTGAAGGGCTTTCATCACAAAGAAAGCAAGCAGATTTCTTTCCAGAATGAGCTCAGTCTGTAATGGACCTAACAGGTTCAGTATGCAAACCAATAAAATGAGACTGTTGTGATTAAAGTACGCTCTCCTGTTAATCTTACTTGGCCTGATTAAAATGTTCTTGAAGCTTCATAGATTCTTACACCAAACTCAAAGGGACGTTAGCCATCATTCCCTGTTAAATATCAGATTTAACTATTTTTTAAATCTCTATTAATCTCTAAAAAAGGCAAAGAGGAGCCCCGATTTGAAATAACCATATGTTGATGTTCAATTATCCATCTGTTGAGGAACCATTCCCATGCAACAATTAGGACCTGATCCCTTACAAGCTTCTTACTTTTTCTGCTTGCCACACACACACACACACACACACACACACACACACACACACACACACACACACACACACACACACACACACACACACACACACACACACACACACAATCCAGTCATTACTAAGCACTCAAAAAAACTAATTAAAAAAAGTGACTAAATCACAGGGTAACGTACAACAAATTCCCTGGCAGCAAATCTAGATAAAAATAGTTTTATTTTAGCAGTTAAAAACAGCAAAAAGATTTTTGAAAGTTGTTTTAATGTTTTCATCTGATATTAAAGCGCTTTTACTCCTTTTACTGGAAAACAAGTTGGCACAGTTGAGACAATTTATTTAGGATTAGTATAAGTGATCATTAGTAGCCAATGAATGGTGCGTAAAATGGTTGAGAGACAATGTTGGATCATGCACATTGTTAATAGAGTTAATAAAGCTGATACACATAACACTGTTTTTTTTGTTTGTTTTTTTAATTTAAGGAGGAAAAGCAACATGGGAATCTTTTTATCATTACTTTTTGCAGACTCTTAAAAGCACTAAAACTAGAAAAGAAAAATCACAAACTGCCCTGGCTGCAGGAATATCAAATGAAAGACTTGATGACGTTCGCTGTGTATGAGTCATTTACTTTTTTGTGTTCTACAGAGGCTCCAGAGGTAAGCAGAGAACACTCAGTTTTGTTTTTTGCTCTGTGATGTCGTGTCTTACCCTAGGTTTTGACGCAGAACATCCTGACATGTCAGAAAAGTGTTGTAACATTTTAACTTGTGTGTGGGAGAATCTTGTGCAACACTAGAACCAGAGAATGAGAAACAGGAATGAAGGAGGAACATACCTTCTCCCCATAGCCCCGGTCTTTTGACATCATTTCCCTCAGTGTCTGCAGTACTTTGATGCACAGGCGCTCCTCGTTCTCTTCTAGCAACTGTTTGGTGTGTTTGATCAGTCTGATCAAAGAGAACAGGGGCGGGGGGGCAGAATCAGCACAAACAATAGAAATAGACTGATGAACTCATCACCTTCCTCCAAAACTCTATATACTTCAAGTCTCACAGTGACAGAAATCATTTCTATGACACAGTGATTATCCTCGTTCTAAACAAGAGACTTGGAAGTTATGGGTCTAAAGCATATTTAGGTGCCTTGGGCATAACTGAAAACGGTGATTTAAGAAAATGACTTCAGCTGACTACAGCAGATGCTTCATGTTCACAGAAAACTTAAAGACTAAGTGATTCCCCAAAGCCAGTGCAGGCTGATGCCAGCAGCCACAGTTGAGATAGTTTTCTCTGCTTTTTCACCTTCAGACGTTTCAGAATGTTACAGTAGAACTGATTATGAGGAACAAATTTACTGTGCAGAACCACATGAATATCTAGGAAATAAAACAACAACAAGCACGCTCCTGGCCCTGCTACAGACCCTCCTCTGCTGAAAAACTAGTCTCATCAGGTTGACAAAGATGCTTGTCTCCATTCACGTTTGAGGTACACGACAAAACTACAAATGCACACATGCGAGTGGTTACAAGGGGACTTCCAAAAGCGTTCCAAAAATAGCAACAGCACTGGAAGTGGTTCAGACAACTTTAGACTCACTTTGATATGAATCCTCCACTTTCACATTTCTTGCGAGCGTCCGTGTTTTCAGGGAAGAGCAGTTCCGGACGATGCAGGACATCCACCAGCACCGAGAGCTCAGCCTGGACCAGAGGTCTCAAACGGTCCTCTAGGGCAGACACGATGTCCTATTGAGCAGAACCAAAGGTTAGAAATAACCCAGAACTGTGTTTTATGGCAAACAGCTACACTGTTATAATTAAAACAGTCTTCCTATTCCTGCATTTCGTTCAAAGACATCCAGCTACAGTCAGCCTCACATTATTTTGCTTTAATATTAATTTAATATAGAAACAGGAAGGGACACATCCAGTGCATTACACATCAAATCACACCATAATAAACACCACCGTGCCACCTTTTGCAGTGCACTTCCTGTCACGCCTGGTGATGATTACTGTGAAAATGAGTGATTCCGTGTTGGGTGCTGATTAAAGAAGTTTGAGAACATCAAGAGGTGGGAAAAACCACTAAAGCTGCGAAACTCCAGCAGTCTTTGCAAAGACAACAGGAATTTGTCTTTGCATCTAAAACATCACTGAAAATGTATTTCCATAACAAAACAGCTTTGCTTTATCGTTGGAATTACAGGATAAAAAAGTCCTAAGGTTTCATAAGTAGTATCAGCAGAGTGCAGACTGATCCTTGGCTTGATTTTTCAGTCTTCCAGTGAATACTGAGTCATGTCTTACTAGAGAATAAGGTGGAGCAACATGGTCTGCTGCTAAAACCACATATTTTTCTAGGATGTAATTGGACACATCTTTTATGGTTTTTGATTGCCACACAGTTACCAAAAACATTATATCACCCTGTGCATACTGGCAACAATTAACAGCAATGGTGAGGGGGCTTAATTAACCCATTGTACTTTCACATTGGAGTTTTCAGTTATGATAAAAAGGCAGACCGAGCTGTCTTCATATAGTGTTAACTTTCTTCCACAAAAAAACCCAAAGAGGAAGTGGAGATTCACTGCACTCATTCTACTGCCTGATAGGTAGAAACCTGTGGTAAATATCAGACAGTCATGTTGCTTTAAGAGACTTTTATAGATTTTAATCACTTC
The DNA here is from genome assembly GCF_963969265.1 of Rhamphochromis sp. 'chilingali'. Taxonomy (NCBI): domain Eukaryota; kingdom Metazoa; phylum Chordata; class Actinopteri; order Cichliformes; family Cichlidae; genus Rhamphochromis; species Rhamphochromis sp. 'chilingali'. The sequence goes on along the minus strand of NC_137936.1, from coordinate 8,800,513 downwards.
TTCTTCAGAGAAATACCAAATACCCTAAAAGATAAGACATCAATATTAGAGCAAAACTTTCATTTTTGAAAATTTGAATTTTACTGCAAAACACAAATACTATAAACAATGAATCAGTACAGATCCATTTATGTAATCAGTCTGGAGAGAAAAGCAAAAAAGCTGCATGTTTATGCTGTGCATTTGGAAATGTAGGACATCTACACCCTGTTTAAGAGAGCTCCTGTGTGCCAGACTGACAATGGCACAAATGGTCATATTACCACAACTAACAGAACTGGATGTCCCGTACCACCATGCCATCTGATGTGTCGATAATGGGCTTCATAAAAGCACTTACTGCTTTCTGTGCCCCCTGATATATTGGCCTTCTTTATGAACACACAGGTACACAATCTAAAAATAACGTTTTCAAAAGATTGGTTAAAAAAAAAAAAAAAAGGCAATGCATTTACTTTAGCAATGTTTAATGCAGTCAGTGTTTTTTTCTGTCTATGTTTGCATTATTTTTTTATAGCTTTTATTGCTTTCATTGATGTTTATGTTTCATTTTACAGGATTTTTGGCTTACGATTAAATAAAGCAGACAAAAAATTTAAATGGATGAAAATGGATTAAGTTTATTACACTGAAACAGCAACAGACCGTCTACTGACCTGTAGCCTCTCAATGATGTTTCTGTAGTCTTTTGAGGTGGTCAGGCCGGAGTCTCGCCTGGATGTGTTCTTAGCAGACAGTCTCCAGTTGAGGATGCTCTTCTGCACGACATTGTTGGACTTGACAAACAAGTTGTTCACCTGACTGTCCAGGTCCACTGGGATAGCAATGGCTCTGCTCTTAGCTAGGCAGAAGCAGAAAGTACATATAATATGCGCCACTTTTTAACACTGAGAGGTTCATAGTCTGTGTTAGTCTTAATATCTTACCCACGTCTGACAGTACTTTAATGCAAGCCTCAACTGAGGCCTTCTGGACAGGGTTAAGCCAGTTACAGTGGTAAACCCTAAACACTCCTTGAAGAAGCTGAACAAAAACGGGCTGACGGGTCTGTAAGACAGGGGGAAAACTAATTACATCTTGCCTTTCAACAAAAGAAGGAAGGAGGAATCGTGGTGTAAAGGAGGGAAACTGTTAACAAATATTTAATAACACACAGAGTGACTATTGTGCTCTCTGAATAGCTTGAATTCATAACCCAGTTTGTGGTAGATGTGACAACGTGTGCATATAAGGGCATCAAAGGCAGACGGGTTAACAGCTTAAGATCCATTGGGCAAGCTTCCTAATCACATGCATTCCCCTTAAAACAAACCAAACCGGTGTTTAACAGAGAGTACAACAGATTTCTACCTGGCCACAGCCCTAAAGTACAATAAGTACCTCAGTCATCTTTCCAACAATGGCTGCCTGTTGCAAGAGAAAAAGGAAAAGGGTTGCGGAATTATCACGTAATGGTACACTTTAGCGAGCGTAGTTCCCAGGAAGTGCAGTTGCATAAAGGATAATCGCCATTTTCTAGTGGAACCAAATAGCAACAAAAAAGCTCCATACACAGATAACAGGAAACAAGTGTCTAACACAAAAAACCTCAAAGTTACTGTACCAAGGATTTGGAAATTGAAGGAGGTTATTGGTCATGACTTATTGGAAAGTCGTGGGGGAGAAGAAACAGGGCTAGAACAAGGTCTAAGAAACACAGTAACCACATTGCATCAGTACATCATCTGCACCAGCAAAGTCCCAGCAAAACCTTGTGCAACACACCCACAGATCTGGGAAGAACAGAGTCTGTGTGCTGACTAAACTATGACCATATAAAAACCCACACAGTGAATACTTCTTCACATTCACAGCCAAAAGTTGGGAAATCAAATTTGGGGAAGTGCTAGCATTACTTACATATATATGACGAGCCAGCTATGTAAAGGGAAAAACGTTACATTTCATGGTATGTACGGTACATGCATGAGTACAGTTCCTTTTTTTCCCCCCAAACAGTGCTGAGAAGGTGTCTGATTTCTAGTCTGCACAAAGGACTCGCAGTAGCAAAACTGCTTGGAAAATACATTAAAAAGACATGCCCATTTTACCTGAAGGCTTGTGCTCTGGTCAGAAAAAGGAGAGCTGAAGAAACATGTGACAATGCTCATGACTGTTTCGGTTACATAACGCTCCAGCATGGTGTCCGCGTGCTTCCTGTCACTGGTGTTGTTGCACACCTAAGCAAGGATAGAAGAGACGTTAGCATGACACACGGCCACTGGATCGGACTTCCTGCATGTGGCCGACGGGTAACTTGCTGTGTGTTCACTTCACGATGTGCTGACTGGATTCTCTGTCTATTTATTGTCAAATATTTTGTGGCTTACCCTACAAATGTCCACCAGGAAGTTCTCAAACAGCTTCCACATGTGGTTGGATGTATAAATCTCCTTCATCTCCACCTCTGTATCCACATAGCAGTGGTTCAGGAAGTTGATATAGGCAATCTTCACCTGTTGGATTGTTGGAAACTAAATGAGTGCACTGGTAATCAAGGTAGTTTTTAAAAACATGTATTCCCAATGCTCTTCTCGATCAGAATAAACTAGAATAAAGTGTATTCACTCAACTTTAAAGTGAGTGAAGAAAAAGTCTTCCATACCTCAGGAATGCAATCTTCATGGGTGACAACCCGCACAATATCATCCAGGGGCAGCAGAGAGTTGCACTTGATCTCGGTGTAGACGTTCTTGCCCTCAGTGCAAACAGCCAGCAGTTCGACCAGGTGTATGTGGTACATCAGGGGACTGTTTTCATCCATGCGATCCCGCTCTGAACGCATCATCTGGACAAGGGTCTGAAATGAGGCACGGTCGTTGTAGAACACCAGGACATCCTCGCCGGAGTTTACCAGCTGAGTGGGAGAGAGTCACAGCCGAGTGTACAGTGTTATTCCCAAACTGTCGCCCCTGTATTAGACACCACAAGCATTACTCAAACAACAGACCTCTGCCATGACAATGTCCTGACACTTCTTGATGAATTTGTTCTCGGCCTTGACAATGGTTTGCAGAAACTTGAGATACTGGACATGCCGACCATGCGACTCAGTACAGTGGACAAAGTGCTGAACCACACGCTCGTTAATCTCGCTGCAGAGCTGGAAGTTATTCATGAAGATGTGCTGCATGGTGACAGCCTCCAGGATCTGGGAATGAAACAGAAGAGAACATACATTTTCCCAATATGTGGTATTTTGGGATATTTAAGTCTTCGACTCGCCCAAGGAGTGGCTGTGAGATGCTTGTGATGCTTACCCCCGGGTTGAGAAATAAGTTTATATGCTTGTGGAGAAGAGCCTGGTTCTGCTGATTTCCTGCACAGAAATTCTGCAGGAACTCGTGGGCCAATTTCATGATTTCCTGCATCCGTACATCCTCACCCTGGTGCAGATAATACAGAGCTTCTTTTCAGTTATGTAACATTAATGGACAATTGCAAGCAAAGGAAAGCAATGAGGATCTTTAAAGCTTTTTAACGATTCTGCATTTGTATTCTGTTTCAGTGTCTGACCTTCTCATAGGGGATCTGTAGGAGTTCTAGCACCACACTGTGAGCTCCCATGTTCCTCAGCAGCCTCTGCTGCTGTTTCCTGCTCTTTTTCCCTGAGCTTCCCTCCTGGACACACAGCTTACTGAGGCGCAGCAGGATCTAAAAAACACAGACACACACAGAAGCAACATTTTAATAATCAGCAGTAAATCTAAAATGAAAATATAACTTAAAAGGCAAACAATTATACCTCTTTTACAACTCTGTAGTTGTAACTGCTGGTACTTTCAGTCTTCTTCTTGTCTGAATCTCCCTGTAAATCAAGAATCAATTATGAGTCCTTTCAATAATAACTCTACATTCAGGAAAACCTTTCCACATTCAAATTTTCAGCGTACCTTCTTTTTGTTGTCAGATTCTGAGGGGCCATCTCCGTCCATCCCATCTTCTCCTTGCCTTTTGTAAACCCACAGTTCAGACTTCTCCACAATAGAACGCAGCTGGTCCAGATCTGACTTGATCTGCTTGTAGTTCTCAACATCCTGACTGGTCACCAGGAGCTGGACCTTTTAAGGTTTAACAAAAATTTTTTTTTTTAATGTTTTCATCAAATTTAACTTCATCTGTAAAAAGTCAAGTTATTAGAATTATTTCAGAGGACTTGCTATTAAAATCAGGTGTGGATGACTTACTTGTTTGAAGGCCATGAGGACCTCTTGTCTCTGGCTGAAGTGTCTGAAGAGCAGGTGAAGCGCTCCAGACACGAGGGGCGGGTAGTCATGCATGGTCAGGTGCAGAAGGACCCGCAGGAAAGTGCGACCACCATGGTCATCCAGGTCTAGTGGGGTGTTTTCTTCACTAAACAAAAAAAATGACAAACACTACCTCAATTTTACTTTATTAAAAAAAACTTACTACAGGCAATTAAAGCCCATTAAAAAACTTAAGAATCCAATTTAAGAATCACCTTCCTCCAAAGATCCCTTCTGCTTGTTCCTCAATGTTTTCAAAGTCAAAATTTCCTTAAAAAAAAGAAAAGAAAAAATACTTCAAATAAGTTCTTTATAATTATATACATATATGTTAAATAATGTAATTAACAAGGTTAAGAGTTTCACACCTGGCATCGGACCTGTGACATTATTGGATCCATTCTGAATAGCAGTGTTGTCTCCTTGTGGGTTGTTCTCATCAAATTCTCGTTTGAAAATACAGAGCAGGCAGGAGATCCTGTAGTCTAGCCGAACGTTCAAAATGAACTGAATAAAACAGATAAAAGTTACAATATAGTCGAAGGATTTTTAAAAAATAATAATGATAATGATCCTGATGTCGTGCCTGCAGAATCTCAATGATCTTGAGCTTTGTGTCCATGACCATGATATCTTCTCTCTCCGGTTCAGTCTGAGTTTTAACCACATCGCCCTCAGGCTGATGAGTTGGTGTGGTGGGCAGCAAACCGCCTCCTCGCAGCACCACCTGGGTCATCAGCTCCCCAACTCCGTGAATGGACTTCATCACATTACTGCCACCTATAATACAGACAGAGCAAGAAAACATTCAAATCTGCATGAAGGAAAAAAAAAATAGTGAAATGAAACTCTATTTAATTTTAGGTCAGATGTTATTTGTTGATACTATTTCTCCTTAAAACTCTACACACCTGGAAAAGTGAGCGCTTGATAAAATCGTTGCTGCAAGAAAGTATTCAGGCTAAGGGAAAACATTCACTCTTTACCTTTGTTTTCTTCTTCCTTCTCTATCTTGTTAATGGGGTAGATGGTGTTGACATGTACACAGTCTAAAATGTTCAGTAAGATCTTTGTCAGTCGAAGCAGGTCACTGAAGTTGTAAAAACCAAAGTATATGAGGTTCCTTGCCAGGTTCACGACCTACAAGCAGGAAAAGAACCAACAAATGATTTACAACTTTAATAAACGGATGTCACTTCTCATCTGTTCATACCACAAACAAAGAAGCGTTACCTCGAAAGTAAGCTTGTTTTTCTCCTTGTCAGAGAAGGGAATATTCTGCGACACCACCTCTCTCAGGTAGTTCTCCACAAAATCCATGGTGAGGCTGAAGCGCTCTTTGATCTCATCCCGTGTGGTCCCATCGTTGTCATAGCTGGATAATTAGAGGAGAATCGCTTTTAAAAGACACTGCGTCGTTTCTGAAATGGCGATACACGCCCCTTTAAAGGGTTTATGATATGAACTCACTCATCAATAGCGATTTTAGATGGAATCTCAGACCACAGACGAGCATATTTGACAGGCGTGACCTGCTCCTGAGGGTCACGGTCGACATGCATGTGCAGCATCAGACGGCAGAAAGATGCTCTCAAGTCGTACGGCAGGTCTTCATCGGACATACAGCGCAGGATCAAATCCACGTCCAGCTGACCGGAGATCTTGTTGATGGCGAGATATTGACGGTCCAGACACATCCGGGCAAAAAGGTTCAGCTGGCACCTGGGAAGAAAATGGATTCTTAGTCCTTTCTAAATCTGAGCTGTAATCTTTTTATTAAAATTATCATCATAAAGACACGACACCTGTAGTAGCTGACCACCTCCTGATCCTCCTTCTGGCCTTCCTTTGCATCCTGGGCCAACTCCCGGATGCTCTTACTCCGGATCTCCTTAGAGTTATCTTTCCAGAAGAGCCACACCTCCTCTTCATCTTCCGCCTCCACTGGATTGTCCTCGTTTGTCGCCACCTCAATCTCAAACCTCGACAGAACCAATCTGGTACACAACACCAACATTTTTTGTAAGCTCTCATTTCAGTTTACCACATTAAAGCACCTGATGAAAATGAGCATCTCACTTGGTTTCAATGAGGATGTCAGCATTGCTAGAGTCCAGCACAGCATTGCAGATGAGCTCCTGTGTCACAGGGATGGATTTGTTCATGGACACACAGAGATCTGACAGGTAGTCCAGAAACCTGGTGACAGATGACAATATATTAAATTAAAAAATAAAGAAACAAATTTCAGACTACAGTGGAACCCCGACTTACGAAATTAATTCGTTCCAGAGGGTCTTTCGTAAGTCAAAGGTTTCGTAAGTCGAAGCACCTTTTGAGTGAGGCGATGCGGCTGAAGACGAAGGTCTTGGTGGAGGCTGAAGAAAGCATATGTATGCATGCATGCATACGTACGTGTATATGTACATAACATTAGGGAATTTAATTCTAAACATCAAAACTAAAACTTACATTTACGTTAATTAATGTACGTACGTACACTGTGCAATGACATTTTTTTTTACATTTTTTTAAACTTGCTCATATTTATGCCTTATGCCGGCCCCATTATGAATGAACGATAGGCTAATTGCAAACGAAAAGCACACAAAATAGCGCACTGCAAACAACAATACGTCTTTCACGTGGAACAGCGAAACGCATTTCGCAAACTGATTTCGTTACACGGGCATTTTGTCGTACCACGGGCAAAAATATTGCCGTTAAGTGCCTTCGTAACTTGAATTTTTCGTTAAATGGGGTCTTCGTAAGCCGGGGTGCCACTGTACATACTATCCTATGTGAGGAAGAATAAATAAACTACTGTATATTAAAATGTTCTTGGCCGTTCCCCCTGCCTCAGTACTCTAACATTTCAAACAGTCCTCTCTGTTTGAACCACTGGATCCACCTCATTCACACATCATTAACAGCAATTTACATGACATAAACAAAATACATTTACGCACTAGCTGTCAGCATATTCCCTCTAGTACCGAGGTCCTGCACAAGCAATTCCACTCATATTCGTACTTCACTCATTTGAATACGTTTACATAGATTTGCATTCCTTCAGAGCTGCTAAATAAGCAAATCTGACCCAGTCTAGCCACAGGGGCTCCTTGTGTTACAGTTTGAAGAGAGCAGCCAGGGCGTGTCTTTCTGTAAGCCTTACCTTGGTTCCCGGTTCTTCCTCACTAGTGTGACGAATGTGTCTATCTCAGCAGCAGTTATGTGTTTTTCCAGCAGCTTCCGGTTGTTGTGAAGTAAAGCAGTTATTGTGTCTTCTGCCAACACATCATATCCTATCTGTTTCTGCATGAAGCGAAACTGTTTGGCTATATATTCCTGCAAATCAGACAAAGGAGGGGGTAATCAATGCAGAGAAAATGTCACACTACCCAAGCTCTGAGTGAAGCTGTGGTGTTGAACCTACTTGGTTCTTCCTGTAATCTTGCTGGGAATGGCGGAGCACTCTGTAGCAAAGCCTGCAAATATGTCTAAACGGTGCGTGGCGCTGGTCTCCCAGCTCTTCCAGTCGCAGCATGGGACCATCACCACTGTCAGTGAAAGGGGCTTGAAGAAGTTTGAAAATCTGTAAAAGGCAACAGGGATGTGTTTTAGTGCCTAAAGTGAACATTTTAAACCAGTACATAAACTGTCTCATAGGTTTAAGGCCTACCTGTTTAAGAATATTCTGCTCTCTCATGAGTTTCTGTCTTTCCCTGTTAGGTTTGTTGACCATGATCTCCAAGACATCTTGCCCACTGTTGGGGATGTCTACCACGAAAAAAACTAAATCTTCCAGGAGCTTTGTCACAAACCTGGAGAGGGTACAAGTTCCAACTCAACAGTTTAGTCTTAATTTCAGTGAAAAATGTCCTTCTATACTTATACTATCCAAATAAACAACTTACAAATAAAATATAAAGCCCAATAAGAAAGTTAGCAGTCTGGTGTCATACATACCTCCTTTCATTTTGTGTAATGGTACCCTTTTCCAGCTTTCCAGCAATGGACGCCAACACTTTACTTGCATCGTTAGCAAAGTCTAAATCACGCACTTCTGCTGGTGGCACTGGGACAATGGCAAACGCTTCTTTGTCTTCCTTTACTGCTGATGTTCCAATCTGGAAAAAACATCAAATCAATCACTGTAACTGTTAATAAAGACTCATTCGCATGTTGATCCACAGCAACTACTCACCCGTAGCATAACAGGCTTCTCCTCCTCTTTGTCAATGGGGAGGTTGGTGCTATGAACCCATGTGTTGGTGCACAGATGTCGTAGCCTCACATAGGAGCTCCTGTAAATAAGAGAGGAAGCTGATGTGATGAAATAAAACAAAAGACAAACAGAAGCTGCGAATCAGCTACAGAGCACAGTGGAGTGTGATGGGGACAAGTTAGCATAGCGCTTCAATAATCAGACTAATCATGGAGTAAAATCATTGTTAGCCCATGTATAAGCCTTTGGTGCTATCAACAGCTACAAACGCAACCTTGTTTTAATGTTGTGGGCATTCTGTGATCAAGAATAGATACGAAGGCACATTATATTTTCTTTCTTTAATAACTTTCTAAATCTTCTGTTTTAAATCCCGTTGTGTTTTATGAATATTAGACAGATTTAAGGAGGCTTTGAGCGTTCAATAAGACAGACAGCTCCATTCAACAAGCTTTTATTCCACTCTCAGGCCAAGACCTCCATTTTCAGCTCACAACATGGCTCACAATTAAGACCTACAAAAGACCATAAATCAACTCCTGTCTGAAAAAACACAGAAGACCATAAGCACTCTGATTAGATTTATTATTGGACGCTGTTATGTGACAAACGTGCAGCTGATAATTGTAAACAAGCTTCCTGGTTCTGGAAAAGGCTGCTTACAGTGGCTTCCTCAGGAAAGTGTGTTGTTTGTACAGATTAGCCAGCAGTGACCTGTACAGTATTATCTCTCTTACATTAAGCACTCAACCTTTACACATAGTAAAGTTTGAGCCAACTACGTCCTTCATTCTCAAAGCATCCAGCCAGCTCCACGTGTGTGAGTGAGTAAGCGTGTGTGTGTGTGTGTGTGTGTGTGTGTGTGTGTGTGTGTGTGTGTGTGTGAGAGAGAGGTCTTCAGCACAGACAGCAGCCATATTCTTGGCAGGCATTACATAACCGCCTACTGAGGCTAACAGGCTTACCTTTGTGTACTGGTTCTGCCAGGCATTAGTTAGTCCCCTGGCTGAAGTTTGAGGGACAAGGTTATTTTAGGTTGGAGTGGGAGGCGTAGTAGTAGCCTGCATCATGCAGACACACACCTGACTATGCCACACAATAGAGGCTTTGATAGAAGGTGGGGAGAATCTAAGCTCACCTTATGTGCAGTGACAATGACGATTACACAATTGTAATGTTAGAACGACACATTCTCTCTTTAACACAGTGATGTCAGCTGGAATTGAGAAACCAAACTGAGGCTCATTACGAATAAGCCAGAGGCTTATCACCAACCTTAGGACAGAGACTACATGATATATTGCATCGTGCGACTGCTTTTGTATCATCAAATTTTAATCTAAGAAAATAAATCCAAAAAACATTTCTGCCAGATGTTTTTGGGTTTTTTTTAAAGTGTGTTTTTAAGTGATAGTGCATGTCATCTTAGAAAACTGAAAGTTTTTCCCTTATTGTGAACACTATCCAAACCTCAGCGGTTTCCTGTTTCATGCCATACTGGGACTTTCCTAACTCTCCTTGGTAAGTTTCACACAATCTCAAGCTTACCAGTGTGACACACACACACGCACACACACGCACACACACAGGCTCCATGATTTCTGAAAGTAAATAAAACAAAAAAAACAACAACAAAAATTTACCCAAACAACACAACTACGTCTTTGTCTCTGGTTTGAAAGATGTGTCAGACCACTCATAACAAAACTGGCCCTTGTCCAGCCTTGCAAAACGCAGTCATCACCTCAGAAACTCCCTTTCCACTGCCGTTCCAAATTCCCCCTCACAATGCACATGAGTCAAAAGTTTACTATTGTCACTGTTTGAACTGCTGAAGTCTTGACATCATTGCGGTCTTTTTGATTAGCCAAGGTGTTGTTGAGATATTTGTCATCTGCATATTTCCCCCATATTTTACAACATTCCTGATGCTTTTTCCCCCCCACTGAAATAACAAACAAAAAAAACACTACTGAGGCATCTATGAAACCACTTATTGGTCTGATTGGACGTGTCTGAACACTAATCTTAACATCTTTTATGATTGTACACTAGGAACATTTTACTTTTGATTTCTGCATACTGTGAACTTGCATAAATTCAGTGGCTTCAGAAGCAGTATTTGTGGCATGCTTATGTGAATAAAAAAGTTTGTGTTAAATGCCAAACCTGGGCACCATGGAGTCCCCGCCTCTCAGAGTGGTAGGGTCCAGCTCAAAGATGGAGGAAATATCCATACCATCAGGAACAGGCACCAAAGTGTACATGATTTTCTCCTGTGGACCCCGCAGGCGACCACGTAAAGCTTCATTATCTCCATCCAGCTAAAGGAAGAAAGCATGCAGTGAGGAGGCGCAAACCACTAAAACACAAAATGATTGCAGCTTACGGAAAAAATATGGCTACACTATTCAACTATACTGAGGCAAAGGCATATCCAGGTTGTCTTCTTACGTCAACCCACTAATCACCAGCTAATCTGATTTTACAAATTAGATTTAATATCTGATGGAAGTTGAAAAAAAACCAAACAATTGATCATACAGCTGGACTTTGCTGGACCAACAGCATGATCAAACCATAGATAACAACACTGACACCTAATGGCAATTTCACTTAAGACATGCATCAGGTAGGATGCTAGAATGGTGACACCATGTGGTTATCAAGTGCAACTAAACACACACAAAAAAAATGAACAGGGTGCCACAAAAACTGCAGCGAACAAAAAGGCAACAAGCATGCATGATCAACATTGAGACAACAAGAAATGTTTGAAATACGTTGCTGCAACTATGTAAAGACTGTGTGACAGTACCTGGAAATTAAAGGGTGTAAAGTCCACCACCTAGAGCAGGAAGCACAGACCCAGCAGAGATTTTAACAAGCAAGATTAATAACGGTGAGGCAACCAGCAGGGCATTGCAGAGCACTCAGGGGGGAAGCGATCAGGCTTACTTACAGAGGGCCGCTGCTCAGCATTCTCCTCCTCAAAGTCGGGATTAACCTGGCAAACATACATTAAAACAGCCTCCTCAGCATCATTACTTTTCATATTGCTGTCCCTTTGCTGTGCTTTCAACATCCCAGCATGTGTATATACAGTAACAAAGCTTTGAACCAAACATTTCACAGTATTGTTCTGGAAGCTCATGACAAAGTAGCATGGGTACAAAGTGATAACTGCAAATCAAAAATACGAAAGTAAACATGGTGACACACACCTCACCCATCTCAGCAGCCAAATAGCACCCTGTGGCCAAATGTTTAAACCTGAAAAGGCTGTTCCAGTAGCCTGCACCTCCCCTGCATGGGTCATGGTGAACCACCTGGCAACGGCAAAACACGCAAACACAAATTACAATAAACCCGCATTATTTATTTGAGCAACATCACTTTTACTGTGCTCAAAGATAGTGGTGAACATTAAGTTTTAAGTACTCAATTATCAGAAAACTGAGCTTCAAAGGCATTGTGCATTTACATAATTACTGACCTCAACTTCCCACAGTGCTTTGCTGCTTGTGGCAGAAGTCGCAGACTGCCGGCCGGTTGTCCTAAGAAAAACATATTGCTTCTTCCTATAGTCGTCACAAGTGAGAAACTTCTCCTGCTCTGCATGGAACAACCGGACTACATCGCCCTGCAGTTACATTGATAAACACACGTGGACAGTTACCATGGTTTTTATTCTCTTTCGACTGTTTTATTTTCAAACTTAAATGGTGTTTTTAGGTTATTGTTGTTCCTATTAAACTGCGTTTCATGTGTTCTAATACGCCTGCTTTGTAGCCAGTAAGGATGTTATATGTACATTTGGGGAAAAAATGCTTAATGTAAAAAAAAACAAACAAAAAAAAAACAACCCCACAAAAAAACAACCACATGCAGAAATCTGAGCTCACTGACCCCCTTGAGTATCGTTTCCTTGTTGTCGCTCCATTTCATGAAGAGAACAACTTTCCAACTTGTGTTGCAATTCACAGAATTAACCTGAAAGATAGGAGTATTTTATTTTACTTCATATATATATAAAATAAAGTGTATGTGCATTCACCCAGAATTGGATGGACAGAAATGAAGTTTAACAAAACTGTGTGTTTTGTACCTCATTGCACCCTGGGTTGTCAACTAGCTGGTGGCTGCTTGCATGCAGAGGTTGTCCAGCATTGACGGGGTTAAGGACTACTTTATCTCCAATCACCACCTGCAGGAGCAACAAGAGAAACAAAGAAAATGGTGCATTAAATGGAGGATGGTTGGGATAACTACTGTATATTATTTTGCAATACTGAAACAAGCTTCCAGTCAACCACTAGGTGGTGCTGTAGACCATACTGTGTGGGAAAGAGCCTGAGGAAAATAATGAAATTGTAGCCCTTGTCTCTAACATTACATATTCACCACATATGACATATGAGAGCAGGTATTAGAAAATAATAAAAAGAAACTTCAGTCTAACAAACATCTTTTGATCAACAGCTGATTCGTTTTTGCTGCACACAATCTGAACATTAAAAGAAATTTGAATTAGGTGAAGTAATTTAAAAAACAGTCTCACAACAAGTTTGAAATCTCTGCCTTTCAGGCAAGGAACCAGATCAACTTTAATAGACAAACTTCTACTTTCTGCAACCAGTCCAGCTGACAAGTATGAGACATTTGTCCCTCAAAGAAAAACCTTCATATTCAAACAGAATAGTTAAAGCCTTTAGCCTCTCCTGTCATTTCCACTGGTGGCGCTGGTGGAATGTATAAGTTCTGCACTGGAGCAGCCCCTGTTCCTGTGTAGGGAGGATGAATCATGCAGAAGAAAAACTGGTCCAAGAGGATTAATAAAATGCAACTTAATTAGCTGATCAGTCGTCTTAACTCTATTAGCTTCCATCCACCAGGAGTAGAAAAAGGAGCCGGAGGATTAGAGGTTATGTCAGTGTAGTGTGTGCTCTTTCCATATCACCGCATCTTACTTTCCAGGTCAAAACCTGGCACCAACAATATCCACAACATAACTACACTACTAATAGTTAAAGTGTGTTAAACCAGTAGCCTCCAATGTAGCTGCTAGAGGCAAGTGTACCACAGGTAAGGCCAGGTAAGGTAAATCCACTTCTATTTAACTGCACACACCTAAACCTGCAGACTTCTTAAGAGGTTGAGTGCAGTTACATGAATATTTTTTATTTTAATATTTCAGATTTCTTGCACCTAAAACTCCCAAACACAAATACAAAAACAATAAAATCTATAGTTTTCCATTAAATCCACTTAAAGAAGGACATTAACTGATATGCACTCACTGGTCACTTTATTAGGTATACCACTTTAACTGTAATACTAATCACTAATACAATGCTAACCAGCCAATCAAATGTTAGCAACTCAAGTCAATGGACATAGACAGCACAGCCTGCTGATGTTCAAACCATTCAACTTCGAGCTGACAGGAAGAAAACAGGACATCGCTGAATACGCAGCACGCAGATGGGCTACAGCAGTAAAAGACCAAATTCTAGTCAGCCTAGAACAGGAAACTGACGCTACATTTAACGAGCGCTCATCAGGATTGGACTGCAGAATATTGGAAAAATGTTGCTTGATCTGAGTCTTAATATCTGCTGCAACATTTGCACAGTGGGGTCAGAATTTGGCATAAACATTGTCACATCTAACCTGAGTATTGCTGCTGACCATGAGCTTTAGGAGCACAGTGCACCAATCTTGGCTTAAATCATTAAAGCACCTTTAAGATGTGGCGGAAGGAGACAAATCTTCAGCAACTTTGTGATGCCATCATGTCAATAAGGACCAAAATCTCTAAGAAATGTCCCTCACCAGGCTGAATATCTGCCACAATTAATTACGGTAGGTCAAAGGGGAACAGGGTTCAGCCTGATACCTAATAAAATGTCCAGTGAGTGGATATAATAATTTATTACTATGTAGTTATATATTTAATAAGAACTGGCTTTTAAGTATTTAACATTATCATTGTAAACTAGTAAAACTGAAGCAAATGTTTACAGTACTGACATAATTTGGGGCTATACATTAAAAATAAATAAATAAGTAAATAAATAAACCTGAGCCGTCTAAAGCAGGTTGCTGAATGTTTGTTTGTTTGTTTGTTTTTTTGGATACTGCGAAAACAACTGCAAGAACCCAGAAACAAACTGGGAGGACTTGAAAAAGTTTATCAGTAGTTTAGTAGTCAGCAGGTGAGTGTACAATTGCTAAATGTAAACCTATTCTGGCGTTCCAATTTTCTGCGCTACACATCAGTCTACGTAACTCCTGTTTTCAAACCTCTTTAAAAGTCTAAAAATATATCCTTGATTTCTCTTGCTGAGCATAATTAACTTGACTCCCACACCCTGCTCTACCCACACTGTCTCCCAGGGATCTGAGCTTGTAGAAAGGCTGGATGTAGAACCAGGATCCCTCGTTTCCTGCAGAGTCCAGCGTCACTCTCATGGCATTCTTCTCCAACAGTGCAGGTAAGCGCTTGTTCACTGTCAGGTATTTATTGCTTTTCAAGTGCAGCAACTGTTGGCAACAAGAAAAAACAGAATCACACGGTCACAACCCCCACAGCTACTATCATAATGAGACAGTGGAAAGAATTACAGAGCATGGATCATATAAGCTGACTGATACAAAAGCCTTTTATTTATTAATATTTTTTAAATGATCTCCCCTGAAACCAGTTAACCAACAAGTCACTGATATACTAACATATACACTGTATAGCTATTTATCCATGACCTACTGTATATACTGTAGTCCTTGTGGGTGTCATAGACTACATTTCTAGTTACCGATGACCTCATACTCGAGTGCAAAACATTCCTTTGTAATGTGTAAAGATAATAGAGCCTGCAACAGATAACTTTACAGCACATCTTTGTGCTGTAGCAGTTATTTAAAACGCCTCTTTCATTAAATAGAGTTATCTTCAATCTTAAATACTGCAGCTTTTCTGTTAAGCAAAGAACCTTATCTCACTGGGCCTTAAACGCACCTGAATGACATTTCCATACTGGATAACTGTCCCCAGCAGCTTTCGGTTTTCAGACTCATTCTGCTTCTTCTCAAGATCAGCAGCATGCTAATGCACAGAACAGAGGTACAGAGATGGAAACATGCAGCATTTTTGTCTGTGCACATTTTCTACACAACAGCACAAAGTTACACAGCACTGCAAGATGTTGGAATGGTGATGTCAGACTTACATGAAGTTTAGTGAGGAGGACTGTGTCAGTAGTGCTGTTGCCTCCAGGTTTTGCTGCCTTCCAGAACTGTTTCTGTGCCGAGTATCTGTTCATAGGACACAGTTTGAAAAGGCAATCTAGGGGGGAAATAAGAAGAGGAAGGTGAAAAGTTACACTTCATCTTTTCATATCAGCAGTGGTCTGCTTGACCTCAGCAAACAGAGGAATGTGTCAGTAGAACAAAGCAAGGTTTTGGCACACTGTGGAACTGAAAATGATGACCTGTGTGCAATTTAGTTTGATAGTTTTAAATGTTGAAAGACTAGAAGTCTTACAGAGTCGCACCAAACACTGTACGCTCCTGAGTTTAATTTTGAAAAAAAAAAAAATATATATATATACACAAGTTATTTTGTCAACACAAATGGCACAGGACACTCCTCTCCAGAGTTTGTGCAAGATGTTCAATACAATATAGTACTTTACCCTGCATTCGTTTTACAAGATATAACCTTAATACAATATCATACTAGAAAAAGTTGCATTTCCTGCTAAAATGCCGTGTAGCAGAAATCATGTCCCGAAAACAGCTGAAGAAGCTGAACTGCCTGCTGAAGATGGCTTTATTTGAAAGGGTACACTGAAGAGTGTCAAGAAAGCAGAGGGAGCAAGAGCGGGGAAAACATGCAGGTAGGACTCGAACCTGCACCGCCCGCTCTCTGGGTGCCTGCTTGTCCCAATGAGGCAAACCCGCACTCATCCCAGAGAGAAATATGACGAAAGAAAAAACTGCTTCAAATCCAGAGTTTGAAATCTGAGAGAAGGACAGGTTTCCTATCCTGAAACAAACGTAATTCATGGAAAAACGGTAAACGGTATCAAAAAAGTTCTTTCAGTGTCAGTAGTGTCTGAAGCTATACTGGCACATGGCTCATGTCTCTGGAGTTTAAGAGATATGACGAGTTGAAATGTTATAAAGCTTAATATTTTAAAAACTATAAAAGTTATGAGCAACAAAAGATGTACCTGGCATTAGCAGAAATAACAGAACAGTTTAAAATTTGAATGGTTAAAAGGGAGCAAAGAATAAAGAAACAGGAACTCAATAGGTTGATGTAAGATACGAGTATGAACATAAATTTCCCCCACTGTCACAATGAATGCTGGTCAGCTGATTGGCCCGATTGCCAAAACAGTTTGGCTCCATAACAGAGTTAATCCCTACAGACGTACACACTAAAGTGCCCTCAAAGTTTACAACATTAAACATGTTTAAAGCTTTAGGTATAAAAAGCTTTGAATTTTATGGACACCTACTTCCTAAAGAATATGAGAGTTAGGAATATGGGCAGATTCAGCTGGCATAAACAAATATTTTTAGAGTGTTACATAGCAATAATAATCAGCTATGTGTGACTGTGCGGTACATGGACAGGCTGCTAGTATTGGCTGATGACTTATCCAACATTTCATCCAAACATGGTAAATTGTGGCTCCAAGTAACACAGTGATGGACAAAATGCTAACACAGAAGCTTGAAAATTGCTAAATCTAAGAACCAGTGGTTGATTTCACTGTGACACCGACGACCTGAGCATCTTCACATTTAGCTGTTCATGTCAAGATTAAGGATAAATTGCCAGTCTCTCAAAAACAACACCTCAAAACAGTGAACTACTAAATCCACAAATAGTAATGATTATAACAGTAGAACAAAATAAAATTTACTTGTGTTGCAGGTATTTATAGATAATGTTTGCAACATGAAGTAAATTAATCGTCTTTTATCTGGTCAGACTGAATTACCCACTAGAAGCAAACATGCTCAATTCTTTATAGTATACTGTAGACACTGTACTGTATATGCTAAGTGGAACAGGAGACCCAGTGAGCTATAAATGTGGTACAGTTTTTTTAAAGCCCGAGTGGATGCTGCTGTTGGAAATGCAGCCACTGCAGGAGCGTCCCAGAGTTATCTATCATGTGGCATGGGTAGAAGAGGGAGGACAGGATGACAGGAGGCCAAGGACCAACAGAGAAAAGTGGGCTGTGGCAAAAACATCTGTCTGATGGGGTAGGCAGCCAGGAAAAGACAAAAATAGACTGGGAAGAACCTAAATATTACGGGCAGAGAAGTATTTGCTTGAAGGAACGATAATAACATGAGAAAATAGTGTAATTTACCTAAAAGACTACATTTTTTACAGCATTTACCACAATTAGGCTCAACCAAAAGCGAAAGAAAAACAAAAAGAGATGGAAGTAAGAAACTAACACATTACAATCGCTAACGAGCAACGAAATTGAGTCCTTTCTTTTAGAGCAGTTAAAAATTTGAATTTTTAACTGCTCCAAATCCAATCTTTGAACAATAAAACTCTAAAGCACACCTTTTGCACACTTAACCAATTATTATGCAAAGAGTAATAAGTATGTAGGTTTTTAAGGGAAAATCACTGAAATAACAAAATAAAGACATTTATATACACTTTCCTGTCATCATTGGCATTTTAGAGAGCATCACGAGTTGTCATAGCAGAAAACTACAAGTGGATCCATTTTACTGAATGGTAGCGTCATTCTACTCTGTAACATCAGTGAATAATGAAAGAAAAAAAATAGGTAAAGCAGTATTTCCTGTTTTAGAAATACTGCTTTGTAGAAAATGAATTTCACATTTGGCCTCTGATTTAAAGCTCGCAATTTGCTCCAACAGAGTGAAGTGAGGCAACCCTGATCCCTGATTCATAGTAATAACTGTGAATTTTATCTGGGTTTAGGAAGTAAGACGAAGCTACAGAGACTTCTACAGAGAATCATATTTTCAAAAAATGAAGGCCTTACACAGTGCATCCAGTACAATACCCATGCATTACCCTTTTACGCTAACATGAGGGCAAGTGAGTAATTTTTCCACTCATAAAGACCACTGCTTCTTTCTCTTTTATTGGTCCCTGTCTCTCTGCCTTAGCTCTGTTAAGCCTACCAGTGTAGTTCCCCCAGGCATCCTAATGTAACAGAGCAAAACAAAACCCTCAGAGTAGGTGTTTTCCCAACTGATTACTTAACATTTCCTGTTTCTTTAACAAGCTAATCATGACAAACTTCAAAAGGAGATGTCAGTGCCTGAGTGATGGTTCTTAAACATCTCTAATTCAATCTCTTGCTTGATTTCATGACTTTGGTTTCCTAATTCCCAACTGAAAGCCGTCATAAATAACAACCTTTTTCATTCATTTAAATGGTTTAAATTCACATTTTTCATTCCTCATGCGCACTCAAGCCCTACTGAAAATACTTGTGAAGAAATAATATGTTTACTCTGAGCCTGGAAAAAAAGAACAAGATTGGTATACATACATTCTTGAAAAAAATTAAAGGGAAAATTTTCAAAACATCTCAATAGGGGGAAAAAACTCCCTTATCCTGATAGGGACTGAGTAATGTGTTAGGAATTAAAAGATACCACATTTTTTGATAGAAATGTAGCAGCGACACCGACCCTAGCCAAATGCAAACTAGCAAAAACAGTCAAAGATGATGAGGAGGAAACATGTCAGCTCTAAATCATTTTGGGTGTTGTTTCAGTGTTGCCCCTCTAGTGCACCTGTTAATTTCATTAACACCAAAGCAGCTGAAACTGATTAAAACCCCCTCTCCTACTTAACTGTACCGTTAAATAGCTCAAAAGTTAACTGACTTGATGGTAAATTAATTAAAAAAAAAAAAAAAGCAGTAAAGTGAAAGAAGTCAGGGTAATAAATGAAATTCTAAAAGGCCAAAAGCTCTTTGTGGGTTTTCTTACACATTAGTTAATATTTGGCTGTATTTAAAACAGCAGGTAGAACAGAAATGGGGACATTTATTTCAAATATTTTACTTGCACATTTGGTGCATGACGTACATTTTGGGCACCAAAACAGCTCTGATCCACTGCATTGTAGACTTCTCAACGAGCTCTGAAGGTGTCCGGTGGTTAAGAAGAAGATGAGGCCTCCAGGGATTTGACTTGCTTGTCCAGCACATGCCACAGACAGCTGATGCTACATCACATCAATTCCCAAAGCAGTCATGAACAGTTTCTTACAGTGTGGCAGGGCAGGTAAATTTACATTTTTAAAACATCCCATGCAGTATGCGGTCTGAAGCATAGAATTCACATAAATGCCAAAACCAAACGTTTCCCCTGCTAACCATGGCTTTTTGCTCTTGCCTTTTTTCCTCTTAGAGCATCTTGCTACCTGTTCTTTCTCAGGTAAATAACAAATGAGTCCAACAACACATTCCAGTTTTTACTAATTATATGCAAAGTGCAGCTTGGATGGCATCTCAAATTATATAATATTTATCAGTTTTCTGGATTTTGTGTTTCTAACAACAAAAACAGTCATAATATTGTGCACGAGAGGACGACTGAGCAGAGCTGAGCGCCAAGCTTTCCTGTACCCACAAAGTTTTATATGCACAGGTAAAATGACATGCAATCATGGAGTTAACCTGTATGTGAACATAGACTGACATACACGTAGATTTAAAATAAAACTGGTTCCCTACATACATCCTTGAGATAAAGACTTTTTAAACAGCTTACAGGTTCTATTATTACCAAACCAAGACGTCAGGATTTAGCTCTGGTTTCACTCTGTTTCTATTGAACACTCGCCTTAATAGAAGAGGTGATACTACTGTCTGTGGCTGGATTATGTATTACTTCACAATACCACCCCCCCCCCCCCCCCCCCAAAAAAAAAAATCTCTTTATTGCTTCCTTGACTCATAAAAATGATCTGTAATCTAAATATACCATTTTATTTAGGATAATATATGTAAGTTTATGTCATAAAAGGAACCCTAGCATGATACCAGAAGTACATTTATACAGTTCCCCTGTGCAGTTACTGCAGTGTATTCATTAACCACATCTCTGAATATGATTTGAATAGGTCAGTCAGACATGAACACATTTCTTTGCATCCTCAGCTGGAAAAGCAGGCCTTGTTTAAACTCATAAAAGACTGCTGCCTATCTGCTATTCATCCAAATTTTCCCTGGTACAGAAAAGCAGCATATAAGGCTTTAAATGTGCCAGACTCATAAGGGTAGTGTGTCTGAACTGTGTGCTGACGACAAAAGTAATTCAGACTGTGAGAAGAAGACAGCGTCTCTGGATATTTTTTTCTGTGTACTAGTTTTAACTTCCAACTTCACAGAAACAAAATGTGTTCCCGAACCTAAGCTGTCATTTCCACCACAGAACTGTGGCCACTTTTACTGCAGTAGCCTGAGGGCAATGTTGTCGTAAAGAAATCAAAAGATCTGCATGATTCCTGAAGTGTTAAAAACATGAATAGGACCCGCTAAGGACAATTTACTTTATATTGTGGCTGGAGCAGTTCCTGGTTGACTGCTCCCACTAAGTGGTTATGAAAATTACACCATTTTATTAAACCTAAAATGCTCCACTCCCCCAATAGTGACTCAATCAGATCCCCATGTCATCACACACAGCTGCAAATGTTCTACTTTGAATCTGATGCTTCAGTAAATCAGGTCAGTCTATGGTTAGCATGCTATGTGGAAAGCAATTATAGCTAAACTATGAATATAACTGAACAAAGAAATGGTTCACGCATGTGGTGTGTGGTGTTTTCCTACACAGTGCCAAACAGACAATACAGCTACACTGATGAAAAGCATAATGCATTTTCAAAAGAATACCATGATTTAAAGAACTAAATTAGTTTGAATCAGGTATTCACAGGTTTTAGAAGGAAGAACAGGACGAGTTCTAAGCACTAAAGTGAAAATATTCTGTGCTTTTTAAAAAAATCTTAGTTATGCATTAAGACTAATTTCAGGAAACACAGAAATAAAGTCAGCGATTAAAGAATGTGTATGAAAACTGAAAGAGAAGCTAGAAGAAGCTAAACTCAGTGATTCAGAGCATGCGACACAAATTATCTACATCCGAGAGGTACACTGAACACCATCTGCATAAAAAACAGAAATATGATAAGACTGAAAGTCTTTTGTTGTACCTAACAATAGGTTGGCCCATGAATGCCCATCATAAAGGCTTTGGTTATATTTTGTAAACACTGTTGGAGCTCACGCAGCTCTTAACAAAGCCAGTCTGATCTCAATGAATGAGGAAGGTGATGTATAAATCCTCTTTGATAGCGTTGGCATACAATCAAAAGCAGAACTATACTTGGTGTTCAAAAGCAAAACACAGTCTTATTGTATTTTTAGACACATGCCTCCTAGTTAATCTGTGCATGTGTTCACGCTGTCAGTTTAGACCCTGCTATTTAGCAGGGACGGCAAGTTCCTGTGACAAGCTTTTTGTTTACAGCTGCCTGGCATTCTGCCTGAAAGAAACTACATATAAGAACAATAACACAACCACACGTGATAGAGACAAAGCTATTATGTCCACACAACAACACTTGCTAGACTAGAAGACTTGAATCTGAAACCATCAGCGTACTAGTCGGGAAACTGCTTACCCTAGGCCAGTAGATATAAAGGATCAGCCATTTCTGGCTGCCTGGTACTGACACTATATGAAGATAACCATCAAAATGACACTTCTTTTTATTCATTCTTGATTTTTCTTTTGGTCAAATAATGTGCAGGTTTATCTTTGGCTTTTTGGCTCTGGGCACAGACTATTCTCCTCCTGGATATCATCACTCAGGGATGACCTGACATAAGAGATCATCAATTGAGACATGACAGGGACACTTGAAGTCCTGCTAGGCTTCTCATGTCTAATGAGACCAATTTAATCTGTTTGGAAGGAGCACTGCTACAAGTCAGTGGATGTGTCCTTGGCAGCTGTGCCATTTCACTTGCAAAACAACTCAAAATAGGGTCAGAATTTGTAATATGAACAGCAAAATTCATGAATCCATCACAGCTAAAAAGGGTTTGCTGTACAATGATATGTCAAATGTATTCTTACTCCCTTTGCTGCCAAGAGAGTATATCTGAACAGTACTCAACTGCTTCAGGTAATTATGGCAACGCAGTCCTTCTAGGTTTTCCCTACTCGACATCCTAGTATAACCATTGCCCTTTCCATCTCGAAATTATTTCACAAGCACAAAAAAAGTTGTGCACACAACTTCCAAGTTAGTCACCTTTAATTGTGAGGGTTAATATCCAAAAAAAAGAGTAAAGACTATTTCAAACCATTTAAAATATATTGTTAGTTGTTCTGAAAACAAACAGGGCTTATATAACTTATTGGGGTTGTATTATACTCTGCATTTTCTAAATAGTTAAATAAAAGATCCAAGCAGAAAATGTATGCATATAATCCATCCTGAGCATGGGCACAAATGACCACAAAACAATTTGCTCATGAGTAACAGGTGAGACTGATGCGTTCTCCTGCATGTTTCTACGGCATCTTTCAGTTTGAATGTAAGGCAGCAGTGAGCATAAAATGGCAGCAACACAGACTCATTTCATGAAATGTTCATCAAGAGAGAAGCGAGTGATTTTTAGACCTTACCTCTGAATTTCTTAGGGGGGTTGTTGAGGTCACCTGTATCTGGTTGTACCACACAGCGATCATCCACAAGCCTGCACAGACAGCCATCATTATGAGTGAGTCAATAAGGACATATGCAAATGAAATTTGCTTTAATCCTCAGAAGGGTTTAATAACTTTTTGAATAACAGCATTCCTAATGATATTACGATATTATGAGAGAGTCATATTAAATTAGGGCGATAATTCAGGTAAAACCCATCACTATCTGGATTATTCTAATTCATGCAGCTCATGTACCCAAAATATGACTGAATACAAAAACAAACAAAAAAAAACTTTTCTTAAATAAGCAAAGTATTGTGTTTCCAACACTTTTTACTTTATTTGTTCACTGTAGCATATTCTATGGAGCCCTGTAGAGACAAAAATGGTTATTGTGTGGCCTTGAACTAGTAACATATAGCTACCAACTCAATAACTTCTGGCCACAAGTTGGCGTTTCATGGGAATGAGGTATGCAAATCTTGTGGCTGTATCTTAACTGTTTATAGTCAAAATTAGGGATGCTGCTTGGGACAGGAATTTTGAACAGCCACATTCTCTGCAGAGCCCAAAACATTATCAAAGACCGTCTCACCCAGGTCACCATCTGTTTGAACTGCTGCCTTCTGTAGGCGTTACTGATCCATGAAATCCAGAGGTACCAGATTCACTCACAGCTTCCAAATCCAGTAATCGCTCCCAACAAATAAAGATAGCTCCATAACGGTTTTATACTGTGCCCTTAAACATATGTCATTTTATGTATTTTAAATATATTTTATGTATGTGTTTATTTTAAAGCACCACATTAGAGCAGAACACCTAAATTCACTGTAATGCCAAGTACAATGACAATTAAAGGCTTTCTGATGTCTTAACAATTCAAAAATCGTTTAAACAAGCCAAAAATGGAGAAGAAGTCTAACAGCAAAACACTCAAAATACCGAAAAGCATAATCTACCGGAAAAGGTTAAATACTGACCATGCAAACAGTGCATGAGTATTCAAGAGACATACTTTAATAATCAAATTTAATGCTTTAAATGTATGGAATATAGGCCACACATGTTTCTGTTTATGCCATCACAGAATTATGCAGGCACGCACACACACAAACACACACACAGGAACAAACACCCCAAGTGTGCAAATGTAAGGAATGCTAGCAGCAGTATCCCGCTTTTCTTGCATGCTAGCATCAACATAGCTGTATCAAAGGTGGTTACGAATTGCTTTAGTTGACTGGTCATATTGCTGCTTTACCCTGACACAGCCTATATAGATGCTCTCATTTTCTTCATTTAAAGTACTGCAGAGCTGTGCTGGTTTACACAAGTGTCATGCACTTACTCTTCACCTAGCTTGTTTAAAGCCTTCACACAAAGAGTAGGGGGCATAGCCTTCAGTCAGGGCTGCAACCCCTTATAGAGACAGTGGCATCATAAAATCTTAAAACCAATGCTCTAATGCTTTTATGCATTTATAGAATAATTTGTTTATATTTGTAGTATTTCTGGTGCCAACTCCCAAAGGTAGCAACTTTTAAACATGGACTTAACTACTAGTGTACATCCCTCGACCAAATATCCAGAATCTATGAGTGCTGTGAATGTTGACTCACTGGCCTGGATTTGTGGGACACTTAAGCATGTGCTGACCAACTTTAATCACCTCAGTGCGAATGCGCAGAACATCAAAAAGAAAAAAAAGAAAAAAGAAAAATAGACACACAAACAAAACCCTGAAATTGACTTAACTTAGGGGTACTGCACTGACCGGTCAAAGTTCACCGTACACTGTTTTAGACTCCACTGTACCCTTAATGATGAGTTTTAACACTTTTGTATTTATCAATAAAGATTGTTTGATGACCATTAGAATAGATTCCAGATGGTAGCTCCAGTAATCTACACTATATTGCCAAAAATATTCGCTCATCTGCCTTCACAGCCATATGAACTTGAGTGACATCCCATTCTTAATCCATAGGGCTTAATATGTTGTCAGTCCGACCTTTGCAGCTATATCAGCCTTAGCTGTTCCACAAGGTTCAGGAGTGGGTTGCTGGGAATTTTTGACCACTCTTCCAGAAATACATTTGTGAGGTTAGACACTGATGTTGGACAAGAAGGCCTGAGTCCGCTCTAATTCATCCCAAATGTGTTCTAAGGTTGAGGTCAGGACTCTGTGCAGGCCAGTGAAGTCTTTTACACCAATCTCACCCATCCATGTCTTCATGGACCTTGCTTTGTGCACTAGTGAATAGTGTTGTGGTAAAAAGAAGGGGCCATCCCCAAACTGATCCCACAAAGTTGGGAGAATGAAATTGTACAAAATGTCTCTAAATGACAAAGGATTAAGAGTTTCTTTTACAGAAGGGGCTGAGGCTAACTCCTGAAAAACCCACCCTCCACCAAACTTTATACTTGGCACAATGCAGTCTGAAATTATTCTTATACCAATCCTCGTACCAGCAAACCCAGACTCGGCCATCAGATTGCCAGTTGAAGAATTGTGATTCATTACTGCAGAGAACATCTCTCCACTGCTCTAGAGTCCAGCGGCAACATGCTTTACACCACTGCATTCAACACTTTGCATTGCAATGGTGATGTAAGGCTTGGATGCAGCTGCTCAGCCATGGAAACCAATTCCATAAAGTTCTCTACACACTGTTCTTGAAGTAATCTGAAGGCCACATGAAGTTTGCAGGTCTATAGCAACTCACTCTGCAGAAAATTGGTGACCTCTACACATGATGTTCCTCAACATCTTCTGATCCTAGTCTGTGATTTTACGTGGTCTACAAGTTAGTGGCTGGGTTGTTGTTGTTCCCAATCACTCCCACTACCACTAACAGCTGACTGTAGAATATTTAGTAGCAAGGAAATGTCATGAATGGACATGTTGCGCAGGTGACGTCCTATCACGGTACCACGCTGGAATTCACTGAGCTGATGCCTAGGTACTAGGTTGATGTAATGCACCTGTGACCATGGATGTGATTGGAACACCTGAATTCAATGATTTGGATGGGTGGGAGAATAATTTTGGCAATAATGTGTATATAGGCAGAGGCTGCTCTCACTATGACTTTTGATGCACACCCAATCATTCTGTTCTGAAAGCAGACCTGAAATGTGAAAGCAACTGCTCAGTTCAGAATAGAGAAGCAAGGTTAACTCTAGTAGACGTCCAAGGTGTAAACACTTAATGTCTTGCCAGCTCAAATATAACAGAGGAGCCCCATCCCAGCATTAGTAGCTTGTAATAATACAAATTTTTTAACTTATTCAAGGTATTGTTTTTTGGTGTGTCAAGTGTACAGCACTTTGTTTTCAGCTGGGAGTTGTCTGAAAGTGCTATATAAATAAATTGGTTGCTTGAAACTAATTACTAACTGCTACTTTCCTCCGTATTTTACATGCTTCTACAATCATAGATGAATTAATCTGACACAACAGTATATGCAATATTTATTCTGCTCTGTCACAGCTCTGTCAGTCAGAAGAAATACAAGTTTCATTGTCATGACAAATCTTTTTTATGATGTCCCCAAAATGTTCCCAAGCAAGCAAAGACACACAATCTCTCCAGCATGTCTTGGGTCTGCCCCAGAGTCTCCTTCCAGTGGGACTCACTTTAATGACCTCATCTAGATGATGTCCCTGGAGGCATCCTAGCTACCTCAAATTTCTTCTGATGCAGAGGAGAAGCAAATCTATTCTTACCCACTCACAAATAACTAAGCTCCTCAACCTAAGGCTGAGCCCAGGTAATCTTTGCAGATATTTTTGCTGCTTTGTATCTATTTATCGTATCATTTGGGGTACCATCCACAATTTATCACCATAGGTGAAGGTGGGAACACAGACTGACCAGTACATTGACAGTTTCAGCCTTACTGTCAGCACTCCCTTTGCTGCAAAAGAGAAATCTGTCCAAGTTCAGATGTGACACCTGAGTTCAAAGAACTGGACAGATATTAGGTGTCTGAAAGCCTTTTTTTAGAATCCAAACAGTGTAAACCACCACATTTCAAAGGGGTTTGAGAAGTTGCTGAAATCATTCCTGTAGCTTAAAATTATAAGCTGTAAGCAATTCTCCTGTCTTTCAGGGCCTCTATTTTGGGAACATTAGTCCTCTTTGAATCATAGTTTTCTAAATCATCAACCTCCAGTGAAAGCACAAATTTAAAGTCAGTAGTACGATAATTACAATTCAGGGGAAGCCCCTGGGATAACTATAAGACAGTATATCGGCACAAAGAGGACACTTGTGTAGGATGCACGAGCAGGTTGATTCAGGTGCATCTTTTTATAGGTCATTCTGTACACACTTGCACACTGCAGGAGCCCTGTGACGATGCAGAAGTCACATGTCGTGAGAAACTTCGCTGCAGAAATGAAAAGCTGATCACCTCGATCACACTGATGCACCGATGGGCCGAGCTCCAAAAGAAACATGAAACTCAGGAGTCAGTGAAATCCAAGGGCAGAAAGTGGCCTTCAGGGCTACACTATCATTGATTGTCAGCCTTCCCGCACCAGTCGTGATCCAGGTAAATGCACCTGTCTCTCAGGAGTGCAACACTTAATACAATAAATCTATTTATAGGTACGTCCTCTAAGCTATTCCCTTTAACAGAGAGCGCTCACAGAAGCGGATGGGCTGGGAGGGGGGATTACTTGGCATAACAACACAAGATAGGAAAATTGACAAGCTCCGTCATGGTGGTAGCCTTCAAAGCTGTGCTCACATTTGTTGCTATGGTAGGTGACGCATAACACTAAAATTGTTTAAGAGCATAGCGTCTGAAGGCAAGGAGAAGGGCTCGACTCATCCTCTGGTAAACGGCAAACTGAAATAGTGACAAGGCAAGAGCAGAAAAACTGCAGCTCTTAAAAGGGAGAGGGAGGACAGGACAATACAGATGCTGTGCCCATTTTCACCTCAGGAGAAGAAAAACAAACTCCCCAGGACAGCAAACAGAAAGAAGCAGGAGGGAGAGAAACAGGCTAATTCTGGGTGCTGAAGCCTAAGATGCCAGACGCTGGACAGGAACATTCACATCAATGATCGCCCGCTGTTCCTCTTTTAGCCTTCTGTTTTTCCTCTGTGTGCCAGTTGTGTGTCAAGACTTTCTCAATTTCCACATAATGAGATGCACTTTTAACTCACTGCCTACAATTAGGAAGGAGTGGAGATGTCAACTAGTTGAAAACATGGTACTCAGCATGTACTGGGAGAGTAATTTCAGGCACAGAACAGCAAGCAAACACAAAATAAATAAATAAAGCTACAACTACAGGACCTAGCACTTCTCAGAGAGAACACTGGACTGACACAGTTATCCAGAGTGACATGGTATGTTGCTGTGTATTCATAGATAAGAAAAGCTACACATTTGACTGAAATAAGTTGCAACACATCAGGTACACACAGCATAGATGTCCTTAAATTTGAAGATTACAAGCACGGTGTATCAGCGTCTTCTGTAAAAGCTGCTAGAGCTGGTAGATACTGTGTTCTATTTTAAATAATTTACTAAGAGACAGCATTTACCAGCCACTGCTGGTAAAACCAAGCAACAAAACTGCAGCATAACGAACAAGTTCTACCCATTACTGTACTAATATTTGAGCTAAAATATTGATGCCTGGCCATCTGCAAGACAGGCTAAACAGTGTGCAAAATAAAGCCTCCAAAGGACCAAACCCTGTTACGTTTTCCTGCCTAGTCCAAATATTTTTCTATCCCAGTCTCTGCAATACATCAACTGAACTGGAAACACCTGAAAAAACCTCATCTTTCTTTTTCATTAATTTTGGTTAAATCAGTTATTCACTATCACCTTTTTTATGTTGACTAAAGACTGGCCAATCTGATATTTGTTAGAGGCCAATATATACATTGGTATCGCCATTCATGTTGTACATTATAAGTGAAGCTTATGAAAGAAAATTGGGTGAGATACTTAAAGAAAAACAACACTTGGGTCTTTTGGCCTTGGCTCGAAACAACTCATTCATTACATGGGTTAGTTTGTTCGTTTTGCAGTGTGTTGGAATAGGGAGATGGTGGAGGAGTCATGAAAATTAAGATAAACACAGGAAGGCTTACCCTAAAGTGCTGATAAATCCACTGGTGGAGCCTTCTGCATACAGGGAACAGATGTCCCCGATATGGAGGAAACTGGACATTTTGTCTGACATGGTTTCTCTGTGGTGATAACACCTGCAAAAAGTTGACAACATGAGAATTTAAAGAATCATGACAGACAGCAAATACAAGCAAGCCATACTTATTTAAGACATTTAAATCATTTCATGCAGTAATACAATTCAGGTGTACCTATACTGTAAGCTGCAGTGGTTATGATCACCTATTTAAACTATTATTACCTTTATGATTTTGCTACCCATTGTTTGTCTACTTGATTTTTTAGGCCATTCTCAGAGCACCACCTACTGCAAAATCACCAATGGCTATAACAAAAACTACTATTATAAACATTAACCACAAATAACTGAACTACAAAGCCGTCCATTCCCCTTGCATGGCTTTATTTTGTTGCCAGTTCTGCCTAACAGTACAGCTTGTACATATTTATGCAATATTCGTTCATAGATTTGTTAGAAATGAAACAGTAAAAAGCTTCATGTGTATTGTGCTGTTATAGCTGGGTGAAAGCAATAGGTCTGGTATTTAGGTGACCTGTTTGTTTTCAGGCTACGAGACCTCAGCTCGAATGAAAGACCACCAGCTATACCTTCTGTGGTCTATATAATCTGTGATTTTTGCAGTTACTAAGAACCACCCAAAACCTATGTCACCATCATTTCAGACTGAGAAGCTCATTGTCTGTAACACTGTAGCATCAAACATCACTAAGGGGCAAACATATTTATAGTCCTGGATGTGATTGTGAAGGAACAGAGACATTTAACAAAAATAATAAAAGATTAAAATTAAAAAAATGAAATCAGAAGTCTCAATCCACGCTAGACATGTAAACTTTCTATTCCCTTCTCTACTGCCCTGTGTCAAAGCACGTAAACTAATTTAAACGTCTCGTGGCACATTTGAACCGAGTTGCACGAGCATTCTAGCTACATTACATGTCAGGTCGCACGAGCTGCAGCAAGACAACAGAAACAAACGAGCGCGTGGGCTACTTCCTTGACAGGGATGCTTGCATCTCAGTGACAAAATGAACAAAGCCCGAGCCTGGAAAAAAAAACTAGCGCGCACAGGCAAGGACTTTACCTGACAGAACTAAAATGAAGGCGTCAAAGGATAGAGGCAGAGAGAACCGCGGGAAGAAGTGGGTCAGCACGGGATAATTTCCACAGTCCTATCCTCGGTTAAGTCCATGGCAGTGAAACTCCAGGTAAGAGCAGCCTGAGCGACGTTATCTCTGACAGCTGAATGCGTCCTCGGCAACAATCCTCTTCTTACCTCCTCCACATGTCACCGCAGGAACGCCCCTTTCGTTACTATTTATAATACGGCAGTGCTTCTTGGGTAATGTAGTTCTTTAGGCATTTAACTCAAAAACAGAAACAATTTTCAACCTGGAGCGGAAATACGTGACCTTAATTATTGTAAATAAATACAATGTATTCATGCCCAGTGGCATAATAATAAAAAAGTAAAATATGTATATATTTTAAAAATGTATAATTAGCCATAAGAATGAAGAAACTATGGTGTCTTTTAAATACTCTGTAGATAAATGGTACTCTATCCGAGCACTCAAAGTACATTATGTAACTTGCCTAACACAAACACTCTTTCTATCTAACATTGATATTCCAAGAGATGCATCAGAGAGCAACTCAGGGTTAGCATCCTGCCCATTTGGCATGTAGACTGGAGCAGTCAGGATATCGAACTTACAACCTTCCGATAAGCAAACGACCTGCTCTACCGCCTGAGCTACAGCCACCCCATAACTAACACTGATAAAACGTCTGTAATATCACATGCCGTAAGCCTTTTGAATACAAATAAAACCCATAGACACGTGTTCTGGACTAGTAAACATATCTCTGGGGGGGGGGTCACATCCATGTGACTTGTTTTTTTGTTTGTTTGATTTTTTAGTGTCTACATTATTTTACGTATATGATGTCAAAAACAGAGGCAATCACACTGCCTTGTAAAGAGGGGGTCATGCTGTGCATGCCAAAGTGAAAGGACACGAGATAAAGACATCCATTGTGTGGGCAGCCTCCTGTCAGGAACACTGATTCAGTCGCAAGCAGTCAGATTCCTGGGTTTGTAATGTATTTATTTGCTTTGCTTCCATTAAATTAAATGGTCTATGCATCCTAGAAACAGAGATGGACCTGCCTACTTGCCAACAAGTTTTTAAATTTGTAAGGTAAGCTTTGGCAACCTCACAACCTCAGTCTCTCTCAGTCAATTTTGAGTGATCTATTTTTTTTTTTTTTTTTTTTTGCAGCGACCCAGTAAAACCACAGTGTGTCATTTTAGGCTACTGAACTGGAACAGACTCTTCTGTGCACTGAAATAGTTGTAAGCACTGCCAGATGCCAAATTTACAAAGATTAATAAAAAAAATAGGAAGGAGAAAGTCCTTAAAGTGATCCTAGCAATTCTTCCAAAACACGAATATCTGAAAAGCCTTAAAAGCTTGATTAATTCATAATGAGTCATAATTGCAATTTCAATGAGGAAGCAAGAGATGTACGAGGAGAAAGAGCACTTTCATCCCAAAAATGGGCCCAGTGGTATTAACCAAGCCCATCAATTAGCTCTTGATTTGGTTTCTTAGCTACCGGATGTGGAGAGATTGTAAGAGGACTAAATGGGGTTGGATAAGTGTCCATTACCATAAAAGTGCTTCTTTTCACTTTCTACATTCCACATTTGCTTTTTACACACACAGCGGGGTCTTTCAGATGTAAATGGCTGCATGTTGTTATGTAGTAGAGCTATCTAAGGCCAAAACCCCTCTGATATTCATGCTCTTATGCTCTGTATTCTTTGTGTTGACCACATCTCGCAGTCTACTTGTACAAAACCACTTATTATTACTGCGTGTGTTACGTCACTTTCTGTACAGTGAATTGCTCTTCCAGCTTAACGGCTGTCCAATCCATCATCGTTACCCAACTATGAAACAATCTCGATCAAAAGAGCATTAAAAACCACAATGTAAAAACAGACTGCCCGAATCATTGGGGGACAGATGGGAGGTGGGTGACTTGTCTCTCAGCATCACTGTCAGGACTTCACGACATCAGACACTAACCTTTCTTTACTCTAAAATATTTAGAAGCTTTGGTTGAATTTGACATTAAGTGAAGTTGAACACAAATCACTGAGTACTCAGTTGTCATGGATACACTGTACAGACGACTGGCTAGGGAGGAAGTTTATAAATATAAAACTGGACACAACTGCTGCTGTGTTTTGTGAATTGCAGAAAACGATGTCAGAAATGGCTTGATTTGTAGCTTGGTTAACACAGTGCCCTCTTTATTCTCTGGGTTCCTTTGGTCAGCGTTTTAATTCTAGTAGCCTCCTTTAACGTGAAGAAGTCACGTGCTCCAGGAAGACACACACACACTCACACATAGGATGCATGAACACAACAGACTCCGCGGTATAGATAGATATGAGGCAGGATAGGTGTGGAGACAGCTTGATCTCTCGTGTAATTTAAGGGTCGTGGACAAGAACCCAAGATTGGTTGGAAGGACGGGTGATTCATCTCGTAGCTGACGGAGATGCACTAAATTTACAAATGACTATCAAATTAGCAAATACAACATCTGCATGCTGGGAGTGCAACGGAGACAGTGGGATGACAAAATGCAGCGACCATCTGTGTGGGAGCAGAGATTGTGAGACTCATCATTGTGCATGTGTTACAGCGAGTATTCTCATGCAGATTCCAGGCCTTCCCTTTGCAGCAATGTGTAGGCACAATGGCTGGTAGTATTCTCTTCTGAGCCGCTGATAGGCCCTGTGTGGGCCACGCTTGCGAAACCAAGCCCCGCATTCATCAGAAATGATGGTATACAAGCAAAATAGGGGAAATTGAGGAAAAGATATATTAAAAGGCAACAGCTCAGTTTAGATCATTTCTTGGTGACAGAGTGTTCACTGTTATAACGTTAAGTTCCCAAGTCCACATCAGCTCTACAGTGTTGAAAAAAGGAGGAAAGGAGGGCTCTGTAACCCTATCACTCTCTTATTGGTGTTGTGGATCTGGGACAGGAAACCACTCAAGGCATGAAGCCACTGGGAGCAAGAACCACAGATAATGACTTATTAGCAATTTCAAGCTAAATGTAGAATACTGGTAGAACTTCACTGTCATGGTTCCTGTTATACTTCTTTGTTTGGTTTTGTTTCGAGATTCTCTTGCAGTGGTATTTTCTAACACTAAGAAGTGAAGTTAGTTATTTCCTGTTTTTACTTTGACGGCATGTTTTATTATGTGTCCTGTTGTGATACTATTTCTTCCTTTCCATCCTCCATGACTGCCTGTCCCACTGTCTTAGCTTCACGTATTTATTTCCCACCTATGCCTAATCACCAGTCACCCAGTGTGTATGTGTGTGCATGTACTAGTCCCTTCTTTACCCTGTTTTGTGTAGCCTCTCCAGTGTTCCTGTACCAGGTTCTTGCTTTGTGTTTCTCAGTTTGTTGCATCAGCTTATAAAGGCTCATTTCTGTTTTAGGTTGGCTGACTCCTGGTGCTTTTTTAATACTACTTCTGAATCCCAACGGAAATTATTTTTATTGGACTTCCTAAACCAATAGCTTAGTCAATATCAGCATGCAACATGCACAACTGTGCGGCAGATGGCGTAAACAAATGTGCCGTAAACAAATGTGGTGTAAAAACACACTAACTGAGCACAGGATCTTCTTGCAAAGTCTGAAAAGAGACAACAATCTGCTTTCCTCTCCTGGTCTCCCAGCCTTTTTCAGTACGTGACGTATGCAGGCTGTGAATGACATCACACCCCCGTGGAGTCGAGTCCACACATGGTACTTCAGTTTTAGTCAGATTGCACACACAGAACCACATGCAGACAAGTGGTAAGCAGGGTAGTTGGCAGCCCCAACGATGCATGAAAGCAAGCTGCTCGGAGGAAGCTTCCTGTACGTGCTTAGTGGTTGACCAATGACAGCAAAAGAAGTGAAATAGGAGAACATAATTAACCAGAAGGAGATAAGATAAGAGATTTTTTTTCATCTCAAAGCTGTAAAGAAATACAGATCCTAGCTATTTTATAGCCTGTAAGACAACAGGTATTAGTAAGACACTGGGGCATAAAGTAGAGATCTACCTCCCTAAAAATACCAGATAATTATGCTGGTATAATGGCCTGCATATCCCCAATGGAAATAGTCTGATTAGACCAGCTGCAGAGATTTTCTAATTAGGCCTTGTGATTTTTTTTTCATATAAGAAAAATCATTTTGTGCTGGATCTATATTCAATTTATAGCAAATGTAACCCACTCACTCTAAAAAAAAAATGTAACAGTGAGTCTGATAGCATCTAGATAGAAGTGTGCTTTGGATATTTCATGGCCGATGAGTCTCCTCTTCAAAAGCAATGTGCCCAGACCAGAGGATCACTTCACCACGTCACCTTGGTTACGGCATAATCAATATGACACTCCGTATCCATATGTCTCCCAGGCGTCTGATGTGCACAGGTGGACGTTAGCAGAGTTTCCTGTGTGACCCAGTCCCACTGAGGGAAACAATATCTGGAGGAGGAGACAGTGGTCTGAAGTCACTTATTTAACCTGGAGAACATGTTCCATAAGCTGTTTTAAAGACGGGTAATCATTAGGATCAGGAGGATGGGAGGACTCCAGCTTCACTTTCACTGCATGCTATAAAGTAGCAGCTTACTAAACTTAGTCTCTGTTATATGGTGGAAAGATATGACAAGACCAATAATGGAACTGGGGCTTATATTTTTCAGTGAACTGCTGCACATGATTTAAATATCCTTAAGTGTAATAGCCTGCAGATGAGTTGTCTTATGCCGACACGCACTCTTGCTCAACCAAGCGTTTAAACCTGTGAAACAGCGGGTCATTAAGCAAAGCTTGTGATTGCAGTGGAAAATAATGACAGTGATTATATCAGTGGAAATCCTTGGCATAAGTGAGGTTGTGATTAAACCGGTTATTTTCAGGTTCTCTAAAACTGATATCCATCCTTTCAAGAGTCGCCCTTCAATTTAAGTCACACTAATAATGGTGTGACGTTTCGCTGAAGCATTTCCTAAAGTAATAATACACTCCAAAGGACAGGTCTGGTTAACAACTTGTTGTATGTAAGAGTAGAAAAAATGCACATATGTGGTGTTCTGATCAGTACTGAGTGCAGCTGTGGAGGCGGGTGCTTCTTGGGCTCCAGAACTTCCTGCTGAGCTTGCTGCAGGTGCCCTGGGCCAAATTTAACTTCACATCTGTGAAGGGAGGAGCCACGTTGAAAACCCTCTTTAACGCTACCTTCCTTTAACACTGAAGTGAAACTGCAAATTGCAATTTACTCCGCTAGATCAGAGCACGACAGGGGGAGGGAAGGAAAAAAACTACTGTGACTCCTCAGAAGAGCAGCCAGCAGTCCTATTGAACGTTGAGATACTTTGCTCTGATGGCTTCAATGAGAACAAAAAACAACTTATTTCACACATTCGACAATTATGTCAGCACAAAGGCCAATGTTTTATGTGTTCTGCTACAACCTGAGAGAGCACAGCTAGTCAGGTGTTGTCAAGTTCTTTAAAACACATTAGAATTAATGACGTGTTGTTGAAAGAGACTGCAGATTAAAATATGTCTTCTCTTAACACTGAAACAACAAAGTCAAGAGTTTTAAAATGTGTCCCAAACTGGAATTTGAAATGCCTTTGACATATGAGGCCCCGCAGATATCTGTCATTTTTTCTTTTCCCCTTGATTTGGCTGCGGGATTCAAGACAAGGACATCTGCTCCCTCATCAGAGAGGTGCCCCACTTCTGAACAAATGGACTGCCAGTTGTAATTTCTCCACTGTTCATTCACCCTTAAATAGTGTCTCGCTCCTTTATCAATGTGATGCATTGCTCACATAAGGATCAAGGTGTACCTTATCTTTTGTCCTTTCGAGCTACACCAGGCAAGACATTTAGGTAAAGCCTATCAGGCCAAATCAAAGTGGGGGCAGTGAAGCAGAGGTGTCATGATGAAAACAGACATATTATATAGAAGAATGAAGAATTGTTCTTAAAGGAAGACTGAGTGCTCTGACAGCACTGTACTCTTCTATTCATCTCTGAGTTCAATTCTAGTCTATTTATATAGCGCCAAATCGCAGCATGAGTCACCTCAAGCTGCTTTATTCTGTAAGGTGGAGACCCTACAATAACAGAGAGAAAACCCCAACTTATGGGCAAGCACTTGGCAGCAGTGGGAAGGAAAAACTCACTTTTAACAGGAAGAAACCTCCAGCAGAACCAGGCTCAGGGAGGGGCATCAGCTGGGAATGGTTGGGGGTGAGGGGAGAGAGACAGGACAAAAGACTCGTGGAAGAAGGGAGCGAAGAATTAAACATAACTAATGATTCTCTCTTCTCCCTGTACACCAACTGCTGCACCTCCACCCACCAGTCTGTCAAGCTAATCAAGTTTGCAGATGACACCACCGTTATTGGACTCATCTCGGACGGGGATGAGTCTGCCTACAGGAGGGAGGTTGAATGTCTGGTGTCCTGGTGCAGCCACAACAACCTGGTGCTGAATGCCCAGAAGACAGTGGAGATTATTGTGGACTTCAGGAAGCACACAGCCCCACTCCCCCCCATCATCCTGACTGACACCCTCATCACCTCTGTGGACTCATTCCGCTTCCTGGATACCACCATCACCCAGGACCTGAAGTGTGAGCCCACCATCACCTCCGTGATTAAGAAAGCCCAGCAGAGGATGTACTTCCTGAGGCAGCTGAAGAAATTCAACCTGCCAACACGGACGATGATGCAATTCTACACTGCAATCATCGAGTCCATCCTCACCTCCTCCATCACCGTGTGGTACGCTGGAGCCACTATCAGGGACAAACAGAGACTGCAGCGTGTTGTGCGCTCTGCTGAGAAGGTGATTGGCTGCAGACTCCCATCTCTGCAGGACCTGTACACCTCCAGGACACTGGGGCGTGCAGCTCGGATCTCAGCTGACCCTTCTCACCCTGGACACAGTCTGTTTGACCTGCTCCCCTCAGGCAGGAGGCTCCGGTCCATTTGCACCAGAACCTCTCGCCATAAGAACAGTTTCTTCCCCTCTGCTGTTGGACTCATGAACAATAACAATATGACTGTTCCCACCCCTAACACATGACCCTACACTGTGTTCACTGCATCATTCCATGTTTGGCACTGATCATCACCTGCACTCATGTATATATATCTATCTAGTTAGCACTTTTAATTCTTATTTTTATGTTTATTTAAGCGTTATATGACAGTATGTTTGCACTAAGTACCGCAGCAATTTCCTAATGTTGTAAACCTGCTCAACATTTGGCAATAAAACCCTTTCTGATTCTGAGCAGCGTTTTGTATAAACACAGAGTGACAAAGAGATGAGTGAAGAAGAAATAGTGCATTGCGGGAAGCCATTTTCTGTCCTAATGCTAAGTATGGTGACTAACTGCTTGTTTACCCTTTGCAAAAGAGACAGTGTTAAAATTGTCACTGAACTTTCTACAGAAAAGACATGAAACTTATTTCTATGATGAATTAACCGTTACTAAATCCATCATCATGAGGCACTCTGAGATAACAAAGATCATAAACAGGAAGGTACAAACATGCCATCTACCCAGCTACAGTGTTTGCTTTTTGTTTTACTTCAGCGATAACCCATGACATGTTTATCTGCGCCATTCTAACGCAGCAATAAATTCTTGGAGTCGGTTAACTAATTTCAGTTACACAGCAATAACTTGAATGCTGTATTTTGACATGTTCTTAAATTTCCCAATTTAGGATTCTGACACCACATAGAAACCCAATATAGAGCTGTAGTGCATGTTTTTAGTATTCAGAGCTATTTAATTTATGAATGACCCGCTACAAAAAAGAATGTGTACTGTCAAAGGTTGCACAGTCTCACTTTGAAGTTATGTTAGCAGAAGTTCTTTATGCAGATATCCAAGTAACATTTCATAAAATAAATACCAAAAATTCTCGAAAAGATCCAAAAGAGTACATTTTAGTCACACTGGTATGAAACAGCACGTCATCCTATTGTGGAATTTTTTGGACATTCCAGTTTCTTGATTTGTCCTGAACACTGATTCAAGCCGCTACCACACACATGCAGAAACAATGACCGCAGTCTACGGTCAAAATCCAGTCCCACAGTGACATGGCACTGTAAAGCATGTTTGGCTTATTTTTTTCCCCCGACTGGTGGAGGGAGCTGGGAGGGTGTCTGGTAGGGAAGTTCACCTCATGTGATTATTAACTGCTGGTTGCTAGGTGACAACCCTGGAAAGGAGCCATACATGTAGCAGCCAGGATTTGAGCTCATCCATCGTGCACCTCTGAACCAACCGCTGCTGTCCAAACCACCGCCTGTACACACAGCCGGTTGCCATGGGGATTCCAGGGACATTGACTCAAAATAAAATGACATGAGTCATGATTTTGAAGACCGATTGTTTTTCTTCTTACACTCTGTTCTTTTTTTTGTTTTTTGTCTTTTTTTGTTTGCACTGACAGTGGAATCTAATTTTTCACAAAGGCAAAACAAAGAAAAGACCAGAAGAATTCTAAGGACTTGACCTTAAACTAAAGACATAGCAGATGCTGCACACACGAGTTATACAAATGATATATAATATGATGTATAACTTTGTACACTCTTCTCTTTTATGTTACATATGCACAATTACTCCTGTTCTGCATTTCTCTGTTAATGTTGAGTCCAAGGCCACAGGCTCAGCAGCATCCAGACACTTTGCCTGGCTATTTCTGACTACATGCTACATGTTAGCATCTGCTGTATAACACTGGACATTTGTACTGTGTTACTGGAGTCAGACAGGGGAGGTGTCAGACATGTTGTGTATTTTTTTTATAATACCCAAAGTTTAATTTAGCACATTTTAAAAATGCTTTAAAGCTGGGGTGTTTTTCAAATGTCCAGACTGATGCAAGGGATCTTCTCATCCAACTCTTTGGAAGAAAAATATTAGAAATCCAAATGACTCCTTTAAGTTTGAACGTGGATCAGATTAGGCTCAACGAACAGAAAGAATTCCAGGTAACCCTAAGAGAGGAAGGAATATAGGTTGATACGGCACTTTGCTTCTCCACTGGGTGACACGAAAACCAATCAACTTGACAGCGGTCTCCAATTAACAGAAGACTGCCACTCCTTCCACCACCACCACCACTGCCGCTAGTCTTTCTCAGCCCCACTGTGGCTGGAGTACTGGTCCCATTTCTGGATGAAACATGGTCTCCATCCTAATTAACCCAGATGTGGATATTAATAAGATGAAAGCAGGTCTAGACTAGAAATGGGGCAGATTGAGAGAAGGTTCTGATTTCAGAATGGTCACACTTAAGTGGGACACCTTGCCCCCCCCTCCGACAGGGGAATAAGGTCTGTTTCTATATAAACTATACCCCGCGGCTCTTTTTAATTGGTCCCACTTCTCTTGAGGTTTGAGTGCGATGAGAAGCTGAGGATATCTATGAAAGGTGGCTGTGTAGCACAACGACAACAGAGACATGTCAAGCAGATGGAGACAAATGACAATTATCACCTTTTATGTGAGTTTTCCTTTTTGGAATAAAACATCTCACGTCTTTACTTGCACTGAGCTCTACCAGAGGTTCCAATCTCGATCCTATGTGACTATAAAAGGAAACCTATTAAACATCATTCTTTCACACCTGCCAGTGCAAATGACTTCACTACTTCTTCCAGAATCATGTATGGTGTGAGAAATGGGCCAGGACAGGACAATAACTATAAGACTGTAAATCACCTGGGAACAAGCCTGTCCTAATACATGAAATAGATTATACAAGTGAAAGAACAGATAAGAATGTCAGCAAGAATCTAATTGTTCTTGTTTTCATTGCATCATCTCGCAGTTAGTGGGAGACGGCATTAAGACAGTGGCAGGTCAGCAGACACTCAGGGGACCAAACAGGAAGGAAGCAGAGATGGGCACAGACATGACTCATCCAGCTCATTGTGTTCATGGAGCCACCAACATGCTGCGTTGTCTTGTGCTAACAAGCAGCTGAATTAATGAAGATTTTAAGAACACAAAGACATGAATTAATAAGCATCAGAACAAAAGAAAAGAAAAGCTGAAGGTCTCTGTTTTACAGTAATCTTTCCCCAATGTTCATGATAATTTCAGCTGAGAATGGATAAATCCAGAGGAAGGAATTGTGTGCAGTTGTTGGAACCACAGCGACACACTTTCTTCTGGAGTCCATCTGTCCTCCTGGCCTGTGCGGCGCCATCGCTTTGCATGGGCAGCAGCTCTGCAGGACGCTGGTTACTGTATCCTCCTGAGTAGTCGAATGTCAGCTCCTCCTGAGCTTCAATGTCCCGTCCAGCAAACAGCGCCAATCTGGGAATTACAGAGTGCACACGCACTGGCACCATGACCAGATTGGGCATGCAGGAGTGGTTGAGAAAGCGACCCACGTTTCCCACCTGGGCGGGGTCCACAAACGTCTCAGTGACGGAGCCCGTGCCCGCGTGCTCCCTTACAGCGATAATGTAATTATTTTCTTCAGACCTCTGGGCAAGCTGTCGGCGCCTGGCCTCCTCAAAACTGATCACCTCCCCTGCATACTCACATACAAATGCCCCGTGTGAGATTTTCTCTAGTGTCCGGGCTCCCCAGCCCCTGTCCCGGGTTTTGTACACTTGCAACCTAAACCGCAGCCCTCTCTGCACCACCCGGTTAGAGCAATCGTCACTGCAGGTGCAAAGGGCATTACACTCAAATACAGGTGAGCAGAAACCCAAGTCTGTTCTGTTGAGGTTGAGCAGCGTGCCTGTGCTGTCATACGTCTGGCCATGGGTCTGCAGGCAGGAACAGCTGTCAATGCAGCACGAGTGGGAAAGGCAGGAGCATCCAGGAAGGGTAACTTCACTGGGGTCTTCAGTGGATCCTGGCCCCTGAACGTTATCTGGAGAGTACTGAAAGACAACATAAAGATACAATGAGCGTTGCAATTTAAAAAACAAAACAAAAAAAACAACAACTTGTGGAAATTGTGTAAAACAATACAGATGAAGAAGACAATCCACAGATAGTAATCAAATTCTTTTGGTTTTTTTTGGACAGTTTGTTTAAGCATACAAGACTTTTAAGTATCTGAAAACTGTCAACCTCCATTAACAACCACATCCACACACACAATCATAATATGTCCTCTGGAGCATCACGAGTAAGGAGTTGAAGTTTAGGAGGCAGTTATTTCTTGTACTGCGTGTTGGTAATGTGGCTGTGATGCTTTGCTGCCATCTGTTGGTAAAACAATGTGTTGCATTTAAAAGTGCTAAAAACCACCAGGATTTTAGGAGGTTTTTGACACTGAGGGTTTTCTAGATCACTCGGTTACTTTTATACTCATCTTTTAAATGGCATAAATGAATTACAGCATTGTTTCTGTTTGTTTGGCTGATCCGTTTACACAGTATTAGTCTTTTTTGAAACTCTAAAATAACATAACATTGGTATCAACACTCAAAATCATATAAATGAGAGTTACACTGGTGACCTGGAGCAGCACCACCATACATCTCTTTGGCATGCATCTACTTTATGTCCATGTTTGCACAGGGCATGAACAGAAGGTAGAGAGAGGAGCTGTGATTCAAAGTCCACTCTCAC
The DNA here is from genome assembly GCF_963969265.1 of Rhamphochromis sp. 'chilingali'. Lineage (NCBI taxonomy): Eukaryota > Metazoa > Chordata > Actinopteri > Cichliformes > Cichlidae > Rhamphochromis > Rhamphochromis sp. 'chilingali'. The sequence goes on along the minus strand of NC_137936.1, from coordinate 8,758,314 downwards.
TGCACGTCAGTTTTAATTTGTGATCTCAGTTTGAGCTGTCATCGAGGCCACGGCCACAAAGTCAATATTAGGGGAGGGGAATTGTAGAAGTAATTCCAGTGTAATACAAATGTATTCAAATTCCATCTAATAAGCATGTACACTATATAAATGTGTAATGTAACAACCTACACATACGGTGATTGGCACTTCACTCGGACATCTTGTGAGCTTTCTGATGATTAGAACATAATAAAAACACTCATGTTGGCTGAATACAACTGTTCGTATGATGCGTGGTGAATATGAAGCTTGAACTCAACTTTGAAAGCTAATGTTAACGATGGCTTAATCATTACATTTTGACCAAAACACTTTCCTTCCACTCCTGGTAATTACTGGCCCTTTATTTATTATTAAAAAATATGTAGTTCCAGCAGTTTCGGTTTAAACAAGACACACAGACAGTAACATTAGTTTTTCATTTGTGTCAAGACTGAAATGAAGTGTTATAATTGCAAGGTGTTAAAATATTAACCACCCAGTAAACAGCTGATGGCAGCATTAGCGATTAGAATTGCTAATGACTACTTTTGGATAATGGTGTGTGGCTACCTGTTACAGCAAACTAAAAACACTATTTTATGCGTTCATGTTGTACCTGTGCCTTTATGACAGCTGGCACAGGCTCGAGCATTGACGTAAAACTAAAAGGACGAGTTTCTGAGAAATGGAGGGAATATTAGTGCTCACATTTTGATTATATTTGCATATTTTTGTGTGTGTCTCATCCAAAATACGTTATACGGACCAAAGTATTGGACACTACCTCTTAATATCTGAATCTCATGACCACAGGTGTATAAAAATCATGCTTCTAGCCATGCTGTCTGCTGTTAAAAACATTTGTGAATGAATGGGTCTTTGTAAAGACCTCAATAAATTCCGGTGTGGTATTGCAACAGGATACCATCATTGCAACACGTCAGTTCTTGAAATTTCTTCTTTTAAAGATATTCCATGATCAACTGTAAGTAGTGTTGATGCTGCAAAGTGCAAGGGTTTAGGAACTTACTAACGCCATTAAGTGACAGGCCACGTCACTAAGTGCTGAGGATCATAGTGTATAAAAGTTGCCCAAGCGGTTTTGGCCCAGTGGCTTTGTCCATATATTGTACAGCTACGTACTACTTATTTATAGTTACATATCCACAGGACAGTTAATCTGAGATGTTTTAAAAAGCTTTTTATGTTATGTTTTTTGTGTTCCCACCAAGTTTAATTAAAAATTCCGATGTCCCATGATTAATCTAAACACCACTAGGAAAAATAGTAATTGGCCTGTATCGTTGCTGTTTGTCTTAACTTACAACACGTTTAATTAAAGTTTTAGTGTCACCACATTAATAAAAAGGCAAGAACTACTTCTATTTTAACCACCCTTACACTAAGCTAGCTAAACATAGCGGCTAAAATATCGGTGCAGTGTTTTGAAATGCTCAAACGTGTTCAAATAGAGAGAAAAGCGAGTTAAAGTATCGTTACCTGAAAAGTATGAAATGCCAGTCCTTCAAATAAAACGGGAACCTCCTCCAGACCTCGACTCAGATCACCGCCGTGCGCGTCAGTCACATTCATTCCTGTAGCTGCCTGAAACAGCGAATCTGCTACAGATGTCAACAAACCAACTTCCGGTGGCTTCATTAGCAACTTTCGCCCTCTAGTGGTGGCATTACACCACAGCAATTAAAGCCTGATGGCCATTATTGACCAGCTGGACAAGGACACTTATTTTTCCACGTGAAAATGAAGAGTTCAAACACAAAATCAATCAGTTTTATGACATTTTTTTTTTTCTTATTACTGAGGAAAAAAAAAAAACTTCTTTCCGTCTTTGGTCTTCAGTTGTTCTTGCATCCTTTGCACTTCATCCTACAGTTGCTTCCAGTATTGCCTGCAGATGGCAGTATTTCACCAGGAAAGCACTAGTATGACTCTTTTGAGTCCTCATCTCCAACACATTTGCAAGAGAGGAAAGCACTTGTTTTAACAGAAGCCAAACATTTTAAAGTGCATTTAAAGTGCTGAACAACCTTATGTGCTTAATGTGCTATACCTTCTGTTTTCTGCGATGGGACTTTTCATCTGCATCCTCATCTTCCATCTCTTCAACCATGCAGAGATTCCATGTTTAACCTTTCTGTGGTGTTACACTGGCATGTGTAATTGATATGCAGTGCTTTATTCTGTGGTGGTTATCAGAAGCAGATGGAGGGAGGTCACATTGTCAGCTGGCATTTCCATGGTGCACACAAGTGACCGAGGATTTTCCTTTGAGAACCAGCCTTCATCTTTGTCCTTGGGCGAAATTAGTGCTGTCAGTAAGCCTGCATCAAGAGTTGGGACTGCATATTCAATCAACTGAAGTGAAATGCAAGCTTTTGACAATAAACTAATTGACAAATTGACTAAGTGGACAACATGAGGGACTGACAAATATAAAAGCTTTTGAAACATGTACCACGAGATCTCCTTTATCTGTTTATTTGTGCAAATTGTAAAATCTGTCAATTTGATCAGTTCTATTGAACAGATTTAGAATTCCCCTTAATTATCCAAAATATATGAGTTTTCATCCATTTGATCTCTATGAGGTCATGCAATGGCAAGTGCTATTTTGGTCCAGTGTGCAGAATTTAGAAGAATATATTGGCAGAAAATTAATTTAATATTCAGTTAAATTTTTATTAGTTTGTAATCACCTGAGAATGAGAATCACTGTGTTACTCTTACCTCTGAATGAGTCCTTTCTTTCTAAGGAGGGAACAGGTTCTCTTCTTTTAGTCGACTGTGTTGCACTGCCGTGTTTCTCAAGTACCCAAGAACAGACAAACCAAACCAAAGAGGCCCTTTTGCTTTTTCAGTGGTGGGCAAGCATACATTGTGGAGTATAAATGAATGGTTGTGGTTAAAAAAACCTCACTGATAGATGCTGTAATATAACACTTATTTTGGTATGATGTACCAAATGCGGTCCAAGGAAAGCCAAGCCTGTGGAAAGGTTGTAAAAACAGAGCAGAGCATTTGGGACTGCAGACAAATACTAGTCAAGTGTCCACACTGACTGTATTTCAAGAATAAGGCTCAGTGCAATATTCTGCTGGGAGATTTTTGTATATTACCTTGATACCTACTGTCTACATGACCATGAATACTGTCTTATGGAAGGGGTGTCTTGCTGCAGGATAATCTGCTAGGCTGCACTGCAGATGCTGTTCTGGGATAGTCTGAAGAACATGACTAAGAGCTCTAAGAGTGTTTATTATCCTCCATATTCCCCACTGCTTGGATACGCTGGAAAAGCAAGTTTGATCCACAAAGACCCCACTTCGCAACTTACAGGACTTATAGGATTTGCTACAAACACCTTTGTGTTTGACACTAAAAGAGATGCTGAAAAGGCCACAGTGCAGTGGATCAGAGCAGTGCTCTTACAATTAATTTTAAGTGGCACAATTGTTAGCTTGTTGCTGTTTAAATAATGCAAAGGCCAAGAAAAAACGTTTGACTAAATGGTGAAAATCAGGGAATTACAAACTCATAATTCATCCTCTGAGGAACTTTTTGACTGTATTCCACCACTTTTTCATTTGGCTGCTGTCAGCATCAATGATGGTCGAATTATGTGATCACTTTTGGGTTTTTTTTCACTTTGTAGGCTGATAGTTTTCAACTCTGCTTACACACTGTGGCATTCATTCATTCCTAAAGCACTACCCAGTCCTAACCAGTACAGATATCAGCATGATTTTTTTTTCTTTTGTTCTCAAAATGTCCCCTTTTAATTTTTTTTTGAGCAGTGTATATAGGGCGCATAGTCTGATGCCCTAATTAAACAACAAGCTGTATATCTCCAAGCTTACATTTGAAAAATGTTGCTTTTAAATAATTAAATATGAATGTGGTATTTTTTTTCTCTCTCACATCCAGAGGAGGACATAATATGACTTGGCATTGTGGTTGTACTTGTGCTGGTTTATAAAGGAGTGAAACAGCTTCACTTGTTCCAGATGAGGCAGGTTGATGGGGGTCCGTGGTAGGCGCCATTGTTCGGGATCCTTTGATTTTAATGAGAACACACACGCGTCCCAACACAAAGGAGCCGAGGCTGGACCGCAACTGGTTCGAGAGTTAATGAACCAAAGGCTTGAAAAGAGCATGTTCTCCGGGGAGATTATCAACCACGGTGAGGCACTCCCTCTGATACTGTGCTGATTGACTTGGCCTCAAATTGGCTGCGATCCTTCTTCCAGATTGCGAGGCCTGGCCTGCTGGATGCCCTGTTGTCGACTCTGACAGTGGAGAACAAAGAAATTTTCAAAGGTTTTCCTCATCTGTCTGTGTCAGCGCGAGAAGGCGTGATTATGACAAGCTGACCCGAGAGGTTTCAAAGGGGCTTCTTCCAACTGCTCCTCCAAGTTACTCAGAGGCCATCAAAGGCGGTGAAGCAAACAGGGAAAGCGGCGTGTTTGGATCAGTCGCAGAGGCAGTTGGGAGAGTCGTGTTTGTGTTTTTTCGGATTTGGGTGGTTGAAAACAGGTAACTTCGGGTCGCATTCACGCACCCTTTAGCTGTAATCCCACGAGACTTCGATGTGCCTTCCTCTGCTGCCAGGCAACAGCAGTTACAATGTGTTTCACTCAAATGGCAAGATTTTGCAAAACCAATTAAGCAAGGAGTCAGAGGAGTTCATCAGCCTCCTGAGGCAAGCTTCATATTTAGCTCTTCACTCTGAGTTTGAAGAATGAATAAAGTTAGTGAGAAGTTTACAAGAAGACAATAAGTTAGACAGAGCTCCAGGTTTTGATTGAAACTTTTTTGTTTTTGCAGGCATCTGAAAGACGCACAAACAAGATGCTCCTGTCACCCTAAATTACAGTCAAGACCTGCTATATTAAGAATGTCGCAGGCCAAAATGATTAAAACTAGTTAATAAATAAATAAAATTGGCCTTTACTAAAACCCTCAATACTGTCAGCATTAAATAAGAGAAAATCTTGGTCTAAGTTAAATACTGAATACTTTCTCTGTTTACAGAATACTGGACCTGTTAATGAGGCAGTGGTGTCAAACTTGTTTTAGTTCATTCACATAAAAGTCAAAGTGATCCCAGATGTGTCGGCCTAGTAAAGTAATGAAAAAGTGAAAAAGTAATGTCCTAAAATCTCATGCCAACCCTCATTTCTTTATATTTTGTTAGAACGATTAGAAATCGATGCCGTGAATTATTGAAACGTGCAAACATACCTGGAAATAAAATATATAGGGTAAAACAGAGTTTTTAAGAGTGAATATTTGGTATGACCGCCTTTATTCATCATCACAGCCCGGACTTTCTTGTTGTTTCTATAGGTAGTCTTCAAGAATAGTTCCCCAGGTTTCATGAAGAGCATTTGAGATTTCAAGATGATCCTACTCTTCTTGAATAAGTTTGAGTGAGGTGTCTTTTTTTTATAATTGAATGATTGATAGGTCAGTGTTAGATGACTTTGGCTCAGGTACAAAGATTGGACTAAAATGAGTGAAAAAGCAGCCAAAGAATAGCTTTAAGACTTTCAGATAGGGAACTATAAAGAAACTAGGGTTGACTCAAGACTTTTGCACCAGTCTGTATCAGTATATTGACATAAAAGTTTTATTTTATTTTAATTCTTTATGATTCTTCTTCATTTTCTAATCCTGTGCAATGTTGGTTTGAGCAGACCAGCAAAAGTATCACGTAAGATATGATTACAAAGGTAACAGGAGGCAATAATAACAATAATTACACCAGAAAAAGAAATGGAAAAATAATACATTGCTAAGATGGTAAAAGAGTGAAATCTGACTTTTATGTATGATTATAACGAACTCAGATCTGTATTGTAGTCACATTTAGTTACTATAATTAAATTCCTGTCACTCTCAAGAATAACACGCAGTAGCAAAAGTGTTTCGGTGTTTTACAGAGTAAAAATGGGAATAAGAGCACTGCAATCAATGCACAGCTTTCACAAATGAACTCAGCCAAGCAGGATCCCTGTAAAGATGCTGAATCTCTCAAGAGGTTCCATTCTTCTAAATCAAATCGATACCCTTTGTCAATTTCCACTTAGCCTGCTACGGGGTCAGTCCCTGTGTTTTAAATGGGTGTAATAACCAGTGGACACTTTCTCAGCAGGACCTCTTCCACTCTGGAGAGAAAAGAAAGAATTTCTCACTGAAGACGATTTGTTTGCATTCAGCCTTCTTTGACAGACAGGTCAAAAGTTTAGGTAGGTACCTACATTAATAAGGGTCTAAAAGCATGTTCCCTTAAACGTAGCCGTTCACTTCACGTCCATGGAATTAGAACGTGTCAGTGTTAAGTTCAAAGAAATCATTAGAACAATACCATGGCGCAGATTTCACATTAGCTCGTGTCTATGCACATGTTGCGTTTCTTCAGCTTCTGCCTTGTAAATTGTAACTGTCAGAGTATAAAACAGTGGGTGTGCTCACTGTTCACTGCTGATGTTCAGTCCTTGATCAGTAACTATCATGCAGCCAAATGGGCTCCATATTTCTGAAAGCCATATGCATGCTGTCTTTGCATGCACACGGGCATGAAATGGGCTGTCTGTGAGATGTCAGCTTGCAGAGAATGAATCCAATACTCAGCAGTGAATATTTTTTAATGGTGTGTTATTATCACAGCAAGTGAAAAAAACAGTTGCAAACTAGCCTTGTTTCCTTGAATAAAAAAGAAGCTAGGTTATATGATTCTCGGCAAATATTTGCTGGTAAAATTGAATTTGATGTTAAAACTTAAAGTGCCGAATGACTGCACGCCTCTCTCGAGCCATGCGAGTCTGCAAAGCTGTTCTTAAGTGGAATGATGATGTAAGCTAAATGCTAACTGTGAGCGTTGGCCACTACGAAAAGGCTCTCTTTTTATGTGTTCAGCACCAAAGTAATCCATATGGAAAAGAAACAGTAAAACCTTATATGATTTACTCATGAAAGTGGCCACTTTCTCATTACTTTCATATATTGTTTTAGTAAGTATCCAGAACATACAAGTTTCATTATATAATTTTTCAAGGGATCTTATATCTGTTTTCACTCTTGTATGCTTTTCATACAAGTTTCACACAAGACAGATACAAACTTTATAAGATTTATATATATCTTTTCCATATACTGCAGATATTACCTGATCTTAAGCAGGCTATGCTCAGAGTTTAAATCAGCTGGAAGTGACAGGTTTATTAATATAGAGCAATGTAGATTCTCTGTTGAAGAAATGTATTGTAGGTGCAACCTGTTGAGGTTAAAAACTACAAAACTAAAAACTACTACTGCAAAACTACTACAGCATAAACTGTGTTTCACTTTGTCACTGGAATTTGCATTTATTCACATTCAGATTGTGATGCAGAAAATGTATTTTTTTTTTAAATAAAAAATGTACATTTTTTTGGTTCAAATCTGCTGCCAACACTTTTCTTGTTACACTGCTGGAATTTCAGCTATTAGAACCCAGATTACTAAACTGATAAATTGCATTTGTAGGCCAATAAGAATACCTATTCAATCAATAAAATTCATTCAACTTTGAGCTGGCGACAGACTAAAGTGATTTTCGTGTCTCCTTTAGAGACAGCGGGGTGGTATCAGAGCTGAACACACAGACTAACCTTTACCTTTCAACTATATGCCTTTTAAAGTTTCACAGCTTTAATGTGCAGCTTTCATCTTAGAAATAAAAAGCAGCACTAAAAGCACAGTGAGCACTACTATAAAGATATCAATATATTTATTTTACCTCTGTGCACACTTTTGATGGTCAAATCGCCAATGAAGCTGAGTTTCTGCAATATTAGGTCTGCGCTCCTGTTTTATTTATAGTGTTGTATTTGACAGTTGCATTTTTTATAGATCTCTATCAGCTGTTCCTCTGGTAATGTCTCTGACTGGAGTAAGGAGTGCTCAATCAATCCATTTTGTACAGCAGAACTGTCAAATGACACGTCAAGTGCCCCCTTTTATGTGAGAGTGCACATAACCTGGAGCAGAAAGCGTGTGTCCGAAATGAAAGCTGGCAAACACCATCGTGATAACTGTTAATCCAAAGCTCAAGTTTTAAGCTTGTCTATGTCAAACATGCTTCATTGTATATCTCCCAGGTGTATTATTTACTGTGTATATAAACATGCTGGTATGAGAGCATTTCCAACTGATTCTCGACCTGGAGGAAAGTTCTTAATTTTAATTTGAGTGAAAACCATGGCTGCCAAATCAGTGAATCATGAGGCCATCATGCTGTGTCACTTGGAAACTGTGACTATACAAAGATTTTTGATATATTCATAATAGTCAGACACTTTCACCTGCTGATGGCCATTGCTAAAAAAAAAAGGTTAATCTTTTTTATAACAGCAGTACATTATTTAATTACTTACTCTGAGAAAGTCATTTATCACACTGATTGTTACAATAATTTTTCGTTATTCACTGAAACGATCCAAAATGCACTACAACAGGATATAAAAGCGACAGTTATTGTGATTTGGCACTATATGGCAAGTAAAATTGAGTTGAACTGAACTGTCCTATAATTTCTGGTTAGCAACATAAATCGTAGGCTACAGTCCTGGATGCAGTTTGGATTTCACCACCCTGCTCTTGTTGGTTTAAAGTAATGTTCATATTGCCACTGTAGGCCACTCTGTTATTTACCTCCTGCGCACAAACTGAAATCTGTTCATTGTGCTCAGTTTTTCTCTTTTAACCCGCTCACGGTGCAGATAACTGAAGCCCCCCTGCTTTTAAGCAAGCAGCAATATAATTGTCAGTGTCACGTAATTACTGAATTTAGCTGTTAGATTACTTCATATGTGATGTTAATCCTGCTGCACCACCAGTGCTAATGGCTCCACAGATTATAATATAAACCAAGACGGCCCATCTATTTCTTTTTTCTTACCAAGCTTAGCTTAGCATTTTTGGCTGCTGCCATATTTTTTAATCCAAACGTGCCCATATTTGGATGAAGGATTGAAGTTTTAACACTGGCCAGCTTTGTTGGCAAACTATCCCACAAACACAGGTACCCCTGCCTACCAAAACTGTGGCACAGGTAACAGAGGATACAGCTGCCTGTGTCAGATCACATGATGAGTTATTTAAAAAAGAGGCATTATTCACAGGTGGTGTTATAAAGTGTTACCAAAAAGATTACTAAATTCCTTTTTGATACCAGATGATACATTTGCTAATTTTATTGCAAAATTGGGCATTTTAACATTTTGGGATGAGCTTCAAATGGCTACTAGAGGAACTGCTGTTTGTTTCGCACTTTTCATTCCTGAGGGACTAGTCAGGTAGGCATCAACATAATCAGGCCTGACCGATGTGTTCATAAATCTTTGCACAGAAATGCCTATCAATAAAAAGTAAACCTCTAGTCATTGTACAGGAGAACTTGAAACTGCCGCCCTGATAAAGTAACAAACCCCCACCTCCTTTACCCTTTACCATTCAGGATTTGAAGTAAAGGAGGAGCTTCATAAAGGTGAGACCCATTTGGGTTTGTGTTAGTCAACAGATGGCTGACCTTTTCCAACCTGCTTTCTAATGTCAGAGTTGTGCTGGAGGAAAAGTCGGAAGCAGCGTAAGGTCAGATGTAAACCAAGGTGGAAATCCACTGCTTTTTGTTTTAGTTTAACTTTAATACACAGATAAAAATGGCCACTCCCACACACCAGTTAATATGAGTATGAGTACATTTCACATTGTTTTAACAAAGCAATCAGTACATTGACGGGGCAGGGATAGCTCAGTAGGTAAAGTGGTCGCCCCATGATCGGAAGGTCGGCGGTTCGAATCCACTTAACGGCTACCCTGAGGTACCCCTGAGCAAGGTACCGTCCCTACACACTGCTCCCCGGGCGCCTGCTTAGTGGGCTGCCCACTGCTTCACTGAGTGAATGGGTCAAATGCAGAGAAAAACAAGTAATTTCCCCATGGGGATCAATAAAGTATCCATTATTATTATGACATACACATTGTTTCACCTTCATGACCCTCAAAGTTTCATCTGTCTCTGCTTTCGTTATTTGCTTATTTTGGGCTATTTTTCACATGGATGCTGACTTTCATTGCCGAGCCTGTTTGAATTAAGACACAACTGTAATAGTAGGAGCTACATCTAAGAAGATGGAAATGAGCTTGAATCCTCTGTGTGAGCCCCGAGACTTAACACACATTCATGCTCACAGTAGGCTGCAGGCAAAAAGCGTAGCGCTTTAATTGGGCCCTCAGAGAAAACAGCGGAACAATCCATCCAACAATTCATTATGCATTTAACAGATGATTAACATTACTGAAATACATTATGGTTCCACGCTGTTATTGTGTTTTTGTGTGCCATCATTCAGACACTACAGAAGTAATAATCTCATCACAGTCGAGTCCAACAAGTACACGACAAGAACAAGTGAAGCAAATCACTTTCTTTCTTGTTGATTGTATTCCGCATTATGAATTTCAGTTTGTTTAACATCACACGGTGACATCAGTGTACGGACTGCGAAGCGATGTTCTCACCACTATTCAACGAGCAAATTGATATTGTGTTGGCACTGGTGGAGCTCATTGTCTCATTGCCCCAATACTTCAGAGACAGCATTTGTTTACCATAATTTCAGTTTTTCATTTCTGCTGTTCGGCGACCGTTCGTGGCCATTTGAAAAACTAATAGAAGCTGCATTGAAAACATAGATCTGGATGTTCTTTGGAGTTTACCTAACAAGGAAAGGCTTTGTGTGACTCAATGTAGAAGAAAGAAATGGAAATTTAGAGTATGTTGATTTAATGGTGTGCACCAATGATGAAACTGAGCATGTATGCTATGAATTTGCAAGGACATTGTGAACATGCTGAAGTTCATCAGCTATGTTTACCACTATACAGTTAGCATGCTAATGTTAGCACCAAGAGAAACAAGGACAAAGAAAAGCTGATGTGGTCTATAAAGCCAGTTAAAAGGCCAAATATATTTTTTGGCCTTTTAACTGGCTTTATTGGATAGATACAGTAAAGATTGCCAGGAAAGTCATGCAGCAAAAGGCCACAGGTTGGACTCGAACTCTGGCCATGTGGCATATGGTTGCCTGCGCATCTGTCTGAGCTAAACCAGCACCCTAAAACCTGTAAGGTTTAATTGGGAGTGTGTTATAAAGCCCTTCAACATAAAGGGCTTTATAACACACTCTCATATCAGTGAGGGGTTCATAACTACAGTGTTCACCGGTGTGTTGTGTTACAAAGTAATTTGCTACACTACGTTTTTCTGTTCTTCTGTTATCTTCGTGGCAGGTGGAAAGAAAGAAAACAACAATCAAACAAGTTTCTTTTTTCTTGTGTATTTGCGCTACAATCAGCAGATTTCAGTTTATGTGCAGGAGGAGGAAAATGGGGGAGCGGAGGACTGGAGGAATAACACAGTAAACATCCAGATGGAATGAATGACTAATTAAGTCCATGGCAAGAAACCCCTTACTGTCACACAGTAGATTAATTTCAAAGAACAATTATTGAACACAAGATAAATTAACTATTTTTAACCATTGCAGTTAGCTGTGTTCAGTCATCCTTGAGGGGCAAGGTGTGATTTTCTTTTCTATCATAGGCTTCTATAAAGGTTCTGAGAGCTTAAGGTTCTGTTTGTGTCTTTACCGTAGTTTAGTGCATTCATTTTAATATTAAAAACTCCCAGGGTAATTAGCTGTGGCTCAGGTGGTAGAGTGGGCCATCAGTCCCCAGCTTCTCCTGTGCATGTCTCAAATTATCCTTGGGCGATATACTGAACCCCAAGTTGCCCCAATACTGAATGTGAGATACAAGGTGTATGTAATCAGCATCTAGTATATGAAAGAAATCGCAGCTTAACTATCAAGCTACATGCATTTTAAATGTCTGCATCCCCACTGTTACAAATCCTGCCTCAGCTCACCTAAATTCACTGCCATTAGCGTCTCTCCAGTGTTCTGTCGTAATAAGGGATAAAAGATGTGTTTTTGTTAATTTGCTTAGCTTCATTCTATCAGCTGGATAGCATTGTTCGCCATATGCAATCTAGATAAAGAGCACTTTACTGGTAGTGAAAATTTCATGTCTGAGAGTTTGGGGATAGCAGTAAAAAACCCTCACAGGTGCTGTCTCTGCAGGAGAGCCACTCACTTTCCAGAGGAGGTGTGAAGTCACACCCAAAATCTCCCCAGAACGTCCAACATGGAGCCATGGTGGTTATGTATGCCTGTGAGCTCATCACTTTGTTCAAATACAGGCAGAGAGAAGCCTGGGTTGTGAGAACTCTTACTGCACTTATCTTAAGGGCTCTCAATATATGCTAGTACTTTGCTTTCAACAGTGGCCTTCGTTGGGGTTAAACTTGGTCATTACTGGATGATGCTAACATATCTAATTTGCCAGGTGAGCAGGAGTCATGTAGAGTGGAGATTTCTATTTAGCATAATAGAAATGCTAAATAGAAATAGAAATAGAAATAGAAATTTCACATAAGAAAAACATATGTCTTCAGTTGTAAGTATATGTATCCCCAATGCCATCATTTCTCACAGCTAGTATATGCTGTGAAATATGTTCAACATTTTCCAAACACATTGGTTAGTAGACATCAAAAATGGTGTTTCTTCTCATCTTGAATGTGAAATCACAGTGTCTGTAAATAAAAAGGGCAGGGATAGCTCAGTAGGTAGAGTGGTGGCCCCATGATCGGAAGGTCGGGGGTTCGACTCCACTGAACGGCTACCCTGAGGTACCCCTGAGCAAGGTACCGTCCCTACACACTGCTCCCTGGGCGCTGCACTGGTGGCTGCCCACTGGGTGAATGGGTTAAATGCAGAGGAACTATTTTCCCTATGGGGACTAACACGCACACTTTACTTTACTTGTCTAACAAAAGCTAAGCTCACTTCTGTGCATTGCTTTAAGATAGACCCATTTACAATACTTGACGTAATATGGAAAATAAATTAGACAAAACCTCTTCAAGCAAAGAAACAGAGATCATCCAATGGCCCCCAAAAGAATTAGAACCTGCACAAATATTTGCACACTGACATTGTGGTTCTCATACAGTATTCATCCACTTCAGCTGGAGTTTTACATCGTTCACCTCGAGTGTAACAAAAGAAAAAGGAAGCCATAGACTCCCCCATGTCATTTTGCTTCACCTTCAGCGCAAAGACTGAGCTTCTCTCGCTCCGCACCTTTGAAAGCGTACATAATGTTTTAGTGGTTTCCCACCTGCAGGGTGTTGACCTTGTCAGTGGTATTTCAGGCTCCGGGGACTTCTCTCACTTGGCTGCCACAGCCTGCAGGTGGATGAAGGGAGGAGTTGTCATGGAAACCGGCCACTGGGATGGGACACGGTGCAGGCTCCGCCGCACGCTTTGAAAAGCTTTCATTGATAGCTGTCCCAATGAGCTGATTTCCGGTCTGTTACTAGGCTACCCGCTGAGTCTGTATAAAGGCTCGCCCATTTCCTGCAGATTAAAGGACTGCAGCGGATGTTTCAAAGTAGCACTTTCAATGCTCAGGTTTTACAAATGCCCGACCACTCATGAGGTGTCTTCTTCTTGCAGCATGAACAACATTCCTGATATTTCCTTGCACAATCTATAATGATTGTGTAAGTGTCCTGTGATGATATCTGTTCATTGAAAACTATAATTGATGACAGAGAAACAGCTGCTACACATAAAGTAATGAATGGCTGATGAACTGTCCATTGTTTTTCCCCCTGCAGCGTAGGAGATTTGTCTCCATTGCAGCAATAATTGAGGCGAAAAGGGGCGGAGAGAGCACGCAGGAGAATTAACATGTTGTCAGGGGAGACTAAACGGAGATCGTCTGATTGCACCACAAGGCCCAGAGCTGTCAGTCAACATCAGAAACAAACAGAGCTTCAGGACTCCCACCGGAAAGACACTTTTTCTAGACACAGAGCCATCCCATTTTGGATTTGCATTGCGATGTAGTTCTGGACCTCGCTAGGACAGTGCTGGGCTGCACATTACTCAACATGAATTTCTCTGTTTTGTTTTGTTTTTTGCAGAAAGGGCACTGCATAATTTTACTGACGGAGAAGCACAGATGATGCTAATAATATTCCAGCGAATGAAAATCCAACATGGCACACTGATTAATAATTTTCAGCCTGAGAAATGATGTATAATTTATGAAGCACAACATGCAAAATGAGAATATGAGACAGTTGGGTAATTATTAGAACGGTTGCCTGGTGGAAAACAGTGCTGCAGCCTTTACTGTAATTGTTGATTATCCACAGTCCCCATTTCCTTTGGTTTGTCTCGATTATGTTATACTTCCTGGGGTGTTTTCTTTCTATTATGGACTTGGGAATGCTATGGCAACAAAAACATCCACTGTCTTGGGTTTGATTGACTAAATTCTTGGTTTTTCAAGTTACTGTACCTACTCTAAGGCATATTGTGCAGTAATTATAGTCTTCTGAGAGAAGAATTTAAATTGTTCTATGATAACTGCATCTTCAATTTTCTTCCCATCAACACAGCCCAAGTCTAAGTGTTGACAGACTTGGGTTACAGCCTAACACCTACAGCTATTCTCATCATACTGATATTAATAAAACCCAACATAGGATATTAATAGATGATGAGTTTTCCCCTTTAAGAATAATTTCGGCTGTTAAACCTTTGCTTCGGTCTGTCATTCATCAATTAATCGATGGCTGCATGCACCACACAATGGTAAATGAATGGTATTGCAATAAAAAAAAAAGGCTTGGTGTTGAAATCATGGTTTAGAAAATGTGAGGAAAAAAGATTTTATTTAACTTGTTCCTCAACGAACAACATGTTGGTGTGTGTAAACCACAACAAAACCAGTGATTGTAGACATATTATAGCAAAATAAGAAACAAAGTATTTAAGAAAGTTAAAAAGCCTTACATCTAGTTACCTAGTTTATAACATTCATATTTCTATTGCTGGCTTACAGCAGTGGCTCTGCAAACTTAAACTCTAAATTAAACATATGGTTATTTTAACGGACAAAAAGAAACTTAAATCATAGCTGATACAACGTTACGGAAGAATTTCTAACATTATTCAATAGACAGTATATCAAGTCTAAACATACTTTGTCAGCTTATATTTGAGTTGATAGACAAATTAGTATATATATATATATATATATATTTCAGTGCACAACAGTCAACGGTGAAACTGTTTTACAAGAGAAAGAAAGATTACAGTCTCTAACAGTTTTGCCAGAGAAACGAATCAAAAACATCTTGGATTTCAGTTTTTTTTCCTTTGCTCACGCGTACCGAATCCGTGACGATGCTCATGCTGTGTTCATCGAAACGAGTACTAAAAGTAAAGCACAGTGACTACTAAGTCCAGGAAGCTAAACAAAGCTGCCGTGTTGTGTGTCAAACTGGGTAAAAAGGCAGTATGCTAAACTAGAGATTTGAAAATGGCGGTTCATCGCCCACTTCAGTCTGAGAGAACAAAAAATAAATAAATCAAGAAACAAGAAAAGGAAAAGGAAAAAAAAAATGCTCAGTTCACTTTTACACAAAGAAGCAAATATGTATATTTGTGCTCCTAAAACAGTGTCCCACTTGCAAAGCTGCTTTCACCACATGTAATAACTGCGTGTGGTGTCCACCTGGCTGGGTTTGGTCTCAGAAGAACCCTCTTTGTCCTTCTCACTGTCTGCCTCCCAAAGATTGATAAGGGGGGGGTACAGCTCATTTAGTGGTATTGATGAGGTTTTCTGCATATACTTTTTCAGGGAATGGTGATAATTTTTCCTCTTCCACCTCTTGGCAATGTAGACACCCAGGGAGGCCAGGCTGATGACTGCAAACATTGATCCCATGACTGCTGCAAGAGCAGTGTTGGTCCCTTGGTCTGACATTTCAACGGCGAAGGTAGCCTGCTTTGTCGTCACATTAACGCATGACTTTTGCGTTTGCTGGTGGATGTTTGAGACAGTGAGGCACACCTCATACTCCGTTGCTGGCTGTAAATGTGTCAGGTTGTATTCATGAACATCCACGGGTACTCTGGCAGTGTAAGTAATATGTGGGTTGTCTATTTTCATGGTTGCAGATGACCACTTGAGGTTAGAGGTCATTACATTGGAGTTTATTTTCCAGGCAACGAGAATTGAGTGAGATTCGGTCTGTTTGACATTGATCTTCATAAGCTGCGTGCTGTCTAACAGGGTGCCGTTCACCCTTATGGCAGTCACTCTAGTGTCAGCTCCCTCTGAGTTTTCGGCCACACAGGTATATCTGCCAGAGTCTTCTACTTGGATATGAGAAATTCTCAGTGTACCTTCACTACTGAGGCTGTACTTGTCAGATATGGTGTCGATGGATATCTTGTTTCCCATGGGCGTCACCCAGTAGATTTCAGGCTCTGGCTGGGACATGGCTCTGCAGTCCAAGTCCACAGTCACTCCAATGTCCAAATTTTGGTGGCTGGGGAAGGTATCGTGAGAAATCATGGGCAAGCACTGGTTTGCTAAGTTATTCTGCAAAACTTCACGCACATGCATACCCCTGAACTCTGTTGGCATGGCACAAAACATGGAAAGAGGTTCCATAAAGCGGACTGTTGTTTTGTTGGAGCTCATCCACTGGATGACACAGTCACAGCGCAGAGGGTTGCTATGGATGCTGATCTCTCGTAAGTTGGGCAGTGAGTCCACTGTGGACTGATAGAGGGCATTCAGAGCGTTATTGTTCAGCATAAGGCTCTCCAAAGCTGGAACATCACGAAAGGCCTGGCGGTGGATGTAAGAGAATTTAGGGTTGTTTGTAGCCTCCAACTTAGTGAGTTCAGGAAGATTATCCAAAGCATAACGGTCAATTGAAACTAGCTCTCCCATGTTGTTTATACCAAGCTCCTTCAGTCTCAGGATGTTCTTGAAATCTCCTTCTTGGATCTTGTGCACTGGGTTTTTGTTCAAATCCAAGAACTTAAGGTTAGGTAGTTTCTGAAGTGCTCTCTGAGGAACTCGGACAAGCTTGTTATCATAGAACGAGAGACTCTCAAGATTGTCAAGTCCTACTAAAGCATTTCCAGGAATGTCTGTCAAATCCATTCCAGCCAATACAAGGCTTCTCAGATTGCCCAGTGGTTTGAAATTAAAGTCCATTATTCCAACAACAGGATTCTCCC
This sequence comes from Rhamphochromis sp. 'chilingali', assembly GCF_963969265.1. NCBI lineage: Eukaryota > Metazoa > Chordata > Actinopteri > Cichliformes > Cichlidae > Rhamphochromis > Rhamphochromis sp. 'chilingali'. Next base: position 8,741,047 of record NC_137936.1, on the reverse strand, counting down.
CAATCATTAGGATCTCTAGATTGGGTGTAGATTCAAACCACTGGCTGTTGATGGTCTTGAGTTTGTTGGAGTTGAGGTGAAGCCTGAGCAGATTATGGAGCCCAGAGAAGGCATTGGCAGAGATCGTGTTGATCTGATTATGGTTGATGTAGAGTTCCTGCAGGTTGCTGAGATCCTGCAGACAGTAATCGGGCATTTCAGTGATCTGGTTCTCCTCCAGGTGAAGTGTGGTGAGCTGGGACATATTGGTAAGACCAACATCTCGAATGCTACTGAAATTGTTCTGGGATAGGTCCAACTCAGTTAGGTTAAACAGCTGCTCTAGCTCCTCACTGGTCCTGGCAATATAGTTGCTCTGTAAGAGGAGAACCTGAGTGTCACTGGAAAGATTTCCTGGAATGCGTGTCAGACGAAGATCATTGCAGTCTACAGTGATGGCTTCTCTGTACGTGGACTGGGGGGTAAACCAGGGTCGGATCTCACACACGCACAGCTGGGGGCACTCATTGCTCTGGACAAAAGATAACCCTGCTGATACCAGGATCAGGCCAATAAACACCTGGCCCAGAAAAAGGCAGTCTAACCTCCATCTAGCCATGATGGAGAGGGACAGCAGGTGGGTCCAATGACTTGGGAAAACGGTGTGTTACAGTCATCAACCAGACTTTCCACAGATTATGTCCTTAAGTCCATGAAATCAAATGCTCAGGAAATTCACAGCAGGATCTTTGAGTTTCAGGATAACCTGAAAAGAAGAAGAAAACATGTATGTCATTATACTGAAAATAATCTCCATCTCATTTTTAGAATATAAAGGGTTGATACTTTTTAGCTAGCTTGTTATCTTGGCCCTAAGATTTGAAAAGACAACACCAGTACCGGTTTGTTGTCCAGACTGGAATAGCAACTATTTCCATATCCAGACACTGGTGCTAATTCAAGCTTTACAAATATCTTTGTTGCCCCGAAAATGGATCTTAGGGTGTATCCCCACTATGGGTACTGTGTCCGAGCACCTCTGATCTTTGTACTGCACTCCAGAGTTCTTGAAGATGTTGGCCCAGATGATGTTCAGTTGGACTTGAGCATAGTATACACGTAGTGTGATTACTGAGCAACCAAACACAGAACCCAAATCCTTCCTCAATGACAGCTGCCCTTGTAAAAATGAAGTAATTAACAAATCTATAAGGCATGTGAGAGGACAGTGTGTCACTGCTTCCAAATATGGACTCAATTAAGCCACAAAATGTTAAAAGAAAATCAGAAACTTCCTTAAGCTCTGCAAGAGCACTTCTCAAAAGCGTGAATGTGCGTGGGAGAGAATGGGTTGAAATGCTGAGACAACGTGAAGTGTGCTCAGGCCAGAATCATTAGGTGCAGTGTGAGCACTTACCAGTGGGGGGATGGGAGGAGGGGATAGCAATTGTGCTTGGGCAAGGTACAGGTGCAACTGAGACCAGCCTAGTATATCCTTAATGACTTTTGTGCCTCTCTGACTGTTCTTTTTGCATATCTCACTCACTATTGGATGAAACATGATACAGAAATTTATGTTAAAACTTAAGTGAGCCTATATTATAACATGGTACATGGTAAAGATTATACCCGCTAAAGATCAGTATTGTTGCTGCCGTGGGCGTGTTAGTATGCTGATATTAGCATTTAGGTCAAAGCGCTACTGTGTCACAGTACACCTCACAGTTACCCCGACATGGATGTATCCTCTGCTTAATCTTGTTATCTGTAGAAATTAATGAAATATCAAAGATCGTTAATGTCTCTCATAAATGCAGCAATTACACAAGACAGAAGATTAAGTAAGAACAACTGCCTCTCCACTATCCTTGTGAGACTTGTCATTATTTGCAGCATCAACAGTTTTGAGAAAATGCAATTTCAGCTCATTACAATGCATGCACAAAACACTGCTCTGAACTACTTGGAAACAGCTCATATTCCATCGAGGGCTTTCATCTCTCCAACAGGCCCATAAGGACTCGATCATTAGCTTCTCCGAACATCATTACACCCTGTGAGATATTGGTACATGCCAAGCCTCAAAGAAAACAAAAAAAAGATGCACTGCTTAATTTTTAATGCAGTGTCTTCAGCATTCAGAATTTGGGGCAAACATGAAAAAAAATGATTTCAGCGGGCCTAGGATTTTTTTTTTTCACAAATAGCTGAATATAGAAAGAAGAATGTCAAAAGTTTATTTGTTCAGCTCTAACAAGGCTTAAGACTACAAATTCAAGGAGTGGGTTGTTAGTTGTGAGAAGAAGAGAAACCTTGATCTGGCCATGCAGTCGCTTTGTTTAAGGAGTAGGAGCTTTAAGTGGTGTGATGGGCATCTGCTAGCCCATATGGCAGTAACACCTACTTCACGGAGTTGGAAGATAGAGCATTAAATCTGGCAGCTTTTACTTGAAAGCACTGCCACGTTTTAGACCCCTCATTGTGTATGACAGCAAGTGAAATACAGTCATTACATTTTTATCTAGGACTGATAATGCTGACTTTGGTGTGGACTTCAATATTGCAGCTACCCTACAGAAACTTTACTCTGACTCCTTGACTTTTCCACTGGATGAATTCAGATTATGTTGGTGATGCTCCAGGCAGTTCTTTTAGTGCACCCACGGTTGCTGTTTTGAGTGAATTGTCTCAATAATCATTGGATGCACTGCCAATAAAATATATCTAACTTGCCCTTTTGCCTCTGGAGATGAAATGTAAGATTTTTTGTGCAGCCACAACTTTTTAAAATCCAACGCTGTTTTTTATTCATTTATTTGTCGAGTATTTTCTCTCAAAATCAGACACAAAGGTAAAGAAATTCCCATCAGCTTCAGCTGTGCTTACTGCCTGTTAGCAAATGCTAACATACTTAAAAGCTAAACTAAGATATGGGAAGGCTTACCAATATGATAGCTATGATAATACTACATTATCATTGTCTCTGTTATTAATGTAAGCACATCAACTTTAGCACTTGGCTTAAAGCGATGCTGCGCAGCTTTACATTCAACATCCTTTCTTCTATTTTCGATTTGTTTACATCTTTACAGCACAAATAACTATTGTCACTGCTGTATCTTTACTAATGCTAATTAGTAATATTAGGTTGTCCTCAGTGGTTTTTCAGTAAACCACAGAGACACTTAAGCTACCCCCTAAGTTAATTAGGTCTATTTAGGACTCCACCCACCCAGTGTAGAGCCACACAGCAGCCTTCACAATGGTTCCACCTTCTTTGTGGTCAACACCAGCTTAAGAAGATACCGCTTAAGAGGCTTTTGAGCAAGAAAGCTGAGTAATACATCTGAATGCAAACTGCCTGGCAACAGCACCAAGGAGACAGCAACGCGACTCTGTTCCGCCTATACCAGGGATTCCCCTTGGACAGGGCGGAGCATTGGTGAGACAGATCTTGTTTTTAAGCTAAAGGCTGGTATTTTGTGACGATTGCTGCGTACGCAGTCGGGGTTTGGCAGATGGAGATGATGAAGTGCAGATTAGCTGGGTGTAGTGTACTGGAATCAGACCCAGAGGAGAGAAACAGGTCACTTGGCACTTTAATTAATAGCAGCACATCAGTGGAATCTAAGACTAGAGAGCGCGAGAGCAGCGTTAATGCACGGATAATCTCGTTACAGAAAGAATTGTTTAAGTGCTTGTTTGTCACTTGGTCAATGACTAAATGTTCTGTTGTTATACAGTATTTAAAATGATTTAGCTGAGTTCATGGGAATATCTTCAGAAACATGGATAAAGATGATGACAGTATATGTAACCTTTTTAAATTTGTTCTGTAAATATTGAAATTGTTTTGCATAAAAGAGCACAATTAATGATAAAGGTCCATTCTGACACTGTTAGATCAGTGTCATCCTAATGAAATGACGTGTTTCAAAGCAGTGTTTAAATCCATATCCACGACATACAAAACATGTTTAAAATATGCCACACATCAACATTATAAGGCAGATGTAGGAATATATTATTGTCTGCCCTCCTGTATTTAACACAAATGGGGATAATCTTAAATTCTCCCCGCCTGCTGAATGCTGACAACTTTGTCAGCTTTGTCCTCTTTATACAATGTAAGATTAAGAAGTTTCTTATCCCTTTTGGTACTGTACATAAAACACAACTAATACTTTAAATGCTGTTTTGATATATCTACAACCATGTAAAAGGTGAAAATTACATAAATATCAGAATCCTGATTTTTTTTCCAAACACAGGGTGAAAGATGTCTGGGGCCAAAACTGATAAAGGTTGCACAAGTCAATTGTGAGCACAAATACACAGGGAAGCTTAAAGAACCCAGGAGGTGGAGGAAAAATCAACAACACAACAGCAAAGGCAGGAAAGAGGAAAAACCAGGTTTTAACCACAGGTACCTCTGAACCTGTGAATGGGACACTTGAACCAAACGCCACAGCTTGAGATTTCAGCTCTGTCACCTCAGACATTAATAGCAGTTTGTTATGAAGTGTTTTGTGTCACCTTCTCATCACACCGATGGGTAGGTGTTTTAACATCACAGCTCACAGAAATGCATCGGTAACCTGAACTGCAAAACTTCTCAACTCTTCGACAGACACACATTTATTTTTCATTAGTCTGCTTGACTCTTTTTCATTTCAGCTCTCATGACTACTTTTACTGTATAATTACACATTTTACCCACACAGGCACACTTCAGATAGGTTTCAATGCAATGACTGCAAAAAAGAAAAAAAAGATCAGTTTCACAATTCCTTCCACAGGAAACTGAATGATTTTCTCTGCCACCTTCATCATTAGTGGGTTAAGTCTATTAATACAATATCTACGCAGTTAGCAAAGTGATCTTATGGTAATCACAGCAGCCCTTAGAGTGAAGCCAGATGCACCTATTAACGCTAATGGGGGATTGTGGCTTGCTTTCTAAATTTCAGATCTTGGCAGTGTCCTTTAATGATTCATTTCCTGGGATTTGACAAAATGCATTAAGCTCATCTCGTGGTAGGGCAGAACTTTTTCATAGTGCCAAAAGAAATTAACTTAATTACCCCAGGTGGGCACAAACGGACACCTGTGAAAACAGCTGCACATTATCTATGGAAGACTTGATTTCTGCTGTGCAATGCTCTGGTGAGACACATCACAAAGACAAGACATTATTAAGATGAAATTTAGGCATTTGTTGGTTATTTAAGCTGTGTCTAATGCAAAGCACATCCATCTTTTGCATCACAGTATCTCACGGTTACTCAGCTTCCTCCTTTCAAAAAAAGTGAGCTGACCCCGCCGTTTAGTTAGCCCTCAATCCACTGATACCTCAGTGGATACTCAAGCATCACAACAGGGCGCATAGCTCACATGTAGATTACATAGAATGTGAAAAGGAGGCTTTTATAACATTTGTTCAAATTGTTACATGCATAATTAAATTAATAAGTACACGCAGGTGCCAAATCATGTTTTTTTGTAACTCTGTTTCCTCACCTTCCTGTCTTCTTTCCTGTCTTGTCACTTTTTAATAAAGGCAAAAGACAAAAATAAATCTGAAAAAAGAAAGAAAAAAAAAACAATTACAGCTCGTTTTCACCAGCTGCACATGTGTGCTTCAATAAAAGCTCTCAAAGATTAAAAAACATACAAAAGAAAAGCTGAAACCAACAGGCAATTTATTAATTTGTTTCATATGCTCTAAATCAAAAACATTTTAACGAATAATTTCCCCATTGTTATTATGATGGGTCCCATTTATTTGGCTAACTTCGAAGCTCATCCACTTAGCATGGATAGCGGCAGGTACAGAGTCTGTCAGTACAACAGAGTCTGTCATGCTGTAAAAGCCGACCCCGGTCAGTTTAGAAACTTTTGATGCAATACTTAAAATTTCACACTCTAATGGGAACCGGGACACATGGCATTTACATCTGACCTCACACATCCCTAAAAATATCACATTTGTCTGCAGGAACTGGTGAGCCACAGGTCATGACCTGGCTAATATGCTAAGACTGTGTTTGATAATGCATCCAGTTTCCCTGCATCAATATCTGTAGAACGTGTCTGTGATGAGCACTTAATCGTGGTTCCTGTGTGTGCAGTGGAATATGTCATAAAGCAGCGGTCCACAACCTTTTTTGCGCCATGGACCGGTTTATGCCCGACATTATTTTCACGGACTGGCCTTTAAGGTGTCGCGGATAAATGCAACAAAATAAAACCAGTACCGGTACCGAAAAAAAGAAGATTTATTCATAACACACGAGAAAAGACCCAGGAAAACCGAGTTAACGATAAAAACGATAACAAAATAAAGCTGAAAACCGATAAAAACCCTGAAAACCACACATTTCACACCTGAGCCTCAACTCTCGCGGCCCGGTACCAAATGACTCATGGACCAGTACTGGTCCGAGGCCCGGGGGTTGGGGACCGCTGTCATAAAGTACAAAAGGTCTCTCTCTGAAAACGTTCAAGCTACTAAATTATGATGTCTGTCTGATTGCATTTTTCCCCTTAAATGTAACATCAACTGAGCGTAACATGCGAAATATGAAAAGGAGATTTAATAAATGGATAACAAGAGTTTTGCATTAGGGCTCTCTCGGGAGCCTGAAATAGAACTCTCCCTTCTGGTCCAGGTTCACCTTTTAAGTTTTACTTTATTAGTGTGCACGGATTAAAAAGACAAAACAAAACAAAAAAACAGATAAAACAGAAATGAGGGAAAACAAATTACAGGCGGAGCAGGTGAGATAAACAACCCCAGGGTGGCTATAAACACATCATGACACAAAGGGAACCAAAGTGAGGTGACAAAAACACTCCTGAATTAGATGAGAGAACCTGAGTGACGGGAAGCGATATGTTCTACAAATAACACAACAAGAGGTCGAAGTGAAAAATATAATCTACCTAAAATGTCAGTTAACAAAATAATGATAATTATATATTATAATAATATTGTATAATGTAATAATAATAATGGTTAAACCTTCCTCGGTGGCTCTTGCAATGTAAACTTTTTATTATTATTATTATTATTATTATTAGGATGATGAGGTCATCCGCACTTTTCACTTGCCTTCCTTGCAGGGTCTCAAATAGCCGGTGTTACGTACACGTTCATGTATTTTTGGAGAGCACTGTGACAAATTAGTCACCATGCTGGATTTCTGCCATATATTAACATATGAGCAAGTGTGAAGGCTCAAGTGATTTCATAGCAGATGACTCACTTTAGGGTTTCCCTGGCTGGAAATGACAGGGCTACTTCATCACCAGGAATGTACGCATTATTTATTTTACAACAGCTTCATTTCTACACTTCTTAAAATTGTTTCACCTTCAGCCAGAGAGCCCACGATTTCCAGTGTGTAGAAATCTGCATTTAGTGCATTTGATGCATACTGCAAGTCTGAATTACACAACAGAGTCTCGGAGGAACAACAGTGAGTGAGATCTTATAGTAAGCGGGACATGCAGACGTTGAAATGGCACAAAACAGGCGGTTTGAACTTGCTACTGATCCCAAAAAAAACCCCCAGTACAGGATAAATTACCCAGACAAAAGCTGAAACGACTAAACAGTCAAATGAATAGTCAATCAATAGAAAATTAACCAGAAACTGTCTCCAAAGTGATGATTTAAATCTTAGCTAACTGAATATATTTGGGTTGTCACCTCTGAGGATGGAAAACGATAATTGCCACTTTTTAAACCAGCTTTTCCCCTGACTTTTAAAACAGCCGATGAGAAAAATAATAGGGAAGAAATTTTTTAAAATAAAACGTCTCCATGGACCGAATTAAACTTGAGCCTGTTTATGGGCTTTTTAATAGCAAAGAGAATGACAGATATCAACTTTGAAGCAGTAAAGAGTGACAGTAAAGCTGCAAGGACATTAGTGCTGATAATTATTTTTAATGATGATCTTTGTTCAGTTACTGATGTCACTTTTGTCTACTTTTTTCTCACCTCTACATATGTATCTATTTATGGGAAGACTAAAAGCAATTCACCAATGACTGATGACCTGTTATAACTGGATGATGTTCCTATAAGCTACTGCTGCAGCAGCAATGTGTTTGTTAAAGATCTCAAAGTGCTGACTGAAAAAAGTCAAAAAGGACTGTGCTTTTCATTTAATTTCCACAAAAGTCACAGTGACACACCTTCCTACAAATGTTCTAAATATCACCCGACAGGTGTATGAGAGAACACAGTGTCCAGTGCTGTTGGATCAGCTTTTAATCAGCCAAGTCACTGGTACGAAGACTGTGTGATGTTGGATTGCTGCCTTCTGCACGCTCTAGCCTGGCAACTCCTGTCAACTTTGCCAAAACTACACACGTCTGTTGCGGGCTGCTTACTGCTGTGTTCTACGTTTTATAAAGGAAATCAGTGGATAACATCAAAGCCTGACTGTCCTGAAAAATTCCAGGGTTTTTTGGGGGGAGAAGAACTTTTTCTCTTCTTTTTTTTTTTTTTTTTTTACCTTTTTCATACTTTGTTTTGTCAAAGCTTTTTTTTTTCAGGTCTTCCTCTATGATCCTAAAGACTTCTTCTTCAACTGTGATCTCACCAGATGCACAAATGTTTTATTAAACTCTTACATGTGGGAATACATGCCATTTATCTGGTCAAAGAGGAAGTGATAAGAGCATAAATGATCAAAGCGTGCAAATATAAAATATGTTTTATAGTTACAAAGCTGATTAAAGGTGCGCACCATAAATTTTACACATGGATTTCAGTTTATGGACACAAAAAGCTTTACTTAGCTGGGGAAATGTGGCAAACAATATATTTTGTAACTCTGAAACATGCTTTTGAACACTTACATACACAAAAAAATCCCTGATATCAAGCTACATTCTGGGAAAAGCAGGATGCTGTGGTTTAAGCGCTGATTCACATGAAACTGAGACTGAAGGTCAACAGAAGAGTCATTTTCTGCCATCATTTTTTACACCAATTCCCTTAACTGCACTGGGTGCAAGGCAGATATTCTAGTAAATACAACCTTTTATGCTTTTGTTAATTTTACAGAAGCTCTCCAGCAAAGCTATTTTAGAATTTGGAAAGCAATCCCAGAGCTTCCTGCTATGACGATCCTACTTTCACCAAGCTGGTAAATCTGCCTAGTTAAAAGCTTAAACTGCACCTGTGACACCTAACCTGCAGCACTTGGAGTTAAATTATTTCAAAAGATGATGTTAGTTGAATGACAGTTAAGTGTGTTATGTAAGCAAATAGACTCTTTCCTGTCAAGCCCCTGACGGGTCGGAGAGGAGTGCTGGAAGAAAAGGAACAACAACAGGACAAAATAAGTTTAAAAAAAGAAAGAGAGACACTGAAGACCAAAAACAGCTGTCGCAGATTTTCACTATGATTAGCACTCAGTTTCCATTCACTCCAACCAACTTCTGTTATCACTCGTCTGTTCTCCACACTGGGACTTTAATAACACACTACCACCTATCACTTAAGCCCTCCCACCATACCATGCACGCAGCCTGTATACTAATGTCTTTACCAAAGTGTCTGTGGAAGACAAAGCTTCAACGCCTCAGCCCTTCTTACAGGAATAATAGTGAGTATTTATAGACTCGGGACCTAACTGTCGGGGGTGGGGGCTTTAACCTCCCTCCCATGAGTTTCGATGTCTCCTAAAAACCCTACACAGAGATAGATGTAGAGAAAGACACCTGCAACATATGCACAGTAGGAGACTCTCTCTCTCTCTCTCTGTGTGTGTGTGTGTGTGTGTGTGTGTGTGTGTGTGTGTGTGTGTGTAAAAGAGAGCCTGGTGGTGTGTGCGCACTTTGTCCATGTGAGACCAGATGCTCCCTTGGCATGAAAAAGAAAATCAATCAGGTGATCCTGCCTCATCCAGCTCACTCGGTTGTGATGAACGATTTGACCTTCTGTTTGCTTTGCAAATCTGAGTGAAAGAATCAACTGAAGAAGGCCAAGCGAATGTCCAACCTTTAAACACTATTAACTCTACTAAAAAAACTGCACAGAGAAGCCTCTAATGTTAAATTGCTGAGGCGGCACTTTAATTTGACCCACAGCTCTCTGCGAGGAAACACGACTCTGGGCGCTTTGGGTTCGGGAAGAGGCCATAGACAGCAGAAATATAAATAATAATAAAAATAAAGAAAAAGTGAGGCGATTACGCAAGACTCCACGCATTAAAACACTCAAAAACAAACCTGAACTCTCTACAGCGAACCCCACGTCTGCCTGAAGTTTAGTTGAGTGATGCAAGGAAGCGGCAGCAGTCTCCCGTCACAAAAGCGCAACAGCTGCAGCGACACAAGCAGCGTTTGTGAGCCACAATGGACCCCCCGCTAATGCAACCCCATTCTCAGCACAGCATCTTTCGCAGTGGGCCCCCTCCCCTCCCTCATGAGGAGACTCTGGCGACTATTTTTCTCTCTCGCTTAAACCGGAGGGATCGAGACATCTGCCGATACACTTTAACATTAATATGCAAATCACATCCACGCGCATCGCCGAGCACGCCGCACGTAGCCCCCGCTGGCACGGCAAGTGCCGCAACGAGATCAAAGTTTGTTTTCGGTGGAATAAGATTCGAGGCGTAATAAGAGTCGAAACGTGTCGTGCACTGTAAGGTTAAACGCTCTCACGTGTGTTCAGAGAAGACTGCAAACCTGAACTGATGGGCTGAAACCAGACTGCATGCATAAAAAAATGCCCTTGAGTGCGTCTGCATCCTAAATATACCCAAACTCGTTGCGTGTCTCTTGCAGGGGGAGACGGATATCCACACTCTGTGAATCACTACACACATCAAACATCACTAATCTCTTTCTGGCATCTTCGTTTTCATTTCTTTCTTATAGAAATTACAGTTCATGAGAGGAAACTAACGCGATAAAGCAGAGGGAACCTCTCCTTCCCCTCCTCCTGTCGGGTCTCACCTTGTTGGCATTCCAGTCTGATGTTCCCGAGCGCACGGGGTCCTTTATCCAGACACACGCGTCAGCACACAACAATAAACGCCACCGGTGCCAAGTGAACGGGGCTCATCAAACAGCGTCCTAACACATATTCCGGTATCCCGGTGGGTTCAGCTGGCAGCTGTTTACAGCGATTTGTCGCTCCGAGTATCCGATCAGTCCCAGGGCGCCTCGGAGAGAGGCATGGTGTGGTCTGCACAGAGATCTTGAACCTGCTGCAACCCGCCACCGACTGCGTTGTCGCTCCGATATTCCTCCGCTCTGCCACAACCACTATCACCACCGCCACAGCCTGCACCTCCTCCTCCTACGGATGGGAGAAGAAAAATTATAAAAACACCTGGCGCTGTCCAGACCGCTCAGCTGATTACCCAGCAGGCTATTGGCTGAGAGCGCCTGTCTGTCACCGCCGGCCAAAGCAAAGCAGAGCACCATCTGCTCCGGGCTTGTGATGAGAACAAAGGCAGGAGAGGGCGGCGGGGTGGCGGAGCATGGGGCGTGGGGCATGGGGGGAGGATGTGTGTGGGTTGGGGGTTTGGGGGTGAAGTGGTGGACCTACAACTTCCCCTTTTAGCCTCCTTTAGATGCAAACCTCGAAGACAATATAATGTGTTACTGGACACGGGAGAATTCTTTGGATTATTATTATTATTATTATTATTATTATTATTATTATTATTATTATTATTATTATTATTATTATTATTATTATTATTATGTTCTAAATCCGAACATCGACTCCTGAGTTGAATGTTCGATTCTAAAAAGGATTCTAAAGTTCCTAAAATAAGTTATGATACAGATATTAATGAAAACTCAGGAATATTTCAATTTTAGTGGATGGAAGAAATTAAGATGGGAGCCTCGTCATCATGAAAAATGTCGTCGTGGCTTGCAAAACATACTGTAAAGCATACTGTGATATAGACAAACAGTGCTGATAAAACTATTTTTGTTCATTCTGAGATAGTAAGATGGCAATGAAAGAGTTCCACGAAGAATAAGCAAATTGGGCAATCCATGATACCATAAAAAAAACCTAAACAACTAAACAATGAAGCACACATGATGCCAACTGGTTTGCTTTAACCTCACTATAATCTGCACTACTCTCTTGGCACAAGTGGACGTCATACAGGCTTGGTTATAGGGAGGTAGTAACCCAAATGCAATGGATGTTTCCATTGTTACAATCGTGTATCAATTATATATAACCCCCTATCCCTTCATTAAAACAAAAAAACAAAACAAAACAAGTTTTTGTGGATGAAATGCATGATCGTAAGAAAAAGGAATGGTCCAATAGTTTCAGTCAGGAGCACATACCAGCACTGAAAGTCACTCATGGTCTTTTTCTGGCTTTAGAGATGAACCTGTCTTTGTAATTGTCCTGTCATTGGTGCATTTACACAGCTGAGAATAGCATCTTATTACAGCCACCGGACCCTGTAGTATTCTTAGCATTAAAGGTTTTGGTCATAGTTATCAGGTAGATAACTTGTTCAGAAGCAGATGGGTCTGCTTCTCTTGCTTGCTTTGACAGTACTTTGCCAGTTTTCCCTTTCAGACTCTTAATAATGTTGACACTTGCTCTTCTTCCAAGCTTTCCACACCTCCATTAAGAGAATTCTATAAGACAAATCAGTTCCAGCCAGTGCTCTAAAAGTACAAGATAAGAGAAAACTGAAAACAAAATCACCAAATATCACCACACTGGCACCATGCTCTTCTTTAACAATTACCGGTCACTGGGGCCTAATTGATGCAATATTCCAAACCGACCCTACATCACCCATGTGAAATAATGACATCGAGAACACACAGGAAGAATGTCCAAAGGGCAGGAGTAATCTCATGCTGCGACCTTTAAATATAAATTTAGCTGGATGCAGAATCATTAAACTGGCTTGCAGGCTGGAAAGCACATTGGCTCCATTAGCATCTGTGCGACCGTGTATGATGAAGCATTAGCATTTCCAGAATCCATTTGCTCACGGTTGCAGCAAGACAAGGAGATTATGGAGCCAGCGTTACGCACAGCAGCTCAGCGTGCTGCTCCCGCTCCCTCTCAGGCCTGTTGTCACATCTCAGAGTGCATGGCAACTGCATCAAAGAAAAAAAAACAAACCGAGAGATGTAAAGGGGTTGAAGAGGAGACCCTAAATGAAAAATGGTTACTTTCCACAAGGCTTCGCGCAGAGAGTGGTAACACCTCAAGTTTCCCTTAAATCCACCGCAACAGTGTCGCAATCTGCGATTAAATATGCCCTAAACATGTGCGGTCAAAGCACATTCCTAGCGATTGCTCGCTTTCACTAGTTGGAAAAGTCTTTGTTGGAAGGCTTCGAGCACTGTACTCTAAAATCAATTTGCTCCACGAGTGTCCTTCACTTTGAAGCGCCAACATCTTAATGCAGGGCTTCACACGAGAGAGCCGGGTGCCTGGGAGGCAAGTGCAAGCACTCATGCTAGGCACTAATTTTTACACTTATTCTAGATGTGACTTATGTGGCGATAACGGCAAGAAAACGTGAGATCTGTTCATACATTACACGACACATTAGCCAAATGCTAATTTCCAACAAGGTAGAAATCACATGAGCGCAAAGCACATAAGGAGCTGCACAAGCACCTTGTTAGTTTGATTTTCAAAGCAGCTGTAGATGTCTACCAGGACTCATACTGTGCTGCAGGCTGAGCAGGAGCGTCTATCATCAAAGCCACCTTTGGTGACATGAAGAGAAAATTAGGAGGTAGATAGGCAGGCAGGAAGAAGAGGGCTTATCTGCACGTCTATATGTCTTTTCTGGTCCTCATAGACAGATGGAGACAGATGGGTTGTGTTGCTGGACCTACACACTCCAAGTCGCTTAATGAAGGTGGAGGGAAATACAAGGATGTCTGCATATTGGATGCGCACAAGAAAAAGTGGGTTTTTGATACTTTCTACTCTAAGGCGTCAGATCATCTGATTTAAGTTATCTTCATGAGTCAGGTCATTGCAGCCAAAGAAAACCTCTGCACTTCTGAAAGGCTCAATGTACCACTCTACCATTTAAAATAAATATATAACTAAATAAATAAGTAGTTGTTTAAACGTGTGTTAGGTCCTAAATGAAACCAGGACCTCCAAGTATCTACAGATCAAAGTTTCTTTATTGAGCAGCAGTGACTTCAGTGCCACAGAGAGCTCACAGACAGTGGCTCTCCAACAGTAGACTCACAATGAAATCCCTCACCTTTTTTTAAAATCATGGCTAATCCGATGAGTGCGTAGCCTTTGTTTATGTCTCTCTGTAAAGCTTCGGTTTGCATATGTAAAACAATGTGTTGAAAAATGTGACCACTGCAGCCTGGATTCCTCCCACATTGTGGCTTTTGGAAGCAAAAGTGCATTGTTTCCAAAAGCTATTAAAAACGCATTAATGAGAAATACTGGTGCACAGTGTGACACGTTCCTCCTCTGGCACAAACACAGTCATTCTAGTTTATTTTGAGTCAGTCCCGCATGCACCATCCTGCTCAATAGCTCTCCAAAGTTAAATATAGATGCCTCATTTCTCCCGCTTGATAAAAACGACACATCTAGCTTTAAAAAATCAAAACAAAAACAGGACCGGCTTGTAAAGAATTTGATTTCCCTCTTATGGGCCAAGAGCCAAAGATGAGACAGATATACTGAAAGCACTGGCATGCTTAAAGTGACATGTTTGTTTGGATTTACCGTGACCAGAGAATAATTCACTCATTGGAAAATATTTCACTCTGCTTTCTTAAATTCATGCTAATCAGCTCTATCACATGCTGTTTCGTAGAATATTTGCATCCAGGCTACAGTACACAGACTCCAAGGCCTGCATCCTGGAAGTCCACCAAACACTGCTTCATCTTTTCTCACTCCTCCTCATGTTTGATCTGCTCCTCAAGTGCTCATATTGCAACTCCAGAGTGCCAAAAAGTCCTCCTGCACTGGCCCAAGTTTTTAAGAAGCCTTGATACTGCACTTGTACCTAATGCACTCGACTCCATTAAGCCCCCAAAAGGTTGTACTGGAATCCACACTTATATCATGACAGAGGTGTGAAGGGTTCCAAGTGCAGCAGCAAAAAAACACATTCTGTCTGTGCCACATCTGTCTGCGCTTATTTTTGTCTGTGGCCAGACACGTGTGAAAAAAACAGCTATAATAGAATGGTTATTATATTCAAAATAGAAAGTACATGATAGAAATAGTATAAAAACATATAGATGTCCATCACATTTCGCTATGATCCACAATCAAATCTCCACTTTGGCATTGGCAGTTGTTTTTTTGTTTTGTTTTTGGATACCTCATGTTTTATGCCCTGGGAACTCTCTGCTTTTCCACATTAGCAATGTGATAGAGCGGTGAACTATCCTTCATTCTCACCAAATATATTGCATATAAAACTATGGAAGGGTAAGTGTGAGTAAATATCTCCCCAGAGCCTGCAGGTGGGCTGAGGGTCCTGGGCAGCAGCTGTGCTGGCATGTTAGAGGAAGAGATGAGAGGTTTTGTTGCTTAAATAGATCTCCAAATTGTGAACGTGTGTTTGCACATGACTTGAGGTGACTGAGGCATGTCACCTCTGTGTGATACAGTTTACCTTGGGTTGATGGCCTGAACTAGTTGATGCTTCTGTTCATGCTTTTTTCCTTATTGTGTGTGTTTTTTTTTTTTACCACATCATGTCCTGCCTTCATGTCCTTGTCCCTCTTTTTGTATCATTTGTGCTCCTGGTCTGATTCCAGTAGTAACCTATTAAGATCATAGCACTTGATGGAGAAAAAAAGTTTAATGAAAAGCCTTTGTTTTCTTTCTTGTTTATCATAATAATGTATTCTATAAAGACCTCCGTTTCTTCTCATTACCCCAGGTGATGATATACTCTTACTTCAGCCGTTCTGTATTCAAGGTATCGAGTGCTGCTATTGATTGGCTCTGTTAACTTGTGCAGTAAACACTGCAGTTTATCAGGGCTTGTCATCTCATCACAGAATGAAACACTGCGTCTGCTGAGCTCTAGATAACATAACCAGCTTCAAAATAGGCTGCGAGGTAAAGCAACAAACCCAAACTTTAATGTCTCAGCAGCTGGACGGAACAAAAAAAACTTTTGCTCTGAAGACTGCCAGGTGTACAGAAAATTAGAGACAAGTAAGCATCACTGAAATTAGCTCTTGTCATAGGAATGTGCAGCTGTAGGAGTGCTTTGGATTTATAGAACAAATACTTATGATCTCCCGGTGGAGGCAGTGTGTGTAATGATAACATTTTATTCTTTCTACTCTCTGTACACTGCAGAAACAGAGATAAACAATCAAATAGCTCTCATTTCCAGGTATTGTCAATAGCAGGGGTTGGGGGAGTGTGTGTGTGAAAATGATTGCGGGCCGGAGCCGAGCCTGGTGTGATGTGGCATTTGGCTGTGTGAGCCTCCGGGAGGTCAGGCTGTCAGGACAACTGACAGTCAGCTGAGCACGAGCCAAGTGATGCTGCGGGGAGCAGGCCGAGGCGCTGGCTGGCCAGAGCCACTGCGAACCAAACTCCCAACTCTCGTTAAAGTGCGAGTCGCCTGCTATGATGAAGAAAACAGATTCGTAAGCCTACTTTGCACCCAGCTGATAAAGCAAAAAGGTGAGGTTTTTAATCCAAGGTGTGTTTTTTCCAGCACCGTTCAACCGCTGCATCAAACCTTTTGCCAAATCGTGCTCCCAGAACTGAATTCTTTTTATAAACCATCTGCCTCGAGAGGACGGGTTCTCCATCTTTTGCCCCACCTTTCACGCAGTCTGCCCTGCCCTTCCTCCTTCCCTACTTTTGTTTATTTCCTGTTAGTCTCAGATCTCACGTCCCTCTTTCCTCCCACAAAGCGAACTATCCATTTGTTTGAGTGAGGGAGCATTGTCCAGCACAAGAAGGCTGAGCCACTAAAGGATGCAGGGACCAATCTGTCTTCTAACATGTCACCTGAGGACTGTGGTGCTGCTGCAAATCAGTTTTACTTTCATCTCCCGTTGATAACACAGAGGAAACTTTAATAAAGCTTCATTTTTGGCTATTAGACACGGGTGTAGCCCAAGTTAGTGGCCAAAAAACAAGAAACAGATTATAGAAAACTAATCTGCAGAGTAGCTAAATATGGGGAAATTTTTGTTTAAGAGCAGAAGACAAAACAATCCATGGCTGCGTAATTAGCCAAAAAGGCTACTTTTCATCAATGGAGTTTTTCATTACAGGTGGAATATTATTCCAGATCTGAAATTATAAGGAAAATATATATTCCCTTTTTGTTTTCCCTGTCCTGTCAGGCAGTGTAGCAATGTACAGTCTGATGCTGTAGTGTAGTTTTCTCTCTTACTACAGTGACAGTAATTACTCATCATTCAGTACTCCTTTGACGCTCTCTTCTTTCTGACAGCCTGTTATGACAGTGTGCGTGTATATTTACATAGAGATATACATATATTTGTGTGTGTGTGTGTGTGTGTGTGTGTGTGTGTGTGTGTGTGTGTGTGTGTGTGTGTGTGTGTGTGTGTGAGACATGACAGTCTACAGTCAGCTCCTGGAGCTAATGCAGCAGCTCAGCTTTTACCAGCAACACTGACATTACAGGTTGAAAAGGTCAAATGGAGCAACAAAGCTCTTAGTCAGTCAGCTGGTGGTTGCTAAACTAAAAGTGGTTGCTGGGCAGATTTGGCAGCATTTTCTTGCTCACACACCCTGATCACTTTCTCACATGTTCTTTTTCTTTTTTCCACCTCCTTCTCTCCCCGTCTAGCTGCCTTCTTCCAATGTAACAGATTTGAGAGGTGTTTCATTACGCTCGCTCCTCCTTCACCGTCTTCAGTCATGCATCCCAACAATAGGACACATGCCTATCAGCCTTTTTTAAGTCTACCTGTATGCACTAAATTCAGACTTCTAGCACACATACAACAGCTGAGAAACATTCCTGCCACAGGCTGCAGAGTGTCTTTGTGTATGTGCTCAAAGGTTTTTGGCTTCAGGATATGAATAAGCAAACACAGAGTAAGTGGGTTCCTCTGTATTCTGTCAGCTGTGTGTGACAATTTCAGCGGAGCAATCTCACATCCCGAGGAGTCTCCCTATTTTATCCCAAGAGAGCGTGTAGCTTTTGCACCACCAAAGAAATGAATTTACACCACAACATGCACAAGAACACAGTCTTTAAATATTAATGATATCTGCCTAGTAACCAAGCATGAGCTCTCCGTGGAATCCTCTGCAGCTTTTGCCCAAGTTTGAGAGAGAGGTCAGCTGTTCAGTCAAATGGAAGGATTTATGGCGGGAACACTGAGAGGTGGAGAGTTTGGGGATGTGGGTAGGGCGACATCAAAGACGGATCAAGAATCTGCTCTCGCCTTCTCTGCCATTTCTTGGTAAGTACAGTGGTGGATAACCTCCTGTGGCCACTGAGCACCTGCAGGGTAAAGCTGGGAGTGAAACTGATTTGCGAATGGATGGATTCATTTCCTGGGACACTCTGCCGGGAATCACTGTGAAGATTCATAATCAGGTTCCAGCAGCCCGAGAGCTCGGAGGTGATTTCAGTTGCTGGTTTAGAGACAAAAAAAATAAAAAATCCATGAGGAACTCTTCCCAGCTTGAAAAGTGTTCCCACTCAAAACAGCTTGCCTGTGTAACCTTCATGCTAGACATGACAGCCATCTTTCTTTCTGACTCTCAAACTTCTCACATTTTATTCTCTTGGGGTTCTCTCTGGGAGAAAAAAAAACCCTAGATGGATTCTCAGGCAAAAATAGTCTTCAGTGTTTATACATGCTTCAGTCATAGTGTTTGCATACAAATGTCCCACCAGCATGCCCTTAATCCATATAATCTCATCAGCTTCTCTCGAGACTCCAGTTGTAAGTGTTGCTTTGTTTGATGTTAGTGCATGTTATAACTTCTGGCAGAGTCATGTGCTGTTATTGTGTGCACATACTGTATTATTCATCTGCCTGTGGCTGTTTTAAAAGAAAAAACAGGGTAGTTAATGAAAATATGATTCAGCAAAGTAAAAGCTTAAAGGTGAATTCAAGTCTAATCTATTTCAGCTTTAGTGCTCAATAATATGTATTGAATCTCCTGTACTCATGTAAATTAATCGATCAAGAGTGAAGTATCTGCTATAATCATCCCTCCTCCATCCCTCTCTCCGTCCGTCCGTCCGTCAATCTTCTTTGTTGCTTATCACTTAAAGGTCATGGGTATTCTGGAGTCTATCCCACTGTCATAAGGTGCGCCTGGATTGGTTGTCAGAGCTAAAACAGACAGAGAGAAACATTTGATGCATAATCCACAGATGTGTATGTTGAACCTCTAATGGCAGAAATTGTTATCTTCTGTACTCAGATTGTGGGGGTATATGCCTCACTCAAAAGATATTAGGTTTAGATATTAGACTATTGACCCTGGAAAAATTGGATTCTACACAGCAACTTTAACACAGGACATTCACCGAACGTGGCCAACAACAGGAAATAGTCCTCTGCAGACACATTTTCACTGGTGGACATACTAAGTGCGAGGTAGGCGAGATAAATAGATCAATGTACTCACATTTTTTTCTTTGGTTGTCTTTATTGTCAAAGAGCTTTAAACTACAAGTTACATTTTAACCACACCCTCATGCAGTATTTTATTCTATACACTTCAAACACTTGACCTACCTCACATCCATGATCAGTTTAGATTCACAAATGTGCATCTTGTACTGTTTGAGGTTGTCGGATTACCTGGTGAGGGTCCACACAAGCACAGGGAAAGCATGCAAACTCTCCACAGCAAGATTCAAGCCCACCCAGGAACCTCCCCTCAGACTTCTTTATGATATAAATTAGTGTATGATACTAAAAAGGCCTTAGTATTGCATGGAGCCTCCACAGTAAAGGACTGAGGGATAAAACAGAGTGTTAGCCACACTGTAGCACACATAGTCTGCATCATGAAATTAACTGTAAGAGAAAATGACCAACTTTGTCTCAGCAGGCTAAAGTTACAAAGTGATATTGAGATGTTCTCAAGATCATGCATATTCACATATTCAATAACACTTACTAAACCAAAGGGAAAAGGACGTTTTATCTTCTCATCTGCCTTTATCTACCCTCACTCCAGGGATTTTTGTCCTTCGCAGGGCCTGGATCTCACTGTCCTGAGCCTATTATTATCACCTGACTGCAGATGACTTTCATTTAGAGTCAACATGTCATCTTTATTGTCATTTTCCCCTCCAGTGAACATTTTGCTTGTACACTCAGCCATCGCAGAACATCAGCTTGGATGAGAGGGTTTCTGGAAAAGACAAGATGGGATTGTTTATAAAATCCCTGCCCGTGACTCCTCCCCGTCAACAGCCAGCAGAACAAGAAAACAAAAACCAGAAGACGCATTTACTTGCTCGAACTTTTATGAAGACACGCAGACAGGGAGGCATTCATGAAAGTCTCAGTTTGGATGTTGTATTAGATTAATAGCAAAGCTCTGCTGAAAATGCTTCACAAAAGCCTACACCAGCTGTCCTTTGGTAGGAATGAGACAATGCAGTCCTCTTAAACACATCAGGGTGACAACTGCAAAAGAGGATTGAGTCGATGCTCACCAGCCAATCCTCAGCATGCCCCCTCCCTATCCACCCAGTAAGAAGGAGCTTAAAGACAAACCACATGGGGATCAAGAATCCGTGGACCAAGTGGCAGCTTGGCTAACACCATGAAATCTCACCACTGAAGCCCATCTTGGTTATTGACGTATTGCATTTTAAAGACACACGCCCCACTTCTTGTGACGTTTTTGTCCATGAGCGCTCGTGTGGCACGAGGGCAGCCTGAACAAAGGCCTCAACACGCAGTGACCTCTAGATATCACCTTTGAACCGCTGCCCGGTGCCCACAGTCCGCAATGAGCTTTGCATAGAAATAATCACAGTATTGACCCCTTGAAGGCAATCGGTCAAATGGTGCACCATTCAGCTGCTTTAGTGACAAAGCCACAGAACACTGTGCCCACAAACCTCAGCTCTGAGCATGCTCATTCCCATCTGGAGCTCAAAAGTGCTGGTATGGATTGTTTTAGAAATAACCTGACTGCACAAAACATGATGCTGCTTTTTCTGCATTTTATTTCTTTATGTTCTTCAGCAGATACTTGTTCAGAGTTCCCCGTGAGCAGCCACAGTCCCATCAGAGAGGAAGCCACTTAACCTCTAACTAGTCCAGTTTAGGTATGAGGTAGAAACCAGAGAAAAGTACCTTTGACCTTGGGAGTTTCTAAATGTGAAAGTGTAAACAGCAGAGTATTCCTGACAAAGGGTGCTTGTTCTAATTCTTCATCTCATTCTTTAAAACACAAAGAAGAACAGATCTAGCGCACCAGGGTCAAACGCTGTGATTAATGTTTCTTGCTAGAATATGTCAAGGCAAAGAGAAACATTATTCTTTCTAATATGTCTGATTCATGCCCAGACTACCAATCAATATCAGATGACTGTTACTGAACAACAGTCTTTTCTTTTTCCCCAGAATAAGTGCAGCAATAGAATAAAACAACCTAGATTTAATTTTCTGAAGCGACAATACACACTGTCGGGAAGAAATGAATAAGAGTTGCCTGCGAAGGAGCTATAGTGGGAGGGTTGGAGGACTTGGTGTGGGGCGATGACTTGCATTTCTATTACAGTTTTGCATAAATCGTCACTCTGCGACCAACAAGTGGAACTGATGCCATGTAAGGTCTGGCAGGGTTGCCCTTTGAGGCAGAAAAAGAGAGCAGAGAAAGAGGCTTGCAAATTTGCATTCTCCAGCAGAGCAGATGGAGCATCTGCCATCCATATGCATGAGGCATACGGCTGCCAGCCTATCACCTTGACCCCTTGCTATGGGATTGTGACCTTGAGACTCAATGGAAGAGAATGGGACCAGTCTGAGCTGCGATGGCAAGGCTTTATTCCTTGGGTGGGAAAAGTGACTCCAGTATTCCAGGCTGGGCCTGAGCCTATGAAGGAATGCCTATCCTCTCCCCAACACCTGCCTTGGTGCATGCAATGTTAGTAAATGATGTATGGGAGGAGGAGACATGCGAAAATGTCACAAAGACACTTCTGTATCTCAGGCAGATGCCTTGGAAAAGAGAACGGCTTTCAGAGAGGGGTGAACGCTGGGGAAAAAACAAAAAAAAACCAACAACACTTTTTTTGGCTTTTCTCAAAAGGATGTCCCTAGAAGTCCCCAATAATTGTTAAACAGACAAGTTCGTCCAAATGTAACTGCAAATATTTTAATAGGTGGAAAAATGTGATGTAGGTTCATATCTCTTTCATCATCATTTATTTGAAATCGAACACCGATGCAGTGCTTTCCCATTTGGTATACTGACAATAGCAATGGCAGTAACAGCTATTTAATTATACAATTAACCTTTACTCTGTACCAGGGAAACTCAAAACAATTATGTTGAAAAATGCTACAGGAATGACTGCAATCCATAATTTAAATGAACTTTTCACAGGGCCGTCTTGGCCCTGTTTGGTCCCTTGTGCGAAAACTGATTTCTCTCTCTCAGTGATGGGAATTTAATTCTGCCTCAGAATGCCAATGTAGGTGACCTTTGCATAAAAAAACAGATGGAAACACAATGACATGCCATTTTGTAACGACACGCCAGAGAAATTAATGATATCTATCGAAATGTGTCAGCTGATGACAAAACATTAACATCCCAGAGACATGGAACTGACGCACCTGGTGTCGCGACATGAATTGTGTTCATCTTTCTTCCAACTCAGCGTCAAGTTATTCACTAAATGAAGCCACTGTAATGTCATAACTGTCTCGATGCCATCTTTGTGCTGAAACTGGATTTTATGAAGGGAGGGGGGGCGTCTCTGTGAAAGCACTCGCTCATAGAGGCGACAGATTTGTGATTGGCAAGTCATTAGCCCTACGAGCATGAGCTTTCTTTGTTACTATTACAATTCACAAAATGTACTCAATGGTCTATTATTAACGTGAAAGAAAGCTTGTCATTAAAAGGAAGGCAGACACTTCCACACGGTGGTTTTTGTTTTGTTTTTTCATTTTGTTTGAATTTCCATTTAATTTTGCCTTTTTGTTTTGAATTCAGTGTAAAGTGTAAAGTGAGCTTGTTAGTCCCCATAGGGAAATAGTTCCTCTGCATTTAACCCATTCACCCAGTGAAGCAGTGGGCAGCCACCAGTGCAGCGCCCGGGGAGCAGTGTGTAGGGACGGTACCTTGCTCAGGGGTACCTCAGGGTAGCCGTTCAGTGGAGTCGAACCCCCGACCTTCCGATCATGGGGCCACCACTCTACCTACTGAGCTATCCCTGCCCCCTGAATTCAGAATAGAAAATATGCTAGCTACCCAACAGTTACAGGATTATTAAAGACAGCTGCTGGTCGCTGCAGTCCCTGTGTGACTGCATCCGGCTAAATTTCATTTGTGTAAATTTGCAGCTGGGTAAAGTTTTAAATTATGAAGAGAAACCAGGATTTACTACCTAGACCAATCCAGACCTGTATCTCTCAGCAAAAGGTAAATAAGCACACAATGAACCTGCTTATCCATCAGGATTATACATATTCCTTATATCACTACAGAGCTCTGTGGTGATTAATGAAGACCTATAACTTACCTCAGAGTGATGCAACATAAAGCATAGAAGCTCCCCGTCTGATTCATACACTTAACTTTATTTAACCGCTGCAGTATATCACTATTTTGAGCACACCTATTTGTCAGTATTCCCAGCTCAGACACTGACAACATATTTGTCACTGTAACAGAGGGATTCCCATGTGGAGGAAGAGAGTATTTCTGCTCGGAAATCCTCCTGCAGAGGAGAGCTGGTTGGGAAAACGAGGGCATGCACGCCAAAATGAGACTGTTTGCATGGCAGCGAGTATAGGGGAGAAGTTCTCCGGAGGGAGAGAGAGAGAGAGAGAGAGAGAGAACCAGAGTGTGTCTCCTTGAAAATGTTGCTGAAGTAAGCAGAATAAAGAGACAGCAAATAGAAGCTGGGTTATGATGCTGTGTGAGGCGTCAAAGAGTTCAGCCAACAAATGTGCAGCACCTGCTGCGCAGCACGTAGTTTCGTGGTACAATTTAATGTTGCACATGTTTTCGTTACATATCTCCAAACGCTAATTGCTAATTGTGTGGTGACTCAGACTAGCAGAGCTGTACATGTGCAGCCTTACACACATGAGGCGAGAGCAGGGGGACATGGGGAATGAATTTACACTTCCAACATGAAGAGACAGTAACATGTTGGTATATTAGAAGGAGTACACTGAACCACAGACAGAATGACTTTAAGAAGAACTTAATTAGTGAGTGTAACTTATCAGGTATGTCTGTGAAGGTTCTCAGTCATCCAGGTCATCGTAGTCTAAGGAGCTTGGAAAGAAAAGCGTCGGGACTTCTCTGAGTTGCTTGAAGACGTTTCACCTCTCATGTCACTACATCAGACCAAGAAACATTTATGTATCACTGACGTTATTATAGTTAACTAAAACTAAACTAAAACAAAAAATAAAATAAAAACTAATAAGAGATAAAACCTCCCTTGCTCTTGTGCCTCTGAGAGCCTTAACCTGGTTATATACCTGGTAAGTTGTCTAAGGAGCTTGGAAAGAAAAGTGTCTGGACTTCTTTTTTAAAGACGTTTCACTTCTCATCTGAGAAGCTTCTTCAATGTTAAGGTCAAATGGTGGAGAGTCCCAGATTTAAGTCCTGGAGGTCTAAACCAGACCTCCATATTGGAGAGACCAAACAACCACTTCATAAACGCGAGGCACAGCATAGAACAGCTACCTTGACAGGACAAGACTCGGCAGCCCATCTGCATTTAAGGACATAGGTCATTCCTTTGGATGAGGATGCCAATGTTCACATTTTGGACAGAGAAGACAGACGGTTTGAAAGAGGAGTGAAAGAAGCCATCGATGTCCACTGTGAACGACCATCTTTGAACAGAGGCGGTGGTTTACGACACCAACTGTCTGCCATCTATAATCCAGTTTTGAGATCCCAGACGTCTTAACGACCACTCACATCCTGGGCCATTTGACCTCAGGATATCACATGATAGGGTGGGGCTAGGTTTCACAGCAGGTTCACCCGAAACCTTGGCTGATTGTGACCTACACCTGTGATTAGGTAGAGGACAAACATGGGGTTCATGACCCTCTTGGGGGACACTCCCCCTAGGACTTAAATCTGGGACTCTCCACCATTTGACCTTAACATTGAAGAAGCTTCTCAGATGAGAAGTGAAACGTCTTTAAAAAAGAAGTCCAGACACTTTTCTTTCCAAGCTCCTTAGACAACTTACCAGGTATATAACCAGGTTAAGGCTCTCAGAGGCACAAGAGCAAGGGAGGTTTTATCTCTTATTAGTTTTTATTTTATTTTTTGTTTTAGTTTAGTTTTAGTTAACTATAATAACGTCAGTGATACATAAATGTTTCTTGGTCTGATGTAGTGACATTAGAATAATAAGAAAAGAGACCAAGGGCCTTATCTTACATGAAGCCAGCTGAAATCAGATTAATGTAAAGATCTGTAAGATAAACTGTGCTGACGTGTCATATTAGTGCATCCGGGCTTGTGCCAAATCTATGACGACAATGACCAGCCCATCACGAGCTGCATATATGTAACAACTTTATCTTTGTTGTGAGTCTTTGTAAGCTGCGGTCATGTGTTTAGGGTTTCAGTCAGATCGCAGACATCTTAACTAGGTGCTAGTGAAGGGTTCAGTGTGAACTGGTTGAACTGTTTGTCAAGTCAGAGTCTCTGAGTACTGTGTGGCTTTTTCCTGCATAGCTGGCGATCTCCTTGCATCCCAGATTACGATTCCATTCCTTGAATTACCGCCACATTATTTACCGTAATCACCTAATTCAATTTTCCAGCAGCGCAAGCCTTATTAATTAAAGCCTCCACACAGTTCTGTGACAAATAGGATTTTCACTGTCTGCATGCACCAGGAGGTCTGAATATCCGTACATGTGCGCTCCCCTCTCTCTGCAGTTGCCGTGGCTCAGTCTCATCAAGCTGCTGTCGCCACCACAACCCGCATGACTCTGCTTTCTTTAGTTAAAATGCGTCTCCAGTATCTCAGGTGTCTTGCCATAATGAACAAATTATAATCTAATAAGAAAATTAAAAGCTGTGCTACTGGTATTTTTGGCTTGCATAAATACATCATCTAAAGGCTTTACCTGTCACAGTTTAATACCAGCACCACAGTAATCTTGAGATGGCATCACAGCAGTCATAAATAGTAAGACCCAGACTGTGCAGGTTAAGTGTGGAAGAGGGTATTTTCCAGAGCAACAGCAGTTAAAGCTCCAAGCTATTCCATCTATTAAATGTATGCTGTGTGAAGTCACAGGGAGGTGAGCCATCCCAGCATAAAGGCAAGCTAAGACTTAGACAGACAGCTAGTTTATCATAGGACTAATGACTAAATTGTTGTCTATTTAAGGTTATGTACTATAAAAAAAAGCCCTTTTTTAAAATCAAACACACCACCATTTTAAATGACTTGAGCATTTCCTCAAATTCAAGGCTCAAAGAATGAAACTTTAACTTGTTAAACCAGAAAAGCTCTTACTAATGGCAAATTTGAACTCAGTTATAACTCAGCTTCGCCTCTTTTTTCCATCAAACTACTGAAGTAAAGACATTTGGATACGTCACGTGTCTCTGCATCGTGAATGGAACTTTCATCACGCTCCTCACATCATATACAAATCACACTCTCATAATTTGGTGGCCTATTTGAGATGTGTCATTTCCCGTATCTCTACCTTCTCTTTCAACCCATCCATCAACCCAACATCCTCCTACAGGTGGGAATATTTACTTATTACTCCCCAATTATATAAGCATCATGTTAGTGGGAAGTAATGAACTCAGAGATTAGATTCTAAACTCTGGCTGCATTAAAATAAATGAACTATTTTTTTTAATCAATTTTTGTGTACTGGTGCTTAAAAACCAGTAGGCTTGGAGTGTAGAGTATATGCTGAGTGACTTACTGTAGATTTGCAGCTCAGTTATATGAGCAGCTATTGCTTGCACGTATGCTTATCAGGGTTACAAAGTCATACAGGGGGCATATACAGTATATAATGACAGTACAGTCCATGGACACCATGCAGACTGGAGACCTGCCAGGATAGCAATTATTCTATCAAAGAGAGAAGCTAAGTAAGCTCAAAGATAATCAATAATATCACTGTCAGCTCCTTCTTACCTCGTGGAAGGACATATTGTAACTGCTACCCATCTGTCGACCGTCCTACTTTCTTAATTCAAAGTCAGTGTTTTTCCTCTAGGAAGGACTGGTGTTCTGACTGGTGAAGTCATCCGAGCTTGGGCTGGGGTCGATCGAAGCATTTGGGTTTCTACAGTTTGTGAAATCCCAGCTGCCTTTTCCCTTTAGCATAAGTGTGAGTTTGCTTCATTCTAAACCACTGCAGATTCACCGTCTTCTCTCATGCTATCCAGGCAGGTGCCAAGAATGTCCAGCCCACGTGCTTCCACAATCGCATAAAAAATGAGCGTAAGAAATGCAAATAGCATCATCAGTACAGGTGGTCCTGGAGAGATCATACAGCCTTTTGCAAACATCAGTAGATGTACTTCATATTCTCTCTTCTCTGTGAACAGGTCACAGTAGAAACAATGTAGGAAACGTATACTCATTATAAATACAGTGAGCGTTAATATTTGAACTTCCTTTAACAACTGTCAACTTGTAAAGTCTGTTTCTTTGTCTACATCTTTGTGAATTGTTTCCTGTTTTATTGTGAAAGGTTGTGCCTCATGTCAGTGTGTCTAGCTTTGCTCCCCGTGTCTCCTTAGCCCAAACCCTCCTAGCTGTGTCTCCCTCCTGTTTTCCATTCCCTGATTACTCCCCTGTGTATATAAGCCCTGTGTTCCCTGTTGTGCCATACCCTCAACTAGCTGTGTGTTTTGCTGCCGTGTTTCCAGTCGTTTGTCTCTTGGCTCCAAGTGTTTGTTAGTAGCTTTGCGTTCTCAGTTTAAGGTGTTATTTTGAGTTATGTTTGGAATTTTTGTCCCAGCAATAAAGCTGCGCTTTAAGTTTGACTTCCGTGTTGAGTCCTGCATTTTAGGTCCCCCACTCCTGCCTGCCTGCCTGCCACACAGCCAACTCTGACAATGTCAGCTGCAAGATTGTTCCAGGTGCAGCAAAGGCACGGTCACCTCTGGTCTTCAGCCGGGACCTAGGTTGTACCAAGAGCAGTTGGCCCAATGATCTTAGGGCTCTCCTAGGGGTATACAGGCTGAGGAGTTCAGTTAAGTAGCTAGGTGCAATATTGTTTACGATTTTAAAAGTAAGCAATAAAACCTTTTAAAAAAAACATCACCAGAAACAAGCATTTTCAAAAATAAAATCAATAAAAATATTATTGGATATAATACTTTATATGAAAAATATCCGTCCTGGGCCTTAGAAACTAGTATTCAGCATAAGTAGGTTCTTGCAGCCATTTATTGCCCACCAGTGTGTGTGATACTGGCCTGCCATACTGAGACATGTAATTTAGCATTAAATAAGATAAGATAAGATAAGATAAGATAACCTTTATTAGTCCCACACGTGGGAAATTTGTTTTGTCACAGCAGGAAGTGGACAGTGCAAAAGTTATGACGCAAAAATTAGAATACAATAAGAATAAATACAGTACACAACTGTACAGAATAGAATAAAATAATATACTATATACAGTAGAATAAAATAGAATAAAAATATACAATAAGATAAAAATAGAATACGAATGCTATATACAACTGAGTAAAAATACAACGATGCCAGAAAAATGGGCTGTATTAGGGCTGAACTTTCTAATGTCAACCTTGCCCTGGACCAACTTGAAACAATTTGAAATTTAAGATCCTTGTAGATTATTTTCTTTATTCTTTATCCTTACAGACCGCTGACAAGATGACAACACACTTGCAAAATTAGAAAACCAGAACTGCTACTTAAAAAATATTAGAGGCACTTGAGATTGGGGTCACACACTCTCAGATACTCTTTTTGAAATAAAACAAAAATCTTTGTGGAAAAAGGCACTGATTCACCATGTAATTTTTCTTTTAACTGCTATTTTCTTACATGTGACTAGATGCTTGGACAGAAAACACCACTGACTCGAACATCTGAGCATGTGTTTCTGTAAAAGTCTTTATATTCATTTAATTACAACACACAGAACTAGAAATTCATTTTTTTCACTGTAATGTATTAATTAATAAATCTGGCAATTTTTAGCCTAAAGGGTTCAAAAAGGAGTGTAAGACCAATTGCAAACACATACTGTACCCATACAAACTAAGACCGTCAGTATTAGAGCCTAGTTTCATCAGCCTATGACCCGAGGCTCTATATTTCCCTGGAGCCCTAAATCCACCTTACATCCACTTAGTCTTCTTTGCTTCAACTATTCACATACTTTCCTCCTAGCAACCAATGTAATGCTGATGTTGCGTTATCTGCTTTGAAAGGATACCATTATCTATCTATTCACCAGCCAAACAGCATAAATGAATAAATCTGCATACGACATGTAAGACTATACCGACCCTTTTGAATTCTAATATCAAATGCATTTGCATTTGAAATGGGTTTCTACTACTGATGGGCAATCAGATATGAATGAAGCCTATAAACTGTGCTGAGTAGATTTATATAATAAAGATGGGACATACACTATATGCTGAGTAATGTTAGATTTCATCTTGTTCCTTGATTCACTGTTGACCTTTCACATATTTCTTTTCTTTGTTGTGATACCATGTTCACTCGTGCATTTCATTTTGTTACATCGAAGACTCTTGTAACGTTTTATTTTGACTGTTGATAATGAGTCAAGAAAATCTTAAAAATATCAGATGCTAATGACATTTGCAGTCATGTGAAAAAGAATAAAATGCATTGGGAAGTTTAGATCTTAAGTAGCAGCCAGGAGTTGCTGTTCAAAAGCACTAATTAACTGATCATCAGCAAGTGTGAGCACCTCTATAAAAGCTGGAGGTTTGGCAATATGTTGGTCTGGAGCATTCAGGTATGTGTTAACACAACCCCACAATCTTCCCAGTAGAGGACATCCCAACAAAGACTCAACATGATCCAGTCAAAGTCCAGACCTCAGATGGACTTGGCTGCTGTGGTGGGAAATTAAGAGGGCTGTGCATAAATGAATGTCTGTAAACCTCAATGAACTGAAGCAACATTGTAAAGAACGGTGGGACAAATGTCCTACAAAATTCAAGTTGTTTCTGGTAAAGGTGGTTCTATTATGGAATCATAGGGTTTAATTTGTTTCCCACAAGATTGAAAACTCAACGCGTTAGCGTGGTTAGCTCGTTAACGCGTTCTGTCAGGGTTCTTTTGATTTAACGGTTTTAAAAGTATCTGGATTAAATGTATACGTTTAGGTCGCCATATTCAGTCACATTTTAACTGTAGTTTAAGGTTTGGCTCATTCTAGCCACTTCTTTTTAAGTGTTATTAATTTCTGTAGCTATAGTTCTTTGTTAAGGCCAATAAATTATGATGGCCAGGCAATTGTAGGCTGTGGCTGACATGGTTCCACTGTCTGATATCTGGGGTTTATATAATGAAGAAAAATGGCTGTACAAAGGGACGCACTGCGCTCTGAAGCAATAGTGCTGGGTTTGTGGTCAAAGTTAGTGGCTCTGTGACTCATTGAGACGCGATAGAGCACAACACAGCTGCTACTTGTGCTTCTTTCTGGTCCTTAGACTGCCACCATCTCTGATAACCACTTAGTATTCAGCTGAGGCTTATGGATTGCTGCCCATAAACAGAGAAGTGCTAAGAAGCAAAGACTGCTCTCTGATCACTTGCATCGTACTAAGCAGGGTGCTTCACGTGATTTTTTTGGGGTTTTTTTTTTAATCACATTTTAAGAATCCACCTTGGCTCACAATATCAAAAATGCTGCTGCTGTTGAAGACCTGCTTTTCCACTGACTGGCAGAGTGCGGAAAAAAAGTTGTTCTAACAGCAGAAGCAAAGGTTCACACTTGAAATAGGGAGTCCCCTCACGTCCACGCATTTAAGATTCTTGAAATATTGCTCAAAGTCACTAGGGTGGAAAAAGTGAGAGATGAAATGATGGTGCTTCTAAAATGATTATCTGCTCTCCCCAAAAGAGGGTGCTGCACATATTAGATGAGTTACAGGCTTGTGAGAATGCAAAATTCATTGAAATTAGATTGGATTTAGGATAGGGTGATGAGGGCTGCAGTGAGAAAGAATTCCAGCTTATCTGAATTATCAGCTCTTCGTTGCTCTTTTACCTTCCACCGTGAGATCTCACCAGACAGCCCAGATTTGTCTTTGGGAAATGATTACCACAGTAAATACTTTCTCATTAGCACGGACATCTGCAGGTGGAGAGAGACAGAAAATGACGTGGCTGGTTTACAATGGGTAGTTTATTTTTTGCTGGGGGAGGGGCTTGATTTCAGAAAGTTGAAGTTGAGTATAAAAAAAGCAGTTGAGACGTGCTGACAGGGGCCTGGCTGTGATGGAGAGACCCTATCGCTTTTCTTCCCCATTCTGTCACACACTCCTCCCATCATCGCAGGGTTTACTGTCACAAGCAGAGCGGTGCTGCGTGGGTGAGCGATGGGTGCTGTGTCATTCCTCCCCTTCCCTGACCCTGTAGATTGATTCCCCTCCCCCCCAGACATGACATGGATTCAGCTGAAAGAAGCTGAGTAGGTTTAGAGTTTGAGGACTTTACTCATTGAAATCTGCATGTTGTGCACGTATATGTAGGAATAACTAAAAATTTCGTAAACTGATGCGTTATGTGGTTTGTTTTTTTACACATGCTAGAAAAGTTGTGGTGTTTTGATTAAGCGTGCTTCAAAATAAAGGCCAGTGATTTAATTTTGAGGCTGTTGTATACAATGGACAGCTACACTTCAGATAGCCCTTTCTGCACATTCCTCACTAGGTGACTGTGATGGCTGCACTTACAGCCACACAGTGGTAATACCCACCATGTTAGTGTAGAGGCTTATAAGTAACATTGCATTCACATTTCTTTCTTTAAATATGGGAATTTATTTACAGCACAATAAATAACTGGTTTTGGTTTAGAGTTAATTCACATATCCACATAACGCTGCATTCTAAAATAAGTGCGCACATTTTAGTTTACACTGTTATGTATGATTAATTTTTTGTTTTCTGAGTTACCTTAGTTGCAGCTGTTCCAGTCCCTTTATTAAGGAGCCAAGAGGTGGAAAACGGGCGGAGCGAGCTTTAAAGGAAGGCTACAAATTGGTTCATGCCATAACTCAGGACCATGGGGGGGAATTGGAGTTCATTATGCTTGGTTTAGTTAGGTTTTGTGTGTTTTACCCCTTCTCCTGTTTTTGTGGGCTGATCAGCCACTATTTAAGTTTCCCCTTTGTCTCTTTAAGTTAGGTCAGTTTGTTTGAGTTATCAGTTGTGTTGTCAACTTTGAGTAGAGTTTTGTTATTTTGACCTCTTTTATGGGCCCAAGATTTTGATTCTTTTTGCATGAGTTAACCAATTATGTTTTTTGGGTTAAGTAAAAAAATCATTTTTTTGGACTTTAACCTGTGCCTAAGTTTCCTTCACTGCTCGGTCCATCACAGTGACCTTTTGACAGGACTGTTGCCTCACAGCAAGAAGGTCCTGGGTTCAAATCCATTATTGGCCAAGGGGTTTTCTGTGCGGGTTCTCTCCCAGTATTCTGGCTTCCTCTTAACAAGTCTGTTAATAAGTGGGGTTAGGTTAATTGATGATTAGCAGAACAAAATGGATGCATATACATACGATTAGCTTCATAGATTAGTCAGCACCACTAAAAACTGTAAGAACATTTCTAATGTTTTAAAGGCAGTCTGTGTGCCTGACATAAATATAATCAGGCTATATAATATAAATATTGATGTATTTTCCAGGTCTGACAAATGAAACCAGTGGTGAAGTGTCTTAAACCTGTATCCTATCTGAAGGCCACCAGATGGCGATAGCTGTAGTTGCAAAAAGACTTCTATACCTATAGAAGTCACTGAGAAAACAGCCTTTTGACCTGAACCCCGTAAACACCTTCCTGCTGACTTTATGGCTCAGTCATTCATTTTTGGTCAGACTGAATAAAAAAAATTAAAGTCTATCGTATTCATAAAAGGCTTAAAATGGATATAATATTTGTGGTATGAAACTACGTGCTTATTGGCTAACAAGCTGTCAATCAGATGCCATTAGCCAGTCAGAAGTTTCCCAGTCAGATCTGCCCTTCCTTGTCACATCCTGTTTTGTTGCAACCAAGATGGCAATGGTGAAATCGCTAATCTCAAGGCTTCAGAATGACACTTGGAAAAAGCAGTGTGTGACGTCATGGTAGCTACGTTGGCCTCTTAATACCGTCTACAGCCAATGAGTAAATGTTTTTCAAAATAAGAGTGTGGGGATTGCTCACTAGTAAAACCATTCTTGGGTATCCAGGAGCAGGGATAGCTCAGTAGGTAGCGTGGTCGCCCCATGATCGGAAGGTCGCCCTGAGGTACCCCCGAGCAAGGTACCGTCCCCACACACTGCTCCCTGGGCGCCTGATTTGCGGCTGCCCACTGCTTCACTGAGTGAATGGGTTAAATGCAGAGAGAGTAATTTCACCACGGGAATCAATAAAGTACACATTATTATTTTTCTTAACAAGGCTTTACTCTTAAAGCAATCTGCTATGGCACTAAATTAATGGATTTTAGCATATTTCATATTTCACTTGTGTCAATTTTTACTATCACTTATTGTATCTAACTCAGTGTGGCTTACTGAGAAACATTTCTGCCTCTCCTGCCCTACACCCTCTCCCTAAACACTACCAGCTAGCCTTAAGTTGAAGCGGGTTATAAAGTCTTCCTACAGCATATTTGCACAAATCACACTCCAAGAGTGGTAGCATCTGTTTTGTTTCCACTAGTGCTGGATTTGTGTTTTATAAGTCTGAGTCTCATGTGATAGTTTCAGAACTGTGTCAGGAATGCATTCATGTATTGTCATTTGTTAGTTACATTTTAGTTTTGGTATAAATTTTAATATTTATAGAAGAAGAAAGAATTAAAAATAAGTTAAATTATTTTCCAAAATGTCCTAAATATAAATCACTGATAAGAACAGTGTAACGGCCTTTTGCATTTTATATTTTGTTGAGCTGTATGTCCAGATTTTACTCTTTTGCACCCACCCACCCACACCCACACACACACACACACACACACACACACACACACACACACACACACACAAAGTAATTCCACCAGAGTGCCTATTTCGGGTCACTTTTGCCCGGATAAAAGAGCAGGGTGGGAATTGTGACATTAAAATACAATAATTGCTAAAATAAATTTAATTTGTAGTTCTAAATAAATTCTAAATGCATTTAGGACGTTTTTTACTCACTTTATGTCTCTTCCACGATGTTATTTCTCTCTCCAACAACGTAGGTTACAATTATATTAGCATGACCAATTATGCAAATTAGGCGATGACGTCATTTAGCGACTTCTAGCGACTTTTAGGACAGCCAATGGCGATTTTACTTACTGAGGAGTTGGCAACACTGTTTGGGTCTCCACCCAGCCACTTTATGCTAGCGCACATTGTGTCTCCATGCTGCAGCTCGCGTTAAGCTCCACACATGGATAAAATATCGTTCAAAGAGAAGAAATAAGTGAGAAAGAAGGCCTTAAAGGACTATTAAGCCCCTCCTGGATGTCAGCTCACGAGGTTTGTGTATTTTAAATGTTTTATTGTCTGTAATTAAGGACTTTTGATTGATTGACACTAAGTACAAGAGTGCTTTTTGATGTAATGTTTTGTTTTATTGTTTTTGTCCGTGAGCAGTTCTCACTGGTTGTCAAGACCAGAATAAACCCTGTTTTATAACTCTACATCTGTCACGGTCTGGCTGGCAGACCGTGGGGATGTGAGAAATGAGGACCCAAAATGCAGGACTTGGCGCTGAAGGCAGTGCGTTTATTTACAGTGGTGACAATCCAAACAACAATAAATTCCCCGTGCGATCCCAACTCCCATTCCGTGTCTTCTCCTTTATCCCGTGCTCCGTGCTGCCTCCTGGTCGCCACAATTCCTCCTGAGGAAACACGCATACAAAAGGCAGTCGTGAGTACAAAACCTAACGGCAGACTTGCACTAACCTTGCACGATAAACTAAGACTGACAGGAAGTCACTCAACGATCCAGCGTCGAGGAGCTCTCAGCCACACTGTTTTGAAGCTCCTCTGACGAGGCTTGATCGGCGCCAGGTGTGTGTGGATTCCTGGGTGGGACCGGTCA
This sequence comes from Rhamphochromis sp. 'chilingali', assembly GCF_963969265.1. Taxonomy (NCBI): domain Eukaryota; kingdom Metazoa; phylum Chordata; class Actinopteri; order Cichliformes; family Cichlidae; genus Rhamphochromis; species Rhamphochromis sp. 'chilingali'. Next base: position 8,705,574 of record NC_137936.1, on the reverse strand, counting down.
GCTGGCAGGGCCACACCCACCAGGCCTAGAAGTGCCTGCCACGACCGCACCCTCACACACATGCACACACCCATAAACACCTGACAGTACACCAACACGGAAAACAGGACAGCAGACACAACCATAATAACAATAACCACAATAATAATGATAATAACTACAATAGTAGTCCAGACTGCTCACGGACCCCGAATCCCTGGAACTGGGTCCGTGACAACATCGTGCCTACGTCAATTCTTGAGGGTGCTACAAACAGTTCCCACAACTTACCCACAGTCTTAAGAGACCCTTTGCCAGCCACAAATGTGGTGTAACATTTGTGGCTGGCAAACACACCACAGACAGTTATTCCAAAGAGCCCGACACTGGAATTATATTTAATGGCCAGCAGGAGGTGACCCCTGTGGTTGTAAACACACTTGCAGTTCTGTCTTTTAGAAATTGTCCTTTAGCTTTATTCCCTTGTTTTGGGATTGTTATTATTAATCAGAAATGAGGACTATCCAGGGTTTTCTCATTGGTTAATGAGATTTTAACCGCAAGTTGTTAGCCAATAGGCATGTGGTTTCGCAGTCAGCAACCTCTCTGCATTGAATTATATCTGTTATTAACCTCTGTCTCTCTTCCACAGCATGTCTTTTATCCTGTCTTCCTTCTCTCACCCCAACCGGTCGCAGCAGATGGCCCCGCCCCTCCCTGAGCCTGGTTCTGCCGGAGGTTTCTTCCTGTTAAAAGGGAGTTTTTCCTTCCCACTGTCGCCAAAGTGCTTGCTCATAGGGGGTCATTTGATTGTTGGGTTTTTCTCTGTATCTACGAAGCGCCTTGAGGCAACTTTTGTTGTGATTTGGCGCTATATAAATAAAATTGAATTGAATTGAATAGATATATAAAAAAACACACCTCCAACCGCCTTTCCTTAATCACTTTTCCTTCATCTATTAAAAACACAATGAGGTCTGGAGAAGATGAGAAGGGAGAAGCTTCGAGCGAGGATCCGACAGCACTTAATAATATGATGTTGGTTACTGTGGTCAAACTACAACATCCTGAAGATGGACTACAAAAATGGCTCATTATTTATATTTAGAATTCACCAGTGATTCTCCTTATCTAAGAAAAAGTTTTTCTTGTTATTAAAAAAAGATGATTCAACAAATCCAGTGCACTGCTGCATAGATGGAAGATTACAAAAATTGCATCATACTTATGGACCCACCTATATGACAAGGTCCTCAAAACAAACCCTCACAACAAGGTCTTCCTGGTGATGAGGACATTCAGGTATCTTTCCTAAGCAGCCATAAGAGCTCTTTCAATGGTTTTATTTAGTGTGCAGAGCCCACAACACTCTATAGAGACTGCATTGTCTCCATGGTGATGTAATGGAGACAGGCTCTGTAAATCAACGTGAGTAAAAATGGAAGCTGCTTCACATTAGTGATGGCTAATTAGCTCATAGCAATGATGACTGGAGGCTGTCTGCTGCTCACTGGTGCCGTATGTCTCCTAAAGAGGAGCTCTGGAGGCGAAGAACCTCCAGCTTTGTGTTTTCATGGGTCATTTTCCTTCTCTCTGGGGTGGATTGAAAATGACTCAATTTAAGACCCGTCTTCACAAAACAAGTTGACCTCATGCTGCTCACCCCTTTAAAAAAACACATGTTCGGTCTCTGTGTGAATGGCAGCTATCAGGGTGGGAGGGTTTCAGCTATTTTTTTTATCAAGTCTGGCTATGGCTTCCTGTACTCTCCAAAAATCTCTTTGGCTGTTTGCCTCACTGGCACAGGAAGCAGCATCCAGGAGGACTCTCAGCGTGGATGATTAATTTTGAAGGCACTTTCTTGTCAAGAGGACCTTTACTCCGCCGATAGAGGCAATGTGTTCTGTCAGGCCTTTGAAATTCAAATGATGTCTTCCACTTTGTGTCCCACTGATGGCTTTTAAAGTTTTCATAAAAGGAGAGCAACTGAGATGGGACCGACACAAGCCGAAGGAGAAAAGAAACATAAAATTAACTTCCTCCCAAAAATAGATGATGGCTTCGAACTAAAGAGACGCAAATAGATCATCAAAATAATATTTGAAGTGTTGCAGGTTTTGAAATGTATAGGAAAATGTCTATTTTTGTAACTGCTATTTTTTACACAGTATTGTCAGCTACCTGCCTGCTTTACAGTTGTGAGGTGGAAAGACGAAAGTGGCATTTATCAAATATCAAAAATATTAGTAATACTCGAAATAGGAAACAGCTGTTACACTGCTACACGTGTACGCCCACGTTAGTAGCTCTGTGAATCTGTGAATCTTGTGAATCTGTGAATCGTGTAGTCTGAGTATAGTACAAGGGTGACAGGGAAAAAATATAAGAATAGCTATTACAACAGAAACAGAACACTTTGTGAACACTCAGAGTTAAGACACCTGAGCGATGAATTGGAATCTAGCTGCTGTTACATTTAAGCAACCTCACATAAGTGATGTCAAATCCACCCAGTTATTGCCTATATATTTCAATATGAACAAACGCCGTGGATCAACCCACCAGCATTACATGAAGATTTCCTGATTCCTCACAGAGGCTCCAAACTCTCTGAGGCTACCTTTCATGATCTGGTTCCTCAAGTTTTTCTGCTTCTGGATCAGAAGTTTCATCTTTGAGATCATCCATTTTCTTCCTCTTTAACATGCTGATAATAATCATTTGATTCATGCTCTTTTGCCAAGTCCCGAACTTCTACAGGGCATCACCTGAGCACCTCTTTTGAGGCCTCCGCTTTTTAGTAAAGGCCCTCTTCAGTTTTGTGTTAAAGTCAGTAATGAAAGAAATCCTCAAACTAAAATTTCTCAGCTGATTCCAGTTTGACTGCCTCAAACTACAATAGTTTACAGGCTCTTCTGTCTTTGAAGTAACTGAAATTGAAATGCTACTGGAAATATGTACAAATACCTGAAACTGAAGAATGTGTAACAGATAGATAGAGATAGAGATACAGTGGGGCAAAAAAGTATTTAGTCAGCCACCGATTGTGCAAGTTCCCCCACTTAAAATGATGACAGAGGTCAGTAATTTGCACCAGAGGTACACTTCAACTGTGAGAGACAGAATGTGAAAAAGAAATCCATGAATCCACATGGTAGGATTTGTAAAGAATTTATTCGTAAATCAGGGTGGAAAATAAGTATTTGGTCACCTCAAACAAGGAAAATCTCTGGCTCTCACAGACCTGTAACGTCTTCTGTAAGAAGCTTTTCTGTCCCCCACTCGTTACCTGTATGAATGGCACCTGTTTGAACTCATCATCTGTATAAAAGACACCTGTCCACAGCCTCAAACAGTCAGACTCCAAACTCCGCCATGGCCAAGACCAAAGAGCTTTCGAAGGACATCAGGAAAAGTATTGTAGACCTGCACCAGACTGGGAAGAGTGAATCTACAATAGGCAAGCAGCTTGGTGTGAAAAAATCAACTGTGGGAGCAATCATCAGAAAATGGAAGACATACAAGACCACTGATAATCTCCCTCGATCTGGGGCTCCACGCAAGATCTCATCCCGTGGGGTCAAAATGATCATGAGAACGGTGAGCAAAGATCCCAGAACCACACGGGGGGACCTGGTGAATGACCTGCAGAGAGCTGGGACCAAAGTAACAAAGGTCACCATCAGTAACACACTACAACGGCAGGGAATCAAATCCCGCAGTGCCAGACGTGTTCCGCTGCTGAAGCCAGTGCATGTCCAGGCCCGTCTGAAGTTTGCCAGAGAGCACATGGATGATACAGCAGAGGATTGGGAGAATGTCATGTGGTCAGATGAAACCAAAGTAGGACTTTTTGGTATAAACTCAACTCGTCGTGTTTGGAGGAAGAAGAATACTGAGTTGCATCCCAAGAACACCATACCTACTGTGAAGCATGGGGGTGGAAACATCATGCTATGGGGCTGTTTTTCTGCCAAGGGGACAGGACGACTGATCCGTGTTAAGGACAGAATGAATGGGGCCATGTATCGTTAGATTTTGAGCCAAAACCTCTTTCCATCAGTGAGAACTTTGAAGATGAAACGAGGCTGGGTCTTCCAGCATGACAATGATCCAAAACACACCGCCCGGGCAACAAAGGAGTGGCTCCGTAAGAAGCATTTGAAAGTCCTGGAGTGGCCTAGCCAGTCTCCAGACCTCAACCCCATAGAAAATCTGTGGTGGGAGTTGAAAGTCCGTGTTGCTCGGCGACAGCCCCAAAACATCACTGCTCTCGAGAAGATCTGCATGGAGGAATGGGCCAAAATACCAGCTACTGTGTGTGCAAACCTGGTAAAGACCTATAGTAAACGTTTGACCTCTGTTATTGCCAACAAAGGTTATGTTACAAAGTATTGAGTTGTATTTTTGTTATTGACCAAATACTTATTTTCCACCCTGATTTACGAATAAATTCTTTACAAATCCTACCATGTGGATTCATGGATTTTTTTTTTCACATTCTGTCTCTCACAGTTGAAGTGTACCTCTGGTGCAAATTACTGACCTCTGTCATCATTTTAAGTGGGGGAACTTGCACAATGGGTGGCTGACTAAATACTTTTTTGCCCCACTGTATATATAGAGAGATAGATATAGATATATCGATATAGATATATATAAGAATAAAAACACATTCATTAATAGGTATTTTAATAATTTTCCAGGGCATCCACCCTTTTACCTTCTCACTTATCTCCATAATTTTCCTTAGAACTGCTTTAATCCCTTGATCAGCAGCAAGCTTGCTGGCTTGTGGCTGGGTCTGAGGTCTGGGTAGCTTTAGCTTTAGCCACTCTGCCTTTCTTATCTTCTTTAAAATGCCCATGTTCATAATAATGATATGATTTATGAAGGCCTGTGGCACTTTTTCACATTCTTCATTCTGCCTTTAATGGTGTATCGAACAAAATTCTGTTGCAGATGCAACTTTTGCATTGTTAAGTTATGTATGGGTGACATGTGAAACAGAAAAAGACAAATTCAGAAGGTAACATCAGATTTGCAGGGAGTTGAAGAAAACAACTGGATTTTCTAACAACATATAGATGTCAATAATCGCTATATTGGTGATGATGTTTGTGCAAAGTTTTGTTCAGATTGGCCCGTCTGTTAAAGGGATGTATACATACATGTAAACATAAGTATGCTACAATTGTGCTGTTACAAAGATATAGCAAATAAATAAACAATGAACAAAATGTTATCAGTGGTTGCAGGCAGCAGTATTTGTTAATACAGACAAAATGAAGAACATTTTTCCATCTCCAACAACAAAAAAACGTGTCTTACAGATATTTGCAATATATATCAGCTTTTTGCTGTGAGTGGCAGATGATGAGCACAGAGGGATGTGTCTTAAAAGCTCCCTTGGTGGCTGGTAATGGCACACAGTTTGTCAAGCAGACCACATGGAAACACTTAACTGCCCCTTTCCCTAAACTGAAAAGCTTAACTAGCCCTTTCTAAATATACTTAGGCAAGTATAAAATCCATTACCATGAAAACAAAGATAATTTGGCGGGTTTATGGATCCCAAATGACTAATTAGACCAGACAGGGTACATATGACTGTTGTAGAATATACTCCAAATGAGAAATCAGATGTTGAAGTTGCCTTTTTTATCAGTCAAACTAAAATAAGATGATGATAAAGCCTGAGATATGTGAAAAAAGAACTGAAAGAGAGCCTCTGAGCTGAACTAAATATTGTCTTTAAACCCTCTGGAATCCATATTACTGGCATTTTTCACACACATCAGAAAGTACTCAAAGATTTGTTATGTGAGCCTGCATGGATGCCACTTCACTGTTTCAATGTGTATCATTTTCCTTCTTCAGTGAGTTGAGTAAAGCGAACTATAACACTGGTGCCATGAAGAAATGCAAATTCCTAATTAATTTTTTCCAGCGTAACATGGTGTTGTAAGTTCTGTAAAGACATATGTTACATATACATTGAATGTTGTTTTTATGGTGTGTAATCTAACAGAGTGTACCTGACTGTGATGAAAATATTTGAGAAAACATCAGTCAAACTGAACATGCTTACTGTACACCAGACCCAAACAAAGGAAATATAATAAAGCAAAACAGCCATTTTTGTGGCTTCCAAGAAAAACAGATGTGGCAGGATTAGGAGGATAAAGAAAAACTCTTAACCAAGCAATATGAGAAGGAGTTGTTATTTACAGCAAAGGCCTGGACAAGCTGCTGCGGGGGATGAAGTGTTACATTTATCCACATAAAATCAGGCATGGCAACTGGCCAACTTATTCTAGGCTACAGAAGCTGAGAGGTGGAAAATAGCTTTCAATCCTTTGTGTTTAATTTATTGTTCAGGAAATTAACTTTAAATATTGCAGAGCTAACGAAATAATAAAATAATAAATAACGACAATAAAAGCCCTACTTGCAGCGCACTAACAGCTCCAACATCATTGTGAAGTTTGCGGACGACACTACAGTGGTGGGTCTTATCACCAACGGTGATGAGACGGCTTACAGGGAGGAGGTCAGCGCCCTGACCCACTGGTGTCAAGACAACCATCTCACCCTCAACGTCGCAAAGACAAAGGAGTTGATAGTGGACTTCCGGAGGTGCAGAGAAGTACACACCCCCATCACCATCAACGGCGCTGCTGTGGAGAGAGTGAGCAGCTTCCGGTTCCTTGGAGTACATCTGGCTGAGGATCTTACGTGGTCAGTACACACAAACAAAACAGTGAAGAAGGCGCAGCAGCGCCTCTTCTTTCTCAGGAGACTGAAAAGATTCGGCATGAGCCCCCGCATCCTCAGGACCTTCTATCACTGTGCCATTGAGAGCATCCTCACTGGATGCATCACCACCTGGTATGGCAACAGCACCGCCTACAACTGCAAAGCTCTCCAGCGAGTAGTGCGGTGCTCTGAACGGATAATTGGAGGTGAGCTTCCCTCCCTCCAAGACATCTACAGGAAGCGCTGCCTGAGGAAAGCGGGGAGGATCATCAAGGACTCCAGTCACCCCAGCCATAAACTGTTCAGACTGCTTCCATCAGGAAGGAGGTTCTGCAGCATCCGGTCCCGTACCAGCAGACTGAGAGACAGCTTTTTCCATCAGGCCATCAGACTGCTGAACACGTCATAGACACCTCAGCTTCACTACTGGAACTTCAACATTATGCACTCCACACTGTATATAAATGCCACTTGTTTTGCACATATTCAACTCTGTATATTTTATATATTTTATTATTATTATTATTATTATTATTATTATTTTTATTATTATTATTTTTTTTACTATTTAATTTGTAAAAATGTGTATACACACACACACACACACACACACACACACACACACACACACACACACACACGTAGGAAAATATTTAGTATACACATCCAGAAATGCATACACTATTATATATTGTACATATATTTATTAGTTTCAGGTTGGCCATTCTTGTATTTTGCTCGTTTGTGTTGTTGTGTTTGCACATCTCTGTTGCTTGTGGGGCTCGCACACAAGAATTTCACTCGCATGTGCTGTGCCAGTGTGCCTGCACATGTGATGTGACAATAAAAGTGATTTGATTTGATTTGATTTTGATTTGATTTAGTCAATACTTATCTGTACAGCAATCCTGAGCATTGGAGCTAATGGAGGTTAAGAAAAGGCACGGACAGTACTACTAAAAGATTAAATGTCCACCAGGATCTCTGAAGAGCGGCTGTGTTCTCTGTAGAGTCCACATCGCTCCTCAGGATGTTTTCTATGATGACACCTGTATGTGTTATTCACTCGTATTCTCCGAGACGACAATCTTGGAATTCCCAAGCTCGTTAGATATCTTCCCCATTTGTAAAATGTATCCCATAATAATGGATTACGTTTATATAGCGCTTTTCGAGACCCTCAAAGTACTTTACAATTCCACTATTCATTCACTCTCACACACTGGTGGAGGCAAGCTACAGTTGTAGCCACAGCTGCGCTGGGGCAGACTGACGGAAGTGAGGCTGCCATATCACGCCATCGGCCCCTCAACAGTAGGCGAAGTGTCTTGCCCAAGGACACAACGACCAAGACAGACAGAACTGGGGATCGAAACAAGATGAGCTTCCCAACCCCCTGAACCACGGTCGCCCACTCTACCTCAGGCTTTGCAGAAGGGGAGAGCTAAACTTTCCCCCATCAAGTTTCAGCAGACACTCTGCCCTACAAATCTCTGTAGACCATCTTAAAATATTATGACTTAAAGGAAAACTAAACATGGGCTCTCACATTGTCCTTGTGACGTCCATCTGTTGTGTTATTGCATGTAACACCAACTCCTAGAGCTCACTACACCTTTTGGGTGGAGTATGCTCATGATACTCTGTTAGTGGACGGCCTCTTTTATCATTACCACTATACACTCCCCCTCTAACATTAGAATTACTGACCCTTTTTTTCCTTGGTGCAAGTCCCTACTACTAGATTTACTAACCCTGCGCAAATTTACGTAAATTCCCTGAACCTAACACCTCCTAGCACCCCGCTGAGATTTTCACAGGCCTTCAGTTCCATTGTTCTCCTGCTTTTGTTGTGCAAACACACCCTTCCCAACCCCCAACCAGGAGAGATCCAGAAGGTCTTTCCTTCCAATCGTTGTCAGACTCAAAGTACCTGCAGCCTTCAATACACCTTGGTAGATTCTATGTGCAATATTTCTCATATGCAATATTAGTTATTGTCAATCTTTGTCACTACATTGCATGCCTGTCCATAAAGATATATACACAGTGTTGTGCATATACACAATATGCACGTGTCCATATTTATGTCTCCAGATTTGTATAGTTTGTATAGTCCACTTTTTATACTGTACTCTTGGTACAGTTTGTATTTTTGCTGCTTTTGTCTTGCACTGTCCACTTTTCTGCTTGACAACGCAGATTTTCCACTTGTGGGACTAATCAATGCAGATTTGCTGCGTTTGTGTGTGTGTGCGTGCGTGCGCAACATTTGCATTTGTTTACTCAGATCCAAGGCAGGCCAAACCTCTGTGTTACAACCTTCAGAAATTCCTGCTGTATCGATACAAAAGACACACATTCACAATATATATTGGTACACACGTATGTTTTATTTCAAAGTGTTTCAAACTTTACAGCGTTTGCAGAGCCAGTGTCCATCATCCCTGCATTTGGCACAGGTGAATTTGTGACATGTTGCACAGGTAAGCCTGCTGCGATTTCTGTTGCAGCTCTCTTGCACCTGGCACTGCGTTGTCTTTACAGTCCCAGGCACAGCAGCAGCTGCAGCAGCTTCAGCAGCCTGCCTCTGTGCTAATATTTCCTTGTGCTGCATGAATCGGCAACGCTGTTCCTTGGTTAGAAGACTCAGAAACAATCTTCTTTTGCCTGTCCACCCTGTACATGCCTTGTACAAAATGTAGGCATTCACCGCCGCCAGGTCCAGCATATTGTAGAAAACCGCTACTGGCCACCTGCTTGCTGCTCTTATGGAATGCATCCGTGCCATTTGGTCCAACACGTCTACACCACACTGTAAAAGCAGAGAGAGAGAGAGTCGTGAGTATATATGCTTTTTTTTCTATAGGCCTGTATAGCACACATCAAAAAACATATTGTAGCACTGGTGTAAAATTATACACACATTCACATACCTTCATGTGGTTATAGTCTGTTATCGTGTTAGGTTTCCTCTTTCCTCTTTCACCGATCGTCACGTCTTGGTGCATGGAACTGAGAACACACACAGTCTTGTTTTTTTTTTTAGGTGCATAAATTGTCAAGGAGACAGTACCTCTCGCTGTGCAGTGTCTTTTGCAAATTGAGTAACTTCATGCCGGGCTCTATTCACCATGCCCAGCAATGTTGTTTTGCGCTGCAACAGTCTGTGTGACATTGACAGTGAAATAAATTGTCCATTGTGACATTTCTCCCATCATCCAAAAACGACTCCATCAGTTTGATGACCACGTTCTCTGCCAGTTTTAGTAAGTATCCAAAACATACAAGTTTCATTTATATAATTTTTCAAGGGATCTTATATCTGTTTTCACTCTTGTATGCTTTTCATTCAAGTTTCACACAAGACAGATACAAACTTTATAAGATTTATATATTTTTTTTCCATATGGGAGGGAACAGCTGTTCATCTATGGTCATGTGTTGTCCTGGCGTGAAACTCTTAGCAAAATTTTCGTCGAAGCGTGTCCAGATGTCAGAGATCACCACAAATTTCTCTGTTTTTACCCTTTCTGCGTGTCCTTGTCATCAAATCGCATAATTGAATTGACTCTATCTCTATCTATCATTGTCTCTTTGATTACTGGCACCAGAAATCTTTCTGACCAGCAATCCACAATGGCACCAACGGGACACATGATTGCTTTTACAAACAGAATTGAAATGAATGCCATCAGTTCATTAATTGACAAATTCCAGTCCTGCTGTGTTCTGTGGGATTGATTGACCGTACACTCCCTGATGGGGAGTAAATAAATAAATAAATAGAGAATGGTCAATTTACATGAACCTCACTCTAAATGGGTTTATATAAATATCATATGTACTATGGCAATGACAAACCTTAGCAGACCTCTGTGGGCCCAGCTTGCGCAGTGAAACACGAGCGACTACTGCACTGGGCATTCCAATGTCCTCCTCTACCCATACAGTGCCGTCTTTTGCCGTGTTGCAAAAGAACTGAACTGAGGGAACTGAGAGATAGAGTTTATTTTTTTATTTTTGCTATTTTTACATGAACAGGCAGAGGAGAGAACGTGCAAAGCTGGAGAGATTACACATGTCACTCATGTCATTGCATTTTTTATAAATTAAACAGACTTGTATTTCCATATATTGTGAATGCGTGTCTTTCATATTTGCAGGTCAGTCAATGTGTGGGATATTTTGTATAGATACGGCAGGCATTTTTGAGGGTTGTAACACAGATTTTACTCCTGCCTTGGATCTGAGCTAGTCTGAGTCAACAAATGCAAATGTGCCAGGCCTCAAAGATAATGGGTGGTTTGCACAACAAAAGCAGGAGGAGAATCGAGCTGACGACCTGTGAAAATCTCAGCAGGGGTGAATAACACCTTGGGAATTGCGCCAGAAAATAAAAAAGTCAGTAATTCTAGGAGGTTTTAGGTTCAGGGGATTTACGCAAATTTGCGCAGGTTTAGTAAATCTAGTGCTAAGAAAGTGGCCTTGGTTGTCCAACGCTGTTGGGAGATTTTTTGAGTTTTGTGTCATGTTTATTTTGTAGCTTCATTTAAAGGAAGAAGAGCTTATGAGTTGTACAACTGCAGAATAGGGAAGTAAGACATTGCATGCAGAGAATATGTGCTATGACATTTAAACGCCTACGTCCTGTTTCAACATAAACCAGCTAAGCTAACGGTTTCTCCTATTAAGGAGTTGTTATTGAATTCTATATATGCCACACCTATTAATGTTATGTAGGCTGTCTGAGTATAAAATAAAGGATGTACTGACGCCCCGCGCAATTACTCCGTGACACATCTAGTGCACACTTTTGTGCAGAACAGATCGTTTCGGGGCGTCGCCCATGTACATGCAATATCTTTGAGTCTGAGTTTCTTGCCTCCTAAGAGTTTTCTCTTGACAAACGCCATAATATGAAATATGGAAAGCAGGCAAACACAGAGGTTCTTTGGGCTGCGAAGGAGAGAAAGCGCATGACTTGGATGACCCAAGCTCCGTAATACAGATGTCAGATATGGTAGTTTGGTTACTTTCTGAAGACTGATTCCCATGTTCGTTATTAGGTTTGCACGTTGTTGGGTTTATATTTTATTATTGTCATTTATGCTTAGAAATTCATAATAATTTATGCTTAGAAGTATATAAATGTTTGTAGATTGAGGTTTGATCCTTAGCAGTCTGTAAAGACTCTGTGTGCCTTCCAGAGTGTTCTGGCATGCACACACACACACACACACACACACACACACACACACACACACACACACACACACACACACACACACACACACACACACACACACACACACTAAGGTCATGAGACTTATACTATAGGAGGTCACCTACTCTGTATCTGTTTAAGTATAAGAGCCCTTTGTTTAGGTGGACCGCTGGACTCCTGGCACCAGCTTTGGGGAGTCTTCACAGGGTCACATCTTGACCCCACACACACACGCACACCCACCTTGTCTGCGTGCCTATACATACACACAGACAAGGTACTCTTTGTTCACATGTATGCCTATGTAAGACGTCATATGTTAATGAACTTATGCATAGTCATGTAACTGCAATAAAGAGCAGTGCTACGAGGGAGCAGACGAGAGCGACTGGGGTTCGAGTGGAAAGAGCGGCGCTCGTCACAGTTCTCTCCCTTGTGCACGAGATCAAACAAAGAGCTCTGCTTGGTGTCCAATGCTTTTTGCTGTTGTAGTAGAATTGCCTCGTTCCAGCGGTGGGTCTGTGCTAGACAGCCCCATCACACTTTCTCTCTGTACGTCTGGGTCTTCTCCTTTGACTGTTCTGAAGTTTGATCTGGATGTTCTGTAAAACTCGAGACCTGCACCTGTGCAATTTCCATCCATCAGCGTAGGCTTTTGTGCGTATTGGCTTTGGAGCCTATCCCAAGTAGACGAGAGGTTAGGTACACCTTGCATAGGTTGCCGGGCCATCACAGGACTAACACATTAAGGCAACCATTCATGCTCACCTTCCTAGAAGCGCTAATTAAACTAACATGTATGCCTTTGAGCTGTGGGGAAAAGCCAGAGTACCTGGAAAGCACCCACGCTGTAAAAGATCCAAACTCCTCATTGAAAGGCCTCAGTCAGCTGCCAGTCTAATCCAGAACCTTCTTGCTGTGAGGCTGTGTTCCTATGGCATATGCTTCAATGCTGCAAACATCACAGGTGATGTTAAAAAAGCTGAATATTCTCTCCATATATAACAATTTGTTTTCTTGTTTGTTTTTATGACAATGTAGTTAGATTTAGAATAGCTGTTTTTTTTTTAGTGTTTTATCACAGAGGCAGCAATGAATTTTGGCACCCAATTAAAAATGTTTTATTGTATCGTATCATAAATTCACAGAATAGAAACAAGCCTCTGTGCTTGGAAACCTCCCAAGTCGACTGCTTTTGTAAATCTTGGAACTGCAACATTGTGATTGGTGCGCCAAGAATATACAGTGACATCCTCAGAAGTATACATACATATGTATATTAAAAGAAAAGAAAAAAAATTGTTTTGTCTCTCCAGACATGAGTATGACTCAAAATAAGGAACTTTTATTATTGTATATTTAAATTTGAGCCAGACGGTTCTAAATGCATGACATTATAGATCAATATGGCCCTATAAAGCACTTTACTGTGCTGCAGCAGTTCTTGAGACTGATAGTAGAAAGATGCAGAATCTTAATCACTTGTACTACAATAGGCAGTCGTAACACAACTGTAGTTAATTCTATTGGTAGTAGGAGTTATTTCATATGTTGGAAAGTGTAGATATTAATATGTGTGAGAAGCATCTTTTTAGTGGCTGCCATCTTCCCACTGAGAAGTCTTCACACTAATATAGCAAACACACATAGTTAAAAAAATGTATTTTATTAGTTTATTGAAGAATTCTCACACAGCATTAAATGTTACAGTCCCATAGCCTAACAAAGGAGATGTGGAAATCAGGTGGAAACCAAGGGATTAGAGAAAGGGGAAGCATAGATTCAATAAAAGACAGTGCCACCATTTTTCTGTCAACATTGGAGACAAGTAATCTCTGTAAAAATATATTCTTTGATGGCCCCTTTTTATAAATTGACTCAGTGCCTGCATTAAAATTCAATTTATTGTCAATAATGGTGCCCAGATACTTGTAGGCACCAAGCATATCAATCTTCTGATCTTTAATGATGATTGTGGGTAAGGGCAAACTGCACCCTTCTTAAAATCAATAACCATCTCCTCTCTCCTGATCAATTTTCTTCTCTGTGCTGTAGCAGCTGCATTTCCAACAGTTTAAAAGAGATTCAGCAGCAGATTAAAATTAGGCATAAAAATACTTTTACAATTTCTGCATCACCCAACAAATAAATGCACATTCCGGTGGGAACGCCGATGTTCTGTCTTATCTTTACAACTGAGCTTCATTCCATATATACTTTTACTGTGGTACGACTTACAGTAACACGTTGCATTCGTTCCTGCAGCGGGGACTCTACATAAGAAATAAAAGAATCAATGAAAACTTGGTGCCTCCGCCCATTTTTAACTCAGAACATAATCTGCACCCAACCAGGCTTTGTGTTAAGCATAAACTACTGTTACTCTTGATTCAATGTACACCCCTCAGTAATCACTCTGAACTAAATGGTAAATGGCCTGTATTTGTATAGCGCTTTACTAGTCCCTAAGGACCCCAAAGCCCTTTACACATTCAAATTCAAATTCAAATTTTATTTGTCACACACACACACACAACCATACACAGTATGACATGGGGGTGAAATGCTTGTAGCTGTACAATGCCCGACCATTAAATGACAGAAGAAATGTTTTACAATATTTACAATTTACTACAAAAATTTACAAATTAACTTAGGAATTTACAGTAAAGAATGTGCAAATAGCAGAAGAGATTATAAAGATAAGGATTATAAATTATAGGAATTATAGGATTATAGGAAATGTGTGGTGGTGCGTGTGGTGACGTGTGTGAGAGTCCAGTCTTATAGTGACGTGTTTGGGAGAGTCCAGTCCTACACCTGGTTCAGGGCCCGAATAGCCTGGGGGAAGAAGCTCCTCCTCATTCTCTCTGTTTTGGCCTTAAGGGAGCGGAAGCGCTTCCCAGACCTCAACAGTGAGAAGAGTCCATTGTTGGGATGGGAGAGGGCCATCATAATCTTCCTAGCTTTGGACTTGCACCGCTTGGTGTAGATGGACAGCAGGTCAGGGAGCTCTGATTGAATGATGCGTTCTGCCGAGCGCACCACCCTTTGCAGATCTCGTCTGTCCTGCTTGGTGCTGTTCCCAAACCAGGTGCAGATGTTTGACGTCAGGACGCTCTCGATGGTGCAGGAGTAGAAGTTCTTGAGCACCTTCAGTGGCAGATGGAAGTCTTTAAGTCTTCTGAGGAAGAAGAGACGCTGACGGGCTTTCTTAACCAGGGTGTTGATGTGACATGCAGTCATCCACAAATTCACACACACATTCACACACTTGAACTAGGACTGGGTGTCATCACTGATTTCTACAGCTGATTCAATTCTGATTCACAAGATCCAGATTCGATTCGATGTGATTCAAGTTTGACTCAGAGCGTCAGAAATATTATATTTATAAAAGCATAAAGTTGCACGGTCACGAGCAGTGTTGCTTCACTTCAAGAAGGTTGTGAGTTCAATCCCACCACCTGGCTGGGGCCTTTGTGTGTGGAGTATCATATCCACATTTTTATATCTATGTATAAAAACGAAGCTGACACTTGGGAGAGTTCATCAGAGGTGTGAGCATCACAGCAGATGTCTTTGTGTCAAAGTAACTGAGGATAAAACATGAAGGAGATTTTCCTGGCCTGGCTTTTTATAGCAGATAATCTGATCTGAGAATAATCTGAATCGGGTAATCTGTTTTTTAAACCCACCCCTACTCTGAACAGAGGTATTTTTTTAAAATCATGATTCAACATAGATTTCTGGACATAAAGGAAAAACTTTGATGGTCTGATTATAAAGCATAAAGTGGTAAGGTGCCTTTTAGCAATAAATGTACCTTTCAGTTCACTTATATTTAAATTAGAAAACCAAAAAACACAACTCAAAACACCCAGTGAGCTAAAGTACCTTATAAACCCAACACACTCTCATTCCAGTCTGATCCTTGAGTTCCCCCCCATTTCTACATTCCTGGACACAAATGCCCTCCTTCCCTTTTCATTTATACAAATCCAGTTTCTCATCTGACTCGCCTCATATCTACAAATTTTCGTCTGCATGCACGAAATCAAGATTTTGCACAAAAGGAGACGATAAACAGGAGATGAGCTATGAAAGATGAGATATAAAATATACAACGATAATAAATTAACAGTGGAAACATTGAGTGAAAAACCCAGAAACACAGCGAAAAGTGTGGTCAGGAGAAAAGCTGAGAAAGAAAGACATGAATAAACAAACAAATCTTAAAAGTAGCATTTTTAATCAGACAGGGTTACGGGACTGTTGGATAAGAAAAGCTGGCTACAGTGACTGAAACGTTATGATTATTGCTATGAGTTGTATGGGCTGCCAAGCTGAGATATTTACACAGATTTTTTTTACACAATGAGGAAACATCTGCACAGCTCGAAAAGCTTGTCGTGTTTAACACAGAAACTTTAATTTTCATCACACAAGAAAGCATAAAGAAATCTTTAAAAAGCTGGATCTCACTGAAGTGCTCCACGAGAAAAGATTCACTCAAATCCTTGTTGCACACCTCACAGCTGGAAGCTACAATATTCTTCACCATCATACACTCCAAGTGAAATGCAGAAAAGAACATAAAGCTGGGAAGAGAAATGTCTGATAATCTGGAGGTTTCTGTAGTTTTCCTTATTATTTTCTTTTTAATTCGCTGTGAATGATCCTCTCGTGTCACATTACTCTACTTGACCCACGCTCATTCACACATTCTGCCAACAGTGATGTAACTCTTCCCAACTACGAGGTGCCATTTAATCCCCAACACAGGTCTACTTGCACTTGGAAATGTAATTACATCTCCATCCGCTGCAGGGAAGCAGAAACCCTGGGGTACCCCAGAAGATAACAATTCCCCTCCCTTAATTATTCAATACAGGCAAGAACAGAAAGTATAAGAAGCGTGTGATCAATTATTTACCCAGCTCCGTGCATTATTGACTCGGCAAGCTGGAACATTTATTGGGACTTTGTTTTCTGTGTTTGTATGACAAAAACAAGGAAAAAGCTGCAGACATTGCACTTGGGCTTCCTTGGATGACTTTGCAGAAAAGTATATTAAAGACATATTACGGAATGGTTCTGTGTGAGGGAGTGAGTGAGTGAGCATGCTTTAATTGCTGTCAATCACCACACATTTTGGCAAGCTAATTAGTTTTCATCCCAAGACTCATTTTTACTTGCTCTGTGGCAGATGCAACGCACAGGATAGCCTATCATGTCCATCATCAATATGCATGTCTGATGTCTGACTCTGCTGACCTTGAGAGGGTAAAACTTCCTTGCTTGTGTCTTAAGGGCCTGTTATGATAAATAGTGCTTCACCATCCGCACAATAGGTGTACTCGTACAGTAACTGCGTGGGGTTGCATCACCAGGGATTCTGTCATGCTCGGCTAATGCGATTTGAAGCCGTGAGTTTAAAGAATTTCTAATGAGAGGAACGTCTTCACAGCAAATCAGTGTAAGCTTTAGGCACATCAAAAGGGGTGTCATATTTGAGGCAAACTGATGAATATTCTGCATGGCAACTGCGACTTTGACTAAAGCAGGAAAAAAAAGCACTTTTTCAAAGTGAGCCGTGCTTGCTGCATGTCAGCCTCACAGCAAACCACATTATTTATTACCAAAGAAGATGGGAGTTTGGAGCTGCTGGAACAGCTACTCGTACATTTTCTAGAAGCTCGCAGAAGATGTGCTGCTGAGTTATTATATGCCAGGTTAGGATTTTCATTTCATAACAGTCTAACTTGTCGCTTGTACATTCTTTAAACTTTCACCCAGCTTCAGTGTAAATGCAAGATAGCGACACAGGGCTGAATGACAAACAGAGGAATTTGTGGTCAATAAAACTTGTTTTGGCAGTTAAGCTGACCTGAAAGAGCACTTTGATACATCTGAAACAATATGGAGTTCAACCAGTCGCTTTCTGCACCATAATCAATAGCACTGAACTGACTTTTATTAAGTTAGGTAAGTTTTATTGGGTCAAAATTTAACTTGCACCAAAAGGAAGAGGTTTCAATCTCTAGTATTTTTAAAAAAGTTGGTGCTGCTGTTACCAGGAATAAAACAAAAGCAGCATTTTCTGTGCTGAGCGACCCCATGACCTCGTTTCAGAGTGTTTCCAAGTCTTTCTGCAGTGCTTTGTCCATTTAACTTCTACGGTTTGCTTCAGAGAAGTTAGCCGCGGAAATGGAAAGAAATTGCTTCCTGGCCTTGGCCTTACCTTCTCTGCACAGGCTTTGAGAAAAAGAAGTCTGTTTGCAACAAGAGTTATGCCTGTGTCAAGGCTTATTTTAGATTGTTCAAAATCCAGTTCAAGATTGTTTTGGCTGAAAACAAGCCCATCCATTACCCGAATGCAAACTAATTACAGTGGGACCGCGAGCTATGTTTCACTTGTTTACAGTTAAATGGGCTTGTGACAAGAAAAAAATGTAGTAATTCATCCACTCCTCGCCTTTTGTTTCTTTTACGGTCTTCACTAGGAGTATGGCAGTAAATAAATACTGTTTTAATTAACCGACTAGGCCACAAGTTGCATAAAAATAATTCTTGTTTCGTGTTTGTTGCTTTCAAGAACCAGAAGTCAACTTCTGTTAGTTTGCAGTGGAAGTTTGTAACCAAAGGCAGCTGTGACAAAAAGAATTCAGCCTCCATCAGTCTCAGCCTGATACCGACTCCGGCACCAGTTTCTGCTCACCGTCACCGTCAAGTAGTTATGAGTGGGGCTGCTCAGCACCATGTGAATATCTTAAGAGGATAGAAAAGCTAATATAAATATTTGAATGGGGAAACAGAGACAGATCAGGTTTATGAGAGGCTCTGCTTGCTTCCCTTGGTCAAACACATGTTAAGAGTCAATAATACAGCTCGGCAACAGCATACACTTTTTGTATCACTGTGGAAGTTGCATCAGATGCAAGTGTTTGTACAGCAAGTGAAGAGAGACGACAGTGGACGTGGCCTTTTGAGGTGCTCCGCACGAATCACTCACATGACCACTTATCAGGGCTTGGTGAACAAACACACAGACATGGCCTTTGTTTCTGCTTTGTTTACTTTGCTTTGAGCTAACATCCAGACAGATAGCATCTAGCACACCTTATGCAACAAATGCTTTCAAAAGTGTTTTTCTATATTTATAGATCAGTCACGCTGCTTTAAGAGGCTTTTATTAGAAATTTCAGCTGAAAAAGCAAACACCCCACAGTACTATACAATATTCACCTTCTCCGTCTGGCTGAGAACCCATGGTTCTGTAAAAGAAATGTCCTGTGGGACGTAATCTCTGTTGGGAGCCCAGTCAGAAATCATACTGTCAGTTTTACACATGTCGCATGGGCCACATTGAATCACACCAGGCAATTTTTGAGTTGACTCCCCTGTAACCAGTCTTTCTGTTGCTATAATTGGAAAAACTGTCAGCCGGGGCTTCTCAGATGGAGCCTAGGCCAAACTTTACCTGTGTGCGTCGTCTGTGTGCGTATGCGTGAGTGAACTGTATTGTTCATATTCACTACATATTCACTACACTTTCTGTTTATTCACAAAGATTATGATCGGAGCATTTTCTAAATCTGGTTTTAATTGGCAACACGTTGGTGGTGTCAGTGCTCGGTCGTCAAAAACATAATGCATTACACATTACTCGTTACTTAGAAGTAATGCAGCACTTTACTAAATTACTTGCAGGAGAATGTGTTTTGCAAGCTACAACGCCACTCTTGGTTCTTTGCTAGCTTTGTGTCAGGATGTTGTCTGTTTGGAAACTTGCAAAGAAACTAAAATGTGTTATCAGTAAAAACCAGTTGTTTCTGTCCTATATACAGTTTCCACTTTACAACTGCGCAATAAAAGCTGCAATTTTCCTACAAACGCACACAAACTAAATGTAGCACAAGTGCGCAAGTAGTAAAAAGCATGTTTGTTTGATGTTTTCTTCTTTCTATCCACCTGGCTTGCAGAAAACTGAAGATCGTAACCTAAGTAACGACATAATTGTTACTGTCATGTAATTACTGAGCTTAGTACAGTAACGTGTTACATTACACTGTTGTATAGTGTAAAACAAGTATTAAAGCCAGCATAACAAGTGAAGAAGAGTGTGAGAGGGAGCAGGCAACACAAAAAGTCACACTGATTTTTGGTCAGTAACTTACTTGACCACGATCTGCCTTTAATCACAGTATTAAACTACCGCAAACAAGCAGAACTTGTTAGCATAAAATGAGTGGAAGATTGCCATACTGCTAATAATACCTCATTGTTAGCTTCTTCTCTACTATGTTAACACTTCAATACTGGCATAGTGTTTTGTCTGATAGCAGCATACTGTGGGTGCTAATCTTTATGACACAACACCCAAAAAGCTAGCCATAGATGCACACTGAGAATCTGTGCACAAAGAGACCCAAGCAATGATGCAACCACACTTTCCAATATATCCAGTGTTTATCTTAACTGTCTGCAATATCTCGCAAACTTATTGAACAGTTTGTGGTGTATACGGTGTTGTGAAAAAGTATTTGTTGCTTTTTTTGGACATTCGTCACACTTAAAAGTTTCAGATCATCAAACAGGTTTTAAACAAAGATAACAGAGAAAACACATAATGCAGTTTTGAAACAATGTCTTTTATACGGGGTGAAAGCTATCTACACCTCCCTGGCCCTGTGTGATGATTGATGAATTAACTGTGATTAACCACATTTTTTTTGCAAAGGTGAGCTCACTTTCACTAGCTTAATGAACTTAATGTAATCAGAACAGTGGAGAGTCTGAGAGACTTTTGGGTTTTATTATAAAGTTTTGAGCAAATGTTCTTCTCCGTGACAGCTAATGTTCTGTGTCAGAACTTTTTTTTTTCCATATTCATCTAAGTGAATGAGTAGCGGGTACATGCATAATCAGATGGAGCTGATTAATACATTCAGCAGATGTGATCCATGTTGGCAATTTTCATCTTTGCGGGGTGGTAGACTGTTGAAGTGTTAGAGCACTTTGTTAAAAGTTTTAATGAGATTTCACTGTGTTGTTCTGAAATCTTTGTTCAGTGATGCTGATTTCATGCAAAGCAATAAGTATGACAGGCTTCCTATAGTCAATTTTCAACAGCGGAAAACTGCATCATTAAATCTTTGGGGGTAATTACTAAAACCTTGAAAATGAGTGAAAATGAAGCAACAATGTTTCTATAAATGCAAGTGTTATATACATGCTGTGTATTCTCGTCTGTTCTTATTCGTCTTCATTGTGTGAACAATAAAAAAGACTCTTTATTGGATCATTTAATGTCAGTCAGTCATTTAAAGTGTAGCTTTTATTTTTCTTCTACTAAGGGGAACTGTGCCAGTACTTCTGATACATCTCCGCACATTTCAAGGATCAAAAAGACCATTTCAATTTTAGCACAATGTGAGTCGTCGCCAAATATAGCAATATCTGTTGACAGGCAGTCAAAGAAAGTGGAGCACACAAGAAAAACTGTCAGCGCCCTGAAATTGAAGCGATCTAAATATTGCTTTAGTTTGTTTTGCTTTTGTTTTGTGTGAGTGTGTTTTTCAAGCTTCGCCATTTGTGTAAATGTAAAGAAGCAGCAACATTTTATGCTTGTAAAAAACAGAACTGAAACAAAACCCAAATAAACGTCAAAGTTGCAGATAAGTCATATATAGCTGCACTTAACTTACGCAAATAGAGACAAATGTGACTATATGCTCATATTCTGCCTTTACATTCTGTTATTTAAACCAGCCTTCCTGTCATGTTTGGGTTAAATCTGACCGATTTACAAGTTCAAGTTCAAGTTCAACTTTATTGTCACTTCAACCATATACAGTTTAAAAATACACAGTGAGGCGAAACAACGTTCCTCCAGGAACCAAGGTGCTACAAGACAAGTTAGTGCAAAAAAAAAAAAAATATATAATATATCTAGTAATAATATTGTGCAAAAGAGCATTTACAGGTTGGTGTGTGCGATGGTTTGGTGGTGTAGGTCCGTGTGTTTGCGCTTTGTGTTGGTTAGTCAGTCCAGTCTCAATGTTTTGAGGTATTTGAGTTAAGCTGAGTGATAATGTTAGTGAATGTGTGTGTGTGCGTGTTTATCAGTCAGTCCCTTTTTGCTGAGGAGACGGATGGCTTGTGGAAAAAAGCTGTTGCACAGTCTGGATGTGCGTGCCCGAATGCTTCGGTACCTTTTTCCAGATGGCAGGAGTGTAAAGAGTGTGTGAGAGGGGTGTGTCCGATCAGCCACAATGCTGGTGGCTTTGCGAATGCAGCGTGTGGTGTAGATGTCCTCAATAGAGGGTAGAGAGACCCCGATGATCTTCTCTGCTGTTCCCACTATCCGCTGTAGGGTCTTGCGGTCTGATATGGCACAGCTCCCAAACCAGACAGTGATGCAGCCGCTCAGGATGCTCTCAATAGTTCCTCTATAGAAGGTGGTCAGGATCGGTGGTGGAAGCCGGGCCTTTCTCAGTCTTCTCAGAAAGAAGAGACGCTGTTGGGCTTTCTTGTGCAGGGAGCTGGTGTTGAGGGACCAGCCGAGGTCCTTCTCCAGGTGTACGCCCAGGAATTTGGTGCTGTCAACGATCTCCACAGAGGAGCCGTTGATGCTCAGCGGTGAGTGGTCGCCTCGTGTCCTCCTAAAGTCAACAACCATCTCTTTTGTCTTGTCAACATTCAGAGACAGGTTGTTGTCCTTACACCAGTCCGTTAGTCTCTGCACTTCCTCTCTGTACGCTGACTCGTCGTTCTTGCTAATGAGACCCACCACGGTCGTGTCATCAGCGAATTTAATGATGTGATTTGAACTGTGTGTTGCTACACAGTCATGAGTCAGCAGTGTGAACAGCAGAGGACTGAGCACACAGCCTTGTGGGGCCCCAGTGCTCAGTGTGGTGGTGCTGGAGGTGCAGTTCCCGATCCGTACTGACTGAGGCCTTCCGGTCAGAAAGTCCAGGATCCAGTTGCAGAGGGAGGTGTTCAGGCCTAACAGGCTCAGCTTTCCGATCAGTTGTTGGGGGATGATCGTGTTAAATGCTGAGCTGAAATCTATGTACAGCATTCGGACGTGTGAGTCCTTCTTGTCCAAGTGTGTCAGGGCAAGATGGAGTGCAGTTAAAAAACTCATAAATATTGTGTTTTACATCTGATTGCCTTGAGGCCTTATGACATCCTCCACACTATGCACTTATATAAAAGTGATGAGCACCTCTTTCGTTGAATTTTGAGTGTGTTAATCAACTTTGTTACATCTGTGGTGTTCCCGGTCAAAGAAAATGAATCCACCCCCACCCACCCCTTTGGTCTCTGACCCACTGAACAACCCACTGAATGACCCATTGAACTGAATTTGGTGGTGAAAAAAAAAAAACACAACAGGAGGGCTGGGGATGCATCCATCCAACTTTTTCAGGTCTGAATCTGATACAGGAACAATCAAGCTGTAATCCTGTAAGAAAAAGAGTGGGAATTTTGAAGGCAGCATCAGGCCCAAGGTAAACATCCTTTTTCTAAATGTATCTGGTGAAATGCATCAAATAAATACAAAGAAGAATAAAAAATTTAGTGAATCGGGATTTAAAAGTAAAATATTAAATAGGAACAAAGAAAATATAACTGGAATAAAAAATGATCTGGTCACCATAGAAAGAAAAAAGCATTGTCTGAGATTTTCAGCAGAGATGCAGAGGTGAAAATTTTCCTGGCCAGTTCTAGTTTATGTTTATTCTACATAATAGTCTGAGTTTTCAGTTGTGAATAAAGTTTTTTTTTTGCATCGCACTTCGAGCCTCCGATTTTGCATCTGCACTTGAGTCCATCCCATTCCCATGGGCCACTGTGCCGTGACAAATAGTTGTGTTTGTAATTAGTTTGCCACAGCTTTATCACTATCATAGAGGACCTGTGGTTCATTACATATGACCTCTACTTCTTCTAAAATCATTTATTCCGCTCCATGTTAAAAAATTGCTTAGAGCGTCTTTAACGGCAGCTTTCTTTTGACTGCTCCCGTGTCATTGGTCAGGTTGGTATTTTAGCAATTATGTTACTGTTTGATAGTTCTGCACACAACTATTTTCTGTCCATGCAGAAAACACTTCACCCTTTGTGGAGCCAAGATCAAAAAAGAAAGAAGGCAGTGAAGGTCAATCAGAAATCCAGAACTCATCATCTCTAACACGACTAAGATTTCGACTCTTTAACCGAGGCCACAGAATTTCCCTTATCTTACCCATGTGCTAATGTGATCATGCAGGACGCAATTCATGAAAAACACAAAAAAACCCAAAGTTATTCCTGGTTTTACTCTCCTTGTATCCTCACACTTCATGGGTTCCAGATGTTTAGTCCCGCTCATTACTTCTTATGTATATATTGACTCTGTTCTCCTGTGTCTTGTGTGTGTAGCTCTGTATTTCCTATGCTAAACTTGTTTCTCTAATGCTTTCTTATATTTGGATTCTTTCTTTCTTTATTGCTGAATTTATCAGCATTAAATGATCCCTTTCTGTTCAACTCATGTCTCCTGTGGACTGGGAAACTGGGCTTTCAAAGGTTTCATAATATAATATTTGTAATATTAATTGTGTTATAATTCTGAATAATTATCTCTAACTAACAATTTACTTTAGCACAGGACGTTTGACATCAGATAGTTTAGTTGATCTAATTTTCTTTAAATAGTGTTTGGAAGTCTTTCCTTTAATAAATAATAATAAAAAAGCAAACAAAGAATAAAAACTAAATAACTAAACAAAATTTAAAAAAAATATTAAAATATTAAAATTTGTTTGATATGAAAAATGTAAATGTTGCAAATATGCAAAAAACTAAGCAATCATGATGACTGCAAAATTAAAGTCAGAACTCTAAAAGAGAAACTTTGTGGTAATAAAAAAAACCCTCAAGATCATCACTTTTATTTTGCAACTTTGAATCAAACTTAATTTTATAAATTACATATAATTTCCATATGCTGCCATACCAGTGAACAGAGACAGTTATGCTAAATTAATTTACATACTAGGCTAACATCTAGTTTATACTCATTTTCAAAAAGTGACATTCAAACTGCTCCCCAGTAGCTTTCTAACATGTAATGGCACTTTTTTATTAGTCACTTAAAAAGGCTTATAAATACACACCTACTTTTTATTAATTTTACTGGACCTGATATCATGAGAACAAATAGTTTCTTACCCACAAATCTACTGGTTTACTTAAGAATTTCCCTTTGAGAATTAAGTCTTCTCGTGGGTCTAAAATTTTTTTATCTGCACTCCCTTCAAACAACACGCAGGCATCAAAAGACAGCTCTAAGCCTGAGCCGCGCACATCTGGGCTCTGTTATTGCACCCAACTCAGATGACATCCCACAGTGCATGGAGACAGTAATCGGATTAGCCGTGGTCTCAAGGAGACAAACCTAACATGTTGTGTTCTTTCCGAAGACTTCCCCCACAGACATCATCTTCATCAGGTGCCATTGTCCCTTATCATCTTCCCTCAGCGTCTGTCCTCCAGCTTTGCTCTGGGGAAACAACACTCGCAGCCAAACCAATTTAACCACATCCAACAATCCAATCACTTCTACAATGCATCTGTGTCAGTGTCTGAGGGAGAGGAAACTTGTGGCCAGTGATCTTTAAAATACCACGGACTGCTTGGAAATTATAATTCAATAGCACACTAAATAGCTAATCTGACTGCTGGTGGTAAACAGCTGCAAAACAAAGACTTTGTCACCTGTTCCAGGCTAAAAAATTACAATCCAATTCTTACCTTTTTAAAACCACCACACCTGTCTTTGAAGGGCAGCTTTTTTGTTTTAAATGCGGCTCACCCTCCCTGTATTGCTTGTGAAGTCAAGTAAAACCCTGCCGGGGAAAGACCATATCGATTGCAGTGATGGCTGCCTGAGGAATACTATGTTCTCATAACAGCTTGAAGGCATGTTCTGGCCTGACTCTGCTATACTGAGATGAGCAGGTCACAGGGCGGGAAGCACATAAATAATTCACTGTGATCTCACTCTGGCCCACATGTAATTTAGCTTGTATCTCCAGTGGCTCCACCAAAAGAGAGAAAGCGTTCTGTTTTAGTTATCCAAAGGGGACCCTCCACGGTGATTTTAATAGGAAGTTGTTTTTCCTGTCTCCACATTTGAGGCAGGAAAAAGGTGAGAAAGCTGCTTGACTCGTCTGTTTCCATACGAGACAGCACCGCAAAAATGGGGGGAAAGCTGCGTGACTAAACAATTTAGGTAGGAAAACACTGTAGAGAGCTAAATCATGTTTTTCTAAACTGCTGCACCACCGACTAGCTTTAATAACTATTGGGTTCACTGTAGTTACTCCTAAAACTGATGTTTACCTTTGTATTTTCAGAGGAAAACCTATTTCTAATATGTATTAGAATCTTGAAAACTATGTAATTGTGTAATAAAACTATCAAATAGCTGACCTAGGTATTAGCTAGAGCTATGTGCTTTTAGTTAGAATTTGAGTTAATCAAAAGGACTGAGTTAATGGTTAGGATTTATTGTCCACTTTTACCGTCACTTTTATCCTGTCAGTGCTGATCGTCTGTTTATGTTATATACCACATGTGAGCAGAGTCCATTTTCTCTCTACAACAGCGGTCTCCAACCCCCTGGGCCACAGACCGGTATCAGTCCCCATTGATTTCCATGTTAAAGTGTTTGACTAAGCAGCAAGAAAAAGCATGTTTATGGCCCGGTACCTTTTGTGGATAGTTTCCCACTTTGTAACAACTCTGGGCTTAATTGTTTTATAGCACATCCATCCATGCTGGAGTTACAAGCCCTACCACTTTGATTGATAAATGTCCTGACACAGGAAGCTGTGGGTGTAGCAGTCTGCTAGGCCTGTTAAAGTCACCAAACTGGACTTCTCCTCCATGTAAATACTAGAGTGTCATGTCAGGTACAGCCTGTCAGAGGTTTGTGTTTCAATTTTGTTAAACGACTATTATGTCTGTGTGTTAGAACTAATTATTACATTTATGCAGCTTGCTAACTAAGCTTGCTAGCATTAGCTGATAACTGATGCTCAGTCTCCAAATATGGCGCCTTCTAGCTTCAAAAAAGAAAACATGTTAAAGGCTTATAATGTAGTATGGCGCGGTGGTCAGGGGGTTGTGATTTAGTTTGCAACAACGCCACCTAGGGGAATGTCACCCCTGGGAAATACAAAATGACGTGTTTAAATAACCAAAAAATACACAGGTTCAAAAATGCAGTACTAAAAGTTGACTGTAGCACAGCCTATCAGCTTTAGTAGTGTCCTAGATTAAATAAAACAGAGAAATACTGAACTGGACTTACCAGCAGCTGAGGACCATGAAAAGATAAGGAGCACACATACAAACCAACCAACTTTAACCCCAAAGTGCTGTACAACTAAAGGAGTGTGGAAAAGGACCCACAAACAGTCTTAAAATGTCACACACAGTAAAAAACAAAACAATAAAAGACAGTACACAAGCCAAATAGTGATACACACTCCACAAGCTGTCTCCTGCACCGGTGATGGTCGTTATACCAGTTACCGTAATTGTCGGGCTATAAGCCGCTACTTTTTGCACAAGCTTTGAACCCTGCGGCTTTTAGTCAGGTGCGGCTTTTCTATGGATTGTCCATGATTTTTGTCATATCGTAAGAGGATTTATTTTGTTTGTTCCGCTGTTGTACGGCACTACGTTGACTGGCAGGAGGGCATGTGATCAGACACACAGTATCGGGGTTCAAGAGTGGTATGTTGGTCACGTGTCCATCCGCCAGGCAACATAGTGGCGTACAAGTAGCGCGAAAAATAAACTTCAAATTAACGCTATGCGTTCAGCGGGAGTCGTGGATGACGAGCGGCGATAAACTTGCGAAAAGCAAGTTATGCTCAACTCCACCGGTGGAATCTGACAGCGTGGAAAAGTGTGAAAACATCCATGATCACCAACGGATTTCGAAGGGCTGGACTGCTGCATGATGGAGAGGAAGACACCGCCACGGCCCTTCAGAGGGGGTTCGACTCTGACACTGACAACGAGGATTTCTTTGGTTTTGTAAGTGACAACGAATGAAAGAAGCTGAGAGTGGATGACGTAGCCATCCTGAGCCTGTTCGTATCCGACACTGGAGGAGAGGACTTTGGTGGTTTTAGTGCGCAGGAAGATGGTGGTGAATGACTGACTTTTCTTCTTGTTAAAGCCGTGTCACTGCACCTGAGCCTAAAAGGTAGGCCGAATCTATTTTTCTGGTGTGCTGTAGGTTATTGTTATGTACTACATTTGTTACTCATTTATGAAGCACAGTACATGTTTCGTACTTGTAATTACCGCTACTTGTACATATACCTAAAAAGTTATGCAAATATGTACCCATAACTTGTTTTTCAAAATATTAATAAAAGTGATGTCTCCAAACAGCCATCTCTTTCCTGACAATTCCCTTTGTGCATATTCTCTTACATATGATAAGTCAACATTGAAACACCTGCGGCTTTTGGTCAGGTGCGGCTAATGTATGTACAAAACAGGATTTTCCACTGATTTTAGCTTGTGCGGCTAATATTCAGGTGCGCTTTGTAGTCTGGGAAATACGGTAATCTGAGCTCAAACACTCCAAAAAGATCTTTCTGTTCGATGCTCTCTGTGGTGACTGGAGCGAATCACTAAACAAGCTAATAAAAATAACCAAATGATGCAGTTAAACACTATCACGACACACAGGCAATAACGGACAAAACAGGAGTATGAGCAAGACAGGAGTGTAGGCAAAGGATGGGCCATAAAACAGCTGCTGCAGGTGTTTCCTTTAATTTGACTGGGCCGAAACGCGGTTATGGAGGTTATGGCTGGCTGCAGTCAAGTCCCCAGAATTAAAAAGACGCCATATCCAGCTGCTGAAGCCAATACAACTGCACCCTCCACAGATAGGTAATCAGCCGTACTGCAACTGTTGGAGAACCTGAAAAAAATCACCTGGGTTACCCCAGAAATTTGCTGGTGCCTGATGTAACGCTTAGAGAGAAGGCATTGAACAGTGATTGGGGAAATGAAACCAGTGTGGCCTTGTATGGAGATAGACGCCACGCTGTATATAGAGCACAGGTGTGTTTCCACTCAGCACAACTTGAACAGAAACACAGAGAGTAGTGGAGCAGGGAGAGCAACCTATGTGGCTACAGTAAGGTCCAAAACTAATGGGTGACTTCAATGTTTTATATACACTCTATACATAACAGGGCTTCTATAGACTTTCCAGATGTGACTGGACCAAGTAAAAGGAATATGCCGTACACCACACACTAGTATTATATTTCTTGGAGGTCTTTTTCCAGTGAATTAATACGTAGCAATGCTTTGATCACAAGGAACATAGTTTGGCTAGTATACCAAACTTTTCACCCAGCTCAATTTTAACGTTTTTACTTTAACTGTTGTTTTAGGCATTGTTGACTAAACGAGGGCTTAAATAATCGCATTTCTACGGCAATTACTTCAGTGTAATATTATCATAACATATTAAACTACACAAATTAGTGTAATTTAAATGTTTTGTGTAATCGAGCTTGGATTGATCCTGCTGTGTGAATTCAGTTCAGGGCCCAAACAAGTCTGATCACTTCAGTGCAGCGAGGCCCACTCTGCTCTACCCACTGGATCACGTGTCCTCACTCAGTGGGAAACATCGTACGATGATGGTGGACTGTTGCAGTCTGTGATTTTCTGTGTGTGTGTCTCTGTTTTTATTCCTTGTATTCAACTTCTTTTGCTCCAACAACAAATTTGTCACATTTAGTTTTTCTCCACTTGTGCTCATGTTTTGCTGAAAGTCAGAGATGCTGGTGTGAATCTACAGTCCCGCCTGTGCTGCTCACGTTAAACAGCCTCTAAGTTATAAATGTCTTGTCTATACTGCATCTCTTGTAAGAAATATCTCCCACAATCTAATTGTGACACATGTACGTACGGAAGTAAGACAAACTCATCATCTGGTATTAAAACACTTGGTCATCTTAAGGACCATTGGTGCTCAAAGATTCTCCTGCAATGAAGCGAAAAAGTTTTGAAAATATGTGCTTTGGTGTTCTGAAACCTTAATGTTACCCCTCCATGTTGTGGTATTTTTA
The DNA here is from genome assembly GCF_963969265.1 of Rhamphochromis sp. 'chilingali'. Classification (NCBI taxonomy): domain Eukaryota; kingdom Metazoa; phylum Chordata; class Actinopteri; order Cichliformes; family Cichlidae; genus Rhamphochromis; species Rhamphochromis sp. 'chilingali'. The sequence continues at coordinate 8,675,433 of NC_137936.1, read as the reverse complement.
TATAAAAGTGCTTAAATCCACTGGGCTTAGTGGAAACTAGTTTTCCCAAAGGCACAATAAAGAACAGCGCAGATCTGATTATTCAAAGAGCCTTATTTATGTGTTCTGAGCAAATGGGATTCTGGTAGGAGAGATGGATGGGTCTGAAACTTTGGATTTTTTATGAGCTCTTCTCCAAAATACACATGCCTTATTATAACAGTATACAGGATATTACTGTGCTACAATCAGGTTTTTTTGCAGGGGGGGAATCTAGCGATACAACATGTTGTGTAACTGTGGGATTAATTTAGATTTGTCTCTCTGTACACCTAATACTGTACGTATTATTTACTCTGTTAGCTCTAGGGCATGTACTTTATACGTGGATGATTATTTCAGCTGGGTCGAACTCATTTTTTCTCTTTGCTTCCTTAAAGCAATTGTGTTTGATTGTGTTAGCAATAAATCCAGAAGGCAGACCTCTTTTAGGAGCACTTTTATTTAATGTATACATGATGCAGCTCCATTACGGAGAGAGGAGTTCTGTTTTTTTTTATCTTCTGTGTTAAGCACATTGATTTTACTGATAATGAAATGCGCTATATAAATGGAATTGCCATCTCAGTTAGGTAGGAATTGTTTACATATGTAATCTATTATTGCCATATACTGGGAAATAATCACTGCCTTCTAACAGTTCTTAACAAAAAGAAAAAAGGAGGGATGGTCCAATGCCAGGGATGAGTTCCTGCCCCAAGTGGAGGAGTTTAAGTATCACGAGCTGTGGGTAATGACCGAAAGAACGAGATTGCGGCAGAAATGAGCTTCCTCTGAAGGGTGGCTGGCCTCTCCCTTAGAGATAGGGTGAGAAGGTTGGCCATCTGGGAGGGGCTTAGAGTAGAGCCGCTGCTCCTCCACATTGAAAGGAGTCAGCTGAGGTGGTTTGGGCATCTGACTTGTATTCATATAATTATCCTATTTGCTTAGAGGCCGAAAAAATATTAGCTTTGTAGAAGAATACTACTTGTTATATTTTTGTATTTTATTTAAAACTTTGTGATTAAAGTAAAAATAAAAGAGTTGAGAGTTCAGGGTTTCCTATTAATAAAATTACCCCTATTGACCATGATACAGTCATCTTGGATGATTGAATGAAACTTGTTACATTTAATTACTTTGTAATGTGAAAAACTAAAGGAGTCAAGTTACCATAACCAGGATCAGTCAAACCTGGATCATTCTATTAATCTTGCATTTAAAAACATAAAGAGAAAAGGCTCCTGTTTTGACTGCATCGTTTGGGGGAAAAGCATTATTTTAGCTTTATTTTTTTACTGATCCTTCAGAAACATTTGAGATAAAGTATAGCTTATTTAGTGTTGTTTAATTTAGTGTTTTTTAAGGCCACCAAGAGAGATGAAAGTTGTTGTTTTTTTTTTTTTAAAAAAAGCTAAAAAGTCAGTCAGTCAAACCTGATTTTGCATCCAGCCATGAGAACGTTTTGCAAAAGATGGTATAACCAATTCAGTCCTAGATCTCTGAGAAACCTAAAGAGCTGTCATCAACCACCTTTTATTACATCCTTTAATTACGGTTTATAATTGAATCCAAACTGAGCACAAAAACATTAAGACAGTCAGGTTTAATATTAATTCATTAAGTAAGTGTTTTAAGGTTTAAAATGCAAAAGGGAGTGATAAGATATTAAATAATAATAATAATAATAATAATAATAATAATATATATATATATATATATGAAATAAAAATGTTAATGCAGTGACTTTTACACAGTCAGAAAAACGTCAGATCAACAGCTTATCAGGTAATTGGCTATGAAAGTGGCACATCAATTACTAGGAATGATGAATGCCCTGCTGGAGATAATCTAATACACGCGGTTGATTTGGCTCAGTGTTGTTAAAGTGAAGGGAAATCATAGCTCATGCATAAACAAATCTAATACGACTTCTGTAGCACACTGTTACACAACAACTTTAAAAATCCTGGAAATCAGTTTATTCATGCGACTTCACAGCAGGGAGGGCAGCTTGACGTGTTCACTGGAGGAGAGCGAACTTCTGCAATATTTTTATCTGATCAGCTTTGTTGCGGTGAAATACGCTGTAATTGATGACGGAGACATGTTCTCTTCGGCAAATCAGTTTAAAAGGAGATGACGGATGGAGACCAGGGTTGCCGGGGAAAAAGCGGCTCATCTGTCTTCCCTCCGTCAGGGTGACAGGAGCATGAAGCTGTCATTTTCATTCGCTCCGCTAGTTGCTCTTCTGCCCGATTCACAACTCAATCCACACCAGCCTTCAGCTCCAGTCAGTTCTAATGCTGGATTTGGGTCCGAATCTTTAGACAGCTTTGAAATTTATATTATGCGACTCCTGGACTGTAGTCTACTTGGTTAGTTAAGATGATTGATAGTTTCTGCAAGGGTCCAACACACAGTTCTTTAAAGGTTTTCACTGTCTTTTTATGTGATATGAAAGTGGCTTTTGACAAAAATACCAAAGGTTAGCTTAGCTTAGCTTAGCTTAGCTTAGCTTAGCCCAGCAACAGAATAAAAATGGGGTGAGGGGTGATAGCTTTACCTTAGGTCACATAGAGATAACAGTTTCTAACTGCAAATTTGTTCTTTGGAAAAACCACACTAGAAATCTTTTTAATTACCAGTTGATGCTAAGCTAAATTACCATGCAAGTGGCACACCAATGTGACAGTCTTTTTTATTCCTTTCAACAAAGCTTTTAAGGCAAGTAACATTTATACAACGGAGCATTAGGGCCACAATCAGAAAAAACATATATTGATCATTTTGACAACAAAGTCAAAACTTTGAGATTAAAGTCAAAAATCTATTGTGAGAAAATAATCTAAATACTGTTTTGAGAAAAAAGTCGAAATTCTGTTTTGAGAAAATGTGGAGGTTAGTTGTTTCAAGTCAAAATGCCACGGTTTCTATACCCTCTGAGTTAGTGAAATCGTACTTCAGATTCACTTTTAGCAACATGGAATGAAATTATTTCTCTTCAAGCACAAAAGCACAGTGTGGTGATCAGTATAAGCTGATCCATCTACACAGGGCATTTTGTACAGGGTATAGCAATCGTGGGAGTTGGGCTTGAAACAACAACTGCTTTCTGCATATTTGGACTTTTTCTCGAAAATTCAACTTTATACTCAAAATGATCAATAATGTATTTTTTTTTCTTTATGTGACCCTAGTATTCCTTCGTACATTTTAAAGTATTGCTTCAAATTTTGTATTTTACACATTAAAACACAAGACAGATGGCCTGTCCTTTTAAACTACATTAAACTCCCCCAGAATCCCCATTTATAGAACCTTTCATTTCACGAATGTGAAATATATATGCAAATATAAACTGTGTTGATTATTTCTCTTGGGTTTCCAAACCAATAACCCCCATAGTCTTTGCAGCATTACACAGCTTTACTTCTCCCCAATAGCAATCATTTGGCCTCCAGGCTCCCCAAGCTGGAGAATAGTACGGAAAGCCTAATGTGATGACACTGGGCCATATAAGTTAACTTTTTCAGCCCGTGCTTGTTTTTATTGGATTTTATCTTAAGCCTGACCAGAAATATATTCTAGAAATTGTTACCACTTGACGCAAAGCTGGCATCTTGTTTTAGTGATGGAGAAAAAATCCATCATAACCTTACAGCACATTGTAATGGCAATAGCTCCTTCACTTCCTCTGGCTTTAAAAATCGAGTATGTGACAGGGGACTCAAGTCATGGGTCTTTTCAGAGCAGGTGACAAGTCCACGAAGAAAGATAAATGTAGGGGTGACAGTGGGTGACCAGAGGGCTTTCACCTGGGGGAGTAGGGTTTGAATTCTAACTATTTTTAGGCACAAACCTGTGCTCATCAGATGGGAGGGGTGTACATCAGAATGCTTTTTTTTGTGTGTGTAACTTTTTTTGTTTTCATCTTTAACACTATGAATTTTCCAGGAGATTTATAGCTTGGAACGTGACAGTTGAGACGTGATAACAACCGAGGCAAAGATGTCCCAGAGGGACGATGTCAATGCACAACATGTGACCTTCTCCACCACCTCAACCTGCTACTGCGCAGATGGGATACCGACCATGTGTGGAAGCAAAGAACAAGAAGCAGGCAATGACATACACACATTTTACACACATGTTTACTTCACAGCCATTTCCTGACTACAGCAGCAGTACACGCAGCTTGATCGGGCTCTTTGTCGTTATGCTGCAGGATGGCTGGGAGGATGCCAGAGGTTTTGAGAACAGCTGTGAAACTTCCAGACACCAAAGATTCAGCACATCCTGCAGTACATCTGCCAGTGCCAGGTCTGTGAGCACTGATATCTCTATAAGTCCTGCCTCTTCATATGCTATATGACTTTTGCATTAACACAAAACAAAAAAAAACAATCAGTGGCTTATTTATGACAAGGAATTATTCACAGCTCATCAGCCAAACAGGACCGATTAATGACCGGTGAATAAAAAGCTTTTCTTTACTGATTTTGTCTGCGTGCATTGTAATGTACATTTGGGTCGGTCAGCAAAGGATCAGCACAAGTTTTCTTACTGGAGTCTGTGGCTGGCTGAAAGCAGCCCTGTGAATAATCTGGAATAATAATGTTCAGTAAGTGGCAGCCTGTGCCTGCCAGCTGCAGCAGAGACCTCCTCCTGTATCTATCCAAGGAGCTGATTATTCTGAGCCTCTCTACCCAGGTCTACAGTTCACTTATTAGTTCAGATAACTCTCTTTAACTCTTACTTCACCAGTTAGCTGTTTTTAGTCAGTAACCTTCTTTACCTGTTAAGTACAGTATATTATTGCAGTTGGATAAATATGTATCTGACAGACTGGTGCGTTTGCCTGTTGACAAAGTGCCGAATCCTGTGTATCATTGACAGCTGGGGCTCTGACCTTGGGAGGTGTCTACCACTCTTTGATTGATGGCAGATAGATGCCTAGTGCAACATAGATAAAGGGATCGATCTGGCTAGGACTTACTGAGCCCTCATTGATCCTCTGGCTGGGGATCACACCGGCTGAACTGTTTCAGTAAAGAGGAAGTTTTATATCATTACCTTGTATTGTTACAATGCATTGCTTATGTGTTCTTTTATGGGGATACTGCAATGCAGAAGGAGATAATGAACTTTTTAGATTGCAGTCACTCTGTAAAAACTCTGCATTGAGTGTAATTGTGCAGCAGGGTAGATTCATCACATTATGTAACACATATACATTTATACAGCTTGCTGCACAGCGCGTTACAGCAGGAATAAGCTCTTCAGTTGGTCCTGTGTTATAAGATCATGGCAGAAGATCAAGAGGGCCAGATAATATCATGCTTAATCATTCATTTTCCAGACAATTATCCACAGCTCATTTTGTAAATGATCATCATCCCCTCATCGTCGTCAGAATCCACAACATTAACTAAAGGACAGCACTGACACCTTCTGGACAAACTGGCAAGAGTCAGGAGGGAATGTGAAGACTACAGAACAGCACCAAAGCTATTAACGGTTTCAAACTGTAAGAAAGATCAGATAATTAGTCTACAGTCACTACATTTGAGTTAAATTTGAACATTTTTGAGTGATATTGAATACTGAAACCCGTCACTGTGCCATGGTCCATTTTAAGGTAAAAGACTGAATATTTTGACCAGTTTGATGTGGAGGGACTCTTGACTCGTAGCATTTTAAGATTCCTATGCTGGGTGGTAAACTTTATGGTAGTGACATTGAGCAGTCCTCCTTCTACACAGCAGCATACATGAAGATAAATGCACTTCATAATTTTTCAGACTTTGATGGAGTGTCCAATATTCCGCCCTGCACTCATATGTATAGACAATATTACACAACATGTCATATTAATGCAGCTCAGTCCACACAACTGTGAAACCTCAACAACCAAAATATTAAATATGTAGTTAAACTGACATCTTTTTAACAGTCAAAACTGTAAATGGTTATAATGGTAAAGGCAGAATTTGTGACAGCGTAAAGAAGTGTGTTAAGAGTGTACTGCTAATCACTGCTTACTTTTTAAGCCAACTAGAAATTCCGTACACGTTACTGCAGCTAACATGTACAATAGCCTTTTAGATTTTAAATGTGTTGCATTTAGTCTGCAAAAAAAAGTTTGAAATTGAAATTACTGTATGGCCGTTCAGTGTGTGGTTCAAGGTGTAATCATGTGTGTTGGAGCGATTAGATCATTTATTATGCAAACTTAAAGAACTTAAAAATTATTTTAAGATTAAAAACTGTAATGATATTGTCTCAGTTCAAATTTTTTTTACTTGAATGATAGGAAAAAAGAATAGACTATCCTGTAAATGTCAGAACGTCGCGATGTGGAGAGAAGGAAGAAAAGGCCTAAACGCAGGACTCACGGGTTGGTGAAGCATGTGGACAGTTTTTATTAGGAAGGCAGGAAGAACAGAACATGAGACTGCCTGAAGCGTTGGCTGAACTGAACTGAAACTCACATGCGGAATTGACAATGACGAGACAATGAACTGAGAGAAACCGAGGGTTTAAATGCAGAGGCTAATGATGATGATAAGAGACCTGTTAGTACACAGCTGAACTTCATCTAACTAATAACACAGGAAGCAGACCTAGACATAATGCACATAGACAGAAGCTAACTTAATAAAACAGGAAACTTGAAAACTAAACTGTGACAAAGTCCAAAACTGGACAAAAAAATAAATGATGTAAAACTATGACAGATCAAAAGCCCCAATGTGCTTCAAATTCTTTGTATTTCATATTTCAGTGTCTCACTCTGCTGCGGGCCTGTGTGCATGCTTTCTCAATATGTTCAGTTCACATAGCCTAGAGAATAACTTCCCTTTTTTCTTCTTTTGTGTTGAGGCTCCATAAGAAGCCGTGAACAAAGTTGGAAGGAAGTGTGTAAATAAAATCTATAAAACAACAAAACTGTGATACTCTTTAAAAATTGATATTTAGTCATTAAGGCCGATTCTTAGATTGTAAAGTTGAAGCCATGACAGAGTCGCTCCTTCCATAACACATTAGTGGAAAGAGGAATACACAGCTGAATTTACAGAGCCATAAAAATGATAAATGCAAACTTCTAGTTAAATGCTAATAAAGCAGTCACTGTTAGATCAAGCAGAGGTGTGGATTCATGCAAGGATTTGAGTGTCAACTCTAATGTAAAGCATATAAATATATTTCTGGAAACTCAAAGAGACTTGAACTCATTCCATCACTGTGTAATGCCGATGCTCTAATTCATGCCCTTTCTTTGGCTTTGCTAGATGTGCTACACAAACTCTTTTGCTTGATTAAAAATCTAGAACTCATGACAAACATTTAAAACCGTTAGCAACCATTCTGGCTTCTTCATTAAAGTAAAACAAGAGCTGAGTTTGTACCAACGTTCTTACCTGAGCTAATTAGCTACATGAAACAGTGTGCCCTAATTGCTTTCTTGATGCTTGTCTCCCAACATTTGCATACTAAAAATGCTCATTCAAATCAGTAAATCAAACCTGAAAAAAAGAGCATAAAGTTAATGTATTAATGTTATTTTTAGAATTATGTGTGGGTTGGTTGGTTACACCATGAAATCTCTGCAAAGTTTTTGATGGCGCTGTAAATCCAACCAGTTTACTCAGCCAAGACAACATTTTCTTCTTCTTTTTTTTGTTGTTGTTGAGGATCCATAGGCAGTTCTGCCGAGAAGATCTCTTCATCATCTCACGACCCAACCAGAAACCGTGGATTACTGCGGAAGTGCGTGCACTTCTAAGGACCCGAGACTCTGCCTTCAAAGAGGGAGATAAGGTGGCGCTTAGAAGAGCGAGGGCTGAACTTTCTCGGGCCATCAGAGAGGCGAAGCGCGCACACGCCCAGAGAATCCACAACCACTTCAAGGACAGCGGCGACACACGACGCATGTGGCAGGGCTTACAAGCCATCGCTAACTACAGGACGACACCACCTGCCTGTGACAGTGACGGCTCCCTCCCAGATGTGCTTAACAACTTCTATGCTCGGTTCGACAGGCAGAACGACGTGGCGGCGAGGAAGACCACCCCTCCTCCGAACGACCAGGTCCTGTGTCTCACTACAGCTGAGGTGAGGAAAACTCTACGCAGAGTCAATCCACGTAAAGCTGCTGGACCAGACAACATCCCAGGCAGAGTGCTCAGAGAATGTGCTGATCAGCTGGCAAATGTTCTCACCGACATCTTCAACATCTCTCTGAGCAGTGCCGTTGTCCCCACGTGCTTCAAGGCCACCACCATCGTCCCCGTGCCCAAGAAGTCTTCTGTGTCCTGTCTCAATGACTACCGCCCTATCGCACTTACACCCACCATCATGAAGTGCTTCGAACGGCTCGTCATGAGACACATCAAGACCCTGCTGCCCCCCTCACTGGACCCAATGCAATTTGCATACCGCCATAACCGCTCAACGGACGACGCCATCTCCACTGCACTCCATCTTGCCCTGACACACTTGGACAAGAAGGACTCACACGTCCGAATGCTGTACATAGATTTCAGCTCAGCATTTAACACGATCATCCCCCAACAACTGATCGGAAAGCTGAGCCTGTTAGGCCTGAACACCTCCCTCTGCAACTGGATCCTGGACTTTCTGACCGGAAGGCCTCAGTCAGTACGGATCGGGAACTGCACCTCCAGCACCACCACACTGAGCACTGGGGCCCCACAAGGCTGTGTGCTCAGTCCTCTGCTGTTCACACTGCTGACTCATGACTGTGTAGCAACACACAGTTCAAATCACATCATTAAATTCGCTGATGACACGACCGTGGTGGGTCTCATTAGCAAGAACGACGAGTCAGCGTACAGAGAGGAAGTGCAGAGACTAACGGACTGGTGTAAGGACAACAACCTGTCTCTGAATGTTGACAAGACAAAAGAGATGGTTGTTGACTTTAGGAGGACACGAGGCGACCACTCACCGCTGAGCATCAACGGCTCCTCTGTGGAGATCGTTGACAGCACCAAATTCCTGGGCGTACACCTGGAGAAGGACCTCGGCTGGTCCCTCAACACCAGCTCCCTGCACAAGAAAGCCCAACAGCGTCTCTTCTTTCTGAGAAGACTGAGAAAGGCCCGGCTTCCACCACCGATCCTGACCACCTTCTATAGAGGAACTATTGAGAGCATCCTGAGCGGCTGCATCACTGTCTGGTTTGGGAGCTGTGCCATATCAGACCGCAAGACCCTACAGCGGATAGTGGGAACAGCAGAGAAGATCATCGGGGTCTCTCTACCCTCTATTGAGGACATCTACACCACACGCTGCATTCGCAAAGCCACCAGCATTGTGGCTGATCGGACACACCCCTCTCACACACTCTTTACACTCCTGCCATCTGGAAAAAGGTACCGAAGCATTCGGGCACGCACATCCAGACTGTGCAACAGCTTTTTTCCACAAGCCATCCGTCTCCTCAGCAAAAAGGGACTGACTGATAAACACGCACACACACACATTCACTAACATTATCACTCAGCTTAACTCAAATACCTCAAAACATTGAGACTGGACTGACTAACCAACACAAAGCGCAAACACACGGACCTACACCACCAAACCATCGCACACACCAACCTGTAAATGCTCTTTTGCACAATATTATTACTAGATATATTATTTTTTTTTTTTTTTTTTTGCACTAACTTGTCTTGTAGCACCTTGGTTCCTGGAGGAACGTTGTTTCGCCTCACTGTGTATTTTTAAACTGTATATGGTTGAAGTGACAATAAACTTGAACTTGAACTTGAACTTGAGCTGGCTGATGCTTTGTATGTTGATACTATATGGATGCATAAAAGGTTGTGGTCATCTGCAAATTTCACAGCAGGATTGAGGTTGTTTATAATCTGTTTGGCTGTGAGGCTACAGGCCACAAAGGAGCCCTTAACAGGGAGCGCTTTTAAAGACCTTCTATGACTCTGTGGTGGCATCCGTCATTTTTTACAGTGTTGTATGTTGGAGCAGCAGTTTATCGGCAGCTGAGAGGAAGAGGTTGGATAAACTCATCAGGAAGGCCAGCTCTGTTCTGGGATGCACCCTGGACCCAGTGCAGGTGGTGGGAGACAGAAGGACTGTGGCCAAAATAACATCTCTGATGGACAGAGTCTCCCACCCCATGCATGTAAATGTTGCTGAACTGCAGAGCTCCTTCAGTGACAGACTGCTGCATCCTCGATGCATGAAGGAGTGTTTCTGCAGGTCCTTCCTCCCTGCAGCTGTCAGACTGTACAATCAAAACTGCTCCCAACAATCATAGATGTTTACATCTGCGCTGTAAATGCAATAATTTAATCAACCGATTCGCACTACAACCTGGTTTGCCTCTTATCTGTAGTTAATTTTATTTTATTTAATAACTGTACAGTACTCTGTTTATAGTAACCATTATCCTTAATGTAAATATGTAAGAAAAATTGTGTATGTTTCTATTCTGTGTACTGTTTGTTGTTTGTTTCTGGCTGCTGTTACAACCAAATTTCCCCTTGTGGGAGAATTAAAGGATTATTCTATTCTCTATTCTATTCTATTCTATTCTATTCTATTAACACCTTAACATACTCTCCTAAGTGTCAGGCAGGGTCTCCGTGAGTGCGATTTTTAGTGGCTGGCTCACCTTTATATCTTGGTTGGGATCCTCAACACGTTTAATGCTTTGAAGAAAAAAACTGTGATTCCTGCATTTCTTCACCTTCTTTTCCTGCAACAAGTGAATGTGCTCATCCACTTAATTTTCAAAGCCCTGGTTCTTTGCGATCTTCGGTTTGTAAAAGCTGTCTCTGCCTTTAAACAGTTTCACTGGAACATAGCAAACGGTGGATTCTTTGACTGTGATGAGATCTGGCTTCACAGTATTACAGTAGTGTGGGCGTAACCTAGAGGGGTCAGTACTGAGACAGTTTGAGCCTTTAAATGTCAGCTCCAAGACTTTCATTTCTGGAGACAAGTCTGTGGTCTCCCCGTAAAAGTCAGAAAGAAATTGAACACCAGTGCATGCTCAGAAACCTTAAAAATGACACTGAGGCTGGCACGGCTGCCACATACACGATGACGTTAAAAGCTACATGTGTTTTGTGTATGTTGTATTAATGACTTGTCACTGAAACTGGTTTATTAACCTGCAATGTCCCCCTACAAATGAAGGCTTTTGTCTTTTTATGGCCCGTTTAAATTTTTTCTTCTAAGTGATGGATGCAAATAACGAACTCAGCAGCCGAGGAGACATGTACATGTTATTACTTGACAGACACTCGTTGAGCAGAAAGTGGTGCAGAGAAGAATGATGAAGGCTGAGCTTGAGCTGAATTCATTTTCTGCTGCTCCTCACATCACCCTTTAATGGCAAGCTTACGCTTTCTTTTTGCACCACAGTTTTTGTTTTTGACGTGGACTAAAACCATCTACTTCTATTCGTCTCTGAGAGCGGCTGCACACTGACTGAAAAAAGGAGGAGCTGCTCAACATCTGGAGTCTGTGAAATGAACGACTACAGAATAATCTGACCTATGAGCTTGTGGTAAAAAAGCAGCAAGAATTAATAGTTTTATTTTTCTGCAGCAATTATAACTACAACACGAGACAAAAGAAGATAAATGTGTATTTATATTGCTGTTTATATTTAAGAGCAATAGGTCAAATTAACTTCCCTCGTCACCCCCAAAAGGTCTGAGGTCTTCACTAACGTCCTGGATGTAACTGAGGCCTTAAAAAACAATCAGAAAAATATGTCACTACACAATCGATCAAGCCCTCTTTGAAAGCACTGCAGTTCAGTTTATACACTCTCACTGAGAGTCGGGCTCAGTGCTGCTATGAATTAGAGCTATATGTCACCCACAATGGGTCAAGAAATGGGGGAAAAAAGAACGTTAGGTTTTTGTCCAATGGCTCTAAAAAGCTGTGCGGACGAACTAAAACTAATGTCAAATCACTGGTCATGGTGAGACATCAAAATAAAAAATAAAAATAAAGGATCATCGAAACTAAAACATTATCCTTACCACAGATAAACTCACTCATGCCAGAATAAGGCTGTGAGCCGCCGACTTTCCACAGGTGAGAACTCCTTTTCATGGATGATTTTGCAATAGATCACTGACACAACAGTGTTTTCCAACACTGTGGCTGTGGAGAACATTTTCCTTTTGATTTTTCCTGTTATAAAAATCCCAGCTGTTAGTTATAATATAAACAGTTAGAGCGTCACTGAAAGGACAATAATAGTCTGACAGCATAACTGACAGCAGACCACAATAACTGAGGCAGCTGAATGACATTCAAACACTGTCACTGTAATTATTTGATGCTGTGTTTGTTTCTCTGTGACAGTCTTAAATGTAAAAAACGGACTCACATGTTAACTCACGAATCAAATATGAATTTGACAGTCTGTGGACCAGTGAACCACATCACAAGAGTCGCCTGAAGGAGCTTTATATTATAAGGTAACGACCCTACAGTAATAAAGAGAAAACCCAACAATCAGACAACCTTCTATGAACAAGCACTTGGTGAAAGTAGAAAGAAAAAACATCATTTTAACAGGAAGAAACTTTAATTAGAAAAATAAGCTCAGTGCGAGAGAAGCCCCCAGCAGCCTACACCTCTTGCAGTGTAACTAAGGGAGGATTTGAATTTTAAATAGTTTTATATCTTATATAAAATTAAAATCTGATCCCGGAAAAGAACCCGAATCCCTCAGATGTGGAGCATATGCAGCAGGATGGCCGAGTGCCCCGTACACCCAGTACTAGAACCAGTGAAGCTGCTCAGAGACCCACAGCAGATCAGACATTTTGTTCATTTTGAACAGCAGATGGCAGCGTGTTGCTGAGTATGAAGATCCTCTGACTTTAGCGGTAAAGCTGTTAAGAGGAGAGAAGATCAAGAGAAATGAAAATGAATCAACAAAAATCATCCGAGGCTGCTGTGATGACCAGTGTTGTGCTTAAAGGAGGACAGCAGAAGGTTTTCACACCTCAAAATGAGTCGTGACAGTCTGACGTTTGGGAATGTCAGCGCTACACAAATATGCACAACAGACACAAGGAGGGTTGTTTTAGTGAAAACCTCAGATACTAAAGCTTTTATGTGATCATTCAGATTGTTTTAGAAGAAACAATGAGTCTTTGTCTCAGACTTCTTTTTATGACCATCCATTCAAAAGGCACTAAAAAAACGAAAAACTGAAGCGATGGTGAAAAGTGCATCCTAACGTGAAGCCGAGTCCTGTTTAAGCAACTGAAAGCTGCTGATTTTTGTTTCCACCCCTAAACCCTTTAAATCTGTTTTTCCCTTGAAGGAAGAATCTGTGCTGCACTGATGTTTAAAACAACCTCATACAAAAGTAGAATGTGCTTCTTCTTCTTCTCCATCCCTCAGGTCTTTTCACCCCTTTATTAACCACTAATCAACAACACATCAGTCACTATTACTGCATTTTATAAAATTTCTTTGAGTGCACAAAAAAATCTCCAGATTTCTCAGATCGCCTTTTTGATTTTAGTCCCTGATTTATTTTTAAAGAGTTAAACACTTGAAGATGATCAACATGATCTTCTAGAACTCAATAGACTTTCATTTGGTTTTGCTGTCTCCTTCTTTACTCCTCTGGTTTGTTGAGTTTCTTTTCAGTTTCTTTCTTGTTTATAATGCACGTGGATCTCGTCATCAGTCACATGGCTGATCCCTCAGCGTGGCTACACAGAGGAAGAGGTTGGTCTTTGTCTTGGTCACAGTGGTGATGTAGTAGCGGTCTCCTCTGTATGACACCTGTGGCTCTGCAGCAGGACGGAGGCGTCCATCACTGTCCTGTCCTCACACTACAGCAGCGATCTGTCCTCTGTGGTGATCAGGATCCTAACAGGAGGCTTTGGAGCAGATCTGTAATCGCGACTTTCCTTCATTCAGTCTCCTCTTTCTATAAAGTTATTATTGTTGAATTGTAGTATTCAGGTCAGTATTTTTGTTGTTGTTGTTGTTGTTTTTTATAAGTAACATGTAAGCATGTTCAACAAACTGAGTCCTATCATAAACTTTGAGTTGATTAACTTTGAGATCAGCAACTGTGATTGGCTGCTCTGGAACCGATATCTCAGAGTTCAATCAGCTCTGAGTTTGTTTGGCTGAGTTGAGTGCATGTGTGCGTTGAGCAACAAAACCATCATCAATGGAGCTTTAATATGAGGATTCCCCGTGGCAATAGGTAAATAAAGAACAGAGACTCCAATTTAATCCAATGAACCAAGGCAGAACTGCCCCAGGTGTTATGGGCATTCAGAATTTGATTTGGGATTGACTCCAGGTTAAAGACATTTCCTACCACCCACCTCACCACAGCCCAAATTAACTACAGTGGGGCAAAAAAGTATTTAGTCAGCCACCGATTGTGCAAGTTCCCCCACTTAAAATGATGACAGAGGTCAGTAATTTACACCAGAGGTACACTTCAACTGTGAGAGACAGAATGTGAAAAAAAAATCCATGAATTCACATGGTAGGATTTGTAAAGAATTTATTTGGAAATCAGGGTGGAAAATAAGTATTTGGTCACCTCAAACAAGGAAAATCTCTGGCTCTCACAGACCTGTAAGATCTTCTGTAAGAAGCTTTTCTGTCCCCCACTCGTTACCTGTATGAATGGCACCTGTTTGAACTCATCATCTGTATAAAAGACACCTGTCCACAGCCTCAAACAGTCAGACTCCAAACTCCGCCATGGCCAAGACCAAAGAGCTTTCGAAGGACATCAGGAAAAGTATTGTAGACCTGCACCAGACTGGGAAGAGTGAATCTACAATAGGCAAGCAGCTTGGTGTGAAAAAATCAACTGTGGGAGCAATCATCAGAAAATGGAAGACATACAAGACCACTGATAATCTCCCTCGATCTGGGGCTCCACGCAAGATCTCATCCCGTGGGGTCAAAATGATCATGAGAACGGTGAGCAAAGATCCCAGAACCACACGGGGGGACCTGGTGAATGACCTGCAGAGAGCTGGGACCAAAGTAACAAAGGTCACCATCAGTAACACACTACAACGGCAGGGAATCAAATCCCGCAGTGCCAGACGTGTTCCGCTGCTGAAGCCAGTGCATGTCCAGGCCCGTCTGAAGTTTGCCAGAGAGCACATGGATGATACAGCAGAGGATTGGGAGAATGTCATGTGGTCAGATGAAACCAAAGTAGGACTTTTTGGTATAAACTCAACTCGTCGTGTTTGGAGGAAGAAGAATACTGAGTTGCATCCCAAGAACACCATACCTACTGTGAAGCATGGGGGTGGAAACATCATGCTATGGGGCTGTTTTTCTGCCAAGGGGACAGGACGACTGATCCGTGTTAAGGACAGAATGAATGGGGCCATGTATCGTGAGATTTTGAGCCAAAACCTCCTTCCATCAGTGAGAACTTTGAAGATGAAACAAGGCTGGGTCTTCCAACATGACAATGATCCAAAACACACCGCCCGGGCAACAAAGGAGTGGCTCCGTAAGAAGCATTTGAAAGTCCTGGAGTGGCCTAGCCAGTCTCCAGACCTCAACCCCATAGAAAATCTGTGGCGGGAGTTGAAAGTCCGTGTTGCTCGGCGACAGCCCCAAAACATCACTGCTCTCGAGAAGATCTGCATGGAGGAATGGGCCAAAATACCAGCTACTGTGTGTGCAAACCTGGTAAAGACCTATAGTAAACGTTTGACCTCTGTTATTGCCAACAAAGGTTATGTTACAAAGTATTGAGTTGTATTTTTGTTATTGACCAATGGATTAAAAAACCCATGTCATATTAAATACAAATACTAATAAATACTAATGAATGCTAAAAGTATCTGACAGGCTGGTCCATATTCATCTGGCAGGAAAAACTCACCTGTGGTTGTTGGTGTTCCAAAATATTTTAACAGTGCTCCTAAAGGTTGATGGAGTTTAATTTAGGTCAGAATAAGCAAAACAACAACATCCAGAACAGGTCTTACCAAATATAACGGCAAAAACTCCAAAAAGTAATTCAGAGCCATGAAGTACAAGTTTTGTTTCATAATGAGACGATGCTTGTCACAAAGCAATGGGATATAATTCAGCCTGGGACCAGGATAAGGTGAGGATCCAGGAATATCCCTTACATGTTACTAGCATAGTCCCCCAGTTCGGAAAAATCTAATTACATTTGCAGAAAAAAGTAAACTAACTAGTGACGGGTTATCTTTAGAGTGAAACTTCCTATAACTGATATTCTAATAAGTGAAAGGCTTAGAAACATGATTAAAACATGAAGAGCACATATGGTTACTTGGCTGTTAACTGATTAGCGAGCTAAAGCTAAGTTACCAATAGTGACGCCTGTGATTTTTTACAATGTACAACTGAAGCTCACCATACACTTACTCATATGAAGGCTCGTTTGATGCTTCTGTTTTGCTAACATCATTGTCACAGTAAATATTTCAGTATAACTAAGATGAAACATTTAAAACAAAGAATACAGATTCTTTCATGACAAAATTAGCAACACAAAAACATGGGAAATAGCAGGATCTGAACTGGTTGTGTACCCAGGGGTGGGCAGCACAACCTCAAAATTAGGACAAAATCAGGACATTTCAAGAAAATTTGCAGTAATGATATTTTCATTATTAAAAAAAAAACATAACATTATATCGACGCTTGCAGGCAGCATCATTTTTAAGCATAAGTAAATTACTAACATTTCCCATCCTTCTTTTCCAATAACTTACCGTCACTGATGACAGACTACCTCATTTAAAGTGTGAAACAAGGTGCCAGCAGCAGCATTATGGTGGAACAAGCAGTTAGACAGAATAAGTTAAATGTAAGCAGAAAAGTAGCCAATGAAGTGTTTCCCCTGGAAACTTTAAGTATAGAACAACTCCTAACACTTTATAGAGTTCGTTTATTATTAAGAGTAATTAAGAAGTAATAAAGTGAATAATAAAGTAATAACCTCGTAACTTGTCAGGAGATTGCCACATAAGTGTGGAAACTCAACCATCAAAGCCAGTGGAGTTCTTTTTGATTGTTATCTTATATCCGTGTCTTGTATCAAAGCTAATTGAAGCCATTCCATTAAAGTGTAAATGCTGGTGCTGTGTTTTTGTAGATCGTCTACTCAAACTCTTTGACCCAACAAGAAATCTGAAGCTAGAATCCAGCCAGAAGTTTAAAACTGCATTAATTAGCGACCAGTCTGGCTTCTTTTCACTAATTATCAGTAAAACAAGAGCGAAATTTGTAGAAACTTTGCTGTCTGAGCTTATTAACCCATATAAACCAGTGTCCCCTCATTGATTACTTGATGCTGGTCTCTTGGTCATCTACCATGCTTTGTATGTCTTGAATGGCCTCTTCCTCTTCTAACTAACATGCATAAAGGAAAGAGAGAATCTGTCATGGCTACATCTTTGCAGTCGATCAGAACCAGCTTTGATCACCAGATGTGTAGACATGCACAGCTGTATTCATCCTTTAATTGCAATACCTAACTGCATTTTCCCATTTCTGAACAGTTAAAGAGTTGTTGTTATTTTATACTTTTCTTTCCACTCTTGCTTCCAAGCCTTGTTGAAAGTTTTTATATCCATATGTCTCTCAAACATTTAGTACATTTTAATCAGATTTTCAGAAATGGATTCTTCATTACTGCTTGATTCTTTTTTATTTGTACGTCTTTGCACCAACTTTTTAATACATATTGAATAATGACTCAGATTAATTCACACTATTGTTAATTAAACTCAGGGGTTGATGTGGAATTTGGTAGATTGGGAAACACTAAGATCTAGTGTAGCAGTGCAGAGGGAGACATGGAAATTACAAAATAATTTGCACTGATATTTCTTTATCTTTTTTGGGGGGGGGCATTGCAGCGATCAGCTGACCTATGCTTTATCTGAGATGACTGCTCTCTATAGTTTAAGACAAATGGATTTTAATTACAGCAGCTAGTATTCAATCCTTGGTCAGTGTACATGTGGGATTCAACAAATGATACAAAAGAGCATCATCAGCTTAAAATCAAATTGACTTGTATCCTTGACCGTGACTGTGTATACAATTATTAAAGATTAAAGATTTGGGTACATCAGCTGATAAAAGGAATTCAATCCCATTTCCAGCAACCAATAAAGTGAATAAAGTCAACATGTCCAAGGGTAATGCTAATTCAATTTTACGTCTTTTCTTCTAGACCTTTCTTCCAGGCAGATTGTACTGAATTGATTTAAAAGGTTTAACAGTCTGCTGGAAGTATTCTGCCCAAAAGGTTATGTAGGAAAGACTGTAAAATGTCCTCTGCTTTTCCACAATCACTAATGCCGAGCCCAGCATTAGTGTGCAGAGTACAAATATGGGAAAAACTCCCTTCAGCACTAAGTAAAAACTGCTAACTTAATAACGGAAGTAGCTGCATATAAAGTATGCAGAACAGGACAGAAAAATAAATTCTCTACTGGCATAAATAGACAGAGAAGAAGCACACTGCTATTACGCTCAGCCTCGACCTTTCCACATAATCATTTTTGTTAGCTTTTCCTTCTGGGTAATTGTATTGTCTCAGTAACAATAGTTAATATGTAATATTATATTATATTTTTAAAATACAAAATTGTTTTTGATGTGATTTTTCTGGCTTGCGCCAACATTTATTCATATATATATATATATATATATATATATATATATATATATATATATATATATTAGGGGTGCAACGATACACAAAATTCACGGTTCGGTTCGGTTCGATACTTTGGTGTCACGGTTTGATATTTTTTCGATACAAAATAAAATGTTCATGCCTTTTTAATTTGTCATTTATTAAAATTATAAATATATATTTTAACTCAAAAGTACAGTTTTTAAATTTAACCGTAACCCTTGTGCGTGTTTTTTATTTTGACAGCGAATGCCCACCTGCGGACCACTTATGTGCAGCCCTGGTTATTTAGCTCGTCATATTGCAGCCACAGAAATTCTTTTGTCCATGAAACCATAAAGCTGCACTTTCTTTTTGCCTTATAGTCTGATTTGTCATAACTTTTCCGTTTTGCGGTAAGCTTTTCTTTGGCTGTCACTTCTTCACCCTGACCTGTCTTATTTGTCTCAGCAGAACTGAAATATATATCCTGCTGCTTTTACACACGCACTCACATAAGCTCAGCGATTCTCTGCGCGATCAACCTCTCACGTTTAAGCTTGCTGCGGGAGATTTCACTTGTCATGTTTGCATAGTAAGCTAACGATTAATAAGACAATGTCAGAGGAATTGGTGCACAAATTATCATCACTCACAGATCAGTGCTGTCGCTCTCTATACACAGTTCGCGCGATTGCAAAGTGAAAGCAAAAAACAAGCGCAAATTCAAACACGATTTCAATATGTCACATATTGACAGTGGCTCACCGATGCCAATGACATAATTACCCAGCTACATTTCTGAAAGAATGCAAAAGCATTGACATATATTTTTCCTTCCTACGATAGGGAAGAGATAGATTTTGGTAGCCCGACTGGAAAAATCTCTAGCCCCAGGACGTCGGGCTAGCGATTTTGCGAGCCCTGTATCTGATTGAGGAATCACTCATCTTTGGAAAAGAGAGTTTATTACAGAGAAATGGCTCTTTCCAAAATAAAAGCTATACTATCCGCTTCTTCTGGGCTATATTCTCAGCAGCATAAGGAGAATCATGTGCTAACAGCTGTCTAAATGACTCGGCTAAAGTTAGTAGCATGCTTGTTGTTTTTGTCTTTGCACTAGGATAATGTCGGCGTAAATGTGCAGTCATATTCGTTGTGTTCCCACTAGTGCTTTCAGGTTAACCTCGTTAAAATGACCTTAACGCCACAACACGGCAAATCTCCGTTAACGAGCTACCCCTGATAGCCCCGTGCATGGGGCTAGACAGCCAACACGTTAACGAGCTAACTGCGCTAACACGCTAGCTCCCACCCATGTAATTGAGCATTGCATGGCACATCCAACATACTGTTTTACTTTAGTCCATGACTCGCTTACCTTCAGGGTCACACGTCACATGAAAACCAAAATAATTCCAAACGCCAGATCTGAATGAGGGTGGGGGAGGTTCAATTTGCCATGTTGCAAGAAGAGCTTAACTTCTGTCACGCTAGCTTGCCCTGCGCTCTTCCTTCTGACTATGCTGTCTGTGTGGAGCGCTCAGTGGATCTGCGCTCGACAGTGCAGCCTAGGCGGAGTAGTCGAACGCAGATTCACTGAGCGCTCCACACAGACAGCATCGTCAGAAGGAAAGTTGATAAAATAAATTACAAATGTTGTATTGTTCGATACATATGCGTACTGAACCGAAAGCACTGTATCGAACGGTTCAATATCGATACGAATATCGTTGCACCCCTAATATATATATATATATATATATATATATATATATACACACACACACACACACACACACACACACATATAACCTGCCATGTGTTTTCTGCTGTGTCTGGTGTTAATTAAGCTACAGTGAAGAATATTAATAATAAGTATCAGATTTCAATACAGTACATCTTATCACTCGATTCTAAAATTATTTTTTCCAATGTGTTTAGTTTTGCAAAGATAGGATTAACCTTCAAGAAACAAGAAAGAAGAAAAAGCATCAGGTCTGTGTATCTGTCTATATCATGTCAAATCCACTCACTCCACAAGCCACTGAGCTATTAAAGACTAGTACAGAAATTTGTACTTTTCTACAAAGGAAAGCACACTGTCAGCCATGTTAGTTTGCCTGGTGCTTTGAACATTAAAGTAGATACAGCAATGCAGGGTGAGTGTCGCAGGCAGATTGCTTTGAATCAAGCCCACTGTTGACATGAAAGACGAGCCAATTTTACATGTCTACTGACTCATCGACTGTGTGTGATCAGAAGCAGGAATGTTGATTGTAGAGCTCCGTCTGAGTATCTACCCACTGCAAATGTATGGTGTGCATTCAAAGCAATGGAAATTACATTTAAACAAGAGACAACAGCCATGCTAACAGCTTGTCAGGCTGGATGTAGATGCAACTGGGATTTCATCTAAATGCTAATGTCAGCGCGCTGCTACTCACAATAATAATGTTAACGTACTGATACTAAGCAGATATCCTTTCACCAGCTTATTAAGTTTGATTCTAAACAATTGACAATAAACGCAAACACATAAAACAAGTACATTAGGGGCTAATGGTATTTAGTCATTAGTAAGAATTAGACAAATTAAAATGTTGAGCTGATGACGATAATACTACAGTGCAGCACAAATCATCTTCTGTCATGAATCTCTGCTCGGCAGTTTACTGCGGTCCATGCAGTCAATGCTAATTGGAAGAAAAGCAAAGTCCATCAAAGCCATTACAGAGATAATCATCAGTGCTGGCTTGCCTTCATGAAATGAAAAAAAAAAATAATCCACAGACCTAGCTATAATTGCTAAATGGTTTTAGCAATTATAGCTTTTGGATAAGATAATTGCTACCCAGGTTATGTTTACTGTTACCCCATTTAAACTGGGAAAACAGCGACATAATTGTGATACACAGAAATAATGTTGGATATTTCTACTGAAAGAATAAATATCAGATACCAGCATGGGCTACAGTGGATCTAGTACTGTTCTTGGTGTCTTTGAAGAGCAGAAGTTAAGGTAATTTCTGTGGGAATAAAATTAGCAGGTGAATCAGAATATGAGGGCTGCAATTGTGGAATTATCTGTGAATTGCTTGAGGCAATCCAAAGCTGTTTGGTGTAAAGTCACGGACCATTTACCAAAGGTCCTAACACCATGTCTGTGCTGTGTATGGTTTGGCCTAGGCTATGCTGTATTTGATAAAATGCTGAAAAATAACCAACCAACCACTGCATGTACATACTATCACTGTTTAAGTTACTAAGGCGAGCCAGTGAGCAATCCAGCTTTCTTAGAAAATATGACACTAATGCATGTTGCATGTTGCATGTTTGTGCAAATATCAAATGTTCAGACGTGGTGGTCTACAGAAAATAACCAGCCCCAGTTTGGAACATGCATCAAAGGTAGGACCATAGCACTAATAAAAGGTAAGATGATTTTTTTTTGTTTGTTTGTTTGTTTTACAAAACTTGTAAACGTTTAAAAAAAAATAAGTTCCCTTGAATTGAAACAGTGTGGTAGGATACGGTAGTGTACGTGGGATTGGTGTGGGTTTAGAGCAAGAACTCTGCAAATGATGCTTAGTTTTTACCAAGAGGAACTTCTCAGAAACCATAAGCCACTGTTTTCTCACTGGATAATAGAGTTTGTTTTGGGGTTTTGTTTTGTTTTTTTACAAAGTTCTCGGCTGACACTGAACCTGAAATTCTATCTTGCCGAGTATGGCGCGGTGACTCGATATCATCTGTAGTTTTTGATGGCAGTTAATGAGACAGTGGTGTTTTGTGTTCCAGTGCACATAACGACTACCTTAATTGTGTCTTTTATTGACTTTTAGGGTCTGAGCGTAGGCTGCTCACCAGCATAAAATTGTTGGCTTAAAAAGCCGTCCATCGATTTCCTCTGCCGGGTTGGGCTTGTTTCCATGCTTCCCTCTGTGTATCTGGACCAGGCAGACACAGCACTTGATGACAGCTTCATTAGTCAAGCTGACTTCATTAAAATTAATCTGTGGCTATGCATATCGTTCAGCTGAATTATTCATGCTGGGTTATTTACGGTTTTAGAGTTGAAAAATTAGGGCTTGTGAAAAGCTATCTGATGGTGTAAAAAGCTCATTTATGGTAAAGCTCAAACACAGTGCACTACAAGGTAAATGCTTTGCTATTAGAGATACAGCAGAAATATGCAAGCCTGGTCGACTGAGCTCTGTCCACAACATGACACTTCCGGAGACAAAGAAACTGACGTACTCTGTGTTTTCATTAGATTCGGGTTCAAGGATTGCTGACCTTAAAACCCCTAGCTCACAATCATAATCCTTCCTGTTATTGCCATAGCAACACTGCAGCATTTGTTAAGGCTATGTGTCAGTTTATGTTTAGGTCTTGTCACATGGCCTAGAGGAAAAGACAGATCTGTGAATTACACATACATAACAATCAAATCTATGGCTTTGGGATTATGTCAGTCAGTACTGTCAGTTGTAAATGTAACGTGCGGTTGATGGTTTGTGAAACGTGTGTGAAACAGATAAATGCCAAATCATTTGAGACTTTCCAAAGCTACATGTACTGCTGTACTGCAAGACTGGCTAACAATGCTAACATTTCCTGTGTAAGCACTAACCAATGGACTCTAACATCTCTTTGGACGTTTGACACTGTAGTGGCAACGAATACAGGCCCAAAGGAAAAGTCTGTATTCCCCAGCCTAATGGTGAATGGTCTCAAGGTAAAAGTGAGTATACAGGTAAAATTGGTACAATACTGATAGTTTGCAAACTTATATTAAATCTAGATTGTACTGTTAGACTAAATTTACCAGAATAACATTAAACCCCAACCAAAATTCTTAATCCCTTTTGCTTGCATTTGCAGTTAATATTGAAGTAATGTTGAATTCATGACCAAAGATAAACAGTGATCCAGTGGTATTTCAGCTGACGGTTAATAATGACACAGCACCGACATCACTACTAAAGATCAGCAGGACATGTACTTCTTTATCTACGGCCAGAAGAAATGTTCCAGTCATGTTGATTAAAATGTATCAAATTATAACCTTAGAACTTTATCATTAAATATTAGGTTCTATCTGGCCTGTAAATAACAACAAAAACCTTGACATCAGTTAGAAGGAAAAACATGTTATTGTGTGTTTTTTGCACAATACACAGTCTTTTGCACATTTCTATTGCACTGTTGTGTCTTTATCGTTCTGTTCTGTCTGGTCTTGCACTGTCTTTGTTTTGGTTTTTTGCAGTTTTGGCACACTTGCACTTTATGTAGTCCTGTGTTTATTGTCTGTTATATGTCATATGTAGCACCAGGGTCTTGGAGGAACGTTGTCTTGTTTCACTGTGTTCTGTACCACTGCACATATGGACTATTGTTTGACGTCCTGGTTACTTGCTTGTCCAACAACACTTAAAACTATTGAAAACGTTTATAAAAGAAGTTTAAAACTACTTGACAAAAAACCGACTTCCCACCACCACTGTCATGTGTTAAAAAAACATAAATTACTGAACTTCAATAACTTAGTGAAACTTAAAAGAGTGTGTTTAATATATAAAGTCTTACACCCTTGCTCCACCACCACTAAAGCAGTTCATTAGGCATAAAGAAAGCTCAGACAGGACCACTCGAGCTTCAATGCGAGGAGACTTGTCCCCACAGACGGACAGCATTTGGGCAGAACGTCCTCTCTGTCAAGGGAGGCCATCTGTGGAACAGTCTTCCTCAACCCATTAGAGAATGCTCTACACTCAATTTGTTTAAGGCAAAGGTTAAAAACTGGTTATGGACAAATCAAGTATGTGATCATGTATGAGTTGTATAGTTTTAATGTTTTATTTGGGAACAGAATGGTGTGTATGTGTAAGTTTGGTGATGGCGTTTTTATTATGAATGAATGATGAATTTTTATGAATTATTATGTCTATTTTTTATGCTTAAGGACAACAGATGGAAATTAGCCCTTGGCTATAATCTGGTATGTTTACATTCATGTAATTTTTTTTACATTTATGTTCATTAACATGCACTGTCCTAAATAAAATAAATAAATCATGGTTGGAATGACAGAAAAGCCACTTGACTTATTTAATTTATCAAATCATTACTATTTTAAAATCACATTTGATGAATTCACTCCTACTTGGTACCACGACTTGCCTCCACCTGGTCTGGATCAGAGCTGTGAACAGCCTGTATGTAAAGGAGAATTCTCAGAGTGCCACTAAAGTGCCATTTGCTTATGCATATAAAAAAAATATGCAAGGAGCATGTTCTGCTCAGATTTGGGGGTTTTCCCTAATATTTGTCTCTCTTTCCCTAAATCATCCCAGCTAATATAATCCTTCCATCACTTAAATTCTCAGTTATATTAGAAAGCTAATTTCAGTAAATTAAATTTAAGAAGCATCTGATAGTGACAGTTATAAGTCTACAGTATGCATCACTGAATGTAGTGTTTGACAATATGCATAAAATACATTTTGCACAATTCAGATATAATAAAACAGTAAGTGAATTCTTACTTTGTGTATTGACAGATGAAATTTCTAGGGTACAGTAATGTAGACTATAAATGCAGGACGTTTTCATATCTGGCAGGTGGGATCGGGTGGGTGGGGGTGGGGGCGTCAGCCTCAACACATCATCCCCACCGTAAAAAATGGTGATGGCAGCATCATTCGTGTTAGCGTGCCCCAGACAAAGTCAAGACCTAAATCCTATTGGGAATCTCTGGCAACACTTGAAGATTGCTGTTCACAGACACTCAGTTCAAACTGCCCAGCAGCGTCTCCACTTTCTGAGAGTGCTCAGGAGGAACAACCTGGAGGAGAGACTGCTGGTGACATTTTACAGAGCCACCATAGAAAGCATCCTAACGTACGGCATAACAACATGGTATGCAGGGTGCTCAGCTGCAGACAGGAAAGTACTGCAGAGGGTCATCAACACAGCCCAGAAGATCACTGGCTGCTCTCTGCCCAGCCTGGAGGTCACTGCAAACTCTCGGTACCTCAGCAGAGCTGGCAATATCATCAAGGACCACTCTCACCCCAGCAACCAACTGTTTGAACTATTACCGTCAGGCCGACGGTACAGGTCACATAAAACCAGGACAAACAGATTCAGGGATAGCTTCTTTCCCAGAGCTATCACCGTAGTAAATAAGCACAAAAACAATTGAACCTATTCCATACCGTCACTGTCATTATATTATGCTGCTATTCATACTGTCATTATATTAATGCTGCTATCCTGTATATATTGTACATACTATTGTTTGAGTACTTACGATTGTTTTTTTTGTACTTTTTATATTTTACATTTATATTTATTATTGAAACGTGCACCAAGGGAGTGGCACTCCAATTTCGTTGTACTCTGTACAATGACAATAAAGGCTATTCTATTCTATTCTAACTGACTGAAATGAAGCGATTTGGCAAAGAAGAATGTGCAAAAGCTGAAGTGAAAGGTGATTCAACAATATGTAGACTCAGGAGTGCTGAATAGAAATGTACAGCACATTTCTCAGATTTTTATTTGTGAAAAATCTTCAAAAATGCTTATTATTTTCCTTCTGCTCAACAATTATGCCCAACTTTTTGATGGCCTATAACATAAAAATTACAATGAAATATATTTAAGATCATGGTTGTAATGGAGCAAAATGTGATGAAGTTCAAGGAGTATGAATATTTAGGAGTAAAAAATCCTTATTGGCAGTCATCACCAGGACATGACAGTGTCAGGTTTAATCATTTCATCAGGTATTTAAATGTTGATCCAGCATTCATTTTTTCTCAACTTTAATGATACTTCAGATCAAGAGGTAACATTGTTACCTGAGCTGTGCCAATCTGCTAGAAACCAAAGCAATCACAAGGAGGTTCTTGGTGCAATAATTCAATTTAGGTCGTTTGTTTATATATACACAGCGACTGTTGTTGTGATAGCACCAAATCACAACAACAGTCACCTCAACACCCTAAAATAATACTGCACTTAATTTCACCTTGCTGCTTGTGAACTCCAGAAACCGCTTAGCAGTAAAGCATTCAGAATATGCATTTTCCCCTCATGACTGGTGGTGGACAATTCTTGAGCAATGTATGGATGATGTCACAGAAACCTCAATAAGCAAGTCTCATCACTCTGCAGTCATATTGAAGGGATTCAACCTTGGTTTTGTACAGGTTTTTCTTTTGATGCATTATCAAATAAACTTAATGGTCTCAGGAACATAACTCCATCATAGGATCACCAGGCCAAGTCTGCTACAAATTGCATAAAGTCTTCTCTGGATTTGCCTTAAGACTTTAAAGCTTTTTCCTCTCAGGAACTTGTAATTCTACCAACATGGTTTTGTTGTGGAATTTGTTTTGGAAATTTCAGTTCAGGATTCTTTGACTTCAGTGTCTCTTGTATCTCTTTTTGTACAAATTCGGCCTACAAAAGATAGTTTTGAACTGATTATAAGGCAAAATATTTGAAATAGATATATTTTAAAATAAGTAGATTTTTGCAATGAGTGGCCCAGTGTTTTGATTTTGTATTATTGTTAACTGGTAAGGTTTAGACAACAAAGCTATGAAAAAAGCATGTGTAAAGTAAGTTAAAAAAAATGCAATCAAAACCTGGTCTCTTGGATGACGGTCAAGTAAGTTATGCCTCCAAAATGCTTTATGTGGACTTCAGTCTTTTGAAATGTAAGCCTCTGTGGAGAGAAGCTGTATCCGATGTAGATGTAGTTGAGCAGTCTGCTTGTACGGGAACATCATTATATTGTACACAGTGTGCGGCGGCACAGCCTTCTCAGCATTAGGAATGCTTGTTAGTGCCATCAGACTATACAACAAGTCAGCTCTCAATACATTACAACACAACCACTTTTTTTTTTTAAATAATTATTATTACTCCATGCCTGAGTTCACGTGGCTGAACGCAGGCATCGGTTTTATGTACTGTTTTTCTACTCCTTGCAAGACAGCAGTTGTCTCTAGTAATAAACAAATTCTCCATCAGTTTTAAGTTGGTGTGATATTCTGGCACAGTAACCACTGTTTTTTTGTTGTTTTTTGTTTGGAGGGGGAACTGTGCTGTTTTAAAATTCATGACCTACAAAAATGTTGCTGCAAGCCAGAAAAATCACATCAAAAACAATTTTGTATTTACAAAGCTAAACAGAAGGCTCCCGTGGAAAGCTCTTTATTCACAGATCGTGACAACAATAAATGATTTTACCAGCAGGAACAACAAAGCTAAAGAAAAAGTCTTCTGTGTCAAAGATGAGTCATTTGTATGTGTCCCGAATGTGGCACAGCGAGTCTCTGAAACAATGCATGATAGAGTTGCTGACATCCACTGAAAGGAAAACGCATGCAGTGGGAACACTTCCTTAGTAATAAGCAAAGTGAGATAGGATTCTTTCAGTGTAGAACAGCTGGACTGCTTCTGTATATATTTCCTGTCTAAGGATGTGCGTGCTGATAGCTGGGTCTGAGGACTAAAAAGAGGCATTGTTGTAGAAGATTACCCTTACAGTTCTGTTAATACAAAGTTTTGAAAGACTGATTAAAATATGGAAGATGTAAAAAATACAGTGATTATTGTCATGTACAAAGGAACAGTGCAAAAGGTGGATTAGCCTTAGACTGAAAGTGGAAAAAGCTTTAGGTGTTGCTTTAAAGTAGACTGGATGGACCACAGTTACATCGTCAGTGACACAAATATTAGATAAGAGCAGCACTGACCCCACAAACAGCTGCTGTTAAGAATGACTCCCTAGTGAAGTCCGTTCTGCAGTTTTTTTCTCCTGTTGTTGTGTTGCAGCCACACATCAAATGCTGGGATTTATTTGCATGATTGGTGGTTAGTTTCTTATATTGTTGCTTCCCAGCAAACATTCTCACGTGGGAGCACAGAGAGTAGTTGTGTGGGCAGAGCAAACCCACAGTCATCCCATGTGGAAGCTGAGTGGGTGCTCTCATAAAGAGTCCATGGCAGTTTTGCCCTTTGGGGCCCCAGTAAATCCACTTTTCAGTGGGCTTACCCACAGAAGACCTGCATGGGGTCCCCTTTGGTTTGACACATGCAGGCCCCACAGTAGTTTTACCACTTGGGGCCCCCATGAGTGTTTTCTGTAGGCAATCCACAGCAGGCTTTCCCACTGAAATCTGAAAGGCACCACAACAGTTTTAGACAACCATTACCGTTTTCTTAAGGGCAAGCCCTCTATGGATTGCCCACAGGTGGGAGCCCTATGTAGGCTATGTCACCCCTTTTGCCCAGTTTTGCCCTTCTGAGTAAACCCATAGCAGGTTTGCCTATTGAAAACCCATAAAGGAGCCTCAAAGGGCAAAACTGCCATCAGTGCTCTGTGGACACACCAACACAGGGCCAAGAAGTGTGGATGTGCTTACAGACCTTCACAATTTAAGCACACCTACTTACTGTGGGCTCATTTGTTTTATTTATGATAATTTATAATAAAGACACATAATGATCGTACAGTCCAGGACCACAATGGGCTCCTCTGTGTCACACTGGGAATGGTCCAGATGTGCCCTACATTTTACACTGGTGCTAGGGACTGTGTGTGTCTGCCTACAGTTGCCCCAGAGAGGGGCATGTTTGCTGGGTTATTCCTTTTGGTGCCCAGACTGACAAATTGCATTATTACCGCACGGACAATAGCGTTAACTTTAATGTTGGTACTCAATTCTTGTAACCTGGTTGCACGGACTGTAATTTAGACACTCACAGGAAGGTCTGAATCACAAGAGCTTCACTGTGATCTGGTCAACATTGGGAACCTATTGTCAGTTTAAACAAGCAAGACAGGAAATCTAAAAACACAGGTAAGGGGCAAGTTCACAGAAAAGCCACAGACAGCATTTCCATGTAAATGGCCTCTTCAGAGTCCAATTAGTAATTCAGAACCATAATTGCAGCTAAAGTTGGAAAAGAAACCAGCTATTGTTTTCCCTCGCTGCTTTGCCCGAATCAATAAACTAATCTCGCTAGCTTTTTCGCAAGCAGCGGGGGTCTCTCTACAGCTGTGCACATTATTCTGCTTAAACCTCAGTTCCATTTTGGAGATATATTACTGTTCAAAAATCTTGAGCCACCAGCCATTTCTTTATATTTTGTTTTTAAGGAGTCAGACTCTCTTCTGATTTTTTTAAAGCAGTTTTGAGTAATATTTCTTCAGGCTTTCTGAGGATCTTTCAAAGTTTTCCATTGGGCATTGGCTGCTTTTTCCTTGTACATAACCATTTTCAGAGAAGTGCTTTTATTTGCTTCTTTTTAACATACTTAACTGTAACCTAAGAGTCATTTAAGCAGAAAAAAGGCACCTAACTCAATGGATGAGATATGTGAGGTAAGATGAAAGGAAGCCCTTGAGCCAGATGTAACACAAGTCCAAAACATAAAGAGTCAGTCACAAATAAATAAATAAATAATCTAACGAATGCATTGAGAACACGTTATATAATAATGATCCACTAAAGAAGAATATACAAGTTAAAAATATGGACTGATTAGTGATGAGTCAGAGGAGAGGCATGAAACCGGTGAAAGTAAGAAGAACAAATAAAAACCAAAACAAGACAAAAAGACACTAAACAGGAGACAGGGATGATTTGCAGTAAATGTAGACAGAGAAACGCAGAAGAGACGAGTGTAATAATGAAAAAAAGTAGCTATTGCAAGCTAAATGTCATCGTTAAAAAGAAACAACTGGACTGGCCCTTTTCTCAGCACTGAAGGAAAAAAGACGTCAGAAAAGCAAAAAGCAGTTCTTAAAATCCATAAATCTTGGGCTGGTTAAGACTCACTCAAACAAACAACCACAGCGACTACTCTTTAGTAGTGAGCATTTCAGTCTGCTGTTCTGCAAACAAAGTGACACCCTGAACTGTACCTGAATATCGCCTTTGATAGGAGGAAGATCGTATCCGGTTGTTCAGTCTGACGTCACTAGCCGTGTCTGGACCTAAACTCCGCTGCAGGTCCATATATCAAACGATCACTATGGCATTACTGAGAGTTGAAAAACTGTCTAAAGTCTTTCATCTTTAATAAAATGAAAACGCGTTCTGCTCTACCAGGTGTAACAATTGAGTTTAACATCCAGGCATCCATAAAAACGTAATTTATGACATTTAACGGAGATAGAAGTTAGAAGGGAGTTAGCTTGCTAGCTTCTATCTAAATACAATATAGCATGTCCTGACTGCGGGGTTTTGGAAACAAATTAAAACGTACAGCTCTGTTATCACTTCCAGCATAAATGAAGACAGGAAACTAAACAGCAGTGACGTTTGTAGGGTTACTGAAGTTTGGCTAGCTGGTATATAATGATGTGCTACGTGACCGCTAGCGACACAGCTATGTTAGCATAATATACACAAGCTAACTTTTTTTCCGCTCGATAAAAGTTAACGTGAGTGTTCTCAGTGGTCAGGAACAAATGTAATCGCATGGCAGGATGCTGTAAAAGGACCAAACTTCAGCCAGGAGAACAACTGAGATAATCCATCCACAATACGAGGTTAGTCATTCATATACTGCTGCATGGGCTGGGCTGTAGTTACATCCTAAGGTTTTAAAAACTGAGCTTAAATAAATGATTAGCGGTAATAAAAGCCGAGGGTGGTCAACAGTGATCACTGACTGTTTTAGGAGCTTTTTGAAATTAAATAGAAGAAAATACAAAACATTAAACATGTTAACAACACAAAAGCCATATTAAACGCAGACTACTTTAGGCCCGGAAGTAGGATTCGTCGCGTCATCACTTAACAATCGGATAGATTTCCTCCTGCTCAGCAGAAAGAGGAAATCTATATGCTCCCCGTTGCCTCGTCCAGCTGCTCTGTCTCTCTCAATAGTTTGCAGCTTGGTGTGGATACGTGAGGAGGTATTGACTCTGACAATTACATCTGTCTGTACGGGCCTACGCACAGCTCAGCTTGCCATTTAAAGGGTAGTACAGAATCGGGGAGGACGCTACACCTGTCCAAGTGTACTTCAAGTTTTGTCCAGAGTCACACAATCCTTGGAAGGTATCTGAACACAAAAATTCCTTCCTCTTTTTTTAGCAAAGATGAAAAACAAGACATTATGTCAATCTAAATTAGATATCAACCATCCTGCAGTAGTATAGTGTCCATCACCAGTGTATCAGTTAGTTAGTTATACTTCTGAAAGGCTAACCTTTTGCCTCGCTCTTCCCTCTCTGAGTATTTTTTCCCACACATATCTCCATTTTCCACATCTCTTCTCAGTCCCCTCCTGGGCTCTGTTAGTAATTAAAACATCAAGGTGTACCACAGAGTGTTTAGTATTTCTGTTTATCAGGGAACTAGAAAGTGTTTTTCTAGTTTTTGAATAAAAAATGTTTACATAGCAGCTGTAGCCACAGCTTAGGTCAACATGCAAATGGAGTTCCATTATTTCCAGCAGCCAGAGTTTGGCGTGCATGTAAAATGACGCCCCACGGCACTCTGAACTCAGTTAGGTTTTGCCCTGCATAAATGTGCACTATGTTGTTTACATTCAGGCAGAAAGAGAATTTCCAAATGAGGGAATGGGGTTTTATACATGCAAACCATAAACATCTGCAGATGTATTCCCTGTCACAGTAAGTACCAAATGCATTAGTAAGCAGAATAATCCCTGCAGAAGATATGTTGCCATTCTGTGTGATTTACGAGCTGCTGTGAAAGGGTCAAATTTACTCTCAAAAGAGTTCAGAAAGTGCAAAAAACCCCAAAACAAAATCACACAACAGCACAAACTACACCTATGGACGTATTAAGAACAGTAAAAGCACAGCAAAGATTAAGTCAACCAGCCACACAATAGAGTTGACTGGAGTACGGGGGAAAAAACACAGACAAATATAAAAACAACAAAGCAGTCATAAAATCAAGCTGTGAGATGGACGGGAGGTCAGCTGTGGGGAGTCTAATACTGTGAGTGATTGACAATAAAGGTTTTGCTACAGTTTCTGTTAAACAGGACGGTCTACAACAGTGTGCAGCGGTTTGGTTTGTGTGTGTGGCTGGATATAAAGGCAGTGCGCACGAAGCTGTTTCTGTAATAAAGTGATCAGTGCGCTATCATCTCTGCTTAAAAACTAAACTAAAATATATCAGGGCTGGATATACAGTGGGGCAAAAAAGTATTTAGTCAGCCACCGATTGTGCAAGTTCTCCCACTTAAAATGATGACAGAGGTCAGTAATTTGCACCAGAGGTACACTTCAACTGTGAGAGACAGAATGTGAAAAAAAAAATCCATGAATCCACATGGTAGGATTTGTAAAGAATTTATTCGTAAATTAGGGTGGAAAATAAGTATTTGGTCACCTCAAACAAGGAAAATCTCTGGCTCTCACAGACCTGTAACGTCTTCTGTAAGAAGCTTTTCTGTCCCCCACTCGTTACCTGTATGAATGGCACCTGTTTGAACTCTGTATAAAAGACACCTGTCCACAGCCTCAAACAGTCAGACTCCAAACTCCGCCATGGCCAAGACCAAAGAGCTTTCGAAGGACACCAGGAAAAGTATTGTAGACCTGCACCAGACTGGGAAGAGTGAATCTACAATAGGCAAGCAGCTTGGTGTGAAAAAATCAACTGTGGGAGCAATCATCAGAAAATGGAAGACATACAAGACCACTGATAATCTCCCTCGATCTGGGGCTCCACGCAAGATCTCATCCCGTGGGGTCAAAATGATGATGAGAACGGTGAGCAAAGATCCCAGAACCACACGGGGGGACCTGGTGAATGACCTGCAGAGAGCTGGGACCAAAGTAACAAAGGTCACCATCAGTAACACACTACAACGGCAGGGAATCAAATCCCGCAGTGCCAGACGTGTTCCGCTGCTGAAGCCAGTGCATGTCCAGGCCCGTCTGAAGTTTGCCAGAGAGCACATGGATGATACAGCAGAGGATTGGGAGAATGTCATGTGGTCAGATGAAACCAAAGTAGAACTTTTTGGTATAAACTCAACTCGTCGTGTTTGGAGGAGGAAGAATACTGAGTTGCATCCCAAGAACACCATACCTACTGTGAAGCATGGGGGTGGAAACATCATGCTATGGGGCTGTTTTTCTGCCAAGGGGACAGGACGACTGATCCGTGTTAAGGACAGAATGAATGGGGCCATGTATCGTGAGATTTTCAGCCAAAACCTCTTTCCATCAGTGAGAACTTTGAAGATGAAACGAGGCTGGGTCTTCCAACATGACAATGATCCAAAACACACCGCCTGGGCAACAAAGGAGTGGCTCCGTAAGAAGCATTTGAAAGTCCTGGAGTGGCCTAGCCAGTCTCCAGACCTCAACCCCATAGAAAATCTGTGGCGGAGTTGAAAGGACGATCTGATTTTCTCGTGTCAGCATTGTTCCCACATCATCATAATTAATGTTGTTCCAG
Source organism: Rhamphochromis sp. 'chilingali' (assembly GCF_963969265.1). Taxonomy (NCBI): domain Eukaryota; kingdom Metazoa; phylum Chordata; class Actinopteri; order Cichliformes; family Cichlidae; genus Rhamphochromis; species Rhamphochromis sp. 'chilingali'. Next base: position 8,641,230 of record NC_137936.1, on the reverse strand, counting down.
GTTCAACATGGCAAGTGACCAATCACCTTCTTGTGACGTCATTCCTTTGCGACTTCGAAATACCCGCCTTCGAGTATTTCGAAGTACAAGTGAAGAAGCGAGAAACCGCCGCCTGTCCGCCGAATTTGAAGTCAATTTAGGATACTTTCCTTTAATAAACGGTAAGCATTATACATATGTTCCTCACTTGGCTTGCTGTTTGTTTGCTAGTGATAGGCTACTTGACGACAGCATTAGCTAACCAGTGTTCTCTAGACCAGCGTTCCCCAACTTTTTGGGTGTGACTTATGGTTGTGTGCTGAATCTATGAATCAAACTATCACCTGGAAACATAATTAACTGGTCCATAGCTGTGAAACTGGACATGAGTTCTTGATTCTATGGAGATTAACAGTAATCCAGAAATTTACAAATTTGTCCTGGTACATCGCGTAAATGTTGTCCCCGGGACATCGCGTAAATGTTGTCCCCGGGACATCGCGTAAATGTTGTCCCCGGGACATCATGTTAAAGTTGCCAGAGACATACCATATGAAAGTTTAGCTTCTTTTAGCCCCTGTTTGTTATATATATATATATATATATATATATATATATATATATATATATATATATATAATTTTTTTTTTTTTAATATTATATTTAATATTTACATTGTATTGCAAAAAAAACTAAAACAAGTTAAAATGAATTAATGAATATTGACTAATTAAACCTTCGTTATTTTTCCACCAGAAATGGACGATATAATTAGAAGAAGTGTTCTGAATGACGAAAAAAAAAGAACTGGAAAAGACACACAACTTTGTGTGCATGTGTCACAATGCCAGGAGGACCCATTCAGTGTTGTGTTAGAAAAATTGAACTCATTAACCCTTCATGGACATTATAAATGTTTAAATGTTGCCTCAGGTAAAGACAGGAAAAGAGACTATTACAAATTCAACTGCATCAGAGCTGGGGAAAAAGTCGAAACAGCTACAGAGCAGTGGGCTGTGAGGCCTATGTTTCATTTAAAGTACTCAAATGTTGGAAAGACCACACAGTCATCGTGCAGCGTACATATGATAAGCATGATGGGCATGATCCTTCGGACCCAAAAGACGCACATTTCAACAATATTTCCAGTGATTTGAGGAGGAAGATTGAGGAACTGCTTTCCCTTGGAACTAAGCCAGCCATCATACTAACCGAATGTCGTAAATGGGCCAAAGAACATGGACACAGAGATCTTCACAACAGAGAGCATTTTGTCACACCACGTGACATTGACAGTGTTAGAACCTGCATGATGAGGAAGAAGCACTTTAACTGTGGAGACAGTCAAAGTGTACATACCTTACTTAATGGAAAACATCAAGAACATGTTCTCTTCTATCAACCATACACATCTGACCAAGAACTAATGATTGTTTTGCAGACACCTGTAATGAAATCAAACATGGAGAACTGTGCAAAACAGTTAGTATTTGTTGACACCACGCACTGCGTTAACCAGTATTCATTTCCCTTATTCACACTTGTTGTAAGAGATGATCATGGGCATGGAGTCCCTGTGGCCTATGCTATTGTCAGCAACGAAAGTCAGAAAACCCTGGAAACTGTTCTTGGAATAGTTTGTGAGCATTTCCCAACTTCCCTGAGGTTAAAAATACATTGACAGCTATTAATTTTGAAATAATTCCTTTTCAAAAAAGTTATAACATGCCAGAATGTAATGCTATAGCTGCAGCATGGGCTGCAAAAAACTTTCCAGTTGTTAAAGTTATTCCTATAGGCTGTATGCAGTATTTTATATATCTACTTGTGAGTTGAAATGTTTAATTTGGCATTGAAGTGGTGCTTTGAGATAGCAAAAACATTTTCATACTGTTTAATCTCATTTAGTGTTTTCTTTTTTTCTGTAGAGCATTTATGGTTGACAAAGACTTTGCGGAAATAAATGCTTTGCAGAAGGTTTTTCCAGAGTCAGCTATCCTTCTATGCTGGTACCACGTCTTGCAGGTAAACCACATTGTTTTCTTTTCACGTTGTCTAAGATGCACCTGAAACACATTTTTACAACAGGGTCCTGTTGTTATGATTTGCCTCATTGTGATATTCACCTACTCAGGTTAATGAATATAAAGGGATAAAATGTTGAGTGACTTTGTCCATCCATTTAAGACCACAGTGCACTCATCTTCTGGTGGCTGCTTCTCAAAGCTCTTTTTGACATTTAAAAATATGTTTGCCTGGTTGATTTCTGTAATGCACAGGTCCTCTTGTCCAGTGAGTGACAAAGTTATTTTTGGACGTCAGCTTTCTTTTATGCTTTTTGTACAGCTGCTCCTCTGTCTCTCTCTCCAGATTAACTTTTTTTCTCTTACATTCACAGGCTGTTAATCGATGGCTTTCAAAATCAGAGTCCGGGGTCCATGGGCTTTCTAACACCCAAAAGAGAAATGAAATCATTTCTTTCTTTTGTAAGCTGAAAGCTTGCACATCTGTAAGTGTAATTTGTCTATTTCACATTTTGATTTCTTGATTACACTATGAGCATAATAACTTTCAGTTGCTAAAAGAAGTTACAGAGATATACAAAATAGATTTTTGAAACAATTTCTAAAACTGGCTTCTTATCTTGCTTATCAAAACAAGTACTTAAGCTGTGCAGACCATCATTGTGTCACCCACTGTGCAGTAGAACTTGTGAGTGGGATTCTTTCACAGACAGATGCTGAAACCAAATATGCTTATAGGTTTAGTGTTCCTTCTTAGCCATTGTAAGGGAAGAAATAATTGCTTCTTAATACAAAAACACAACATATTATTAATAACTTAAAATTCTTAATGTTATTCAATAAAAGGAAAAGGGCTTCAATACATAATATTAAAGATTTCAATAGGTCTGTTAAATGGATTGAAATATATTCTGTTGCATCCAATTCTCTTAGGAGGACGACTTTAAAGCCACATCAGCAGAGTTCTGCCAGACATTTAAGCAATACCCTTTGGTGTGCCAGTATTTTCAGAAGCACTGGGAAGGCATTGGCCACATGTGGTGTGACTACGGCCGTCGGTTCAGTCACGCTCGTTCTGAAACAAACAATGTGATTGAAAGGTATGATTTATTATTTTGACCTCATTCGATTGTATTGCTGAAAAAAAGATATTATGCTTTAGTCCAAGAGGCTAAACTGAGTAGGTTCTTCATGTCATTGCCAGAACAGGTTTTAGGCAAATCCTTTAAATTCTAGCAGCGTTTTTTATGTTATCACAACAAAAAACAGAGTAGGTGGATTTGCCTAAATCAGCTAAACCGGCACAGAGCATTCCTTTATAAAAGACGTGTGCAATAGGTATTCCAATTTTTTTTAAAAATAATACAGTCTTGATTAAAACTTTAAATTCCTTCAATTACAGTTACTAATCATTTCAAATAACTTTTGTTCAGATTTTTCCACCGCCTGAAATACCAGTTTTTATCTGGCTACACGAATAGGCGTCTGGATGATCTGATTGAAGTGCTCCTAGGGAAGGCCGACGACTACTTCTCAGTCATAAAAACCCTGCAAGATGTGGGCCGCATGAAAAACAGGTTTGCTGACACCTTGTCTCAAGTTTCAGACTCTGCTTCAAGACTGATGGAAAGTGGTTGGGCTCTTAAAATTACAGTCAAGAACAGCCATGGAGTTAATGCATATCAAGTCCCATCTGAGTCAAGAGAAGACATAGTGTATGATGTCTGCCCTGTTGAGTCCTACTGCAACTGTACATATGGCTTACGAGGACTTCTTTGCAAGCATCTAGTGTTACTTGCAAAATTAGCAGAGGTTGACAATGACATCTATCCAAACATGGAAACAGACATTTCTACCTTGGCAAGAATTGCAGTGAAAGAAAGGCATTACTTTGTACACTGTGAGGACTTGAAAGTGATAAAAATGCCAAGTTTGTTTGGAAATCTGTTTTTTTTTGCATCGGCTGAAACACTTCAGTGCACTTGTTGTACGTTCTCTCACTATAACACATGTGCTTGCCTGAAGGTGGCTTGTAGCCATTTTAAACAAATGAAAAACTCTCTGAAAAGTCCTCTATCAACTTTGAATGACACTCCTGTAGTTGAAAGCACAGACAAAAAATGCACAGAAGATGCGGTTGGAAAACTAAATGCTGTTTTAGACACAGTTAAACAGTGGGCATTCATTCCAGAGGGCATTACTGCAATGATAGATGAACTGCATACAAATGTCTTAAAAACATAACAAGTAGGCAAAAGTATATGCCAGTACGAAATAAAGACGACAGATAATGCACGCAAAATTAGGCCATTGTATTCTAGCAAGAAACGTTCGGCCAGCATCGACATTCCAGCAGTCTGTGAAAATGAATGTGAACAGTCGATAACCACTGAAAGAGAGACATCCTCTGGAGAAAATGAAAACCTTTTGGAATACAAAACAAAAAAGAGAAGAGTTAAAGCTAAGTATATGCACAAGTAGACTTTTGTGTGACATTTCAAAGGGACTGCATCCATTACTTCTGTTTATTGAAACCTAAAGCTGAATAGCTGTCTTAACTTTCTGCCAAGGAACAGATGAAAAGAAATTGTTTGCTCTCTCAAGCAGTTGTTATTTATGTGTGTTATTCATTACTTTGGCTTGGTTGCTGTTTTTGATACAAATTCATCTGTGCCCATTGTAATATTTTCATATGTTACTATTTTTATATTGCTATGCATTATAAATAAAGGATTACTTATTACTATTAAAGGTCTGCATTTGTAATTGTTGGTATTATTTATAAAATATGCGCTCTTAAGTTTTTTGCTCCATAAAACGATACCTGTCACTTTTTGGACATAGAGTATCAGCTGTTGAGAACCCCCGGCTCATACAAAATAGAAGTAAAAGGTTTCAACATCCAGCCTTTTTATGATTAAATACAAAGTGTAATAACAGAGTTATTGGGGTGTGATTTTGTTAATAGTTAGTCTTAAGTATAAGTTTAATAGTAATGAGTAAGAAAATATAGCCAGAATAATGGAATGAGACTAACACCTGACCTCACACTGAGATTTGGTATGAAGTGGCATGTTTGTGCTAATGCTGACATTGGGGCTCAGAGTTCCTCTGTGTGTATATATTTGTGAACGTTAACTTGGCTAATGTCCAAGGGTTTGACTGCTTTCCTGTTGGATTGTATCACAAAGAACAGGGATAAGAGCACCAGTGGCCGTGCACACCCTCATCTCTCTCCTTCACCCGATCATTAGTGTTGGAAACCGGCATTAGCTCAGAGTAGATTAGACTTCAGTATAGTGCAAGTGATTTGATTTTATGATTATTTGATTCAGTTTTTTCTGTGTTCAAGCTCAATTACTTTAATAAAATATGTGGAATTCAAACAAATAAATAAACAAACTGTGGACATTACCCTTTTAAACCTTTCTGAAACAAGACAGGTAAAAACCAGTGTATAAAAGTTTACATAGGTATAAATAGCTCTAACACTTTACTCCAGCCTGGCGTCCACACATGTGGACATCACATTTTGGGTTATTTAGACCAAAATACTAAATCTTGATCAACAAGCGCCTGATATACAGTTACGAGGACATTATACTGCAACTGTTCTATCGAAATTTCAAATGAATGTCCTCATGTGGCTCTCATTTTTCTCAGAAACAAAAATTAGGTAAAAAAAACAAAACAAAAACAAACAAAACCTGGTAATTCTTTCTTTTTACATTCATCGGGTTCCAATCGGCCCAAATATCAAAGAGAAATTAAAAATGCATGCCATGGAAGATTTCGGGTCTTAGGGGGTTAAAATGACCAGACCCCTCCGGCCTGTTTTCCAGGCCACTAAATTAAACCCAGTCAATTACCAATTGCACAGAATAAAAACCTACGAGGTCCACTAATAGTCCAAAAGTCCAAATCTTTAATAGAAAAGACAGGCAGAACTCAAACAAACAATAATCCAAACGAGGAGCATATACCGTATTTCCCGGACTACAGAGCGCACCTGAATATTAGCCGCACAAGCTAAAAGCAGGGGAAAATCCTGTTTTGTACATACATTAGCCGCACCTGACTAAAAGCCGCAGGTGTTTCAATGTTGACTTATCATATGTAAGAGAATATGCACAAATCGAATTGTCAGGAAAGAGATGGCTGTTTGGAGACACACCACTTTTATTAATATTTTGAAAAACAAGTTATGGGTACATATTTGCATAACCTTTTAGGGTATTGTTAGGTATTTTAGTACCATGGTAGCATTTACTGGATATTGTTTTATAGTGACATTATACAGGAAAACTCTGTCATTCAATAAGGCCCCTTTGTTTTAGTTATTTTTCTCTTTGACCCAAGAATTGATGTGTGAGAATCACAGGCTGGTACAAGGTTGAAATACCACAGAGATCACTCCCTCAGCTACATTAGTTTCTTAATCTTTTAGACGCCTGTTGAAGGCCAAATGGTTTGTTTCAGATTTCACTAATGAAAGAACTCTTTGTTTTGTGCCTTGAAAATATGTCGCTGAGATAATCACAATTGTAGCTGAACTGATACACTACACAAAGGATGCTTCTTCACCCATGGGCAGGAAGACGCTGCCTTATCTTGGTCTGTACTGGTTTAAACTGATAAATCTGCTGTCTCATGAATTTTACCCTCTATATAAACTGTTGTACTTGTGAATAAAGTTGAGTCAATTTGGGAAGACAATCTGAAGCAGTCTCTGTTTTCTTGTTCTCCCAAGCTGCTCCCGAGCTCGTACTAACACGCTGAATGGCATGCTTGAATATTACTTGAGAATATATTTGACTGTGTTACAGACTAAGGGACATTCTCTGCTGATAGGTGAAGGTACATTCTCTGCTGATAGACGTCCACGCCTCGAAGGAAGTCGATCCACGGATTAGGCCCTGGAAACCGTTTCCTTCAGGTATGTGTACAAGTAGTGGTAATTACAAGTACAAAACATGTACTGTGCTTCATAAATGAGTAACAAATGTAGTACATAACAATAACCTACAGCACACCAGAAAAATAGATTCAGACTACCTTTTAGGCTCAGGTGCAGTGACACGGCTTTAACAAGAAGAAAAGTCAGTCATTCACCACCATCTTTCTCTTCTTCCTGCGCACTAAAACCACCAAAGTCCTCTTCTCCAGTGTCGGAAACGAACAGGCTCAGGGTGGCTTCATCATCCACTCTCAGCTCCTTTCTTTCGTTGTCACTTTCAAAACCAAAGAAATCCTCATTGTCAGTGTCAGAGTCGAACACCTTCTGAAGAGCCTCCTCTCCTTCAGGCAGCAGTCCAGCCCTTCGAAATCCGTTGGTGATCGTGGATGTTTTCACACTTTCCCACGCTGTCAGAATCCAGTGGTGGAGTTGGGCATAACTTGCTTTTTGCAAGTTTATCGCCGCTCATCATCCACGCCTCCAGCTGAACGCGTAGCGCTACTTTGAAGTTTGTTTTTCGCGCTACTTCGTACGGCACTACGTTGCTTGGCGGATGGACATGTGACTAACATACCACTCTTGAACTCCGATCCTTCCGCCAGGCAACGTAGTGCCGTACAACAGCGGAACAAACAAAACAAATCCGCTCATGGACAATCCATAGAAAAGCCGCACCTGACTAAAAGCCGCAGGGTTCAAAGCTTGTGCAAAAAGTAGCGGCTTATAGCCCGACAATTACGGTATACACACTGGAAAGTAAATAATTATAAGTTATTAAATCAGACTAACTAAATACAGTAAAACTAATAAGGGAAGACGAACACACGGGAAACAAAAATAACAGTGTAAACATACCAAAACTCAAAATAAAACAGGAAAGCTACTACAAACCGAGTGTGACACAATTACATTCATATTGAAACATATGTGATAATTTTCTTTCTTTGTAGCATTTTTAAGATGTGTGTTAGAACAGTCATTATGCTGTTTGGATTAGGAACCAATCATTTTTGCCAAATAGTTAACACAAACTTAGAACAACAGTGAACAATTTTCAAGATTCTGATTTACAGAACAAACAAAAGTCACAAAAGGTTTCATTATTTAAGAGACAAGATCAAGTTTTTCACACAGGAATGAAATGACAGAATCCAGTGCAGCGGGGCCAAAGGTGTGTGTCAGCAAACTGAAGGTTGAGGAATCAGTCAGCTCATGTTTAAGGTTGTGTTGGATTTTGAGAAGAGTCTGTCTGTTATTAGAAAGTAAGATTAACAATGTTACACCAATAACCCAAATACGGGGAAATGACAAATAATACCAAAAAAGATACAACTTTCATACTGTTTTACTAACTTACTTTGTCATATCAGCACTTGAATGGTCGCTGCCTTTACAGACCATGTCTGTTGTGACATCGCAGGCCAATCTTCCGGCAAACCCGAGGGCTAGCTCCCCAGCCTCCTCTTCACTCAGAACACTAAACACTGTTACTTTAGTTTTGGCCTTCTTAGGCCTGTCAAGAATCATTGCGGGCAGTTTGGCTTTACGGCCCTAAAAAAGAAAAAGTGCAAACACCAAAAGAGCAGAGAGAGACACACACACGCGCACAAAGTTAAATGCTTTTGTTTACATGGTGTAATTGTGTATATGTTGCAGCAAATGCACAACTTCCAGCCACATTGTCACTTCATTGATACGAGTAACCCGGATTTATTTCAGGTGACATCAAAATCACGAAATGTATACCTACCCCAATCAAACCTCTGAAAACATGAACTGACATGTTCTCTGCGTTGATTCTGCGCTTGATCTCGTCTTCTGTTATTGTGTAGGTTTTCTTTTTTGGTACAGATAAGCGACCATGCACTCTGTAAACTGTACTAGTTCCTTCTGAATCAGTTTGGAATTCTGTATCTGCATCGATCCTGTCAACATCATCAGCAGCAGCATTATCTGTACTCAGACTTGTGCCGTATACTTCTGCTTCTTTTTCGTTGTCTTCAGTCTGTGTACCTTCATCTCTTTCAGTCTGTGTACCTTCATCTCTGACTGTCAGTCTTCCTATCTCACTGTTACTTGTCGATTTGCTGCAGATGTTCTCTCCCTTAGGAACTTTTCCTTTGTCATTCGCTGCCTGATGCTTTCCCTGATGACATTCTTCACTGGCTACTTCTATTGCTCCTCCTGTATAGCCACCTACTATGCTGCACAACTCCTTTCCCTCTGCTGTGCTGCACTGTGCTGTTACATAAAGAAGAATGATATAAACAGCACTATATCAATTTAATTGTGAAGAGAAATCCCCACAATACGACACAGTTATGTCTAAAATAGTTTTGTGTAAAAACTGGATCTTGAAACATCCACTTTAATAACACAGTCCTGGTGTGCAAAGGCAAAATTACGAAAAAAAATTTCACTTTAAACATTTTTGGACATTGTTTAGTTATATTGTGACTTACTCTCACAGAAGATACAGATGCCACAACCAGACTTTGAACAACGCATGTGCTTGTAGGCACCACATTTCTGGCACTGCACCTGTGAATTTAAAAAAAAAAAAAAAAAAAAAAAAAAGGAAGAAGAAGAAGAAGAAGAAGAAGAAATAAACAAACAAAAAACAAATGAACAAAGTCCATTATATAAACAATCTATATGGCTAAGGACATGTCATAGTGTACCCGGTCTTTGGCTGCAATCACACACCAGCACTGACTGCACTTCCTAGTTCGATCTGCAAAATATAATTTGTTTAAGTACAAGTTACATTTTCCAATGTTAGAGAAAAAGAAGGCGGCTAATTTTATCTTTACCTATTGAGGAAAATAAGTAGTGGCAAAGTCGGGACCTGAGCTTTGTGACTTCAGTGTTGTACTCCTCCACTTGTGTTTTACCGTCAATGAGAGATTGGGCAAACTAATAATTGACGAAGAAAAAAAAAAAAAAGAGCAAAAAGAATTAGATTAACAAAGAAATGTTTGTTTGTTTTTAACCCCCCCGAGAAAAAAAACACACACAAAAAACAGAGCAACCAAAGCAAAGCATTACTGCTGAAATGGTTCAATCTACAAAAAAAATTGAGATTTTACCATCCTGCCTCTAAGGCTTTAAAAACTGAATAGGCAAAAATGTAAACATTACTTATATAGGTTAAAGCTATAGTTTTCAGTACCATTATGACATGCACTCCACATGAGTTCCCATCCTGTTGATGTGGGTGGCTCACATGTGACAAGGTCCACTCTCCAGCGCAGCCTCTTGCTGAAGCAAATGAGTTGAGAGATCGCAGTTATTACAAATAAAAAGCATATAGAGAAATCAATAACCACGTTTGGTAATGATTTCAATTAAATTAAATATGTTATGTTAAATATGTTAATTAATTACCTCCAGTTTTTCAACACCGCACTTTTTCTGACCTCCGACTCGCCAAATGAATTCATATAGACTATGGTCCTCTTGGGTATATCACAAAACTGTTTTGTAAAAAGATGGATATGGTAGGCTTGGGCCTTGAGCTTTCCTAATGAGGGACACTGAAAAGTATCATGCACAAGAGAGAGTGCAAAATCTGTGCAACTTACAAACAAGGTCCAGTGGCTGCCGTTTTCCAGACAGGCTCCAATCAATTTCTCATACATCTGAAAGATGTTTTTCTGGAAATAAAAAGAATGTGACAAGTATGTTTTTCTGTCAAGAATGACACTGCAAAACTGCGAAAGCTTGTCAGGTGAGACTTGTAATTAATTCTGCAGATACACAAACATATAGAAAGTGTCATTTTTTGTTTACATTAATTAATTTCTATAGTGTGTACAAAACAAATCAAGACCACAGACTCAACACGCACCACTCAATTTTTGGTGTTCTTTATCAGTTGGCCAAGACAGAAATGTTTTAATCTGTGTGCATTGCTCTTGAGCAAGTCTTTACACAGAAAAGGTTTCAGAAAGGTATTTTTCAGGTTCTTCTGACAAGGCTTCAATTTTGGAAAATGCTGTTTGTTTATAGTGGCAACTTATAAACCCTTTGTGATAAGAACATAGTTACCACAGTCCAAGTCATACCTTCAAAAAGTATGCACTTTGTGCTCTTGTGGACCCATCCAAAATTTTTCCAGTGATTTGGCTTGGTATTGGATAAATGTGAGGGAAATTCTATAAAAATAACATAAATACACCTATGTTTTCAAATACATTACAAAAAACGTAAACATGCTATGTCATTATGATCAAAAAAGCTTTTCAACATACCTCACACTGCAAATAGATTAGGCCATCTATTACCTTATAAAACAAATAAATAAATACATATAAATAAAAACAGAACTAAGGAATACGATTCATTAAGTAAATTGTACAATAAAGTGTATTTAAAGCAGAATTTAACATTAGTTTTATGACAACATAAAAGGATTTTTATGTCAAGAGGTACCTCATCTGAAATGTTAGTCTGGTCAAACAGGGATTTCAAACTTGAAATACCAATAGAGTTTGGTCCAGCTACTCCCACAAGGTAATCTGTGAGAAAGCATATGCTGTAGTCAACAGATATCATTTTCTTTTTGCATGCTGCAACCATCATCCATTTCAGTCTTCTAGGAGCTTTGTCTGGTTGTAGTTCTTTTTTCTCCTCCTCTCCCCTCATCTATTAATTAAATTGTTTTCTGACCTTCCTAACTGTTTCCGACCTATCTTCCCAATGTGATGTTTAAGCAATATATGTATGGTCAGAAGGGGGTGAAATTTTCATTGCAGTTGTACGTGTAACATTGCATGTGATAATAAAAGGCTTGATTGGTTGATTATTCAACATGAGTTGACATTTACCTGACATTGTGAAGGAGTCACAGTTTCTGTAAGGGTGTAAGAACATAACATGTGGATTTGTTACACTTCTTTTTCACAAGTTAATAACAATCAATAATTTTCATTCCATTATTAACAAGCTATCACACGATGTCCCTGGGACAACATCTACGCGATGTCCCAGGGACAACATCTACACGATGTCCCAGGGACAACATCTACACGATGTCCCAGGGACATCTACACGATGTCCCAGGGACAACATCTACACGATGTCCCAGGGACAACATTTACGCGATGTCCCAGGGACAACATTTACGCGATGTACCAGGACAAATTTGTAAATTTCTGGATTACTGTTAATCTCCATAGAATCAAGAACTCATGTCCAGTTTCACAGCTATGGACCAGTTAATTATGTTTCCAGGTGATAGTTTGATTCATAGATTCAGCACACAACCATAAGTCTAGGCCTTTTAGTCCAGATTCTCTTCACTTATGTTTGTAAAATGATCAGGGAAGCTACTGCAATTTTGCCTGACCCAACCCCCGGACCACGAAACACCCAAAAAGTTGGGGAACGCTGGTCTAGAGAACACTGGTTAGCTAATGCTGTCGTCAAGTAGCCTATCACTAGCAAACAAACAGCAAGCCAAGTGAGGAACATATGTATAATGCTTACCGTTTATTAAAGGAAAGTATCCTAAACTGACTTCAAATTCGGCGGACAGGCGGCGGTTTCTCGCTTCTTCACTTGTATTTCGAAATACTCGAAGGCGGGTATTTCGAAGTCGCAAAGGAATGACGTCACAAGAAGGTGATTGGTCACTTGCCATGTTGAACCTGGAACAACATTAATTATGATGATGTGGGAACAATGCTGACACGAGGAAATCAGATCGTCCGAGTTGAAAGTCCGTGTTGCTCGGCGACAGCCCCAAAACATCACTGCTCTCGAGAAGATCTGCATGGAGGAATGGGCCAAAATACCAGCTACTGTGTGTGCAAACCTGGTAAAGACCTATAGTAAACCTTTGACCTCTGTTATTGCCAACAAAGGTTATGTTACAAAGTATTGAGTTGTATTTTTGTTATTGACCAAATACTTATTTTCCACCCTGATTTACGAATAAATTCTTTACAAATCCTACCATGTGGATTCATGGATTTTTTTTTCACATTCTGTCTCTCACAGTTGAAGTGTACCTCTGGTGCAAATTACTGACCTCTGTCATCATTTTAGGTGGGGGAACTTGCACAATCGGTGGCTGACTAAATACTTTTTTGCCCCACTGTATATATTTATTTATTTGCTTAAAAACAGACAAAGAAGAGAATGCAAAATGACGACTACAGCAGCCAAGAAGTAAAACCACAAAATTTTGCATTTTTCTAAGAAGCCTTTAACTTGGCTAAAAGTCAGCATTTTTTTTTTTTGCTCAATATCAAATTTGAAGGAGCAGCCAAAAGTTACTCTGATACTGAACCCGACGAACCAAGAGAGACATTAAGAAATGAACGGTGACTCGGGACTTTTGCACAGTGACAGGGAACCACAGTTAATGTGCTTATCAAATACACCCGTGTGAAAAAGCTTTGAGTGGGTGAGTGGGAGCGGTGTCTCAGAGCCACCTTGCAGACTGTGATGATCGACTCCCTCACTTAATAAGGAGATTAAATGAGCTCAGACTGGGGAGCTGAAAAACAGTTTGTAAATGAAAACTTAAGAGCAGAAATCTTGTCAATGAAGCTAAAATCTGTGCACCACACTCTGTTTAAAACATCAGTCCTCACAAGCATTAAATGTAAGTCAATGTTTGCTGTGCAGCACTCAGTCAGCCATGCACAAACCCTTGCTCCACAGAGTACATCCTGTTCATTTATATGCAGCAGCTATTTCAATCTAGCTTCGCTGGTGCTTCATTTTTGGGCACGCGCCTCCCCTTGACAGCAGTTCAGTTCAACCTCGATGCAGAGTGAAGAAATGAGGTGCAGGTAAAACACTTTCTGAAGCGACAACACACCTGAAAAACAATGACAAGGATACAGACCTCTCACTTTTTACTGCAGCAGCTTACACTAAGTAAATCATGATATATATGAAGATGAGGGGAAATTATCTGTTATCAGTAGAACACAGAAGCCTCAGTATGAAGACATCTTGATAGGAAAGACAGACCTGGGACCGAATTACATACATACACAATTGCACAACATTTAAAGCTAAACTTGTGGTCTGGTGTCACCGTTGTTCATTTTTTGGTGCATAATTTGATTTAGTGTCTGCAAAAAAGGTAGTAGTGCCATTTCTTCTTCACTGTTCTGGAAGTGGCTCTATAAAATGCACAAAGAGTGGATACATCTCATATGTGAGTGACGATAAAAGAAAGCGAGAGCGATTATTCTTTTGTCGTGAGAAAAAAAAGAAAAATCACTCTGTGTAGGGAAAAAAATAAAAAAATAAGTTCCTTTAATGGCGAGAAGGCTTTCAGGTGTGAAAGAGCTCATCTGGAATTCATGTCTTATTATATTGCCATCCCACCGCTCTGATTCGTGCAAAGTCTACAACGGTCGAGGGAGGATTGACATCCTCATGCTGTCTTTGTATTGATCATATATTTTCTCTTATATCTTGCCAAGATCTGTATCAATATTTGCTCGCTTTAACTCAGTGGGGCATTCGAGGCAGTCATCAAACGGTGTAATAGATGAAGCTGACGATCAGTGCGTATCACAGATTCATAATGAATTCTCCATCTCATTTGTAAGAAGTAAGGTTTGAACATTCATTTATTCAAAGCCCATCAAATTCTTTTCAGGGACTGTCTATTAATTACATTGATGGTGTTCAGTAGAAGATGTGCTACGACTGACAAGGTCTAAAAAGTGTTAGAATACAGTTTGTTCACAATGAGTCCTGAGCTGCGGTTGTTTCCATTTCCACAAGTATTCTGTTTTAAGATTTTAGACATTATTTTTTAAAATCAATCAAAAATCTAATGTTGAACGAATTATGTTGAAATAATTTGATGAAGCTGAAAAGCTGCCAAGGTTCTGTTGAGGCTGACTTCAGAATTGAGTCAATTCACTTATTTTCAAATGTTAAAATGCTCAAGTTTACAGCAGTCTCCTGCAGGCTTTCCAGAGAAAGTGCAAATGTTATATGCAGTTAATTTAACAGTAGCTTTGTTTTTTACTCCTTATTCTGCCATGAAACAGCAACTGTTTATGACGCAGCAGCGTTTCCTTTATTGCTGCCACAATAAACCTCTTTGTTGCCATTTTACACTGAAAGCAGGACAAATAATTACAGCAAAACAGACTGTTCTTTCTTGCATTGAATTATCTCAAGACAGGGTTAAACAAGTGAAGCTTAACCAAAAGGCCACCTAATTATAAAGAGCACCAATTATAAACATGTTTTATAGGTTTAAAATGCCTCAAAGTACTACACACATCATGCAGTATTAGCCACAGTACACTTAGAAAGATCAACACTTCATGTATGCTTATTGACTGAGCTCCAACTGGTCAGCTCCACAGTCACCAGAGCTCAGTAAAATAGATTGAGGAATGTTTCCAGCACTTCAGGGCGATCGTGGCTCAAGAGTTGTGAGTTCGCCTTGTAATCAGAAGGTTGCCGGTTCGAGCCCCGGCTTGGACAGTCTCAGTCGTTGTGTCCTTGGGCAAGACTGGGTGGTCAGAGGGTCTGGTGGCGCCAGTGTCCGGCAGCCTCCTCTCTGTCAGTGCGCCCCAGGGTGGCTGTGGCTACAATGTAGCTTGCCATCACCGGTGTGTGAATGGGTGGATGACTGGTTGTGTAAAACGCTTTGGGGTCCTCAGTTGGACTAGTAAAGCGCTATACAAATACAGGCCACTTACTTTGTTAAATCTATGGCACAAACAACGACGTCACTTCTGAAGATGAAAGGAGACGAATCCAGTGATAGCTAGTTGTAACTAATAAAGTGGCCGGTATATCATATTCATATACTTGAAGAACAAATCTCCTTTACTTATTTGCTTTATTCCACCTGATGGTCATCTGAGTCATGTGTTAGAAAGAATACAATCAAGTGGGATAAAAAAGAAAAAGAAAAAAAGAAATGATCAACAGGTTGCAATTCCTCAAGTGGCCACTTGAGGCTGAATTCAGAATTGAGTCAATTCGCTTATTTTCCATTGTTAAAATGCACAAGTTCACAGCAGTAAAAAACCTGGTACAAAAATGGCTTTTGTGGATAAACGTCCTTCAAAAAAGACGTGACAACGCAACTGTACGGACGCTGCTAATGCTTATGGTTAGGGGTGCACATGCTCTAATAATCTATGGCATGCTGAGACAAGAAACTGTAGCAGTTGCCTGTCTGCTAGGCCTCACCACTGCTTATTCCAGTCACTGAACTCAATCTTTGCATCCTATTTGTGCTGTCAGTGCATTTGGAGCATTTTTATTGGAGTTATCAGATGAATAATATGGCCTACTGTGGGGTGCTAAGCATGCAGGGAGTTTGGTGAGTAAATTTTTAATGTTACTAAATTAAACTGTTCATCTGCATTAGTTATCAGATACCTACATTTGTACGGCCCTCTTTGTCCAAATATGGTCATTTGTGGCCCCTGTAAACTAACCTGGTGATGACCAAAATGCTAAAAGTGCCACTCATTGACAACCAATGGGCATTGTTAAGTTATTGGGTTTGCACATCTTTTATATAAAATCAGTGGTTACATCATGAAGAAAAGGAATAAAGGAGTTCAGATGATTTGTGCCATCAATTCTTTATATATGATTCATAAGCAATAAACAGTGCAGTATCTTAAATAGCAAATACTCTGTTTTCTCATCTGTTTAGTGTCCTGAGGGAGTACCACAGGGTGAGATGCACGGCAGACCCTGCCCATAACATTACTAACTCTGATAAACAGGTATTCTTGATTTTCAAATTAATTTTGAATACATCATTTATTCAGCAATAATATGTGTTATGCACCTTTTAGACTCCAGAAGAACATCAGACCAGTTGAGTAAGATGTGCAGCAGTCCACTGTTATCTGTATGAAATTTTCTTGTTATAATAATGGGATCACATTCAACATTAAGCTTCTTATAAACACAAAAATTAGGTTATATCATTGCACATTGCATATTCCACATATTATATAGGCTAAGTATACTAACAACACTGGAACTTCCTGACCTTGCTTCCCTCAAGCCTCTGAATAGAGCTGTCTTATCTGGGCCTAATAGCCGCTCTGATAAATGGACACAGCCCCTCAGGCATGGACCATAATAAGAAGACAGACCTATTCCTGGGACTAGCAACCATTATGGAGTCACAGCCCCATTTTATTTTAATCAAGCTGAGGTCATGCACATGAATTATAAAGCGCTTTATTCATCTTTGCACTTTCTTTAAAAGTTTAATTAGAAACTCGTGCTTGGACAATAGCAAAAGCCCTCAGACAATGACACACCTGGATCAAAACACCTCTTCCTTCCATTACATAATCCAATGCAATTTTCCCATATTTCAAATATCATCGGCACATGTGATGGGAAAGTGTTGTATTGTAAAGCACCTTAATGCACGTCTGTTTGATTATGTATGGTATTCTAATGACAGCAGCCTGGACACATGTCCTGGATGCTATAATAGATCTCAGGTATACACTGTTCTGCATGTGCTCTGTCTGTTTGTTGTGTTTACTGGCTCACTGCATCAGGACAGGAGAAAGTAAGGAAATGGTTCTGTTTAAATTCCAGACGTAATCCATAACAATTGAAGTTTTTGTGGTTTCCACCAAGTTTTATTTCACACTCACAGTTTCACAACTGTTTCAAACATCTTCAGGAGTCACGCCCTGACACATTTGCGCTCACGCACAATATGAACATGAGGTATCACTTAAGTGTGGTGTTTTTTTATCCCTTGGATAGCCGTCAAAATTTACACCCTTTTATGGTCGTCGGGACCCAAAATGGTCCCCATCCAAAAGGTGATATAGCAATGGATTTTATGAATTTTTTTTTCAGTTTTTTTCACATCAGATCTTTTAAACAACTTCAGACCTATCCACTGATATAAAGTTTTTCATAATTTTTTTAATATTTTTTAGGTTTTTATGGCTTTATTGTCATAAAAACCCCTGTTTTTTGGGGGGTAAAAAATCATAATATGCAATATTTTTAAAAAATGAGTTGCAAATGGAACTACTTGGCATGAGGTTATTAGAGCCTTGGATAGGTAAAAAATTCATAACAGAATTGATTTGGATACTTTATTATTTTTGGAGCAATAAGAGTTTTTCAAATTTACACCCTTTTATGGTCCTCGGGACCCAAAATGGTCCCCATCCAAAAGGTGATATAGCAATGGATTTTATGAATTTTTTTTTCAGTTTTTTTCACATCAGATCTTTTAAACAACTTCAGACCTATCCACTGATATAAAGTTTTTCATAATTTTTTAAATATTTTTTAGGTTTTTATGGCTTTATTGTCATAAAAACCCCTGTTTTTTGGGGGGTAAAAAATCATAATATGCAATATTTTTAAAAAATGAGTTGCAAATGGAACTACTTGGCATGAGGTTATTAGAGCCTCGGATAGGTAAAAAATTCATAACAGAATTGATTTGGATACTTTATTATTTTTGGAGCAATAAGAGTTTTTCAAATTTTCACCCTTTTACGGTCCTCGGGACCCAAAATGGTCCCCATCCAAAAGGTGATATAGCAATGGATTTTATGAATTTTTTTTTCTTTTTTTTTCACATCAGATCTTTTAAACAACTTCAGACCTATCCACTGATATAAAGTTTTTCATAATTTTTTAAATATTTTTTAGGTTTTTATGGCTTTATTGTCATAAAAACCCCTGTTTTTTGGGGGGTAAAAAACCATAATATGCAATATTTTTTAAAAATGAGTTGCAAATGGAACTACTTGGCATGAGGTTATTAGAGCCTTGGATAGGTAAAGAATTCATAACAGAATTGATTTGGATACTTTATTATTTTTGGAGCAATAAGAGTTTTTCAAATTTTCACCCTTTTACGGTCCTCGGGACCCAAAATGGTCCCCATCCAAAAGGTGATATAGCAATGGATTTTATGAATTTTTTTTTCAGTTTTTTTCACATCAGATCTTTTAAACAACTTCAGACCTATCCACTGATATAAAGTTTTTCATAATTTTTTAAATATTTTTTAGGTTTTTATGGCTTTATTGTCATAAAAAACCCTGTTTTTTGGGGGGTAAAAAACCATAATATGCAATATTTTTTAAAAATGAGTTGCAAATGGAACTACTTGGCATGAGGTTATTAGAGCCTTGGATAGGTAAAGAATTCATAACAGAATTGATTTGGATGCATTATTATTTTTGGAGCAATAAGAGTTTTTGCATTATACATCCATTGGTATCCCTCGGGACCCAAAGGGGTCCCCATCCAAAAGGTGATATAGCAATATCATATATGAATTTTTTTTTCATTTTTTTTCACATCAGATCTTTTAAACAACTTCAGACCTATCCACTGATATAAAGTTTTTCTTAATTTCTTTTAAATTTTTTTAGGTTTTTATGGCTTTATTGTCATAAAGACCCATGTTTATATTTTGGGGGTAAAAAACCATAATATGCAATATTTTCAAAAAATGAGTTGCAAATGGAACTACTTGGCATGAGGTTATTAGAGCCTTGGATAGGTAAAGAATTCAGAATAGAATTGATTTGGATGCATTATTATTTTTGGAGCAATAAGAGTTTTTGCGTTATACATCCATTGGTATCCCTCGGGACCCAAAATGGTCCCCATCCAAAAGGTGATATAGCAATGAATTTTATGAATTTTTTTTTCAGTTTTTTTCACACCAGATCTTTTAAACAACTTCAGACCTATCCACTGATATAAAGTTTTTCATAATTTTCTTAATATTTTTTATGTTTTTATGGCTTTGTTGTCATAAAGACCTCTGTTTATTTTCTTTGGGGGGTAAAAAACCATAATATGCAATATTTTTTAAAAATGAGTTGCAAATGGAACTACTTGGCATGAGGTTATTAGAGCCTTGGATAGGTAAAGAATTCAGAATAGAATTGATTTGGATGCATTATTATTTTTGGAGCAATAAGAGTTTTTGCATTATACATCCATTGGTATCCCTCGGGACCCAAAATGGTCCCCATCCAAAAGGTGATATAGCAATGAATTTTATGAATTTTTTTTTCAGTTTTTTTCACACCAGATCTTTTAAACAACTTCAGACCTATCCACTGATATAAAGTTTTTCATAATTTTCTCAATATTTTTTATGTTTTTATGGCTTTATTGTCATAAAGACCTCTGTTTATTTTCTTTGGGGGGTAAAAAACCATAATATGCAATATTTTCAAAAAATGAGTTGCAAATGGAACTACTTGGCATGAGGTTATTAGAGCCTTGGATGGGTAAAGAATTCATAACAGAATTGATTTGGCTGCATTATTATTTTTGGAGCAATAAGAGTTTTTGCATTATACATCCATTGGTATCCCTCGGGACTCAAAATGGTCCCCATCCAAAAGGTGATATAGCAATATCATATATGAATTAATTTTTCATTTTTTTTCCACATCAGATCTTTTAAACAACTTCAGACCTAACCACAGATATAAAGTTTTTCATAATTTTGTAAATATTTTTTATGTTTTTATAGCTTTATTGTCATAAAGGCCCCTGTTTATTTTTTATTGTTTTTGTGGGGGGGGGGAACCCATAATATATATTATAAATATATATATAAAATATAAATATATTCTCAATCACATTCACACCACTCTCTTATATCAGTTCCACTACATCGAGACTATTTTATGGTGGTCAGCTGTTTTATTGTCATGTATTTTGCATAATAAGATAACCATGTCCTGCATTCAAAACCACTGAAAATGTCTATGGTGGTGCTGTACCTAATATTGTGCTCATTGGATCCAAAACATATTTTTCCTTTATTTTGAAGGCTCAGGCTTAGATCCATTAGGTATTCACGAGAAAAAAATTATCACATGTCAGGATTACAGTATATCGAAAATATGTGATTATAAAGGGAGTCAATGGGACCCAAAATGGTACGACGACCACAGACGGTAACACTTATGTGAATCTCCTTTACTATACACAACACCATAGAGGGGATCAATGAATTTTAAAAATAATGCTAAAATGCAACTCCTGGCCAAGTTTCATGCAACTAGTCTTTAAAATGACTGATATATTGAGAATCAAAAATCCAAGGGGACCCAAAAGGGTCCCTTTTTTGACTATGACCATCTAAGGGTTTTTTTATTATTATTTTTATAATGTTGACAATATGTTCTGTGTCTTCGTGACATCTCTGAGGCTTTTTGTTCTCAAATCTGTTCTAAATTGTAGGACACAAGCAGTTTATTCTCTGTGCACATGAAGTGGTTTGTTAAGTAATGCATTTGTCATCCACCATATGGTAAATGGCCCGATCATAACACCCTTCTTCAATCAACCTTTTGATATTTACGTGTTTTGGCGTCAACAGCCTTAAGAAGACAAAGGCAGGAAAGAAAATTTTAAATGCCTCTTGAACACACACTGTGCTCAGTGATAGAATCGATTGTGGTGACAAAGATAGACATATTGGATCTCAAGTGTCTGGGTCATTTAAGGCTTTTTGTCTGACGTATTGAAGATCTCTGCCAGGGAAGATTGGCTTGACTGGGTGAAGACAGAAAGCCTGGGTATGTTTTTTCAGTGCTACCTACACACACGTGTCCTGGCTTTGGGTATGTACCATTATCAAGTCGGTAAACTGCATACCTCCCTGTGAGGAAGAGACTAGAAGTCATTCTTTCACGTATAAGGCTTGATTTAGTTATAGTAAAGCCGAATGTAGCAAACCCACATTTCTTTCTTTTTGCTTTTTTCCAAGGAGCCAGATTTTCTTCAGATTTCTAAAGTGGTCTTAAGCAATAGTTGTGCAGGCTTTCTAAAGGTCTTTCGGGGGGGGGGGGGGGGGGGGGTTGTGTTTTTTTGCTTTTGCTTCTTTTTAGACCACCAATGACCTACAAATCATTCAGTAATAAACAAGGTTCCTTAACTTAAGCAATGAACAGAGAACTTAGCAGAGAACCAATTTTAAATTGTATCTTTTAACTCTTTGTTACTATGTTGGAAAAAATATCCACTTTCTTTAGATAAATCTATGAAAAGTGTCAACGATAACACAGTTTGACACTCATAAAATAGTATTGATGCACCAATAAGGTGATTCCCAAAGAGCCATTAACTGAAAACTTGGCATACTTCGGTGTCAGGGGAAGGGTGGTTGTCCAGAAGCCATTACTGAATGGAAGGGAAACGGGAAAAAACCCCTGATGTATGCCAAATTACAAAAGCACTGGGCTGAAAAGAGCTTATGGAGTGATTGATCCAAATTTCACCTTTTTATTTCATATCATTGTTAATATCATTAACTGGGGAAGTCAAGAGAGAGGTACAACAGCATCATGGTATCAAGCTGCATGTCAATCAGTGGTGCTGGGGACCTTGTCAAAATTGGTGGAATTACAAACTCAGAAAGGTACTGTCAGAGTTTGACACAGCACTGAAAAAAGACAAGAAAAGCTTACATAAGAGAGCTCAGACTGTGCTGAAGAATAAAAGTGGTCATAGCAAATAATGGCTTTCAAGCTTGTTAGGAACATGGAAACATGAAAATGGCCTCATGTGGCCACTGTTTGTGCTGAGCCCTGTCCAGGGGCTGGATCACAGAAATATTTCTGTTGTTCTAACAGACCAAAGGTAAAGTTGTCTCTATTGTTTACAGTCAGGCTGAGCAACATGGCTGAGATGTGCTCATTTCCTACATATCCCAAAAACACTCAGGTGTGGTACGTTTTTAATGCGCAGAATGTTTTGAGCATCTGCAAAACTCTTGCTGAAACACATCTGAGACAGACAGGAGGATGCTGAAAAAAGTGAACCTTCGTAATAATTATCGTTTTCGCTGATGTGAGTAGTTAACGCATGCACATTCAAGCTTCCTCAAAGAAGACGCAAAAGTAGCAAATATCAGACAGAATAATCAGCTCAATACTCGCATTAAAGGACGGAGATTGATTTTTTTTTTTAAAGGACGGAGATGAATAACACAGTGAACAGACGAGTTAATCACATTCACATGTGTGCTGACTTTGGTGCATAATTTTTTTTTCCCTTCAAGTCATGTCTATTTTAATGCCCTCATGTACAAGTAGTTTAAATGTTGTGACCAATCATGAGACACTGAAGAACATTAATATAGCTTTAGGATTCGACGACGGATGCATGTGATGATAGAAACTGAAGTCAGGGAGCACAGGCCAGCACAAACAAACTTTATTGAGGTTTTCTAGACAACACACAATTGTTACAAGTAGGCCTTTATATATTTCATTACTGAGCTGTCAGTGTTTCGTTATTTTATGTCAGTTATTGTAAGTAATTTCCAATTGAATGCTGGGTATGTGGTCAGTATAATCCCAGAATAAGGACACGTCATAGTGTTTTATACTATAAACACTACCAAGCAGAACTGAAATGCGACCCTGTAATGCATGAAAACTGAAGTGGGGTGGCCAATATTTTTATTTATCAAGTTCTATGGTGAACTTTTGGTCTTGGTGTAGGGAACCATTTATATTTTAGGGGGTGCGCTGATTGGTTTAAATATTAATGACCTCACGAGCGCCCAGCAGCCGTTGTTCTTATTACTGTTAAATGTCCCTGCCGAGTCCCTGCTGGGTGCTCGCTGATGAGGGTAAAAGCAGATTTATTGTTGGACAATTTGTGTCGGATTTGTCTGTGCAGCCTAATGAAAGCACAGAAGCGCATTTCTTGTGGCCGTAATGATGTTTCACAGAAATGTTTTATTAAGTTCTCCTGGCTAGCAAATTACACACAGAAGATGCACATCTTCAACCGCTCGCTTCAGAAAGATGTGCCGCATGCTGGGTTTTTGCTAATCTTTCCCACCTCGCTCTCCGTGAGTTCTAATGATATGTTGCATAATAATATATAGCGCACGATTGAATAATTACATACGCTTGCATTCCATCCTCCACGTGGAAGATGGAAACGCTATTAAGTGATCTTCAGCAGAAAATTTGAGGCCTAAATATAAAGTGAGCAAACAGAAGTATGTGTAACCGAGGCCTCCGAGTGCAAATAAACAGTTGAGCTTTAAATCCAAAGGGATTTTTTCTTTTCTCAACGTGACGGTGCTGATGGGAAGAAAGAAACAAGTCATCAGAAATCACAGCCCTAGATTCTTGGGGGATGAAAGGAAAAATGGCAACATGTATCAATGACTCTCTAGGGGCACTGAACACAGAGTGTCTGAAAATAAGTACTATTGATGTCGCCTGTTAACTATTTCAGCCACCGAGTGTAGGTCGGACACTGTCATACACATGATCGTATGTACACATGGGCGTAAAAGGAGCTTGAAGTATTTAATTCAGATGACATACGAGATATTTAAACACAGACATGGGAACAATCGCATTTAGGTGAAACATTTCACAAGATCAGCTGATAAACAACCTTTTTGTGGAAAATATTCAACGCAGTAAAATATCAGAAACAACATTTTGAGTCATACACCACAGTCTTTTTAATCAAATCACAACTGAAGCTGGTGGGGATGTGATTATTGGCTTTCGAGGTTTTTACTCGTCAGCTGGTCTCAGACAAAATAAAACTCCTACCTGATAACGGTGCCAGACGAAAACGCTACTGCTCAAGTTATTATCAGCTGGAGACCATTCATATCTGAGCATTTCCTGCTAATAAAGTCAAAGTAATATTCAAGCTCAGGTTAGTGCTTGCAGAGAGACTCTTCCTCTGAGCACCACGAATGTCAAATTTGGGATTTTAGTGAATTTATCCAGTACTTGAGGACATATTTCAGTCACAGCTATTTTTTTTATTGTTTTTGTTCTTTTAATTTGAAAAATGTTTTCAAAATGTGATGTGCAAGATCGTGTGTCTGGCATTTTCTGTATGAAAGCGTTGTATGCAGTGATCATCTGTAGAGTAGGAACATTACACTGCTAGGCTGTTTGCCTTCACACTTATTAGAAGAGTTTCAGTCTTTACCATGAGGGAGCCGTACTTTCACACCATGTGAAATGAGGTGTAATCAGTGTGTGATCATCGGGGCTTTCATCTGCAGTCCGATAGGCTCTTGAGGCTGATGTACATGGAGCTGACCACAGTGGCTTCTTCCTGCATGGACTCCTTCAGGTCAGGCTGACCTACACAAAGCAGGCTGACCACCCTTTTGGGTAGCTTTCCGCTAAACAGCATGTAGATGCAGGGGTTCACACAGCTGTTTAAACTGGCAAGCAGCATCAAGATGGTGAAGGTTGCACCTGGAGATAGAGGAGGAGGACATGAGAGTCACTTTATTTGGGCTTGGTTGTCTCTTACAGATTTGTGGCTATTTTAAGTTATCTGTTGATGCTTTGTGAAATTAAGGACCATTAACCTTTGACCTAATGTACTGTCTGTCGATTACAGTGACTTCATTCAAGTGGAGAGGGCATCCGTCCCTCGTAATTTCACTTTTAAAGTTCACTTTCATTGTAATACTAAGAGATTTTAAGGTGTAGATGTTAGAAATAATGTAATTTACTGGATGTATTAAGTGTAACGGGATTGTATAAGTGGAATGAGTTCAAAGCAATTAAAATTCTAGTTTCCTCCTCTATTGTTTTCCTGAGCATGATGGCGTTTGTAGCCACTTAAACTTGCAGTAATAACAATTTTTTTTTGCTTTCCAGTGACTTTTATGTCAGACTGTGCCCTTTTTGCGTGTTGTGGGATCACTGTCTTCTTACTCTGTGTGGGTGCCTCGTCGTCCCAGACAGACCAAAGCTGCACGGTGAAGAAAGGTGTCCAGCAGAGGATGTATGCGAGCACGATGACCACGGTCATCTTCACCGTCTTCACCCTGGCCTTGGACACTCCTGCCACGCTGCTGGCCCTCGATGACGGAGGCTTGCTGACCGCTTCCCCGACGTGGTGCGTCTTCATGTGGAAGTTAAGCTGCACTGCGCGGCAGATGCGCACCTGGCACACGATCACGGTGAGAATTGGCAGGACGAATATCACCAAAGTCGTCCAGGTTACGTAGGCTCTCCGTCCCCACGGCTCGATGAACTGCGCCCAACAATCGTACACGCCGGGAGCGACCTCGACCCGAGAGAAGATGAAGACCTGCGGGAGGCTGCAGAGGACGGAGACGCACCAGGCGGCGCACACCGGACCGTTCCAGCGCGCCCTGCGCCTCTGGAAAGTTACCATGGGATTGCAGATGGCTTGGTACCGATCTATAGTCATCACTACGATCATGTACGTGGAGGCGAACATCCCGACCACCTGCAGGTACTTTACCGCCCGACACAGCACATCTGGACCGATGAACCTGTCGGTGATGTCCCAGATGAGTTGGGGGCAGACTTGGAAAAATGTGACCACCAAGTCAGCGACGCACAGGTGGAAAACGAAGACGCGCATTCTGGAAAGCGGCTTCCTGCGCTTCCACAGCACCAGCAAAATCCCAAAGTTTAGGATCCCCGCTGTGATGAAGATGATGGCGAGAAGGGCGATTTCCACCTGCGCCAAGCGCTCATCCCGAGGATCGTCACCAATCAGTGCACTCTCCGAAGAGACGTTACTGATATTTACACCGATCCAAGCCATGCGTTCAACCCAAGCGCAGCACAGAGGGGATTAAATAACCACTCCAGGTGAATCCAGCGGCAGAGGCGGCATGCGAACGATACAGAAAACTCTTGGCGATTTCATCGAAATGTAAAAACGACGGTGGGAGGGACACGGGCTGAACAACTGTTGAGCTTCTTCATACACAGAGAGCGGTAGTAAAGGAGATCAGCGGGTTTTATGTCTCATCTCTGTGGGAGGGAGGAGCAATCTCACTCCAGCACAGAAAAATTTATTTCTCACAGTGCCAGAAACATTAGCATTCACACACAGGGGCCACCTTTTATTGTACAGAGCATGCAGAAAAGGGCAGCCATGAAAACAACCTTTTAGTAGAAGTGTAAAATGATCTGTACAGAAAACAGAAATACAGTCAACATAAAAAAGCCACAGACACAAACATTCCTCTGCTTCCTATCATCATGTGAACAATGAAAATAAACATCTACTGTGAATAAACTGAATTTATTCCATGTGTTGTCGTCCTTTACAGGTCAGAGCGAGTTTACTGCAAAAGATGAGAATTCAACTGGCTGAGCATCAACAATAGTGGCCCAAGGCTGCAGGCTCAGGCTAAAGAGCATTTTTCCGCCCGATTTCATGTCTCACTCACCGTAGCGTCCTTTCTGATTGTTTGAGCATCAGGCTGCTCAAACAATACCCAGGAGCAGTGCAGTCGCAGCATCAAGCGTCCATGTGATTACCATCTAAACACAACAAAAACATTTCTGCTCCTCTGCTTGTTTATAGCTTTACATAACTCAGCAGTTCATCTTTGTCCATCTGGTAATGACTCTTCTTCCAAATGTCACGGAGCTTCTGTAAGGTGGCGCCTATCTCTTTGCCCGAGGTGATGCCCAGCTTCCTCAGATCGTGCCCGCTGATGGGGAAGCGAGGGATGGACCATCTGCTCAGCTCTGACAGGAGCTTCTCCTCACCTTTGTACTTGAGCAGCTCGCACACTTTACTCTGGGAATCCAGCTCCCGACTCTGAAAGGATGCGACATGTGTGTGAATCGAAGTAACCACAGAGGGATTTTCTAGAACATCCCAGTCACAAGCAACAGTAAGAAAGGTTTACCATTTACAGTAAATACTTGGCTGAACTGTTCAGGACACTGTGGTCTGATCAGGTTTGACTGACAGCGGTCTGGCAACAAAAGCAGACAAATCTTAAACTGTCGCCACCGTTTTGACTCAAATTCTCTTAAATCCTGAGTGGTTAAAAATATGCAGCTGCACATTTTTCCAACTGACTCTCAGCCGACGTCAAACCAACATGCACACAGCAAAACCCAAATAAAGAAATCTGCTCTATAAGGCGAGACAAGCCCAGTGAGAAACCAGAGAAACCAGTCTTCGTTCTTTCTCCGTCTACTTTATCCAGTGGTGCCTCTGGTGATGGAAGGGTTGTGTTTTTGTTTATCAATGTCAACCTGAGTAAAACAAAAATTAAATTAAAACATATAAGAACAAAAACAGTCTAAAAAAAGTGACAGCTTAAGATACAACGACTAAATTTGGTTTTGAAAATAACTTTAGAAAAATGGTGAGAACAGAACACTGTCTCTCCCAAACTGACTTTTTATATATTCAGTAAACATGCCATCTTTCAATTATTGCTTAATCCTACAAGGTGTTGTACATGTTCACTTCCTCGCTCACAGTCAGGGATCCACCAGCATGTTATAAACCAGGCAGCCCTCCTGGCCTAAGCTGACTCTGCACCGATCACTTTTTATTTTTTAAAGAAAGCTGCAACCATTAAATGGTGGAACTTAAAACTCTTACTTGTTCAGCTGATTTTCATTCACTAATTGAATGACATGAAGCAAGAGTCACTGGATTAAATGAACCAGAAATAAACCAACTCCCTCCTTTACTCGCTATATTTGCATAAATGTCTTGATGGCTCTTTTTAAACTTCAGGATACTTCCTGTTGATGGTCATACTCTTTACTGTCTGTGTACAAAACATTGTAAAAATCTACCTCATCTTGACATTTACGAGGCTTTCATGTCACAATCAGTATGTTTGTTAGTTTCCATAATTAGTTTTGTCACCAGCTCAAGACATGACTACTCGCGCTGGTAGCAAAGCACATTTCCATAGCACGGGAGCGTTTATGACTTAGAAACAATACTTACAAGTGCGGTGTGTAGTTTCAACATATAGAAAATATTGTAGAAAGATTTAAAATATGTCGCATTTGACCCCTGGCCAATAAACTGATCTTAAAGTCAAAGTAATAATAATAATGTTGTATAGAGCCATTTAAAACTATGGTTCTTACTACCATTGTTTGTACTGACCACAAGCATATAGCGACTGATATACGGATTCTAAATATCACAGTACTTTGTACCTCTGATCTCTCTTTGCGGTCAAGTTAGGTTAAACTTTCATAAAATGTCTTATCTGTAAAATCCTGCTGCCTTTGTTTGCATTGGCAACACTTTTTTTTTTCCAATTAGTCCCTAAAATGTGTTAATTTTACTGCACTAAACTTCAAGTACATTTAAAAAGAACAAAGAAAACAAAATAACTACATATAAAAGACAATACTATTCCCTTATAAATACTGCCCAGCATATATGTCTAGTTATACATGGAAATATAAAGAAAGTGTAGAATGTCAATAATGTAGGCTTTATAGTGTTGAAATTGTCTATTATACTTTAGCTTGAATGTGGAATCATGTGTCTAATTAGCAAATCTAAACACAATTTCATATTTATGTCTTTAAGAACTTCAATGACAGTTTTAAAAAAATACTGCTACAACTAAAACTGAAGTTGAGCTACGGTTTGTGAAAGATGCACTAACTACAGAAAGAACTAGCAGAGTGTTTTGGTAGCTGTAGAGCAGGGGTAGGCAACTCCAGGCCTCGAGTGCCGGTGTCCTGGAGGTTTTAGATGTGTCCTTGATCCATCACAGCTGATTTAAAGGGCTAAATGACTCCTCAGCATTTCTTGAAGTTCTCCAGAGGCCTGGTAATGAACTAATCATTTGATTCAGGTGTGTTAACCCAGGGTGGGATCTAAAACCTGCAGGACACCGGCACTCGAGGCCTGGAGTTGCATACCCCTGCTGTAGAGTATTTGACCCTAACAGATCTGGTTTTGGTTCGGCTCTTTGACCTGTTCTAGGCTCCTCTGCTACCCCCTGCTCTCCTGCAGTGGCAGTGCACAGTGTTGGCTGGCTTTGATAGATGAGATTATAAACTAATTAAAAATAAAACTGATGTTTCTATAAACTCTGGTGTCAGTCTCTCTCCGGTGTGTTTCAGCTTATGAGCTGGGTTGTAACGAAAACTGATCAAAGCTTAAACTAGTGTCAAATCAATTTAGCAAATCTAAACACCAGAGCGATTTATGTTGACATTTCCACATAAAAAAACAAAACAACTTTAAAATAACAGCTAAAACAAATACTGCTATAACACAAACTAAGGTTCAGCTAAGATTTGTGAAATATGCACCATTTACAAAAATAACTACCAGAATGTTTTGGAAACTATTTTTTTTTTTATTCTACAAACATTGCAAAGATAAATATTTCATCAAAGATCAGCAGTGGTTTTGGTTCAGCTCTGGTTAACGATGCCACACATTTCCTAAATACTTCCTGCCTCTGAAAACAAAGCCGTAACAGTCGGATGAGAACATGCTGCAGTCTGTTGTGAATGACGGCTGCAGGCTGGCAACTCTTGAACATTAGCGACACAGGCTATGGTAGGGAACATTCACAGACTCAAAGGGTTAATTAATGTCTGTGAAACTGGCTTTTTAAACACATATGTGACTAATATCAGTGACCACATTGGTCTGGAAATAATATTCTCTGTACAGACTGAGTGGAAGAAGAAGAAACTTACGTCAATAATAAAGTCAGTGAAAGGTTTGAGGCTGTCTGGCTCATCTTCTCTCTTGCAGAGCTCCCGTCTGTATTTGACCAGAAACAGTGCCAGGTTCTTCTCCTCTCTGGACACCTTCAATCGGATGTCCATCTTTTCCACCTGCTCTGGGGAGCGGAACAGAGCAGCCAGGATGGTCATGGGTTTGGGAGAGCGGTCTTTGGCGTTCTGCCACACTCGCTTCATCTCGTCAATATCGCCATCTGGAGGTAACCCTGAGGAGCAGCAGGGACAGGAGGGAGTGACCAGAACTGACGTGTAACAAGACAGAAAATGTTTGGTAGAATGATTTCTCCCTCAATCCTATTAAATACTAATTTAACAAGAGTTAAATCAGAGGAAATAGAACCTTATTAGATACGAGACAATAATAGAGCTCAGAGGACCACAGACATCAGGAGGCACTTAATCCTCTTTATCTCAGGGAAGGAAACCAAAACTTTCTCCCAGTTATAAACAGCTGCAAATTGCAAGAAAAAGGTTGGCACATTTGATCCATTATGTCCAGACCTATGCTAAGAAAACAATGATTTCACTGCCATCCCCTCAGCCCACTTTTAAGAAGGATCCGTGCCAAGGCAAAAGGGATACCATGCTCTACACAAAGAGGTCAAATTTGACCATATTGGGTAAAAAATGTTGTCTACAAAAAGCATATTTCACAAATAATAACCAGTTCTATGAGTATGAGTGTATGTGTAACCGTCAGCTAAATAAATACATAAAATTAAAAAAAAAAAAAAAAACCTACAGGGAAAAACTAATGTTGACATCTGAGCTGCAACCATCATGATTTCCTTTTTAAAATAATTAATTTTTCTAATTCATCTTTGGTAGTGCTGGATATAATGTGAAAAACTCTTAAAATGTCAGATTTACCTTTTCTTCTTTTTAAAAACAGCTGAACATAAACATATAAACATTTTTTATCTGGAGTTATTAATTATTAAGACACCCAGCCGTGCCCTCCCTCTCTCACCAAGGTACTGAGCCAGTTCCAGGCTATAGATCAGCTGTAGCAGGTGAGCAGCATGGTTCCCGACCGCCAACTTTTTTAGCTCCACCCAGATTCGCTCTCCCGATATAGCGCCCAGTCCGTGACCATTTTCCCTGATGGCAGTCAGTGTCTCAGACTCGTGGTCACCGGGCTCCGAAGCAACTCGGCCGTAAAACCTGCGACAAAATGATGGGAGTGAGGTGGTTAGTAGGCTCACGTCAAACAAGGAAGACAATCTGCTTTTTAAACTTCACAGTCTCAAGTAGATACAAAAAGAAATGAGAAAGTTACCTAAAATATCGTAGTATTCTCAGGTAGTCCTCTTTGATCCTTTGTTCAGCGCTGCCAACAAACCGCACTTTACGGTTCTGCAGGTCCTCATATCCACGATAATAATCATACAATGTGCCGTCCAGACCTGTTATAGGAAGCAGAGTCACACAACTTGTCACAAAAAAATTGGAATGCAAAAACAATACTTTTTGGTTGCAACTGGGAACTTCAGACCGACTCTTCTTCTAGTTCTCTTTAATTTGTTTGTTTTTACATTGATTTCGCATATGAAAACTAATTTAAGCTTGCATGGCAGGTTTGAGATGCACATCACTGATGTTTTGACATTTTTAAATATCAATATAGCAACATAATTTCTGACATTTTAAGTACTTCCAAAACTGTTTTAATGTGTTTATTCTCAATACAAACTCAAGTTCTCTGCTCTGTGATTGCCAAGAAAATTCTGGACAACCTGCTCGAGTGCTTCCTGTGGCTTAAGCTTCCTTTTGAACTCACTGTCAAGCATCAGTTAACAGATTTCAGGAAAAACACCAAGAACACATTCCTAATTTTGGCTTCACTTTTCTGGAGACCAGATTTATTTCTTAAATGGTGAATCTGTCCCATTATCACAGCTGTACAATACTTGAAACATCATAATTAAAAAAAAATAAAACGTGCTAGATGAAAATGGTTTTTAGATTTTGGGTGAAGGTGAAGGTACAGGTGAAAGAAGCTCAGTGTTATCAATTCTTTGTACAGTCCATTTTTAGGCTCAGTGGAGAAGAAGGGAAATTACCCAGAAACATGGAGTTAATGGTGAGGTCTCTCCGCTCAGCGTCTTTCTGCCAGTCAGTTGTGAATTCCACCTCTGCATGACGTCCATCAGTCTGAACATCCACTCGCAGTGTGGTCACCTCAAAGCTCTCATTGTGCAGCTGCAAACACCCAATAAAGGAAACACTCATCAAGATCATCCTGTTAGTGGGCTGCTTATTTATGCAATGCATCAGGGCCGTTCAACCATTACAATCTTTCCATTAAGATTTAAGATTTGACTGATCAGACTGATGATGCAGCTGGCTGCTCAGTGAATCATCACAATCTTTGCTCACGTATTTACTTTATATTTGCACACTTACTTTATTCCACCATTATAACTGACCCTCACATGACCACGTGGTCATAAACAGATGTGAAGAATCTGGACAATTACACTTTTAGTTTGTAATTCTGTAGGTTATTTACCTTAAAATATAAAACAGCTACTGTATGAGACGAACTTTTTGATTTGTTCATTTAAATTTTAAAACATTTAATTCTTAATCCTAATTATGAAGAAAGCTCATTCAGCCTAAAACCTTGTTTGACTGGCTTGTTTTTTTTTCATTTGGTTTTTATTTTAAGAATCATCACAAGTGTTGATTTGGACAAACTAGCTCTAATATTTGCGATGCATTTTTAAGCTTCACTAATTCTTGCCTTGTTAACTCACATGACCTCCCCTTCACCCATATTTACCATAAACACCAACTCTAAAATCTGAACCTCATGCGAATCTTTAAAAATGACACCCAGCATCTATCTATAGAGTACACTTCAAATGTAGCTGTCTAAATACTTATTATTTTCTTAAGTGCATTTTATTTTCTATTAGACAAAAACAGACAGAAAATATACATTTTCTAAGAAATCAGTAATAAAGTTATTGTTCCTTTCAAACAACATTAGCTACCATAACTATACCAGGACAGCAAGTTTGGTTAAGCAGTCGCTGACAGTTAAGTTTAACACTGTGTTCAAAACAGCTTTTAGCATTATTTAGACAAATGAAAGACTTCATCAGCGTTACACAGCAGAGCCTCTTACTCGTGCAGTGATAGTCCCGTGCTTCTCTCCTTTATTGTTGATCATCCTGATCCCAGCCGTTTGAAACATGTGCTTCATCTCCTCTGGAGTGGCTGTGGTAGCAAAATCCACATCTTCAGGCCGCTTCCCAGACAGCAGATCCCGCACAGCACCTCCAGCTATCCTCAGCTCATGCTGGTGTTTCTCAAACACCTCTGGAAAAACCGTGCAAACACACTCAGGAAACTTTTCAGAAGTTGTGCCTGGAGGTTGTTTTGACCTCTGCAGTGTATTTGCTATCTTGCAAATCACCTGATAAGTTTAAAAATTTTAACTATTTCATCCTTAGTCTGTTAATAAAACAGGGAGTTTTACATCTCACGATCTCTTTCTCGTCTAAATATACCTTTAAAAAAAAAGGGGGGCAAGTTTTACACACTGCTTTGGTCCTGAAGCAGACATTCTGACACAGAAGAGAAAGAACAGTTGCATCATCTGTGAAGCACTGCATCAAAGATGCTAAAGTGAAGTTTGAAATGCAGCCATCATCACAAATATCAGTTAAATCAGTCACTCTGGGGTATGTTCTGTTTTTGATTAGTTCACTATCATGTTTTACTGACGTGACTCCCACTTACATCCAACTCTGCTTTTCATACCATCAAAATATGTGAAAAAAGGGTCTATGGCTGTTTTAATCAACAGGATTTATTCAGGCAGGTTGAGGGACAACATCAGGGAATGACAGCTTCTTATAACTTGGTGACTTTTCACGCAAACGTTGAAAACCTATTTGGCCCGGCTTCTTCAAAATAACATCCACAGGCTATTCAATCATTCTGGCATAAATGAAAAGTCAGTCTCGCCTCCAACCAGATTAAAATGCAGCAGCTCTGCTTCTACCTCTCTACATGTTTTATAATGTGTTTTAAAAGTTTTAAATTATTTTACTAGTCACTTTTAAAGCAGCTGAGGCCCTTCTGGTTGCTCTAAAGTCAAGACTTAAATCTAAAGGTGACCGTGCTATTGCCATCACAGCCCCAAGCTTTCGAAAACAATCTGCCCAAGGAGATAAGGTAAAATTGGTGACTACTTGAAATCACTAAAAAAAACACATTTTTATAAACTTGCTTTTGTGACATCATTGATCTCTCTGGTTTGTCTTTCGCCCTCTTATTGCTGCTTTATATTCTCATTTGGTTTTTAATTCTCTTTTGCTTTCGTTCAAGGAGCTTGTGTTTCTGGTACTGTTTATGCACGTGTGTATTTCTGTCTGTAAACACGATAGCTCAAAAGTTTGACATTAATTATGATATCCATTAAATTTTGGCTTAGACCCACTGAGGTCTTCAAGGTCAACTTAATGACTTGTTGGTCATAAACTGACAAAAAGCTTTATAACTTAGAAACTATGATTTTTACAAGTGTGGTTAGCACTGTATAAAGATTTAGAATTTCATGTCCCATTTGGGCTTTAAACCTCTCATTCAAGGTTAGTAGATTGATCTGAAGGTCAAAACAATAATAATGCTACACAGAGCTATTTAAAAGTGTTTCTTACTGTCCAGCGAGTGAGCTGCCTTGGTGGAGATTTGGGCTCTCAGAGTGCTTCGTGTGTTTTTTGGCTCTTACAACATAATACGTTTCTGATGCAGTGCTTTTTCTGTCTTAATATTTATTTTCTTTTTAAATCCCGTTTTATATTTGGTCCCAATTTCCAAGCTTTCTGTTTTAATACTAAATAAATAAAGCAATTATTACTATCAACATAGAAGAACCATCATCAAACCCTTCTTTCCGGTATAGTAAACTCAATTTCTCGCCATGGAAGCGCAATGCATTAAAACAATAAACCTGTACCTAATAAAAAACCTCGATGTTGAATAAAAACTGCATTAATAATTAATTGTATAAGAAAGTAAGTAACAGACCGACGGGCGGTCTTCGTTACTTAACTGCTCTCCGAGTGTCCCCATTTATTTTTAATAGGAAGTGATCAAGTTGTCAGTCACTCTGTCATTGTGCACGGGTATTAACATTTCACAAATAGGCGAAAACTCAGAGGTTTAAGTGACCGTGCAGCTAGCACGTGTCCTTCCGCAGCTGTGCCTCACCTGCCAATCCATTCAGTCCATCAGTGAACAGGGACTGGAACTCGCTGGTCTTTAGCTGCATGGTAAACAGGCTTCTCCAACACAAACTTGCTCTACCACTCACACGAGGACTCAGTAACCTGCTCCACATCTGCACAGACAAAAGACACGTTGTCACGGGCTGCTGCTTGGTTGTGTATCACTACTTCTATCGAGCTAGCTAGCTATGAGTCACTGAACGCATGCTCCTGCGCTCGAGCAGCTCTCGTGAACATTTCACGTTGATGTTTTTCCACGCCAACGTATGTGTAACCAAAAACAACAGACAAACTGACCTACAACTTAACAAGGAGATTATATGCGCATAAATCGCCACTATTTCCCATAACACCGTCCTGTTATCTCTCGTGAAAGCTGGCCGGAAGAGTTTCCATACCGGGCACTTTACTAACCAATAGCGCGAGGTTTCGTCAGGCAGTGTTTTTAACGAACGTGCAACAACAAGTCTCGCGAGATTCTGGTTTGAAGTTAAGGGCGATTGTCTGTCAGATTCTGTGCGCTGTCAGATTTAGTAAAGGGGGCAGAAGTGATGGCTAGGGTGGAGGTGGCACCGCTCCGACCGTGGACCGACTTCTTTCCGGGCTCAAATAGATTCGCAAAACCAGACAAAGATTTTACGAAATGGAACAACAGAGTCGTCAGCAACCTGCTTTATTATCAAACTAATTATCTGTCTTTGGTCACCTCCGTTTTCCTCCTCGTCGGGTAAGTAATGTTATATCAGAGAACTTCGTCTTTTTTGTTTATTTACCCAGCTCGCATAAAGTACAATGACTGTGATGCACTGCTATTGTTATATTCTGAATATGAACTTTTATTTCTTTGGTGCCAGAACCAACGACCGATCATTAAATGAGAATGTAATTTAAGCAGTGTTAAAATGCACATATATTAACTCTATAGTTGAGAAACAGCCTGCGTTTGTGGGGGCTGCTCTAAACAGTGAAACAGGTATCTGCAAACAATTTTGAGAATGGACTTAAGTAGAATAACTTAAAACAAGATCCATGCACAGACACGTGCCTATGCAAAGGAATTTTCTGAAGTCGTCTATTATCTTGTAACTACATACAAGGTAGATGTGACATATATTATCTCTGATCTAAAACATCGTGGCTTTGCTTCTCACTACCCCCCCTTCTAAAGCCCAGCCTGCTAAAAATAATGATGTCCACTGAGCTGTGCCACAACACT
Source organism: Rhamphochromis sp. 'chilingali' (assembly GCF_963969265.1). Taxonomy (NCBI): domain Eukaryota; kingdom Metazoa; phylum Chordata; class Actinopteri; order Cichliformes; family Cichlidae; genus Rhamphochromis; species Rhamphochromis sp. 'chilingali'. The sequence continues at coordinate 8,604,292 of NC_137936.1, read as the reverse complement.
TGCTGTGGTCATGAAAGCCCCATAAGCCTTCTGGTCAGCTGTTATATTGCAGATAGCACTGGTGATAAAACAGCAACTTAATCAGAGGCCCCCAGTCTCCTGATTAGTGAGCACTGGAGAATTTGTCAGGGAGAACTTTGACACGTCTGGTTTTTCAGACGTGTCAAAGTTCAAACAAGTTGGACAGAATGGCTTAACCACTTAACATCAGAAAACCCTGTGATGCTATTTCCATTCAGTGTAGAGCAAACAGTCTCTGTGCTGTGTGTTTGTGAAAGACAGTTGTTTTATAGTGTTATTGTATATGATATATGATAACTCGGACAAAATAAATCAGTGTAATATTATACTGTTTGTACGGTTTGAAGGCATTTTTGCAAGCTTACCAAAGAAGTATTAAAAGTCAGTGTAGGCAGATTAAGTAGGGACTATGTGCAGTGTACTCAGTATTATACCTGTAGACCAAACCTACAAGAAGAAGAGGATTTTCAGGATTAGAGCAACATTCCTACAAATTAGCAAGAAATCAGCTCTCCATGTTGACTAAACAATAGAGCTAAATATGAGGAAGTAGAGCTAAACCGTCAAAGTATAGATGAGGTGACTGTAACAAGACATTAAAAGAAAAAGTCACTGCAAAAGGAAAAGTTCCAAGTAAAAGTACTACAGAATGCCCAAAGAGCCTCTGTGGACTTTGTGGAGATTAACTTTTCTGCTATAAAAGGACGAACATCTGCATATGACAATGAGTTGATCATGCTACATTTTAACCGCTTCCACCTTCATCAAGCCGTGTTTCCTGAAGTTTTCTTGAGCTTTTTTGATGCCAGTAATCCAACAAAGCCTGACTAAGTTGCTTAGCAGGCCACTAGCCACATTTACTGAGGTCATGGACTTGGCCTGGTGGCATCACTGTCGTCGTGCCAAGGCTGGATCTATCACAAAGCAAATATGTCTGCACAGGCACAAGAGATATCTTGATGTCTTGATGGAGATGAGAATAGAATGCTTCAATCTGCTGATTTATTTAAACCTTAGACAATGTGATTATATCAAATTTGGACAATGAGAAGTGTTATTGTGTTTTGAAAATGTAATAAATGCTCAGATTGTCCTATCCTGGATTTGTAAGATTTCAGCCTCACAAAAGTTAATTCTATTTTCTGTTCCTTAGTGCTCTAAATGTTTTTAGTGTGTGAGACATCTGAGCCGCCGACGAGCCAGTTTAGCAGCCCTGCTGTTGAAGAATGTGGTTTGGCATCTTTTGCACTGTCTGTAGTTTCCATGAAACAAGAAAAAGAAAAGGATATCATGTGCATAGCAGTATATGTTGCTCCAAGTATTTAAATCGTTAAGCGTTATCAGGGCCTTCACACATGCATGAAGGCATGCACATGTGCGCTAACACACCTTGATACCATCACTGATTCTGCTTTTCCTCTTTAGTCCTGAGAATATCCACAGCACAGTTTTCCAGTCCATCTTGAATGTGGTCAGCGCAAAGAGGACAGCTCTGGTTTTGCTTATATGCAGTTTTAACTTGCATTTGTGGATGCACCAGTTTAAAATTTATTTCTCATCAGTAGTTTTTAGAAGTGTTCCTGTGCTATTATGCAGTGTTGCGCAAGGGTCTGAAGAGGTCACAGCTAACTCGGTGACACCCCCACACTTTTGGACTGTCTTCTCTGAATCTTTTAACAGCAACACTTCGGGCAAACTCAACCTGTTTTGGATGCTTGTTTTCTATCAAGTCATATTTCTAAGTTTTAGTGTGAAATGTTCCACCAGAGTTGTTTGGGGTTTTTTTGTTTGTCTGTTTTTGTTTTGTTTGCATTTCACAACTTTTCCATTTTTCTTTTATGAAACAGGTTTAGTGGCATCAGGTTGCAAACAGCAAGGGGCGTTTCTCAGTTTCAGTGGAAAAATATTAATCATCCCAAGTGTACACACACTTATAAGTATTAGGGGCACATTAAGAAAAATGGAGTTGTTTCAAGACAAACTGCCACGTTTGCCTGTGTACATGAGTTAGTGATCAGCCAGCGTGTGATACAACATACATGCTCTGATATTGAAACTATCGATGCCCTACGAACTGTCCATTACAAGCTGTTTCAAAAGAGAAATCATTCCCTTCATTGTTGCTAAAACTGATTCTGAAGTAGTTTCACCAACTCAGAGGGCAGAGCAACCGTGGCATTTTGTCTTGAACAACTGTAATCTCCACATTTCGACTTTTTTCTCGAAATAGAATTGCGACTCTAATCTTGAAATTTTGACTTTATTCTAATTCTTTTTATTCGCTAAATTTTTCTTGATTTGCCCCTACTGCTGTTTCGTACAATTAAACTAATCTGAGATTTGATTTTTGTAAACCAATCTGATCCACTCAGCAGTTGCTGTTGCACACACAGCATCTGACCACTTGATGGAGCCAGTTAGCACACAAGAACAGCGCCTGTGCTCCAGCTGCATGTCAGATTCAAGATTCGGGACTGTTTATTGTCATTATGCAAGCATAACGACATTAAGGCAAAAAAAAAAAAGAGCCTTAAATCACATAAATATACTGACAAAATACATTATATGCAGCATGTACACAGTGAAAGTGGGCCTTTTGCATGCTTGGACTGAACATGAGTTATTTACTGGCTGTGTATGTCTGTGTATACCTGAGTGTCATAATCGTGTGAAGCTGAGCAGTAGAAAAGCGCACTTTACACAAGTTATTTTACATATTATAAAATGCACATAAGGAGGTATAACCCGAGGGGTAGGACCTGGAGTTGGGCAGACGAATATTGCACACAAGGGTTGTACGTTAAACTTGCCCTCATATGTTCTATGCTGCTGCCTTGCAGGATCCTGAAACCTCTGGAGACGCTCATAGCCATAGTCGTGGTGTCGGTCGTGTTCGTGGTTTCGGTGTGGGTGGGGGAGAACGGAGCTGCGATCAACAACTTTAAGAAGCAGAAACCTTCAGCGTTCATCATTTTGATCATGGTTACCAGCTGCATATTGATTTCCATGCTGGGGAGCATCTTGGTATTCATGTGGGCCATCACTTTACCCCTGACTTGTAAGTTTGGCTTTCAGAGGGGATTGGGTGATTGAATGTCTAATAATTCTTCAGAGCATAATGATCACTGCATTTGTGACATCATGAAATGTTTCAAAATCAATGAAACACATTTTCCAGATCCTCAAAGTGTGATATTACAGCTGACATTTTTCTACGGGTTTGTCTTTCAGTAATATTTGCACATGCTTCATGTCGCAAACGCAATATGCAGAATAAGCTGGAGAACAAGATGGATGGATTTGGACTGAAGAAGACGTTTATGGGCATTCTGCTGGATTCTCTGGGTCAGCAGGAGGAAACCATTCAAAAGATAAACAACTTTCTGAATTAAAAGTTAAAGAGTGACTGGATTTGAGAAGAACCAAATGCACATCTGTGTGCCAAAGATTTTGACTTTTTTTTTTTTTTAATTTTGCTTAGATTTCATACGTTTGTCTCTCTCAGTCTAAACCCCTTGAAGTTTCATGCACAGCTTGTGATTTAAAATGAAAGATTGTTATCTAAAGGGCTTTATCTTTACCTCAGGGCTTCTGTCACTCTACCCAGAACTCGTCAGGGTACTTTTTTTTTTTTTTTTTTCTTTCTCCGAACAGTGATGAGGGCATGTGAGTGCAGCCTCACATCTCTGCTATGCAGTGTGCAAGTGTTCCTGTAAAACCAGCTGCAGACTTAACCCTGGGTACGAAATCTGTGTTCAATCATTCTCAGAAACAGCCGTCAGCCCTGTCTGTTTGTACTCAGCTAAAATTGCGAAAGCAGCACGAGTGTTGCCTTTTAACAAAGAATGAAGAGTGCACGCTCAGTTTAGCTGTACTGCCAAGAAGCTCGGAGGCTGGATTGAATAATCTGCTCACGTAAAATGTAACACCAGCTTCAGTCCACCAGCCCACCCGATGCTCATCCAAATAAAAAGTAGACAAAAGAGAGAGGACTGCTGTGTCTCAAGTCAAACTGCTTTGTCAATATTGTAAAATAAAGACTTCAAAGGTGACCCGTGACCATCAGTGTTCCCTCTGAATCTTTGAGTGCTTCATCTTGACAGTGATGGATTGGTTAACTTTACTTTCCTCTCCACTTACCCCAAATGCTAATCAGTGGGCTTGCAGTAGATTATAGTGCAGAGAGCTGACAGTAGATTCATCTGCACTCACTCACCTCCAAACCTGATTTAGTCGCTGTGTCAGCTTCTCTTTTATTGGATTCCATTTAAAATTGATTGCAGATAACAAGAATCCATCCAGAACCTAATGCTCTGTTATTCGGTTTGAAGCGGCAGCGAGGGGAAAACGAGAGGATGGTCCATGTTAACCCTTTGCTTTCTAAGTTTGCTGTAGATGATGATCTCTTCGCATTGCTCAGTTAGACTCAGCTGCTGGGTTTCCCCTCCTTTTTGTACTTCAGCACTGATTTATGTCCTGCGGTGCTTCATCAGCATCCATATTGTGAAACTTGGACGAGTGAGTATAAGCACCGGTGGCAGTCTAGTCAAGTAAAGTCATGTCTCAGAGGGCACAGTAGAAGCCCTTGTTCTAGCTGCTGATGCAGCTGCTGCGAAGATCGTATCGGCACGTGTGCTGCTGCACACCCAACAGGTGTGTGTGTTTGGTCTTTTCTTCTTCACAGTCTCTCCAGGAGTGAGGCCTCTTTTACACTCTACAATACCAAAATCTTGTTTCTGTGCATTTCTGGGCAAAAATCAGCTGCTTTCACCTGCTGTGCGCTTCTTGCACGGGTCACTGAGCAATGTACAGTACACAGTGCTTGCTTTTGCATGGTTACGCGTACTTGCTGTGCTGCCTTCCACTTGACCCCTGCGTCCCCACCCCCCTCCTTTTCCCTGAGAGGCTTTGGCTTGTGGCTAGCTAAGCTGGTTAGCTAGCCTCATAACTCAAACAGCCTGTCATTCAGCAGATCTCGGCTGCTTAGACCTACACCACAGTCGATCATGTGACCCATTAATGATGACCCACCATGACCTGTGCAGTCTGCTGTATCCTCATGTGAGCTGTTCCACCTTCCGGTTTGTCCATGGGCTTTTTGTTTTTTTTTGTTGTTGCTGTTGCCTCCTTTTGAAGGAAGAGACAGGAATGAGCTGTGAGAGCATGTGACCTGGTCAGCTAATCCAGTCGTTCACCTTTCATAGCTTGTCAGAGTCATTACTCCCTGAATCCTGGGGAAGTCGCAGGATTCGGGGAGTAAGCACAGCATGATTTCAAGCCATTTTAATCTCAGTTTGGCTGAGCCCTGTGGCTGCTCAGTTTAGTGTTTCATGTGTGACACTTCCTGTGTGTGCTACCATTGGGAACATTGTACATTCTATATTTAATAATCACTCAGTGTACAGCTGGTCTATTACAGTCTTTATCATATAACTGCCTGCACTGACGAAAATCAAGGATTAATGAAAAAAGTGAAACTGAACTAAAACATATTAGCTGCGGGGCTGTAATGCGGAAACAAGAAGCTGAAAGGTCCTAAAACGGACAGCCATGGAGCTTAGGGGATTTGGTGAGTTTTTCTTTTCCTTGAACTTATTTACACAAAAGAAAATGTATACAAAAGATGGACACCATGCCACCATGACGCCACCCATTGTTTATTTAAGTCCAGTTGTCAGGCATCGTGCGTGTGTTTCCGCCATTGCTATTGTCATTTTGGAAACAGACTTGCTGAACGAGGGGGGGGGGACCTGACAGAAAATCAACGGACAGTACCCACTCATGAGTTGTCATACACAAAATATGACCGTTATACTGGTTATATTACCTATATAAAGCAAGGCTGCCCAGCAGGCGGGTCATTTTCCACTTGGATCACTGTCCTTCTGGAGCTGTTTGAAATTTCTGTTCCCATTGTTGATTGTAACACATTTGCAGTTTATTATAGTTCATTTCAGTATTTTCACACATTGCTTGTAACTGCCACTTGACCTCATTCAGTTGCAAACTGATAGCAGACTGACTCCATCTTATCATTTTATCACCACATCAAGGCACCAAAGTCTTTTTGAAGAAGCCAACTGACAGCAAGTGGTCGTAGACATGGTCCCTGTCTACGAAGCGACCCCATCAAGGACACGAAGTGAGGAGTTCATTACACACATTCATGATAATTTGGGTTGTGCTGCAGTCTCCAACCACTCTCTTCCCTAGTTTGCCCCAAGGGTTGTTTTTCCCCATAAGCCTCTATGCAGAATGCAGGTCTAAGGCACTTCAGGATCCAGGAGCTGTGTCGATCATTTATGTACAATCTATGGTTCTCATGGTAATCTAATACACTATTCAACACTGTTTAGTGCAGGTTTAAATCAGAAACCATTCAGTCAATGAACTTGTAATACAGATATTTGATGCCAGTACTTCCAGTACTTGACAGGTTTCAATACTTTGCGTAACTGACGTTTCCATTAGTCACACAGGTATTGGAGTCCATGTACAGCCTTAATCCACTCTGCATTACAAGAGTTTTGTGTGTTGCGTTTTAGATAAAGAGAAAGTCAATAGAAATCTATTGTTTATGTAGTGAAGTGTCAGCTGGAACAGCCTCCCATGATGTGTAACTACAGCTGGTGTGGCGCGGCCGAGACAGGGAGACAGCTGGATGAAGAGCTCTCCCCCTCTTTCGCTGCCCGAGGAGCTGGAATTGTCCAAGACCTCCCTTGAGCTTGCTCAAGAAGCATAAAACTGAGAGGCACTCTGAGCAAGGAAAGCTGCTCAACTCTGGCCGTCTTAAAGAGGGGACCCGAGGCAGGATACATCGATAGAAAATGTGCAGCAGCACAGGAAGGAAAGGAAGGGGAATGGTAGTGAAAGGTTATAGTACAATGTGAAGGGAGGAGGGCTCGGATAACATGTGTAAAACAGACTTCTCATAACATGAATGCCTGCAGGGAGGGTTTGATGCTATAAACACTAGCTTGTCATTCACACAGAAGACACAAGGAGAGGTTTTATAGCCCATAGTGGGTGTGACAGCCTTTAAAGACTGATTTGGTCGGTTTACAGCTTAAGAACCCGCACACACAAAAAAAGCGCCTGGTTACACAGCAAGGCAGTGAGAAAGTACAGCAGAGCGACAGAACTCTGCAGAGCAGTGAGTTTCTAAAACCGGCTCATTTATTCACACTTGACTGTCATTATGAGTGATTGCAGCTCTGTATTCATTCATTCTTAAGATGCTCAAAAGAAAAAAACCCAGTACTTTAGAGTTATCTCTCTTACTATAATCTGCTTCCTTGAATGAACACCAGATAAGCAGCTTCCAAACCATTTATATGAGGAAAACTCATTTGTGTTGTGTTCTGCAGTCATTAAATGTAAATGACACTTTAGGTTTTCTACCTATTTTCCTTCTGGAAGTGGTGATTATTGCACTTTTATACCCAATTTCATTAACTGAATTGGCCCAGCAGACGTTCATTTAGCTAATTCAAAGGATTTGGATTTAAATCCTGTGTTGTCCTGCACTAAGGGGGATAAGACGCTTCGAAGGCTCAGTTTTAAATAAATATCACCCACAAACAAAAGCACTGGGAAATTCAATTTTTTTTAATCCAAACCATTGTAATTATACAAATTACTAAGAACCAGCTTAACAATAATTGTTTACTATATATTACATGCTTTTCAAATACATAAAAATGCTCTAAAATAATAAAAAAAAGACTAAGCCAGTGTATTTACATACCAACATTTACACAGTTTTAATCTCTTGAGAGAAATTTGGAGCACCAGTCCATGATTTCCAGCATGGATGAAATAACCATGTTCAAAACAAAACAAAACTGGTTTTTCTGTCTTCCCACAGAGGCAGTAATATTCGAAACTGGTGACTCAGGTAATACTTAAGTGGTGCAACAAATAAGCATTTGGCTCAATTATGGTGTAAGTATTGACAGTGAAGCAAACTGAATACTTTGTAAATGACAAACGAGTGTAGAGACCGGAACGGTAACAGATGTTGTAATAGAAACGTGGATCAGGTGACTGCAGAATGTTTCCGGAAGTAGCCTTTTCTCTCGACTCCTATTTAACGAGTTCAGTGCTTCATTAATGACCTTATAAATCCGTGTCTAATCCTTCATGGTTACAGTGTTCATATGAGTGTGCAAGTAGCACAACAGGATCAGTCATGTTCTTTGTTCATTGCCGCTCGGTATCCTCTTAGAGAGACAGTTTTCGTCCTTGGTTCAGTATCTCTAAAGAGTAATGCTATACCCTTTGCTATACCATTCAGTCCACTGCAGGGCTTGGTATAGTTTCAGTGCACAGGTCCCATCACTACAAACACTCGCAACCCCATGATTAGACACTCCAATGGGGTTCTTGTTGTGATTTAAAATACAGGGATGGGCATCAGTTTGGCAACTGCGTTCAAGAGATCCAGAAATGAGAATACTTCATTTAACGTGCTGAGTTCCACAGAAGTTAAATTCCTTCATTCTTTGGGTTCCTTTTACAAGGAAATTACAAAACAGGTAAGTGCAGTTTAAGGCACAGTGACGTTTTGTCAAGGTGAAGTTTTTGCACAGTTGTAAGGTATCCGGCTAAACTATTGTTCCTGGTTTTGAGTCTTCATGCCAGTAAAGCTGTTCTTCGGGGTCCATGTTAGTGTGCATTTGGCTGTTGATGTGGGAGTCCATTTGGCTGACATCTATATAGGATCTGTAATGAACACACAAAACAAACACATTAGGCTGCAAACTGCTGACTGTGACTGACTACGGGGTTAGAATCGATTAACCCTGGGCTGTGCATCTAAACTACAAAGGTAAAATGTCAATATAAAACAGCAATGTGAGCCATCACCTGTGTTTCAGATTTTGTAATGTGAATGCTGATTTCAAAGCCAGGGTCAAACATTCTCACCCAGTTATAAGGCAGATGCACACAGACACAATAGCCGTCTATACACAAACACATGGCCTTCCAATGCAACAGTGCTCAGGGGTCACATTTTCCCTTTGCCACACAAGTGCTCTCCCACCACCACCACGAGGCACCAAAGTTCGTCAGTGAAATCAAATGATCTGGTGCTTTCTGTCAGTCCCTGCTATGCATAAAAATTAACACATCACCATCACCATGTGGGGAAGTTTTTACACTTTCTCACCCTTTCTTCTCTCCTGTGACTTTGATTATTGGGGGGGAGGGGATAATTTTCCTGGTCAGTAGCATAGGAAGCACCACCACACCTCTCTAAATACCCAGGGGGGCATGCCATCCTATCACATCCTCGCCACTCAAACTCTGGGAGACATCTGTGCATGAGAGGGGGGCAAAGGTCAGTGGTGAATGAAAGCGCATGGGCAAAGAGTGGAGGGAAAAAACAAACAAACAAAAACAAACAAAATCTTGACAGTAAAGGAAGACTGCGGAGAAATGTGACCACTGGATGACAATGTGGCAGTTGAGGAGGAAGTAGGACAAGCATATTTATATTTTTTTATATTTTTTCTTAAGGAAGCCATGCAATCACAGTATCAGACATGACACTGAATGATCAGTCAAACATCTCAAAAATGCAAAGTTCACTTCAAAACATCAACAAGCAGACTCACGAGTCAGACTGCGGGCACACTAAAAGAAGCAACTGCACGGGGTCTGGCCGATGCTGTTTACTTACTATGAGCTACCTTTAGAAAAAGACACCTTACTGAGCCTGTGCCCTCTGGAGGATTGTGGCTGCGCAGGGCTGGAGGCCACCTGCCTGACCCGACAGCCAGGGGAGTAGTAGGAGGAGGGGGAGGAGGAGGGAAAGGAAGAAGAGGGCAGGGAGGAAGTGGAAGGATAACCAGAGGAGGAAGAACTAGCAGGGATAAAGGCACAGCACCTCTGGCCATCAGGGCTGTGCCAGGAGTCGCCATATCTATAAGAGAGCAGGGGCCAGTGGACAGTTAGGGAGAGCAGAACCATTTTTAAGCTCTTAGGAGGAACTGACTGCGGGCAGCACAGATCCTCTAATCCCATCAATGAATACGGCTGTGAAATTAAACACTGGCCTGTTTGTGGATTCAGTTTCATAATTTATAGGTGAAGGTAAAGAAAAGATGAAATTGGCAACACATTATTTCACATTGCTGATGGGTGTAAGGGATAAAACACCAAATAGCAGCTCGTGTTTTCTGTAGCCATTCCCTCTAGGTAATTAAACACTAGCACTTAACTCTGAGGATAAGAAGGATCAGGGAGTGGCTTATTGGATAAGTAGAAGAGCTGAGGGCCAGGTTTTTCCCATCTTACCTGCTGTGGGTGGAGTGGGCGTAGGAGGCTGTGCTGTAAGAGAAAGACTGCGGTGCATGCACGGGCATGTCATATTCCAGCATAGCACTGCCGGTCATGTGACTGTGCCAGTTTCCACTGGAGGCTACTGAGGACATGGCAGAAAAATGGTACAAGTCAGAAAACAACCCACCAACATGTAGAACCAGTGTTAGAAACATAATTCAGAGGACATTGTGAAATTGTCTAACCTGACGAGTAGGAAAGGTTCCTGCTGCTGTAGGCTTGTGGTGCATGTGTGGTTGGATAGCCCAGACTCTGCTGGGAGCCTCTGTCATACTCATAGTCGTACGCAGCCTGTTTTTGTGCAGTGTTACGTTTGTACCAGCCTCTCAAGTGTTCAGCCACCAGGGCCTTCTGGATGTTCTTGTTGATCTGTTCGTTGCTTCGAGGCACTGGACGCTGCCTGGATGGCCGTATCGTGGCGTACACGTTCTGTGATGCACCGTCTATCTCGTCATTACCGTAGTGACCATACACGCTGGGGCTTTGATAAGCTGTTTGGGTGTGGTGGTAGGAAGGGTTAACATTATAGTGTCCCTCCATTTCATTGTCGTAAACATAGACTCCATTGGAGTAAGGCTCCGGTTCTGCGTAGTTGGGATAGCCTGTGACATAGTAGGCTGTTGTGGTGGGCCGAGCCCGAGGCTGGTAGCCATAGCACCGAGTGTCTGGCTGAGCCAGGTTGGGCATGCTGCCCGTGTTGGCGTACATGTCTTTTCTGTGGCGCCCGCGCACTCTGCGCCCGTGGGTGTGGTGGTTACCAGGGACGCTGTATTCCACACTAGACTGGCTTGTGTAGGAGGAACCGTCATCGAGCATCTCGGTGCTGTTGCTGCGTCGAGCTGACGGGACAGTCAGTGTTGGCATGGATGGTTTGGTCTCGATCATGAGCTGAGACTGTGACTCCAGACTCCCGCTACGCTGGCGGAAGTGTTGTGGAGAATCCTCTGATCTGCAATTAAAATTAAAGTTTAGTGAATGTAATGCATAAGAGCCATTTATGAAGCGGGTCTTCAAAATAATGAAAGAACTACATAAAGCTCATACCTCAGCTGTGTGCTGCTGTATGCGTTGCGGGTGAGGAGGGGAGTGGGTGGCATGCTGCGTGCATCACGTGGCTGCCTGGAAGCTGCTTTACATGGGCTGCTGTAGACCGATAAGGTGTCATTGTGACTGTAATGGTGCGCTTCCTGGTCTTGGTCATAATGTAATCTAGAACACAGATAGGAAATATGTTCAGATGATTAACACCACTATCTTCTTGACAGTAAATCTAGGAAAGGAAGAAAAAAAAAAGGAAAAAACAAAACAGGGTTTGCTCGACTGCGGCACTTTAGTCATTCCTTACACCTGAATGAGTTCCACTGCATAGACCATTAATCTTTTCATGCAGCAGCAAGCATTATGACTTTTACCACCCTTCTTTTAAATGAACCTGAGAGTAAAACATCACCCGCACCACTCTAAACACTAACGCAGTAGCTGGTGTTTAAACAACATTTCCAGCACCGCCTTCTGTTTCCCTTTTCCTCTCAGCTTGGGATTGTTGTTTGCTCCTTTACAGGCAGAGACATGTTGTTTTTTCATCTATTTTTAAAGCCGGTGTGTTTGGGCTGATAAGCAGACTGTTGGAGAGGCAGGAGAAGGAGGGAGGAGGTTGACTGTCAGGAATGTAGCTCTGGATCTACTCTACAGGTCTGTACTAGCTTCACGCTTCAGGCCCCTGGAGAAACAACAGGCATTGCGTATCTCCACAGAAAAACAGTTCAGCCATGTTTCCCTGTCATCAGTCATCATACCCATCAATCCAGTGGTTCTCTCAACTTGCCTACATGTATCATTGTTTTTATTTTCTAGCATTTTACACGCATACTTCCAACTGCCTGTGTGTTGAGCTCTGCCTGTATACTGTGTCTGAACAGAGTTGTGTAGTTGCTCACATTCAGTCTCCTCTTCAGTCACAGTGTTAGGACACTAATAAAGTATGCTCCATGAGTGTGGGTGCTGGTCGCATACCTGCTGTCTGCGAGCTGGTCATTGGCAGAGGCTCGTCTGTCTTTATTGTAATGAGCATCCAGAGTGTCTGCGTGGTGTGGTCTGGGGGAGTATTGGACTGAACGAGACCGCTGCCTCTGGGAGCCAAGCTCATCATCTGGGAGTGAAAAGTCATTGTTTTAAGTATAACTCATTCATAAATGAGATGGGATTTAGGAAGCACATGCACACTGAGCACACTAACCATCATCCAGAGTGAGGCTGTCAGATAGCGAGCTGAGTTCTGAAGGCTGGGGATCATCTGGTCAGAGGACAGAGAGAGACAAGTGTTCTAAGAAATGTCTCTGATATTATTATCCACAGTCTTGTCTCACTATGACTAATGTTCTACAAGCTCTGATATGCAAGTATGTGTCACTGCCACTGTTCGTGAAATCTACCTCGTAAGATCAGTGAGGCTCTCTGAGTGGGTTTCTGTCCTTTTTTGACCCTGTAGTCGTTGATCTGTTTCTCAATCTCTTCCAGGTTTCTCATAGCGTCAAGATAGTTGTGGTTCCTTTTCCTTTTCACAGTCTTGCACAGGTCAGCCTCATTGGCTAGCTTCATGGCTGCTTCCACAATCTTTTGCTGCAAGGCAAACCGACTCTCCAGATTCCTCAGATGTGGATCCTGTAGGAAAACACAAGACTGACACAGTTAATGGGGACTTTCCAAAAAACACACAGATCTTGTTGGAGTAGAGGCACCCATATGAACAAAGAAACAGACATAAAGCACTCAAAGCTAAAAACACAAAGACATCAGTCTTTTAGAGTCATTTTATATACTCATCTTTAGTTAAAGACAGAAACTAGGTACAGCTCCCCATAAGAGTCTCATATGATATGTTACACAGTGTAGGCCTCAAAAACAGAACTGAACTCCAAAAGCCTCACTTTAAAAAGTCAGCTGATCTAAATGAGCCGTAGCTAAACAACAACAGTGGGGCACTAATGGTGTTTCAAGTGTCACAGCAGCCTCACACAGCAAAACCACAGCACAAACAAATATCTGCATTCACCTCATCATAGGGGAAAAGATCATCCAGTTTGAAGGCTGTCCCAACACGCCGTCGCACGTGAGGAACCTTCTCACCTGTGGCCAGGGGATATTCCTTAGGCAATCTTCCTGTAAGCTCCTGCAAATGAGAATAGCAGCCAGAAGTCAGCTGAGAATTTGACACTTTTGGAAACAAATCCAGTAAGACAGACACTCACAGCTTCTCTTAAGCAGATCTTTTTCAGTTCTTCAAGTTTCGCTGACAGTTTGTCTTGAAGTTCCTTTTCCTTCTTTTTCAATTCAGCGATCTTCTCTTTCTTCTGTTCCTCGCTGACTTCAGAGTCAGCAGAACCTGGAACAGGGACAAAATAAAATAAAAAAAATTAATACATTATCACCTATCAATCTGATGTAGAATAGAAGTCATTATTTGATTATCTGTCTGCTTACCAGTTGAGATTAGGCTTCCATTGCTGGCCATTATTAGGTGATTTTTGCTCTCAATACTGGAAAGTTTAGTGATCCGGGGGGCGGAGATCTCAGTGAGGTCTACTGCGATGTCTCCTGAACTCCTGGTAGTGGTCATCTTTGACTGTAAGTGAGGAAAGAGAAGATTAGGAGGAGAAAAGGGAAGGCGATAGTATTTAATTTTATTGATAGCACAGTGCATCATGACAGCTGCAGTGGCATGCTAAATATTTATCATCAATTGACTTCATTGACTTCCTGTGCATGGCATCAAACCTGACATGCCATGCGCCTCCAAGACATAGCCTGAATAACTTCATATAACTGCAACCGCACACACTCAACCATCTTAACTATGAAATGCACATAACACACATAACACCTGCCTCAGTGCTCAAGCCCAGTGTGCGTTTCCGGAAGAGTTGAACACTTGTTCCAGGATCTTTGCTTTTAATTCACAGTGTATTTTACTTTTCTGTGCTTTCCAAACTAAATACTTTCTTTGTGCACATGTGCCTTATCCCTTATCCCCCCACCTTAAGCTACAAATAAAACAAAAATACGTCAAATACTACAATTCTATAATGAATACTATATCCACAACATCATAAAAGTATTTCCTGGGGTGCAATTTCAAGCACTTTGTGCACTTTCAGTTTCATTTTGCAAAAGTGAATTAGAGAGGGTCTGGTTACATGAATTATAACAGCTTTTAAACTTAAGACCTAACAACCTTCCAACATAAAACTCAATGGCATGGAATCTGTTTACTTTAAAACTGGAAGCCCTCGATAAACTCTGAGTCAAGATATTTACACTAGTCACGAGTAAGGGACACGGATCAGGCAGTGTATCACATGAAGAACAGTCATTGTTGTAAAAGGCTGTGACACAACAAACCGTTTAAACATCATTCGGTCACTGTTCAAACTGAAAAAGACTGCAAGCTTTTCTTTGTTGCAATCCATCTAGAGGTTACTCCTTTTACAGCCTACTGAAAATAGGTCAACACCACAAGACAAACTAAAAACATGCAAATAACAAGAAGATTTAGCATTCAAAATTTAAAAACTAAAAACAAGGAAAAAGTCCATTATGGTCTCTTCAATCTTATGATTGACTCTACTCCGAGAAACCACCATGCATATTCTCTAAACACATCAAACAGTGTAAATTACTGGTGTAAACTGGTGTAGACTGTTTCTTTGTGTTTCACAATAGAAAAACTGGCAGACAGTGTGAACAAAGCAAAGTGAATCATGGAGGAGAAAAAACAGGCAGACACTCACTTTGCTTTGCTTCATGTCCAGGTAAAACTGGTGCTGACTGATGGCCATCACCCAGATGGTTTTAATTAGTGAATGGCTGGCATACCACGTGTGAATAACCAGGCCAGACTGTCCAAAGGTTCGCTTGGTCACTGCTCTTCTGTAGAAGATAAGATGGACATCCAATACTTGCTGTATTGCAGATACAATCTGTTTAATTGCTTAAATTCGAGTGCCTATAATATGTTCATTTAAAGATTCCTCATTTTATTTTGGGTGTGTACCTAAAGCCCAGTGTGCCCCAAACAGTCCCAGGAAATATAAGCCAAATTAAAGCTGCAAGCAGCGTTATGAGGGCCCTCGCACCCCCGGCGCGTCGAGCCACGCCCAACACCTAAAACCAGCACCTCCGATCTGATGTCACATTGATGGAATTCATGCATTTAACCACCAGCTATCATTTCATCTCATTCAATCATGATTATAGTCGTCCCACTAGGTGGCTCTCTAACCATTACTGACAAATGGCATAACAAACATTTCCTAGCTCGAGTCTCATCACGCCTGCGACCTTTGGGAGAGATTGAACATTTTGATTTTGAGTGACAGCAGATTACTGCTTTTTGGCGAGTGATTGAAACTCCACGTGCCGCCATGACCACCCCATTTCCCTGAATGTAAAAAGGTTCGCAATTTAACATCACAAAGGTCTTTAGATTCCACACACAGGAGATTGCATCAATCTAATGAAATCCCTTGGAGGAGTACGTCAAAGCACGGTGCCTGAAAAGAGGAGAAAATGTCGCCAAAATTGCACATTAATTTTAAAATGGCTGACTTCCTGTTGGATTTGGGATATTGCTCCAAGAGACTTTTTTGTACATCTTGGTATCTCCTATAAGCTTACCAGGTTTCAGACTCATACATAAAACACAGAGCTGGGGCTGTGGTTTTGAAATTTTGTAGGGGGCGCTGTGGAGCCATTTCGCGCTATTCAATGAAAATGATCACATGACAACAAAGCCTTCATCCGTTTGGAGGTGTGTGCTAAATTTAAGGCCTCTATATACTTTCCAAGCCCCTCAAAAGCCACTTCATCTTTCATGGTGGACCGCGTTGCCACCAGGGTGCGCCGTTCAGTTTAAAGTCACAATTTTTGCACTGAAACATCACGAGGGACTGATGTTGATATTCACCGCTTTTGAGGTGGCCACGATGAACCTGTGAAAATCAGTACAACAAAGTGTAAGACATGACATTTCCTGTTCCCACTAGGTGGCGCTCTTCATATTCCTGACAATGGGCACATCAATCTGTTCAGGGCGGGTCTGACATCACGCCTGTAAAGTCTGGTACTGATCAGACTGGATTTCATTGAGTTATACTAATTTGTTTCTTCATGGCGAGACATCAAAGTTCGCCATGCTGCTGGGGTCACACCCTTTCGCGAAAACTCACAGTTTTCACTGTACCCCAAGACCAACTCCTTAAGGCTTTCCTGGAGAAATATGAGGCTGCAGATGTCACCCATCACAATACTGTACCCCAAAGTGTAAAACATGACATTTCCTGTTCCCACTAGGTGGCGCTGGCCCTTATGTCAAATATGGCACTTGAAATATGTTCAGGGGTGGAGCCTTATCATATGTGTGCTCTTTGGTCAAGGTCAGAAAATGTATGACAGAATGAGAGGCAATAAGATTTTCATGGCGAGTCATCGAAATTCGCCATGGCGCCACGGCCTCATAGTATTGTGAAAACTCAAAAGCTCCGCAATTTAACATGGCACAAGGGTGTAGTACACACTGTCCAAATTTGAAGTTTATAGGACCAAATCCCAAGGAGGAGTTCGAAAAAGTTCGAGGCATGAAAATGGCAAAATTAGAGCCAAAATGTCACCTTCACTTCTAAATTGCGGACTTCCTGTTGGGTTTGCATCAATGGGCCCACTGACTTTTTTGTTCGACTCGGCATGATACACATGTGTGCCAAATTTCATACATGTAGCTCAAACTATGTGGTCGTAGGGCTGCATTTAACAAGGCATAGGTGGTGCTGTAGAGCCATTTCCCAGTGCTCATATGTAAAACCATTAAAATACAAAATTTTTCACCAAACCTGGCATGTGTGCAAAATTTCATGAGTTTTTGAGCATGTTTAGGCCCTCAAAAAGGCCCTTGTTTGGGGTGAATAATAATAAGAAACGGAGCAGATACAATAGGGCCTTCGCACTCTCGGTGCTCGGGCCCTAACTAATGCTGGTCTAAGATCTGTTGGCTGGTATCAACAGTATGAATCTGGTATGTATCCAGAAAAGACTACTCGTCATATCATCCCATAAAGCACAAGGTTTTAATCAACTTGTTTTTCATGTATTTATATTACAAATATATATTACAAGGGAATGACAGTAAAAAAGAAAAAAAAAAATCCAGCCAAGTTTAGCTTCCACTATAGCACAAAGAGAAAAAACAGTAACCCACAGCCAATTCTTATTTATTGTTTTCAAATCAATCTTAAAGTCATTTTTGATTGTCCTTCAGTATTACGGTGCTCACTTAGCTCTGGCCTGTGGGCAAATGATCAAATGCTTACTTCAGCCACATTAGCTCGCAGCATAGTGCAACTACAGACTCTCCTATTCTTGTGAGGACACTGTCATCAAAAACTAATCCACCGGGTGCTCAGTTTCTCAGAGAGCATTAGAAACTTCTAAAAGTCAGCTCTTACTGGCAGCAAAAGAACATGCTTGTTTGTGGATGAAACATTTTAAAGTCAGACCTAGTGGACACAGCTCTAGCAAGTTGGCGAAAATGGAGAATGCGAGGCAGTCATTCTATGCTTAAGGGAGTGCCAAACTAGCTGCTAGCTAGTTAACCTGATTACAGAGCGATAACATGGATAACACATTTATATGGGTACATAAAGGAAGTAAGGGCTCAAGTGTCAACGAAGCATTTCACGTAGTTCAGCAACAGTGTTTGTTATCCAACTACAGAACCCGTTACATACATAACAGCTATATAACAAATCAAAGGAAATTAGAAATAACTAGACAGCACAAAGAGAACAAAAATATTATTAAATCTAATTAAAACTAATAATTAAAACTTCTAGATCTCTGTGTAATAATATACTAAGTAGATATGAGGAATAATTTTAAATCTGAAGCTGTCTGTTAGGTTTAATAATGGCTTTAACTGCTGGAAGTGGCACATTAAAGCTTGTGTTAAGGGCAGAGGGCTTATAACAACCTTAGAATAATAAACAGCCACTGAGCAGCAGGAAAAGACTCATTTAACAGACATGTTAAAAGGCTTTAACAAGGTGTCCTAAATGGGCCAGTGGCTGCAGATGACCTTCACAGTGTGTAAGGTGTAGGATAAGGAAGCAAGAGCAGTTGCTAAAATGGGAACACTTCAGAATACAAGGAAAGCAGCTATTAGGTTAAGTGAAGATAAAGTAAGTGGGTTTGTCTTCTGACCTGTGCGGGTCGTTCACTTCCACTGAAAACTTCTTCTCACGGAAATACAAATTCTCCAACTGCTTCCACTGAAACAACTGCAGAGACACAGAGAGGGTTCGGCGGAAAGGAGGGGAAGGGACAGACAGAGATAGATTACACATCACTGAGCACACATCAGCCAACACAACACTATAGAAATATGGATTTACATTACATGAACAAAAAAGAGGAATCAATACCACCAAAAGATACTAAGCAGAGAGGTGGGTATCTAGAAAACTGGCTTAGATTCAGCCACAGCAGCCTGCCTGTGAACACGGTTTATAACGTATACAAAATAACTGCTCAAGTCATGAATGGGACTCAGTGGGCCAGCCAGTCAGGTGTAAGTTCAGGCTAACAAAAGAGTAATTATGAAGCTGCTGCAACTGCAGGAACAAAACTGTGCCAGGCAGCAAGCCAGCTTTTCATTTCTCTCTGTTGAAGAGAACAGACACGACTTCTCTGTGTCAGAAGAAACATCTGTTCTACCGATACGGAAACAACTCAAACAGATTTAAAGTTTTTGTTGCCTTTCAAGAACTCTTTTCTGCTCACGTACAGGAAAAAACATAATAATAAGACCAAAACAATGGGGCTGCCAGTGTTCATAGAAACTGCTTTACCTGATACCAACTCACGAGACAAGGACTGAAACGCCCCATTGTACAAAAACGTATATATATACACACACACATGCTTCTCGGGCTAAGAATCCAGTATCCAGTTCCATTTTCAGAGTTTATTCTCAGTAAAACAAGTACAGCACATCACAGCAGTGACAGACACAATGCTTTACACATTACAGAAAGCACAGCACACTAACAATCTAGAGAAGAGCACAAAGATACTAAAACATGCCAACTTAAAGATTATTTAAATCAGCCTGACAGGTAACTAGTGGACACCACAACATGGCTTACCGTGAACGTTGTATCTGTGCTTATCAAATCTCTGAGGAATTCTCTGGACTTGTATTGAATCCTTTGACTTTCCCACAGGGCTTGAGCTTCTTCGAACAATACTCTCTCTTGTCTGTTGTGAAGCCAGATAGGTGTTGCAAGAGTTTTGGTTGAGATAGCCACGCCCCCCCCACCCCCCTCCTTAACCCCAACCCCTCCTCCACCTCTCTCTCCTCCTACGATAGCAGGGACACCTCCTGCAGCCTCCAGTGCTTAGTACTGCTCTGCACTCTCTTTCCCCCCCCTTCTCTTCTACGCAGCTCTCTTCCTTTTTGGTCAAACCAGATAAGCAGGTTGTACACAACTATTTGATGAACCAGATATTTCACCTTTGCTCTGCTTACTGTCACTCACAGACATTTAAATGCCCCACACTAAATGTGGGAAGTGTTCTGCCGCCCTTACTGTAAACAGAAGACTGAGCACTGCCATGTATAATAATCCACTACAACCATCTCCCCCACCAAGAAAACATGCTGGCAATAAGTAACTTTGGGATAATCATTAATAGCAGTGGCTTTCTTTGCCATTGTGAGAGCAAGTGAGCACACAGCATGGCCCAAATTACCCTACAACCTGAGCCTACAATACTGAAACTGTACATAAATGCTTAGTTCAAACAGGGTATTCCAGCATGACAGATCATTCCACTAAATACTGCACTCCTAGCAGCTGGTAGACACATTTAAAGACCTAATTTTCTTGTGGAGGTCCTCACGAAAATTACCACTGTCTAGTCACTACCATTTAACATCAATCACACAGTAACAACTGATACTTGTGTTGGCTCACTCATTCTGCTAGAGAAACTTCACACCTGTGTGCCAGCGCATAATAAAACTCTAAGGCGGCTTCTGGTAGAACCACTGCTCGAAAAAATGTTAGAGATGTGACACACCTCAAACTCGGCAATCACGAGACCTCTCAAAGAGGAAACAGTCCATGAAATCACCCAGATCACATTTAGAGAAAGCAGAATCAGTTTGCTAAAACCAGAAAACTAACCGGAATTAACAGCACACAAAAATTTTCTGTCTTCATTTTCTGTCATCTTCCTTGTTTTTGCCAAATGTGTCATTACAGGCAGGTGGAAGTGTGCCAGAAATGCCTGTGGTTTCAGATGGGATCAGGCTGTTCTCATGGAGACACACCCACAAGCCCAAGGACCCCCAGGGCCACAAGTCCTCAAAAATCATACATGGATTTTAAAAAGGAGCCCTGACTCACATGCCAATACAGAAAAAGATCTGCCACACCCATCACAGAGTACGTCACATACCAGGGTTCTACTTGAACACTGTACATTTCCATGGCATGACACAACATGACACACAGCTCACAGTAGTGATAAACTGATAAAAATGTAGCTCCTGGAACAAAAAACATCCTGTTTTATTTCATAACAGGAGTGAGGTGAGTTGAGTGAAAATAGGAAAACAACAAAAACACACACCATAGAAAAGAAGCTTGTTCAGTTTTTATTTTTCTTGAACAGAGAGTGAGAACACTTTTATACCCCCAGCTGACACTGTCTCGTAATGACCTGAAGACTGGTTTTGGTTCTGCTGGCTCATCGTATGTGTGGACCAGCATGAGGTCCCATTACATGAAGGGAGAGAGCCCAAGTGACGCAGAGAGAGAGAGAGGGAGACTGACTCCTGGTTTAATTTAAGAAGAAATTAAATGTCGACTTGCCATCTGCCTGAGTCCCAGAAACAGTTGTGGCACTCCAGTTTTGCTCCTTCATATTAAAGCATCACAGGCTTCCTAATTACAATTCTGCATCTTTTTCCTCCCATTCCACATTCAGATCTTTGGGATAGATAATCAGTGGGTGTTATCTACATGCTTATATACAGTTCCATTATGTATGCATAATGGAAGCGGGAGAGTATTCACTTTACTAAATATGTCACTTTTCTAAAGCACAGCAGGGAAAGGGGCCTTTTCAGTTTCAGGGTATTCAGTTAAAAGTGATCAAAGTGGGGTGTGTGGAAAGAAGATAATATTGGGTTACGCTATCATAGCTGCTTTTTAGTTTTACTAGACTTATACAATCAAAAAATAAAAAAGCAGCACTGAGCAAATGTTTTGTCCTCTTTAAATCAGCACTACAACAATGGCAGCAAGTACTAATTTCCTGTTATCTATTTAATGAAAAACTGTTCAAAGCAACATTGTTGAGAAGGGAAAATGTTCACACAGAATTGAAAATTACATTTAAAACTGCCGTGATGGTCAACTGACCTCCCCTTAATACTAAAATCCAGCACCTCACCCACATCCACAGATAACTGTTTTGTTTTGTTTGATCAATTGTGTTCCCTCTGAGACACACACACACACACACATAATTACCATAATGAATGCAGCATGCTGAGAGGGGATGGGCAGGAGGCAAGGAGGGATGGGATGGGTGGAATACAAGGGCTATGAACTAAGACAAGAATACTACCCGGATATAGAGACCTCCCTTCAAGGTAAAGGAAAATGAGGGAAACAGAGGCTTCTAATTACCAGCAAGAACAACAAAAAGAGTTATTAAGAAAAAAAAAGCCACATTCTCCCCCCCCAACAGGAAACTCTTATGAAGTTTTTATGCTCCTGCCCTGAGTAGAAGACTTAGAAAAGGCAAAAAGGCAGTCTTGCTTTGGATGAACATTTCCAACATCCCAAAATACAAATTCTACCTATCCACTTGGCTATCGAGGAGAAAACTCTGGTCCCAAAGCTTTGCTGCTTCCCTGGAGCACCATAATTACCCCTCCTATAGGACTGCTGGGAGAGCCACGCTGTGCGTCTGCCCATTAATGCCTTGCCTCAGTACTGCACACCCTGCTATGTCAACAGGTTCATACTGTATAAAAGCAGCTATGATGAGACTAAAGAAAGAGGCCAGTGAAAATGCCTGGGTAGAACATTATTAAATGACACCTCCCAGACAAAGGAGACAACAATCACGGACACAGCTACACATTAAGAACGTTTGCCCTATAAGCAGGGAATCTTTAAACTGCAATGGATACTATACAAACTACATTATTACCAGAGTGATGTTTTAAGACACACACCACTACAAATTCAGTACAAGTTATAAGTATAATTTTAAAGCCACTAATCTTATATAACTGGAGTAAGCTACAAATTATAGAAAAAAAACAGCTTTGCAAGAGCTGTTATTTTTATTTAACACACTGGCCTGGTGATATATTTTTAGAATTAATCAAAAAAGGACTATGACACTATTTTTTCAAAGTGTAGGTCTTTGTGTATTTTACCACTTAAACTTAGCAAGCAGATTTTATAATCCATACCACTCTGCATTCCACCCCTGCTAATACTGGTCCATACTGTATTTACTCCTGCAGCCTTGAAAGCACTACGCACATACTGACACTCCAAAATATTTCCCCCCCCCTATCTGTGTTCCTCTTTCTCCTGACTGGCATGGGAACCAGAGGCTTAATTACACCTATTTACAGTCTGGATGGATCATTAACCAGCCAGCAAGAAACACATGAGTGGAAGCAGAGTTGTCATCAGACAAAGCCTTTCAATGACCCTCAATGCATCATACTTCCACAAACTTAAGAGCTTTCAACTTTACATTCGATGAGTGACTTGATCAAGTATTAAATGGCACTTGTAAGAAAGCCAGGTCTATTTATAAAGCCCACACCCTAAGCTAGTCTGAGTAACTTTGCAAACCAAACAAAAGCAACAAACAAGTAAAACAAGTAAATTATAAATAGGAACGCAGATCCAAACCAAAATTTAACATATCCCTTTTTTAGTTCAGGCTCTGTGTCTCCATAAAGTTTCATGCAATTTGGCAAAGTAGATTCATCTGACAAACAGATGAATGCAGTACAAGTATACCTTCACCAAAGACAGGACAAGAGAAAGAAGAGCAACTGTGGCAAATACAGCAGCTATAACGAGAGGTCAACCCACCTGTCGAGGTTTCAGCTTATCCTGCCAATCGTACTGGCCAATGCCTTTATAGCTGACTCCCAGCCACCACGGTATTCCTTGCTTGTCCTGCAGGAAAGCACACACATGCAAATAAACCACACTTTCACTCCTTAGAGGTAACTTTATTGGTGTGTCTAAAAAAAAGAAAGAGGCCTGTTACCAAAGTAATTACCCTGTTAGGCTCACAACAATTGCAACTCAAGAAGAGATCAAATACATTTAAGCTCTTAAAACTTCAACACTGCTGTTTGATCTCCTCACACACCTTGATTTAATTAGGTTTGGTAAGGGAAAAATAAAACTGTGCATGAATAAGAAAGTGAGAAAAGCTGAATGGATAGATTGCTGTCTTAGCTGAATCAAAAAGCTCACATTTCAACCATCATAGGAAAAAAAAGTAGGAATAGGGGTTAGATTGATGTGTTTAGACTAGATGTAGACGTAAGCTTGTTTTAATGTTAAGCTACTGTATGACACAAGGCACTGCCATTACCTTCACTGGGTAATAATGGACTCCATATGTTGGCAGGGACTCCACCAGGGCCAGATACCTTCAGTGAAAGAGGAACAGGTTAACAGGAATTCAGCCACTTACACTTCATCACTGTCATCTGGCTGTTGTAATACAACAGACTGAGTGGGATTTAAGCTACAGCCATTGAGAAGCCACAATCATTTGAAGTGGCAAGCTGATCGATTTGTTTCAGGGCTGTGACAGAGTCCATTGATCAGTTCAAGGGCAGAAATCATCGGAGTGTAAATGACCCAGGGTTGCACAGAATTACAGTCCTGGGAAAAACAGTGCAGGGCTGACACTCTCCCAAGGCTGGCTGGCAAACTGCCGACTCTAAGAGCACCTCCTCTAATTAATGACACATTCTGGCATGGTGACAGTCACCTCTTAAAACAACAGCCACCACAGAGCAGACATGTTAAGTTAAAGAGTAAGACCTGACGTAGAAGCTGCTGTAATGCAGAAGAGAAGTTCAGCCTTAAATCATTTTTAGTCTCTCTCTCTCTCTCACTCACACACACACACACACACACACACACACACACACACACACACACACACACACACACACACACACACACACACACACACACACACACACACACACACACACACACACACACACACACACAGTTGTTTTCATGACTTACTGAACAATGGCTTGCCCTCTGGTCAGTCCTATCAGCTTCTTGTAATGTTCAATCACTTTTTCCTCACTGTAAATGGATAGATAAAACATTTAATGAATAATCCATCAAGTGTAGCATATTGAAGCCACAGAGGGATTGCTGTGCGAGGGCCATTTCTCCAACACACTTTCTGACTGCTCATGCAGAAAATGCAGTCTGCCCTACTGGCTTGCTAATGGCTCTCGTCTACCTCTCCTGCAAACGCCTCACATTTACATCCCATTGTAATCATTTCTTAACAGCCACACTGCAAACATACTGAAACTTAACACACAGAGAAAGCGAGAACGACAGACGTGTACATGTGGTCACCCAAGCACCATAACAATGTAATTTTAATTAGGATATTAAACTGCTGTATCAGCTTCAGAGACTGTAGCAGCCTCAGATGACCAAGATAAGCAAGAGCAAAGTGGATTGAAGAGGCAGACAGTGATCTTTCAGACAGTCTGTGGCTGTCAGCACCTCCCAGTGCTCTCCAGGACTAATGAGCAAACGTAATTAACACGACCCAGACGCTAATGAGTCACACTGTCAGAGGAAAAAGCTTCTGACAATAAGAGACTAGGTCTGCATTCAACCTTGACACCTAAAAAAGCTCATCAGAAGAGTTAACTGCTGTGTTCAACCAGGCGTTGCTGACCAGTGAGCAGATTTGTTAGAGTCGTGAAGAAAGGGGCTGTGGTGTTGGCTAAAAGTTTCTTTGGTGCTAATCCGAAACTACTTAATCATTCATTATCCTCGTGCATTTTGTGGTTTTCTCAGACCACAAGATCTCAGATATCTTACCAGTAGTTGAGAGACGGGTGTTCCCTTAATACTCTGGTGGGCAGGACTGGTAGCTGTTTCAGGTCTGATGTAGCAGTTTCAGCACTGGAGTGGGGAAAAAAAATTCTGTTAATTTACAGTAACAGAAAAAGTTATTGTGCTATCCTTTATTGCTGGCAGTGTGACAGTAAAGCACCAAAACTGCACAGATTATTGCCTGTTAACACACAATAGTGTACAAGACTTCCTATACATGGGAATCATGCTTAGAAGTCCAAGGTATCCTGTTTTGGCCTTAAAGTAAGTGGCCTGTGTTGACCATGAGTAAAGAAAATTTCAGTGTTTATGCAAAAATCTCAACCCAAAGTCTAAAAATGTGTCGAGAACATTTCTCCACATGTTCGGACTTTCACAGTGCGTTTTGGATTTCAATCTTAAGGCATGGCAGCAATAACTCACCCTTGTAGATCTTTAAAAAAGGTGCACTGTCAGGATATTGTTTTCATCTTTCTTATCTGAGGTAGAAAGAGTATAACGTCCCGCCAAGACAAAACTTGGGCTTTATTCATGTCTTGCCAGACTTCATTTGCGCAGCACATGCAGAGCTTTTAAGTCACAAAGGGCTTGGAGAAAAATAATCTCTTAAAAAATATCAAAGCCGTTCTATGCAGGTTCTCCGCAGTAAGCCACTTCAGTTATGTAATTTACTGCATGTAAATAATAGTATATCGATTCCTCTTCACGGGTAAGCCAAAGAAGGGGTGTTCTCATGCACAAACCAACCAACTGTTGTAATCACTTTATCTGTACAGAACTGTGGTGTTACTGACTGTCAAGGTCTCTGATACTGAACCATGAGTCACTGCAGCCTCTTGTAGATGGGAGCACTGGGTCTACAGTTTCTGTCAGACAAAAACGGCTCAGGCTTGGCGGGCCAGTCCACTGGAGACCTGAACAAAAGCCATTCACAAGCACTTGGCAGCCTCTGCCTGTGTTGAAAAGTACTGTATGGGCCAGTCCTATTACAAAACAATCCATGTCTTCTCAGACAGGCCTATAATATTAATATGTAGATCACACCATATTTAATATAAAGTTATTAGAACATCCTCAGCTCTTGTGCTATCTAACTAAATTACAATAACCTTGAAAATAAGTATTGAATGACTTTAAGATCATAACCATTTAACCTCAAGCTGACTTTGTGGTCATCACTTTAGCTCATCTTCTTCAGAGAGTAATGGAATCAAACGGTAAGACGGAACCCTAACGATCCAGCTATGCGAACCTGCTCCCTAAACCAAAGGAAAAGAGTGAACCACCACAAGGACAGAGGCTCCTGACTCATTCTCCCCTGTAGTTACCTCTCCTAGGTTGACTGGGTTTTGCTGCCACGGCACTTAGCTGTGTGTTTGATGGCATACATTTTATGGGGAGCTGGGGCCTGGTGTTGTCGAGGTGATCTACTCTGCAGCCGCACTGCCGTGTCAGCAATCTGGAATTCATTACTATGTCTGTTATCTTCCCGCAGAATGCAGCGTGGGGGCAATTCCTACACCCAGTGCAGCCCAACCCGGAGCAGCCTACCCAGTGTGGGAGCGATAATGCTCATGTGTCAGCTGTTCCACAGGGCTGAGACATGGCGAGTTTGGAAGAGAGCACAATGAGAGAGCTGGTTGCTGTGAATCGACCACTAACTACAGGGTACACCTGCAAATAGAACTGAAGACCAAAACTGTCTGGGTGTAATGCCGGTTTATGCGCCGCACATTTTGAACTAAACAGACACTCAAGTTAACTCGAAATCATCAACAGATGAATAGACAAATGTCTGAAGATTACGTTTGAAGGAAATTACAATTACTCAAAAGAAAGAAAAAAAAATCCCCAGCCGCTCTTTAAACTGTAAGGCATAATTAAAGCCATCAATCAGTTCAGTGATTTCCAATGCTTCCACCAAACCCCAGAGAACTGCTGAAACTTGTTGCTGTGAATTATACCTGCAGGTGCGGAGAGGACAGCAATAAAGTGTGAATCAGTATGCAATACTGCACAGGAAAAGGAATTCTAACACAGAACACAATGGGAGACCTGATGGCGCATTAATTCAAATCACAGCAGGGGGCCAGCCCACACCAAAACAAAAGCATGACTACAGTGAGTCCTCCTGACGCCAAGTTGTCTGCAATTGGACAGTGGGTCTGGCTCATCCCTCTTAAGGCAGCTGTGTCTGTATGCGGAGGGCTCCCTGACTCCTCCGCAGCTAATCTTTACTGCTCCAGGACCCTTCGCTGATACAGTATATGGGAGGCACATTCATATGCTTCCTGAGGGGATTTACTTGGCCTATTCTCTCACAGGAGTAGAAATAAAGGAGATCACTGACAGGGATGAGAAATACTTCCACAGAGAAGTGGGGGATGCACCAGGACAATAATAGTGGTAGATAAATGGGATGGGGGTGCTATGATCAAGTCAGACAAGGAAAAAAGTATTTTGCCACTGAGGGAAATCCATTCTATTTATTAATGTGTAAAGTAAACAAAATCTATTGTGTTTTACAGCCTAAAATCTAGCAACCACAATGCAAGTAGATATCCCTGAAAATACAGACTAACGAAACTCCCAAAAAACTAAAACAGAACTGTTTGATTTGGAAACTTCCCATCATCCTCTCTGATTCTTCCAGATTTGTTGGCCAGTTTTCTTTTATTGTGCTTTCAGAGTCAGGGCAAAGTACAGCCCATCCCTACACCCACATGAACTGAAAGTTCAGACAGTAAAGTGCATGTTACACTTTAAGGATATAACAAGCCTGAAATCAAAACACACTGAAATGAAACACAAGAGGAATAAATCTGCATTGAAGCTATAATAAATGGTAATTAATATTTATCAGGTCAGTCGCGCTTGTAAGAAAATGGAGCAAGTTAATGAGCACAAGCAGATGCAGCCAAGTTGTGTTTTTCCCTTTTTTTTCCTGCAGGAGAACAAAGGCAAAGGTTTGACAAGAGGTTGAACTGCATTTTCAGCATTGCATATATATCGCCATTCAAACAACACAAGCGCACTCGCCTTACAAAGCACAAATCTTTGTTTCTGCACAATGGACGGAGAGGCCTTTAGAGGCAAAGCAAAGAGACAACACATGCAGGTTCAGGCTGCTTCAAGCTGCTTGCTCATTCAATCAGACAGGCCAGTGTTTACTAGTGGCAGCAAATGTCCTTCACTTCTATGACTGGAGGGGAAAAAAAAAAAAAAAAAAACACAAACAAAAAAAAACAAACAAAAAAAACAAACAAACCCCCCCCCCACACTTTATCACTAGGCAGGCTTCTGAGAGCAAGTTGACTATGAAAGCATTATCACAACTAGTGAACAGATTATTGAGCTCTGGAACAGAATCTCCCACCAGTGTCATCGACCCAATCGTGTACACTACGTCCCATGTTTGTACATGTGTCATTCAGGCCATGTTTGTTAGGGCACGTGACATTTATTAATAGATGACGCCATCACTACATGCCAAAAAGTAAATCTGTAAAGTGTTCCATATGTTTAGAGCACAAACACATTGCATCATTGCAATTGCATACGCAAAGGCAGGAATTAATAGTAAATCTGTCTTTGAAAGCACTATGTGGATAATGCCAAGCCACATGAGGTTCAGGTAAATGCCACAAGAGCAACCAGAAAAAAAAAAAAGAAAAGAAAAAACAAAATTATTAACTCAGATAAGTCCACCATAATACAAAATCTGAGCCAGCAAGTTGTACATTAACAGACAGCCATCGTTTAAACAAACAGAACTGACCAATGAACTTGGCAAACTCTGCTTCCTTTATAGATGACAGGAACAAATACTTTATAGATTATGCAAAGCCTGCATTCAAGTGCATAACTTAACTTATAAAAATGTGTATGGAAATCCGTTTATCCAATACATCAAAACATCTTTCTAAACTTCAACAGATAGTAAGTACTGTTTTGATTGAAAATCAACTTGATGTAATAAAGACCTTTGAGCCAGGCAATATTTCAAGGGGTTCTTACCTGCTGTAATCTCCTTTGGCCTCCTAAAAATGGGAAAACAAAGAAATTAGTGAAAATATTGCTAGAAAAGTCAAGACTTAATAAACTGTGCTAGTAGCTAACATTACCGCAGAGGTCAGTCACTACAAAGGCAACATTACATAGTAAACATCAACACGTTTAATTTTGAATTTCATTCATTTCAATAGCTAATAGCTAAAAGCAAGCATGTAGTCGAAGCATAAGGTGATTTTAGACGTCACTGTTGATATAAAAAGGCACAGTTTGGGTAACAACAGCTCCGACTGTAGCCCCCCCACCCCCTCAAGAGACAACTATTTTCAAATGTTGCGAGTCCACCGAGCGTCCTCGTTTGGGCTGAGTGACAACACTTTAGCCTGGAAAGGCTGCGACAAAATCTTTCTTACCTGCAATGCGAACGCGGCTAACTTGAACACATTTTCACTCTCCACTTCAATGGTCTCCTGTTGTTAAAAAAAGAAGAAGAAGAAGAAGAAAAAATTGGCAAGGGTATTTAAAAAGACAATGTGTAGCCCGTTTGAAACACTTGACTTGAGAGAAAAACCTTCCCGTCCCGTACCTCGGTCCCACCGTTACCGACTGAACCACTCTCGCAAAGTCAACCCCGTGTTACAAAAAAAAAAACTGCCCGTGAAGAGGATTTAACATGTTTTTCAGTCCCCGAATTTATCCTGTCGTTTACTCGTTAAAACTTAACGCACACACCGGAGTGCAGAGAGAGCCTGGGTTAATGCCCTGACTGAAGTTGCTGCCCCCTCGGCAAAGTGGTACGGTCCGAAAGCAGGTTCAACAGTCTGCGTCTCCCATGGAGATCAGTCTGCTCTCCCCGCGAAAAGAAAAAACGGCAACCGCAACGTTTGATCACGTGCTGCCTTCATGTGCTCCTCGTATACCCCACGTTCCCCTGTCCTCTTTTAGCAAATTTGCGCAGAACTTCACACATTTAAGTTTATTTCAAAATGATTAAAAATAATCAAACACCAGTATCTATTAACGTTTATTAACTCTTGTCAGCAAGTAGCACAATAATTTTGCTTAATTTTTTTTTTATAAATAATTTAACTAAAATACAAAGGGAAAGTGACTCCGGAGCTCTGAGTTTTTCATTTCTGTGTTGAAACCTTTTGTTCTGTTTGAATGTACCCTAAACATTAACATTCGACTTTGATAACACCGTTAGTAAATTAGAACAACACTAGGTGGTTTCCAATTGCCACTGAAAGCAGCATTCTGCTCTTGAGCGGTGGTAGAGGGCCTACTGAGAGATATAACAGTATATTATGAATAAATATTACGTAGGCACAACAATTCAGTGTAAAGAACCATGAGCAAAGGAAATCAGCGCATAGCAGGCTATGGGAAGTTGTTACATCTGAAGCAAAATGATGGGAATTTGTGATTTGTCATGCTAAAACAATAGGGAATCAAAATGGGCAATATTAATTCTGTAGAAAAGTGCATGTTTTATTTTTAAAATGTGCATCATGTAGATTTTTTTTCTTAATATTTACTCAAAATTAAATTACCCAGAGCTGTTATGCACCTTCCCATAATGCAATCAGCTATTGTGTGCAATTTATTAAAATGCCAGTTTTGGATACCCTTATACAAAATATTAAAAATAATAATAATTTTTTAAAATATTTTGCTTCAGATGTAACAACTTCACATAGCCTGCTGTGAGCTGATTTTCTTTGCTCATATATATTATATAAAACACATTTTGCTCGCAAACACTTACATTAAACACTAGAGATTTAGCATTTAGGAAGAACAGCTCCACTGTTGTGTTGTCTTTCAAGAGGGTGATCTTCTCAATGTAAAACCTGTGAAAAGTTTATTTTGGGTCAGTAAGGCTTACTAGAAACAGATTGCCAGTGCAAGTCAGCCAGTGTTTGAGCATTAAGCACATCATCATGTTCAACACAGTAATGCTGTTTGGAAGACATACAGCTGGATTTAAACCATGTTCCATTACTGCCACCTGCTGGTCATGACGAAACAGTGGATGTTGCTTCAAAACGGGGCTCTCATTATTATAGTGTGTAGAACAATAAGACATGATAGGCTGATGCTTCCAGTAAAACACTCACTCACCTCACAAGGAACTTGAGCTCCAAAGGCCCCGAAGTCTTGGAGAAGTAATGATCGAGGACTTTACGATCTAGCTGGAGCCAGTTACTCTGGCCACTGAGCAGGGATTAATTGCAAAAGAAAAAAAAGAAAATCATTTTTGCAATACAGCTATTTTTCAATTATTTCCCTTTTATTGTTAAAGTAAATTTTCCTCAAGTGCACTTTTGCATTAAAGTGTACACATGTGGAAATGTACTTACGTGTCATCTATGAAGCACAATCCAAAGTACTCTTTCTCCTTCAGATTAAAATGTGACGCTACCAGATCTAGCAGTTCACGGGACAAAAGCTTGGGCTGTAAAGTTTTAAATAATATGCAGGAGCTCAGTTTAAACTACTACTACTATTATTTTTTTAAACATAAAACACCATAAATACAATGTGAAATAAATTAAAAGGGTGACGTACCTGAACCAGCAGCTCCAGCTTGCGGTCATCAAGGAGGTGAACTTGGCACAGGCGGCCCTCTGTCATCTAGAGGGGAGAAACAAAGACAACTCCTGTAAAACAACACCAGAACACCTCACTGTCTCCACATCCACCTGTGCGTCTCAGCTCAAAGCTGTGCCTCCACTGTTTCAGGCCTCTTTTCAGGTCCTCTTCAGTGTCACGATTGGCTTTGTGATGAAGGAGTGAATAGGTAAGAAAATCCACAAGCTAAGCACCCATTTGGGACCCACGCTCCCAAAGATCAAAGTCTTCACAAGATCATTCTCTTTACATGTCTGAAAACTATTGTTTAAAAGTCCACTGGCAACACTTTGGCCACAGGTCTGCTTTTTATAAGGCCACAGTGAATCTCAGAAAAAGACATGGAGATTCTTTTGCCGCCAGACAGGATCCCATATCCTGTCTGCTGGTGTGTCCTTTTCACCCACATATCCTTCCTCTGCATCAACACTAGTCCTATGAAAACATTTAAGATGTCGTCATCCCACTTTTTCCTCTGCTGTAAAGAAAGAGCAGTGAAAGACAATGATGTCCTCCTCCAGAGTTTAATTGAATTCCCAGTCTATTGTTTATGATGAATGGTTTGTAAGACTCATTATGTTGCAGTCAGCAGAACTGTCTTTCACTGCAGAGCACCGTAAACATTATTGTCTTGTGATAACTTATAACTTAATTTTTTAAGCTGCCACCAACACTTTGATCTGGTTCTGATCATTTGAGACGTGCACACTCCAAGTGCCATTAATACAGAAAAGGGATTTCTATGTAGCACTGAGGAATGCAGCGACACTGCTATATTCATTTCCTTGTGTTAACATATATTATTCCTTGCTAGTGGAGGCATCGGTCTGCTACAATGTACTATGAACACACTTCATATTTGCAGGCTTTATTCAAACACTCCTGTCTGTAGAGTAGCTGCATATAAGGCTGCCATGAGCAGCTGTTAGCTTAGCTTGGCATGATGATGGGAAACAATGGGAAGCAGCTAGCTTGGTACTGTCAAAAGGAAGTTCGACTACAAGCACAGCTGAAACATTGACATGGTTCAATGTTATTTCATCTTTCAAAAACTTCATTCCCTCTTAGTTTGACCAGCCCAAAGTGGTTTTTGTAATATCATGTAGTAGACTGAGCCTGTGAAACACACTAGAGGGAAGAAGCGCCAGCAAACACAATCTCAACATATAAGAAAGCTTATAGTGATAATGTTAAAGCTTCTCATTGGGGCTGGATCAGGTGATCATTTAGTTAAGATGTAATAGGCCCCAGCTGCTGTGTGCTTGCTATGACGCACTGAGCATTTCTCCATCATTGGAACTCTCCACGTGTTTACACACCACTATGTTATTTCATCTTTTATTTTGAAAGTCTGGCTTTCTCGCACAGTGTCCTTTGTTCTGCCTTCCTCCACTCACCCCCAACAAGTCGCAGGACATGACTGCCCCTCCCTGAGCCTGGTTCTGCTGGAGGTTTCTTCCTGTTAAAATGGAGTTTTTTTCTTCACACTGTCTCCAAGTGCTTGCTCATAGGGGTTGTCTGATTGTTGGGGGTTTTTCCTCTGTCATTGCAGGGTCTTTACCCTACTTGAGGTGACAACTTTTGGGATTTGGCCTCTTTGGAGGTAACTGAGGGTCACACTGACCTCCATTCAGGGAGACCACAGGCAGGGAAGACGTCTTGTGGCACTTTTTTAACCTTAAATGTACTAGGACATATTGTTCTCAGCACCACAACAGAGCAGTCATTTCACTTTTATACAGCACAGGCTGCTTTTCCAAGCTGCTGTTTTTCAACACCCAAAACCTCAGTGAGACTTACGCTTCCAGAGACAGCTGGATGTGTGTGTTCAGTTGTGTGTACGGTCATGCTAACTTTTTATTGTGCCATAATTTTGCTGAAAGCTGTAAAGTTCCAGATTTTAAAACGACCTCCTCAGTCTACTGTGCACGTGTCCAAAGGTTTAAGCCTCTGAATCTCTGCCAAAGACAAACATAAAGAATCACAGCAGCTCGACTGTATGAGAAACACATCTTTGGCAGCTTTGTTGTGGTCTGCCCATTATGTGGTTTTCTTTTCATACTTCTTTGTGTCTTGCTCTCTTTTGTCTTGTGTCTCCTGGGCTTTCTTGTCTGTGTCTGTCAGTGTTTCTTTCTTATCTTTTCGTGTGCGTCATGTCACGTTTTTACTCCCTCTTTTTGTTGTTGTTGGGGTTTTTTTTCTAGCCTTGTTATTGTCACATGCCTCTTGATTGCGTTGACCAGAGTCTCATTAATTCCCTGTGTATTTAGACTCCTGTCCTCCCTTTGTTAGTCATCAGTTTATCTGTTTACTGGCCACCTGTACGGTTGCCTTTCTGATTTGGTGTTGTGCTGTTTGACCTTCTGCTGGTTTATGTTTGAACTGTGTCTTGCAACAGTTTTGGTAAGTCGTATTAAAGCTGATATTGTTATATTACCTCTTAGCCACATTTTTGCATTTAGGACTCTCCTGAACTCCACACATAACAAGATTTGCCTTGATAAGAATTATAGTAGATGACAGTAATGTCCATTGTTTAAACAGGGATTAATCACTATAGAAACCCTTTTATGAGTTGTTGTTGCTGTCCAAGCCACAGTCCTTCCAAGAGCCTATCTATCAATGCTGTATTGTTGTAAGCCGGGGACATCAAAACAGAAAGAAAGGGACAAAGGTCTTTAGATAATGGTCCGATTTTAAACTCACAGCCAGTCGTTAAAGTGACCTCACTATCTAAAACTGCGTGGGACACAAAGCCTCTCATCCATAAGTTTTTACTCTCCGTGTCAATGTTTAATTATTTGTTAAAAGTGTCTATAACGGTATCCTGTCCTCCGTAAAATAATGTGCACAGCAGAAACAAGGTCTTGTATCGTTCTTTATGATGACTAAAATCAGGTTATCACCTCGCTAAATTAACCCATGGTTTCCCAATCTAGTTATCAGTTCATTCAAATAATACAGGCTGTATTGACATGGATAAGTAGTGGTTATACAAAGGAAAACAAAATTATAATATTATAAATATATGAAGAGGTTAAACAAATAATACAGACTGAAAGCTACACAGACAGGCCCACTTTGATGCTTCAGAGATTAATTCTAGGAAACAACAAACTTTTCAGTGACATAGAGGAATGCTTACATTTAATTGTTGTATTATGTGCATTTTGGGGGTTGAGGAAGTCAATTTCAAGTACTATGAAAATGAAAATAGCGCTGCTTTAAAATTAAAGGGATGTGATACCTGTCTTTTTTCAGAACTCCTTTTCAAAGAAGTCAGTGTCAGGTTTTCTGTTTGCTCTTTCAAAGACACAAATGAACTTTACCTTCACATGATAGCATGCAGGGAAAGAGCAAAACCCGAGAGAGAAACCTGAGTCTGCCCAGATGACGTCCATGAAAGTAAGATACGTAAACCACGCAGACAGCGCTCAGGTGTTCCAGGAACCACGCATTTCAAAGAAAACTTTGGAAGTGCCCCTTGTTACCCGGACGCCGAGATCAAACGGCCGGTCACGCTGCTTTCCAAATGATTACCACGTGTCCTGGGAGAGGGACCCTTGTTAAAAAAACAGACTTTGTGACTCAGCATGAGGCAGCCTGTGCCTCCTCACGTTCACACAAATAAACACATGCATGCACTAATGAGCCAGATGAGGAAAAAGCACTGACTCACTTCAGTCAGAGGAAAGTTTGGCCATAAAAATCCAATACAGTAATTAATCACAAGTGCTGCCCAGGCAGCTAGTAAAATCAGCTTTATCTGACTTCCTCCCACTTGAGATATTTACACTAATGCCCTCATACCTGGTA
Source organism: Rhamphochromis sp. 'chilingali' (assembly GCF_963969265.1). Lineage (NCBI taxonomy): Eukaryota > Metazoa > Chordata > Actinopteri > Cichliformes > Cichlidae > Rhamphochromis > Rhamphochromis sp. 'chilingali'. The sequence goes on along the minus strand of NC_137936.1, from coordinate 8,568,248 downwards.
GCATTTCCCAATCCTGAACCAGGCTTCTAGGAAGCGTCTGCATGGCATCAGCCCACGATTGTACCAGCTCCTCAGTGTCTGATGCGCCAGGCTCCAGACAAGCTGGCTACCCGATGCCACCAGATCCTCCATCCCACGTATGATACGCACAGCCATGTCCGAATGCTCTTTCTCTCCGCTGGCCACCTTTCTTTCTTCTTCTACTGGTGACACCTTGCACTTTCAGAATGAGTAGAAGAGCTGATCTGTGGACCACTTTGTTTTGCTTGAGAGCAACAAGCTTAAAGGGAGCACTTACACTCCAGTACACACAGACACACACACTAGTCTACTATGTCTCCCCCAGCTGATGTAATGTCAGTGAGAGTCGGCGCTCTGGAGAGGCTGGAGCAGAGCAGCGTGCCTCCGGCTTGGTCCTGGGCCCCAGTCCAAAACACTGCCTCACAGAGCGCAGGGGAGGGCAGGACAGAACCACAAAGCCCCTGCTGCAAAGGCTCCATCTCCCACCACATAAACACACTTGTATACTAATACAACTTACATGCGAACAAACCTCAGCTGGCCACTCTAAAGTCCCACATTCGTTCATCTGTGGCTCACAGTAGTATAATGTTGATTTTTTTTTTGAGGGGGGGGGGATTGGGCAAAAGCGAATGACTACATCTCTCGCATTACTTTTTTATTTCAGCATTTATTTCAGTTTCATTGTCTGAGAAAGGGTGTGGGAATGGTCCGTCACTTTGTCTGGGATGTGGGGAGCAATTTCCTGAGGAGTCCAGACATTCCCACCCTCTATATTCTGCAGAAACACTAAAAATAATTGGTCCTGTTTGGATCAGCATGGCTGGCAAAACTGACGAGGCAAAACTAAAAGTGATACCGTCTGGGGAAAATCAGTTGGGAGGGCTTTGATGCAAACACGCCTTGTTTCTTCCTTTCATACGGCTGTAAATAATAGGTGAACTTCACGCGTGAGCTGAACACCTAAGTCAGACCTACAACTTGGAGAAGGTTGAGCAAAAACAGCACGAAAGGAGAGATGGGGGAGTGCTGCGGCTCACATCGAAGCAATATCCTGATGTTTGTCTATGTGATCCCAGTTTCTGGCCACAGACAACAAGGTGCCGTTTCAATGCACATGATCAATGTAACCGTCTGCTACATCTGCAATGACAACACAGAAGAAGGGTGGAGACAGAGGTGAGAGAAGGAGCCTATTAGTGAAAATTGTGTATTATTAATTACCAATGAAAAAGCAGGGCAGGAAGTGAAGGTTTGTGTGTAAACAAACACAACCTTAGCACCCATCAGGAGCCGCCATGTATCTAAAATGCATTGTGTGCGCAGCTATGCATGCACCGTCTCTGTGCAGGAAGTGCACAGGCTACTGTCTGTTTTAGCTCCCTTCCTACTTCATTTAAGTCATCTTTTTTCAGATTGGCAGCCCCTGGCAAACAAAAGATTGGTAATGTGCCATCACTGTACCGAACAGCATGCCAGGGATACACTTTCATTTTCTTGCATTCATTTCAAGCGTCCAGAAAGGATTAAATACATGTGATGTTGTAATCCATCTCACTTGAATCAGATGGATCTACTTCTAAGTGAAAGGATTCACTGTCCTAAATGTAAAGTTGCAGCTAACTATAATAAACACGGACAGGCGTGCAAAGCCACAGCTGCCTGGAGGGCAGCGGTCGAGAGAGCCAAACATATGGTGGACACTGTTGCTGCTGTTGAACACACACGTGCTTGCCATGTGTGCAAAGGAGGCCGATGTGTTCTGGTCCACATCATTCTGAAACATGAACAGGGGCTTATGCATCTGTGGCACACATTTCTGCCATGTAAACATCTTGACTTTCCACTTAGAGCATGTCACATAAACTGCCTGGTTAATAAGCATTTAAACTGCCTGAAAACAATTTCTTGCATTAAAAAAAAAAGATCACTCTTTGATTCTTGCAAAATTAAATTAACCCATTTGGTAGTGGGTACATTCATTATGTAGAGTGAACAATAAATTAGCTAGGTACACTGGTTAAACAAACAATTATCAGTGTATAGACATGCAGATGCTGTCTTTAAGACACACAGTTTTACTCTCTATACCAAGTTTCAAAGAGGAACTAACTGATATGAACTTTTCCAGATAAAAGTTAATATCATCCGTTGGGTAGATACATATTTAGAATATCTATCTGATACTCTGTGACTCTGTGTGATCTGTAAGTAATGTTAAATCTTAAATAACTGCTTTTTTGGGCAGATGCAGTACTGTATACACCTTGTGACAACTACTCAAATACTAAATCTCATATTGAATAGTCATTCAGTCTCTAACTCTTAGAGGGGATGTGTGGCTAATTAGCACATAATTGCTCCATTATGTTCCCAAGTTACTTGCATTTTGGGCTCTGTGGTGTCGGCCAATCGTGACTAATGGCGCATCTTCTGCTTTTTGTGTCTGCAAACTCATGAGCACAAATGAGCTTGAAGCTTAAAAACAACATAAAAAGACAACAAAACCAGCTTTGATCTCTGCATGCCTGAAATAGGTTTCTTTGTCTCCTGGTGATCATAGTGACACACTCATTCTAACTTCTGAAATCTCACACAAAACAAGCTTGCAAGTACAAATCTGTCCACTCAGTTCAAGGTAAAGTGATTACTCGACAGCTAAATAAATGCTTTCACAGAGAGAATTTATCACCTGTGTTCCCTCTTATCGTCCACTGTCACAGCAGCCGTAAATACCATGAGGTCACAGCATGGTCCGTCACCCCCTCTGATGTCACTTGTGTGTCACTCTGAATTAGTCATGTGCTTTCACAAGGCTGTGCTCACTTAAAGGCTCATTCTTTTCCAGCTGCTGTTGTACTTCACCTCGGACAGAATACGATCATTGTTGCGGACGCTGCAATGCACCTTTATTGCCAGCAGATGGGGTAACAGGGTGTCAGACAACCCTTGGGGGCAAATGGAGGCAATCCTTTTGTGGTAAATTATTCTGTTTGGAGGGTTTTCCTCATGCTTTTTTTTTTTTGCCAATGTCACACCATTTCTCCTCACATAAAGCTCTTATTTCACTTGTGACATGTGGATTGAAAATGTAATAAGAGTACAGACAGGCAAGTTGTTACAATTTAGCCAAATTCTATCCCTGAAGCTTCGTGTTAATAGGCTTGAATCTGTAGAGAATACAAGGCAGGGCATGACAGGGGGAGCCACGCTGCCAAGATCATCACGGTTTCTTGTCCCGGGGCTCTTTTTAACATGGGATGGCAATTACTGTGTACAGTAAGTGGTAGATTAATAGTCTAAACGAGGTAGGCCTCCCGGTGAACAGAACAGAGCCGGAGCAGGGCAGGGAAACAGCTGTCACCCACACACGCCTGCAGCTGACGAGCTTTGCCACATACAGAGACTGCAGCTGACACACTGAATGGAAGACATTTTGGACAGTACGCTTGACAAACATTCAAACGCACGCAGGTCGGCACTCTCACTTACAGTACCGTCTCCTCACAGGACCCTACCCACACACACTTATCACGCTTCCCGACTGTCAGTTGTAGTTAGAAATTTAGCAGGTGGACACAGCTGTCTGAGATCATGACACCCGATCAGAGCATGATTTGTAATCATACATCACAGATGAACAAATGTGGAACATAAAACATTAAAAAGGCCATCTTTGGTCATGCATAGTCTATGTCCTACTTTTTAAAGGGCTTTAATAGTGCAAGCATGGCTACGCTGATTATCAGATGTTATGCATCTTGTGTGTTCTCACTGTTGTTAACCTCCCCCTGACACATGGCTTGAAATCAATAAATCAGAAAGAACTAATCCTTTAAAGACAAAAGCTTTCAGATTTGACAACCAAGGCAGCGTAAGTGAGAGATATCTATTATGCATCTTGACTGAAATTGTCACCGCATCTGTTTAAGAAACCACAAGACATCTTAATTACAGCCAATTAACACTGTGTGATAGAGCTCCATTTGGCAATCATTGGTGAGACAGAAAAGCTTTGCGTGTGTGTGTCTGTGTGTGTTTGGGCAGTGTGGGGGATGGAAAAAGAAAAGAAGACCGGGAAAGAGGCAAGGGCCCGGGGCTTCAGGCTGCCACCATGCACCTATCGGCTTTTGGGTTGTGACTAGGGATTTGGGGCCAGCTCCTCTTGCTGTACAGGATGGCCCTTAGGGGCACGCTGGAGGCCACAGGCCACGACAAACCATGTGTGTGAATAACCCAGATGCTATGAAGAGGAGGAGGTCAGGAGCTGGGGGAAGGGTGCAGGGGGCCTAGAGGCCACAATATGAGTCAACAGCCCAACACTGACTGCCACGACAAAATGTTGCCTCAAGGGACTGCGGGTGCACAGATTTGCCCAGGCATTTCTTAGAAGAAGCATAAAGAGCCAGTGTCAGAAGTTTTCAATATCATATCCAAGTGACGAAAAACATGAATGGCCACTGTGCACATCACCACAGGCATCCCAGTGAAACAAAGAGGGACGGAGCAGAGGGCGGGGGGAGGGGAGGAGACACTATCAGTCTGTAATGAGCCTTGAGGCCATGCACGGGGTGAAGTTATTGAGAGGGTATTATGATCTAAATCTGTATTATGATCTGAAACACTAAGAACTGTTTTGCAAATACAAAAAACTGAAATATGATGCTTTGGAACCCCACGAAATCAGAAGTCACAAGTGAATTTAAAGAGAAATACAGCTGTTAGTCAGCTGTCAATCAGTTACTTTTGGACAATTTAAAAAGATGGCTCTGGGAAAATTATGACACAACTCATACAAATTTCATACACTTTACAGACAATTATTTGCAAATATTTAAAACAGCTCACCAGCTGGCTGAAAAATGCATTTCAATCTTTGCTCCGCAGTCATTTATATCTGAGACCCAGCACACTGACTAAGCTGGATACAGCATAACAGGGAGAGCTAGGTTGCAAGGAGAAGGTGGGTTGCCAAGCAGCTTGCAGAGGTACAGCAGCTGTCGGTGCCCTATATAAGAAATTTCCCAGAGGAATTTATTAGAATTATGTCAGCAGATGTGATCTGCTGGTACTGTGGCTGAGCCTGCCTGCATTAATGCTACTCTTAGTATCTGTGGTTACATTATTTGTGGATGTTCAATTTGATTCCTAATGTTGCTTCTTAATCTGATTTTCACCCCGGGTAAGTGATCTGATACTCTGATGTATTGGCAGGTTTTCATCTGATAACAGAAATTGTGCCCTTAACACACGTAAAATTATCGACACTAGAAATTCCTTTGAGTCTTCCCGTTCCCATCTGTTAAATCAAAACATTTCCGTTCTGAAGTGTCTAAATCCATTTTGTGGCCACGGTTCGTGATTAGTAGAGACCTGGCAGATGATATCTGCATCTGTACATGTGAGTCCCTCTGGCTTATCATTCCCAATCCAATTTAGTGACTAGATAATCAGATCAGTGATATGGCCTTATCTGGCCATATAACACATGTCTGAGAAACCACAACAGATGTGCAGCTGTGAAGTGCACATGTCTACCCCCCTGTCCTGCGCAGGCACACTGCAGAACCCGTGAGACTCACGGAGACATCACTTTAAAGTAAAGACTTATGGGAGGTCTTATGGGAATACTGTACTGTCAGTATTAAGCCACCAATATGGTAGAATACCTCTATTTTTATCCTGTCGTATGAATACAAGCGCTCTCAGCGGGCCGAGAGCTCCCAAAGGTGCTGGCATTGTCAGAGCAATTTCATGAGGTGCCTTGATTTGAAGTGGAGTTGAGTTCATTGCGAGTCAAATGGGGATTTATATGTGCATGGAGTTTGTAGTGCAAAGAGCCTAAATATAAAAAAAAAAAAAAACAGGGCATCTGTTTCTGCTTTACTGCTGCAAGTATGTCTAATTCAATACTTTTACTGTTTATATGGTCACAAATTCTGAAACAGCTGATACACAGCAGATGGAAAACATGTCTCATTGCTTTTCAATATTTTATTGACTTGAAAACACACCACATGAGAGCAAATTAAAATTTTAACTGTAAATATTCTTAGGAGTTGCCATGAAGACAGAAAAAGTGCTCAAAGCTCAGACAAAGAACCCAGTTCTTGTGGTAAAGAAACACACAAGCATCCAAAAATTGAGATTAGGAAGAGAGATGAGGCAGTAGCTGAAAAATATAGTCCACTAGGCTGCATTGCAAAGCACAAAGCTGAACCAATCCGTATTTGCATTTTGAAACTGGTTTAAATAACTCTTTGGTTTAAAAATAAATAAATAAATAAAAAAGAGGTCATAAAACAAACAAACCACCTGCCTCTGTGTTAAATTTGAGAATTTCTTAAGTTCATCGTTTTGCTTTTACAGCTTGAAAGTCCTCACTTGCTGCTCTCCTTCTGTGTATTTGCAGCTTCCAAAAAACAACTTTGCCAAAAAACTCAGAGAGACCCACAGAACAGAATGACAGACTGACCAAGATGCCAACAACAGCAAAAAACATCAGACGAAGTGAGTGAAGCAGGCGGAGACCTAAACTGAGCTAAAACCAGAGAGACCATTAAGTATGACATGTAACCGTTTTTGTGGTCTGCGAGCAAGAAGCAAGAAGAAAACAACACGAAGGGCATCAAAGCAGAAACATTAACAGGATCTGAGTCTTTCTGAACTCTAATTTTGTGGCTTGACTGAAAATGATAAAGACAACATGCAAAAGTTGTCAGCAAAGTGCAAATTATTGGTGCCCAGTCACCTTTTGAATTGAAATAACTTGTGAGTTGTAATAATAATATTGATAAAAGTAATAAAGGCAGAAAATGTTGCAAATGTTTGAATTTTTTTCTTTATGACATGAAATCAGAGTTGTTACCTGAATAAATAGCACAATACTTTTCAATATCAAAATTCTGAAAACACAGTGGTATATTATTGATATTGTTTTTTGCTTGTCTTTTATTGCAGCGTTTCTACCAGGGAAGCAATTCTTCTGGAACTGAAGGAAGCTGCATACGGCCAGAGGTTAAACAGGCCTGGAATGACATTCTGACACCTTCAGTTAATGAGCAATTAAATGTGATGGGCAGGTTAATTCATACTGTCAAATGAGTTAATTTCTCATGCCTTTCCATCTGATGCCATGGTGATGTTTACTCGGAAAATAAGGACATAGCCTGCTTACATCTTCAAAACCTCCCTTTTCCCTCATCGTCACTGTGATGCATTCAAGGGGCAGATGTAAAGTTGCGGTAACAGTACTTTAGCAATATGCTAGTAGAACAGAAGAGCAGCAAATGTAAACGGAGCAACGTTTTTCTACGTGGTAGAATGTTAAAGTGTGACTGAGAGAGAAGCACAGGACAAGAGAGGAAGATGAGAGATTTCCAAAGGTGACGACTGCAAGTGAAATTTTATAAACTAGAAATTTAAATCTTCTGTTTATATCTTGATCTTGATCTTTTTAACAATTTTTTTAAACAAAGTTTCAGTCCAGTATTCAACAAAATCCAAAGTATTATCCTGCTTATGTTATCTGGAAATACACTTTACCATATTGACAGCTAGTGTTGCCCCTAGCTGCTGCAGTCCATACGCTAAAATGTTTGTAATGACTAACATTAAATGCGTAAGCTAGCTTAATGACGCTAAACTTGCTAACGCTACAGTACAGTACCCAGTCTACTTTTTTTTTTTTTTTTTTTTTTACAATTATTAAGTACATGGGATAAATTTTGGTTTGATATCGAGACTCATGCAGTTCTACTGGTACTACCACAAACTACCAAATATCTGGTACTTCTGGCATGCCTAAAATGTAATGTGATTAATTTTGATGATATTCAGAAGTCCATTCTGGAAAACCATTTAAATGTAACCACACAAATTTTAAACCACTGATCATCTTCGCCACTATGACAACCACCGCTGCCCCTGAGGACACCGAGTGTCATCTTTCTTCCCGGTGTGCTCGACACCTGTTATAACTGTGCCCTGCACACAACCCCCATATCAGCTTTCCATCCAAGTCCAGTGTAGAGTGTCATCAAATGCTGTCCTGACATCATTTATTTCTAGTCCAGGTCTGATTCTGCAGGTAACATTGCTGAGGGAAGACCTCAACTTGTTGCTTAGCACACTTTTGTGAAGTGCTTAGTAAGCACACGGCTGATACAATAGTATAAAGTAGGTTAAAGGGTACTCTCACATTGTACAAACCCAGTACACAAGCCTCTTAGGAACACAATGCAACCTTGAAAATAAAAAACCCTCTAGATCAAAGTCGTATTTTTCTATTGAATTACAGGTTTTCCCCCTATGACGCAGTTTCCTTGTCATTGTGTCACACTCCTAAATCTTTCCTGCATGTTAGAGCTAAAATGCAGACGCTCATCCATGTCCGAAAGCTCAGTCTGATCTGTCTGAGTGAACCAGCAGGATGCTCGTTTTCGGTCCACAGGGCAGGTGATAATTACTTCCTGCAGATCGCTCTAACCCACCCTCCACCCCCTTTGCCCCCAACTCCTCCCCTCATCCCAAGCTGCCATGGTGAAGGTGACCGCAGTTGGATGATTTCTGTCTTTCTAAACTCACGCGATCTGTGAGCAGCTAGTGTCTGCATGTGTATTAGCTGGAGCGGGGGCGTTGCTTTCCACTATTAACCCAGTACAAGAGGAAGCTCAGGTAACCCCTCTATTAATGATGAATGCTACGCTCTAGTGAGCGAGCACCTGCAGTATCCAGCCATCAATATATACACTCTGTACGGCCACAGACCCACACAAAATAAATTTATAGAGATATGATTTGAAAAAAAAAATCAAACCAATTCAGCAGGAAATTACTTTGTGAGGAGTTATGAGGGCATCGCATATTCACAGAAGTCTCCAGTGTGTGTCTTTAACATGCCTCTAACCCTTCTGGCACTAAATGTGTGAAACACTCACATGGGGTTTTAAGAGCTGAGGAGTATTGATCATTGTGGGTATGAAGCTGTGGGGTATGTCTGCTTGGGAAGCACGGTTGCTTTTTTCTTTCCAGCTCCACCACCATGTACCTCTCCATTTGTGCCTGAGAGGATAATAATAGCAACTCAAGCCCTTTCCGTCCATCCCTCCGCCTTTACCTTACACACATTTGCCGGGCAGGGACTCTCATTCTGAACATTCAGGCTTTTAAGCACCCGCCTTTACATCACCACCTCGCAGCTCTCCTAATGTGTAATTTGGGTGTAGTGTGTATTCAGGAGTGAAATACAGAGAAATGGGGAATGATTACAGGAGAGGGATTGTTGAATAGATAGAGAGAGGTGCACAAGCGGCATCATTTCAGGGAGAGTCACTCCCCTCCATATCTCCAAAAAAAAAAAAAAAAAAAAAAAAAAAACCTCCCGGGCAAGCCGACAGCAGCAGCACAGATAGAAAGAAAGGTGGTGGAGGGCTTTGCTTTGTTGTTATTTTCATTTTCTCAGCCTCACAGCAATTATATTCTAGTCGGAAAAACAGGCAATGATGAGGAGCAGGAGGAAGAACAGAAACGGGGGTGTTCACTTCTGGAGCGGAACTGTGCACTGAGCTGTTGGGTTCAAGGTTCCCTTAAATGCCCGAGGATGTGGCTGAAACTGGGAGGAGGAAGGCGCTCCTCTGCTCAGGTCTGCTAGAAGATCCACATCTCAACTGCACACCTGAGCAGCAGTACACAGTGTTATGATTCAAGAAGTCTTATGAATACAGACAGTTGGGAAAACCAGGAAATGTAAGTGGATGGAGAGACATTGTTTAAAAATGGTTATTTGCCTATCCTGATACCAATGTGGCATTCAAATGCCTGTGTCTGTCTATACCAGGGGTGTCAAACATAAGGCCCGGGGGCCAGAATTGGCCCGACAAAAACTCTAATCCATGAAGGAGTGCAACGATTTCCTGTTGATGAAGACTGTTCACTCCCATTACCATTCATACTCCACCAAATTAAATAAAAGATAAATGAACAAAAACTTTATATTTTATTAAAAAGGTCCTGATAGTTCATTGCACAGACTTTCCTACAGTCTGTGGAATCAACTATTGTGACTTTTTTCTGCAATTTTACTCATGGTGGCTGTATGTGGTTGACATCCCTGGTCTATACACTCAAAATAAATTATTATTAATAATAATAATAATAATAAATATCTGACTGTACTTGTGTAATGAAATTAGTTAAAATCAGGTCAAATGAAATGTACTTAATTGGTATACATTCAGATTTTCTTTCATTATTAATTATTTGAATAAGTAAATCTTTGATTTTTATATATTTCAGTTGCATTTTGCATTTTAAAATTAGGATGAAGAATCATTACTTTGAGTTTATGTGTTTGTATCTGGCTCAAATTAACAGCACCGCTTTTTCTTTAAAAATAATCAGATGATGCCAAAAAACTGGTATCCACTGCTTCATAATTTCCACATTTGTCATAAAATGAGTGAGTCCGCTCTAGCTTATGCATCTCCCCGGAAGCTTTATTAAGGACACCGGTTATTCCCGAACACATTTATGTGGGTTTTACTGTTTATCCTCTGGAATAAATGGGAACATTACTGACCCGCTTGCTGTTGGAATCATAGTAAAAATAATAATAATAATAATTCCACGACAGGGTTTTGCAGCAATAGAAACAAGTATCACTGAAACTGCTTCTTCTGTTATCTGTACACCCTCAGTTATTCTCCGAATTACACAAGGTTGGCAAACATTATCGCTGGCTGGATTATGGTCACAGGCAATGACTTTCTTTGGATAAACAAAGCATGTACCAAAGAAACGTTAGAGGGAAGAGGATGAGGCTGACGGTGGATGAATAAAGCACTGGACTGTGACACCAAACAGTGGAGTGGACAACCTTAGATCCTGAACAGAATCCTTTCATGACCCTTAAAGGTGCAGAAATATAACCATAAAAATGAATTAATAACACTTTTGGTGATACAAGTAGACAAATTGCAAGATGGGATTTTTGGCTTGTATTCACTGACACTTTAGTGATACTGCAACATTTCAGATGCCTAATTAACAGCACCTTGTCACCCTATCTCTTTAGATACTGTTGGGACCCCTTGTTGTCATTTGTTAACTCACTGGGCTCCCGTACAGCCTGCAGGGTTATGCTCCAGATAAACATCTTGTCAAATGAGGAAGTAGAAAAACTGACAGGACAGCGGTGTCACCCAGAAAGCAGGAGTTTGAATGTAATGCATCACAGCTAGTTTTTGGACTTAACTGGGAGTTTGAACTGGGACTGGAGTGTATATACATTAGCTGTGTGTAAAAAAACAAAACAACAACATTATATAGCAATATCTAATAAAGATTTTTAAAAAAAGGTGGGCTGTGCTATACTGTGCAAAAGTCTTCTGAAGTGGACCAGCTTTCTTATCAAGACGGTCGCCAACTGCCTGTTTCGCCCAATTTGAACACACTTATGTTGGTATAGCCATGCACAGTTGAAACTGTGATTTATTTTACCACAAATGTTACCCTTTTATTCTGTGCCTGTCCCTGGTTCAGTAGCCACTGATACGCGTGGGTAACCCGTGAATATAACCTTGTGTCCATCCTTTAAATAATTCATAAGGAGGTGGTCTTGAATGATGCATTTTGAGGGGGAATTTGTCCACAAACTGGGAAGGGCCTGCCCTTAAACAGATTGGAGCTTGTTTTAATGCAGTCTCTTTTATCTAAATGATATGGAAACAGACTCCCAGAGGAATACCAAACCCAGCTCAGATCCACTCTCCAAGGTTGATGCAAGTGTTTTCTGCTTTATTCTGAAGGGAAATAAACACACAAACAGAGTCTGAGCACACCGCATTAAAGGACCGCATCCCTCAGCAACCAAGCGAAAACTATCACTGTACACATGTGGCATTTTTGGTACTGCAAATTTTGAAACTGGCAATTAAAGTGGGAAATTTCCCAGTGTCTGTGCTTTGAATGCGAAACTGTGGTCCAGACTCTTTGTTTTACTCAGGATGTCCTTTCTGAAAGGAAAAGAGATGTCTGCACACTGCGTAGCTGTTTCACTACCAATGAGGAACAGATTCCTGTTGACACAACTTTTCAGTGATTATGTTATGGAAAGAACTAGAGTCATTTACTGCAAACACTGGAGGACTGACACATTAGTGATAAAACATTTAGGACTAAATATTTTCACTAAACGTCCGCATGACCTCTTCATTCAGATGTCCTGAGGTCTGGTGATCTGAATAGATTTCCACTGTGAATATAGATTACTGATGACCCACAAACACTGAACTGAAAAACACTCCAGCGTCTGACCTTTTAATTAGGCCTCAAGCACTCCGAGAGGTCTAATCAACACACATTTTTTGCTTTAGTTATGAGAAATATTTTTGACCCAACACTTGAATACTGTCAGATGATCAAAGGGCAACATCTATTTTATGTTTGGAATTTCTGCAAAGCTAACTCTCGTTTTACAAATGAAGAATTCAGTTTCACTCATTTCCCGTTAATGCAGTCATTGAGACTCCAGAAGTCCCTCATGCAGTAGCAATTAAAGGAAATGAGGAGATGCACAAAAACAATGCATTTTAAGGCCACGAGTTCAAGCTTCCTTAAATTTAAAAGAAATATCTGAACACAAGTCACACAAGAGACTCTTCTGTGATTTGTTGCTTTTAACAGAGGGAGAAAACAAAGTTAGCATAAACACAGAGATTCTGCTAGAGTTTCTGTAGACTGATGCTACCTACCACAAATTGGTAGATACAAATCGTAAATGGCCGGCAGCATCTAAACATTTCAGTAAAACTATGTTAGCTAATGCTATCTAAGCATTGGATTTACACACGTTTAGTTACAATGAGTGAAGAATGCATTCTGTACCTCTGAAGTGTTAAAAAATGTCATGTCAATACAGTACTAATGCACTAATGCAGATTTTTGTTGGTGCTCAAACGATACTAGTTAAGATTAAGATGGCACCTGCTCTGTTAAATATACTTTACGTTAGTTTTATGATATTTTGTCTGAATCTCGTGCCCTTGAAATACCTGATGTCCGCTTTTAAAAGTTTTCACAAGCTTGCTAAAGGAGCAAGCAAACTTTATACTTCTGTATAAAATTTGGAAGAATTGCTGTTTACATCATCATGTCACATGGCACTCTTTGATAGTAAGTTTGATCTCCCAGAGTGGAAGACATCTCTCAGACCAGTCTGGCAGGATTTCTGCTTGCTGAAAGTGCTGGGTTGCATGAACCTGCATGGTGACTGTATCACATAGTCTAACTGACAAATGTTATCATTCATACCTATGCATGATTAGATGCGTGGGAAAGAAAAAAATGCTGATGAGCAACTTTTAACACAAAGCAGGTTCATTGAGGAGAGGTGAGAACACGTCTCTTCAATGACGTGCACCTGTGCAGCTTAGGTCACACTGCACAGGTGGACTTGACGTGGTGTTTATTACTGTTTACCCTTTAAAAAACCAGCCCTGTGGTTAAGGCTGTTAATGGACTCTAATGGGCAAATGACTCCTATGTGCCGAGGCAAGCGTTGGAATATTCTGCGACAGTTAATAGCTTTATTGAATCAGAAGCGCTGACCCCATTAAAAGCAGCTGAACATCCTAGACTAAAAGTCAACACAAAGCAGCGCTGCCTTTGCAGTTTGCCTCTGTATGTGAGTCAAAAGAGAAAGACAGGCAGCACATGTTGCACTCATGAGGCACAATTTCAATATAGTCACCTATACAAAGCAGCCCCGTGCCTTTGTTCTGTATCACTCACACACTTCCTGTCACTGGGTTTCCTCATGCCAGAGCTGTATCATCACAAATGAATTCCACTTTAAGAGAAGAGAAACTCTTGCCTTGACTTCTTTTCTTATATAGAGAGGCTCAGTTTAAAGTATTTTTGTTTTTCACCATCCACACACTTACACAATACACTCATATGAGACCCATACAGGATATCACGTGCTTGGATAACCATTGTTTGTTTTGGCCAGGAAACAGGATATTCACACACAGGAGAATGACCGGCTGACCACAGAGTACTTTAAGACTTTTGCATTTTAAAAAAAAAATGTTCACGAGTTCAGTTTTATGCTGACCTGACGGCGCACCACAATTGTTACTGACTGGGACACACTAATCATTGACAACGTCATAAACACACCAGCAAGTCACTCACGTTGACATGTCAACAGTTCAGCACCCAGCTGACACTGGGTCAGTAGTAGTCACGGAAAACGCAGGCGGGTTGCACAGTCATAGGATCCAGTCATAGTCACAGTCATAAGATTTGTGTTTTTAAACTTTTGCCACACAATATAGTTTTTCAAAGAGTTGATGAAGTGTTTAATTTACAAGCTTGGAGTATGGTGAAGAGCAAACATCTTGTCAGGTGTCACATGAGCACATACTGATAATCCAAGACAAACAAAACAAACGGTGTGGCTGCCAGAAAGCCTGTTACAGGTCCCCTCACACTGTGTTTACATTAGATTATTCCAGAAAAAAAAACAAACGGTTCTAAGCGGTATGTTCCCGTACGAATGAAACCATTCTTACCGTATTTCTTTTGTTGTGATGTGATCGCTCCTACTTATTGTCTGTCCGCAGAGCGTCTGAGCGCACACCGGTCAGTTTGAAAGGACAAAAAAAAACGCGCTCCTTATTAAAAGCGGGTGCTTCTTCACAATGAGACTTCTTGCTAAAATGAGGAGCCGCTTCAGAGGAAGTCGTGCTGAAAAGTCCAGGAGGAGAAGAGGCTGCTGCCTGCTCGGCATAGTAACCTTCTGTACCACACTCCACGCACACGGCGAGTCCCATCCATTCACACTCCCCGCCTCCTGCCGGCTTCCTCCTCCTCTTCGCTACCTTCCACTGATGCCCTGATGGGGCAGATGAATTTCCCACTGCTGCTGTTGGGAGCCAATAGAGAGGCGCTCTCTGCTGCCCAAATCCACCATTGCTCAGCGGAAGAGACAATTAAAAACAAAACACTGTATCAGAGTAAGCCCAAGATTAACTACTTTCAGTAATGGAGATTTAAAAAGCGATTCAGCAATTTATGTTCGTAAGACCGCTGTAATTTTAAATGTATTCCCTATTGCACCAGACTTAGCCAGTTTTAGTCCATTAGGCATAGTTAATCCCTTCGCACTGGCGGTTGTACCGCCCCAATATATTTATGTTGTTGTTAACTGTGCACAATAGACACACAAATAGCAAGCAGCTTTTATGGCGATCATATGCGAGTTTTACCAGAAGTCAGAGAAGCGTTTTGTCGAAGTGGAATAAAGTGTTATATATTTCCCACAGCTCAGTTTTTACACGACGGAAAAATGAATGTGAGTTTTAGAAAAGGATCAGGGATGCAAAATGGCCCACGACCAGCTAAATGTCTTCTCCAACCGATCCAAACAGGTTGCTGTACAAAACACCACATGACAAATCAATAAAACAACGACAACAACAACAATACTTTGGCGGTGAGAGCTGAAAAAGCTCCACAGCACCAGGTTTTCAGTAGATTTTGGGGACGGCCAGGTGCAACAACTTCTGATATAACCAATCATTCATTTTTATTTTGCTCATGTTTGCTCATGTTAGTTGCTCATGTCAAATGGAGCACCTGCAGTGCCAAATTCAAAGGGAAACCCTATCCAAACCCCAGTTTCCCACAGCTCCTCTCCTTGGAGCCTTTTAGCATGTTTTTACTCACCGTTTTGCTTTTCTGACAGGCTGCTTTAATGCTTTGGTTCACTCTCATTCATCACATCATGTTTATCCATCTGACATCACAATATATTTGCAATACTGTGCAGGGAGTTGAGGTTAGATTGCAGGCCTGTAAGAACACCAGTGTATTATAGACTTTCCAGTGATCACAGGAAAGGAAAGGAGTGCCACACTGTTGTGCCTACATGGGGTTGGCTCAACAATAGGAAAGCTGAGTAATCCACAGAAACTCCAGGAGAAAGGAAATGGGAGGGATGAAACTGTCCATTTTATTATGAACCAGCTGAAGTACATGCTGGTGTTGCTATAAGGTGACGTTCCCTTGGCTACCTCAGCCTTGTATATGCATGGAGGAGAGAACAAAAAAAGGTCCTCATGTTTAAACGAAGGCGTGCTGTGCTACTGGAGCTAAATGCCCACCAAACCTAAATGAGTAACCCCAGGGACATCCCCAACCCCCCTCCTATTTGTGAGGATTTCTGTGAGCTTGTGATTAGGCTCACCCCAGTGCCATGTGTGCACCAAACCCCCCCAAACCTCCTCACATGCACACCAAATCTCTGCTTGGCCTTGGCTCCCATTGAGATTAGCCCACTATTGTTCTGATGACACTTCAAATAAGCTGTACTCTCATTATGGTAATACAACAGCACCATTGTGTTACCCAGTTATTTAAAAAAGACAAAGAAAAACAGTAACAAAAAAATGTCCTATATGGAGTACAGAGGGAAAGCAGATACATGTAAAAAGAAAATGGAATAACCAAGATAAGAAAACCCTTATTTGCAGTACATGAACTCATTTTTACCTCACAGAAAACTGAAGATCTGAAAACTGAAAATGTATCTGTTTAAGCCAAATAAATGCGAAGCAGCTGATTTGAAGCTGAAGTTAAACAACTGACAAGATGGGGAAACTCTCTAAAGAGGGCCTTAGTTTGTGCACAGGGAGGAAGCCATGGATTTTAAACACAAAGGGATTATGTTGTGCTCGTGGAACAGATGTTAGCACGTAGACAAGTCTACCCTCCTGAGAGTGGCCTCTGACTGACATACTGTCACACAGTTATTGGCCCATTGTTGGTGTGTATCCTGTCCTCTGGGTCTTTGGTTGCATTTTGCCCCCACCCCCTCCAGTAAAGCTTAACTCACCCAACACCAACCTTGACCTTGATGGGCTGCTAATGTCATCTTCCTTTATGTTCTGACAGACATTAACTCCGGCCAACTTCCAAGATCCTCTCCAAGCAAACTCCACATGCTCATGAATAGGTTGATATGAACAAAGACTGGATGACAATAAGTAAAGTCAACAATAAACGAGCACTGACCCTCCCGTTCCCCTCTTTTAAACCTTCAAGCTGTTGTGCCGTGGTCCTGTGCCACCAGTTATCATTCTTCCTCACAGCTTGGCCTTTTCAGCGTGTCTTTAGTATTTTCCAGGTCAGGGTGAATTAATTAAGTGGGTTTTCACTAAATGAAACCCAACCCCCACATATTCTGTAAAAATGAAGGGCTTTTTAGTTCGTTGTTGTGGGGGAAAAAAGATCATAGAACACAGACACTGTGTATAGACAGTGAAGTTTAAATTTAAAGAACAATCAAAACCAGCCAAGAAAAAGAAAAACAAACCTTTTTGCATTTTTAAATATTATGGCTGTTTTTATTATATTCCTCAAACCATATTGATGATTTGCCAACATCTGCCACGTTCCTTTCTGCTAGCTGTTCAACGTTCATGGCAAACATGCAGTTTATAGGCTGTGTAATTATTTCTTTAGGGAAGGGGAGATGACTCTTTAGGGTAAAATTAGGCTTCCAGCAATCTTCATGCACAACACACAGGTAGATAATTTGAGTTGCTCCCTTATTTCCCGAGGCGTCACCACAGCTGACAGATCTCCAGTTTGATGTGGTACAGATTTTCTGTCCTTGCTGTCACACCGCTTCCATTTATCCAATCTTGGCACCAGTACTATGAGTACACTAGCTTGTGAGTCCATCACAGTACCAACACCGTGTTTGACTGTTGATATTGTGTTCTTTTTATGGAGTATTGTTTTTATAACAGACATAACGGGGCTCAAACCTTCAAAGACGGTCAGCTTCTGTCTTCTCAGTCCACAGAATATTTTCCCAAAAGTCTAGCGGATCATCAAGATGTTTGTTTTCCGGCAAATATAAGGCAAGTTCGTATTTTTTTTGGTTTGTTTTTGTTCTTTTGTGAACTCCTGGATGAATTGTCAGTGCAGTCTTGGAGTAATTTTGTTATGTAACATTAACAGTTGTTTAATAATTTAACAAAGAAAGGCAATTACTTTTTCGCACAGGGTCAAATAGCTTTGGACAGCGTTTTACCCTTAACAAATGAAGTAATCCCTTAGACGCTGAATATTTACTTACTCAAGTTATCTTTGTTTAATATTATAATTTCTTTGGTGATCTGAAACATGTAAGTGTGACAAATGTGCATAAAAAACAAAACCCTGAGATATGAGGATGCCACTTTATGTAGCGATGTCCTAATGTATTTCTACCCCTTTATTAATGTCTTCTAGTGTATGTTTTTCAGGCTATCTATGTATTTGTATCAAGAAAGTCATGTTTTATATCTTGTATAGTTGCTCAGTGAGACTTAGTTTCTCTTTTAATTGAATTAGTTATTTAATTAATTATTTTACTTTTCTTTTATTTGGTTTTTATTTATATCTCATGTAATTTTATTTATAGTTCCAATGTACAGCACTTTGTGTCAGCTGTGGTTGTTTTAAAGTGCTTTATACATAAAGGTGATGATGATGATCATCATGTAGTAAAAACTAAAGGTAAGCCAGTATGGGATGGGTAATTTCCCCTTGAAAAACATCTTTTTGCTTTTTCTTTGTCTTCAAAATCTCATGTGATCACACTGGCAGAGAATCGAAACCTTTTGCAGGTTTTTGAGATTATTAGGACGCAGCTGGAGAGATACTGACTCAACAGGAAGCCAAGTAAAGACAGAGCACTCACACTGACAGGACAAAATCACATGCTGTGTGTTATAATGTTGTTCAGCCCTATGTACAAATGTGTTCTTTTTCTAATTGTTTTCTTATCTAATGTGCAACACTAGATTTTTTAAAAATAAATTTTAACTTCAATCCAACAGCTGTACTGAGAGAAGCAGCATTCACACGCTGTTGCAGTGCCACTATGTGGACTAGATGTGTAATGCAAGCTTTAAATGTAGATAGGAGCTTATCAACACAAAACACAAATCAGTTCCTATCACACACTTTCACTTCCAAAAATGTTGGCATGGTGCGCAAAATCTCACTTAAAACAGAATCCAATGATCTGCAAATTTTATAAGCTCATATTTTATATTTTTAAAGAAACAGCTGGAGGAAAACTTTACTGTTAATCAGGTTAAGTGGAAACAGATCAGTAACATCACTGGATATAAAAAGAGCATCTAAGAGAGGCAGAGGTTATCAGAAGTAAAGATGGGCAAAGATTCACAAATCTGCAAAGAAAAAAACTGCAAAACAAATTGTGGAGCAATTTCAGAATAATGTTCCTCAATGTAAAACTTAAATAAAATCAAAATGCCTTATCAGCAGAAGTACATAATATTCCAACAACTCTCCCTGTTAATCTTGAGAAATCTCTTTGTGCAATACCAAAAATCAACATTGGGGATCTTTGAGTTCTCAGGTGACACTTTATGAAAAACACGCATGATCCAGTCATGCAAATCACTGCATGGGCTTGGGAACACTTCCAAAAATCGCTGTGTGTGAACGCAGTTCCTTGTGCCATCAACAAACGCCGATAAAAGTTCCATTATGCAAAGAAGCTTATTATCAACATTCAACTAGCCTGCGTTTCTGAAGGTATGGGGGTAAATGTTGATGTAATTAAATGAATAAGCACACAATTCTGTTTATTTTCTCACTTTTTCCTCTGTTTGCTGCTACTCTCTTTTGAAACAATTAATCAATTAATTGAAAACAAAGTCTTTTTTAGGTCCAAATCCCAAGAGGTCATAGTATTCAGATACAATATTAAGACAACGTAACCTAGACACTAAACAACATTCCAGGTCAAAAGGAGTGAAGTTGTTCGGCTTTTTTTTGGCTTTGTCGCCCTCTAGTGAAAATTGACCTGAAACTGTTTGTTTGACCTACTCACTGACACAGAGCTGCTTTATTCTAGTACTTCTGTACCAGTTGAGTAACCTCACACAGCCTTTAACATTATCTCCTGACTACAAGATAATGTGCACTGCAGTCAGCTATGTGACATACCAACAGCGGTCTTACACAACAACCTTTCACACAGTAAAAAGAAAACATGCCAGTGGGTAATGAAGAAAAATGAAAAGTAAAAACTGCTATTATGCTCTATGCTTGTATAGTGGCACCTGAATGCTTATAAATGTATGTCCCACATATCTGTTTTAGGTTTTTCAGCTATCACATGTCAAAATGTAACTTATATTTGTTCTAAAATTCAGTGCTTATTTGAAAGATGCCAAAAAGCAGAACATTTTTTTCTAATGCAACATGAGATCGATGTACTGTCTCACTGTTCTTAAACATATAAATCATGGTGAAGTGTTACAGCCTAAAGAGGTTCAGCCTTTCTAAAGTATTCTCAACATGTTGTAAAAGAAATGAAGAAATACAACAAAAGGGAAACAGCCGCAGTAATCAAGGTGAGTGGAGATAAAGAGTTGCTTTAAAATACTCTGCAGGTGATTGGAGAAGCAGGTGATTGCTGAGAAGTCAGCTCCTGGGAAGATTGGCAGCAATGACCCACTTGAGGATAATCTTTCTCACGGTGGAATGATGGACTTCAAATGACCTCATAACTCATCCCAGTTTGATGGCCTGCAACTTACTTCCCCAAGATCATTGCTGATATCTTTCATGCTTGGGATTATTCCTTCACAATAATGTGAGACTTTAAAAGTCAAACAGAAAATGATTACTTCAAATTCATGATGCAAAAGCTACGGAGTCGTGTGGTGTATTCAGTTTTTTCTTAAAATATCAAACTATATTGATGCTCACAGTACAATGAAACTGTAAAATATTTTGCAATAAAAACTTGGGGGGAAAAAATCAAGAAATAATATCGTAAGAATTTATATTTATTATAGATTCTCACCAGAGAAACACAAAGACTTTAGACAGTGTAAAGAAGCACTGAGTCTGACGGCTCCTCCAACAATGGCAACATAAATCCGTCCAAAGTCTATAAAAGCAGAAGCTATCACTTAACAACAATTTCACTTTTTATTGGTTTTTCCAAATATATCTGCATTCGTGAACATTTACCAGCGGGTGTTACTGAATGTCTTGGCCTTAAAAACCACTGCGTAAATGGAAAGCCCTGAGAAACTGCCCGTGGCCCCAGACACCAAGTCAGCAGACCAGCTGATGGCTTCGTGGATTGGTTACAACAAAGAAATCCTCATTTAAAAAAAAAATACCGTAACTGTTTAACTCTTTTGCTCCTCATCATACTATTTTTGAGTATTTAGTAAGTGGCAAAAGATAACATATATATTTGTTCTTGGCTAATATATACTGGTACCTTCTTTTGCTTTACTGACTGATTGCAGCATTACAAATAATGGACTACAGGAGTTCAACAACTTCAAGGAGGGAAAACAGCCAAAATGTGATGTGCTTTGAAACCCAGCGAGCATTTAGTTTGGCTTGTTATGTATTCATGATATTGTTCCTGTCATTGCAAGAAAATGCAGTGACAACGGTCATGTAAAACACACCTACAGCTGCAACCTTCTTGGCAGGAAGTTCCTAAGACACCGATTGGTCTTCATCAAGGTCATGGGCTTTTGTTTCCCCAGTGTCGAGTCTTACCTTACACTTAAAAGTCAACACTAAGAAAGGTGTCAGTTGGGTAGTTGGTCAAGGTATAAATATTTGTTAAATTAGCCTATTGCACTGTGATCCTGTAAGAGTACTGATACCATGGTAACAAACTCAAACTGATACCATGGTAATTATGGGTAAATAATTAATTAATTAATAAAACATCACTCTTCTTCCTTTGGCTGTTCACTTTGGGGGTCACCACCAGTGTTGGTCAAGTTACTTGAAAAAAGTAATCAGTAACTAATTACTGATTACTTCCCCAAAAAAGTAATCCCATTACTTTACTGATTACTTATTTTCAAAAGTAATTAATTAGTTACTTAGTTACTTTTTAAAAACACAATTTACAACCTGAATAGGTAATAAAGTGATAGATCTTTCAGCCCAATTCTACTTTTTCTGCATAATCCATCATACAAAATGTAATCAAAGGGAAAAGTCTCTTTTTAAAACTTGTTTTATTAGTTTTAATCTTTTAACTTTATGCATCCAGCAAAAATTTAATTATATGCACCATTCACTGACTGGAAGAAGTTTGTTTAACATTTAAACTTATTTTCTGCACATTCCAGCACATAAAATATTTTTTTTGTGTGTGTTTACACTCACTCTTTCAAATAGATGCAAGTAAAACACAGCAGAAAATAAAGAAAGTCAAAGACTAGCGGTCCTGTTGCTCTATTTTCACCTGTAAAGCAGGACTGCGGTAGGCGGAGGTTTGCCCTGGTGCAGGTGTGCCGCAGCGGTCAGTGGAAGAATCCGCGAGTTTCTCTGTGAGTTTCCCATTACGTCGGTGTTTGCTTGGAAGTTTAGGGGTTTTTTCGCTTTAAAAAGAAGTTTTCTTCCCACGCACAATGGACGCTAATGTTTTTGTCACTTTTTATGGAATCAAACTTAAAGTAAGGTCAGTACTTCCACGCTTTAAACACTGCACGCTCATACTCTCTCCCACACTCGATATGTGATCCATTGTTGATCTGCACACAGCTGTTGTCACGAACGTCGCACTCGCTTACGTCACTGCCATGAGACATTCTCGCAAAAAAAATCACGGTTTTAGTAACGCAGTAACGCAGCGTTCCTACGGGAAAGTAACGGTAATCTAATTACCATTTATGCAATAGTAATCCCTTACTTTACTCGTTAGCTGAAAAAAGTAATCAGATTACAGTAACGCGTTACCCATCTCTGGTCACCACAGCCACCCCCATCTCATCCTATCCTTATCCTCTATTACACCAACCCTCTGCATGTCCTCCTTTACCACATCCATGAATCTCGGCTATGCTCTTTTTCTTTTCCTCCAGCCTGGAAGCTCCATATTCAACATCCTTTGCCGAATATATTCACCATTGCTCCTCTGCACTTGGGCAAAACCATCTGTTCCTCACTACTCTAACTTTGTGTCCAGCCTGAACTGTCCCTGTGATATGCTCATTTCTAATCTTCATCCATCCAGGTTCATCCAGGTAACCCCCAAAGAACATCTTAGCATCTTCAACTCTTAATACCACCTTGTTACTTTACCAAAAGAAGAAGAAAATCCCTTTATCAATCAAATTTCTAGCTCTACTCTCATTACATGCTTCAGATACACTGTACTTCCACTTTAGTACAAACAGTACAGCTTACACTCTAATTTATTTGCTGTTTCACTTTGACACATGGAATGATTAGATATTTGGAGTGTACTTGGAGTCATGACATTCCCATAAACTGCTGCTGAAACGTGACCGAACCTTTAGGGAATCCTAACACAGGAACTAAAGATAAAGAGGACAAAGAAGGGTCTGTCTGACAAATGAAAGATGCATTTTACTGTATTCTTCTCTATTCGACTTGAAATTTAGAAGACACTTCTGCGCTACCTAAGGAATTACAGCACAGTGCTTGCTTGTGGCATTGTGTGTTACGAGACCACACACTGATGGGCTAGGAAAAGGAAGCATTATCTGTGCTATTCTGCAATAGATCCTGTGAATAACCCATTATCATTGGGGAAGAACACAAGATGTAGCTTTGAATTGTCCTTTTGTGTGCACACAACTAAGCTTGTAACAAGTTGCATCCTCACACACCAACAAGTAAAATTCATTTGTATGCTTAACTCAGTTACGCATGGGGGGTGGCGGGGCAAGAAGCAAAACACATCTGACAAACCATATTTACAGTCTGTGGCTAACTTAATGTGCTAAAGGGCAAAACAGCAGGATTTTGTTTGCACCAGATGTGTTTTTTTTTCTTCTGACAATTGATCCCAAAAACTAAACCATAAATCATTTCAAGTTATTTTCTCCACAGGATACCAGGCCTCCAAAAACTCACTAGATAATTGTTGTACTCACACAGATTAAGACAAATGCTGGGTTGTAAAATCTTCTGTGAAGGTACTCAACAGTCAGATCATCCAAGTGCAAGAAGGTGATGAAACAGTCAGGGAAGGAAAGCACCAATTTTAGATCCAAGTTACAACATGGAAATGGCTGAATCACAACTCATGCTTCCTGTTTCTCAGCGGCTGCGCTGCAGCGTTTACAACCTCGGAAAATTTGGGCTTCCACAGGAAGACTAAGGATAGCCTCCTGCCATATCATTGTGTTCCATATGCGTCTGTCATTTAACACATGTGAGTGAGAGTCAGAAATCTAATTATACTTCTTACTTGTAATAAAGCACCAAAAGACATACTTCGAATAAATTAGATTTCTAAGAACACAACATTTTTTCCCACCTTTGGTTTTCATTAGTTTTAGTTCACTGTTGGAGCACACAACATGATGTCAAGCTAGAGACAAGACTTTCTATTGATAATGAAGGAAATGAGGACACTGACCCCCGTGGAGAAAATGTCATGGTTCGCTTGGTGGTTCAGAGCTACCATCACCACAGAACTGAAAAGCTGTTTGTAACGATACAGCAGATTTTTATGAAGCGATAGCATAACGTAACATGGTCAATTTGCCTTTGGCACAAGTGCTGCACACTGTATGGTAGGAAGACCTACATAAGCTATCCTGCTACATAACACAGTGCAGAGAAACACACACTGCTTAAAGACTAGTGATCAATAAGCAAGCAAATATGAAAACAATGTATATATCAATATAAAATACAGTAAAGGACAGACATAATGATCTTCACTTAAATTTTTAATTTGCTCCTAAAACGCCTGTGCACTGATGAGCACTTCTTACGTATCGCCTCCTCATTATCAAATCGCTCTTCAGCAGTTTCTCAGCATGTTTAACACTAAACTACTGTACAGTGCTTTTCCTGTCACACATCTGCAGCAGCTGTGTTGCTTGCATTCTATTATGTGTGTAATGTTATGATCCAATGTTGTCAGTGTTTTGTGTTAGGCGTGACTGTTATGTGTTTCCTGTTTTACTTTGAAGGTCTGTCTTATCTCAGTGTGTTCAGTTTACGCTTCCCTGTCTCGTCAGTTCTGATTTGCCCCAGCTGTGTTTCCCTCCTGTTGTCCATTCCCTGATTGCTCCCTCTATGTATTTAAGCCCTGTGTTTCAGTTTGTCATGGGTCGTGATCATTGTGGTGTTGGTATTGTGGTTTTGTATATAGCTGTAAATAGATTTGTAAAGTAGCAATTGAGTATTCCCCCCCCCCCCCCCCCCCCCCCCCCCACCTTGTATATATTGTTCACTGCAGCAGCCTAGTAGGCGTGAGAAGCCATTTTTGTTGATTAAGTTTTCTCCTGTTTTTCATGTAGTGAGTTAGGTAAGAGAATTGTCTTTTGTTTGGTTTTCATTTTTTTGTAGGGAAGCGTAGGGACCATTAGGGAGTTTTTTGTTATTTTTGGCACTGCTCACTGCTGAAGCAAATAAATGGCTGCTTAGCATTTTAAAAGATACTATTGTTTGGGTTCTTGTTTTGGGTGGAGTGTGGTGGGCCAATGTTTTGTTGCGTTCAAGACATTCCTAGACTTAGAACGTAACAGTAACCTTTTCCTAATA
Organism: Rhamphochromis sp. 'chilingali'; assembly: GCF_963969265.1. Lineage (NCBI taxonomy): Eukaryota > Metazoa > Chordata > Actinopteri > Cichliformes > Cichlidae > Rhamphochromis > Rhamphochromis sp. 'chilingali'. The sequence continues at coordinate 8,542,622 of NC_137936.1, read as the reverse complement.
TTAGAACATTTGTAAAGTCAGCCATTCAATAATAAATAATCAGTGTAATTTGTCACATGCTGCCAGTTTCACACCTTTAATGTGAGTGTACTCATACCCAGATCAGAAAAGCCTGTGTGAACTCAACAAGCTGCCGACCGGCTTCGTATGACCCCGTATCCTGATTGGCAGTGTTAGGGTTAGTGAATCAAGATAGCAGGAAGATACCCTGGGTATGCTCAGCTTGCTTTGAGTCTCTTACAACAGCAACACACTCAAATCACAGAACTAAAGGTCAAATTCCAAACTAAACTTACCAAATAATCAGTACTTTACAGCACGTGTGTGACTATAAAACCAAAGAAAACCATCAGAAACAAACAAACAAATAAACAAAAACAAAAAAATCAGCAGCAAGTCCTTAATTTTCTTATTGATTTTACACTTGTGTCTCAAAGGTGCCGTATAAAAAGGGGTTACTGACTTATACTTAAAAACAAATTTCCCACGTGTGGGACTAATAAAGGTTATCTTATCTTAGTGTACCTAGTCTGGTTTTATTTCTTATTCTTTTTTGATTTCTACTGTAATAAATAAAATTTTATTTTACTCTTGGTCCTTGGACCAGCTCATCAAAAAGGACCCTTTTAAACGTGCAAAATTTCTGTTTCAACATTTTCTGTTACCTACTTTCATATTAAATTGTCAGAATGATAAGATCTACTGAATTCTGTCATTTTATGCAGCCTCTGCATTCTTGATGTAAATGGGGTGCAAAACTGTTCACCATCACAGCTCTGAATGGAAAAAATGTTGCCTGATAACAGTACTATTGCAAAATTCCAAAATTGCTCATTCTCCTTCCCTAAATCAATATGTTCAATTAAATCACGGAAGTGGAGACATCTGTCACTCGTCTTTAGGCCAGCTCATGAGTGAGACAGCGTTGTGTCACTTCTTACATTTTAGAGCTCTTTAAAAAAAGAAAAGAAAAAGGAAAGGATCTAATTTCTCAATCTGAAGCAGTGGTAAAGGGTGAATCCTGGAGTCACTGTCATGAAAATAAAAAGGTAAGAAGCGTCCTTGATTCTCTGTAAATATATCTTCTTTTATTTTGGGTCGATGCGCCTCTTGGGTTTAGAATAAAATTCAGCTATGTTTCCCTTAATATTATGTTTCACGTGCCCATTTTTTCTACATTTAACTGAAGCTTGTTTATCATTAACTAAATTGGAACTTCATACCAACAACTGGCAACACATCAGCTGTGTGTCTGTGCTGCACATGCATGTAAATCTTTTTCTTAAATGCCGATTGTAGAGAAATGGCTTGTGGTTATACAAAATCAAAAGGCAAAAGGTTTTTGGAGACTTTGAGATCTTAATTTCACAAACAACTCTGTGGGACTAATTTTGCTGTAGACATGATCCATTTATTTATATTTGTGATGCATCAGTTCATTATTGTTTAGTCAAATTTCCACGGTGGCACTAAATATGTGTTCAATCAATTTAGGAAACACAGGTGTGCAATTATAATAAGATAAATGATAATCTGCTAGGGCATGTTTATGCATATATGCAATTACAAGTCACATTTCTTAAAGGTTTAGTTATGACAGATAGTTGGTTCTGTATTTAAAAGTGACAAACACATGCAGATGTAAGGAACAAACTAACCACAATGGAGAAGCAAAACATGACTAATGGCATTTCTCTTTTTTTAAACCAGTTAAGCTTAAGTATTGTTACACAGTGGCCATATTCACTTTCTGGGATCATTATGACTGGTGAAAATATGTATAAAATGTGTCCTTAAAGTTTTATCAAAACTCTGCTGTTCCAAAACATGTTTAACAAAACATTTTCGGGGAGATTTATTTTAGCTGTTTTTCTGTCATCTTGTTCCATACTGCAATAAGGAGAACAACCCAAACACAACACACCTATAGAGTGAAGTCTGAAACATTTGCACCAAGAAGGTCAGTCACTGTGGCAGAGGGGCAAGTAAAGCAAAACAGTCCAAAAAACTCAACTAGGAACATAAGGAAACTAAGTAAAATGCAAAAACTCATACCTGAGCAAGAAAATGGAAACAAAAACTTAGAAAAGTTTGATGTGGAACACTGAAAGACAATTTTCCAACAGTATATGGTGTAACAGTGTGAATAAAGCTAAAAGATGGAAGCAAACTAACCAACATTCAATAAAATCAGAGATTCCAAAATAAAGTAGGAACTAAACAGAAACCTCAAACTATGACACATGAATGCACATCACATGACTATCCATGTACACTGTGCATCAGCATGTTTTTGTAAATGGGAAGAAGATCGTTGTTTCCTTAATTATGACAAAACACGTAGGATATTGAGTGACTGATAAGATCCACTTGTGCATCTTATCAGTGGGTGAGAATGTGGGTGTCTACATGTTTGTTTCCAATAGTCTTTTTTTGGCCTGTCTACACTTAAACAGTGTTTTAATATCCTCATCCTTTAGCATTTCATATCTTTGAAAAAAATACATTGTGGTTTGTCAGGGACTAAGCAGTAAAGCATAAAGGACACAGGTGGTTTTAATTCAAAAAATGGGTTTTATTGACCCAAAAATCTGAAAATATATTTAACAAAGCCAAAACTTAAACAGGCAGACCAATAAAAGAGGTCAACTCAATAAACTAAACTCAAGATAATAATTAACAAAACCTCAAACAAACATATGACAAACTGACCTGCTGAAATGACACACAGGTGACCTTAAATACTGGTTTAGCTAAACCAAATGACACACACGGGGGAAACAAGATGGCTGCCATATAACCAACTAATACAAAACAATTAGACAAACATGAAACACCCCCCAGGCAATGAAGCATGTGGTGCAATCCAATTAAGCTGTCAGTGGTACTTCAGGTCTCCCAGCCCTTTGCCACACCTTTGCCAGACAGGAGGAGAAGCCAACCCCCAGGTAACTCAAACAAAGAAAGATGTATTAATATAACATAAAACAGAACTTTGACCTTGCAAGGTTAATGTGTGCACGCCATATAAACATTGGAAGGTGTGATGGAAAAATAAATACATTTAATAAAGAAACAATATTGAACAATAAGTAGAATATTTTAAAGTAGTGACTGTAAATTAAACTAAAGTGAATCAACGGGTGGTGAGGTGTGAAGCTTACCATGTGTGGCATGCCATCACATGGTTGTAGTTGTATTCATTGATGGATTAGTACAGTGCTTCCCAAACTTTTTCCAGCCACGTACCCCTTGAGACATGTCACCCTCAGCCGCATACCCCCTACTACGAACGACTCTTAATTAGTGTCTATAAATACATTGCAATATCGCATGCATAAAGATAAATACTGCACAGTCGATTATTTCTCACCACCAAATGAATTTATCAATATTTTTTAGTAATGACAGAGTTTTAATAACAAACTTTACTACTTAATACTAGCAGTGTATCAAAGGATTTATTAGAATTCACTTTTTTGTCGAGAGCATAAAGGCCATGAACTTTCATTAAACAGAACTTTATTTAATGTGATGGATGTGCTTGAGCAGAGGCACACAGCTCTTCAATGTTTGGCTCAATTTGGGAAAGGCTGAGTCTTAAATCGTTTTCCACACAAAGTCTTGCTCTGTATTTTGTTTTCATGTTTGTTAAAGCAGAAAATCCCTTTTCGCATAAGTATGTGGTGGCGAAAGGCATCAGAGTCTTGACAGCGCGCTTAGCCAGCGCGGGCTGTTCAGTGCGCAGCCCTATCCAGAAATCCGCCAGGTTCTTTTGAGCGTGTTCAACTTTTAGAGATCCATCTGTGGCGATTTCAATTAGGCTCTCCTGGTCAGACGGTGATAACGAAGTAGGCACGGCGGTGAACGGGTGACGTATCCAATCATTTGAGCCGTCCGTCTCTGGGAAGTATCGGCGTAACTGCACCGCCAGCTCCTCAAGGTGCACGTTACATTCGCGCTTTACACTTTTAGATAGTGTGAGATCATTAGAGCACAGAAAATCATGCAGCACAGGAAAGACTTCAGTGTTGTTTGTATCCAAGCAGTTCTTCCAAAGGTTTAACTTCTTTATCATGGCCTCAACTTTATCTTGAACATTGAATATAGTTGCAGAAACGCCTTGTAATCCGAGACTGAGCTCGTTCAGACGAGAAAATATATCACACAGATAAGCCAGGCAGGTAAGGTACTCTTCATCATGCAAATGTTCAGACAGCTCAAAGGGATGGTTACTGAAGAAAACTTTAAGTTCATCCCTCAACTCAAAGAAACGGGTCAGCACTTTCCCTCTAGATAGCCAGCGAACCTCTGTGTGGAGTAATAATGTCTCATGCTCGCTGCCCATCTCATTGCACAACGCAGCAAATAAGCGGGAGTTCAGCGGCCTGGCTTTCACAAAGTTAACCATTTTTACACTCGTGTCCAAAACATGTTTCAAACGGACAGGTATTCCCTTTGCAGCAAGAGCCTCTCGGTGGATGCTGCAGTGTACCCAGGAGGCATCTGGCGCGACTGCTTGCACACGCGAAACCACACCTCCGTGTCTCCCAGTCATGGCCCGTGCGCCATCAGTACAGATGCCAACAGATCTGTCCCACACGAGTCCATGTGTGTTCATGAATGTGTCCAGCTTTTGAAAAATATCTGCGGCAGTTGTCCTTTGTTCCAGCGGTTTACAGAACAGCATGTCCTCCTTGATGGTTCCTTCATGAATGTAGCGCACATATACGAGAAGATGCGCCAGGCCAGCCACATCCGTGGACTCATCTAGCTGTATTGCATAACATTCACTGTGGCGTATGCGCAGAAGTAGCTGCTGTAAAACATTTTCTGACATTGCATTGATGCGCCGTAAGACAGTATTGTTTGATGATGGAATGGACTGTATCGTCTTTTTTGCCTTTTCCCCCAACATTGTCCCTACCATATCTAAAGCAGCAGGGAGAATGAGGTCCTCCACAATAGTGTGGGGTTTGTTGTTTTTAGCCACTCTGTAACTGACCATGTAAGATGCTTGTAGTCTGTTTTTATTCATAAGATCTGGCACCTGAATGCAGGTTTTACTTGTTGAAAGTGATTTTAGCTGTCGCTCAAAATATTCCCTTGGTTTATTTTTCAAATGGGGATGATTTGTCTCTAAATGTCTGCGCAAAAGTGAAGGTTTCATTGAGTTCTGAGACAATACTTTTGCACAAATAACACACTGTGGCCGGGGAAATCCACCAATATTTATACACGTAAACCCCAGCGAAATATAATTGTCATCATATTTGCGCTTCTTTGATGAGGTTGTGTTACAGTCCGTGCTGTCATGCTTTCTCCCACTTTGACGCTCCGCATCAGACACTTCATCACTTTCCACATGGCTGGCTCCAGCTATGCTAGCCACTTGGCTAGTAACCACAGATACATCCCTGCTAGCACTGCTAGCATCCAAATCTGACGAACACATTGTTGTTGAACAATCACCTGTGCGGTCACTGGAAAATGCATCTTCAGATATGAGCTTATTGGTTGTTGTGGCCGGTGTCTCTGTGGTAGGGCCTTTTTTTCTTGTTAACCACTTGTCCATTTTCGCGCTGCACTGAATGCTTGGAGGCAACTTCAACTGTTAGGTGTCAGTCATTTGGGCAAATCACGCCCATGTATTTTGTCAGAGCTATTTTTTTGCTGAACACCAGAGGGTGGTATATAGTCATGTATTTGACAGGCAAAAAAAACTGCATTAGCGCAAATTTCGGCTTTTAAAACTTTTGATCCCCACTCCAACCCCAACCCACGCGTACCCCCTACAGCCACTTGCGTACCCCCGAGGGTACGCGTACGGTAGTTTGGGAACTACTGGCTTAGGGTATATTAGACTTAATAGTTACTATATACAGTAATGGATTTTGATACATTTTACATCAGATAAAAACTTTGGTTGTAAGATTCAGATAATTATTTATTAAAAGCTAGACATGACAATTTGAAAGAAAAGCATGGTTTTGTGCCCTCCCTTCCCCTGTTAATGCCCTACCTGCCCCCCTGGCAAAACTTTGCTAGATCCGCCCCTGCACAGTTACCAGCTGTCAGCTAAATAGAAAAGGATCCTGGTGTAGAAAGTAATATTAAATAAATTCTAACAACAGCTTAAATGTGCTACTGTTGTTTATCCGCTGGTTTCCTCTTTCTGGCGCAAAGTGGGCGCTAAACAAACAAGAGAGACGGGAGTCGCGACAGAAACGCTGATCAGCTGATCATTGATCAGTTTCATGATTGAAGTAGCAGCAGGAGGGGGAGAGAGAATGAGAGGCAGTCAATCCATATATCGGTTGTTAAGCATAGCCTGGGAATGCTTTACAAAAATTCAGAGATGAACTTACACACTTGCTTTACTTCTCTGGGATAACGTTCTCGGAGATTAAGTGCTGGTTTGGAAGCACGTATTGAGGCTCCAAATGCTCAACCAGACCCCGTACGGTGTACATTTTAGGACATCGTCAGGTCTCAGGAAAAAAGTCATCAGGTCTCAGGCAAAAAAAATCGTCAGGTATCAGGAAAAAAAGTCGTTGGGTATCAGACAAAAAAATGTCAGGTCTCAGTTCTCAGGAAAAAAGTCGTCAGGTCTCAGAACACGAGCTATCAGACGGAGAGAATCTTCCTACAGGTGGCGCTGTTGTCATGTGCCAGCCGAATTGATTTCCAAATACGTCATCAACGTGTGACAGTGAAAGAACGAAAAGTCATAATAGACTATGTGCAAAAAAAAAAACAAACTATGTGCACGTTAGCATATGCTACTTCCCGTGCAGAAACTCCTGTGGGGAGCTTTGTTTCCGGTGTCCTATTCGTGCCCTGTTTACGGTCCAAAACAAGTTAAGCAAATGAATGAATCAAGCGGCGATTTACATTTCTATAGATGTCTCGGGCATTTACCTAATATATCTGTAAATGATGTTCATCGACTTGACAATATTTTTTCCCCCGAGCCTCAGAGCAAAAGAGAAAAGGGATTCAAATGTTATATTTCTCAGCTGTCCCTCGTTTATCGCGGGTGTTATGTTCTAAAAATAACCAGCGATAGGTGAAATCAAGTAGCCAATTTTATTTTTTTGACGGTGCAAAACGTTTCGTGGACATCGTGGACATACAGTACTGCACTTCAGAGTCACATTGCTAGCGATCGATGCAGCGATTCTGTACTGTACAGGAGAGACGTCACGGAGGAGATCGTCTGCAGCGATCAGGACGCAGGACACAATGTGATGTAAAAAAAAAAAAAGCATGCAAACTTGCACTAAAAAAATCTGCGAAACAGCGAGGTGAAAGGTGAACCGCGTTATAGCGAGGGACCACTGTAATTTTGAAGGTAAGTCACAACATACCCTTCGTAAATACTAAAGTATAGAAACCCTTACCAGCAATCATTCATTTTTTGTGTGGCTTTTTTTTCACGGTTTGTTAACATGCTGTGTAGGTGTGTGCTTGACTAGCTGATCTCGACATAATGGGGGAAACATCTGGTTTGACTATTCTTCACCTGCAGTGTGAATGCTGAACATTTGCCTGTTTAAATCATAAGACCAGTCACTATACAGAGATGTGCTTCTGAATGTGGACGATGTGTCTTCTGCTGCAGTAATGCAGTTCTGCTTGTGTTGAGTGATGTAAACAACTGATCGATCTAAACTCTTTAAACGTCAAAATTGATCATTAGATTTTTTATGACACAACAGTAGTGAGTGTTCCCACCTGCTGCTCTTTGTAACTTAACGCAATCTTTCCATTTTCGAGTTTTAGACCTGATTTTGGAGTATATCTTCGCAGTAGCGATTGACTGCAAAGTAAAGCAACCCTACATCCGGTCTCAAACCAAGAAGACCCTGTGCAGTTTCTCGTGCACAGGGTCTATTGACCTCACCGGAATTCTACCACAGTTCATGCTCCTAACGACACAACGTAAGTTTAATTTGCTCTCCCTTTTGTCCATACTTGTTGGACAGTTGTGTTATATTAAGTTGCGGTTAGGTTGTGAAAGTTACATAACGCATATCAGAGAAGGAAAGCTAATTTTGTACGATAAAATAAGTCAGCACTATTTTTGTCTGACTAATTCCTTCTAGCTAGCGACAGTGGTGTTGAAACGCGATCTAAATTTAAACTGGTTAGTAATTGTTTTATATACGTTTCAGCGAATGGACAAGCTGAAAGCTTACGAGGAGCCTGCATCCTTTCTGTCGCTGTTTTCTTTATTTCTCTTTTTCTGTTGCTACTGTCAAGATATTTTGTGATCCCGATATGTTGTTTTTTGTTGTTGTTTATAGATTTGCTGGAATATGTCATCTGACGAAGATGAAAGGAGTATCCGACTTTGGCTGGTTTCTATGACTCTTCCAAAAATACTTTTTTTAATCAAGCATTAAAAATAAATGACAATACAGTACAACTTATTTAGTAACTACTGTTCACCTCTTTCATACATACACCTCTGTATGTATTATTGTAGGTTCTACCTTACAATATAAAGCGCCTTGAGGTGACTGTTGTTGTGATTTGGTGCTATATAAATAAAATTGAATTGAATATCAAAGAAGTGTATTTTTTTGCTACACTCCTCCTCTTCCTCACACACTGCTGAGTTTGTCCTGGTGGATGATCAGGGCTGCAAAGCCTCACAGATGATGTGCAGCAGTGGGTCCCTCAGTCTGTCCTCACTCTGGACACTTGCAGTTGTCACACATGGAAATCAAATGTGTGATAAGCTGCAGGATTCAAACACAAGTGTAACTTATTAATACATGTTCATACCTTTATTACACAATCAGAGAGAAAGAAAAAGAGAGAGAGTGCAGGACAGACAGGTGACAGTCTCAGGTGTACACACTGCTACAAAACGGCACCAGAGAAGGAGGATTTAGTGTTTGTGTTATTACGAGTGCTAAACAAGAAGAGTTCCCAGATGGTACAGTGGACACATGTGTGACTCCTGTGATTAAAGCATCTTTCTTTCAGCTTAACGAGTGAACCGTCAGCTCGTTCAAACACACGTTAAAGTCCGTTTGGCTCGACACCACCGGACAGAGGCAGCAATATAACATAGCTAACATTAACAGTGCAGTGAATCCTGCTTGTGCCGTGATATTCAGGACTGCAAACCGAGCAGCATCACTGACTTTCAGCTTGTTGTTTGTGGATATATGACTGAACTTAATTATCCATAAAATCATCACATTCTCTGTCAGATTAAGGACAACTATTGAACTGCATATATTTTACAGTAAAGGCTTTAAAATCAAGTTAGTACAAACATCGCTAATATTTGTAACTTTGCCGACATGTGGCCAACAGTAATGTTTCAGTGTTCTTCGTTATTAAACATTTGCACATAAATAAGTGACATAATATTCAGTACTTACTTTTGAAAGTTTAGTCTTCGGTCGCCCCGCTTCTGCCGTCTGCCGTATTTCTCGGCAAAATTATCCACATCCATATGAATTGTGGGACATACGGGACCCCTAACCCCACTTCGAATTGTGACAGCCATAGTCGCGTGGCGGTGATGTAATAGGTCTCAAAATGCGTACTCCAAGCATGCGGTCTCTTAATTGGGACACAGCCGTTGTGTCGTTCGGAGCATGAACTGTGGTAGAATTCCGGTGAGGTCAATGACCTTATGTTCTTCCACTGTCACACACGTTGATGACGTATTTGGAAATCAATTCGTCTGGCACATGACAACAGCGCCACCTGCAGGAAGATTTTCTCTCTGGCTGATAGCTCGTGTTCTGAGACCTGACAACTTTTTTCCTGAGAACTGAGACCTGACATTTTTTTTGTCTGATACCTGACTTTTTTTCCCGAGAACTGAGACCTGACATTTTTTTGTCTGAGAACTGAGACCTGACATTTTTTTTGTCTGATACCTGACGACTTTTTTCCTGAGAACTGAGACCTGACATTTTTTTTCGGAGACCTGACGACTTTTTTCCTGAGAACTGAGACCTGACATTTTTTTGTCTGAGACCTGACATTTTTTTTGTCTGAGACCTGACATTTTTTTTGTCTGAGACCTGACATTTTTTTTGTCTGAGACCTGACTTTTTTTTTTTGTCTGAGACCTGACTTTTTTTTTTGTCTGAGACCTGACTTTTTTTTTTGTCTGAGACCTGACTTTTTTTTTTGTCTGAGACCTGACTTTTTTTTTTGTCTGAGACCTGACTTTTTTTTTTGTCTGAGACCTGACTTTTTCCCCGAGAACTGAGACCTGACTTTTTCCCCGAGAACTGAGACCTGACATTTTTTTCCTGAGACCTGACATTTTTTTCCTGAGACCTGACATTTTTTTCCTGAGACCTGACATTTTTTTGTCTGATACCTGACTTTTTCCCCGAGAACTGAGACCTGACATTTTTTAGCCACTTTTACTTACTTACTGTTACTGTCTATTGCAAAAGCATGTGATTTTTTTCTCATTTCTTTTGTTGTATCTATGGAAAAAGCCAAAGATAACACAGTTTAACAGACAGATATAAAATTGTACTTGCACCAGCAAGATGATTCCCAAAGAAGCTGAAAACTTGGCATCTTACAACGTGTGTCCTTAAAACATTTGAGGAAACTAGGCGAGGCCTTGAAATATCTACAGCAGATGAAGAGTATCTGAGAATCAGGTCCTTCAGAAAATGGAAAAAAAATCCAGCAAATTCCTGACACAAATATATCAGGCCGTTCAGTTGATCCATCCATTTTCTGAAGCAGGAGTTTCATCAGAAATGGTCTCTTGAGAAGGGCTGCTCACAAAGGTAGCCATATTTACATATTTAAAGTCATTGGCAAGAGGTCTTATAGAGCGGTGAATCCAACGGAGGAGGCCAGGAAAGACGTACAACAGTGGGTGTCTAAAGCCATCTGTGAAACATGGTGGAGGCTCTGTTTCACAGATGGAGATTTTTCAAAATTGATGGAATTATGAGCTCAGAAACTCACATTTTGATCCACCATATAACATCATCTGGAAACAGTCTGATTGGGACTGGCTTTGTTCTTCAGAGATAACAATGATCACAAACATGCTGCCAAAAAAGTCAAAGCATAGGTGAATAAAAAACATGCAATGAAGTCATCAAACTGCCTCCCCAGAGCCTGCACCCCAACATTATGTAGTGTAGGCTCATCTTGATAGAGACCAGAACAAAAGGCAGCCAACATCCAAAGAAGAGCTTTGTATATCCTTCAAGAAGACTTTCCCATTTTCCAAACAAAATATAAAGAAATTAAATGTATACCTCACTATTTTACACTTTAAAACAATAGCTCATGAGCATAATATGGATATAAAATCTGTGCGTATAAAAATATTTCACTTTGCGTGTTTGCTTTTTTTGACTCATAAGTACATATGTCCTAAACCCTGACAGGGTAAATCATTTTTTTGTCTGTAGTGAACAGTGTTTTAAGGACAAAGTTGGATTGTTTCGCAGTAACTCAGCTTCTTGTGAAATTAGAAAAATAATCCAAATTATTTTGATTTTTAATAGATTTTTTTATTGATATTTTCAGCAAGGCAACAATGAGAATACAGCCAGTCTCACTGAACCTTAACAAATGAACTGCAGACTAAATTAAGCATGACTCAGCTTTTTAAAATATGGTTATAACACAAGTATGATTTAAACCATAGCAAGTGCATGAAAACTGCTGTCTTCTAAAAGGCCAAATGGAAGGTATTTTTCTGTGGAAAATCAATATCCGACACACAAACACTGAACATTATAAAACGACTTAATGAACTGGAACTTATTTTTCATAAGCAAGACCCCAAAGAATCACTTTTAATGAAACAAGATATAAATTTCTGTGAAATAGGTTGCATAAAAAAGAAAAAACAAGAGTTTCTTCTGAAGCTCTTTCACTGGTGATGTAAAAGCAATAGCTGTCGACCAGAGGCTAGATTTGACATGCCAGGCTAATTAGTGCGATTATCACACAGCTGCGCAGGCTGAGAGGATTTGAAGTGGTTTTATCAAAAGGATCATTTTCTGAGGGAATGCCTCATCCTGACAGCGTGTGCAATGCCAGACCCAGTTCAGTTTGGGATGTGCAGCTGCTGTCTGCTGAAATATGTACATGGATTCGAATGGATGAACTCTCAGTGGACAGTCTGAGATTTTGCACATGAGTAAATCTGCGATGCTTATTAAAGGTTTTCCAAAGGCCTAAGGCACTGCCTCACACCTCAAAGCTGATTGGTTATTTGGAGTCTGACAGTTCATAGTCAGCATTAGATTTCCTTGAAATCATTGTCAGACTTGGCAGAGTTTAGATAGAAACCCAAGCAGACCCAGTGATATTACCAATCTTATCTGGCCATTGTTATTGACATTGAGGTAAAGATCAGAATGAAAAACTACAGTTGATCAGCTTAGCAGCTCAGCTTAGAAATGTACTTTTCCTGGCATCGAAATGTATGCATAAAGGAAACCCTTTATATAATAGAGTCCAAACACATAAATGCTGGGCCACAGACCCCTGACAAACTTTGTTTTGACTTACATATTGATTTATATAATTCATTAAAAATGTTAGGGTTACTGTATGAAAAAACGTTTTCCATTTTCAGGGGTCAAGTTGGAACCAATTACTGATTTTCCATTGAATGACCTTTGGTCCATTGGTCAGTTACTATGAGTAACATGGTAGAGGTTAGATAATGCAGTGAACTCATAACCAGGAATTATAGCACAAATCCCTTAGCTTTGTGGAACATTTATTGCCTGGTAATTTAATAGTTTGGTCTAAATGTTTTTAGCATTGGCACTTTTTTTTATAGTGCTAAAGATAGCACTGTTTATTTGAATAGCTGCAAAGCCCAGTGTAGCACTACACCAAAGTTACACCATGATGTTCATTAGGTGCTATTTCTCAAATCCTGATATTTTTACAAACCAAAAGCAGAGTTACAAAAGAAAATGGACGTTACAGTAATGCTTTCTGTATTATTTTAGGATACTTAATCAGTTAGATTACATCCGTGTTCAGGGTTGTATAGATAATTACCCACCCTCTTATAGTGTATAACAGTCCATGAAGCATAAATGCATCATTCACCCTCATTCGTAGAACAATAACATATTCTCAGTAAAAGAATCTCTGGCTTCCCTCTTGCTCAATCATTACATTGTGCTCTACTACAATACCTCATATAGCTCAGTGACTCAGGATGGCTCAGGAAAAAATGCCATTGGCCAAGTACATACACACCAGCGTTTTGTTTAGCCTGGCTTATTTAACTCCTCCCTCCGTTTTTTGCCCTTGGGTGGGCCGGTGTTTTCAGTGCTCCTCTGGACCAGCATGGCCTCTACAAGCGCTGCCAGGATTCCCCCCCTCTACCGGCCGTGATGTCACAGGTCCAACTCCAAGAGATGCCAGTGTTTTCCCCTTACCAGGTTCGAGAGTGTGGGGAAGCGAGGAAGAAGAAGTCCGGTCACCCTTTTCACCACGGCGCCCAACACAGGTCTGTCCACAACCTGACGCCTCCACCTGGCCCTTCTGCTGTGAGCCAGTCATCCATAAAGGACCTGAAGGTAAGGCTTCCAAGACTCTGGAAAACCTGCTTGAGTCACTGATGATCAGTAATGGGTATTCTCCAGTTGATCCTTGTTTCCAAAAACTGCTTAAGGATTTTGTTCTTCTTTAAATCACAATTTCAACTCTATTATGGACTATGAACAAATACAGTTTTTTAAGAGGGGACTGTGTTAATTCCATACAGGGGATTATCTCTTGACAGAATTCCTGTTTCCAGACATTTGGCATTAAACGCATTTAATCCTATTTGCTCCACTACACTGACATATTTTCATTCATCTGAGTCCTGGAATGACCGGATAGACCCTGAAAGTGTGAGTGTACACATTTTTCAGTCTGCGCTAGTTATAAATATTAGTTTCCTGAAATAAGAGGTCTTCAAATATAGTTATTTTTCCAGGTTTGAGATGAAGAGAAAGTATGAGTATTTACATTCTGCATTTTAAGTGAGTAAGGAGCTGTTAAAGAAAATTTTGACTATAGTTGGTGTGTAGCTGATGGATTGGCTCTATAGATTTGATGTGTATTTGAGTTAAAGTAAAATGACTTTACCATCGCTCTGTTTCACTGGGTTCATTCCTGCTGCTCACAGTCTTTTTGCTGATGTGTTGCACCTTTGATATATCATTGTGTTTAAGCCTGCCATAATGTTACTTGGTACATGGAAAAACACAACATTACTGTAATAAAGCAGATTATTTATGGAATTCTTTTGGAGGATCTTTTTCTTATACTTCATAACTTTCACACAACCCAGACAGAAATGCCATGTGGGCAAACACTTCCTGACAGTTTGAACCTTGTCTGTCTGGATTATCAGAGAGACCCCCCTTAAGACATGTATTCAGTGCAAAATTAGCTTAGAAGTACCAGGCAGAGCTGCTGGAGCATGAAAGTGAAAACATAAAGCTCAGTTGAAGTCCAAAAGGGGATGGGGGGGCCCTTAATTAGTCAAGCTTTCTCTGACCCCTGTGAGAATGGAGTGTAAAATAGTTCAGGGATTGAGACAAAGGCACTCACTCAGCAGTGTTAAGAATTGGGTTTCACAGAACTGCATATGACTTTGTTTTTGGATTTGACTGAGTTATGGCCAAAATTTTGGTGCAGATGGCTGGTAATTGATGACGATATGGGGTTTGATGCTTGACAGTTTCATAACCAAGGAGACAGCTTTGAGCTGCAGAGAAATTTGGGTCATAAAACACCGAAACATGAAGCGAAGACATGTTGTTGTTAAAACAAAACCAAAACTTTAATTTATGCAAATGCCTCTTTTTTGTCAGACCTAATGGCTGGAGAAAAGACCCTATAGGAAAAAAGACCAACTATAATATTAATAAAAAATAACTTGAGTTGAGATAATGTTTACACGTTTTTTTAACAAATAGAATAATGTAGTCCCACATCCTTAACCTTTTCCATTTCATTTTTTTGATGCATGTTGTGGACCCCTATTGGAATTGATAATGTTGTTTCTACTCGTAACCCTACAGAAATGTTGTCATTTTTTGAGCTACTGCTTCAACCAAGTGTTTGCTAAATTGTGGGATGAATTAAATAAAGCCCATTTATTATGTTATCCTTGGGAAGTACCTGTAGCAACACAAAACTCTAACGTCTTACTTGAGTAACCAGACTTCCTGCAATGGCATATCAGGATGGATTGTTTAGTGAAATGTTTCTTTAATAGTTTAGATCATTTCGACTTGTTGGTAAAACGTAAGATAAGAAACACTTGATCTATATCATGTTTGGGATATTTACGCTGCTCTCAAGCTTTAAGAACCAGCTAAAATTCAGACTACTTAAGACTGACAGCACTGCTTATAAAATTATATTTAGGTCATCTAAAAACCAAATCTCACTCAGTTTGAAAACTTGTTAGAGAAACATTTTAAAGGTGATTTTTTTGCAGTTTAACATCTTAGTGTGTAATAATAACTGCTTTTTGATTCCATGGTGCACCACTGATAGGAAAGCTTCCTTAATTTGTGCCTATGAGCTGGAACTGTTCCTCTTGGGGTTGTGCTGTGTGTACACGGTGGCTTCTAAGATCATATCAGAGCTGTTACAAAACGTCTGTTTTACTTTGCATGGAACAACATACGGACATGAAAAAGCTCCATCAGCAGCTATTTAAAGTTTGCCTGCCAGTCCACCTTCTAAGTTTCAGAACTTTGTCTTGTCTGCTTCAGCTGTGCTTGAATAAAATTCCCTTATTATGTGTGAAGGCGGAATTTCAAATTCAATTCAATTCAAAATTTATTTGTATAGCACATTTAAAAACAACAGAGTTGAACAAAGTGCTTCACAATCTGTTAAAAACAAGAGAAAACAATAGAGAAACAAATAAAGATAAATAAGAAGACAGTGAATTAACAATAGAAGCATAAAACAGGCCTGATGGTACTCATACTGAACTCGAATTAACAGCCAGTAAAAAAGTGAGTTTTAAGACGCAATTTAAAAGACTGAATAGACTGAAGTACGAATCTCCTCTGACAGATTATTCCAGAGTCTGGGTGCTGTTACTGCGAAGGCCCGATCTCCTCTATGCTTCAATCGAGACCTTGGTTGTGCTAAGAGCATCTGGCTAGATGATCTCAGTGCTCTTTCGGGGTCATAAATGTTGAGTTCGTTTAAATAACTAGGCACCATATTATTTAAAACTTTAAAAGTAAGTAAAAGAATCTTAAAATCAATACAATATTTTACAGGGAGCCAATGTAAATTTGCTAAAACTGGAGAGATGTGTTCATACAATCTAACACCTGTTAAAAGACGTGCAGCGGCATTTTGGACTAACTGCAAGCGATGGAGAGATGAGTGTTGGAGACCCAAATAGAGAGAATTGCAGTAGTCCAGTCTAGAGGTGATGAAGGCATGAATAAGTGTTTCTAGGTCTCTTGGAGGAAGATAAGGCTTAGCTTTGGCAATTTCACATAACTGATAAAAACTTGTTTTCACAACTGTGGACACTTGCTTCTCTAATTTAAAGGAGCTATCTAAAAACACTCCGAGATTCCTTACAGTGTGAGAAAGATGAGAAGCAAGAGGACCGAGGGTGTCAGTTAACTTGTTTAAAGGCATTACACCTGTTTCTACAGCTCTGTCGCACATGACGTCCCACCGGGCTTCTCTCCTATCAAAGTTGCTCAAAAGCCATTATTTTCTGGGTTAGTGGTAGGATTCTGCATGGTATCGTTTGAAGGATTAATGATTAATAATAATTTTATTTATTTATTTATCTAGCTCATTATGCTTAAGACTTGTGTTTTCTGTCATTTTATTCAAAAATGAACATAAAAACTATGAACATAAAAAGAGATCAGTTATTTTGAACTGACCATATTAAGAAGGTTATTATTAACAGGTAGTCTCTTTGAGATTGAGCTCTATATTTCAGGTGAGACCAGTGTACACAAAGGCTATACAAAAACTGAGACAGCTGCATAATAAAAGGACACATTATACATGATCACACAAAATATTATCTGTGGAAATGTTCCAGTGAAATCAGAAAATGCAGCTTCATAATTTTTTGTAGTTCAGTCCATTTATGAGCATCAAAGTATCTATGGTCGTAATGTGACATCCTAAGTAGCGTGCTTAAATTCCATAAAGAAGCTGAGGGAAGCAGGAAATCTTTTCAGCAGAGCCGTGTAAACAAATATCATAAAATGCTGCTCTCTTCAGTTTCCCAGGGAGCATCATACCGCTTCTTTATGTATGATACAATGATGAGTAAGAAAAAAATCTCCTGTGATAAATCGTAATACACAAGCCTTCAAGGTGGATGTGGAAGCATGTATATAAACAATAGTGGCACAAGCTAGGGTTGACTGGCATGTTACACTGTGATATTGGGTTGGGTAAAGATAATATTGGTTATATAGAAAGTGAATAAAAGAGGTCCAAGAATAGATTCCTGTGGAACACTGGTACAAATAGGAAGTGGTCTTAACCTGAAACTGCTGGAGATTACTTTCTGAGTCAGATGGTAATCGCCACTCAAAGTTGCCACATGCCAAGTTAAATGGGCGAGTTGTATGAATATGTAACCCCTGCACAATTTTTTCTTAAGTTTAGGCTATTAGAGGAACTACAGTTTTTTGGCAATTCCTTGCTACCTGGTACTGTGACCAGTACTACCTGACTTTGTTTGGTTTCCCTGGCTTAACTGTTTGTTAATGCAAATATCTAAACCAATCATGTGGGACAAACTCAGTGCATGTGGAATGGTTGTTGAACCCACGGGTTAGTTTACTGGGATTTTCCCACACAACGATGTCTAGGGTTTAGACAATGGTGAAAATCCCTTATTGATGCTATAATTGCAGACTGCTTCAATCCAATTGGAAAGCAACAATAACCATAATCAAGGCACGCAGAATAGCATCTCTGCAGCATCTCTGAATGCACATCATTCCCATCCTACAGGAGTATTGTTGCCGGCCATCCCTTTGCACGTACACACCATGCCACAAATCTCCAACTATCTCAAACTTGTTTCTTGAACATAACCATAAGTTCACTTTACTTAAATGCCATCCACAGATATCAGTCCAACAGAGCACCTTTAGGGAGTGATGGAACCTTGTTTATTCTACCACGAAGAATTAATTCTGTACAGAAAAGGCAGTCCAATGCTATACTAGTTGTTCCTAATAAACTGTCAGGTGAGTCACATTTTTCATGTTTTCCTGTGGCAGTTATTACCTTTTTTGCTTATATAATATAATGTTCAGTGCTAAACTCTGAGCTTGTATTTATGTTTTCATTATTCTTATTTCTAGTAGGATGTTTACTGGTAGTATGATTTTATTTGCAAAAGATTATTTTATATGATCTGTTTTATATTAGATTTTTAAAATAACATGTAAACTAATTTAAAAATTCATAAATCTTCATGCATAAAAATTGAATTTATTCAACAGTGATTTTCCAAAGTCATTTGATGGCACTGCGTAGCCCTAAATAAAAAAACCATCAGATTCAAGTCCGCGTGCAGCCCTTTGTGGTTTACACTGACCTTTTCCTCAAACTTCAGGCACATAAGCTGAATAATGCGAGATCTTTGTACTATTTGATTTTTGGGTTTGGCTCAGACTGAGCTGTAAACGACCTAAGAGAGAGTCTTTTGTTTGTTACATTTTTCAGAGTATACCTAAAGCTCTGTTCTCAATTTCGATCCTTCGAGATAACGTTTACCAAGAGTAGGACATGTCTCAACAAGTCTCAAAATCCATGACAAGAATTTTCAAACCCAAAATATAGCATTTGTATATTTTTAATACTGCATTTCATCTGTAAATGCTGGCACTGAGTAAGTGCGTGACCCTTCTCATTATGGCAAGATGGAAATGTACGCTGCTTGGTTAAAATTTCAATTTTAAAACTCAAAGCTTAGTCTAGTGCAAAGCTCCCACATCAGACATGACAGCCAGACAGCGTGTTTATGTAGCTGCTAAATTAAGCACTGTTGTTTGTAACTTAAGCAAGTGCATGTTTCTAATCCCACACTGACTGGACTGTGTGTCTCATTCTTGGAAGAGGATGTTACATTCTTTCTAATGTTACCCGTTAGCCTTAGGGAAAGAAAAAAGAACACGTCTTTGTCCCAAGCTGCTCCTCCTAATGAATTGGCCTGTCTCTGCTGTAGCTGCCTTTGCTAAAGAGAAGTGCTAGTGAGGGCATTGGGCAAGAGAGCAAACTGACTCCTTCAGGCCATGTCAAAACAACATAGTGTGGTTGTTCAACTCAAAATCCTTCTTACGACCACTTTGGATATGAGAGTTTTTGCTGCCTTCTTGAAAAAGAAACAATTTTCTCAAAAAGAGGCTTCGCAGTAACATTTTATTTATTATGTTTATTATGTATTCTGTTGCAATGTACGCAAAGGAATTCATAACTGTATCTACATCAGCGACCTATACTAAAACATTAAAAGTTTTAATGGGGGCCATTTCTTCAGTAGAAAGCAGATTGTGTTCTGTGTTCGGGGTTTTCTGGAATAACAGTGGTCACGGTTGTGTAAAAATATGTGACTGCTTTGTCTTGTTAAATGCTATATCTTTGTGTGAACTTCAAAGACAAATACAGTGTTTTTTAATAGTTTTGTTTTTCCTTGATTTCTCCTGATTAAAGCACCATTTGAATTTAACCCAGGGTAAAATCTGATTAAAGGGCTGATTGTCAGCGTTAATTCAAGGGGTTTAACAAAAGCATTACATTAAATGTTCATTTATCCTGTGCTAGACAGACCCAACACATTACATTAAATGTTCATTTATTACCATCATACATAGTAAAAGTAACAGGACAATTGAATGAGATGGCTCATTGTCAGATGGAAGCTTGCTGTCTTATGAGAAATTAAACACATAAATATGTGGAGGAATGAAGCTTTCATTGGAATCCTCAATGTCTTCACAGTGCAAATGAATAAACAGCTAAAGCAAAGTGGAAAAGCACTTCCCATTTTCCAGGAAAGTGTATTCTGTCATATTCTTGTGATCTACTTATGTTGCCAAATATGTTGGTATTTTGGTGTCCCGGTATCATAAATCATGTCAACATGAGTGAACTATGGCAAGTGAGGAATGTAATAAAGCCTCTATTCAAGAAGTTTCTTCCAGATTTTGGTCCTTATTGATATTAAAAAGCACTGAAAGAAACCCAATTTTGTCCTCTGTGGCAATGAATGTCCCGGGTCACGTATTTGTCTGGCCTGTTGCTACAAGCGATTCGATCCTTATACAACCATTGCAAGAGGTGGATCTGCATAGCCGGCAATAAGTTGGACTTGTTCCCAGTGGGAGTTGGAGTCTGCCATGGCTGCCCCCTTTGTCACCGAGTCTGTTCATAATTCTTTGGACAAAATTTCTAGGCGTAACCAAGTGGTGGAAGGCTTCACCTTGGGCGGTCTCAGAATTTCATCTCTGCTTTTCGCTGATTATATGGTTCTGTTGGCTTCATCGAGTGGTGGCGTCCAGCTCGCACTGGAGCCTCTGATCACAAGCTTTGGGTAGTGCCTGAAAGTACGAGAACGCAGATTCAAGCGGCGAAAATGAGCTTTGTCCGAATGGCCTCTCCCTCAGAGATAGAGTGGGGAGTTCAGCTTCATTTGACAAGGATGCCACAGACTCTGTCTGTCTCGGTCTCTCTCAGATAAGAATTGATGCCCACTCAGTGACTTATAATTCTGCTTATTATCTAATAATAATAAGCGAAATTATTATTATTAGAAAAGTTATTTAATACACACAATACTATGCACTGCAGAAATGTGAAAAATCCATCTTAATAATTCTACTAGGGTCTGTTCAGATGTTGTAAAAGTTATTTTATGACTAATAAAAATGTCATTTTTAGATATTCTTCATTGATATGAATGGCCACATTGACATTTAAATCAAAATAAGCATTGTTTTGCTTAGCAGCATGTCATTTTGGTAACTTTGAAATTTAAGCTAAGAACAGTTATTCACCAACAAAAAATGGGAAATGTAAGTTGAGGTGAAAGTTACCTTTTTAACAGATATGTTCTGTCTGCTTCTTTATGTCTCACGGTGTTATGAGTAGTTCAAATAGGTTTTGGCAGGTGGAGGAACCCTAAGATTGAGTCCAGCACTGCAGAGTGAAGTGAAGAATCAACTACAAACAAGTCACATCATGTGTTCTGTATGTCACAATAGATTTTTCTTTGTGAACGTCCAGAGATTAGATGATCTGTGCTGGTAGTCTGATGTTCCTTGCGCTTGTAGTTCTCCCCTTGTGGAGCAGTAATTACACTCTGAAGTACTGTGGCCACAACTTGATTTAATTCTGCACTGTGAGAGAAGGAAAAGGGAAACGGAGGAAAAGGGAACATGGTGTAAATATCAGGCTAGAGGACATGAAAAAAAATAATAACAAATTTGACGGTACCATGCATTAATATATCAGATTTAATTGTTTGTTAACTGAACACGCTAAAATCCTGCAGTGCATCATTTATGGGCACTGACATTTTCTCTACTGAATTATCAGAAAAAGTCAAGGTACTAATACCTGTACTAAAGATATTCACAGCTTATGTCTTACATTTGTCAGGAAAATATGTTTTGGGAAATTTGTCACCTTAAACACAAACTTTCATATTTGTGTTTGTATTTATGTGAATTCCTTCCATAAATACAAAAACTTTATATTTACAAAAATGATATTATGTTGAAGATCGATTATTCTACTACTGAAAATTACACAGAAGAAAATGTTAGTATTTTTTGCTAGTATAGTATTTTTAAATTCATTATAAGGCGTTATTAATTTTTGTCTTTTAAATTAACACAATAAAAAAAAATTTGTCAAAATGATCCAAAATATAAGCATGACTAGTGCTGTTTTTGTGGGTTTACTTGGAAAAGAAAAGAAAAAAAGAATTTACAGATGACTTTTTGTTGTTTATGGACCTCATTTTAACTTTTGTGGTCCTCCGTTTTTGTTTATATGTTTTATATAGTTTTGTTGACCCCCATTACTAGTCGTGTAGTGCTTTGATAGGACTGAAATGTGTATGTCCTGGATATGTCTAATACTACTTTCAGTCAGGCTTAGCTTGACTAGGGACCAGAGAAATCAAATCTTTTCGTGTGCGTGTGTTTATTGTAAACTATGGGGCTCTGTAGTTTTACATATAAATCCGTGAA
Source organism: Rhamphochromis sp. 'chilingali' (assembly GCF_963969265.1). Taxonomy (NCBI): domain Eukaryota; kingdom Metazoa; phylum Chordata; class Actinopteri; order Cichliformes; family Cichlidae; genus Rhamphochromis; species Rhamphochromis sp. 'chilingali'. Next base: position 8,520,360 of record NC_137936.1, on the reverse strand, counting down.
AGGCTGGACTCTGCAGTTACTGAGTCTACAGAGCTTTGGTGCCTTTACGTGGTCTGCCACTTTGTCACTGACTTGTTGTAGTTCCTAAATGCTGCCACTTTGCAATAATATCACTGAGAGCTGATATCACAAAACGATTTGCTGCTACCATGATCAAATTCAGTGTGCACATGGCTGAATCAGAGAAAATTTTACTGCACTAATATTGTTCTCTCAAACTCAAGATATGAACTCTAAAATAATTTATTTAATGCTTGACTTTTCAATCTGTCTACTGTACTTCTGCTACTGACTCGCATTGCCTAAGATAGGAAAGATCTTAAGTAGTCAGGACCGCTACTGTAGCCATATTCTTAAATGTTAGCTCACACAATTAGCATCTTCCTTTTGACTGAATGCTTTGAGTGTGGCTGGTTGCCAAGGAAGTTGGAAACAGTGGAGTGGGGCTGGTGGAGTGATATGAATGGATGTATTTCTTTTCAGGGGTCAAAGAGTGACGACTATCTCGAAATGTTATTGGTCCTAAAGGCATTAGTTTAAAGCACGAACCCATGTGCTTTCCTTGAGAAGGTAATAAACCTCTGTCTCACAAAGAGTCTGTGAATAAAGTGAGAGCTCGTCTTGCTGTAGGGATAGATGAAATACATCCCTTGTTAATAGTTCCCTCTGGACCCAAAGGTTTTGCTGAAGGAAAAGGCCAAGCTGTGAAGAAGAGACAAAGAAACGTTCTACTATGAGTTTGCAAAGAATGCTTTCTCTGTTTCATTGTATAAACCTCTGTCGAGCCAGGGGGCTCCTCCTCTGTTTGTGCTCACCTCTCAAGCTTTTACTGAGTTTCCACTAATTCAGGCAAAGGCGTGACGCTCCGTGTTCTATCAGCGGTACACGAGATGCAGTAGCTCATATAGGCATTAAAGAGCTCCCTCGTCAAAAAAGCGTCATCGAGAGGATCTCTGAATAAATGTGAGATTATAGAGATAGTGTACTATTTTTCATCATGAAAAAAGAAGCACACAAAGAGCTTTCAGTGCAGAGTACCTCTCGCTTTGCAGTTGTTTTCTGCTTGTAAAAGCAGACATAAAATATTATTGACAATCACAAAATGCAATGTGAAATAGTGTAAATAATTGATGCTGCAGTTTTTTTTTTTAGCAAAAACATTGAATCTGCTTTCAAATGAGTAATTTAATTACTGGTAGCACTGTGGAACTTTATTTAATGGTTAATCTGCAGAGCCCAAAATGGAAAATAATTTGGCGTGACATCAATGTTACCCCTCTGTGAAGTATGGCCTGAAAATTTGACACCATGTCGGTGGTACAAGAACATGCACAGCTAGTCTAATGTTGCTTGTCATCATGAGTGAAATGTCCTCAACCCTAACTATTACAAACAGAAAAGACAGGTGTCTGTGAACGTGGGCTTTATTTGCCCTTCTTAAAAAATAAAATGTAACGTAATAAATGTGGTGATGAAGTTTCTCATTAAAACTGCAAAAACTGTAAATAGTAGCAGTACAGTGAAAATGGTTAGTCTGTTTTCGTGAACATTGGCAACATTGACATTAAAAATGTTCAATAATAATTTGGGTTGAGGATAAGGAAAAAGAACAAACGCCACACTGTGAATACGAGCCAGAGATTAATAATAATAACTAATGATTAAATGCAGATGGTGTATACATGTTGCATCATGGGAAGCAGCCTAGACCTATTGCAGCCTAGACCTATTGCAGCGTAACTAAGGGAGGTTTCAGGGTCATTTGATTTATCAAAAAGGAATGTTTTAAGCCTGATCTTAAAAGCAGATTCATTCTAGGAACCAAAAGTAAACAAGCAGTCTGAAAGCAAAGTGCTCTGTTGGTGTGATATGCTACTATGGGGTCTTTACGATAAAATGCGGCTTGAGACCTTGGGCTGAGATTTCCAAATCTTGGTTTAAGGAGCTGATGTAAAGAAACCTATATGGGAGAATTGTGTTCTCTCATTCTATTTCCTGTCAGCATTTTGAATCGACCCTGAATGATTTTCAGGGAGGTTTTAGGAGAGTTAATAATATATTGTATCAGGCTAGTAGGCTAGTAGTACAATAACCTCAGTTTTATCTGAATTTAGAAGCAGGAAATAGGAGACCATCAAGATCTTTATTTCTTTAAGACATTCCTAATGGGCGTGTGTCACCTGGCTTCATAGATATGAAAGCTAGGTATCATCTGCATAGCAATGAAAATCTATGCTTTGCCTTCGAATGATACTGCCTAGTGGAAGCATCTATAACTTAAATGACCCATGGGCCACTGCTGGCACGGTCATCTCATGTGACGGCCACTTTAGCGTTCAAGTAGTACAAAACAACAACCAAACAAAAAAGAAAGCACCCACAAATATTTCCGAAAATGTAGTGTTTTGTTTGTTTGGGTGTTTTTTTGTCACGGTTTTGGGTCATTTTTCCAGCATTTTCAGTTTCTTGTATTTTGGTATTTATCTGAATTATGGTTTATGTTCTGATTCTTTAGTTATCTCATTTTGAATATTATAATCCTTTGTTTCAGTTTATTCTAGTTAGTTTTGTTCTCAGGTTTTGTGTCTTGTGCCCTCGTGTTTAGTGTAGGTTTAGTTCAGGGTTAAGTCTGTGTCCTTGTTTCTTGTTTCCTGTTTTATTGTGAAGGTCCTTGTCTGATGTGAGTATATTCAGTTTTTCTTGCCCTATCTCGTCTTGTCAATTACTTCCAGCTGTGTTCCCCACCTGTGCGTGTTCTCCCTGCTGTCTACCTTCATGTGCCTTCGCCCACCTTCCTTTGTGTTCAGGTTTTCCGTTTAGTTTAACCCAGTATAGATTATCTTTAGTTCTGTTTTGCCATCCTCTCCTTGTGTTTTATTCTACAATAAACCTCCTTCGCATCTCAGCGAGTGCCTGCTCTTGGGTCCTCATTTATTTCTCCACACGGCTCACTCTGTTAGCCGTGACAGTTTTAAAATTTCAAATATTGTATCACAAGAAAAAACTGCAAACATAATTTGTTCCCATTTTTTCCAGTTGAATCTGTGAAAAATGCCAACAACAACACAGTTTTACATAACTAAAATAATACGTTTGCACCAACAAGGTGATTTGATCCCTGGACTTCGACATTATTGTAGCGCTGTGGGACGCTCTTGACAGAAGAAGGTCAAATTGAAGGTCAAATGGTGCCCGTTATTAAGGTGAAAGGAAAATAGTCATAAAGAGCAATTTTGTTTTTGTTCCTGGCATTAAAAAGCCAATTAACATGTACGTTTGTGCGCGCTGACTCGCTTTTGAAGTCAGCCACACAGGCCACTAGAGGAGCTGCAGTTTGTGTCACTTCCACATTGAATTCATTTTCCAGTTCCAGGGGTTGCAGCTTGGCCGCAAGACATATTTATTTGAAGCATCCAGTTTATGTATTTCATGCTTAAAGGACAAAAGCACAGCCAGCATAAAAATGCAATGTTTTATTTTTTTACACCATTGTTCCCTTGTTGCTCCCAGATATTATTTTACATGTAACACAAGTTAATCATCAATCTTTTGGATAAACACAGCACCTACGGTTTACCTAATATACTCATATAATAAATATTGATATATGTGTGTAACATGTGGCTCTATACCACCTGTTGGACAAGCATTGCAACTATTCTCGACCCTGGGTAATGCCTTTCTGCTGTTTCCCCATCTTTGTTTCTTATCTATGGTTCCTGATAGTTCCATTTCTGGTAAGGCTGGGTAAAATAGCACTGGTTCCCAGCTTTCAGTATTATTATCTCCATGTTCCATCTTTTATGCTTGTTAAGGGCCAATAAGGGGTCACTACTTCTCGGTTCTTTATATAAGACAAGCCAACTTGTTGTTTTTTTGTTCAAAAGATTTATTCATATCAGGACCATCTGTGTAAATTTTTCAGTTGAAAGAAAACAACGCGACTTCCACCAGCGTTACGCTTCATGCATATCTGGCCAAAACATTTTTTCCAAGTCATTCAGCACACCCTCTGGGCTCAATGCAGTGCGACATTGACTGAACTTGGTGACAACCAATTCACAAAAATGAAGCGTGTTCAATAAAAGATTTGAAAAGCAACAAATCCCTGTTCACTTTTGCTCAGTTCCAAGTTAATTCTCCTAAATACAAAGATAATTGACCTAGGCAGCACAAAACTGTAGCCAGATAGGAAAAACAGGAATGAAAAAATATTTTGCTGCTAAACCAAGACATTCACCTTAGATATATACATGATATCAATGTGACTTTAACTTTTACCTGCTGATGATCAAATGTAATTAACCTCTAAAAAATGTTTTAAATGGATGGGGCTAGGGAAAACAGCATACGTTTGAGTTTTCGTATGGCTAGATCGTAGTGAAACAATGGTGTCAATTGTGTTTTGGGTGTTCAGAACAAATAATGTTTTATACTGGATGAGCAGAACTAAAGATTAAATGTTAGTTGGCCTTAAGCAAGCTTCGGTTTGCAGACTACTGGCCAACCAGTAGAAAGACTCCTTTGTGAGCTGCAGGTTGTGACGTCAAATGGGCTGTATAAAGACATAAATTCATAGCTAATCTGGAACAACACAGGAGTGGGAGGATGAGTCTTGGTGTCCTCCTCCATTTCTTAACTTGCATAACTAATGAGCCTTAAATATCAGATAAATTAAGCAGGACCAGTGACTGCTGTCAGATTTGCACAAGCTATCTGTGGACCACAGTGTAAGCTAACAAGACAAAGGGATTGTACTGTATGTGCATTATTTTCAACTTCTGAAATACCTAAAAACCATGCTGGAGATGCTTGAATACAGCCACTATCAGGTGAGATGGGCTGACATATTTGAAAATATATGAAAAGAAAAAAAAAGAGTAGATGCGATTTTTACACTAAAAGAGTCAAAATATCTTTGCTGCGCTTGAAAACAGGACTTAAGGTTGAGGATTAGGGTTGAGTTCTAAATACTTCATTATGTGTACCCAGTTCACAAGTCTTTGGTTAAATGAAGACAGGGAAGCTGTTTTACACACAGTCGTATTTAAATTGCTGCACGAGTTGGACAGGTGCTGAAATGTTATATAGTGCTCTTTTAGGAAAAAAAGAGCTTGATGAAAAAAAATGTAAAAGAAATGTTGTTTGGACATTTCAACATCTTATCACCGTAATGTTGCAAAGCAAGCACGTTAGATTATTTGGTTTTTAAAAGGCTGTTTTCAGGGGAACTTTTAATGTAACAGAGTAGTATAGTGTGATTAATTTGGATTTGTAAGTTGCACTTTGAAGCTGGAAACATTTGAACATTTAAGTTCTTGCATTTTTAATTTGTGCTTTTACCACACCGGGACAGATGAATTATTATAATGAAAACATTCATTTTTAAATCTATTTTTTTCTCTACGTGCCAGTGTATTTTTCTCCTTACCCTTAACTGTATCACACGAGCTTAGTCAAAAAATAAATCCAAAACTAATGTGGTGTAATGTTTACGACTTTGCCACTTAGGTCCAGACCCACCTGGAAAGTCCCACCAAATACCACATCCAGCAGGCTCAGCGGCAGCAGGTGAGGCAGTATCTGTCAACCACCCTGGGTGGTAAAGCTGGCAGCCAGCCCCCCGAACACAGTATGCCACCCGGTCCTGGCAGCAGTGCACCCAATAGTCCCATGGCTTTGCTCACCCTCAGCACCAACTGTGAGAAAGAGGTACACCTGCTCACTTCGAGGACATTCAGTATCCTTACATGCAGATGTCTCGACAGAGAGTGAGGAGTTCATGAATTGTGCCTTTGTGTTATACAGATGGATGATGTCATTGATGATATTATTAGCTTGGAGTCAAGCTACAACGACGATGTTCTTGGATTGATGGATCCAGGACTCCAAATGAACAACCAGGTAATTTATTTTAAGATAAAATAAATACTACAATAAATACCAAAGTGTGTAATGTTGACACCTTCTTTGAGTTTAAATAAAATATATGACAGTTGCTCTTTTCAAGAGGACACTATAATGACAGGTTTTTAACACCAACAGCTACCTGTGTCAGGAAATTTATTGGATGTATACACCAACCAAAGTCTCCAACTACCAGGCCTCGCCATCAACAGTTGTCCACCCAACATTAAAAGGGAATTCACTGGTAAACTAACACTCAATTTATGAGCGTTTGGATTAGAAAAAGTATAAGGCTTTACTACATGTTGTTTACTACTGGTATATTTGTGGACACTCAGTTTAGTACACTTTTCTGTGACCTTTCTGTGTCTAAAAATTTACTGCTGATAAAATACATGCATAACCTTGTTTTGTATGATGTAATCCCAGTCCACTCAGACGCTTTTACATCTAAATACATAGGTTACTTTAGGCTGATGTCAATATTGTGTGCAATTTAGAAGTGCACAAAATACTGTTAAGTCAATCATGTGCCAAATAATTACTCCAGCTCCTGGCATGAAGCAAGTACTGGACAAGCCTGGATCCTGTGGCCAATATGAAAGCTATCAAAGGCCAGAGAGCTTTCCAGTAGGTAAGCAAAGCAAAATGAAGAGAAAAAAAAGACATAATGTTTTGTAAACTGTAAAACTTCACTTTCAGAAACTGTATGTTGAGTGTTTTGTGTATTTTTAAATTGCACACATTATACTACTGTATATTGCAAAATCTGAGATGCAAACTTTAAGCTTTTTTCCAGTTCTAGCCTTCAGATTGTTATTTTTTGTATTGTTTGTGATTAACAGGTTTCAAATATGCTAAACAAACCTCAAAGCATGTGAAATACAAACCTATAAAATGAAATCATTTACTCTGGATTAAATCACATTGTAATCAAATGCTTTTGTCTAAAGTATTGCTATTCAGCCTTCTTTTGCTTCACAGAGGCTGAAGTTCGTGCTCTGGCAAAAGAGAGACAGAAGAAGGACAACCACAACTTAAGTAAGGCAATCAAAATATTACTGAATTTCAATTTTTTATGTTTAATTTTAGTAGCTTCATTGTGTAGTGGTTTACACAATCGCCTAAATATCCTAAAAAGCAAATAGTTTTTTTATTTTTATACTTAATTTTCTACTGCTAGTTTTTTCGTAAATCTATAATATATATATATAATCTATATTATATAATCCGTGTTCACAGTTCATGTCCTTACTTTGCATTCTAGTTGAACGAAGACGGAGATTCAACATCAATGATCGCATTAAAGAGCTGGGAACCTTAATACCCAAGTCAAATGATCCGTAAGTGTTTTTGCATGTATTTAAGCTAATGGATGCATGTGCCCAGCCATCTACTTGTCTGCCTACTGTAGTGATTCATGCATTAACCGTGTTTCAACATCCTAATGTGTCAAAGTCTCTTTAAAATGCAATTGCCGTTTTGCTCAGCAGGATGTAAAGAACCCTGAGGTGTTCTGGTCAGCTGAGTCTGACTGTAGATATTTGTCTCATGTATACCCCAGAGACATGCGCTGGAATAAGGGCACTATTCTGAAAGCCTCGGTGGACTATATTCGGAAATTACAGCGCGAGCAGCAGAGAGCCAAGGAGCTTGAGTGCAGACAGAGGAAGCTGGAGCACGCAAATCGGCATCTCATGTTGCGTATACAGGTGGGTCACTCTAAGGCTTTGCAGACGTTATGTAGGTTTTTTTAAATTATTATGGTCATGTTTTGTTTTTTTTTTTTTTTTTTACGTAAAACCACAAAATTAGTACAGCAAAAATCTACTTGATCCCAGATGTACAGTATTTAACACAAAATTAACAAATGCTTGTTCTTTTAATGCATCAATTACAGGTAATATGTAGAAAGCTACTTGTGTTTGACATTCTTATATATAAGGGAATTATCCTGTCCAGCCAGCAGCCAGTATAGCTTGGCAGCTATAGCATGAAGGGTGGCAAAAGAACCTGTGTGCAAAACCAGAGAATGTTTTATCTGGAAAAAAATTGTTCTATTCAACAGATGTTTCAGCCAATTTTGAGTAATTTGGGGTCATACACTGCCTGACCAAAAAAAAAAGTTGCCACCAAAATAAAAGGGTCACACACTCTAACATTTTGTTGGACTGCCTTTACGGCATGCATTCGCTCTGGCATTGTTTCGATAAGTTTCTGCAATGTCTTTTTTTTTCCTCTTGCCTCTTTTGCCATCAGAATTAGTGTCTAAAGGCAAAGAAAGATGCCCAACGGATTTACTTTACCAAATGGACCATCCCAGCCTTGCCGTATTGGTCTATTTGGTTCACCTTTTATTGTTTATTTTATTTTATTTTCACTTTGCTAAATACGGGACAGACTTAACTGGGGAAAAGAAAGCGGAGAAAGAAAGAGGGAAAGAAAAACAGCAGAGAAGAGGAAAGGTAATAAAGGGCAAACAACAAAAACCAACAAAATAAGCAGACAAAAAATACATGTATCAATCACCTGGATCACCTGTTGAGAAAGAAAAAAGAGAGAACAATCAGAAGGAAAAAAAGCGCAATATAATAAACAACATCACGATGATCTATGGGAATGTAACAGAAAATACTAAATATTAAACATCATTGTGCAGCACGGAGGAGATAGGCCTCCATACCTTGGAGGGCCTTAGATGTCCCTAGAGGGGTGGCGTCTGATACCCAACCTGACATATAGACACAGACATACAGGCACACACAGATACAAACATCCATTCCCACCCTCATGCTCTCATATGCAATTACTCAACACTCACCCAACGTGGAGACAGACATAAAGAGACGCTGTACACACAATCACACTCCCCAAGTGTACTCTAAGCCCCAGGTCTAGGTACCCAGACCCAGGTAGTGTTACCCTCTTCCCTGGGGTGGAGAGAAGCAGACTGCCCCGACTCGGCAGCAGCAGGCCCCACATTCCAGACCCTAATCGGACGGCCAACTCCTCCTCCTAGCCCCCCTGCTCCAACAGGCAGCAGAGAACGGGGGTGTTTCTGCAATGTCACAAGATTTATTTCCATCCAGATTCTCAATGGGGTCTGGACTCTGTGGTGGCCAGTCTATGGCGACGTCCACATGTACATGGGTATTTTTGAAAACGCAGATTTTTCTATGCATTTGCACCTTTCATCCACACGTAAACAGTGTTTTCGATCACTGAAAACTGAGATTTTTTTAAAATTCCTGCCAGGGTGGAGACTTTTGAAAACTCAGTTTTTGCATTTACGTGTGGACGAGGAAAACGGAGATGCAACGTCAAAGGTGTGCCCCTTTTTTGACGTGATGCTGTGCGCCACGTTATTGTTTATATGTGATTATTTCTACAATGGCGGATATAGACAAAATACTGTTGCTGTTAATCTGACTACTTGAAGTTTTTACACACGTACATATACACAGGCAGTTACTGTCTCTCCATCACTTCATCTGCCTCTCTTCTTACCCTGAGCACTGAGCCCAGTTGGGGTTAAATAACTTGTTGCCAGCTGAACGATAATCGCCCATGCAGTAATTGTCCAATAGGAGGCTCATACCTATTTGCTTAGTTAAGTCCAGGTGGCGACTTTTTGGCCAGGCAGTGTATTTGCATCCTCCCACTTTTCACCAATTGTTTTGCACTTTACAAACAAGATGCAGCACAACCATTAGTGAGTTTCAAAAGATGCCTTTAGTTGGATTTTCTTCTTTGCTCTATGTTCCAGGTCTTATGCTGGCTTAGCAAATTTGCACAAAACATGATTTTGAAGTTGATTAGCGTAGATGTACTTTTTGTTCCAGTGTTAAAACATTGCAACATTTCCACCGTTTCTATCTCTATCTAGGAGTTGGAAATCCAAGCCCGTGCTCATGGTCTTACAGTGGTGTCATCCCCAACTGTCTGTACGTCAGAGCTAATGGCTCGTGCCATTAAGCAGGAGCCCGTCCTTGGTGACTGCCCATCAGAGCTCTACCAGCATAGTTCTGCCCCTGACATGTCCCCTCCAACCACATTAGACCTCAACAACGGCACCATCACCTTTGACCATATACCAGCAGATGCGGGGGAACCTGGCCCTTACGGCAGCTCTAGTGCGTGTAAAATGAAGGAGCTGGTAAGGGACAACACCCTAGGGCCAATTTCCCCCAGTGATCCCCTGCTGTCCTCGATGTCCCCAGATATTTCCAGCAACATCGACAGCCACCACACTTCCAGCTCAAGTTTGGAGGAGAAAGAGCATGGATGTTAGCCCAACAGCATGAGCTGCACTGACATTTACATTTGTAGCAACTCACCAGTGTGGCGCCTACATTAAAGATATCAATGTGAATGGATTAAAGAACTCGTGGTATGTTTAAATCTTTTCTTATTTTTGTCCACACTGGTGTAGAAGTTTTAAGTGTTACATGGTCAGACAGCTCAAAATTACTTGACATGTAATATACAGTGTCTGTGAAACATGACTGCAGTCTTATTTTTGACTTTCAAATCTGTTTATTTTTGTCATATTTCAAACTTTTCATATCTTTTCTAAATACACAGTGAACCTGGTGGCAATGCCAAAAGACAAAAGTATGCATATGTAAAAATGTATTGCTGATAAATTCCAAAACTTGGCACATGTTGTAATATTTGGAAATACTACATATAATAAATATTTAGAAAGAAAGGTTTTGGTATTAGAAATCCGTGTATTATTTAAAGTAATTTTTACACTATGTGGTTGTTGTATTATGAGGAAAGAGCAATCTTTTAGAAAAAGGGCCACATAGTAAAAAACATTATACTCATTTACTGGATAGAACTTTTGAAATTACATTATATGTGTGTGGTTTCTATGCTGATGAGAGCAGTGGAGAAGCATCTGGTGCTGTACAAGCGCTTAACACTTTGAGATTTGCCTTTTGCTTCTTTAAAATGACAATATAAAGCATGTGTCAAACTCAAGACATGCCGATGAAATCCAGTCAAGGTTAAGCTTAAATGCAAGGGTCAGAGAGACAAAAACCCAATGCAGAGTGTTGTGGGGGGACTGAGAAGAAGATAATAGCATTTAGGGCTAAGTAGAGAATGGTAAAACCGCAGGATATATTAAAGACGTATTAAGTAAGTAATTACAGTAATCAGGTGAGAACATTAACTACAACCTCATTGCAGGAAAACAAAATGAATGTTCACTGTGAACAGAAACTAAACATGAAGACAAAGGCCATGTCCACACTAATAAGTTTTCGTTTGAAAATGTATTAGCATCTTTTTCTCTCTATTTTGGCCTTCCGTCCACACTGAGATGGTGTTTTTGGTCAAGGGAAAACGCAGCATTTTGAAAACGCTGTTTTCGTGTCGCAGTGTGGACAGCAAGCCCGGAGACACAATTTTGTCATGTGATGCAGATAGTGAAGGGCATTATACAGCAGTTGTTTTGTTTGCTCTCAATTTTGACAGCCCTATTACAGATTACTATCTGTACATACTCCAGATAGCTTTTGTTCAAATTCTTTAATTCTCACTCGCTTCTGCAACTTTGTACTTTTGTGTTACTCGCAGCAACAACTCCACCTCATTGTTAGTCCATTTTTAAAAAACTTGGTGCTTTTCCTCAAAATTCTGCCGTGATGTTTCAGAGTAAATAATCGGCAGGCAGAAATGACGCAGGTCAAATTGTCTCGAGTTTCACACATGTGCAGTACTGGAACACAAGCATTTTCGGCCGTATCAATGTGGATGAACAACTCTGAAAACGATAGTGTTGACGCAGAGCGTGGTCTGGCGTATACGCTGTTTTAAAATTTATCCGTGCTAGTGTAGACATAGCCAGAGACAAGGTCAACAGTGGGGGAAAGTGGCAGAAAGACAAGATGGAGAGGCAACCCATTCTCACATCCGAGGCGTAATGTTTTATGCTAGGTGACAAATCGTCAACATGTTACGCTTCCGGGCACCCAAAACGTTCCTGAATGATGAGATCGGATACATGAGGAAGCATGAGAACCGTTTGAAATCAATCCACACATGTTCGTTCATTTTCCTCAGATCACTTTGGAAAATGCTATTTAACATCATTGAAGTGCTGGTTAAGGATAAGGTTAGGGTTAGGGCTGGAATACATGGCTGGAACGTGTTTTACCGCGAGACCATCATTCTACTGTATTTCACCCATAACCCGGCGCGTACCATAAGAACGCTGAAGGTCACCTTCCGCGTTCCTTAGGACAAATCATCAGGATGTTATGCCTCGGGAGTGAGAACAGGCTGAAAGAGGAGATGACAGGCGCTCAAAACGTACAGGGAGTGCAGAATTATTAGGCAAATGAGTATTTTGTCCACATCATCCTCTTCATGTATGTTGTCTTACTCCAAGCTGTATAGGCTCGAAAGCCTACTACCAATTAAGCATATTAGGTGATGTGCATCTCTGTAATGAGAAGGGGTGTGGTCTAATGACATCAACACCCTATATCAGGTGTGCATAATTATTAGGCAACGTCCTTTCCTTTGGTAAAATGGGTCAAAAGGAGGACTTGACAGGCCCAGAAAAGTCAAAAATAGTGAGATATCTTGCAGAGGGATGCAGCAGTCTCAAAATTGCAAAGCTTCTGAAGCGTGATCATCGAACAATCAAGCGTTTCATTCAAAATAGTCAACAGGGTCGCAAGAAGTGTGTGGAAAAACCAAGGCGCAAAATAACTGCCCATGAACTGAGAAAAGTCAAGTGTGCAGCTGCCAAGATGCCACTTGCCACCAGTTTGGCCATATTTCAGAGCTGCAACATTACTGGAGTGCCCAAAAGCACAAGGTGTGCAATACTCAGAGACATGGCCAAGGTAAGAAAGGCTGAAAGACGACCACCACTGAACAAGACACACAAGCTGAAACGTCAAGACTGGGCCAAGAAATATCTCAAGACTGATTTTTCTAAGGTTTTATGGACTGATGAAATGAGAGTGAGTCTTGATGGGCCAGATGGATGGGCCCATGGCTGGATTGGTAAAGGGCAGAGAGCTCCAGTCCGAGTCAGACGCCAGCAAGGTGGAGGTGGAGTACTGGTTTGGGCTGGTACCATCAAAGATGAGCTTGTGGGGCCTTTTCGGGTTGAGGGTGGAGTCAAGCTCAACTCCCAGTCCTACTGCCAGTTTCTGGAAGACACCTTCTTCAAGTAGTGGTACAGGAAGAAGTCTGCATCCTTCAAGAAAAACATGATTTTCATGCAGGACAATGCTCCATCACACGCGTCCAAGTACTCCACAGCGTGGCTGGCAAGAAAGGGTATAAAAGAAGAAAAACTAATGACATGGCCACCTTGTTCACCTGATCTGAACCCCATTGAGAACCTGTGGTCCATCATCAAATGTGAGATTTACAAGGAGGGAAAACAGTACACCTCTCTGAACAGTGTCTGGGAGGCTGTGGTTGCTGCTGCACGCAATGTTGATGGTGAACAGATCAAAACACTGACAGAATCCATGGATGGCAGGCTTTTGAGTGTCCTTGCAAAGAAAGGTGGCTATATTGGTCGCTGATTTGTTTTGTTTTTTTTGTTTTTGAATGTCAGAAATGTATATTTGTGAATGTGGAGATGTTATATTGGTTTCACTGGTAAAAATAAATAATTGAAATGGGTATATATTTGTTTTTTGTTAAGTTGCCTAATAATTATGCACAGTAATAGTCACCTGGACACACAGATATCCCCCTAAAATAGCTAAAACTAAAAACAAACTAAAAACTACTTCCAAAAACATTCAGCTTTGATATATTAATGAGTTTGTTGGGTTCATTGAGAACATGGTTGTTGTTCAGTAATAAAATTATTCCTCAAAAATACAACTTGCCTAATAATTCTGCACTCCCTGTACTGTATATACTGATGTTGAATTAAGACCATGGACCCACCTATAACATGATAGGGATCCAAAATTTCATAAGTACTAAACAGCAACTAAAACTTTGTTATGCCCTTACTGACTTGTCATTACTAGAATGATTAGACACAAACATGAGAATAACAGGGAAAAAAATTAAAATGGAAATCAAAACTCTATTAAGGTATTACAGAAAACTTAATTTTTATATTTTATGTATACAGAGTTTTAATGGCAGAAGATGAGGCATTAAAATACACACAAACCATACACAAACAAATAACTCTCAATTTACAATTTTTTCATGTACCTGTAAAGTGAAAGAGTCAAGGAAAGACATGAAGGTACAGATATATTACACATAAATAACAATCATACATGTCATGTTTCCTCTCGCCACTGCGGGTGGTTTATCCTTTAAGCTTGGGTTGTCTACCACATGCCTGGAAGCTTGAGGGTCCTGTGCAGTATGTTAGGTGCTCCTAAGACTGGACTGCACTCAAATTTTTTGCCGCCTGGGTGGTGCGGAGCTGTTACGGAAACGCACAATTGAAAGATGCAGACTGACACATCAAAAACCAGTAAGTAGGGTGTACAGTGTACACTATAGTCTATAGCAGTGGTTCTCAAACTTTTCACAATAACTACCACCTCATTGAATACATGGCTCTTGAAGAACTGCCCTTATGACCAGTGTTGGGTAAGTTACTTTAAATTAGTAACTTAGTTACATTACTAGTTACTTCTATCAAAAGTAACTCAGTTGCTTCAAGTTACTCGTTACTTTCAAAGCAACTAGTTACTAGGGAAAGTAACTTTGGTTTTACCCATAATTCTCTTATTAATGTGTTGTTTCCCTAACTGGATACCCAGCAAGGATGCCAGTCTTCTAGCTTGCTTACATGTTAGCACTAACCTGCCACAAGTGCACTCTGCCCCCTAATGGCCTGAACCAAAAATGGTTAAAATGGCAGTGTCGTAGTGTGAGTGCAAGTTAATGATGAAATGATAGAAACTAAATTAGAAATTAACAATGTTTTTTTTTATGTGTCACTTTTTTATCTGTCTGTTTTAATCTATTTCAACCCTCTACAAATGCAAACACATCATTTTGGGGCTGGTGCAGCAGTGTTATAAATCTAATCATTGTACGTAGTATTACTAGGAAGAAGCATTGGATCACAAAAGACAACTTACAGTGTGTTGAAACTTTTGAAAGATATATTCATTTTTGCCACTGAAATGAGTAGAAAGTATACTTTTAGCAGTGCCAACATTAAACTGTGCCTCAGACCATTTAGGAGCTGTAGGTATCAGAATAGTGCAAAAATGGTTCAACATAAACACAGTGAGGTTTGTCCATTCTTTGTAAACTTAACTGCTGAACTGCACCAACTGGAGACCTCATGTTCAGTAATGACGAGTAAACTTAAAGTATTTTAGAATAGAACAGAATAGAATTCAATTTTATTGTCATTGCACATGTCACAAATACAAGGTGACGAAATGCAGTTTGCATCCATTTAGAAAGTGCTTTAGCCATAATAGAGATTATTACAAAATATATATTAGCAATAATATAGATATATCACAAAAATGGGTCTGATATAGGCATGTGGGTACAATATATGGGTCTATTATTGGTATGTTGCAATGTACACGTATGAAGGTATGTTATGAATATGCTATAACTATAAGTATGTACAGGCTGTAGTGAGTGTACAAGCTATGAACAGGATATAAATATGAAAACTATACAGAAATATGAACTATGCAAGTTATAAACAGTTGTAAACAGTTGTGGAATTGTTATTGTCGTATTGTACAGAATGATTGTCTATACAGCATCTACAGTGGTGCAGTTTAGACCAGTGAGATATGTGGATAATTTGTGCTAGTGGTCGTGAGCAGTGGTTCAGTCCATGTTATTATTGTGTGTATGAGGGTACAGTTGTCCATTTGTTTGTTTTTGTCCATTGTGTGTTCAGTTATAGGTGGTTGTGGGTGTGTGTATGTTAAGTCTGTGAGTTTAATGTGGGTCAGATATCAGGAGGCAGAGTTCAGAAATCTGACAGCTGTAGGGAAGAAGCTGTTCCGGTACCTGGTGGTCTAGTCCAGAGGCTCCTGTAGTGCCTCCCAGAGGGCTACAGCCTCAGCCTGACAAAGAGAAATAAAATAAATAATATATAAATAAAATAAAAAGTATTTTCAACTGGGGCACTTGAAGGAGTGGCTGCATTAAGTTTAAGAGAGAGTTTCTTTATCATCGGGAAATGCTTCAGAGAGTCCAACCCTGTTGCTTCTGATTTGAGGTACTCGGCTACCTCAGCTTCAGCAGTGGCATATATGTCCTAATTCTCTTCAAAGGAGAACAACTCGGGTGCTGTGTTGTCTTGGTGGCACTGGAACATGGTTGTAGCTGATCTTGCTCGGGGAAAAATTTCGACACTCTACCAGCAGATGTGCTGGTAGAGCGCCTCACAAAGGCGCGGACGGCCTTTGTGAGGTCCGTCCGCGCCTGGTCATGTAACCAATGAAGCTTGAATTTTGGTAGTGTAACAGCAGTCAGCAAAGCATCTTCACTTCCAAGGACATGTGCAAACCTTGTTTTGACTGCCTGTAATAATGACACAGCAAGTATTTTAATTTGTAAATAGTGTGCATTTTACTATGTTGTATTTATTTATTTTATTTATTTTGTTATTGGGATTAAGAATCTCAAACTGTAACAGCATTCACTTGCATGTGACACAACAGCATAGCACAATCAATCAATCTTTATTTATAAAGCACTTTTCATACAAAAAAAATGTAGCACAAAGTGCTTTACATAGTTAAAAGCAGCCCACCCCACCCTCCAACTCACTCCCCACACTCTCATTAACATAAATGATGTGAATACACATATTCCCCCCCCCCACACACACACACATACACACACACGCGCACACTTAAAGAGTAAAAATTGGGCTGGGCTCGCATGAGCCAAGTGAGGAAACACTATAACAGGGAGCCGTCTGCACCGGGAGCCGGTCACAGACCGCAGCCTCCAGGCTGGGCACACAGCAGGAGGGAGGCCAAGGAGCCCCCCAGCCAGGCTGAGAGGACCCCCAGAAACCCAGCAGCCACGGTCGATCACAGCCCCGGTGCAGAGAGCACCCTCCAAGGAAACACTGGAGATATGACACAATAGGATATATACAGGGTAAAATGATAAAATAAATAAGAACAGGATACAATATAAATATAAATAGAGTAAGAAGATTAAAAAATGAATAAGAATAAAATCAATAAATATTAGGTAAAGTCTAAATTAATAATAGAATAACAGGATAGAATAAATAAGCATAAAATAAATAAACGTTAGGTGAAAGCTAAATTAAAAAGGTGGGTCTTGAGCCTGTTCTTAAAAACATGTACGTTCTCTGCGGCCCTGAGCTCCTCCGGCAGGCTGTTCCACAGACGAGGACCATACCACTGAAAAGCTGCCTCTCCGTGAGTATGTGTCCTGACTTTAGGGACAATCAAAAGGCCAGTACCAGAGGACCTCAGGGTCCGCGAGGGTTCGTATGGTAAAAGCAGATCTGAGAGATAAGAAGGCCCAAGACCATTAAGACATTTAAAAACCAATAAAAGAACTTTAAAATCGATCCTGAAACACACGGGGAGCCAGTGCAGCGATTCTAAAACCGGTGTAATGTGGGCCCGCCCTCTGGTCTTCGTCAGCACACGAGCTGCCGAGTTTTGCAAAAGTTGTAAAGTTGAAATATTCTTCTTAGGAAGACCAGAGAGCAGGGCATTACAGTAATCAATGCGACTGGTAATAAAAGCATGCATCAGCATCTCCGTGTTGGCCCGAGAGAGAATAGGGCGGACTCTGGCTATATTTTTTAGATGATAAAATCCAATTTTGGTTACATGTTTAACATGTGGGATAAAACCAAGCTCAGAGTCAAAATTAACACCCAGGTTTTTCACTTGTAGCGAAGGACATAGTGAAAATGCCTCTAATTTAGACAAGAGTTTCTCTCTCTGAGCCTCAGGACCGACGATTAAAACTTCAGTTTTGTCCTGGTTAAGCTGTAAAAAGTTTTCTGCCATCCAAGATCGTATATCTAAGACACAGTTAAAAAGGGCATCCATTGGTCTGGTGCAGAGGTGTGGACTCGAGTCACATGACTTGGACTCGAGTCAGACTCGAGTCATTAATTTTATGACTTTAGACTTGACTTGAAAAAATGTTCTAAGACTTGTGACTTGACTTGGACTTTTACACCAATGACCTGGGACTTGAACCGGTTTACTTGAAAAGACTTGATATTTCACCCCAAATATAAAATTTAACATGCATATTATATAGAGATTGAAAATGTGACGTCATTCAGGGGTAAAACCGCAAAGGATTCTGGGAACTCGTGGCAAGAGGTACTAGCGCACGCAGGCTTTCAATTGAAATCACTCACACAGCGATAAAAAGAAACACAAAAATGTCAAGAAGCTGTTGTATTATTAACTGCAATAGCCGGTCGCATGACAGCCACGGGAAGCCGACGGGTAAAGAGATCGGTTGTTATCGGATTACGTCGTTGAAGAGAAATTGTTCGAGCCATGTTTCCGAAGTAACAAAGACGCGACGGATGGCCTGGATTGCAGCCATTCAAAGACCAAATATAACGTCCCAGAACACTCCAGCTCACAGGTTAGTCTGCTCCAAGCATTTACACGAAGGTCAGTGTTTTTTAGTAGTTAATACGTCATTTTCATAACACAATTGGTGATATAGGTTACAAGCAAGTCTGGCGCTGAACAGAAATTGTCGCGCTATGCTCCTTTATTTATTGTGCATAAATAGTAAATTGTCCTGACACAATATTGCGTTTCGCCTCTGTTATTATGGTACATTGACAAAAACATATACTTTTATTCACAGGATAAAACAGTTGTTTTGTATCACTAATTGCCCAGTACGATTACAGCATACAGTATTATTGTCACTGCTACATTTCTGTGATGCTACCAGAAATTATTTCCACTACTAATTAATTACCGTTGAGCTCAAAGGTCCTATTAATAAACGGTTAAGGAATGTGTATTTATGACGACGATTTGTGAGACTGGTAAACTTATGATACGTACGATGGTCTTTCGTTCTACACGGTGCATTTCAAGGTCCTGCACCCATCCGTCGGTAAACTGTACCTGGGCTTGTTGCAGTGACCTGAAGTTACTAAACTTCATGAGTGTATGCACTCACTCCAAGAACCGTATAATTATAAATATGCATATAAATATGCTACGATGAGATAGCTGACTTCATCTAACTAGCAAATGTTGTCCAGGCTACGTTGGTGATGCAGTTTTTTTTAATATGTATGATATTTTTGTCATGCGATTTTAAAGCTGGTCCTACAAGCGCATCCAAGAATAACATGCAGCTTATCTCAGAACTGTCGGTGAAAATTATTCTTGGAGCTAGGTTTAATTGAGCTGCATTTTATAGGCAAGGCAAGGCAAGGCAAGTTTATTTGTATAGCACAATTCAACAACAAGGTGATTCAAAGTGCTTTACAGAGACATTAGAAACAAGAACAAATAAAAAGCATGATTTAAAATTGAATAAAACAAGCAAATAAACTAACTAACTAGTTAACAAACAAACAAACAAACAACAGTATATAAAATCAAAACAGATAAAATCAGAACAGTAGATAAAATCAGTAGTTAAATGTAAGTTTTGAAATTTAAGCTTAAAGTGTGGATTTGGTGCTTTATTCAAATGCAGCTGAGAACAGGTGAGTCTTCAACCTGGATTTAAATAAACTGAGTGTTTCAGCTGATCTGAGGCTTTCTGGGAGTTTGTTCCAGATATAAGGAGCATAAAAGCTGAATGCAGCTTCTCCGTGTCTGGTTCTGACTCTGGGAACTGATAAAAGACCGGATCCAGATGACCTGAGGGATCTGGATGGTTCATACTGGGTCAGGAGGTCATTGATGTATTTTGGTCCTAAACCATTCAGAGCTTTATAGGCCAGCATCAGAACTTTAAAGTCTATCCTCTGACGGACAGGCAGCCAGTGTAAGGACCTCAGAGCTGGACTGATGTGGTCCACTTTTTTGGTCTTAGTGAGGACTCGAGCAGCAGAGTTCTGAATGAGCTGTAGTTGTCTGACTGATTTTTTTAGGTAGACCTGTAAAGATGCTGTTACAGTAATCAAGCCTACTAAAGATGAATGCATGGACTAGTTTTTCCAGGTCCTGTTGAGACATCAGATCTTTTATCCTTGATATATTCTTGAGGTGATAGTAAGCTGACTTTGTTATTGTCTTAATGTGTTTTTCTAAGTTTAGGTCTGCATCCATCACTACACCCAAATTTCTCGCCTGGTTTGTGGTTTTTAGATGTATAGATTGAAGTTCTCTGGTGACCTGTAATCGTTTTTCTTTGGCGCCAAAGACTATTACCTCAGTTTTGTTTTTGTTTAGCTGGAGAAAATTGTGGCACAACCAGTCATTGATTTCCTCAATGCATTTACCAAGAGCCTGTACAGGGCCTCGGTCTCCTGGTGACATTGTGATATATATTTGTGTGTCATCTGCATAGCTGTGATAGTTTATTTTGTTGTTGTTTATAATCTGTGCCAGTGGGAGCATGTAAATGTTAAACAGAGGGGGTCCCAAGATGGAACCTTGGGGAACTCCACATGTGATACTTGTCTGCTCGGATGTGAAGTTACCTATTGATACAAAGTATTTCCTGTTTTCTACGTATGTTTTGAACCAGTTTAGTACAGTTCCTGAAAGACCTGTCCAGTTCTCCAGTCGTTTGAGTAATATGTTGTGGTCAACTGTATCAAATGCTGCACTGAGATCCAGTAAAACTAGGACTGACATTTTTCCACTGTCTGTATTCAGACATATGTCATTAAACACTTTGGTCAGAGCGGTTTCAGTGCTGTGGTTCTGTCTAAAACCTGACTGGAAGGCATCGTAGCAATTATTCTGTTTTAAGAAGTAACTGAGCTGTTGAGAAACTGCTTTTTCAATGATCTTACTTAAAAACGGGAGATTTGAGATCGGCCTGTAGTTGTTCATTTGTGTCTTGTCAAGATTGTCCTTTTTCAGTATAGGTTTGATTACAGCAGTTTTTAGTGATTCTGGAAACACACCTGATAATAAAGAAAAGTTGACGATCTGCAACAGGTCTGACTCTAAAGTCTTTGAGACCTTTTTGAAAAAACTTGTTGGCAGGACATCTAAACAGCAGGAGGAGGAGTTCAGTTGACCTAAGATGTCCTCCAGGTCTTTGCTGTTAATAGGTTGAAACTGTTTCATGGTGTTTAAACAGTTTTTTGGTGGACACAGTACATATCCTGGATCTGCTGTTGATGTACCAATTGCTTGTCTAATTTTTTGGATTTTTTCAGTGAAGAATTTGGCAAAGTCATTGCAGGCCATGGTCGAATGAAGTTCAGCTGCCACTGACACAGGAGGGTTTGTTAGCCTGTCAACTGTAGAAAATAAGACCCGAGCATTATGGCTGTTTTTAGTGATGATGTCAGAGAAGTAGGACCTCCTTGCACTCCTCAGTTGTAAATTATAATTGTGAAGTTTCTCTTTATAAATGTCATAATGAACCTGGAGGTTTGTTTTTCTCCATCTGCGCTCAGCTTTCCTACACTCTCTTTTTTCATTTTTCACCAGTGTGGAGTTTCTCCATGGAGACTTTTTCCTTCCAGAGATAACCTTCACCTTAATGGGAGCAATAGTGTCCATTACATTTAACATGTTAGCATTGAAGCTATTGACGAGCTCATTGACTGACCCTCTGGGCAGGTCAGGTGTTAATGGGAAGACCTGGTTAAAAATTGCACTACTGTCTTCAGTTATACACCGTTTTGTGATCACTGTTGTTGATATATTTGTGTGGGCTGAGATTTTACTTTCAAAGAAAACACAGTAATGATCAGACAGGCCCACATCAGACACAGTAACCTTTGAAATGCTCAGGCCTTTGGAGATCAGTAGGTCAAGAGTGTGTCCTCTATTATGTGTGGCCTCTGTTACATGCTGAGTCAGCCCAAAGTTGCCCAGAGTGTTACTCAGGTCTTTAGTCCCTTTGTACTGAGGGTTGTCCACATGAATGTTAAAATCCCCAGCAATAATTACACAGTCAAAATCAACACAGATCACAGACAGCAGTTCACTGAGGTCATTAAAAAAGTCTGTGCAGTATTTGGGAGGCCTGTAAACATTAAGAAACACAACTTTGGATGGGGCCTTCAGCTGTAAAGCCACATATTCAAAAGACTGAAAACTTCCAGGAGATAGCTGCTTACATTGAAATGATTCATTAAATAAGACAGCAACCCCTCCTCCTCTCCTGCTCGCCCTGACCTCACTGATATAACTGTAGTTAGGAGGGGTCGTCTCGATGAGAACAGCTCCACTGTTACTTTGGTCCAACCAAGTTTCAGTTAAAAACATAAAATCAAGGCTGTGCTCAGTGATTAAATCATTAATTAAAAATGTTTTCCCAGCTAGAGATCTAATGTTTAATAAAGCCAACTTAAGTGTTTTAGAGGTATTACTTGTCCCCTCGTGTTTGGGAGCAGTCTGTGGCACACAAGGTATGTTTACTATGTTTAAAGATCTTTTAGAGTGCAGCTCTCTGTGTTTTGACCAGGCCACATGTCTCCTGTCACCTAAAAGTACAGAAATTTTAAAACCTTCTAGTAAACAGGGTCCCAGCTTCTCCTGGGAAAAGTCATCACTGCCATAATCCTCACAGCCCGGACCCTTCACACATCAGACTGCGGAGACAGGGCATGAAGAGGAACTAAGGGGGGCGAGGCTGGGCAATGTGACTTCGATTGCTCTGTTGAGGGTGGGGCTCGATGGCGAACCTTTGGCCGCTCTGGTGGGGGGTTTATGGGGGACAAAAAGGGATTGGGACGGGGGGTAGATCTGAGCCCAGCATTGACCCGCTCCATCATCTCCTCAGTGAATTTCAGGTGTGGGGAGGAGGGAGAAAGGGAGGGGGAGGAGGGTGATGGCCTGTCAGGGGTTTGGGGGACTGGGGAAGGTCGTGGTCCCTTGTCCTGGTCGTTGGTGTTGTTGAGAGAGTTGGAGGCAAATAGGGACCCCTCTTCTTGCCTTAGATGTCTCTCCTTTCTGAGGCTCTTCCTCAGATGCCATGGATGTCTCTCCTTTCTGAGGCTCTTCCCGGGTGGGGGCAAATGGAGCTCCTCCTCAAGGTTTCTGCTGGGCTTTGTCTGTTCTTGGAGTACTGTTTGTTCCTCTTTATGAGATAACTCCTCGTTTATCTCAGCCTTGGCACCAAGCACGGATGGATGACGTATGGAATAAAACAAGTTGGAGGTGAACAGTTTCACCCCTGACTTGTTAAAATTAAATCCATTTGCTTTGAACAGATGCCTGCGTTCCCAAAAAATATTAAAGTTGTCGATAAAGTGCACTGAGTGGTCAGCACATGCTGATATAAGCCATTTATTCAGTGTAAACAACCTGCTGAATCTCTCGTCTCCTCCTCTGACCGGCGGTACAGGTCCACTGATGAATACAGCTGCATTCAGAGAGTTTACAGTATTTAATAATCCAGTAAAGTCCCGTTTCAGAACCTCCGACTGTTGTTTGGACACATCGTTTGACCCTGTATGCAGAACAATGTTTGTCACAGTTGGATATTCATCTGCAATTTGAAGAATTCTCTCCTTCAGGTTGTTGACCATATCGTTAGGAAAGCAGAGGACTTTAGTGTTCTTACCGCACATCCTTTGTACATCCTTTACGGCAGAGTCACCCACAATCAGAGTTTCAGGCCTAGCCTTTAGCTTTCCCTGTGGCCTTTCACTTTTCAACAGATTTTCAGACCTTATTTCGCTGCTTTTAGATGGATGGTTGTCCGATATAGATCCAGGGTCCTTTGATAGTGGAGCAAATCTGTTCTGCAGTTTCACATTCAGTTGTTTTGGAGGTGCAATTTCACAATTTGTGTATATTTTCTAAGTTCACTATTTTGTCATGTGTTGAGAAAAACACAGATTTAAAAATTACATGGTCTAATATTTACATTTAGCATAACTGCAACATTCTTTTTTCATTTTTTTTTTTAAAGACTCGAAAGGACTTGAAATTCAAAGTTTAAGACTTGTGACTTGACTCGGACTTTTACACCAGTGACTTGAGACTCGACTCTGACTTGCCTGACATTACTTGAGACTTGACTTGAGACTTACAAAACAATGACTTGGTCCCACCTCTGGTCTGGTGTCATCAGGAGACACGGAGATGTACAGCTGCGTGTCATCAGCGTAACTGTGGAAGTTCACTCCATGCCTCCTGATGACACTGCCGAGAGGGAGCATATACAAATTAAAAAGTACAGGGCCTAGAAACGACCCTTGAGGCACACCACATGTCGTTTTATGGATCTTAGAGGAGCATGTATCCATACTCACCATAAAAGTTCTGTCAGAGAGATAGGAAGTGAACCAGTTATGTACAGCACCAGAGAGGCCCACCATGTGTTTCAGTCTGTTTAAAAGAATAGCGTGGTCTACTGTATCAAAGGCTGCGCTTAGATCCAGTAGCACCAGGACTGAGAGCTTTTGGGCGTCCCAGTTACATCTAAGATCATTTAAAACCTTTAGGAGAGCAGTCTCTGTGCTGTGGTTCACCCTAAATCCAGACTGGAATATCTCCAGGATCTGTCTATCATTCAAAAAGTCATTAATCTGAGTAAAAACAAGTTTTTCTAAGATTTTACTTAAAAATGGTAAGTTGGATACAGGTCTGTAGTTATTAAAATCATTACAATCCAAATTGCTCTTCTTCAGAAGGGGCCTCACCACCGCCGTTTTAAAGGCAGCAGGGAAGACACCCAACTGAAGAGAGCAATCATCATGCATAAAAGCTCAGCCTCAAAAAATCCATAAAGTGTTTTAAAGAGTGAAGAAGGGATTGGATCTAAAAGACATGTGGTGGGTCTCACTGTGGAGAAAACTTTCTGAAGGTTCTCAGCATTAACCAGGACAAAGCTGTCCAGTGTCTCCTCAGGTACAATCGAGCCCTCAGATGTGTTTACAAACATATCGCGATTAGATAAAATATCTGATCTGATGGCGCTGATCTTTCCCCTGAAGTGGTCTGCAAACTGCTCACAGAGTGAGTCTGTGGGGGTTCTTTGGGAGCTGTTAAAATCAGGGTTAAATAAATGATCTATAGTGGAAAAGAGGACCTTGGGATTATTTTTGTTATTACTGATTATTTTGGCGAAGTATGAATTTCTTGAGTTCCTTAATGTATTATTGTACATTTTAAGTTGCTCGCAAAATATTTGATGGTTGATAGTATTTTTATTTTTCCTCCATCTCCTTTCTGCTGCCCTGCAATTTCTTTTGAGTTTTTTGACTTCTTCGTTTCTCCAGGGTGATGCATGTTTTACGTTAATCTTTTTGGTGGTGAGTGGAGCAACGGAGTCAAGGCTTTTCTTCAGTTTGCTGTTGAAATGATTAAAAATCAAATCGCAGGGTGCAGGTAAAATCACAGGGGGGCATTCGTCTAAAACCCTGGTAAAATTTGCAGCCACTTCAGAGGTTAGATAGCGCCTCCTCACAGTTCGCACCGAGGTCTCCCGCTGAATAAAACCGGTGATGTTAAAAAACACACAGTAGTGGTCAGAGACAGCCAAGTCAACAACAATATAAAAAGCAATTGAGTAATACATTTCATTAAAGATAAAAAAAAAAAATGAAAATATCAATTACCTGGACAACTGCATCTGGTAGCCCAACAAGGATTTGCAGACCATTTTTTATAGCCAGAGTCTTGGTCATCAGCAATTCCAGTGGGGGTGGGAGTGTGCCATAAAAACAATGGTCTTCTCCCTGAAGAATGTCCAGTGCTACAGTAAGTGGTTTCATGACCGCACTGTACTCACTGATGCTCCCTCTCATTGAAACATTTCAAATGTAGTGTGGATGAGATTGTGTTCAGCTCCACCAAAGGTATCTTTGAAATTCTCTCCAGAGCATAATAGAACGAGTTCCACATTGTTGTGCAAGGTACTAGTAGCTTCTTTGCAATAATGTCTTCCACAATCTCAGCAGCCACTGTGAAACGACTGGCCTTGTTCCACAGCCCTACACATTATGTGGTGGCACTTCTGTAGATCGTGTTTGTTGCAGCTTCAGACAATAGCCACTTCTCCACATCAGTGCAAGAGATAAGATTCATTGTGTGCGATATCCATCTCTGATGTGGCGGTAAAAAAATTGCACCATCTGCACCATTCTGCAGCACATCCCCAATGGAAACAGAAGTCACCTCATCCTCCTCATTTTCAGAGTCATTCGACTCAGGTGGTGGCTGGTACACTTTAAAAGCCTTGACAAAATTGGAGCCATTATTCGTTACAGTTGATGTGATTTTAAATGATAGGCCATGAGATGAATTAATGTTGTTCAGCTCAGATGCAATACTGTCATACTTATGACTCGCCTGCATGCCAGCGCTGCTTTCTCACTTTTCATGTTTTGTGCATTTATCCAATGCGTGGTCACACCAAGAAAAAAAAAGTATTATGCACAGTCCACATGTCTGCTGATGTGGGGATATAGTCTACCTTGTCAAGTGTATTTTTGAGCTCTGACTCCATGTTGGCATATTCTTGGTCTAGGTAACTGGAAAATGACTTTCTGCATGGTGCCTTCCCACCTCTCCCTCGCCCAGGTATATGACTAATTAGTTGTCTGAAAGCATGGGACTCAACCATTGAGACGGGTTTCATGTCTTCCACAACATACCTGCCAATCAGCCTGTGTAGCTGTGGCTGGGTGATGGACTGTGCAGCAGGCTGTGTGAAATCAAGCTTTCGTTGTTTTGCTGGAATAGCTCAGCAGAGCTAGAGTCACCGACGTTACCTTCAGGTTCTTTTTCAACTAACTTGGTCTTTGATGTTGAAAGAGTTATAGAACCTCCACAAAGAGTACAGTTCACCACAATATTCTTGTCTTTTACCAACAGAAAGGAAAAATAATGTGCATATTACTTTTCTCAAAATGTTGAGTTAATAAGTCAAAATTAAGTCAAAGAGAACAGAATCATCACAAACTGAAATATAAAGTTTATTTCTCAAATCTGAAATAAAGCTGATCCTTCTCTGTCCCACACACTCAGGATCTGAAGTTCTTGTCTTACATTTTTTCAGTTCCACTGTTTAATCCATCGTTACTGATTAATGAGGAGTTACTGAAGTACAAGCTTCTTCTTTTTTAAAATTTGGTGTTACTGTCTTTACAGATGTGGCAAGAGAAAGAAAACATGCTGCTGTTTACACATATTTAATAATCAGCTCTTCATAGGAGCTGAAGCAGAGTGCAGCCTGTTGCTTTTACAGTATAATACTTGTAATAAAAGTACAGTAACGGTAATTGCAGACTAGGTCTCAGGACCTAGCTAAGGACGGTAGTAACGGATTAGCTTATAAACACGTTTAACTTACCGAAAAAGTGCAGCGGGGCCTCAGGTCCTTCTGTCGGGTAGTCCAGTTTACTGAAGAACACCTCAGGCTGTCAGGTTAAAACAGTCGATCGTATTTTCGTAGCATGAACGCTGGCCCTCCTCTCAGAGCCTACGCTCTAACTGCTATTCCCAAACAGAGATACGCAAGTTTCTCCGTGACTGCAGCTGCCAGTCAAAGCCGCTATGATGACGTTACACCCCAATTTAACATCAACGTGGTCAGGGCTGGACTGGGACAAAAAATCGGCCCAGGCATTTTGACTAGAGACCGGCCCACCAAAAATGTGACGTCATTCAGGGGTAAAACCGCAAAGGATTCTGGGAACTTGTGGCAAGAGGTACTAGCGCATGCAGGCTTTCAATTGAACTCAGTTACACAGCGATAAAAAGAAACACAAAAAATGGCAAGAAGCTGTTGTATTATTAACTGCAATAGCCGGTGTTGTGCCAAAAAGTGATTGTCTGCCAAAAAGTGATTTACGGTATTTGCCAAAAACTGATTGCTCGGATTTAAATTGCTATAAGTAAACTGTTGGGCTATAATATGTGAAACATATGTCAAATGCATCCCTCATGGATGACATAAAGTCATCTCTCCATCTCTCTCTCCTGCTCTTTTCTCTGGCTCCATCTCTCTCTGCTGCTCTTCTGTCTCCTCTGTCACAGACTTCTCCACTTTTGATGATAAATCAGCCTGGTGCAACATGTAAGGATTGGCACAATTTGTTAAGATTTTGAGGAGTTTGAGAAACTAACCTTAAGCATAAAATAAAATTTACTATCAGTAACTTCATAGCACCCACCCAGCAGTATATAAACTCCGTCATGCTAGCTAGTACGCAGTACCAGTTATTCTAAGCGACTGTAAAAAGTCAGCACAACGAAAACAAACTACAACTAAACTTGGTGTATATCTAGGGCTGGGCCATATTATACCGTTCACGGTAATACCGGTATAATGTTAGGCAACGATAGGAAAATGAAATATCGCGATAGAATATGAGTAAAACGCTCATGCGCAGTGCCTTTGTTTTCATACGCACATGGCCGATTGTTGAGTGAAACAAATGAACCAGAATTGGTTTGTAAAAATGGTGCAACTTCAGTGATGTGGAACTGGTTTGGTGTTTGTCCGTCAGATACACGACAAAGAACATTTTTTTGCAGAACATGCAAGCGGCCATCGTATTTGTCAGACTAAAATGCTCTTAAATCTGGGAGTAATCTGGGTCCTAAACTCCGTATCCTTCAGGTCAAACAAACACTGCAGCATCACTGAGAGTTAAAAACTGTCTAAATTCTTTCATCTTTAATAAAACGATCAGCATTGCTGCTTAACCAGGTGTAACTATGAAGTTTAACATCCAGGCATCCATGAAAACAAAATTTATTACATTTAACGGAGTTAGAAGTTAGCAGGAAGCTAGCGGAAGTTAGCTCGCTAGTTTCGCTAGTTACCTAAACATGATAAAGCATGTTCTGACTGAGAGATTTCTGAAAAAGTTCAAACGTACAGCTCTGCTATCACTTCCAACATAAATGAAGACAGGAAACTAAACAGCAGTGACGTTTGTAGGGTTACTGAAGTTGGGCTAGTTGGTATATAATGATGTGCTACGTGATTGCTAGCGACACAGCTATGTTAGCATAACATAAACAGTGAAGCTGGAGGACGAACACTAACACTTTTCCACTTATAAAAGTTAACGTGAAGGCTCCTCATGGTTAGAGACAAATGCAATCGCATGGCAGGATGCTGTAAACGGACCAAACTTCAGTCAGGAGAACAACTGAGATAATCCATCAACAATACAAGGTTAGTCATTACTATACTGCAACAACATGGGAATAGAACAGCTGCCAGAGAATTCAACATTAATGAATCAATGGTACAGAAGTGGAGGAAGCAAGAAGAATGAGTTTAATAAAGTTTGATTTATCTGACTGCTTTGTTTCGCTTAATGTGCCTTATAATCCCGTGCACCTTATGGTCCGAAAAATACGTACTGCACACTGCAGTTTAATGTTGCAAAGCACCTCTTTTTAACTTCAGTGGATATTATACATGGTTATGCTCAGGATATGTCAGCCCATTTCTACTGGAAATGCCTTTTGGTTAAACTTTCAGCAAGGAATTTGCATTTGCACTGTTACATTTTTATAAAGCTTTAATGTACATAAAAACCAGCTTCCTGTTTAAGTGAAAATAAATGGAAGGTTGTCTTTTTGCGCTAGTAATGTTGTGGAGTTGTATTTTGTCTCACATCAATTATATCGTCGGTTATATCGTTATCGCAAATTTTCAAATATATATCGTGATAAATATTTTTGGCCATATCGCCCTGCTCTATTTATATCTGACACAGATAGACAGCAGGTCATAACTTCAGTTCCTCTGCCACTATGACCGGCGGCCGCCTCGGGTCTCTCCTCCTCTTGCCTCCCCTTTCCCTTATCCACCTGCTGGCCTCCACCACTTGCTGATGTTGCTAAATCTGTGGAAGCTATGCCATAGCTACCGCCAAACACTTCAGTTATTTTTACACATTTGGCAGCGTCTGCCTGAAGGGCTTGTTTCTTTTTGGCCCTAATTTTTTCTGCACAATAGAGCGCACCTGTATATAAGCCGCATCCGCTCTATTTTTAAAAATTAAAAAAAAAAAAGATATACAAGCCGCACCCGGCTATAAGCCGCAGATATCTATGATGAAAAAATAGATATCTACTGCATGTACAGAACAATCTTGCACTGCAAATGTACATGTATGTACTAGAGATGGACCGATCCGATATTACGTATCGGTATCGGTCCGATACTGACCTAAATTACTGGATCGGAGAAAAATAAAAAATGTAATCCGATCCATTAAATATCACGAAAGCACCTCACAAAACTTGCAACACGCCGTAACTCACCTCAGAACGTTAGCACGTCGGAGCAGTATGCATCACGTGATAGAGCGGCTGTGGCATGCGGGACCTGTCGGTGGTCTGGATAGCATGTGGAGCTTCGCTAGCAACCCAGCATTTCATCTCCGACAAAGTTATCCCGAGAGAAGTAAAGCAAGTGTGTAAGTCCATCTCTGAATGTTTGTAAAGCATTCCTGCGTTAAGCTTACCAAACGATATATGGAGCGACTGCCTCTTCTGGCTGCTACTTCAATCATGAAACTGCTTAATGATCAGCTGATCGGCTTTTCTGTCGCGAGTCCGTCTCTCTGGTTTGTTTTTGGCCCACTTTGCACCAGAAAGAGGAAACCAGGGGCTGAACAACAGCAGCACGTTTAAGCTTGATCAGCTGTTGTTAGAATTTATTTATTATTACTTTCTACTCGAGGATCTTTTTCTACGTAGCTGACGCTGGTAACTGTGCAGGGGCGGATCTAGCAAAGTTTAGCCAGGGGGGCCGATAGGGCATTAACAAGGAAAAGGGGGCACAAAGACATACTTTTCTTTCTTATTCTCATTTAAAATGTCTAGCTTTTAATAAATAATTATCCGAATCTTACACCCAAAGTTTTAATCTGATGTAAAATGAATAGAAGTCAATTTCGGTATATAGTGACTATTAAGTCTAATATATATACCCTAGTAAGCTATAGTACTTTTTCCTTTGGGAAGGTACCATCTGTGCAGTCTGCAATTTTGTTGAAGAAAGATGTTGAATCTATTTAATATTTCTTGAAAAATAATTGATTTCTGTGCATTTTTTTTTCACGCTGCATCAAATTAAGGTTGATTACGTTGATTAAGCATCATGAGGTGGAGTGTGAGGGGTGGTTCCCTATTTTTTATTTATTTATTTTTGTTGTTGCTGGGAGTTGGAACCCTATTAGTTAGGTTGCTTAATATTTACGCTAAGTACTCTTTAAAATACCAGAATAGGGAGGATGGTGTAGGTTTAAGTTTATTAGATTGATCAGTATTGCTGAACTATGAAATTTTTTTTTTTTTGCATATAGGTATAACAGAATAGCTTTAGTGTAGTTGTTGTTTTAAGCTTGAGTATGAACTTATACAAAATGCAGCAAGATATTTAAAAAAAAAAACCAGTTTTGTTGATTAAAAAACACTATATCGGATTCATATCGGTATCGGCAGATATCCAAATTTATGATATCGGTATCGGACATAAAAAAGTGGTATCGTGCCATCTCTAGTATGTACCTGAACAGATTCTTTCCGAACAATGCCTTTTAACACGGCAGCAACTTTGCTTATTAAAACGGAACAGAACCAAGAGAAAATAACCGCTATTTATTTACCTCCATTTTTCCTGTATTTGAAACCACAAGTCACTTTAATCATCTTCGCTGAAACCCATGAAGTCGTCTTCTTCAGTGTCGGAGTTGAACAGGCTCAGAAGCGCTTCATCACATCTGTCTCCATCAGTCTCGCTCTCCGTGTCACTGTCATCCTCCGGTGAAGTTGGCTCTGAAGGTGCGCCGCTCTCTTCGCGCAGCAGTCCAGCCTTTCGGAACCCATTGGTGATGGTGGATTCTTTCACAGCACTCCACGCTGTTAGAATCCACTGACAGACATCAGAAAAGGATACTTTTCGCATGCGGCCAGTTTTTGTGAATGACTTTTCACCGCTTGTCATCCAAGTCTCCCACTCAACCCGTAGTGCAGCTTTAAATGCCCGATTTACACTGATGTCAAGTGGCTGCAAAAACTTTGTTGTACCTCCAGGAATCACAGCTGGAATGGAGTTTGTTTTCTTGATCGCTGCTTTCACAGAATCTGTGATGTGGGCCCTCATGCTATCCAAAACAAGCAGTGCTTTTTTTCCAGTGAAAAAATCCTCCCGGGCGCTTCCCATAGCACTCCGTTAACCATTCCTTCATTAGACCTTCTATCATCCACCCTTTGGTGTTAACTTTGACCACTATGCCTTTCAGGAGTTGTTCTTTCGGCATAGTTATGCGCTTAAAAATCACCATTGGTGGAAGTTTTTGTCCGGATGCCGTGCATGCCAGAGCGCAGGTGAAGTGCGTCCTCTCATGGCCTGTTGTTTTCAACAACATGGATGATGCACCTGTCTTGTTAACGGTCCTAGTCAGAGGCAGATTATATCGTCTGGTCCGATGGAGTTTTCTTGTATCTTTTTTTCAATGAATTTGTGGAAGTTTTCTACTTTTTCCTGATAGTCCGGGGGGAGTTGCTGACAGAGAGTGGTCCGTGCCCTGATGGACAGGTTTTTACGTTTCATAAATCTGAAACACCATGACGGCCCACCTTTGAAATCTTTAATATTCATTTCGCGGGCGATTGTTTTGGCTTTCAGTCAGATCTGTACAGTGGATACACCTCGGCCACCTGCTCTCTGTGTGTTCACCCATTCCTCCAGGACATTTTCAAGTTCAGTCCACCTGCTTTTATGTCCTCTGAAAGCTTTTCTCGACTTTTAGCATTGCATGAGCTCTTCCCGCTGTCGCCTCCAACGTCTCACCATAGACTCATTGACGCTAAGCTTGCGTGCAGCAGCGCGGTTTCCCTCCTGGATAGCAAGATCGATGGCCTTCAACTTAAAACTTGCATCATACGAACTTCTTCGTGTGGTTTCCATGATGAAGGGGCGAGGATTTGAAAATGGTTACCAGTTGGTAATTTGTTGTGCGTGTTCTATCTGCTAAAGAAAAAGTAGGGTATTCTTCTTTGCATTGATTTTTCATCTATCTTGTTTTTTATTCTAATTCTGGTTAGAGTCCCCCTAGTGGTGGAAGAAAAATCCACAGAATAGCCGCACCTTTGTATAAGCCTCATGGCTCAAAACCTAGGAAAAGAGCAGCGGCTTATAGTCCAGAAAGTACGGTAATTTGAAGCACGTGCAGTAACGATATATATCGCGATATATTCTTTTCTTCTGTATAATGTATTTTCCACACTATAAGGCACACTGAAAATCCTTTAATTTTCTCAAAAATCGAGAGTGTGCCTTATGTATGAATTCTGGTTGTGCTTACTGACCTCGAACCGATTTGGGCGTGCAGAAATCTGTTAAAAAATGTTTTAGTACAACTTTGGTAAGCCGCACTGCTTGATGGATTGTCAGAGCATTACGGCTGCCATAGTGAGGAGCTTCGCGGAGTAATCTGGGTCCAAAACTCCGTCCACTTCAGGCCCCAAAGTCAAAGAACACTGAGAGTTAAAAATGATCTAAATTATTTCATCTTTAATAAAATGATCAGCGTTGCTGCTTTACCAGGTGTAACAATTAAGTTTAACATCCAGGCATCCATGAAAACAAAATTTATTAAATTTAACGGAGTTACAAGTTAACAGGAAGTTAGCTCGCTAGTTTCCACCTAAACATGACATACCATGTTCTGACTGAGAGATTTTTGAAACTAATTAAAACGTACAGCTCTGTTACCACTTCCAACATAAATGAAGACAGAAAACTAAACAGCAGTGGCGTTTGCAGGGTTATTGAAGTTGGACTACCTGGTATATAATGTTGTGCTACGTGATTGCTAGCGACACAGCTATGTTAGCATAACATTAACAGAGTGAAGCTGGAGGATGAACGCCAACTTTTTTTTCCACTCGATAAAAATTAACGTGAGGGATTCTGGTGGTCAGGGACAAATGCAATCGCAAGCAAGATGCTATACAAACTTCAGTCAGGAGAACTGAGATTATTCATCCAGAAGAAGGCGGGGTTTATGACCTATACTGCAGCCAGGCACCAGGGGACGATAGAGACGTTTTGCCGTCATCTTTGGGGAGCTGTCGCGTCGTCCATGTTTCTACAGTCATTGCTTCAGACGCACCTGAAGATGGGTTATTAGATCCCCCTCCTGAATCAGCTCTGATTCATGATGGTGCAACCATCACAGAGCCAGTGCTGTCAGACATCTTGCTGAAGGAAACATCAAATCAGAATTACTTGATTCAGATAGTTGTCAAAGGAGCTTGCAAAAAAAAAAGCGTCTGGACTTCTTTAAGTTGCTTGAAGACGTTTCACCTCTCATCCGAGAAGCTTCTTCAGTTCTAAGGTCAAATGGTGGGGAGTCCCAGATTTAAACCTAGTGGGAGAATCCCCTCACAGAGGGACAAAAGGACCCCCTGATGATCCTCTAATCGCCTGAGCCAAGGTGTAAAAATGGGTGTGGGTCCCAATCAGCCAGGGTTTCGGGTGAGCTCATTGTGAAACCTGGCCCCACCTTATCATGCGATTTCCTGAGGTCAGATGGCCCAGGATGTGAGTGGGCGTTAAGGCGTCTGGGGAGGGAACTCAAAACTGGATTATAGATGGCAGACAGTTGGTGTTGTAAACCACCG
The DNA here is from genome assembly GCF_963969265.1 of Rhamphochromis sp. 'chilingali'. Lineage (NCBI taxonomy): Eukaryota > Metazoa > Chordata > Actinopteri > Cichliformes > Cichlidae > Rhamphochromis > Rhamphochromis sp. 'chilingali'. Next base: position 8,485,720 of record NC_137936.1, on the reverse strand, counting down.
CCTCTGTTCAAAGATGGTCGCTCACAGTGGACATAGATGGCTTCTTTCACTCCTCTTTCAAACCATCTGTCCTCTCTGTCCAAAATGTGAACATTGTCATCCTCGAAAGAGTGTCCTTTATCCTTAAGATGCAGATGGACTGCTGAGTCTTGTCCTGTGGAGGTGGCTCTTCAATTCAGATAGATTCAGATAGTTCAACACTTGCCCACTGGTCATTAAGACCAAAGAATGATGAAGGCAAGTGACCAATCTACTGAAAACCCTTTGATATCAAATAGGAAAGAGGCAGAAGGACTTGCAGAGAATGATAAAAATTAGTCTGAATGAAGAAATTGACATTAAAGATATAAAGAAACAATTCGTGGAAGTTGATGTGCTGCAGTACATCTGTGATTCTTCCATAACCTTAGCCTCCCAGTCAAACTTCCATCTAGCACATTAACAAAATACCATTCTCCTTACCACCTTTCTGTGTCAATGTAAAGAAATCAGCAAAACACACTGCTCAAAAAATTTCTGGAACACTTAAATCACCAATTGGATCTTGAGGAACAAAACTGTAAGTCAGAGTGCTGGCCAGCGATGACTAAGCACGAACAAGCCCTTCACACCATTGAGATGAAGATGCTGAGGTGGCCTCTGGGTCTCATACGACTAGACCGAGCGAGAAACGAAGATGTCAGGAAACGATGGGGAGTGACACCGATCACAGACAAGATGCGGGAGGCGAGGCTCCAATGGTACGGCCATGTTGCCCGTAGTGATAAAAACTCTATCGCAAAGACAGCCCAGCAATTAGACAGTGGCAACAGGCCACGAGGAAGACCAAAAAATCACTGGATGGACCGAATCAAAAGATGATATGAAGGCTGCGAATGTTACACCAGAAGACGCCATGGATAGGAAGAAGTGGAGGAAGACATGCAAAACAGCGGACCCTGCATCGCGAGATATGAACTGCTAGGAAGAAGGAGTGTTAATCTTGTTAATACTAGTAAACACTAACAGCAATAATTTATATATATATGTATGTGTATATGTATATAAATATATATATTGCCTATAAATAAAATGTGTAACTATTGCTGTTCTGTGAGTCTATGGTGCATGTGGTGTCATATGCCCATGTAGAAAGGATGGCACTGCGAAACTGGACTTGCCCTTACTCTGGGCTCCCTCTTTATTCTGGCAGCTGGTACAAAGAAAACAGCACACAGTCGTCATCAACAGTGTGAAAAGCAACTGCAACATTCAGTTCATCAGCTTGGGAGTATTTTCCTTTTTTATCGAAACATAACACTTAACAAAAGATGAATATATTTATACAACACAACATCAACAAAGTCTTTCTTTAAAAGTTCTAGCTGAAACTAGAGCTGGGCGATAGAATGATAACGATATGTATCGCGATATAACTTTTACTCGATAGAGAAATTAAACTATCGCGATAGACCTCGCCGCTCTTGTCCTCTTAAAAAAAAAAAAAAAAAAGTCAGCCTATCCAAATTAAGTAGCGCAGAGCCGAACCAATCACAGCCGCAGCGTCACGTCGCGTGACTTGTTACGTACAGCACAAGTGCCAAGCCGCACGTGTGTTTGTTTGGGAAGCAGCGCGTAATCGAGGAAATGAGTGTGCCGACTAGAAAAATCAACCGAGCGTGACCGAAGAGAAAACAGATGATGGTTCCAACGCCGGAGAGATTGTCGAACGGAAGAGCCATAGAAGTTCCGTAGTGTGAAGGTATTTCGGCTATTTCAAGTCTGACAAAAAACAGAGTAGCGTGCACTGTAAATTGTGCCGAAAGCAAGTCTGGAAATTCAATAAACTGGAGCATGCGTCACACTGTGCGCCACGTTATTGTTTCGGTGAAATGAATTTCTACAATACTGTTAATTCTACTCTCTGCAGTGTTTAAATGCTTACATATACACACAGTTACTGTCCCTCCACACATACGACTCGGTTCTGCTTCTATGCCCCAGCTTTGTTTACTTTTTCCCACCGAGGCTTCTAGACTTCTGATTGGCCAACATTTCTGCACGGTTAGGAATCTAGCGCCACCTGCTGCTTTGGCATGTTCATAGCAGCGTTTTCCTTCATTTCTCCCTTTATGTGTGGATGGGATTATTTTTTAAAACGGAAAATCTCCGTTTTCAAAAATACCCGTGTACGTGTGGACGTAGCCTCAGTCTCTGACTGAAAGCGCTAATTCGTCATTCAGCTTTTGTCAGACTAAAGTAACTGTTAAAACTGTTTGAAAAGCTCAGCTATACAACAAGGAGAGATTGAGAATTTCCTTTTAGTTCTCAGTTTATTTGATATTGACAAAAGTTAGTCAGTTTTGCCTGTTCTTCTGTAAAACATATTTTTAGAATTAATATTTTGTTTCTAAGTGGAATTGACAATTTAGTAGTCTGTTTCGTTTGTTCTATTTTGAAACTTAAACGCTTTAGTGGCTGCCTTTTGTGTAGTTTGTAATATTTGCCTTTATTTATCTGAAAAAGTCTCATGTTCCTTAAGTACATCTACCCTGTTGAACTTATTATGGGAAATAAATATTTAAATAAAAACAAGCTGCTGATTATTTCACATTTTACTTGTGAGCAACGGCACATTTAAATCTTACAAATATAGTTATTTGGCTTATATCGTGATATATATTGTTATCGCCTGAAATGAAAAAAACATATCGTGATATGAAAAAATCTCATATCGCCCAGCTCTACCTGAAACCAAACCTGTGATTATATAGTGGCAGTATTATTTATCTACCTCTCTCCCTATGGTAACTGAGAGATGAGAGACATCATATCTCCTTTTTCCTAACCTACAACAACAATAACATATAAAAACAGCTCTTCTATAATAAAACAAACATCATTGTTCATCATTTTCTTTCTATACAACAGCATCAACTAAAACTTGTACTTAACAGCGCCTACCTGGTACAAAAAAAACAGCACACAGTCGTCAACAGTGTGAAAAGCAACTGCAACGTTCAGTTCTGTTAACAAGAATTAGAACAATTACAATCTCATAGAGAAAAATTAGAGCTGAATGCAAGTCAAAAAGCACCCAACTAGCTAACGAGTATTAGCTTAGCATGCTAACTAAAAATGCTACTCGTGAATAAAATTACTACCCATGCATCAAAATGCCTGTAACTTTCAGGATACATGCTAGTACTGCTTAAAAATCAAAATACATTTGTTGACAATTACCACTATGAGAATGTTTTCATCAATACACATACAAAATTGACAACAGCATTGCTCACAAGCACCTACCACCAGCTTGGGAGTATTTTCCTTTGCATGTGCTGTGCATGCAATTTGGAACCTTAACAGTTGCGGTATTTGTCCACCAGGTGGCTCCAACTATTCACAAAGCACATCAATTTTGAGGAAATTCATTAAGCTATTTTCTGACTCTGTTACAAATGCACCAAAAAAGAAACGTGTGGTATATGCTTCTGGTTGTGATGGCTTATACATCCTTGAACCTTTAGCAATTATAAATAGCTTTGTGATAGAAATTCTACAATTTGATATTTTTCAAATGTTCAGGGTTGTATTTTAAGTATTTTTAATTTTACTTTATACAAGAATCTCTTAGCTAAGAACAGTTATGAGTATACAAACTCAGCTCCCAAGATTCATTTTGTAGCATCTAAATCACGCTGGTTACAAGTGACAATCTGCTCTCCCATTGTCAGGTGCAGAAGAGTCAACGAGAAAGGTAAGCTGTGTCATGTCATATTTGTTAATAACTACAAAAAAAAACATGGAATAAATATCCTGTTATTCATGAAAATACATTTATCTATTTCATAGATGTTTAAAGTTAGTTGAAGACTGCTGTAGACTCTCGCTCACGCTTGCCTGGGAGTAAGTAGATAACAGGGGACCATCTTCTAGTGGAAAGCTACTGAAAATGTTACAGGTACCGGGTGGCAGCACCTGTAGACAGCTATATATGTGTCCTGTAAACAGGAAAGAAATGATCAGACAGGGAGACGTGGCTTGCCGTTTCCTGAATACTCCGCCATTATTTATTCAAATTCACAATTATGCACTCCTTTCATTACTTTTACAGTATTACAACTGTGTATTTACTTATTCTTAACATAGCTCACACACACATTCTCCATAACACATTCCAATGTTATAAACATGACCAATTTTCTTGTAAGACTTGGTTCAAAATGAATTCCAACAAGACAAATCTATAAATCTCAAATAGCTTGAAAGAATGGTATAATCAGCACCATCTTGACATGTGCACTGAATTCACGGAAACACTTTATGGCAGAAACAAGATACTAAAACAATACAGGATAACGGTGGAGCCGATCACTAACATCACAGAGCATAGGAGGTGTGCGACCCAAACTAACATGCTAACCTTAGCATGCTGCTAAAGCCGTAAACAAATACTTACAAAAGTGTAATTTACTGTACTACACAATGTTGTACGCTTTCACTTTCCAACCGTAATGGTTAGTCTATGCTATATAATGGATGTGATTGCTATTATATTCTATTTCGGGCACGATACGAACCTGTAAACAGGAAAGAAATGATCAGACAGGGAGACGTGGCTTGCCGTTTCCTGAATACTCCGCCATTATGAGAAAACAGCGCGGAGCATGCGCTTCAGGCTGCTAACAACAGGCCAAACCATGGTCTCACACTGCCACCTATTGGTATAAAAATGAAGCGTCCACTACAAATATCCCAGGGTAGTTACCAAGTTTCCTGTTACAATTACTGTAGTTATTTAGGGCATTTCCAAATGGAAATATCACTTACATTGAAAGTGAAATTACTTAAATTAATTCACATAAATGTGATCACACATTAGTGGGTATCACAAAAACACTGTTGTTTAAACTAGAGAGGGACCAGCAGATTGATTGTTTGATTTAATTAATTGTTTGTTCTGAGGAAAAAAACAGGAATGGGATGATACACTGTTTTATGATGCATTATACTGCTGATGTATAAGAAATACTGTTTGCAGAGAATCATGGCTTTATTTGTCTGATTAGAAAGAACAAAACATACTGCACAGACAGCCAAGGTCGTAACTTAGCCTCACTGAGAGAGAGAAATAATGTGCATGCTTAGTTTGGAGGGGGCTGAAACTATAAGAATGTGAGAAACGGTCAGACACTTCGAGATTGGCTGGACACCCTCCTATGCAAATCTCCCATCCGGACGTAATGCTCAAAGTGTCGTATGGAATAAAGAGATTGTTGATTGAGCATTTTAACACCGCTTTTAACACCACATCATCCTCCGTGTCTCTCTCACAGATATTTGTTGACAACACGCTATCAGTGATCGGATGACCAGCCTTTATCTCGTCATGTTCGTGGTGTCCTATTGCCAAGTCTTCAAGTTTCTCATCCAATAATTTCTGACTAGACGTTTTCTTTGTCGTGTCAAGGGGGCTCTCTGACATCACTGGTAGTGACAGCTGATCTTTCATTTAGTATATTTAGTATTTATTTATTTATTGTCATTGTCAAGAACAATGAAATTGCGTTTGGGGCTTCCATACAACCCAAAAAAAAGAAGAAAATAATAAATACCCCTTAAAACCCAAGTGTACATAATGGCAGCATCCTGCACAACCTCATTGTCAGTTAGCATTGACTACGAAGAGGCATATAATTGCCTTTCACTCTCATTGTCAGGTCCCTCTGAAGTGGCGATTTTCTTTTTGTAAAATCGTTTTTTCAGTGCTCTCTTCAACTTTTGGAAACGTGTTTTCCCTTTTAGTTTTTCATTGTTTACACCAAATTAAATTTAATTGGAAACCAAAGTTAGCAAGAATATTCTTTTGAATATTAGTAAAAAGGACAAAAAACAAACGTGGAATATGTGCTTCTGATTGTGATGGTTTATGCATCCTTGAACGTTTAGCAATAATGCCTATCTCTGCAAATGGAATTCTACAACTTCATACACTCCAAGCTATAATTGTCTATAGTAATTATAGTTGCTTTTCACTTTTTCACTTATGCTATATGTTGGGGTGTGATAGTTTAGATGATTTCAACTATTTGAATATATTTTGCATGATTTTTTAGCCTACATAAAATGCTCAGCCAGTGCATAACAAATGTTTTTAGTCCTTGTAGGATTTAGTGAAGTTAAACCTTAAGGACCCTTTAAAATTCTGACTCAGTTTCAAAAGGAGGTTCTTCAGTGTAAAGAACATTAGACATTGGCAGACCTTTAGAAGAAGGTTCTTCATTTGGAATAACATCAGACACTGGTGGACTTCCAAAAGGGGGCTTGAAGATCTTGCATATGGTGTTCTTTGCTACGTCCGCAATTGTTCTGAGAAGCTCTGGTGCAAAGTTTGCAATTTTGTTGAGTAGAATTTCTTCTGGATATTTCTCTCTGATCTCCCTCAGGACAGTCTGGACCATGTCATCTCTGATGGAAAAGGAGAAGATGTCCTGGCTTTCCATGTCTCTGAGGGTTTTGGAGACTTGAGCCAAAGTGGCTTTTGTGACAATGCTGGAGAGTATGCTGAGGTTCTGGGAGGCCATGTTCAAAAGGGGGCAAGGAGGAAGCTCCCAGAAGGACACGGGGGAACTACCTCTATTACCACTTCATGTGCTGTGAGCAGTTTGGAGCTTTATGCTTCCTGCTGCTTCTCTTTAAGGGTTTGGATGTCATTTCTGGCATTGCTGAGGAGTTTAGGTAAAATAAAGTTAGAAGAATTATCTTTTAAAGCTATTTAAAGAATCACAGAAATATTGAAACACTGTAGCTGGACTGTTAATAATTGCGAATCACTGAAATTTAGGAGGTATGGCCTCTGGAAACTTAAGCAGGATTCAGGCTTGAAACTCTGTCCCTCATTTTATTAATTATGTTTAATGCCCACATCTGAAACAGAAAGGATATTTACGGTACAGTTTCAGGCTACGTCCACACGTACACGGGTATTTTTGAAGACGGAGATTTTCCGTTTTCGTTTTAAAAAATAATCCCGTCCACACGTAAACGCAGAAATGAAGGAAAACGCTGCTAGGAACATGCCAAAGCAACAGGTGGCGATATATTCCTAACCGTGCAGAAATGTTGGCCAATCAGAAGTCTAGAAGCCTCGGTGGGAAAAAGTAAACAAAGCTGGGGCATAGAAGCAGAACCGAGTCGTATGTGTGGAGGGACAGTAACTGTGTGTATATGTAAGCATTTAAACACTGCAGAGAGTACAATTAACAGTAACAGTATCGTAGAAATCCATTTCACCGAAACAATAACGCACAGTGTGACGTCAAAAAATGCGCACACCTTTGATGCTGCGTTTTCTCCGTTTTTCTAGTCCACACGTAAATGCAAAAACGGAGTTTTCAAAAATATCCACCCTGGCCGGAGTTTTTAAAAATCTCCGTTTTCAGTGACCAAAAACGCCGTTTACGTGTGGACGAAAGGTGCAAACGCACAGAGAAATCTGTTTTCAAAAATACCCGGGTACGTGTGGACGTAGCCTCAGTTAGAGGTTATGTGAACATAATGAATAAAATAAATTTCCAGTTTCAGAAAAGGTTTGGCTTCTTTTTCTTCTAAATCTTTTGGGAATTCAAATTCCCAAAGCCTTCAAAGCAAAGCAAAAGAGAGGCTTTCTCAAAGTATTTACACTTCATCACAAACAGGTTTTTAGGTGTGGGGTGGATGGTCTGTAGGTGTCACAGTAACTCACCGGAAGATGCCAGCAGATCTTCACAGCCACGTTGTAAATAGGTGTGTTGAACAACACCTGTCAAAGAAATTAAATATTACTCATTGTTACTTAAGTCTATTCTCAGTTTGTCAGCTTTTTGCAGAGTTACAAATGCAGGATTTACAGGAGTTAGGAGGGTTAAGAGAATTGAATTCAGTTGACTGCAATCTACTGGCATCTAATAGTGACATTGTAACTTTAGTGGTACCTGAAAAAGGGCCAGGCGCTGCACTGCTTCAGCCTGAGCCTGTGCAGTCAGCACACACAGCCTGTGTGTCTAATATGTGAATAAAAATCAATGAAAGTTTTCCTCCCTTTTCCAATCAGAAGTTCCCAGTAGAGTTTTTGACCTTCAGCACCATGGAGCTTTTAATTTGTTTATTGTGAAGCAGTGGGCCAGAGCTACACTCGGTGTACTTAAGATGACTGATTCACTGTTTCACATCTTGTGCTACGCGCACTGAGCGTTACTAATAGCTTTTGCTTTGGTGTATTTTGGACTTTTCAATAATAGAGCCATTGATGAAACGTTCCCAAGTGTGGGAATATTTACAGTTGGTGCTACAGAATTAGTTTATTCTCCATATTTATTCAAATATAATATACTCATGGTGGCATATTATTCAAGAGTTGCCTTCCTACTCACTGGGAAATAAATATGGGAAGATGGTGAGATGAATATTGGGAAATGAGATAAAGGAATGTGGGTGAAAACAATGAACTGACGACATCAGGGCAGGGTTTGTATATAAACACATCACAACATAGTCATACGTACTGCCTCATTGCATTATGTAATATCCTCCATGTCAATTATGTAATTTACAATTAATGACAAACCCATTTCACTATATTTTTTATGTTTTTTATTATTATTTTATAGATGGAATTACTCAGCCAGATGTCTTTAGTGCTGGGTATAAACAACAACGACCTATCAAATGAAGTCAGATTTGGCTGTGCAACAACCACTGTTGCCAGTAGATGTCCACCATGAGTGCAATGAATGAAGCTTGGGGTAGTTGGCCAGTTTTTAACACAGTTGTAGAAAAAGGGATCAGAGCTTCATAAGCCTTGTTTTGCCATCCCTGCTGTTAATGCTTCCTGTCAGTTTGCTCTAATCTCTGTTTCTCTGCAGACCTCACCTCCAGTAAATGTGACTGTGTGTGTGTGTACACAGACTTATATGCAGCCTAGAAGCCACTGCATTTCAGACAGTTTTTTTCTCTGCACTTTTAGCAACCTGTAAATAAACCTGTGTAAACTTTTTCTCAGTGTCCTATGAATGAGCTCTGCCAAATCTCTCAGGAACAGTGGTCAGATATCCAGCTAGACTTATACCAGAAGGTTTTTGGCGGCTGCTAAAAGCATCTGGTTGTGTGCCACTTGCTAAGGGAATATTTAAGCCTCTGGGGTGTCCAGATCACATGAACGATGATGTATAGCAGCAAGATGCAGCCTGGATTTCAGATGTGAGAGATTTGTGTGTTTGGAATGTACAGTTATGAATGCAGATTGCAATGTAAATGATGTCTCGGAGGAGTGATGGACCTCCTGCTGTCAGGCCTGCAATGTGCTCCTCGGTTTGTGTTGCATCTTATTGCAACACCTGATTGTTCTGTGTTTTTAGCCCATCCATAACAGGGCTAAAACACAGAGACAACCATTTGTGCTCACACTCACACCTGGCTTATCTTGAATCACCCATGAACCTAACATGAATCCCTGCTAATAACAGAAAACCATTCACTTCTAAACTTTCACACTCATTGATTTCTTTTATAAAGTTATAAACTTATTTAAAAGCTACAAAAATAGAATTTTCCATTAAAATTAAGAACTGAACTTAAATAAAGAAACTACTACTGTTAAGAATGAAAGAAAAATACTTGTTACAAAAAATGAATGAGGAATCAGGATAGACTTTTATTTTATATATAGCTTGTAGGCTAAGTGAGGAAGTAATTACATAATAGTTGATGATACAATGGCATGGCTTGGGGGTCAATAGCAGAAGTAGCAGCCTGTAGAAGGATGCCAGTTAACATCATTCAGTGTTGGCGAATAAACACGGGCTGGTCTGTATCTCTCCCTCAAGCTTTACTTTACTTCTTTAGAACTACTGGCCATTTAAACAACTCCTCTGTCAAAAAGCACCCATGGTTACGTATTTATCACTGCAATGTTATTTATTGAAGGGTCTGTGCCTTACATTATTAAGCATCTGTATAATTAAAATTGAATTGAATATTTAGTCAGTTTATATTTTACGTTAACCTATCCATCCATCCATAAATTGTTTAAGTAAAACCTGTAATTGCATCTTCAGCCAAAATGAGAAATTTAAAGAAGATAAGTAGTCATACTATCATAAACAAAACTTAATGCCAGGGTGCTGGTGTAAGGATGTGGCAGTTGGAGTATTAGGATATATCAGGAAATGTGGGACATACAGAGGAAGAGGAAATTAATCAATAATGTGCATTTTATAGATTTTTGTGTTGCATTTTGATGTTGACAAAAATGCAATTTCCCCCACTTTCCAAATCATATATTTCCAACTGCACCTTTTTTTCCCAGAAGAAAGGATCAGGAACAGTATCAGGATTGAAACTGCATTTTGTGTTTTTATTCATTTGTTTTTTAATCATTCATTTAAAAAAAACAAATACGTGTGGTAAGATTGTGTGATGCTGTTTCTACATTTGCCTTGATGTTGACGTTTTTAGCATATCAGGTTTGCTATGAAATAAGCAAATAAATACACTTAACATTTAATTTTTTTTAATAAATGTTAAATCAATTTTAAAGTTGAAATAATGCTATTAAAAAAGTTTTAAGGGTAAAACACGGGTGAACTGTTACAAACACAAACTCCACTGATAACCAATTAAAAATCTTTAATGGCGCTTATATATTTGACAGACATAACAAGCAACGAACACAAGCTGTAAGCGGCTTCTTATATTTCTGTGGATCTTATATTATTTGCTAGCTGTTGCTGCCCTTATGTGAAAAATTATTTTTGACTGTATCACACAACAATGAGAACACTTAGGACAATAATAACAATAGGAACACACACTAACAATAATTCTGACAGTTATAGGCCATTTCTACAGGCTTTAAGATTATCAATACAAAAATAGTTATCTCACAATGTGACTGTTTCTGAAAATGCAGCAGACCAATGCTATAAACCAGTTTCTCCTACCAGTACGAAACATTTAAAAGTACAGTACATAATACTACACACTTAAAAATGTAAAAACAAAACATTAAAAAAAAACAGTATTGAGGGGGTTGTAGGATGACACTATTAAGGGTCACAGTTGCTCTCAGAAGCGGTGCTCAGTTCCTCGCACCATTTTTCGTAAGCTCTGTGCAGGATCTCATATGATGTGTTATTAAAAATTTCTGCAATAAAAAGAAGAGCAAAGCAAAATTTTTAAATATTTAGTACAAAAGACCAACTCAAACAGTTAATTCAGCAGCAAAAAATGTGAAACTTCCAGTTCCGCCTTTGTTGCAAATACATAAGCAATGACTTCTACTTCTTTCTGGAAGGAAAAAACGTGTTTTGTAGCAGTGACAAGTACATTTAAATCAAGCAACAGGATCCGTACCTGCTTCCCCGAGACCTACAGGGAGAGGCATTCTGACCAGGCCGCCAGAATGTTTCAGCCTGTCCTGCAGAGAATTTTGTATGAGCTCCATAGTAAACTCTTGATGCCAGACAGGAAGCTCCAGGCTCACCATGCAGCTGATGATCCTCTGCTTCTCCTCTTCTGTCAATAGACCTCTCTCTTTGGACACATAAACCATATAGGACATATCTATGTTCACTGCCTCACCGTGAAGCAGAGACGGGAGAACTTTCTGGACGGGGAAGAGAAAGGTGAGATGATATCATTTGCAACCTGAATGAAAATGTGAAACCCTACACTTTTAAGATATCTGTGTGTGTGTGTATATATATATATATATATATATATATATATATATATATATATATATATATATATATATATATATATATATAAAATCTCAAAAGTGTTTAAAGCTCTACATAGCGTTAATGTATATTTTGCACATACTCCATAAACTTTATCAGCAAAAGATACAAAGGGTTCAGCTGTATTTGCCATTAGTGATCATTACCATCTCTAATGCTGGACTGATAAGATGGCCAAAGTCCACAAGTCTGTCAAGGTCATCCTCCCAAAGGTTTGGGGCAAGCTCCTCCAACATAGTCATAATAGCTATGCGAGTTGCCTGTGATGCAGCCTTTAGGGTGCTGCACCCATATACACTGTTATCAGTTTGGAATTTAGTGTTCAATAGCATAGAGCCATGTTTCTCGAGAAGTTCGAAGAGGCCGCCGTGCTTCATCATAGCCATCTGCAAAAAACCGACAAAAATTGCATGGAGTTACTTCTGCTGTCGGGGCCACTCATCTTTAGTGACCTCTGGACTAGTTTCTCTGCTATAAATGGCACATGTGTGACTGTAGTACTTGACCTTTATGGCCCATGAGATTAGCACAAGTTGCTGGGTTTTTTTCAACGTACAGACTTTATCATAAATTAAATTTGCCTTACCTTTAAAATCTCTGCCAGCCCATTGGAGATATGTCGTCGGGAAACAGTCTGTATGAATGATAGATCAAGGAAGGTGGCAGCAGGTGGAATGTAGGCACCCAGCTTATTCTTGCAGTTTGCAAAGTTAACCCCTGTCTTTGCCCCTACGCTGGCATCGATGTAGGAGAGCAGTGTGGTTGGGACTCTGATGTAAGGAGTGCGCCTCCTGTAGAGTGAGGCAGCAAAGCCCACTATGTCAAGGCACACGCCTCCACCAATGGCAATGATGGGCTCTGTTCGTCGGTCAAGAGAGAAGTTGTTGACCTCATCTAAGATCTTCAGGGCCGTCTCCATAGATTTGTTCTCCTCAGTGGTGGGTAGAGCCAAGATCTTGTAAGAGACATTGTTGGCCTCTAAGTATTCAGTTAGCTTGGAGCCATAGATTTGAAAGACTGCCTGGTCAACCACCACAAAGCGTCTGATTGGCTTGTTTGATTTTTTAATGTCCTCTAGCTGCTGAGGGTCATTGATGTGGCCCAGAAGGAGGGTGTCGTTGCCTGGGTCCAGCAAGCCCTGAGTTTCAGTTACCTTGTAAGTAAAGACAATGGGACTGATAACTGTCCAGGTTGTACCCTTCTCTGTGACATTTTCACAGCTGCCAGACAAGACACAAAAAAGTATTTATTATAATCACAGGACACTACGATGACCTTTGGTCTGTATTTGGGCTGAGATTAAAAAGACTGTAAGTTAATAACAGTTAACAGTAACAATTAAAGTATTTCTGAACAGAGACGTCATCTACCTGTCCATCATCTTGGTCTAACCTCACAATTATGCAAGATTAAAAACAATAAATAGCTTCTTTATTAGACAGAGGTGTCATCTGAGCCTCATTTACAGCATTCTTTCTTTCTTATCTCCAAGCAGGAATCTTATTATGTCAGGATACAAACAGTTTAAAGCACTAAAACGCTCGTCTTCAAAATGCTTGATGTTGTACTTATCAATAAAAAAAACTGTGTTATGTAATCATATGTAATGCATTATTACAGAAAAAGACTGTAGTGTTACATTTCAAACTGATGTGTGACTTAAAGCAAAGAAAAATGGGTTTTTTGAATTGCAGCCAAAAGCAGCCACTGGTATTTTTCAGGAAGTGGAATTTAGCCACAAACCTCTGGCTAAATCCCACTTCCTGAAAAATACCAGTGGCACTTTCTGCCATTAGAAAAGACTAAATAATGCAGAAATTATAATTTAACTCGGCAATATTTGCAAATATCAGATTACTACTATCAAACTAACTAAGTGATAATTTGCAGTGTAGAATTTACTGAGAAGAGCATTAGACTGAAGAAAATGAAAGAAATTTGCAAACAAAAAGAGGTCAGTCGTAAAATACGATTAAAGGTTTATCACAGTTTTCCCTGTGATTTCTGTAAATTAGACTACGGTGTGTGTACTCACATTTTTGCAGCCGAGACACTGTCCACTCTGTCCTTAGTGATCTTTTTTCCCAGTTGGCCCTTCCATGTACTTTTGACCCGCACTAAACTAAACTCAGTTGTCTTTTCTTTGACATCTTTTTCCTCTGGTTGAACTTTTCCCATTCTTGTAGGCTGTAAGTTACAGGTGTGAACAAAGCAAGTGACAAGTTCATCCTGCCTTAGGAGCCTTTAGATATAGCAGTGTTTAGAGAATGCCCTTAGGACAAGGGAGGAGCTTTTTGAGATGCTTCACATGTCAATGCACGCATTTTGCGTAACTCTGAGGTAACACCTGCTTTTTGAATAAAGTATGACATTACTTAACTGTATGTATAACAGTTTAACCACAATAAATACATACAGCAGTTGAACAGTTTTGGAATATGCACACTTTTTTGCTCCTGTTGGTGAAGGTGCAGTTTTTGTTGGGTTTTTATTTTTTTCAAACCACACTTTGAAAAACAGTCATGTGGTAACAAGGACATTTTTCAAAACAGGTTTGACTGACTTCAAGGTTAAGTTTTAAGGCATCAAACAACATGGCACTGGCATTGAATATGTTAGACTGAGAACACTGATTAAGTATTAATGTTTTTTTCTTAATCTAATTAACAACATTGTAAAACACAACCTGACTTATTCTGTAAACACTAATTACAGGATACACAGAAGTACAAATACAACGAGAAAAGAATCCAAAACGTTGAGATTGGAAGGATTTACAAGCTCACCAAAACTCGCTCAGTTCTAATCTTCTTCCTGTCAGGAATATTCTATGTATCTGATGGTTAAAATGGAGAAAGAAGTCCTGGAAAGAGGCATTGCTTTGCAACTTAACATGGAGTAAGAATAGCGTAAGCTCACAGCCATGTTAGATATTTTGACAATACACCAGGACAAAATGAATACAGCAAGTGCTACATGCACTTCAAGGAAATCCTTTATAAACACAACTGCTCAACAGCAAATAAGGGAACTAATATTCAGCATGTGAAACTTGACTTTCTAACCCCAACATGTTGCTGCATGACAGAAATCTGTGTATTGGATTCCAAAAAAAAAAAACCTGGCACTTCCTAGTGCGATATTATTTGAGCTATATTTGAAAATTCTATTTCACAGGACTGTTGTTACATTTTATAGTTCATGTTATTGTTGAACACCTTTAATGTCCATGTCAACCTTTCAAGCAGCAGAACAGGAAACACACAACTGAGTGAGTGAACCAAAAAAGACTGCATTTGATGTACAGTACCTTGACACATACACTAGTCAATCTTGCAACTAAAACTTCCCTACCCCCATTAAACTGAGAGGCTTGACTAACTGTAGTCATGTAAACCCAATGGTTTCCTTGATAATAAATGGCTTGACCACTTAACCACTTAAAGTTCTTTTCGATTTTAATTTGACTGGATCAAGTAAAGCAAGGCTAAGACGTGATGTATGCTCAGTGATCCCACACTGTTGATTCTGTTGATCTGTTTGGAGCGTTTTCAGTAAGAGAAACATTTTGTCACTCATCCAAGTGACTTCTCAGTCTTCAGTGAGACTGACAAAGAAAATGCTATGTCCATGAACAGACTCAACATTTTGCTGTGATCTTTCGTGTGCTTTTGGCAGGTCAAAAACTGAAGATGCTAATCCACCTGAGTCAAGCACAGAGGGTCCTAGAGATGGGGATGTTCACTGGTTATAGAGCTCTGGCCATGGCTCTCCACATGGAAAAAAAATCGCTGTCAAGACTGAAAATGCAATCAAGGTGCTAAAGGTGAGTTAAAATCAGAGAATTTGATGTACTCTGAAGATGCATTGGGTCCTTTTTGGATATTAAGAATACCTTTGTGATGGGTCTCATCCTTTCCACAATCAGAACAGGCTCATATTTGTAAACACTGGTTTACAAAGACATGTCAAGTTAACACTGACATTTTTTTTCAATAAGTGAATAACTGGGTCACGTGGTCAGTTTTGTAATAATCCCTTTCAAGCTGTTGCAGATGAGCAGTTTGATGAGGCCTGAAAAGAATATCACGAAGAAGAGACTAATCAGCAACAACAATTTTCTGTGATTATGCAGGTTATAGGTATAGATAACTATTTATCTTAGAATAGGGCTTTATGAGTTCAACCAGTTTATCTCTAATGATCCATGAGTTGAGAAGATATGTTTTTAAGCTGCAATCAGTTGTTTTTTTACACTTCTTTTAACCCTCTACTGCATGACTTTTTAATTTTGGGGGAAAAAAATATTTCTCCCTATTTTGGGGGAGCTTTAGGGTCTCTAATAATATATCAATCATAAATTTGACACCCTGTCCACCCCCAAACAGATATTGGTTTGTTGCTTCAAGGCAACACTGTGCAACAAGGGTAGTAAAATGCCAAGTTATTCTATAATAAGTTGTATTAGTACAACAAGGATGAACAAATAAATAAACAACAAATAAACAATGTAAACATTTCACAAAACAATAAAACACCAAAATACATCCAACATTTGACCCTAACCCCATACACATGCGCGCGCGCGTGTGCATGGGGTTTACTGGAGACTTATCCTGACTCTACCCATCACAAGTCCCTGCCTGAACCTTACCCTAATCCTGACTCAAGCCTTCACCCTAAAATTGAATGATTTACCTTGCAATTTGTCCCCATAAAGTAGGCGAGACCTCACAATATGAGTGTGTAAACAAATATGTGTCCCCACAACAATAAGTAATACATGACCACACACACTGACACCCACACAGCAATATTGGTATGGCAGGGATCAGGCCCACACAATGTGCTTACACATGGCCCACATACCGCAAAGAATGATGGCCCTTTGGTGGCCCAGACCTGGTTTGCCAGAGGTGGCCCACACATGGGCCAGCACAAGGCCAGTTTCAGACACCCTGGTCGTCCTGTGCTGGCCCATGTGTGGATTACCTCTGGCAAACCTGATCTGGGCCACCAAAGGGCTGTCATTCATTGCGGTATGTGGGCCATCTGTAGGTGGTGTGCAGCCACGGGCCAGTTGTAGACACACTGCTGGCCCTGTGCTGGCCCAGAACGGTTTCAGCTCTGGCCCCAGATGTCAGCATAATGTGTACCTTAATCAAGCCATGCAATAACAACGTGTGCCAGAACATGCAAAACAGTGCAAAAGTAACATGCCGAAACTCTGTTCAGACAGTGAATGGACTGATTTTTATGTAGCGCTTTTCTACTCTCCCAGATTACTCAAAGTGCCGGCTTGATACCAGATCCTGGCCAGACCTGCTTGCTATGTGGGCACTAACACACACACAGACACAGTTACTTTACCAACTGACCCCTGACCCCTGAGCTCCTAAGTGTCCCTCAAACCTCATTCAGGGATCCACTCCTCTACTTCACTGTCACTCCCTGAAAGCTCACTGTCCTCACTTTCTGAGGACAGAAAGTGCACATTCCCTTGGTTTCCTTGCATAAAAAGTTTTTACATCCATTTCCTGTAATTATGAGTAGATTGTAAAGTAAAAAACATTGACTATGATCATATAAATGCACACAAACACATCTCTACACACATATCCAAATGCATTATATTGCCTGAAAAAAATTGGGCTAACTGCACAGTGTTGCCTTGAGGCAACGAATGAAAATTAACAGTTTTACTGTATAAATAAATTTAAAAAAGTAGAACAAACAATCAAATATGCCTCTTAACATATTCATGCACATACAAGTATTTTTTAATATACATTTATTTCACTATAAACATGTAAAATAGTGATCTTTATCTTGCCTCCTAATGGAGATGTCTCTCATGTAGTGCAGCTTGCAGAAAGCCCCCCCCCCCCCCCCAATTGTTTGAAAAAAAGTTTTGGTTTTTTTTGAAGGGCCACCATAAGGCATGAAAATGTGGTTTGTTGCCTCAGGGCAACGCTATGCAGTAGGGGGTTATTTTAACTATGCACTCTTGTTTAAAAGATTATCGTTCATTTTAAGATGGCTTCAGTCTTATCTGCTGTGTATCTGTGGCTTTCGAAACAGGTGCTCCATGGCCACTATAATCAAACAAACAAAAAGCTCAGAGCAGTCTAAATCTAAATAAAATCGGTACAAAGGCAAGATAAGCATTGTTGAAAATAAAAGATACACTTACTCTTTGGTGTTTTTAAGTGTATGCAATGCTAAAAACCTGTGAGAGAGATATTTTACTTTGATGCTTTTAGCAACAGGAAACTCACGTATCACACTTTTGCTGGCACTGAGTTGCTTAAAAGTTTTATTACAATTAAAATTTCTCACCCCTGGATTGCTAGAACTCACTTTTCACTAGGAAAAGCATGCGATGATATCTGAGACTTTATTCAGCAGTTGACCTATTTGATCATAGGATGTGGGCCTTCTGTGGTTTCTTATTTTAAATGCAGAGGCAACCATGGTTAGAGTTTATAGCATTACTACAGAACACTATTCTCTCCTCTGCTTGTATATATGCACACATGTAGAAATGCATGTAAAAGCTTTTGCTTAAATGTGCAACTGTGTGTAGTATTTGTTGGGGTATGCACTACCTGTTGTGATCCATATTTATACAAATAGTACTTTCACAGCAGTGTGATTCCGAAGTACAGCCCTTCATCACTGGGTGTGGGCAGCGCCATGAATAAAACCAGTTGACTTGGATCCACTGCAATAATGAATGTGTTTTGCTATTTATTGGTATTGTAGTGCTCTTTCTCAAAAAGCAACCATAACCAGCAAATTTAAAAAAAAAAAAATTAGAACAAAAAAACTGAAAGGAAGTACCTCGCAAGAAGAATGCAGCAGTCATAGATTTCCATTGTATTAAAAAGTATAACAAAACCAGTTCCCAAAAGAGATCCTGGAACGACGCAGGGTCCTCTTCCCAATCCGACCCGGCTTCATCCAGAAGGGCTCCCGCACTGTCATCGCTGTGGACCGGCTGTACGTGGATGGACAGCTTTACCGCGACCCCAACATCACTCCGTGGCTGTATTAACTTCACACCAGATAAGAATCCGCTACACTCTTTTCATATCCACTCAGACTAACTTGCATTAACATCTGTTTAACTTACCAGTATTATATCGCATCTTCTCATTTTCCCCCTCTTGTTTTTATGCTGCTCACCCTTGTCCTTGGTTTCTTTCTTTTTTATTTTCTTTCACTGCTTCGATCACCTGCTTCCAGACTCATCCACAAACAACATCCTTTATTTTGACATTATACGCACAGCACGATCACGCACAATCATGCGCTCAACGGCAGCACATTTACATCAGTCAGACAGCGCACACAGACGTACAGGATACACACACTTAAGCCAAGCCTATTCATATTAGTAAATACTGTATGCACACACATAGTCAGACTCAGGGAGCATCTAGCCACACATTTTTTCTCTCTCTCCTTCTCTTTATTTACGAACAAGTGACGTATTCTCTCCACCTGTTGAAGCGACACACACAGCATACACCCCTAGTTATACACAGACATCTATGGGCGCACTAAGGTTTGTTACATGGAATGTAAATGGAGCTGGCCCCAGAGAAAAGAGGTTAAAAATATTTAACCAACTCAAAAAACTACAGGCAGATGTTGTCCTTTTACTAGAGACCCACAGACCTTTTAGAGGTTCGATTGAACTTAAAACACCTGAGTTTCCTAATGTGTTCTCAGCTTGTTATAATTCTAGACAAAGGGGAGTAGCAATTTTAATACATAAAGAAATTAATTTCACAGTACTCAATACAGTTATAGATCCAGAGGGCAGATTCTTAATCATTAAACTATCTATACTTGATGTTACAGGAAAAATGATTCTATGTTTCTTTACCTTCTTTTAAATGTACAAAGATGCCTTTTGTCTGCCCTCTGCCTATGGTTAGATTAGTTTAGAATTATCTTTTTAGACTTTCCCAGCAAACACATCTTGTTTCTGGGACATATTGTTTTAGATTGTTTTATCTTCCCTAGCTCTCTACTGACGAGACTAGCACCATATATGGAGTTGTTTTATTTTATCTGTTTATTATTTGTTATCCTGTTCTCACTGTCTCTGTGCTCCGTGCCTATAAAAATTACCAAGCCACTGTGCATGGGGTGAGTTGTTCTTAGCAGCTCACCCGTGTACACGTTTGATAAAGAAAGTAACTTTGTCTCATTGTGTCTTTATTTCTCCTGGGTTTTTTACAGAGTTTTCCCCCAACA
Source organism: Rhamphochromis sp. 'chilingali' (assembly GCF_963969265.1). Classification (NCBI taxonomy): domain Eukaryota; kingdom Metazoa; phylum Chordata; class Actinopteri; order Cichliformes; family Cichlidae; genus Rhamphochromis; species Rhamphochromis sp. 'chilingali'. Next base: position 8,465,690 of record NC_137936.1, on the reverse strand, counting down.
TTTCTTGGTCCTTCGAGCCGGATCGCCTCCATCGTGTCCCATCTCCGTGACCAGTCCACGTTGTTCGCCTGTCGACAGCCCACACACCAGGTGTGTGGAAAAAGACCAAGAGCGTTAAATTCGGGTCTTGGCCAACGTCTTAGAAAGCGACCCACGGTGGTGGGGCCCGATCGAGGTGGACCAGACCCGGCGACACCGACCAGGTAGATACAGACACACTGACACAATTTTGCGTAAAAGCGTATTTTAAATTCAGGGAATTTTAAATTCAGGGAGTTTTGAATTCAGGGAATTTAAAATAGCGAAAGTAGCTCGTCGCGACTGGAAGCTCCCCACTTCTGTGGGTTTAAAGTAGCTCGTCGGCTGGTAGCTTGGAGCTCGTCGACTGGAAGCTCCCCACTCTTGTGGGTTAGGTTTGGAGCTCTGGGTAGCTCCCCCAGCTGGGTCAAGGGAATAAGTAGCTCGTCTACAGAAAGACTGGCAGCTCCCCTTATGATAAGGGTTCCGATCGCGCGAATAAGTGTGAATGTGAATGTATGTGTGTGTATTGTTTTAATTAATGGAGCAAGCTGAATTTTCACGGTCCAATAAGAGACTGAGCTGCTCCTACTGTGTTTTTCTTTTACTGCTATTCACTGACGTGCTGGTGAGTTGAGAGAACGGTCGAGTTCCGTCTCGTAAAGTTCACACCGCTTTTGGAAATAGTCCGAAAGTAGAAGGGCGTGTGAGCAACCACTCTCGTCTCTAATACCAGCGAAGGTGATAGCAGCTGTATTGTGTATATATTACTTAAACAAAAATAAGTAAATACATAAATAAGATGGGTAATCAAGCAAGTGAAATTAAAACTCACTCCTGCTGACGAGCAGTGGTGAGAAAAGAAAAGTCCAGACGCCGGACAAAAACAGTGTCTGTAAACTGAGAGATTTAAGAAAACAAAATATAAACAGTCAGAAGAACAGAACTCAACTGCCAGTTTAGTAAAACCAGAAGACGAGACACTGTGCAGTTCCCACAATCCTTTTAGTAAACCATCACTCACTCCTGCAGCCGCATCTGCAGCAACACCCATATCAGGAAGAACATAATAATCCCTTATTAAGTGAAAACTAGAGATCACAGTAGTTTTGTAGTAGTTTAAAAGGGTTGAAAACAGACCCCACTGAGTAGATATAAATATAAAAAGTACGAAATAAAGATGAACAAAGGGAAAGTTACAGTAGAAATTATCTTTAGAGTATTTGAAATTAATAATAGCAAGGATAACAACCTGTAAAGTGATATTAACAATGAAACACAGTTGGCATGATGACCATGCCCAGCATGTATAAAATGAATATAAAGCAAATAATTCACACGAAAATATTTTAATAACATAAATAAAGTATATTAAGGCTGTGTCACTGTTCAGCCAAGGACAGTGTGTGAAAAGGTAACTGTCTCCACCTTGGGAAAAGGATGATTCTGCAGGTCATCTGAAGCCCTTGATGGATACAAAATAAAATATAAATAATATATTATAATAGAACTGCCTGGTCCGCCATGCAACAGAGAGAACAAATGTGACCGCAGATTGGATGAATTCTAAATTATCTGTTTGCTGAATAAGATGATCCTAACTAACAAATTGGCTCAGGAGTAGTATAGTGGTACACACTAATAAAATATTATAATATGCTATTGCTGTTATATAAGACAAAGAGGATAATATTAACAATGACATAATATTAATATGAAGAGGCACCTTAATCGGTTATGATGTGAGGTGGATAATTGTTAAGCAGTAGTCTGCATCAAGCTTAAGGTTTGCTGAAACTCAGTGTAATGACATGTGAGATGAAGACAATACAGAGAATAACTAAACTAATGAAGTGCATAGAGGCACTTGACCAGCTTGAAACCTATCATCCTAGAATGACACATTGCTGAGATATAGAGCACACCTATAATAACAACCAATAAGCAAAACCCTGTAGACAACAGCTACAACTACAGGATTGAGAAGCTGAATTAAATATGTAGACACTGCTAAGCTGATGAGCATGTTCCACATTTTCTTTTCTTTTTCTTTTTTGTTTCTTTTAGAGCAGAAGCTGCTGTAACACACCCAAAGAAAGACTCTAGGTCTGACCAACCGTCTCAGTCGTGGGCAAAAAGATGACAGTCAATAAAATTCTAAAAGATAATTTATTGACGAAAAATATATCAAGAGATAAAAGATAAAACAGTCCAGTGTCCCACTTATGAATTGTATAAAAACACACAGTCCCAAGGCCAGAGCCAGCTATGCCACACGGCCAAGTTGCACCCCACATGTTGCCTTTAACAGGGTTAGAAGTTGTCCTTGGAGACCCACCACCCTGCAAGCATATAGTCAGTGGTCACTCAAGCCTCTGGAACTCTGCTGCCTTTAGGCTGTGGCATATAATAGGCCCTGGACTGCACAGAGAGACAAAACAACACAGCAGTGTTTGTAGTGTGGGCTATATGTAGACCACTGTATCAGTGCAATCAAGTACACCTGCCTCTAATTAGTCCAACCCCATTCCAGCCATTGGCTCACCAAAAATGTGACAACCACAAAACCACTCCCAACCCAGTGCAACTTCACACAATAATATGGAGCTGAATTAACACAGGCACATTAGTCTACCATGTTACAAGCTGCATGCTATTAAAAGCCAACATATGCAGACTTCTGCCTTGTTCGGGTGGCAGCATTTTTCTTTTTCTTTTGTGTCCTGACACGTTTATGTTTTTTGTTTTTGTTTGATTATTTTGTTGGTTTTGGAAACGAATTTAAACGAACTTGTGACAATACTTGAGAATCACAGTGACACATAGTGATTAGGCATATGATTGAAAAATGCCTAGGTTTAGAGCTGTGAGCTATGAGCTGTGAGCAATGCAAAGTTAAATATATATATATATATATGTATAAATGGGAAACAACCCTAACTTGAAAGTTTGAAATGTGTGAGATCCATGAATTGTTTTAAAAAACTAGAAATTATTTAAAATTGCCTTAAGTGAAAATGTAGTGTTGCATCTATTCTCCCAAACCAAGAAAAAAAGGAGAAGAAGCGTTCTGTAACTTAGAAATAAGGCTGACGTGTTGACAACAGACTAAAACACTAATCCGCAGGTGGCTATCAGGAACAGAGAGGCGAGCAAAGTCACAAACACCAAGGCTGCAGACAGCCATGCAGAAACAGCAGATAACATAGAGACAACGCCTGCTAGAACCGTGGAGAGGAAGGTCACTTCCCACGAGATTGTAGGAGTAGAGGACAAATTAGTTGTAAAGTCAGCTTCAGGCCACACAACTGTACAACAATTAACTGCCCTTTTAGAACTAGTACACACAGCAAGTGGCCGCAGGTGCTTTATTAAATGCATATATGACCCGTCGTGTCCAGTAAATTTGCTAGGTAGAGACGCTCTGACAAAACTTAAGATAGCAGTCATGCCATTCTTTTCTGGTATTACACCTGAGTGCCAGAAACCGACCGAGTATCACAACATTCTGAGATTTAAACAAACTCCAGGCCCAGATCCACCTTATGATCAGCAAGTGTGGAAGCTAGGAGAACAGCATTTGACCTTACAGCACAGGCCGAAATTGTGTAGGTTACGCAGTAACCACAGATAGTAAAATAATAGAAGCAAAACCACTTTCTTCTTCATGTCCTGCACAGAGCGCTGAGCTGATAGCTGTGATACGCGAAAGCTAAATACACAAAGACAAACTAATAAACATACATACAGACAGCCAGTATGTTTTCTCTGCTGTGCATCATTTTGCAAAAAATTTGGCATAACAGAGGAATGATTACACCAACTGGCAAACCAGCATGCCAACCTCTTACAACGCCTACTGACTCTTTCATTACTACAGGCAACAATTTTGCTGACAGAGCAGCAAAATAGGCGGCACAACAGGCAAACATCACATTGATGGCAGTAAACACACATCAGATTCCACTGGATGTGTTGAAAAATGAACAAAAAGCAGCAAGCACAGCAGAGCAGGCAAAATGGCTAAAACACGGTGCAGTTCTGACAAACGACTTAATGATGTGTTATGGCAAGCCAGTGTTGCCAAAATTCCTCCACAAAATGGCGGCATTAGTGACTCATGGCTGTACGCATTTGTCAACGGGGGGACTGACCAGTATTGTCAACTCTCATTTCTACACTGTAAATTCTACACTGTAAATTTTGAAACCTCAGCAAAACAATTTGTCAGAACGTGCATGACGTGTCAAAAATATAATGCTCAGGGAAACCTGAGACCACACAATCCATATGGACTTTATTGAGCTAAATGAATGCCAAGGGTAAAAATACACCCTAGTGGTTATAGATGTATTCTCAAAGTGGCCAGAAATCTACCCAGTGAAAAAGGCAGATACAATTTCAGTAGCAAAATGTATGTCTAAGTTGTAGGAAAATAAAGAGATGATTGTAAATGACGAAGAATGTAATGATGTCTATCAAGTGTCTTGCAGATCACAGCCCGGTGACTGGGTTCTGATCAAAGTGCTCCAAAGGAAAAACTGGAGCTTGCAAAATAGCGGAACGACCATCTTGCATCCATCAGAGCCAGTAAGTGAAGCCATCTAAACACAGCTGACGGCAGGCCTGCCCACTTGTTGTGATCTCGCCCGGTGGAGGGGTCAGCTTTCCTGGCCGGGGGGTCTACTCGCGACAGGAGGGTGTGTCCCGTCGTCATGAGGTGGTGGCTCTTAACAACTGCAGCGGCCCTGACCATGGCCGGGCTCCTCACCTTTGCTTCCGTGAGGGACAACAAGTCACGCTATATGAAGAAAAGGCAGACACTGTATGACAAAGGAAAGTACACCAAGTTTCCCCATGGCTATGCCACTAATTTCTGGTGGCAGTTTATGAACACTACAGCTCACTTGAATAATAAAACTGACTGCTATGCAAATACACTTTCTGCCCACCGAGGAACGAGAGGAAGTGTATTGACTGTTCACTCAACGAAACCTGTGCCAGTAACGCGACACTGATGAGCCTCAACGGTCGCTCCAACTACAGCTACCGAATGATACTACAAACAAAGACTCATTACCAGACAGGATGTGCACGGACGGCACCAAGCAGTAAAGGAACCAGAGTTTCGCATCTGAGGAGGAGTGAAATTCTTACAGAGCTTGATCCCCGGCATTGGAGTTGCCGAGGTGCGGGATCACGTGGAAATCAACCGATATGCTCTGCTACGACACATCAACTTAACTAAGGCCCTGGGAACCGCCTTAGCAGGAGAACAGCAGGCCATCAGAACGATGGTGCTGCAGAACAGACTGACACTAGACCTGCTAACAGCATCACAAGGAGGAGTTTGCAAGCTGATCGGGGAAACATGTTGCACTTTTATCTCTGATGGATACGAAACTGGAGGAGACATTTATGAAGCTTTGCAGAATTTGACCGCTCTGCAAAAATATGTCACTGACCACACACCTGGAGCAGCTACAGCACAAGGCTGGCTGGACTGGCTGTTCAGCGGTTCATGGCTGGCTGCTGTAGCAAAGCCATTTTTCCTTCTAGGTCTCATCATGATAGCACTGCTCATATTAGTGTTGTGTGTGTTGCCATGCCTAAGAGTAATGATTTCAAAGATGATAACAACTACAATGACTGCTTATGTTGCCGTGCCTGAAGAAGACCAGCATCCCGTTGCGATTCTGTTAGAGGAGAACTTGTAATAACTGCTAATGAATGACGTGGTGTTTAAAAATGACTTGTCAAGTGATCATGATATGATTAACACATTAGTAGGTTATGCAGGTTTTAAAATATAAGGTTTTCATCCTTTTATTTTTTTTGAAGTTTTCATCTTAAATATGAAGTTTTCATCATTTTACATATAAAGTTTTCATTTTAAATATTAGGTTTTCATCATTTTTAAATACAAAGTTTTCATTTTAGTTTTCATCCTTTTATTTTTTGTAGTTTATGTTTTAAAATATAAGGTTTTTATCCTTTATTTTTTGTAGTTTCAGTTTTATTATTTTTTCTTGTTTATTCCACTTGTTATTTCATTTACTATGTTTTTCTTTTTATTATTTTCTTTTGTTTTATTCTTTAGACCAAATGACTTCCATTTCTGCTATGCTGACATTTTGAAAATTAAAAAATTGCTTAAGATACTTAATAAATAACCTTCACAGACAATTGTTGTATACATTTAAAATAAGTTAAAACAGGAGGGAATGTTACAGGAAAAATGATTCTATGTTTCTTTACCTTCTTTTAAATGTACAAAGATGCCTTTTGTCTGCCCTCTGCCTATGGTTAGATTAGTTTAGAATTATCTTTTTAGACTTTCCCAGCAAACACATCTTGTTTCTGGGACATATTGTTTTAGATTGTTTTATCTTCCCTAGCTCTCTACTGACGAGACTAGCACCATATATGGAGTTGTTTTATTTTATCTGTTTATTATTTGTTATCCTGTTCTCACTGTCTCTGTGCTCCGTGCCTATAAAAATTACCAAGCCACTGTGCATGGGGTGAGTTGTTCTTAGCAGCTCACCCGTGTACACGTTTGATAAAGAAAGTAACTTTGTCTCATTGTGTCTTTATTTCTCCTGGGTTTTTTACAGAGTTTTCCCCCAACACTTGATAAAAAAAAAAGCTATGTATTGTAAGTGTATATGGTCCAAATGTTGATGATCCCTCATTCTTTCACGGTTTTTTCAGTGCACTCTCTGAACACTTAGATGGCACACTTGTTCGTGGAGGCGACCTCAACCTTGGACTAAATGAAGAAATGGTTAGGGTCAATACAGCGGGAACTCAGCGTAATTGGCAGTCCACAAATATAATCAAACAGTATATGAGCGATTTTGGTCTTTGCGATGCACGGCGCTCACTTCACCCCACCAGTAAGGAATATACTTTTTTCTCACATGTCCATCACTCTTACTCTTGTCTGGATTATTTTTTGGTCAGCAGCTCACTGCTGAGCGACATTTCAGACACTGAGATTCACCCTATAGCTGTCAGCGATCATGGTCCTGTATCTTTAACACTAATGCACAAGAATAATACTACGCCAAGTAAAAACTGGAGATTTAATACATCACTCTTAAAGATGAAGACTTTATTAAATATTTTAAAAAAGAATGGACTTCATATTTAGATTATAATGACACTCCCGGAACATCAGCTTCTGTTCTATGGGAAGCAGGGAAAGCTGTGATGAGAGGTAAAATTATCTCTTTCTCATCACATAAAAAGAAAGAAGAAAACAAAAATATTCAGGAATTAGAAAAAACCATCAAATCTCTAGAAGAAGCCTACGCGTCCCACCAAGATCAGGAAACATTGAACAAAATACGCAAAAGAAAACTAGAATTAAATGAGATAATTGATAAAAAAAAAAAAAAATTCTTAGTACAAAGACCACGCTTACAGAATTATGAACATGGTAATAAATCCGGTCAATTTCTAGCAAACCAGCTAAAAATAAATAAATAAAAAGCAACTATATGTGCTGTTCAAGATTCATCTGGGAACACAGTATATGACCCGAAACAAATAAACAACATTTTCAGGGATTTCTATAAAACGTTGTATTCACCACAAATAAATCCATCTAAAAAGGAAATTGATCAGTTTTTAGACAACATAGCTCTTCCAAAATTATTAGACACTCAAGCAATGGAACTGGATTCACCACATTAATCTCCTGCTAAAACCAGGCAAAGACCCTGTATATCCCTCAAGCTATCGTCCAATATCCCTTATAAATGTAGACCTCAAAATAATCTGCAAAGCTCTCTCAAAGAGATTAGAGAAAATAACCCCCCTCTTAATTCATCCTGACCAAACTGGTTTCATAAAAGGTAGGCACTCATCAACAAATACACGTAGATTACTTAATTTGATAGACTACTCATACAGTAAAAACCTAGAAACTACAATATTTTCTTTAGATGCAGAAAAAGCATATGACAGAGTTAACTGGAAATTTCTATTTGGAACTTTACACAAATTTGGTTTTGGATCCTCTTTCATTAACTGGTTAAAAATATTATACAATTCCTCAACAGCTTGTGTCAAAACAAATGACCAAACGTCCTCCAGCTTCTGTCTCCTGAGGGGCACCAGGCAGGGATGCCCACTCTCCCCTTCAGTGTTTGCAGTTTTTATTGAACCACTAGCAGCAGCAATTAGACAAAATTCAGTAATTAAGGGCATAAAATGCAAAAATGTGGAACATAACATGACACATAACGTGATGTGCTACCTTTTCTCCAAAACTCACAAACCAATATCTCTGGGGTGATTGAATTGATAAACTCTTTTGCAAGAATATCAGATTACTCAATTAACTGGTCAAAATCTACAGTCCTCCCAATTAATTGCTCCTTCTATAATTCTTCTTCTTCACCACTGCAATCGGGAAATATAAAATATTTAGGTATTAATGTTTCTCCCAAGTTTGCAGATCTAACTAAATTAAACCATATGCCACTTTTAAAGAAGGTAGAAGGCGATCTGGCTAGATGGAAATGTCTACCCATATCACTCATGGGAAGGGGGAAGGGTTGCCACTAAATGATGGTGTCATGGTCCTGGGTCCTTTTGACCCAGCGTTTTGTGTTTTCTATTAGTGTGATTGTTGGTTCTGTTCTTCCTCTGTTTAGTGTTTACTCTGTTCTGCCCGTGTGTTCCTGTATCAGGTCCGCGTTTCTTAGTCTGTGTCCTTGCATGTGTAAGTTCCTGTTTTATTGTGAAGGTCTGCGTCTTATGTGAGTGATTTCAGATGCAGGGAGACACCGGACGTGACAGATGGTCTTACCAAAAATAAATTATTTATTCTCAATGATCCCAACTAAACCGCCATAAGATTGGTTCAGATCTCTAGATTCATACATGTCCAAATTCCTTTGGAAAGAGAAACCACCACGTATAAGCTTAAAAACACTACAAAAGACCAAGGATAAAGGAGGATTAGAACTACCTAACTTTCAGCACTACTTCTTAGCCAACAGGCTTCAGTTTATCTCAGGATGGCTAAAACATACCTTCTTAGATGAACCTTGGCTAGATGTAGAACAAGCACTTTGCAATAATCTAGAGATTTCAGACCTACCATTTATCAGCTCAAATATCCAATGACATGAATGCTTCAAAAGCGTCAGCATCAGCTCTTCTCTGACAGCATGGTGGGAGTTTCTAAAATTGACGGCGTCTTCATTAATCCCATGCAAACGTACACCTATCTGGAACAACCCTGACATATTACAAAACAATAATATGATAAACTTTTCAGATTGGAGTGGTAAAGGAATCAAATACTTAGAACATATAATGGAAGGAACAGAATTTATTCCATTTGACAGACTAGTTACACAATATGGGATCAACAAGAAAAGATTTTTAGAATATCAACAAATTAAATTCATAGTAAAAAAGAAATTTAAACCGGGTCAAGTTTAACTACTTTCCAAAATTTACAGAATGCTTTCTAAAACAGATGAATCAATATCACTTCCTATTACAAAATGGGAAGCGGATTTATCAGTTAACTTAGACCAAAACTTCTGGTCTCAAATTTGCTTAAAAACCTTTCATTTAATTAGAAATCCCAGTCTTCAATTAATTCAATACAAAATACTACATAGAGTGCACTATACAGGTCATCGGATGTTCAAGATGGGCTTTACGTCTACCAACAACTGCTCACACTGCCAAATGTAACATTCCAACTTCCCCTTTAGTGTGTTTGTTGGGCAGCTTAGATAATGTCACTACAGAAAAGAATATAGCCCATATGGTTTTCACTGCCCTATGCATAGCCAAGACAACAGTCCTCATGAACTGGAAAAAGAAAAATAATCTTAATTCTAACCAAATAGAAATTATCTATTAGATTACATTAGTCTTGATACAGCCTCTGCCACCACATCAGATCAATTGCTCTGGGCTCCATTGATCAGCTCCATCACCTAATGGGGGTGGGGGGGGGTTATAGTTTGGTCCCATCTTTGCTGATGTGATTGGTGTGGGGGTAGGGACAAGCTTAGGGCGTCAGGGGGTTCCCCAGGAGCATCTTCCTTGGGGGGCTCAACCCAGGGTAGCGGTCATGGCCTATTAAGAGCTCTGTTGGCTCTTAGGTGACGGTTTCCTTGTGGCTGCGTGCAGCGGGGCTAGGGGAGGGTCTGTGCTGACAGACGTGGGTTACTGACCTGGTAGCCTGGCTGCCCCTGGGTGGGTCCGGGACGGGCGTGAGGTTCTGGGGTCGCTCCGTCTCTGGGCTGGGGCCCTGGCTGGGCCTCGGTGGCTTGGGTCCCGGTTGGTGTGTTGCCGGGGTTGTGGGCGGGTGGGTGTATGGGGGGCCCAGCCCTGGCGTAGGGTTCCGCCGGTTCATCGAGCCACCGGGGGGGCTCTTCAACTAGTGGGGGAGATTGTCACATCTTGCAGGAGGTCTCCTCTCTTCAGGAACTCACTCTGCAGGAGGGGGAGATACAGGAGAGGTAGAGGAAGATCTCAGCCTGAGCGTCTATTGTCTTGTGTAGTCTGGAAGATGAGTGGATGACGGGGTGGGTGCAGTTTTCTCTGTGGTGGGGTCGGGTGGGCTGTCCCGGGCTCTGTGGGGCCAGGTGGCGATGCCGAACTAGGCCCCGGTCCGGAGGGGCCTGGACCCCCTTTCCCTGGCGGGTTGCGGAGTATGGGGGTGCCTACTGGGGTCAGCGGGGGAGCTGGCCCCAGGGAGGGGTCACTTGCCCCTCCCTTCCTTCCCTCCCCATCTCCAGCTGCCTCCCTTTTCCCGCTCCACCACAATCACCCACACATGCAGGGCCTTGGGGTAAAGGTGTGTCACCAGGGTGCAAGGGAGGCTACCCCCCCCTCTGTCCCCTTTTGGCTGCCTGTTCCTCAATTTTATCCCACAACTTAGACATTCACATTACTCACACTCTCATTACACATACATATAGGATCTTGGGGGTGGGCACGCTACACGGTATCCAAAAGACCATCAGGGTGTACAACCTCACCCCTGGCGTCGTTGCCCACCTCTCAATATTAAATACATGTAGACATTGAGGGCTATCAGGAGGGGCTATGCGCTTACCTGCCGCTCTCTGTCAGGTAGCTCCATGCCCTCCTGGGTTTTAAATGCACCTTAGAACACACATGCATCAACACTACATATGAGCGGGCGGAGGGAGGTTTGGAGTCTTCACACACCCCCTTCTCTGCGGCCTGCTGGAGCGGGGGAGGGGCTAGGAGGAGGAGTTGGCCATCCGACTGGGGTCTGGAATGTGGGGTCTCCCTGCTGCTGCGGAGACGGGGCGGACTGCTTCTCCCCACCCCAGGGAAAAGGGTAACACTACCTGGGTCTGGGTAGCAAGGGTTACTTTTACTTTTTACTTTATTTACACATTCAATCCTTGACATATCTTAATATTACGTAAAGAAATGCAATTACAGCAGCACGTCTCAGTTTTTCTACATGAAGGTCTGGTAGGTCACTGCCCAGATCCGATGTTGGCAAACCACAACATGAAAAAGAGCCATTATAGCTCCTCCTACCAGATAAGAAGAGATAAAGAGCAGGACACGCAGGTGATGGGGAAGGGTGGCCAGTGGCGTGTCTAGAAAATTTTTGTTGGGGGGGCCAGGTAGGGGCACAGATTTGGAGAAGGGTGGCAGATGTAATTGGCAGATAATGTTAAAAACAATTCTACCAACCGTTAACCATAATTCAATAACCCTGTAAACCTAATAACCGTAACCTTATTAGAATGAGATTTTAACCACTACGGTGCAAAGTGTTTAGATACTGTGTTGATTAAGTACAAGAGATACAATCAGTCAGTGTTTATTCAGCATTCAAGGACATCAATATTTGCATAGTATTTTTACTGACATGTAGTGCACATATGTTTTGGGCAAAAACATTTTTGAATATTAAAATACGAACATTTTTAACATACAATTGGCAAATTAGCCAATTCCAATGCAAAACCAATGCCTGTTAAAAAAAAAAAAAGAAGATAATCTTCTCACAAACTGGTGTTTGATTTTGAAACAGGAAAAAAGTGGAGAAACAACTGAAAAGACTAACATTTGAATAAAACCTGAAAGCAAGTAAATACTTTATATGCTGCCTTACTTTGGTAATATTGAGAACAACACAGGCTGATGATGAAATGCAGTCAGCTGGCATGGTGACACTGCCAGTATTAACCTGCAGGGCTGGACTGGGACAAAAAATTGGGCATTTTCACTACAGATTGGCCCACCAGGTATTAAAGCCATAAAGCCTTTGAATGAAAACAAATGCTGTTGTGACAGTGATGTACAGTCTTTTTGGTATATGTATGATTTCTATACATTTTACGTCAGATAAAAACTTTCTTCGCAAGATTCAGATAATTATTTAATAAAAGCTAGATATTTTAAATGAGAATAAAAAAAGAAAAGTATTTCTTTATGCCCTCCTCTCCCTGTTAATGCCCTACCTGGCCCCCTGGCAACACTTTGCTAGACCCGCCCCTGCACAGTTACCAGCTGTCAGCTACATAAAAAAAAAGGATCCTGGTGTTATTTATCTCTCAGAAACAGTTCATAACTTCAACTCATTCATGTCACCTAAAAGGTAAACCTGTTTCTCCATCACCTGTTCAGCTCTGATGATTCAGTAAGGACATCTCCTGGTTTCATCTTCATGTTTCCCTCTCACCACATATCCAAACCGACATCATGACCAGCAGCTTTACAGCTTTACAGCTGTGGCTCCAGCAAACATTCTAACTAAATAAATTCTAACAACAGCTGATCAAGCTTAAACGTGCTGCTGCTGTTTAGCGCGACATCTGCTGGTTTCCTCTTTCTGGCGCAAAGTGGGTGATAAACAAACAAGAGAGACGATCAGCTGATCATTGATCAGGGGCCCGTTCTTCGTACGTCGCTTACTACATCCAAGATCAAATGACACATCCAAGATCAAATCATCGCGCTAACCGTGAGCTCGCTAATCCGGTTCCCCGAACACACCTGCTGTTGACGATTAGTACAGCTGGACGCAGTAATGTGACATCACTGGGTGTCATAAAAGGGGCTACGCATCGATAGTAGAAACATTGATCGGCAACCCTCTGATTGGTCGGCGAAAATGTCGAAGGAGCGCGCTCGGCTCGGTATTTTTCGGCAGCAGAGCAAGAACTCTTGAGTGAGGGATTTCAGGAGTTTCAGAGTTTAATCAGAACGCAAGGGAACACTGCAAAGGCTGCAAAAGCAAGGAGCGAGGGCTGGCAGGAAGTTGCTGACAAATTAAACTCGTAAGTAATTTAATAATAACAATAATAATGGAGTGGATTGATATAGCGCTTTTCAAGGCACCCAAAGCGCTTTACAATGCCACTATTCAGTCACTCTCACATTCACACACTGGTGGAGGCAGCTACAGTTGTAGCCACAGCTGCCCTGGGGCAGACTGACAGAAGCCAGGCTGCCATATCGCGCCATCGGCCCCTCTGGCCAACACCAGTAGGCGGTAGGGTAGATTTATTATATTACACTATATTATCCAATATTATATTACATTATATTATAATATGTTATATTTTATCCTCTTTCACATTAGAGCCACGACAGGACCCACTAGAAGTAATTTACAATTGCTACTCTGAAATATGAATTAAATCTGTAATAATCACATACATGTAATAGAATGTTAATAGTACATTTCCCTTTTTTAGGAAATGACCTGTGTGAAATCAATAAATGGATCAGGTGCTGCATTGTCTTTAGTTACATTGATGTTATTTATTTATGGTGAAACAGTGGTGGAATATCGCTGTTGCTTTCGTATGATGACGCGGACATACCTGCGTGGCCGCGATCTAATCCTGTTTACATAAAGTAAACCTGCTCCCGAGCAGGTTTACGCTTACGGCTCTGTTGCTATGACAGCAAGTCCCGGATGAGCTTCGGGGAACCGACTGATCCAGGATCACGCGAAATCGTCAACAATCTAATCCGGCTAACCTACTTAGCGAGGTACGAAGAACGGGCCCCAGTTTCATGATTGAAGTAGCAACAGGAGAGAGAGGAGAGCGAATGAGAGGAGAAGAGGCAGCTGTGCAGCGTAAAGACAGAATAACTCCAGTTTTGTGTCTTTTTCCATCCTAGCTGAAGTCCGGGACAAACTGCGTCTCTTCTCAGCTCAATACCAAACCCGTAATATTTTCTCTGAATGAGGGACCATTCCATTTTTAAGGAGCTGTTGGCAACTCTACTAACTAACCTTATGAATAAAATAAAGTTCACTATCAGTAACATCATAGCAACCGAACAGCTGTATAAACTCGTCATGCTAGCTCACGCAGTATGAGGTATTGTAACTGACTGTAAAAAGTCAGCACAACGAAAATAAACTCCACCTAAACTTGGTTTATATCTGACCCAGATAGACTGCAGGTCATAACTTCTTACCTGAAGTTCAGTTCACCTGACACTCGGACTGGTGGCCGCCTCGGGTCTCTCCTCCTGCCTCCCCTTCCCTCATCCACCTGCTGGCCTCTGTGGAAGCCCCGCCATAGCCACCACCAAACCACTGAGTTATTTTTACACATCGACCTGCATCTTATAACTCATAACTCTTATGTTAGCTGCCCTCAGTAGCATACTGTCTGAAATATTCGATGGTTGCAAAAATTCTTTAAGTGTTATTTTTTTCCTTGGTATTCTAATTTCACCGAAGTTTACTAAACTCAACAAACTTAATATTACTTACCGGGACATTTATTCTGTCCTCATTTTCTTTCACCGAAAAATTGTTTCCTGCAGTGTTGTCCTTCGTGCTTGGCTCTCCTACCTTTGCTAACGTGATGCGCATAGCGCAGAAGCCGATGCTGCATTCACTTACACTCGGATATCTGAGCTTCACCGTGAAAACATAATCGTACATTTGATATTTGATTGAATTTTATTGTTTTACCTTTGGGGTGGCACCTGGGGTGGCCAGTCTGGTTGGGGGGGTGGCCTGTGCCCCCCCAGGCCACCCCGCTGGACACGCCATTGAGGGTGGCAGATATAAACGGAAGAGGATAAATGAACACATGTAGTAAATGTATTAATAGGGTTACTGTTAACTCTAATTCTAACCCATGGCTCGCAAGCTGCATGCGACTAAAGAAATGTGGCGAGCCGCAGATTGCTGACCTCTGGCCCAGACTGCCCCATATTTATAAAGCAAAGTTTTTGTTAAAACCTGTTAAAAATGTTTGTTTTTTTTTAAACATTTCTGTCCCCTCGTCCTTGTGTTGGAACCCTTCCTTTATATAGCAACAGATCACAACAACAGTTGCCTCAAGTTACTTAATATTAAAAGGTATAAACCACTGGTGTCGAACTCCAGGCCTCGAGGGCCGGTATCCTGCAGGTTTTAGATGTGTCCTTGATCCAACACAGCTGATTTAAATGACTAAATTACCTCTTCAACATGTCTTGAAGTTCTCCAGAAGCCTGGTAATGAACTGATCATTTGATTCAGGTGTGTTGACCCAGGGTTAGACCTAAAACCTGCAGGACACCGGCCCTTGAGGCCTGGAGTTCGACACCCCTGGTATAGACCCTAGAATAATAGACGGATTACAAATAAAGGACAAAGCAGCATTAAGTGAAATGTTGGGCAGAACAGCTTCTGCGCTCTTTCATTTGTGTGTTTGGAGCTCAGGTGCTCAGCTGGATTCTGGGAACTGGTGAAAGGTCATTGGAGAGGCTTACATTTTTTTCCTCTAACTTGTCTATTGCTTTTATCTGACCGGCCTTTAAATTCCTTCAGTGTTTCCTTTACAAATCAGTTTTAAAGCAGGCACTGAGACCTGCAGGCCAAATTCAATCTTTTACGAAATGCCCGAGGCATCCTCACGTTGAACTTTCCATGAGAAACTTCTTTTGCTGAACTCTTCTCTACCTGTTGAAGACTTTATCAGTATCTACCAACACATCTTTTATGAGTGTTACTGAAGCTATACAGATGTTGTAAAACAAATTCAGCCTTAACTTGTTGCATCTTTATTCTCCGGTACAGTAATAGATAGGCTTTAGCTCCAGTAAATACAGCTCCAGAATCCTGGCTTTATGTCCAGGAAGATTAATCGCAGAGAGAAATGCTGATGGGTTATTTTTTCTTTAAAATGTCATATTTTGTAACTGTCTAACCAAGCCATTTTACAAAACAGGTTCCATGGACTCTGAGTTCATAGAGTTTCACAGCCCCAGGGCAACTTGCAAGGTATGAAAGACAACAGTAGAAGTTTAGCAATGAGATCTGTTGAGATCTGTTTCTAGTCTGTTGACAGGACTGACAGGGCTCTGTGTTGTAATATGTGACTTTATGCCCATAGAATAACATTTGTTTAAGAAACAGACTTTTAAATCCAGACTATTTATTGCTATTAACCTCCCACTGCATATTTCTTGTAGCTTAACAAGATTTATTGTCTTAAATTTAGCCAGATTATCCTGTCCATCTTGTTTTGAACATTACAAGCTAGTTTCCAGTCTCATGTGTTAGATGATTAGACTTGTTTCAAGTATATATTACTTTTTTTCTTATTTAGTCTGTAAATCTAAAAATGAACCATTTTACATTTATTTCTAGCAAAAATAGCTTTTAGATAGAGTGTAAAACAAAAAATTATCTCAAAATAAGAAACATTCACCTTTTTCCTTGAAATAAGAAAGTCAATCATTGGAAGGTATATTTATTTCTGAAACCTGTCACAGATGTATTTGTTACCATGTAAAATAAGCCACTTTACTCTAACGGCATGATGTATAGCATCTTCAATCACCAAAAAATCCACAACATTTGATTGCAAATGCTCCATATTAGCAACCTCTGAAACAGGACCTAGTCATTTCTCATTTACAAATATCGGATGCTCGTTTCCTGCTTCACTTTGACAACACTCCAGCAGCTGATTGTGGTTTACAAGAGACTTGCACACATTCTTAAAGTTTAATTTGGCTGACCATTGTTTAAAAAACACTGTGTTTAGACTCGAATTTCATACATGTATGACGTATTACAGGTCCCAGGGCAATAATCTGAGAGGGAAGATGCAGCATGTAATCTTCTATCATTTTTTTTTTAGTTTGGACTCAGTTTGTAAAGACACAACTGGGGCAAAAAGTATTTTAACAATTTCAATCAAATCCAAAATAAACTGGATAAAGGGATAAGAAGGGCAAAATCTTGATCAATATAAGCATTTGTCCAGAGGATTGTTTTAGTCTGTTGTCACTTGAAGCTAAAGTAACATTAAATTTTTTTTATGAATTATAGAACATTTTTTGAGACATTTTATTAAATTCATTGAGTTTATATTCCAAAATCTCTTCTTCCCAAAGTCTGTTTTTGTTTCATAATGGGTTTTTCAAATTGGTGTATTTATTTCAGAAGGTCATTTAACAACTGAATTTCTTATTCAGGCAATCAGGGTCAGTGGGTGGGAAACTGAACGCTCATTGGCTGCTGCTTAAACAGGTGCTTAAAATTAAAGTGTCTCTATTATTACAAAAAAAATCGTAGTGAAATAAATATTTAATAAAATATTATAAAAAATATACAATGTAAAATAAAAATTAAATGACACATTTTAACACTTTGGTGTTCCATAGTCTAGTTCATATTAAAAAGTTAAATAGACCCTGTGCACGAGAAAATGCTAACTTTCTGGTTTGAGACCGCATGTGGGGTTGTACATTTCCGGTAGCTTTACTTTGCCGTCAATCGCTACTGCGAAGATATACTCCAAAATCATGTCCAAAACTCGAAAACGGAAAGATCGCGTTAAGTTACAAAGAGGAGAAGGTGGGAACACTCACCACTGTTGTGTCATAAAAAATCTAATGATCAATTTTGACGTTTAAAGAGTTTAAATCGATCAGTTGTTTACATCACTCAACACAAGCAGAACTGCATTACAGAATCAGAAGACACATCGTCCACATTCAGAAGCACATCTCTGTATAGTGACTGGTCTTATGATTTAAACAGGCAAATGTTCAGCATTCAAACTACAGGTGAAGAATAGTCAAACCAGATGTTTCCCCCATTATGTCGATATCAGCTAGTCAAGTACACACCTACACAGCATGTTAACAAACCGTGAAAAAAGCCACACAAAAAATGAATGATTGCTGGTAAGGGTTTCTATACATTAGTATTTACGAAGGGTATGTTGTGACTAGGGCTGCCACGATTAGTCGACTAGTCACGATTATGTCGACTATTAAAATCGTCGACGACTAATTTAATAGTCGACGCATCGTTTGAAGCTTTGTAAGATCACAAAGGACGCAGGAATGAGTAGTAGGATTTAAGAGTGTAATAACGGACTGAAACAGAAGATGGCAGCACTGCATGTACAAGGATGCCAGCTGCCGTTAAACCCCGAAGAAGAAGAAGCTGTGTCCCAGAATTCATAGCGCAGCTGTCAACAATGGCGGCAGCTAGTTAGTTTTAACTTTACTCTTATTATTCTTTCCGGGTCACAAAATAAATGTTTAACATATTTTCAGGCGAGAATGTAGCTGTGTAAACCTCAAATATCTGCTCAGTTTATCAGGACACCACATATTTTCAAAAGCGCTCCGACGTTTTCGGAGACGTCTGTTACCCACTAGCTCGTTAGCTAGGCGGGGGCAAGGCTAACTAGAGCCGTGAGAACACCGGACTCCCGGCAAATCGTTTTCAAACCCACCGCCGTCTTTCGCTAGTCAGGTTAAACATATATATAAGTCACTTAGATAACTTAAAAATGTTATTGTTTGGCTTTCTTTAGTATTTTATTTGTTCCTGAGTAAATCGGTTTGGCTGAGATTAAAGTTATAGTTTTTTGCACAGCTAAAACTGTCAAGCAGACAGCTGATTATCAGAAGTGTGAGACGCTGGAGAATATACTCCGGTGTCCTGTTATATTTTAGAAAGCAAGGAGTTTATTAAACTTCACCGAAACAATCTGCAAATTTCATTAAAAATTAATAAACTACCATCTTGTCTTTATTTTTAGTTAGCACAAACACTTCAAGCTGTAAGCTAATGATAGTTATATAAGACCAGATGCTGCTGGTGCAATAAGCTGTACGCTGTACGTCCAATGGATGATGATCTGATTAGTCGACTAATCGCAAAAATAATCGGTGACTAGTCGACTATCAAAATAATCGTTTGTGGCAGCCCTAGTTGTGACTTACCTTCAAAATTACAGTGGTCCCTCGCTATAACGCGGTTCACCTTTCACCTCGCTGTTTCGCAGATTTTTTTAGTGCAAGTTTGCATGCTTTTTTTTTTACATCACATTGTGTCCTGCGTCCTGATCGCTGCAGACGATCTCCTCCGTGACGTCTCTCCTGTACAGTACAGAATCGCTGCATCCATCGCTGGCAGTGTGACTCTGAAGTGCAGTACTGTATGTCCACGATGTCCACGAAACTTTTGCACCGTCAAAAAATAAATTTGGCTACTTGATTTCACCTATCGCTGGTTATTTTTAGAACATAACACCCGCGATAAACGAGAGACCGCTGTTTACAGATACTGAGAAATATAACATTTGAATCCATTTTCTGTTTTGCTCTGAGGCGCGGGGGAAAAAATATCGACAAGTCGATGAACATCATTTACAGATATATTGGGTAAATGCCCAAGACATCTATAGAAATGTAAATCGCCGCTTGATTCATTCATTTGCTTAACTTGTTTTGGACCGTAAACAGGGCGCGAATAGGACACCGGAAACAAAGCTCCCCACAGGAGTTTCCGCACCGGAAGTAGCATATGCTAATGTGCACATAGTCTATAATGTATTAGCACTAGGTTAGGTTCCTGTATTCCTCCGTAAAACCATCAATCCCACATATCACACGAAAGTCTGGACTACGGCTATGAATTGTAATAATATGTCTCAAAAGAGACTTTAATGCTAAGGCAACAAAAACAAAACAAATCCCACACCTCCAACAGGCCATCTTGTTTGGGAAAAAGACCTGGGCCCTGTTTCAGGAAGCCGGTTTAGTGCAAACTCTGAGTAAGTATACCCTGAGTTAACGAAAACTCTGGGTTTTCGGTTTCACAAAGCGAGTTCAGATGAAGCCTCAGTGAGTCACTATGACGACACACGCCGTGAAGCTAACCTGCCCCCTAGCAGGTTTACTACAACTAACCCTGACTGTCTCCGCCCCTTTGTCGGAAACCTGACAGTAGGAAGTGTCGGACATGGCGTGCCACTTCCTTGAAGAGCCAGTAGATCGTGAAGCCCAAATTCTCCGCAGGGCTCTCCGCCGGGAGAGAGTGATCAGAGTGCGTTTGGACATTTTATCATTTCCTGATGATTTTCTGTGCGAACGTTACCGTTTCTCAGCACAATCTATAATTTATTTGGATAACATCCTCAGGCCATATATTACGCATGTGACACATCGTGGACATGCTCTCAGTTCATTGCATATTATTTGTATTGCACTTCGGTTTCTTGCAAACGGGAGCTTTCTGTATAATATTGGTGACGCTGAGCACGTTTCCAAGGCTACCGTCTGTCGGGCAGTCAGGAATGTTACAGTTGCACTGAAACGTCTCCTGTACTCGTCTGTGGTGTTCCCCGGTCACAGACCCACAAGATTTATCAAAGAGGGATGCCACAAAATTGCAGGTATCAGGATGAACGAAACTTAATTTATGATGTGGTGATACTTGGACTACTACTTAAATTGCACATTTATTTTCAGGGTTCCCAGGCGTGATTGGCTGTACAGATGGCACTCACATTCCAATCATTGCTCCTTCAGTAAATGAAGGAGACTATGTGAACAGGAAGTCTTTCCACAGCATTAATGTACAGGTACATAGTTCCCTGTAGCATGTCAAACTAACAAATTATTTCATTATAGTAATGGATGCTAATTTGTGTTCTCTGCACTGTGAAGATCATATGTGATGCTGCCAACATTATCACAAATGTGGAAGCCAAGTGGCCAGGCTCTGTCCATGACTCACAAATATTCCGTGAATGTACACTGAGCACAAAATTTGGACATGGTGAGTTGAGAATACTTTAAAATATATAAAGACCAATTGCTTCAGGGACATTTGAACTGAAGTGTACCCTTCTGTCTTAGGAGAGTTCACTGGCTACTTGCTTGGTGATAAGGGGTATCCATGTTTACCCTATTTGCTTACCCCTTACTCTGACCCTGAACCGGGCCCACAGCAGCGATATAATCTGGCTAATTGCAGGACAAGAGCCAGAATTGAAATGACTATCGGAATGCTTAAGGCCCGGTTCCAGTGCCTGCAAAGACTCAGGGTCACCCCAGAAAGGGCATGTGACATTATTGTGGCATGTGTGATTCTTCACAACATTGCCACAATTAGAGGAGAACACTGTCCTTCTGAACCAAACATCAGCAGTGATCCAAACCATGAACATCCTGACCCTCCCACGGACATACAAGATGGAAGAGCAGTCAGAGACACCATATGTCACAATCATTTCTTTTGACCCATCACCTCAACATGTTGAAAGAAGAATAAACAGATTTTTTGTTCAACTGGCTTTATTGGTCACCTGTGTTTCCTGTACACAAAGTATTAAAAGATGTAAACCTCATAAAGTGTCTCTGTTGCTTCCTCCTCTGTAACAGCTGTCAATGTTTCTTCATTATTTTCCTGTAGTAAAGAAATAGACAACATTGCTGTTCTACTGTAAACTCATATAATCGTGGAGTATTACTCACAACTGCATGTTGGTCTGGCTCAACAGGAGGCTGCACCAGATGCAGTACACCACCACCATCAACTGATAGAATATGAGGTTTATACAGGTCACTTATAACTTACAAGGGACCAAATGGCAATTAACAAACATACCAATCACCTTACACTTCATTGTCATTATGCTCTCAAAGACAACCAAGGCTGAGGGAAGGCAAAATCAGTAGGACAATAACTTCACTACAAAATAATCCATTATGGTAAAGAGTTTATCAAATGAATGAGCAGCACTGCAAAGGTGACTGTGAAGAAAGGATGTATGCACATCATGTATTATTTTGAATTTACCCCTTATGTAGGCACTTGTGTCTTGCGGGGTTATTGCCTCAGAGGATGTCCCCGCAGAGATGCCTTCAGCCACAGGGCGCCCACTGTTTTGGCTGAGGGCCAACTGCTCAGCCTCTGTGAGTGGTGGTGGTGGAGGACCCCCACCTGTTTTTCGGGCCTCCGCTTTTTTTCTGTTGGCTATAACGGGTCACATTTGAGCATACAGAGTAAGCAAATATGTACTTGTAATGTGCTCAGATAATTTCAATAAGTGCTTACAGAAAGAAAATTAATGTAGCCTCTAACTGCAATTGATTTACATCGGACAAACAGACCAAGCACTATGGCTCATAATACAATTACACCTTACCTGTTTGGACTATATTTTTATATTTCATTTTTACTTGCTGCCAGGCACGTTTGGGGCCTGTTGGGTTGCACCTGCGCTCACATCACATCACAAAATAAAATGTATAAAATAACAAATAAAATAACATATGATAAAATAACGTGTTAAATGGGTGGAAATCCCTCGATCAATGTTTAAATTAACACTCACGCATTGACTCTGTCGGCTATGTTTTGCCATGCATGCTTTTGCAGCTGTGGCTGTGTTACTTTTTTCCGCAAAATTTGCATGTTATCGGCATATGCTGCCATCAGGATTTCGGCCTCAAGCGCTGTGAAATACATTGACCGCGCCTTCTTTCCCTCCGTCTCCATGGTGACTCGCTTAATCTGTGCTCCGCTAATCAGGGCTTTATGTGTCCTCGTGCGTGCGCTTAACTTGGGGTTAAAGCAACTCCGCGTTGACTGAACTAATTGTTATCAGCCTTTCTGAAACGGAATATTCCGAGTTGGACAGTTCGGGGTTACTCAACCGTGAGTGTCGTTTTTCACTCTGAGTTTTCCAAACCGGCTTCCTGAAACAGGGCCCTGAAAGAAGTTCTTGGGGGCAGAATAGTAGAGGTCAATACCAAGTTTGAAGGGGTGGTTTATACCAAGTCTGCATTTAACTTGTGTAGTAATGCAATTGTAAAGACGACTACAACAGTCATAGTAATTGATGGGTTATTTGTTAAAATTTGTTTTTCTAATGCCAGTTCATTATGCATGTTATGTTCACGTTTTACAAGCTTTACAGAGACGAAAATGTGTAACACTACCTCCCCCCTGGCTGCCCTCAAGTGGCTCTGTCCATTATCTCACTGTTTGAATCGGAGTGAAGGACATGAGGGAGCAGTAGTGATGTGCGATACCACTGATTTTCTTTCCGATCCGATACCAAGTAATGTGTCACAAAAAAAAAAAAAAAAAAAAATCTTATTTGTTGCCTATAAGTGGTTAAATCTTATTTTAAGTTTCAATTGTTCTGATTTGTTACCTGGAATAAGTGTAAAAGTCTTATTTTTAGCTTTATTTAAATCTAGATATTGTTCTTATTTCAAGAAATCTTAGTAAGAAAAAAAACCTACCCCACTGGCAGATAATTTCACTTGTTTTAAGCAAATCTTCACCAAAAATAAGTGTATTTATCTAGTATTAAGGAAGTGGGTTTTTGCAGTGCCTAAGACCCGAACTCTTCCACGACATGCATTTTTAATTTGTCTTTGATATTTGGGCATATTGGGGCCTGATGAACGTAAAAACAAAGAATTACCAGAATTTTTTTTAACCTTATTTTTGTTTTTAAGAAAAATAAGAGCCACATATGAGGATATTTGTTTAAAGTTTTGATAGAACAGTAGCAGTATAATGTCCTCGTAAGTGGATATCAGGCCCATGTAGAGCAAAATTGAGTATTTTGGTCTAAATAACCCAAAATGTGATGTCCACATATGTGGACGCCAGGTCCTAGGAGGTTAAATAGATATAGTTCATTTTGCAGAATTGAAATGGTTTCACTTGACATGGTAATTTTCTTTCTTTGGCATTGGTTACAAAGCTCCGAGGTGGACTCAAGGTGAGACTCAAAGTAGGTACTAAAATATCTTGTGACAATATGAGCTGAACAAGAAGAGCATGCAGAAAAAGGCAGTGAACTAACCAAATAAAGCAAAAGGGGCGATGAGGGAACAGACACAGACCATAGCTGGACTGGCCATCGGGCATACCGGGCATTTGCCAGTGGGCCGATGGTAATTTTTCGTTTTAAATGGGCCAATGTTTTGTTGTTGTTGTCTTTTTTTCGTAACCGTGTAAACAGTGAAAGGTGGCGGATTGGACAGATGCTGGCAGACGTGTAAAAATAACTCAATTGTTTGGTAGTGGCTATGGTGGAGCTTTCACAGATTCAGTAAAATTAGCAAGTGGTGGAGGCCAGCAGGTGGATGGGGGAAAGGGGTGGCGGAGGTGGAGAGACCCAAGGCGGCCGCCAGTCCGACTGTCAGGTGAAATGAGCTTCAGGTAAGAAGTTATGACCTGGGGCCCGTTCTTCGTACGTCGCTTACTACATCCAAGATCAAATGACACATCCAAGATCAAATCATCGCGCTAACCGTGAGCTCGCTAATCCGGTTCCCCGAACACACCTGCTGTTGACGATTAGTACAGCTGGACGCAGTAATGTGACATCACTGGGTGTCGTAAAAGGGGCCACGCATCGATAGTAGAAACATTGATCGGCAACCCTCTGATTGGTCGGCGAAAATGTCGACGGAGCGCGCTCGGCTCGGTATTTTTCGGCAGCAGAGCAAGAACTCTTGAGTGAGGGATTTCAGGAGTTTCAGAGTTTAATCAGAACGCAAGGGAACACTGCAAAGGCTGCAAAAGCAAGGAGCGAGGGCTGGCAGGAAGTTGCTGACAAATTAAACTCGTAAGTAATTTAATAATAACAATAATAATGGAGTGGATTGATATAGCGCTTTTCAAGGCACCCAAAGCGCTTTACAATGCCACTATTCAGTCACTCTCACATTCACACACTGGTGGAGGCAGCTACAGTTGTAGCCACAGCTGCCCTGGGGCAGACTGACAGAAGCCAGGCTGCCATATCGCGCCATCGGCCCCTCTGGCCAACACCAGTAGGCGGTAGGGTAGATTTATTATATTACACTATATTATCCAATATTATATTACATTATATTATAATATGTTATATTTTATCCTCTTTCACATTAGAGCCACAACAGGACCCACTAGAACATGGGAACAGGTAAAAGTGAAATATAAGAATATCCTACAGAATGGTAATATTTATCACTTATATTGCTTTTAGTCTCTTGGAAAGAGACCCTGGAATAATCTGTTTGTTTATAACAGCAACCAAGAAAAGGGCAGAGGAAAAAAAGACAGGTGGTGGTCCTGCACCCCCTCGTCAACAAGTTGGTTAAGTGAATAATACCCTCACGGGAAAATCGATATCTCTCTATGAGCACACTGTCGCGCTGAGCTAAAGGATCCTGTCTATCCCGCAATATACGCTGAATTCTGAGGACTCTCCTTATCAATCTTGCACCTTCCGCAATGGGTGGCTCGCGTATACGGACAGGACATGGCTGCGACAGGCTTCCCAAATCCACCTTCGCTTTTATAGCCGTGGTCTCTCATCTTGATTACACGAAGTAATTTACAATTGCTACTCTGAAATATGAATTAAATCTGTAATAATCACATACATGTAATAGAATGTTAATAGTACATTTCCCTTTTTTAGGAAATGACCTGTGTGAAATCAATAAATGGATCAGGTGCTGCATTGTCTTTAGTTACATTGATGTTATTTATTTATGGTGAAACAGTGGTGGAATATCGCTGTTGCTTTCGTATGATGACGCGGACATACCTGCGTGGCCGCGATCTAATCCTGTTTACATAAAGTAAACCTGCTCCCGAGCAGGTTTACGCTTACGGCTCTGTTGCTATGACAGCAAGTCCCGGATGAGCTTCGGGGAACCGACTGATCCAGGATCACGCGAAATCGTTAACAATCTAATCCGGCTAACCTACTTAGCGAGGTACGAAGAACGGGCCCCTGCAGTCTATCTGGGTCAAACCAAGTTTAGGTGTAGTTTATTTTCGTTGTGCTAACGTTGTGCTACAGTCAGTTACAATAACTCGTACTGTGTACTAGCTAGCATGACGGAGTTTCTATACAGTTGGGTGGGTGCTATGATGTTACTGGTGAACTTTATTTTATTCATATGGTTAGTTAGTAGAGTTGCCAACCGTGCCATAAAAAACGGAATCCTCTGGTATTCAGAGTTAATATTACGCGTTTCACATTGAGCTGAAAATAAACGCGATTTGTCCCGTACTTCAGCTACAATAAAAAAAGGCACAAAGCTGGAGTTATTCTGTGTCTTTACGCTGTCAGCTGCCTCTTCTTCTCTCATTCTCCCCCCTCCCTCTCCTGCTGTTACTTCAATCATGAAACTGATCAGTGATCAGCTGATCTGCGTTTCTGCCACAAGTCCCGTCTCTCT
This sequence comes from Rhamphochromis sp. 'chilingali', assembly GCF_963969265.1. Taxonomy (NCBI): domain Eukaryota; kingdom Metazoa; phylum Chordata; class Actinopteri; order Cichliformes; family Cichlidae; genus Rhamphochromis; species Rhamphochromis sp. 'chilingali'. The sequence goes on along the minus strand of NC_137936.1, from coordinate 8,439,167 downwards.
TGCTTGTTTATCTCCCGCTTTGCGCCAGAAAGAGGAAACTAGCGGAGGTCGCGTTAAACAGCAGAAGCGCCTTTAAACTTGATCAGCTGTTGTTAGAATTTATTTAATATTACTTTCTAGTATCAGCTGATGTTTGTTGGAGCTGTAAAAGCTGCTGGTCATGAGATCGGTTTGGTTATCTGGTGAGAGGGAAACATGAAGATGAAACCAGGAGATGTCCTTACTGAATCATCAGAGCTGAACAGGTGATGGAGAAACAGGTTTAGCTTTCAGGTGACATGAATGGGTTGAAGGAAAGCCATGAACTGTTTCTGAGAGACAACTTACACCAGGATCCTTTTCTATGTAGCTGACAGCTGGTAACTGTGCAGGGGCGGGTCTAGCAAAGTTTTGGCAGGGGGGCATGTAGGGCATTAACAGGGAAAGGGGGGCACAAAGAAATACTTTTCTTTCTTATTCTCATTTAAAATTTCTAGCTTTTAACAAATAATTATCCGAATCTTACAACCAAAGTTTTCATCTGATGTCAAATTTATAGAAATCCATTATTGTACATAGTAAGTTTTTTTCAGGGTCCCGACATAATTTCTTCAGATGCCAGTATTTTCCCACATTTTCTAGATACTGTACTAGTACTTTGTGTAAAATGCCATCAAAAAGTCAGTTAAATTTTTATTCTTTCTCACCTGTCTTTCTGTCTCCTTTCACTTTTAAAAGGTTGCCATGTTAGAAAAAATATTTTGCCCTGCCATGCTGTTTATTGATGTGGTAAATAAATAGTTTATGAAAATATCACTAAATCTGTCATTTATTATTTTTAATATTCAGTAATGGTCATGTCTCACCTCTAGTCTTTTCTGTCTTAATTTCAGGTTTCCACCATATGTTGTAGATAGTTCAGGAAGTTAACTCAACCATGCAGTCTTTGGGTTTCGGCTAAGTACTGTTTAGAATACCAGAATAGGGAGGATGGTGTAGGTTTAAGTTTATTAGATTGATACATATGTACCAACAAGACAGTGTACATCACTGTCACAACGACGTTTGTTTTCATTCAAAGGCTTTATGGTTTTTCCTATAATACCTGGTGGGCCGGTCTCTAGTCAAAATGCCCGGGCTGATTTTTTGTCCCAGTCCAGCCCTGACACAGACTAAATACACACCAGGGCGAGAAATAATAGAGACAGGAAAATGCACTCGTGAGAGTAAGAAAATATCTAACATCCAAAAACAACAGGAAGTAACTGTGAAATGAGTGGATCCCCGCAGATAACAGAAAGATGAAGTAAGAGGAAACAAATGGAAAGGTAGGACACTTTAGAACATGGGCAAAACAAAATTATTGCTCAGGGAGATTAATAGGTGTTAATTAGCTGTTGAGCTTAAAATCAGAGTTTTCTGTGTGATGGAGGTGGCCCTTTTTTCACCAATATATGCCGAACACGTGACTTAGTCAGGAGGAGAAGGGTATACTAAGGGTTTAAATTGTAATTTGGCACGTGGGAGATGAAGCAGGAGGGAGTTCTGCAAGATTTTCCCTGGCTCTGATCAGCTGACCTGTGCTGCTGCTGCTGCTTTGAGGTTTCCTGCTCTTTATGTATTTAGCCAACTAACTTCAACATATCAGCATATAAGATGTTACATAAGCTATATAGCTGATTTCCAACTCATGGACACTATAAAGTTAGTATGAAAAAGTGCCTTTGTGAGTAAATAAATTCTAAATCATCACTTTAAAGATACATTAATGTCTGCTACCCTTAATGTAACTGAACACTGACCATGAACATTGACCTAAAATGACACTGGCGTGTTCATGGTCAATGAAGTGTACTAAACTGCTTTGTATAGCATTTTCATGCAACCTTTGAACAACACGACATCCGTGTACTTCTGTTTGTTTCGCAAAACCCTTCACAAAAACATAATTTGGCAATACATCATGAATCGATCTGATATCTGGTTTAAAAGGTTTGAAATGACTTAGAATGTTATAAGTAGGATTTACGTTTACAGATTATTTTATTCCTCCTGCTGAGCAGTCCTTACCTTTGAAAATGATCTCACTTCTTCCTCTTCTGTCCTGTACCCATCTTATATCTTTCTCCTTCTGTCGGGGGCCACACAATAACATTTTTTCCACTTAGTGGGAACTACAGCAACTGTACATTTAGCTCACAGATACACTGTTTAACAAACTGCACACGAACACTTTGTTTGATGATATTTTGAGCTGTTTTAAAAGTTTCGTTTCAAATTATTACATGCCACTTTGCTCTTTGCATTTATATTTGCTCCTGTTCTGTTGTGGTAGCTAAATGCAAAGCGCAACTTTATTTACATCTGCATACAGTTACAGTGCTTACATTTAAACACTACAGGTTACTGCTGTATTGTCTAGTAAAGGATATGTAGAAATCGCCTTCGTTTGTCACCAGATTAGAAAACCCCCCCATCAGTTTCACTGATTGGACGGGTATTGTTGACGATAAAAAAGCCTGATCACTTTTATAATCTACGGATGTATACTTGCAATTTCAGCATTGTACAAGAGTATTAGCAAAAGCTTATAACCAAATATAAATACATCTTAAAAGCATCCTGATGACAAAACTATTCGGAAAAAGTGGTCTGGGGCTGATTTGCAGCTTCAGGACTTTATCAACTTGCTGTAATTGACGGAGCCATTAATTCTGCTCTCTACCAGAAAGTCCTGAAGGAGATTCAGTTCATGCAATGAGGTCTAAATTCAAATTGAGATGCTTTGGCGTGACCTTAAACACACCATTCTCGTTTAAAACAGTCATCCACAGCAATGTGCAAGACTCTGCGCCAGGTATCACTAATGGTTGATTACAGGGTGCTCTTTCACACAGAGTCAGGTAGGTTTGGATAGCTTTTTCCCCCTTAATAAATAAAACTTTAGTATTTAATCATGTTATTTTTTGTCTATTATTAAAAGTCGTTTGATGATCTGTAACATGTGTGGCAAATATGCAAAAAGAAAATCTTTATATGCCTTATCTCTGACTAGGGTTTTACATTTTTTACAAGCCAGCTAATGAAAGGCAGAATGTGTGTTCACAGTTGGCCCCCAACATTTACACTGCACTTAACCTAAACTCACTTCACCAGGGCTTAACTTGTTGCACTTGTAGTCAAACTGCTCCAACAAAAGGCTGTGTGCAGATCCTTGAAGATAAACTTTATCAATACAGCTTCTTTCCTTTTAAACATTATAAACATATAAGCATTATTTGCACTGCTGCTGTAACAGAGTGGAACATTACGAAACCTAGAAGAGGAACATATGTCGGCCTTATATCATCACTTGTGTCAAGTGGTTGAAACGTGTAAAAGACTTTGTGTAAAGGCTGATCTTGACAACTCATCTTTTATTTTTCAAACGGCTTGAATATTTCTCATGTCTGAGCTAACGGAGCAAATCTAGAGCGAAAAAAAAACTAGTGAGGCTTTTTAATTGCATTTCAAAGGTGCCACACCCGCCCCAGGTGATGATCTGACAAACTGCAGACAGTTCTCAGAAACACAGCACCTGGTTTACCTCAGGCTAAAGACCACGGGAAAAAAATCATGGATGTGTTTCAAAACCACTTTCTGCATTAGTGTAAGCTAACATAGGTACTCTTAAGTGTAGAGTTACTTAAGTTTTAGGGACATTGCTTTTTTCACTATATCTGCTTTATCTGCACATTAGACAATCACCAACACTTAAAAGCAAACTTAAACTCCCTTGCATTCGACCCAGTACGAAACATTGATCTTATTTGTTTTTATAACATTGTGACTGTTTGTTTTCATTGTGGTATAGCTGCATTTAATGTTGTTTTTGTATCAACTTTTTAAAAAAATAGTTTTCAATGTATTTATTCACTTTTCTGTATCTGATGTAGCTGTTTTAAAGTGCTTTAAACTTAGTATTGTATGGTATTAGCTTATTTTATAACGCTTCCATATAGAATTCCACATAATAAGGCATTCAGTATGGTCCTGTGGTACTTTTTACAATGCTTTTTCTATTGTAGATTACACAATTAGTATTCTTTTTGCTGCAGCTGTAATGAAGTAATTTCCCTTGCGGGATCAAGTATCTATTTATTTATCTATATCTCACACACACGTGTGGCTAATGGTACTGGTTGGAGTTTTGCTCTCTTCTTGGATCGCAGTCAGCCGTAAATAGCCAAAATCATTTCAGGAACTTCAGACATTTCAGGCCCTCCCACAAACTGGCTCACTGACGCCCCCCCCCCCCCCCCCTTTTCCACCCACCCACTCACTACCCAGCTTCTTCTCAGAAAGAGCGACACCCTGAGCTGGGAAAGCTGTTTGATAACCAGCGTTCAGACACTGGTCGGAGGCAGGCAGGAGCCGCTGTCACGTGCCAGAACCAGTTGAATAATGAAGAGTCGTTGTTGTGTAAGCCAGTCTCTCCGCCTTACCTAACAATTAGCTAGTTTTGGTGATATAACTGAAACTTCAGTTACCTCCGCAGGTACAGATTAGCGTCCTCTACTCGGTAAAAGCGTCACGCCCATAAAACGGAAGCATGTCAACCGAAAAAGGTAAGACTATTGCCATTTTTTTTACTCCCGTTCTGATAAATCGATATCTCAATTCTTAACGGTACTGTAAGTTTTTCGATTTTAAAAGATATATTAACACAGACACGTGAACAACGTATATGTGGCAGAACAGTTCTATAAACGGTGCATATTTGTATTACTTGTGTATTAAACTACGCTATAATGCGTTAGTGTGCTGGTGTCATATGCACAATTTTAATTCTCAACGTTATGTTAACTTTATGTGCATAAGGCAGTTGAATAAAAGGTGGAATATTTTCCTGAAATATTAACACGTGCAGTATTAAAGTATAAAAGTGAAAGTACTTATTTCGAGTAGAGTGCTTTAGGTTTAAGTAAACTGCTTACTTTTATTGGGAAGTCCCTGTTAAAACTTTTTAATAATTTGAATAATTCAGGTAGTTCTTTTGACACTTAGGCGACACTTTATTAAGATTATTGTGGGGCGTTACAGCGCATCCCACTCAGAGATGCTCTTCTGCATGCCTTAGTTAGTTGTAAACAAGTGGTTGTTTGAGTTAGTGTCCACTTTGAGCAGTCTGGTCATTCTCATCTAACCTCTGACATTAACAAGAGATTTTCTCTCAGAGAACTGCTGCTCACCAGATGTGTTCTATTTTCCTGCGCCTTGTCTGTGAACCCCACAGTTGGCTGTATGAGAAAATCCCAGCAGATCTGCAGTTTTTAAGATACTCAAATCAGCCCATCTGGAATCAGCAACCATGCCATGTTCACCTTTCTTCCCCATTCAAATGTTCTTCATCATCTTGACCATGTCTACATGCCCTAATGCACTGAGGTGCTGCCCTATAATTGGCTCATTAGATATCTGCATTAATAAGCAGTTGACCAGGTGTTCTTACCAAAGTGGCTGATGAGTGCAGATATCAGCTGACTCATTATAGGCAAGAAACTGTGACTTAGCACTAAAAACTATTCAATTTATTGACTTTACTGTGCAGTAAGTATACACAATATAATGCTTTCTATAATTTGCAGATTTTTGGAGATCAATAAAGTATTTCTGATCTATCTGATTTTTCTTTAGTTATATTTATTATTTTTCTAACACAAAATGCTGAAAGTGAAAACAACGTTTCTGTAAGGATAATGCATGAATAATGCATATTAGTCATTACCTCAATTTTCTGATATTCTTAAAACCAGCTGAATAATTTACTTGATATTAAACATCGACTCAGAGTTTCTGAGATGCATCATTTTACTGGAGCAGGAAATGACAATAAAACTAGAATGGAGACATCATTAAGTAACATTACATATGACATCCTCCCCAGTTCCTGACACCCCAGTGGAAGTCATTGTGGACCTTTTAACTAAAGCCCAGGACATAGCTGCATCCTGTGGGAATGTTCCAGAAGAGTTGACAAGCCACTTGCAGAAGGCTCTGGACATCGCCAGTGGCCTGGATGACTACCTGGAGAAAATGACCACACAGGAAAGTGAACAGCTTGCAGAACTTTTTAAGTAAGTCCTCACTTATAATCATAAAGCACAGCAAGCATTTGCTGTGTGAAATAAGCATTAACATATTCGATTACACTCCATTGTAGAAAGACTTTTTCTCATGACTGGGATCAAGTGCACAAGGAGGGCAAGACTATGTTCAAGCTTCCCAAGGAATGTATCACTGGACACGTTGAAGGTGGGACTTTCATACATGTGCTGCTTACACTATACCATTTTCTTTTTTACTGGTTTAGTCATAATGTGATAACATGATCTGTGATCTGTTTTTGGCAGGTCAAACGCTGAAGATGCTGATCCACATGAGTCAAGCAAAAAGGGTCCTAGAGATCGGGATGTTCACTGGCTATGGAGCTCTGTCGATGGCTGAAGCCCTACCAGAGGACGGGTGCTTAGTGGCCTGCGAGTTGGAGCCATACCTTAAAGAGTTTGCTCAGCCCATTTTTGATAAGTCTCCACATGGTAAAAAGATTAACGTCAAGACTGGAAATGCCATGGAGACACTAAAGGTGAATAAAAATCGATCAACTTTGGATCCTTTTGAAGGTCCAATGAACTGTTTTGCAAACTAAAAATACATTTAGGTAACACTTAGCCTTCACTGCGTGTCACATGCGTTCCATAATCAGAACAGTCCAAGGCTAACGCTGACCCTTTTTGTCAATAAGTGAACAAACTGTGGGTCATGGGGTCAGTTTTGTAATAACGTTGTCTCTGTTCCAGGAATTAGCCACCGCCGGTGAACAGTTCGACATGGTTTTCATCGATGCAGACAAAAACAACTACATCAACTACTACAAATTTATCATGGACAACAACATGCTCAGATTGCGAGGGGTCATATGTATCGATAACTCGCTGTTCAAAGCCAGGGTTTATCTTAATGAAACCACAGATAGCAATGGACTGGCCCTTCGCGAGTTCAACCAGTTTGTGTCTAATGACCCCCGAGTAGAGCAGGTGAGTTTCAGATGTTTTCGTGTTGCAGTCAGTTGTTTGTTGGTTAACCTTTATTCTAATAATGCCTCCTTGTTTGAAAGGTCATAGTCCCTTTAAGAGACGGCCTCACTCTTATCCGTCGGGTACCTCCGGCTGCTGAGTGCTTTCGGCATCAGGTACTGTTAACCTCCCTCAGTCACAGCTGATATACGTGCCTTCACTATTCACAGTATCAGCAATACTATAACATTAAATGCTAGATATAAACACCTCACAACTCAGGGATAAGCGGGATCCAAGTTTATCTCACCTACCAAGTAGTGATTTAATTCTTTTCATGACCCCATCAAAAGAAAGAGTTTACCATATAAACAATTCATCTCCCTCATCATGACACAAATGAATGAATGAAATGAAATGTTTGGGGCACTTATTCAGTGTGGTTAATTTTACTTACAGATGATCTAAAAGGTCTGTGTTGAGGTTTTTTCATACGGTGAAAAGTTAAATCCTATTTTAAAATATACCTGTTAGCACTTGTTAGCAGGAGCTTTTCTATGTTGATTTGTATCTGCTTACTTGTACTCCTTCTTTCACTGTGCCATTATTGATTCTATCTGTGGCTTCCCTGCAAAATCCTATTGATTTATGGATTACCACTTTGTAGTTCTGACTACGTTTTATTTACAGCATGTAATGATTGATGTGACGAGTTTCTCCAGGCATCATCATACTTACTGATTACATCTGCCTGTTTATTCTCGTTCATTAGTGTAAAATTACAGATGATGAGGTTTTCCGTGGGGTCACAGGGCGTTTCATCCTGGATCGAATGCGTCTTGACGGTAAGGTGGCCTATGTGACAGGCGCTGGACAAGGCATAGGCCGAGCATTCGCTCACGCTCTGGGTGAAGCTGGTGCAAAGGTGGCTGTGGTAGACCTGGATGGAGCAAAAGCTGAGACAGTCGTTGAGGAGCTCTTCCTTAAAGGTAACAAAAAACATACAAGGACTGACTTGAATGCCCTTTTTTTCACAGCCCATCCTAGTTTAGAGAATGGATTCCCAAAGTGGTCTGCAGCCTCCTGGTGGGCTATTAAGGTACTGCAGGTTGGCCCTGTGAAGTAGTGGTGTGCGGATCGATATTGACATACCGATTCCTCCGATACCAGTTATTTATGTTCTAGAATTGATTCTCAAATTAAAATATCAATATTTTAGTAATTTGGGGTAAATATGTAGTTTACCATTAACAGGAACACAGCGGAACTACTTCCTCTTCCACCTTTCATAGTCATGTGCGAAATATGGCTGTATGAATGTGTCGCAGCCCCTTGACGTGCACACTCACAACAATGGCTGAGCGTAACTGGAGTCATGTGTGGACGTATTTTACCTCCACAAACAGCCGAGACGCGGTTTGCGATAACTGTGGCAGACAGTGAGGTGTTGTGGCAACATCACTAACCTCGTCAAACACCTCAGAGTAAATCATGTCACAGAATATGATGAGCTTATGTTGAGGCAAATTGAAGGGGAGGAGAGGTGCTGCTAGGGCGAGACAGACGTCTCTCACGAAGTCCTTTAGTGCTGCAGGCAGGCAACGTGTTCAAATAGCGCACAACTTCAGGTTTTTTATTTCTATATGATAATTCTGCATTTTTAAGCAATAAGAACAAGTAGTCTGATGTTCTGTAATCATTATGAAGCTATGGTTGTTATATAGGCTAGGACTGAATGGTCAGTGTTCATACTGTAAGGATCATGGCATATGTCTGTATGTCTCCTTCTTAACTGGTGAGCCAATCAATGTGAGACTTTACACGAACATTGTTACATAGACAGTGATTATTAACATGTTTTTTTTTTTGTTTTTTTTTTGTTTTTTTAAATGACATCAGAAACAGCAGTATGCGACATTACGTGATGGCAGAGCTTCAGTTCATCCTTTGTCATTTTTTTTTTTTTTTTTTTTTTAATAAATAGGACAGGGGGAATGAATGAGAGAAAGAGGGGGAGAGAAAGAAAGAAAACCAAAGGGGAGAAGAGACGGTGAGAAGGGGGGGGAAGAGAGAGAAAAAAAAAAAGAACTCCTGGGTCACCTGTATGGAGAAAAAAAACAAACAAACAAAAAAAACAAACAGAGGAGACAGCAAACAACAAAGAGCAACATAATAATAGAGAAAACAAAGCACCATCACAATAAACTAGCTAGTCATAGATATCAATATTTACTAAATAATAAACGATATTGTGCAGCACGCAAGATAGACAGCGCACAGTGTGCTTTGAGGCAGCAGCCAAGAAAGCTTTAGTCCGCGTCTGTGAATACCCATGTGTGCATACCTGTGTGGATCAGCATGCTTGCATTCCAAAGGTTTCTCCATGTAATGATCTGCTAGGGAGTGTGGGGGGGCCACAGCCCCGTCCTCCAGGGTGTGAAGCAGGTATGGAGGAGATCAAAACTCCAGACATCCAGAGGCCCCCAGAACACAAGAGACCAAGGAAGACCAACAGAGGGGCAGCCGCGCCACTGTTCCAGTAAGAGCTGAGGAGAGTCCCAGATGAGGGCTCGCCCAGCAGCCGCGGAGCAGAAGTCAGGGGGAGTTGCAGTGACGCGCCCGTGAGCTCCGCCGGCCCCCAGCTGCGCCTGAGTGACCGAGCCCCAGGCCGAGAGGCCGGGGGCACCCCACCTCCAAAGGGGCCCGAGCGAGCCCCAGGCCCCAGGCCCCGACAAGCGGCCGCCAAGGAGTGAGCCGGTGTGTACCCGGACGCCCACCCCCAGACACAAAGAACCACCAACACACCGACACCTGAGGGAGTCCGCCACCGGCAGGGGAAGTGGTGGTGGGTGGAGATAGGCCTCCAAACCTTGGAGGGCCTGAGGTGTCCCCAGAGAGGTGGCGTCTGATACCCAACCTGACATATAGACACAGACATACAGGCACACACAGACACAAACATCCATTCCCACCCTCATGCTCTCATATGCACTCACTCCACACTCAACCAACGTGGAGACAGACATAAAGAGACGCTGTACACACGATCACACTCCCCAAGCGTACTCTACAAACCGGGTCTAGGTACCCTTGCCCCTGGAGGGGGGAATTGCACCCAGACCCAGGTGGTGTTACCCTTTTCCCTGCGGTGGGGAGAGGCAGACCACCCCGACTCCGCAGCAGCAGGGAGGCCCCACACCCCAGACCGCAGTCGGACGGCCAACTCCTCCTACTAGCCCTCCCGCTCCAGCAGGCCGCAGAGAATGGGGGTGGGAGAAGACTCCAAACCTCCCTCCACCCGCTCATTGTAGTGTTGATGCATATGTGTTCTAAGGTGCAATTAAAACCCAGGAGGGCATGGAGCTACCTGCCAAGGAGCAGCAGGTAAGCGCATAGTCCCTCCTGCTAGCCCTCAATGACTAAGTGTATTTAAAATTGAGAGGTGGGCAACGACGTCAGGGGTGAGGTATACACCCTGATGGTGATTTGGACTCCGTGATTGTGCCCACCCCCAAGATCCTATATGTATGTGTAATGAGAGTGTGAATAATGTGAATGTCTAAGTTGTGGGATAAAATTGAGGCAGAGGCAGCCAGAAGGGGACGGGGGGGGGGGGGGGGTAGCCTCCTCTGCACCCTGGTGACATACCCCCACTCCAAGGCCCTGCATGTGTGGGTGGTTGTGGAGGAGCGGGAAGAGGGAGGCAGCTGGAGATGGGGAGGGAAGGAAGGGAGGGGCAGGTAACCCCTCCCTGGGGCCAGCTCCCCCGCTGACCCCAGTAGGCACCCCCACCCTCCGCGACCCGCCAGGTCATGTACAGGTTTCTGAAAATACTTTTATTACAAATCTAAATTCTTTGAATTTCTGTATATATTGTATATATATATATATATATATATATATATATATATATATATATATATATATATATATATTTTGTATACATTAAGTTAATTTCATCATCTCCCCCCCGCACTTGTGATTTTACATTCTCCATTTGTGTTTGTTTCATTGAATGGACGTCACTCACGTAACTTCAAGGTCAACAAAATTTATATCTGGGACAGAATTTAGGGATAGAGTCGCCACTAAATATGGAATGAAGTCCACTTACTAGGATGGCTTTAATCCACAACTCCTAAAACAGTGTGGTTCAGTTTTATTCTGTAATCAGTAATTAAGGAAAAAAAGTTACTGGTTACTTTCCTTTCTTTACTCACTTGATTGTTGTTATGGTTGTTGTTCTTAAGTTGTTCCTTTCCTTAAAACTTTCCTTAAAGTTAATAAGAAGAACTACATTACAACCCTGATTTAACATAACTTGCTCCTTTTTTTCGGACTGTTCACCCTGCTGTGACTCAATTGTTAAAGAAGTCCAAAGGAATGTGATGCTGAACAGCCTGGAGTCTCCCTGCTTTTGTTCGCTGCAATAGCCGAAATACTGCAGATGTCTTAAGATTGCTTGCGGTGCAGAGCAATAAGTTCAAAGACATCGATGACAGCCAGAAATTAAAATGAAAACCTGTAAGAGTCACAACAATATGTTGGCCTCAAAGTGGTGAAGCTGGCCTTAAACTGGAAAATCTGCTATGACAGCATCACTGTTGAATAGCACGCTTCAAACCGGGCTTTATTTGTGAGAAAACAAGCATGCCCTGCGTTTATTCATTCAAAATGAGTTTCACATTGTGAATTTTGTCATTAGTTTGTGTCTTGACCAGCAGATGGCAGCATACTAAAGGATAAAATGTTTGATCAAACGTGATCTCACTATATCCACATTACTTAGGGCATTACTTTTTGTGTCAAAGAATCTAAAATGCCGAATTTTCTCACAGTACACCCCTGTGTTACTTTCAAACAGGTATCAATGCCATTTCGATAACAGCTGACATCAGCAAGTCAGATGACGTCCAGAGGATGATCGACGCCATCGTTTCCAAATGGGGAGTGATCCACATTGGTTGTAACAATGCTGGCATCAACATGAACTCAGCCAGCGAAGACACCAGTCTAGAGGAGTGGGACAAAACCTTTAATGTGAACCTCAGGGGGACCTTCATGTGCTGTCAGGTGTGTGTCACCTCCCATCCTGTGCGAGGGTAGTGCAATAGCAGTAAATATTATCAAGTATTTTTCCAAGTGATTTGGTCCTAATTAGTTTTGTAAGAGATTCACTCACATACACCTCTGCTTTGATAAACACTGGGTAGGAAGACGTTTTGTAGCATACAAACGGGTTTTATGTTTACCAGAACTGCCAGAAAATGTACTTAACCACTGTAGCTTTCGCTCATCTCACTGCACTAATTTTATAGAGTTGGTTTATTTCCATTACAAATTAAAAACTAATCTATAAACAGAGACAAATTCAAAATGAATCGTGCACTTATTGATCAGTCAGATTCACTAATAGGAAAGTGTTTGAATGAACATGTTTACTGAAGCAAATCTAAAACAGAGCTGCCTCTATAGCAGCTGAAGACTTGACATACATAAATCACATTATCTGTCCTTTTGTGACGGGTCATGTTTTCTTGCTGTTTTCGAAGCTTAAGAAGGAAAAAATCCTGATTCTGCACACACAACGAGTACAGTTCATGCAAACACCCCATAGCTGAAATGTTATTTTCTGTTAAAATGAAAAATGCATCCATCAGTTTAATATATTTACAAATTATTCCCAGTTAAATATGAGTAAAAAAGAGCCAAACAGATTCTCGGTGACGTATTCCTTCAGCACTCTATTTCTGTCCAAACTAGTTAAGACTGTGACCTAATTAATGGTCCAACCAGCTTGAGCTCCTTTGTAGAAACTAAATTTAGTCCTAAATTATCGAGCTGCTGCGAGACATCTATATGTACAACCTACAACCCCCCCCCACGCCCACCCTTTTTTTTGTGCCGCTTTCAAATCCACACCAAACGTTTTCCCGTCTCCGACGATAAACTGCATGTTTTTGTGTTGATCTGTGCTCAGCTTTGGGCATGGCATATCAGGGCCTTAATAATAAGGTGTTTAACGTGTCTCTCGCCCCTCCGAATCCTTGCCTTAGGCAGCAGGTCGAGTGATGTTGAAGCAAGGGTACGGCAAGATTATCAACACAGCTTCCATGGCCAGTCTAATAGGTGAGTGATGATTCTATTTCCCCACTTTCTCTCTGGAGCCCCTCCATGTCTGCTTTTAATCTCTCCATTTGGCGTGGAGAGTTGGGCAGAGTGAAGGAGGGGGAGGAAGGGAGAGTTAAATACATTTGTGCTGTACAGCTATGTGGGTGAGTGCACATCGCATTAGATTTTCATCTTCAAACAAAGTCATTTTTTTAGCAGTTTTCTTCGTTTATGAGAAACTTAAGGTGAGCCTTCACTTTTAAAACAGGATTAGGCAACTTTTAGCCCAGTTAAACAGTTCTATAGAGATGCATCCACCCCTGCATACAGTAGCAGTGTTGTGATTGCATCTCGCCGAGGCATTTTTGCATCATAATAAACATCCCCTCTCCGCGGAGCTGTCTGGAGGATGTGGAAGGCAACCTGAGGTCCAACTTGGGAGGGGAGGGTTCCTGTGCCGCGGCAAAACCCCAGCCTGTGCCAACGGCCTTGTTTGAACAGCGGAAGACACTTTTAGAGTTTAGTGGGAGCCTAGTAAAAGCCTTGTAATTCGCTGCACCGGTGTAATGTTCCTCCTCCAACAGGTTTCTCCAGAGGAACTGCAACACTTCATCAGCAGTATAGTCAAATCGCCAGTAAAGCGCCGTGCCATATGGACCCCAGTCCCGACTGCAGGGGCAATCTGTAAAACAGGAACATGCTGGTAAATAGAGGCCGGCATAAAGAAAATGATCAATTACTCGCATTACGCTCAGTCCTTCAGGAATTTACTTTATTGGTCTGGACATCTGTTATAATATTGTCATAATGTGTAATCAGATGGGACCTGTTCTAGCCAAGTGGACGACCAAAAAGCAGCCGTAAATGTCCAATTAAAATGCACAATGACAGCTTTTTGTCCATCTGCTGAATGGAATGTGCTCGTGGGCCTGCAAACACCCCCTCGACACACACACACAGACACTCTCTGAACATCAACAACTATTTTTTTCTGAATGACGGCCAGCAGCTCAAAGACACCCGGACAGGAAATATCTATCTTGATTTTTTTTTTTTCTTTTCTTTTTTGGTTTTGACCTTACTTGAGGGATTTGTGACTCTCGCACTCATACCTGCAGATCTGCCCTGCATAGAAATGGACATAACAACAGCAGCTGGGAAAAGAGTACATCATTTGAACTCCTTATCTGCTCAGAAGAATTCAAAATTTAAAAGGCGTGCCTGATAAAGAGCATGTTTTCTCCCACTTGCAACGGGCAATAAGTAGGGTGAATGTTAAAGAGGGCTTTGGAAAATGCTCTCCTTCTACTTCTTTTTCGCTTCTCTGGGGATTACTGCTCTTTAAGACGGCGAAAAACATCAATGCAGGTTTATTTAAAGGATGAAGGCATTTTCTGAATGGTATTTTGCGGCCGTATCATCAGGTCTTGAGCAAGGATTAGTGCTGTTAGGCATTTTGAGCTGTGTTTCCTGTCCTGATAAGTCGGATTTCACCGTCAATCTGCGTGTAAGCCCTGGGCTCGGCTCATCCTCGCCTGCTCCTCTGAGGTCCCAGCCTACCCTTATCCAGCCCAGCCCAACCCAACCTTACCTTCCTCTGCAATCTCGTCGCTGAACCCTGCTCATGGCTACCATCCTCCTGTCCCACCCTTTACTTGTTATTTCTTCAACACATCCCAGCTTTTACCCCTACACTGCAAATTTTATTCCTCTTTGTCTTCTTTTTTCCAACATCCCTAAATTGCATGCAGGATGCTCCAGCCCTTTTCTCCTCAGGACCACTCTCTGCCTCTCCGCAGCTGGCTGGTATTTATCATCCCCGGTCTCACACTGAAGCCATTTGGCAGTCAGATCGGCGGGTGATGAGGTTAACTACTAAAGTTGTATGTAACTTGGAGCCTTCCTTGTGATGATTAATCAACCAGGAGAAAATGAGCCCCTGTCCCGGCATCCCATGCAGTGTGCAGCATCTGTGATGGTCAAGGCAAACAAATGGCTCCCTCCCTTTGTTGCTGAGGACAGAGCATAACTGGACATTATAAGCAATTAATTTTACCTAGCATCATCCACAGAGTCCCCAGCAGCTAATGGAAGAGCTTTTATGTAGTGTGCACAAGAAACCACAGGAACTGGAATGTGCACCGTAGAAGCTATTGGCCCGCTGTAAGAAGGAAACTCTTCAGTTAAGGCAAATGATAAAACAACAAGAGGCTTTAATAAGAATGTGAAAAGTGCATACCACTATTAATGATGCTGTAATTGTTGCCTTCTTAAATGGCACGTGCCACTTCCCGAAATGGACAGCAGTGACTTTTTTCAGTAACTCATTTTCTTTCCACCCTTCACTGTCCAGTCCCCCATCCTCAGAAGCAGCTTTCATACAACACATCCAAGGCCGGTGTGGTCAAACTGACTCAGACTCTGGGCACTGAATGGGCCGACAGAGGAGTGCGCGTCAACTGCATCTCGCCGTAAGTACTGCCTATTTTTGGCCTTCCTCGTCTTCCTCCAAAACACAGCGGCCCACCTTTTGATTATAGCAAGCTGCGAAAGGAGGCAGTGATTAGCGCCGTTTTGCTTTCATATGAAGAGCTCCCGTTTGAGGGGGATGCACTAATTTAAGTCCTCAAACAATGCATCAATGCTTAATTAGATGACGTCTTGAGGGATGAATCAACCAAACACTTGCTCTAATTGTTCTGTTCAATTAGGGAATCAAATTTGCAACCTCACTCCAAGTGTCGGCGCAACAATAGCGCCCTTGTTTGTATCTATTTGTCTGTGAAGCTGAGTAGTAGGAAGAAAAAGGAGGAGAACACAGGAAGGGGGCTGTTTGAATGTGTGTCGGGAGGGGAGGTAGGGGTGGTGGTTGAGGGGGCGGGGGGTGTTAAGTGAAGCATCTCTTAGCCCCAGCCATCCCTGAGCAAATCCGTCCGGTGGCACCGGGCGAGCCGGGCCCAGTCACAGCCCCAGAACAAAGCCCTCACACACGCGCCACGCTCAGCTTTATTTATCGGCAGCTTGTTTGCTAATTTTAATTTGCAAAGAAGCAATTCGCTTCCCCCCCCCACCCTCGCTAACCGGGTGTCTCAATGGGCCGCTGATTTCTTTGAAGTGACAGTCGGTAAATATGCATAAAAAAGGGACACAATTAGCGCTCACGAGGTTGACTGGAGCCTGATTCCATTGGCAACTTTAGCCGCAGCAGTGATAAGCTGCATTATCTAGAAAATTGGCTGAGGGAAAACAGTACCTCTGATTGCCAGGAAAGGTTCCAGATAACAGGGCAGCTGAAGAGAAATATAATTGAGGTGGAATATGTTAACCAAGGTGTCACACGCTCCTTGGAAGTGCTAATTTAGCCAAATGTTGGAATTCCATATCAAGGCACCAGGATACATCGAACAATGATTCAGGCCTCATGGCTTTTAGTCACTGTCACAGCGATTGTGGGGAAAGTCAGAAGTCGTCTCGTATTAGGCGCAGGCGGGCATGTTGACATATTTATTCAAATGTAAGCTCTGTGATATTTGACTGTAGAGGAGTGGAGAGAATGGCATTTGTTGTGACACGGCGCTATTAGATGCCAGTGTGCAACCAGCAAACTAAAAGCAGCGGTTTTCTGATAAACTTCGCCTAAATACTGTCTCGGCATCAAAGTAGCACATTTCAATGGGGAAATATAATAAGTATTTAACCAAAGGCTATGTGCAAATTATACCACACGTCCCCTCGTACCCATGGGCTCTTCCAGAGATGTGCCAGTCATTAAAGTGCCACCCGTCCCACAGTAAATATCATCAGAGATGCCATGCCATGCCCTTTCTGCAAAGGATAATTGGGTTTATTTTTGTCACCCAAGTGGTGGCTCTGAAACAACGCTGTCACTCCTGGCTCTGAACTGTGATGTCTTCTGATTTCATTGTGTGTGTCTGTGTGTGTGTGCTTTTCCCTCCTCTTTCGCTCTCTCACTTTGTCTGCTTCTCTTTTCAGGGGGATTGTTGACACCCCTCTCATCCACTCGGAGAGTCTGAGGCCTCTGGTGCAGCGCTGGCTGTCAGATATTCCTGCTGGTAGACTGGCTCAAGTGACAGACCTGCAAGCTGCAGTGGTCTACTTGGCATCTGATGCCTCTGACTACATGACAGGGCATAACTTAGTCATAGAAGGTGGGCAAAGTCTGTGGTAGAAGGGTTAGATGAAGAGATGAAAACTTTCCTCCCCCCTCTTCTTCATTCTCCAGGGATTAAAAATAGGTGGCATTCATATTATGTCCCTTTGAGACTTGAACAGTAATATCAGTTTAAATGAAACTGCAGTTTCTGGACAGGTGAGATCAGTTTTGGGAGTTTGGGGTTTTTTTTCTCTGTGCAGACTGTAGGCTTAGTTCAATGTCCGGTGTGGTACAACAGCAGAAAATGTTTTACTGAAAGGAAAATAAAGCAACAATGTTAAATACAGGAAAGAGTTATAAACATTTTTTTTATTACCAATTCTTTTAGCAGGAAAGTACCAAGCGTTACTTTCAATTGAGACCAAATTATCACAGTTTCTTTTTTGTTACAGTGTTTTATTCCCTGGATGCTGCTTAAACATACTGATGACTGTGACTGTAACACTTTATTGTATCTGCTCCAACACAAACACAGATAAATGCTGTCAAAAATACAAATGGGTAATAAAAAGTAAAAAGGTTTTGTATTGTAATGAACTGGGGGAAGTTATCCTTGCATGTTAAAGTGAAAGACTGTGTGTGACTGTTTTTTTTCCCTCTCATTAGCTGCTGTTGAGTGCTGTGTACAACAATTAGTCCCAATATTAAAACCACTGACATGTGAAATGAATAATATTGATCATGTGTTTGCCGGCATCCTGGTGTGCCTGAACGCGGCTGGCTCTTCCCCATAGATGTGCCACAACGCAAAAATTGTTCAGGGACAAGAATGTGACAAAAACTCCTAAGGCGCTGACCTGACCTATTTGTCTATTAGGCAAATAGGAACAAGCTTGATCCACAGAGGCTGCTACCTTAAAGACCCAAAGGATCAGCTGCCACCACCCTGGCACCCAAAGCCACATGCCCTGGTGCGCTGTTTGGTATGACAAAGAAGACCTGCATAACAGGTAGTTTTGATGTTTTTGCCGACAGCACCAGTAAACTGATATATTTTGTGAATTCTTAAAAACTCCAGAAATTTGCTCCTACACAATGTTTGCTTCATCGGTGACCAGTCACACCAGTGTGGGAGTGTTCTTGCACGTCTTGCACCTCGCTCTATTTCGCCTAGGACTCGTGCACCCAGCATGATGGACCGAGCAGTCACCAGTCCGCTTCTCTCTACCTCTTTCTTGCCAAATGGTCCCCAGAAGTGGTACTTGTGAGAACCATCTTAATTGCTCCATTAACTGTTTGTGTGCTGAAAAACAATACTTAAAGGAGAGGTTAGCAGAGGAGGTGACCCTGGTTGCCGCAATTACATGAAAAGTAGTGGCCAATTAGCGCTCTCTGCAATGTGACACTGTTGCTGTTTGTGTGAGCAACTTCAAGTTCTCACTGTTAGTGACCAATCTCTGATTTCCATAATTGTGAGATTGGTCATTAATCGGAATGGCTCGTGAGAGGATCCCATTAAGATATGGAGTGAGATCTGATCATCTCCTCTCTCTTCTGTATTTATCTCCAGCTGCATTGGCACATTGGAAATTATTGGGATTCTTATCCTCGTATTTTCTGGTGAAATATCAAACTTTGGCTCAGCATCTGGAGGTGAGACTTTGTAGAATTTGTTCACGAGTTTGTCCTTTGTAGGACTGTTTCACTGTTTTGCCACTGAGGGGCAGCATAGAGTCAGGTGCAGCACTGATGCAAGGACAAAAACTTACAACAAGGGGTTATCACATTATTTGCTATCATCTAAAGATAATAACAGCGAGCTGCTACATGTATGTGGGCATATTATTGCAAGAAGACCTCTCCAATTCTAGTATGCAAACAGCTCAATGTGACAGTCAAAGAAAAACTGAATAAATACTCATATATCTTTAATTAAATGTGGTGTGATAGTGGACGGTTACATTTCAAATGCATTAAAAATGTAATCATGTCCAGCTGTTGAGAGATTCAGATAATTGTTACAAGTTACGTGAAGTGGAAAGGCGATAGAACAAAACGGTTGGAAGGTGCAGTATCTGTTTGCATCTGCAAATCTTTACTTAACACAAGCAAGATTGAATTTAAAAATCTCAAGTTTTAGCTTGGTTTTTTTTTTCAAGTTAACTAAAGCTGAAGATGAGACATATTCCAGGAGAATTTTAAATCAAAACATCCCACCAGAAAGCAAAAATAATCTGCTTTTTCCAGCCAGTCTCTGTCATCATTTAGTGGCAGTGTATAAACTGTTGTTTTTCCGTCATGTTTTGCACCACATTAAACTGTTTCAGAGTCCTCTTGGAGAGGTCTTGTTTTCCTTTACAATTGCAGCCAAAAGAGCTAAATCCATAATTTGAGCAGCAAAACATGATCCCTTTGAATGCCATAGCCTGCTTCATGAGGTGTAAGTGATCTTGAATCCATTATTTATGACCTCCTTTTGGTACCATTACACTGAAGAGTGGGACCCCATTGTACACAGCACTGTTGTGCTAAACACTTCTCCAGCAACAAAAAAGGCACTTGCGCTCTCGCACTTCAAATCAACTTTGATTAATGCTCCGCTCTGTCACGGCATGCAACATTTTACAGCGGCAGCCGTTCAGTGGGAGACCTGGGTCGATCTTGAACAACACCATGAGGCAGTATGAGTTGCTGAGCAGACTGTGTCCTGGTGACAAGAGGGCCCAAGGGTTTATGGATGACATATTAACATTCGACAATATCAATACAGTTTTATTGATGGATTATAGCGTCCTGTTACATACCCACTCAGTGAAGTGTTCAAAGATGAAATGTTACCCCTTATAAATTGAGTTGTTCTCCCCCCTGATGCTTTTATCAGAGATAGGACTGTGCAACAAAAAAAGTCAACATTTATCTCGTTATAAAGGCTAGGAGTGCTGTGCAAACTTTAAACTTAATGACCCCTAACAATTTAATTGGACTGATTAAATGATGGAAGGTGCTAATGCTTACTGCAGTCAAAATATTCAGCAATTCTGATTCAAAATACATGTGAAAATTAAAATTTTGTGGTTCTTATTAACACTTGAAATGCTATATAAATGACACTCAGTTTTTAAGTATAAAGTTGAGAAAATGTCTTCAGTTGTAAATGAAGTAGACACAGTACCTTCCATATCTGTAAGAAAGATTTTCTTTAGAAATTGGTAATTAGCATTAGTTAACTTCAGTTTTACACAACCACTTATCATATTTACATTTATTTATTTTTAATCATTTAGCAAACAAAATATAACACTGATAAAATAAGTAGTGTGATACTGTTGGGCGTTTTGTTAGGTCCAGACAAAGCTAAAGCTATCTTTGTGAAGTGCAAAGCTAATTGTCTGCTAGCATAAACTGTTAGTAAAAGGTGAACCATTGGTACCATTACACTGAAGAGTGGGTCCCTATTGTAAATTTTCAGCAAATATTTAGTATATTCAGCAGACAAAGCTAAAGCTATCTTTGTGAAGCGCAAAGCTAACTGTCTGCTAGCATAAACTGCTCGTAAAAAGTTAAAGCCACAGTGATCTTGTTGTGAAGTTCCTATTTTTTCTGTAGAAATTTTGTTTTTCAAGCTGATTGCCACTGCCATCTTAGCATGTAGAAAATAGAAATCAGACAAGAAAAGAAGAAAAAAGACACCTAAGCATGTGAGCTGCCTGACTGGAGTGACTTAAGCCCAGTACACTGACCCAAAACCATACCTTGCTTTACTGTTCTATTTTCACATAATAGGAATCATAATTTATGAAATAAACACCATATTGTATTCAGTTCACTTGAAGCTAGTAAATGAGACCATAATCTTATCAACAAAACATTTATTGAGATTTTTGATGTTAGGTTTTTGCTAAGATCATAAAGCAAGTGAGCCAGGTTAGAGTTTGATTCAACTGGACTTTTATTGCCACCACAGAAGACACCTTGTGTTCGCCAGGAGAGAAAGAATGCAGTTTTAAGGCAATTCCACATTGGCTTCACTTTTTAGACCTGAAAATTATCTTTTATATAGTCTGTGGCTTACTAGCGCTAGCATGCTATTTAGCATACACGCATGGGAGTGCTTTTGACCTTCTCGTATAAGTGTCTGCCAAGAAGCGAAAGCACTTTCCTCAAACTGTCAGAGTGTTTCTATTCAAAACAAAAATTACAACGAAGAAAAAAAACTAGATTATTACAAAGCTCATATCTTTTTAATTAAGTTAACTTTCTTTTACAAAAGCATGGGCGCCTACTAGTAGCTGCTGTTTCATTTTGATCACGAAGGGTTGCATCAAGTTTGATTAGCTCTTTGTGTTCTCTCGTGATTGTGTGTGTTGCACTTGACTCGCTGAACGCACTGGATCATTGTCTAGCAACGTTTGTTGGCTCATGTGTTATTCATTGAAAAGCTGTTTTGCTGTTTGCTCTCTGCATGCTACCTGCCGACTTCACATGGGGTCACTTTAACTGGCTGCTGTGTGTGTACTCAGAAGGATTGCCAATAAATAAAAGTGAGGCATTATTATATCGTATTTCATTTGAATGCTTGCGGGGAGACTTGCTCAATCACTATTTATTAAGAACCTTTTACCAAAATCATGTTTCACATACTTCTGTTCTGTTTGGTTGTAGCAGCTTGGCTTAAAAAACATGGGATTTTTCATATTCAGATCAAGTATTTCATAATTAAATCAAAACATACCTGAGGTGTTTTTCTTTCATTATGACTGTGATAACACAGATGTGCTCCCACTGCTTTAACAAAAACAAGTCTGCTTTTTTGCTCTAACATTTGACAGTTTATTTCATCATTTGTATTTGTTTCCTACGCATGCATTTACCCAACATCGTTATAGTCTTTTTTGTTTTTTTAAAGATGCTTCCTAAGACGACTCGAGGTGTCTAAAAACAATTCAAAACGTCCACATCCTGTCTCCACATCGTAAATATATCAGGCTTTTATTCAACATTAATACTGGGGAAACATTGCACTCTGAGTTCTCTAATTACAATGCAGCTAATGTATTATTTCCTCCCCATGTGGGATTACTTTCATCTTTCCCATTAAGATGCACATTTTGTTTGGATACTCAAATTACAAACCCCATATTAAATCTGACTGTGCAAAAGGCATTGATCATAGCCCCGATAGCTGCACTCCAACTTTGATTTAATTTGCACTTCCATTAATATCTATGAGACGTCCGATTGTCGTCTTGGGCATATTGATGGTATTGTAAGCCCTGCCTTCATATAATGTTCCCCAGCGGCAATGAGGAAATGTTACAGAGAATTAGGCCGAGAAGCAGGCTCAGTGGAACTGGCACTGCAGTCGGAAATTCATTATCCTAATAAATAGAGGGGGAAAAAAGCAAGAATCTTAAAAGAAATTTCTCTAGCCCCTTCTCTCTGCTGCCACAAAAACACACACACAAAAAAAACTCTGCTTTGGCTTGAGAGCAGATGGCTGTAACTTAGGTGCTTCCTATTATTGCTGCTTGTGCACCCCAGAGTCTTCCTGGGACAGTGAAGAGTCTTTAAGATGATTCAACAGTGAAGCAGCCGCTCACTGCCTGTCCATCGCAAGGCTTTATGTCTACATATTGAGGTGTTTGCATGTACTGTATCTGGCTGTATTACGGTAATATGAATGCAGTCTAAATCTCATTAAAATCTTCCCAACTCGAATGAATCATTTAAAGAGAATATAATACAACTTCAGTAGCAGACTCAGCTAGATAAGTGACAAGCCATGCTGATTTCTTATGTTGATTAATGAAGTGCCAGCTGAGTATATGTACTGTTCCCTTCCTTTGTTGAAGCATTGACACGCTGTTTTCTACAGGGAAAACAGTACTGGAGCCAAGAGACGTGAGTTATGCTGTAATTAATGCAATCATGAAGATGAAAATAGCTGTTGTTGCATCTAGAAAACGACAATGAAGAGCGTGTGAACTGGAGAGGAGGAAGATTCATTGTTAGGCGACCGCGTTCAGAGACTGTGCCAGTCCTCTGAGGCCCCTCTCTGAGGCTCGACAGTGTATCTTTCTGTTAGCGGCGTATAGGAAACAAATGTTTTACTGCATCTTTCCCTGTCTGGAGTGCGGCTTTTATTCAAAACATCTGCGAGCTTTTTCTTTTTTTTTTCTTTCAGAGGACAGCACACTTTCCCTTTTTGTTTTGAAAAAGAGGCAGGGCTCCGCTTCTCTTACGATTCTGCCAGAGTGATTCATTTACAGGTCATTAAAAAAAAACCCGTCTTTTGAAAGCATTGGGCTGCTCAGGTGGCGAAGCCTGTGCAGGGGAGACATGTCGTAAATAAAGGCAGCTACATTTCAAATGCCATAAATAGGGGACACCTAAGGACCTTGCATGATTGCAGACATCTAATCATTTAATTTATGCGTGTCTAAAGGAGCCCTCATTAACATTCAAGTAGCACTCATCTGTCTAGCGGGATCATTCCGAAGGCTGCATCACTCTCAGATGGAACGTATCTATTTGGGCAACACAGCATGGCTACACACTCAGCAAGCACCTTCTCACGTTCTCCCTCAATGTCACCAGAGACACAGCATGTAGCTCTCATAACTTACATTGTGTGATTTGTGATCCAGTGATTGTGTTGCTGTTAATATGGGACCCTTTGACAAAGTTAAAGCCATATTCTCGAGGTCACAGTACAGTGTGTGCAACGCTTCTGACTGTTTTGCAGCAAATTATTTAACCCTTTCTCGATGAAGCCTGGACAAAAGGTGAGCCTTGGCTTGTATTTGCAGACGATCATCAGCAACCTTTTGATATAGACAACTGAAGCCTGTGATGTTTATTTTTGAAGACTGTCTGAAGTCTTTGTTAGCACTGCGATACAGTAACACACCTCAGTGTCTGCACGGCAGACGCATGCATGACAGAAATTCAATAATAATTGGCGTGGATTGCTCTTGACACGTGCTGGTTGCTGACAGCTGCTTTGTTCTATGGTCAGATTTCATATTTAACACATCAAAGAGTTGGGATACTTCACACTCTGCTAAGGACCGATAGCAGGTCTGACACGTTGCTGCTAAGAAAGGAGAGCCTTGGTCTTTCTCTGGTGGAGAATAAAGTCAAGTTGCATTCAGCGTTCCTTTTTTCACTTTCTTACCTGATAAATTAAGTTATACGCAGCCAATTTTTACGAGGAACGCAGTAAGCATCATCGAGGTGTGAAGAGTCGTGTTTACAGCGATAATGAAAGAATATTGGCATGAAACTTCTGCAACATGAAAGCTATTTACAAGTCTCTTGCATGAGTAATCTGTAAGCCTGTATGATATGAATGACTTTGCACATAGATGAGTTTTAACACTAGGACTACGACAAAGGGAAAAACTGGTGGTTTGCCAAACACTGCTCCAAAAAAGGAAGTAACTTCGTCAACACATAAAGCTAGTATGAACGAGCTATTGGAATGGCTGTTTTCTTTTAATATATATTCAGACTAGCTGCTACCTTTTGCGTTAACGTTTATCATGTTCTTTGTGTAGGCTACTGTGCTAGTATTTTCCTCCCTATACCTAATTACTGGTTGTGCCACCTTTGGAAGCAAGAACTGCAATTAAAGGTTTGCGATAATTGACAAGCAGTCTTTCACATTCCTTCTTTGCAAAATCATTTTAATTGAGCAACGTTGGTTGGTTTTTGAATGTGAATAGCCATAACTCACTCAAGGCATTCAAAGGTGGACTTGCTGGTGTGGCTCATATCGTTGTTCTCCTGCGTAACCCAGGTGTGCTCAAGCTTCAGGGCACAAACCCAAGACCACAAAATCTCTTTTACAATTTTCTAGTAGAGAGCAGAATTCATGGTTCTCTCAGTCAAATTGTCCAGGTCCTGAAGCACCAAAGCAACCATAGACCGTTTAACTGTTGTTGTTGTTTTTTTAAAATCCTGTGTTCATTTTAACGGGATTCAAACCTTCCAAAAGGTTCAAATTTTTGTCTGATCAGTCCACAGAATATATTTCCAAAAGTCTTAGGGATTATCAAGATGGTTTTTGGCAGATGTGAGACAAGCCTCTGTGTTGTTTTTGGTCAGCAGTGGTTTTCTCCCTGGACCTCCAATGGATTCCATTTTTGCCAGTATATAGTTTAATAATAATATAGTGTATTGGCTAATAATGTGCTTTGTGAACACAAACAAAATTACAACCACATCAATATATATAGCTACTGTGCATTCCTGTGTCATTGAATTGAGGGTACAAATGGTTTCCTGAATGAGAATATTCATGTAAAAATTCTGTCTGCAAAAATTTTGTATGAAGTGCTGACTTGTTGACATCATATGAGTAGAAATTTGGCAGGTGAAAGTAACAGTTTGGCTGATAGCTGGCCATTTTTAATTAACAGTACAAATATGTGGCATTTTCTTTTAATTGCTTGATAAAATTGAATTTTAATATGGTGTTAGGTCCTAACCTTTGTCTTGTAGAGCTACCACAGTTACCTAGACTAGTTAGAAGTAGTAGCAGTAGCTAACTGTGATACAAAGGTAGAGAGGTAAGTCTGTAATGATTTATTATGTACTGAAAACTGCAGTAGACACATTGTTTAAGTATAAAATACATCTTTGTTATGCTCATGGCTTTTTTACATATTTCTATTCAAAAATTCAAAAGCACATGACCACCAAGTCAGAGGAACAACTTCCCAACTTGGGGCCATCCAAGGCACACAGGAATGCACATGATTATACTGCTCATGCCTCTTTTCCCCACTGCTAGTTTAGACATGACTGAGGTAGCTACAACTCCATGTTTCCTTAATAGAATTGGCCTTAAGGGCCAGCAGGGGGCAACTGCTTTGACTTGTATGGAAGGTTATGACAAAATTAACTTACTTCTCAATTGTTTTATTTCTTCAGTAAATGCTTTCGTAAAGAGTTCATGGTCTTAAACAGTACTGGTCATTTTTAGTTCAGACTATAAAGCAGGGTATGATATAGCATTTAGCTAGCCTGTGAGCTACCATGTGACTCAGATACACCATTATTCCTGATCTACAATTTCAAATTATACATTACAAATATCAGTGGAGATCTGAATGAGACTTAGTGTGGATGACAGCCTTGAAGTTAAGTTGGCAAAAAAACAGATGTAAGGAAACAACACTAACGCAAGCTGCAATTGTTGGTAAGTCCAGTTAACTACTAAAACAATAAGCAAACACTGTATTCTAGGATTAGAAGTGGCATATAATTTATAAAACAAATTGGATTACAGGTTTAATAAAGGAAGGGAAGAAAATTTACGCTAACCTCAGCCCATGCTACCTGACAGAGTGTGACATCAGGGATGGTATTCCTTCTTCTAGCAGTCGTTCTCTAGTAATGTTAGAAATGCAAAAGGTGGTTGTGTTAATGAGTCCTTTTCAAACATTTAGAAGATCAAAAGGAGACCGTTTTTCTTTTTACTTATGGAGATTTTATAGCAGTGTCTTAATTAGCTAGCTTAGGAGCTGATAGCGTCCCTTGTTAGGAAGCTAACTAATCTGTAGCTGTGTCTAAAAATCAGGACGATTTGTGGCATGCCATGAAAACAAGAAGAAGCCCATCTCAGGTAATGTCATTAGGTTTTAGTGTACACTCAGAAGGCCTGGAGGAAAGTGGAAGTATTTTAGGGCAATGTGTTAAGACCCCTCATCTGCCCAGGAGACCTGCAACACCGCCACTTTATAAGGCAAGGCAAAGCAAGGTGGGGGCTTTTTAATGACTTTGAGTTAAACGCCACATTTTAACCGATGCACAAGGAGTGAGAGAGGCATGCTCCTCTCTATAGGCAGTATCCAGCAGCATTTTGATGTCTCTAACAAGAACACAATAAATTGTTCCTCATTATTCAGTAATTAACTCCAATGCGCCGGGTCCCCATCCCCCTGTGCCACGCTCTAAATCACCACCCTCCTCTCCTCTTCTCCTCCTGCTACACAGCTCTTTAATTTCCTCTATGCTGTGGGGGGTGGGGGTAAGAGAAGGTGGAGGAGAAGGTTGGGGGGGGTGGGCACACAGCTTGATGCACTCCATCATTCCCTTGCCACCCTCCAGTCACCTCTTCGCCCTATCCTTGCCACAGCCTCCCCCTCCCCATGCCTGCTCCTCATCACTGTGTGCTCTCCCTGCAGGATTCCACCTGCTTAAAAGAGGAGGAGGTCACCTGAGCCGCGACAACAAGCTCCAGTCACGTTTGACACGCGGAGACGTTACCGTCTTGCACTATCGAGGCATCAAAACTCGCCCCCCGGCTCAACTCGTTGTCTTTTTCGGGGGCTTTCCTCTTCCTCCCCTGCTCTTAATTGTTAAAATGAGGTCATTAATTGCAGGCTGAGTCAAATCACCTGTCATTTCAGCTGGGAATCATCCACTGATTGAAAGGTATCATAAAAGCCTGCCCAGGGCCTGGTTTTTGCTGTGCCTGCTGGGAGATTCCTTTGTGTCTTGACGATCTCCGCCCATGGGCCCACAACTCACTTTACTTTCTGTGGCGGAGATTAGGCGGGTAGTCTTGGGTGACACACATCCACACGCTTGGCCCAAATATAGATTCAAGGCAGTCAGTAGTGTCAGGCGCAATTCCTGGAGGATGTTGTGGGGAGTGTTCGTTTTCTGCTGTACTATTAACGCCCCTGACCTAATTGAGGAGGATGCTCACATACGCCACTTCCCTATATGCAAGCGAGGTCAGGTTCATTCGAGGGGGTAATTGTGAAATTGGCATGTAAACTAGGACAATAGAACAAATGAGGACAGATGACAAATTCTTTGATTGATTTTTATTACGTTTAGACGAGCTCGCGCTATTTTATCAGAGCAGTCCAACAAAGAAAGGAAATGTATGAACTTGATTATGTTTCGAGATTGTCTTCCAGCGTCGTAATTCATAGACGCTCAAAAGTTATTTTCTTGGGCATTATGGTATTTTTCTGCATCATGGGTGGAACTGAAAAAGAGGCTTATAAAAAACACATTTCTGCAGTGATGTCAACTTAAATGAACCCAAACATTCTTCACCTCATGACAGCTACACAGCACACTGTAAGGTACAGAAGGCAGTACTCTCGCCCACTTAAAAATGCTCCATTTGCTTAAGAAAATCATGGAAAATGTTGGCGATATTAACACAGAAAGACCATTAGAAAAACAGATCTAAATTATTCTGAAGGCACAATGCTGCAGAAAGCATCGGGACCCCCGTTTTCCACATGGACTTAATCTTGAAGAACGCCACATAAGATGCTGACAAACCCGCTGTTTGAAATAAAAACCCTCTAAACACATGGCATTAATATTTAATGGTGCTGCTTCCTCAGGAGGCCACTCTGGGCTGCAGCGCTGTGTCTGAAGGGAGATGGTATTAGTGCTGTGTGCTCAGGAGGAAGAGCAGCTTCACACTAATGAAGCGATCAGGGCCCGAACTCTGCGAAGAAACCTCATATCCGATTAGTGAGCAGAGATGCATGTAAACATGGCGAAGCAGCACGCGATTAGATCACTTTGCTAATGCGAGTCTTGTGTCACTAAACACAACAGCAGAGCGGCACGCGGCGTTTGAAGTGTTTTGTTAGCAACAACCCATTTCACATTTAATCATTTCAGCATTTCTGTTTCTTTTTGACCCTCTTCCCAGCTGTTTTGATTTAAGCCAGGAACTAGAGGAGCACTATGCAAGCTAATGGGTTAACAGTATCCTCTGAGTGACCATTAAGGTGCACGCATGTGTTGCGCAGCAGTGAAAACCACCTGACCTTGTCCACATCCGCTCGGCCGGGATGGGACGGCATTTGAACCTGGCCAGTAAAGGACAGGCCATTTGGATGTTATTAAAAAACATTAGAGTTCCTAAAGCCCGCACAACTCCCAGAGCCATCAGGTAATTTGAAAGAGATCCAGTGAGTTTAAGATGTGCAGATGTTTTCGCTTTAAAACTGGCATCTGTTTATGCAGACGCGCTTTATGTTAGAAAAGCCACAAAGGACCTCCAATAGGTTTTATGGAGCAGTATGAGCTAGAGCACTCAGCTCTGTAATTGTGCTGCACCAGGTAATGAGAAAATTGGTCACAAGCAGTGCTCCCTGTAGATGTAACCCGCAACATGCAATTTTGCACAGCATGTGCAGTATCTACTTTTATTTGTCTGCGCGGTGCCGTCTGAGGCCCTGCGCAGCTTTTAGGAGGTCAAACATAGTCACATGGTTTAGAGCCTAATTCTCATCAGAGGACTTATTCTATCTAAAAATACAACACATTTGAGCTTTAAACAAAACCTTACAAGGAGAGCGCATGAAACGGGTGATGAAAAGTTTTTCTTCTTTTTTTTAGATTTGTGGCACAGGAATATAAATGCAAGCAGTATCATGTAAATAAAGGAGCAACATTTAATTCCCTTTTCTTTAAAAAAAAAAAAAAAAAAAAAAGCTCCTTTTCGTCATGTCTTAGCATTCAATTCCAAAAAATAAAAAATGAAATTGAAAATTTCTGGAACATTTTCAAAGTGTTTCAGTCTGGTTTTGCAAACATAAAACAGCCTCCCGGAGGTGCAGATGATTTGCGGATGAATGCACACTAATCCTTGTTTGTACTCTGCGACTAAAGAACAACTTTCAGCAAAACAATTAAACTATCATATTAAAAAAAAGAAATCTGGAGGATTTGTGTTATTATCTGTGTAGTTTCTCTGACCTGGTTTTAATATTACCAGTCAATCAAGTCTTGGCTTCTATGAAGAGTAGTGTTCCTATGCTACTTTAATCTTATTGACCAATACTGTACCTAACACATCGTTAGCAATGTCATGGGTACAGCTTTAATTCATGCAGAAGAGTTGCTGATAAATGCACTGCAACATTTTATATTTTGCCTTTAAAAGTAATTTCCTTGTGCTGCTGTCTCTTATTAAGCTGTGAGTCATGAAAACTTGAACTTTTATCTGAAATGAAATCAACCGGTATAATTTCCATGGTAGTAGTAGTGTGGTAAGCATTAGTAACACAGATTGTAGAATGGAGAAATCAGTGCTGGAATACGCTAATGTTCAAGGATCAGGGGATTCAAGTCTTTGTGTCCTTGTCTGCATTGCTTTTAATGTGAGTGAACGTGTAAGTTCTCTTCAGACAGGAGTTTATTGAATTTTGTCGCCATGTTATGTGTCCTCTGTGGGTTTTGTGTGACTTTATCTGTTTAGCTCATGCTTTTGGTATTCAGGCTTTACCAAATGTCACATTGAGGTTATTTTTTTTCTTTTGCAGATGCAGTTACAGAGAAGGCTCTTTTGAAATCCGCTCTGTCAGGTTGCCAGAAAATACTCAAAATAGTGCTCGTAATGCCCAGCATCATGTGAGTTAACAGCGATGTGATGAGTGACGTAAACACTGTTCACACCCGTATCATTCAGTCATCGTTGCTAAACTGCTGTTTGTAATGTTTAAGTAGCACTCATCAGGTGATTCTTGTGTCCAAACTAAGCTAAAGTTAACTATGTAAGTGTTCATCTCAAAGTTAAGGTCATGAGTTGCTGTTTTTAATGCTCGTAACTAGAAAGCTCTTCAAGGTCAGAAAGTACCACATGCATTTGGTTACCTACAGCATCTCAAGCAACTGTCAACACGTTCTCACTCCCAAAGCGTAACATTTTACGCTAGGTGACAAATCGTCGGTATATTACGCTTCCGGGCACCCAACACGTCCCTATATTACAACATCGGAAAAATGAGTGAACATGGGAACCGTTTGGAATGAATCTACACATGTAGATTTGTTTTACTTAAATTGCTTTGGAAAACACTACTAACGTCATTAAAGTGCTGATTAAGGTTACAGGTTCCGGTTAGGGCTGGACTACATGGCTCGAACGTGTATTACCGTGGGAGCGTTATTCTACTGGATTTCATCCATAACCCGGCACGTAGCATAAGAACGCAAAAGGTGACCTTTCGCGTTCCTCAGGAACGCCTCGGGACTTGACAACCCATCAGCATATTACGCCTCAGGAGTGAGAACAGGCTGCAACTGTACAATTAACTTTACAGTTTACAATTCATGGTTATTTTGACCATTTACATCAACCACTTTATTAAATTCAAACATGTTTTCAGTAAAGTAAGATGTATAAAAAAATCACTTTGGGAACAAAAACAATATTCAAGTGAAATTGATACAAAGAAAATTTGCCATGAAGCCGTAACCAAGCAGCTTTAATACTGTATGGTTAGCTGACTAAGACATTACCTGGTACATGACTCTGTCCTTCAGCTATGATGTTTAGACTCATAAACACTGTCTGAAGTTGACTTCTGGGACACGTTCTGTACAGTGATCAGGGTGCAACAACTGCAAACATGACAATGAAAGGTCTTTCAAAGAGTCAGTCTCAGCACTGTACCAATATAGTACCATTACCATGGTGTGCAGCAGCAAAACAGGAGTGCTCTACAATGGTCTTCTCGTTAGCAGAGTGAGATTACTCTGTCTTTATATGTAATGGGAGAAAACAAATGTTTGGTGCAGTAATTGAACATAATCCAGTAACACGGTGTTGTCTCCGTGCACTCACGCTGACCTCTCCGGGATAGATGATGATGCTTAGATGATGCTTAAGAACAATGTTGTCCTGTATACCGTTCTCACTGGCATAGCAGCGTTGCTCCTGTGTCCATTTCCCATAATGTGACAAGGACATATTTCAGACTGAAGAGATCCAAACAGTAATCTACCACTTGAGAGAACTGTCTTTGAGAACAGAGGTTGAGGGGAGTGACAAGGACAAGTGTTCTACAAATGCCATATCTAACAGCTCCTGTGTTTCCAGTGGCACTTGAACTGAAATAGGCACGCTCAACAGGGGACAGGCTTCAAGATTTTTTTTTTCCATACTTCAGAAAGACTATTGTGTTGAAGTTGGAGTGCTTGTTGGTGTGTTAGAGTGTGTATCAACACAGCTGCAGTGGAATTTGCTGGCCTCAAGGCCGTTGAATTGTTTGCGATGCCGCTGCCGTCTTGCTGCATAGTGAATATACTGTAAAACTGAAATGCAGAACACTAAATTACTCATACTGTTAAGGCATTCACTCACACAGTATCTAGAGTAGGTGGTGATTTTTACTGCTATAATGTAAGGTTTTATAACAACTGGCAAGAAGAGTTCAAAAATAATAATATTAATAATAATAATGTGGTTTAGCTAAATAGTTGAACCATGCCAATCATTATATTCAAGTGTTCCAGTCACTTCCCCTGTCACAGGTGCATAAAATCAAGCATCTGCTTCCGTTTTTTCTCAGAATTGGATAACAGGACACTAAGAAAGAAAAAAGGATGTAATTGCTGAAGAGTTATTGAAGTACTATTGTTAAATAAAATGAAATAAAGGTGAAAGTCTGCCTTTTTTCTATTTAAATCCACTGTAGTAGTGTAAAGAGGTAAAATGTCAAAAAGTATATCTTTGCCCAAGTACTTATGTACCTGACTGGATAGTAGACCTTATCTAATACTTAAATATTTAAAGAAGTGGAACAGGCAGTCTCCATTGTACACAGGTCTTGTCATATATTTAGGAGACATAAACACAAGCATACACAGATAAATAATGCATGTTTATTATCATTGTAATATCACACTGGTATTTATTTGTGTTTTAGCCCTTAGAAATCCTCCACGTCACACTGAACCGTCACATGTTTAATGGTAAGTTTCTGCTTTTACTGGTGAATATTATGAGTTTCCTACTAGTGATAACAAATTTCCGAAACCTCCATAGCCAGCTCCAGGCAGTCACTTGCATCATGACAGGACCCAAACACACCACAATCCAAATCTATGTATGAGTCATCATCACTGCTGGATGCAGACTCCGCTGTGGTAATGACGTGTTTGTAGCTGCGGCAGCAGTGATTGGCGAGTCCCTTGCAGGAGTCAGGTAGCATGTGGATCATATCGTAGAACCGACAGAAGAGACAGTTCAAGACAATTCCTGCACAGTCAACTGAGAGAGACACACATGATCAGGAAAATAATGTACTCAGTAGTGTGTTTTTTCTTCTTTTAAATCAATATACATTTTTTTGTCTTCATAAAGGGCTGCAACCCCTTCACACTTTTACAATGACCTATTTGAAATAATGCGTGATAGATAGCGTTTAAATTATATCTCGGGACATAAATCATCCCTGCTCCTATAAGAGCTGGGCTTCACTTGTATCTTATAAGATTTTAAAAGCCCCCTTTCCTTCCTTTACACATGCATAATTTAAGAAATCATGCCTCGCTCCCTCACAGAGAGACAAGCAGGAAAGCTGTTTGGAGACATAATCAATTACCAGAAGTCTCTCTTGTATACTTTGCCAGGAGCACTTCCAACGTGTGTTGTGGTTACAGTGAGACAATGCTATGTGTCTTTCCAGCATGCTTTGCCAAATGGTTCCCCCATGGGTGCTATGAAGTGTGAGATCATCAAATGACACTGACCATGAGCAGACAGTTACTCACTGAAGAGTGTCATAGGAACGACCTTATGACTTGCACTGCAGAGAATTCAGAGAAGGTATACCCTCTGCAAGGCTTCACTGTTCTCCTAAGCTTTTATATAAATATGTGGAGGTTTCAATCTGATCTTAGTTCAAGTACATGTTGGAGAAGACAGGTTGTGGGTCAGTCTTATTCCTGTGAACTGATTCTTAATGTCATTTCTTCAAATTTGGACTCAGAATTCACAAAATCTGGTTATAGTTCAAAATTAGACTTGTTACACTAATGACACAAATCTAAAAAGATAAAATGATGAAGGGATATTTTATATCAAAGAGGTGAAAGAGCAACTCTGCTTTGGCAATATATAATATAGACCAGCGGTCCCCAACCTTTTTTGCGCCACAGACCGGTTTATGTTCGACAATATTTTCACGGACTGGCCTTTAAGGTGTTGTGGATAAATACAACAAAATAAAACTAGTACTGGTGCAAAAAAAGAAGATTTATTCAGAACACACGAGCAAAGACGCAGGGAAACCGTGTTAATGATAAAAGCGATTTAAAAAATAACGATCAAAACCCTGAAAACCATAAATTTCACACCCGACCCTCAACTCTTGCGGCCCGGTACCAAACGACTGACGGACCGGTACCGGTCCATGGCCCGGGGGTTGGGGATCGCTGATATAGACTTTTTTGCTTAATCAATATTGAACATCAAAACTCGGGAAGAGAAAAAGACATTGTACTTTTAATCTCATACTGAACTGGTGACACTAATCGTGGGTGCCCACTGTTGTTGCTGCTAGTTTCATTATGTCTGTGAATCGCCTACATTAGCTTATTTAGTCTACATCTATATTTCAGCCACTGTCAAGCATATGGACCCATACAATACAATACAGCTTTACAACAAACAACCTCGTGTCAACCTAAATGACAACAACTCTCGTGAATGGATAAGATGCAACATATGAGCAAACTACATGTATTTCATCATCATATCCTTTTAATATGGTAGGAAGTAGAAATGAGTCCAAGTTATATCTCTGTATGTAGTGCTACAGCTTTGTAACTGTGGTCAGTTGCTGTCAGCATGCAACTGAATGGGGTCAAGCTGGTATCTATAATCAATAATATGGTGATTAACTGTGATAACTTTGTAATTTTTAACTCAGCAAAGACCACAAATCACAAAATTAAACAGAAATTCATGGGCACTACTTTCAGAGTCCAGCCATAACCTCATAGATTTGAGGCTAAAGTTCATAATTGCTCCACACATAGCAATGTAGTTGCAGCAGGATGGCAGTTTAATTACAAAATGATAAAGGCGCTCGGCAGGCTTTTATAGAGGAATGTAACCTGAGTACAGTTTAGATGTGTTGCAGATGAGCTGTGCTCATTGGCTAATTCACACTTATTTGCAACATGTTGGCAATCTGTCTGTGTTTATAAATTCTTGCAATGCTTCCATTTCTTTCTCTGGGTCTTGGAGTTTGCGCTGCATCTGTGCTGCCTCCTGTTGTTCCTTCTCTTTAAGCATTTGCGTATTTCTTCGGAGTGCTTCATCAAACATTACACGCAAACAATTATTTTTCTGTGACACTTGAAGCTTGCACACGATCTCTTGATGTGCACGGTCTTTGTCGGCCTGACGGAAAGTGATTGCAATCATCCGAGACAGACTGCAATTGAATGGAGACAAGTTGCCTCTCGCCAGGTGACATGTGCAATTGCCCTGAGATTGAAAGTGATCATCCAGAGGTTGAAGGTGTTGAACGTTCATCCTCTGGGCGACCAGTTGGTCATCTCGACTGCTTGTAATCACTTGTGAGACGTTTACTCTAGTGTGTCTGCGTCTACAAGACAAGAGCCACATCTTTTCTCATTGTCAATAAATAAAAAGACATACTTCTATTTCCTTGCATATTAAACCATATTTAAGACAGTGGTTATTGTTACAACATTACAGTTTTATTTAATTTTTTTAGTTTAAAAGAATTGCATCAGAACATAAACAGTCTGTGTTGTAATCAGTTATGCATCTGGATCTGAAGTAGTGATACTTGTGGCCTTTTTTGCATTAATATTTCTCTTTTTTGCTGCAGTTTGAGTTTCTAAATTATTCAGACATTTTCATAATTGATTGTATTAACTATATTTAAGCATTCTCACAGCATAGTAAGACATAAAGCTTGCAATTTGTCATTTTCATAATTATCCTGCATATTAATCATTTATTTCAAAAGCAGAAAAGCTGTATTTGGATAAAAAGTTAATTTCAAAACAATTTTAATGACGTCTCGAGAAAAGAAGTGGCACTGAAGACAGACTTAAACAGTAGAGTGAAGTACTGGTGTCATTTACCTCCTGTGTTGCTTTGCTGCGAGGAGGAAAGAGAGTCTGTGCTGTACGTTTCTGCAGAGGAGGATCTCCTTAGGTACATTTTCAAAGAGAAAAGAGGGGCAGCAGAGGCGTCACGCTCTCTAGGCAGCTTAGCCTTGGTGTCTCTGCTTGTCTCCCCAGGCTCCATTTCTGTAGAGGTATCAAGTCTCCAGCTGCTGACTTGAACCTCACTTTCGATTCTTTCTGTCGAATAGATGAAATGTTAAACAAATGAATCCTACAGTAAAGAATCAGCAAACAACATCTACTGTAGTCTTTGAAATAAGTACTGGAGTACTGGAGATGTCCCAAAATCAAGTATATGTGCAAGAGTACAGAGAGCAGAGGTAACTGGTTCCACTGGTTTGCAGGTAATCTTGTGTAAAGCTGCTCATAGTACTTTAGGGTGGTGAACAGTAGGGGCATCACTCTAATGTCCATCCATCGATCCATTGTCAACCGCTCATCCTTTTCAGGGTTGTGGGGGGGGGGCTGGAGCCCAGCTGTCGCCCAGCTGTCGCCCAGCTGTCGCAGGGCTAACATATAGACACAGACAACCATTTGCACTCACATTCACACCTATGGACAATTTAGAGTTTCCAATTAACCTATCCCCACAAACTGCATGTTATTGGACTGTGGGAGGAAGCCGGAGTACCCGGAGGGAACCCACGCAAACACGGGGAGAACATGCAAACTGCACACAGAAAGACCCCGGCCTGATGGTGAAACTCGGGATCTTCTTGCTAACCACCGTGCTGCCTAAAGTCCATACACTAATCGTGAATGGTGATACAGGAAACTTTTAGCGTAGGTTAGCTTTAGCAGGGTTAGCTCATTTGCCCCATCCTTTCCCTACACACACAAACTTTAAAACAAAGCACCTAAATCCTTGTAAAACCTACAACTTCTCACTATCACATTTATTTTTCCTTTTTGTAGAGATTTTGGCCTATCAGTTTGGCCTTCAGAACTAGCAGGCTATTTCCACAATATTTTCTTTTTCTGTGCAGAGCTAGCTAAAAATTAGCATACAGATGTAAGACTAGAATGAGAATTAAAAAAATGGGGAGATGTTCTTCTGGACCTTTGTAGTTATGGTCACAGAATAGCCAAGAGTGAACAGACGTGGAGCTGGAGCCATAAAAATGTAATGCTGCAGAAGTAAGTGGCAAGTTTTACTACTTTTTCAAGGGGATCAAGAAGTTAAGCTAAGAGATATAGTTTATATGGTCTAGTGTTAGGGATGTCACAGTATTTTGCCGCATTTTAAACATCAAACAAGGAGCAGAAAATTCTAAAAGAGCAGCCACCTTAAACCAAAACAGTCAGATGCTTAGTATATATGCATGTAGGCTTCTGTTTTTGATTTCATTAATGCTCTTAAGTCTGCTGTAGTTATAATTTGGACATAGGTGTCATAATGAGTATGTATCGAACAATACAACATTTTTTATTTATTTTATCAACTTTTCTTCTGACGATGCTGTCTGTGTTGAGCGCTCAGTGAATCGGGCGTTCGACTACTCCGCCTAGGCTGCACTGTCGAATGCAGATCCACTGAGCGCAGCGCAAGCTAGCAAGACAGAAGCTAAGCTCGTTGCAATATGGCAACCGCCTCAACGCTAGACGAAATTGAACCTCCCCCATCCTCATTCAGATCTGACGTTTGGAACTATCTTGGTTTTCATGTGAAGCATGACCCTGATGGTAAGTGCGTCATGGACTAAAGTAAAACAGCATGTCAGATGTGCCACGCAATGCTCAACTGGTGGGAACTAGTGCGTTAGCGCAGTTAGCTTGTTAACATGTTGACGCTGTCCAGCCCCACGCATGGGGCGATCCATGGTAACTTGTTAACGGAGATTTGCTGCGTTATGGCGTTAATGTCATTTTAACGAGATTAACGCTGACAGCACTAGTGGGAACACAACGAATATCACTGCACATTTACTCCGACATCATCCTAGTGCAAAGACAAGTGGAAGCAGACAAAAACAACAAGCAAGCATGCTACAAACTTTACCAGAGTCATTTAGACAGCCGTTAGCACATGATTCTCCGGGGCGATCGTGGCTCAAGAGTTGGGCGTTCGCCTTGTAATCGGAAGGTTGCCAGTTCGAGCCCCGGCTTGAACAGTCTCGGTCGTTGTGTCCATGGGCAAGACACTTCACCCCTTGCCTACTGGTGGTGGTCAGAGGGCCCGGTGGCGCCAGTGTCCGGCAGCCTCGCCTCTGTCAGTGCGCCCCAGGGTGGCTGTGGCTACAATGTAGCTTGCCATCACCAGTGTGTGAATGTGTGTGTGAATGGGTGGATGACTGGATATGTAAAGCACTTTGGGGTTCTTAGGGACTAGTAAAGAGCTATATAAATACAGGCCATTTACCATTTATGGGGACCTGATATGTTTAATATGCTGCTGAGAATATAGCCCAGAAGAAGCGGATAGTATAGCTTTTATTTTGGAAAGAGCCATTTCTCTGTAATAAACTCTCTTTTCCAAAGATGAGTGATTTCTTGAACAGATAGATTTTTTATTTTTTTTATTTTGTTGTTTCAGCAACATTACATTTAAAAACCGTACTTTTGAGTTAAAATATACATTTATAATTTTAATAAATGACAAATTAAAGAGGCTTGAACATTTTTTTGTATCGAAAAAATATCGAACTGTGACACCAAAGTATCGAACCGAACCGTGAATTTTGTGCATCGTTGCACCCCTAATAAATAAATAAATATATATATATATATATGCCATCAGTCACAGAAAATCTGCATCCTGATAAGCACAAGTAAAGACATTACTGATGTTGTGTAAACTGTGTATTTTTGGAAATCCAGTAATTGGGAGATTTGTAAATGATTTCAGTACATTTCAATAATAGAAAGTTACCACGCATCTTTGTGGATCAACTCTTGCATTGAACTCTCAGCAAGATAGTAAATAAGTGATAAACATAACTGGAAATGAAAAACGAAACGCTGCTGGCCATATCCCATTCTGACAGCTGACACAATGAAAAGATAAAAACATATCTAGCCTGTGCTGGTAGTTCCCAGAAAAGTGTGGAATTTCTGGAATGAAGGGGTTGTTATTGTTAATTAATACGTTAATTAATACAGATAATAATGAATTACTCTGCTGGCAGCAGACTGTTTACTTTTTCACCACCTATTCCGAATGAAATATTCACCACTCCTTTCTGTGTTTTACTTAAGATTTAATGCCCGATGATTTATTAATTTTTGAGAGTGAATAAAATGTATTTGTTTTCCCTAAATTCTTGAAGAAGAGATAAAAATGGACATTGCTCAGGGCCGCATTGTCCATTTTTAAGATTTTATTAGTTTAAAAAACAACTGCTCCCATCAAATAACAGAGTTAAACATGGTGTCTCGTGTTATCACCTTTTGTCAGCATGCGAGACTCTTTTATGTCTCATTAGAATTGTTTGTGTTTTTACATGTCATGTCTCCGTGATTGAATGAGAAGTGAAGAAGGCAAGGATTGCTATTTGAAGTACAAGTTAAAATAAACTTGTTTGAGCTGAGAATGAGCATGATGCTCTCGGGTTATCAAATGAATTAAGTAAGAAGTGCAGCTGGTCTATGACCATTAACTGATAGAGAAATAAGGCCTGGGGGCATACTATGCATTTTTCAGGTTTTGTTCCAGTGTTTCACTGAGCCGCGCTCACTCATTAGACACCACAGTTGCTCCGAGCGGTGGGTCTGAAGATAATTTTACTTCATGTTTAAAATCTAAATGCAAACTGGAAGTATACAACAAAAAATCGCCTACAGACTATAAAGAATGCATGTAAGCAAGCAACTAACAAAGAACAGTAGATGATTTGAAAACAGGGGGTTTGTTGGGGAAATCATTCTCAAACTGTAGGGCTGTTCACAGTCACTAAAGTCAAATAACTGCACAAGGCAAGCAAAGTGATGGAACAGTAAGGATGGCACTGGCTATCTCAGATCATCACAAGAGAGATTTCTAAGAGACGTGACAACTCCAAAGTGACACTGAGCTGTTTTTCTACAAACCTAATCTACAACTCACCTCCTTTAACCCATGTGGAGCTCTCCTCACCACCGTTTACACTCCCTTTGCGTTTTGCATCAGCTCTCAGCGTTGTTTCATCTGCCATCTGGTCCATTGCATCACAGATAAAAAATGCATTTAGTATGACAAACCTGATTATCTCAAGCCAAAAATATGTGGCTGCACACAACTGAGGCTAACGTGGCTTAATGTCTAACACAGTGTTACCGCAACTCACCGTCTTCGTGCGCTGGTCCGCTCTTGGGATTGGGTCGTCACGCGGCCAGCTGCAACATAGTCTTCTTGTCCAGGATGCGGAGGCAGCTGTTTACATCGGCAAAGCGTAGCGCACCCAAGACAGATCATCCCTTTTGCAATGCACAGCGTCCATTTGGCCTGCTGCCTGCTGTGCTGTAAGGCTCTCCAATATTCCAGTGACGCTGGCAAAAAAACCCACTGGAGATCTGCTCCTATCAAAACATCACTGGTACAAAGTCAGCAACATTTTATTAGTTTGAGTTATTTCCCTCTACAAAGTGATAATGAAGCAAAATGCAAGTGCAGAGGATCACATAATCAAAGGAAATATCACATTAAAACTATAATTCCCCATTCAAATGCATTATTAAGCAATCAGGACACACAATAAAGAGATTTTATAATGTTATAGTAATAATGTGAGAGAAAAAAAACCCCCAGCTACATTAGAACAGAATGGCAAGACAGGCTAACTCAGTCCCTCCTTCGAAGCTGGGCACATATGCATGAGGCAGCGAGTTCTGTTTTGTTTGTTGTTGGGGCAAAACATGTGGTAAAGCATGGATAAGAAGCTGCATTCAAATTTCTCCGAATACAAGCCAACCAATTTAGTCTAATTAGGCTCAACACTAGAGTTGCATTTTAATAGACGCCCCGCTGTGTTTGCATATGTTTAGAGAACAAGAGTCATGCTAATTGAAAAATTAAGATGTGAGAGTATTTGTCTACCGAGCTCCCACTATGCTGCACTCAGTGCAAATATAACTCCTGAAGAGTTTTCTAGTGCCTTCTTTCTTCTTCCACCTCTCGTTTGCTTTGTGCTGTGACGATGATACTGTCATGGTCCTGGGTCGGTGACCCAGCGCTTTTAGTTATCATTTTCTAGTTTATGATGATGATTATTATTATTGTTTGAGTTCTGTGTGTTATATTTGGTCTGCCTTTGAGTCTGTCTCTGTCTATGGTGTCACCCCATCTGTTTGTGAATCTGTCTGGTTAGGTCAATGTCTTGTCTGGTTCCATGTGTCTGAGTTTCCTGTTTTATTGTGAAGGTTTGTGTCATATGTGAGTGTGCTCAGTTTACGTTTCCCCTGTCTCGTCAGCTGTGATTTCTCCCAGGTGTGTTCCCCTCCTGTCTCTCATCCCTTGATTCTGCCGTCTGTGTATTTAAGCCCTGTGTTTCTCTGTGTCAGTGTCGCGTCGTACCCTCAACTAGCTGTGTGTTCTGCTTCTATGTTCCTAGTGTTTGGTCTCCTGCTCCAGTTTAGTGTTTCTTTCCAGTGTTTCAGTCCTTGGTTCCTCTGTTCTGACTTTTGGTTTTCTTTTGGTGAGTTTGGTTGTACGAGGTTTTTCCCAGCAATAAAGCTGCGCCTTAAGTTTCACTTCCGTGTCTGAGTTCTGCATTTTGGGTCCACCACTCCTGCTTGCCTGCCACACAGCGATTCATGACAGATACGATGTGACAGACAAAAGACTAATCGAGATTGTGCTCTTGTGCTCTTCAAAAAGCACACAGTGACAGTGTGACAACACCATACTTCCACTCTTTGGGCTTGTTGTTTCTTGGTGACGCGGCAGGTTTTGTTTCGCTGGTCAACGTCAATCATGCAGTCAGAGAGGTTCCAGGGGTTACGTGGTTAATTTGACTCCCATTGAAATGTGCTCTCTGTGAAATGAGCTGCTCTGCCCTGCATCTGCAGAGAAGCCACTGTAGCTGACACCCCACCCTATTAGAGCCTTCCCTAATGCTGAGCCCAGTGACAGTGTGCGATCAGGTTCAGGTACAAATTTGTTATGTCCAAGTGACATCTTTCTGACCTCATTTGCTGCACTTAAAGTCTACTCCATTATTTACAGTTGCTAAAGTTTGTAGAACCAATACTCACCCACACCTTCTTGACGTAGATTCATTGTTACTGTGTTTATACTCATAAGCCATGGCATTAAAGCATTGTTATAGTTCCCTTTCGTGCCACCAAACTGCTCTGGGACATCTTTAGTTGTCTTGTAGTTTCAGGTATTGGGATGCTGCCTTGGATCCTATGTGTGCTGTGGGATGTTTGGTGAGATCACCTGTTCCTCCACACCCCCCTGATGCCTGAAAGGACTGGAATAAGGGGGGTGTGGCAGACGTCAATTGGGTGGATTCGTTGTTATGCCACTGAGTTTTTGCCAGTTTGGTGCTTGGTTTGGAGCAATAGTAGTAGAGGTAACTGGTTAGGTAACTTGGCAGCACTTGAAAGTAACCTCCACATACAATATTTGCTACCATAGGTGCCTCATAGTGTAATAACAGAACATTGCAAGCTCATAAATTACCACTTTACCAGTGGCTGACTGGTGTATATGCTGTTTGTGGTTTACCAGTGGTTGAGTTGTTAAGTGGTAAACAGGGAAA
Organism: Rhamphochromis sp. 'chilingali'; assembly: GCF_963969265.1. NCBI lineage: Eukaryota > Metazoa > Chordata > Actinopteri > Cichliformes > Cichlidae > Rhamphochromis > Rhamphochromis sp. 'chilingali'. Next base: position 8,396,283 of record NC_137936.1, on the reverse strand, counting down.
TTATGCTATAAATAAGACTTTTCTTAAGGAGACAGTTGGGGGAAAAAGTACCCTCAAATGGTAACAAACTCTTCATCACAAGCGCTGATGCTTTGGGGGAATTTTAGGTGTTTATTCAGAGTAGAGTAGACAGGAAATTGGAGAGAGAGGGGTTTTGGCAGAGATGAACCCAGGCCGCTGTGGTAAGGAACATGAGCTCTGGTACATGAGTCAGGTAACCAACAATTCCTTCTTATTAACTTCCTTTTAGTCACTGGGTAGTTGGGACAAATCAACACAACTTAAAACAAACAGATTGATTTAGGTTAGAGTAGATGAACCTTAAAATTGACCCAGTCAAAACAAAAATATCTACCACGTTAATGCTTAAGAACTAGCCAGTATGCCATTAGTGTCTAATTACAGCCTAACAGCTAGCGTCACAGTGGTTCTGAGAGCTGGAATGAATTGTTGCAACTTTAATAAACAAACTGTGGTTATTGTACTCAGCCCTAAAAACCTTGGAAACACAGTGTCTAACCAGTCACTCTGAATGGCTTTACCTCGGCCTCCAGTAACACTTTGAGAAATCTAAAACTAGAAACAACCTGTCTCAGAGTGATACTGAAAACTAGTCCATGCATTTATTAATTACTATTGAAATTCGTTATTAGTGGTTTGTCCTAAAAATACCCTCAAAAGTCTTCAGTTGATTTAAAATACTGCAGGGACTAAAAAGAGAACACGTATTTCCCCCATATTGGCTTCTCTTGATTGGCTCTCTGTTAAATCCAGAACCAAATTTTAAAAATCCTTCTCACATACAAGGCTTTGAATGATCAGGCCCTATCTTATCTTCAAGACCTTATAGTACTGCATCACCCCATTAAACTACTTTGTCCTCAGACTGCAGGTTTACTTGTGGTTCCCAGGATATTTAAAAGTAGGATGGGAGCCAGAGCCTTCAGCTTTCAGCTCCCAGTTTTGGGAGACAGACGCCCTTTCTACTTTTAAGATTATGTTTAAAATACATTTTAAGCCTAATCTATACACACAACTTTTAATCATTGTCATTATTAAACCTTGGCTCTTTTTCACAGTGTATCTTTTGTCCGGTCTTCCTATCCTCACCCCCAACCGGTCACGGCAGATGGCTTCCCCCTCCGTGAGCCTGGTTCTGTTAAAACGGAAGTTTTCTCCCCACTGTTGCCAGGTGGTTGCTCGTAGAGTTTGTCTGATTGTTGGGGTTTTCTCTGTTAAAGCGCCTTTATAATAGGCGACTGTTGATGTGAGTTAGTGCTTTATAAATAAAACTGAATTCAAATGTTATTGAAAAATGTGTAAATGCAGTTTTTGTTAGAAAATCTTTCTTTTTTCTAATGATATTGATCTCTTGATTTCCAATATGTCATAAGTACCTGATCACTGGTTGGTGGTACCTTACTGCAGTGTGATTCAGCCACATGGGAAGCATTTTTGCTCTAATTCCATCTCACCCAGATCACCTTGTAAGGGCAGTGCAACATTTCCTCCGTGCTTGTGTGTGGCTCCGCCAGGTGTTTCATGGAATTGTATCAAGACTTGATTTTTTTGTCCTCTCTCTCTTTATTCCGGTTTTAGTTAAATGTCTTTATTTTGTTGAACATGCTGCCAGTGCAGAGGTCCCCTTTGCCCCTTAATGAGTCCCATGGAGAGTAAGTGTCATAGTTGGCTCTGGTGATGAGAGCAGACTCCCATGTCACCTTGAGGCTTGGCTAACACAAAGGAAAGAAGACACTTGATGTCATATTCCCTCTCTCCATTTTAAAGTGGGTAATCCTGGTGTGCTGGGATTACTCTTATGGGCAGATGTCACTGTCCTCCCAGAGATAAAAGGTGCAAATATAAGCGATGACAGATGAAAAAACAAACAGTTGGGGTGCTTGGTTTATGCTGTGTGACGAGACAATGGGTGTTTTTGTTTGAATGCATATCAGATAATAATATAAGGATATTATTATATTATTAATATATAGATATTGATATATTTTTTAAGAAAAAACTGACTGAGGTGTGTTAATGTTGCACATATTTAACATGCTGTAATATATTATTACCTATTAGCCAAAGATGCTGTAAAAATAGCTTGTTTATAGATGACCACCTGTCTAAATTTGCTCGTGGATTGTCACCTTTTTTTACCTAAAATATTCAGTTTGTTCTGAACCACTTAAAGAGATGTACCTTAAAGCAGATCTCACCTTGTGTTCTCCCGGGAGTGTTTTCTCCTCAGCCCATTAAGAGCACAATAATTCATTTTCGAGATCGTTTTGCTCTAATTGAACACGTCTGTTATATTCAATTCTTTCAACATCTTTAAGGACACCTGCCTACCTTTATGACAGTCGAGAGTGAGGGGGGAGGAACTCCTGCTGCTCGTCACAGAGGGAAGAAATCAGTTTCCAAATTAAGATTTCAGATAAATGACCTTACAAAGTAAAGGAAATCAAAGAAATATGGGAACGGGGTAAATTGGATTCCTTGGCGTCTAACAGTATATGACTTAAACCAACTGGGGATTCTCACCACAGTGGAGGAATTGAGCATTTCCTAAGGCAACGGAACCACCTGGGACCTCCTGATGATCCATGGGGTGTTCGTAAAAAGCCTGGAAGTTATTCAACCCACTAAAAGGCTAAATAGATTTTTTTTCTATTAACATTTAGGCCGTATTGCTCTGATTTCAGGGCTTCTATACTGGTTTCAGGCAATCTATTTCATTTTACTCAGGCAATATTCTGTATTTAATTTGCATAGCTTTGGTTTGATCACAATGGATACCAACAAGGATGCTAACAAAGGTAAACAGACTGCTTTTATTCATATCAAACACGTTTATCACAATAATATAAATAACAATAATAATATGAGAATATAAATGTCTTTAGCACTAAAAAATAAAAATCCACCATTTTTCAGATTTACTGAATTTCACCTATCATCTGTATCTATGTGATACATGGAAACATTCATCGCAGGTGCTTCCTTTTGTTCGTGAATGTGGGGGTTTTTTGGGTAGAAGGAAAATAGGGTTGCACTTTATGGTGCACTAATAAGACTATATTGAGATTACATAAAATTAGATCTAACATGTTCTTTATATGCCAGGAAACAACTGGATACTTAAACCTAAATTAAACTACTTATGGTACCATTACATAAAATGTCCTGCCCTGTTCCAAAAAGAAATAAAAGCAACTACCAAACTAAAGAGAAAAATACAATAATGGCAGCTTTATGTAATGAACCTGGAGGTAAATGACAGATAAGATAAGATAAGATAACCTTTATTAGTCCCACACGTGGGAAATTTGTTTTGTCACAGCAGGAAGTGGACAGTGCAAAAGTTATGACGCAAAAATTAGAATACAATAAGAATAAATACAGTACACAGCTGTACAGAATAGAATAAAATAATATACTATATACAGTAGAATAAAATAGAATAAAAATATACAATAAGATAAAAATAGAATACGAATGCTATATACAACTGAGTAAAAATACAACGATGACAGAAAGGATTATTGCACTTAGTATTATTGCATATGTATGGATGTGTGTGCTTGATCAGTTAAAGTCTTTATTATGGAGTCTGACAGCAGTGGGGAGGAAAGACCTGCGAAATCTCTCCGTCCCACACCGTGGGTGCCGCAGTCTCCCACTGAAGGAGCTGCTCAGTGCTGTCACAGTCTGCTGCATGGGGTGGGAGATGTTGTCCATCAGGGATGACAGCTTAGCCGCCGTTCTCCTGTCACTCACCACCTCCACTGGGTCCAAAGGGCATCCTAGAACAGAGCTGGCCCTTCGGATCACCCTGTTCAGTCTCTTCCTGTCCCCAGCAGAGATGCTGCCGCCCCAGCAGACCACACCATAAAAGATAGCAGAAGCCACCACAGAGTCATAGAAGGTCTTCAGGAGTGGGCCCTCCACCCCAAACGACCTGAGTCTCCGCAGCAGGTACAGCCTGCTCTGCCCTTTCCTGTAGAGGGCGTCTGAGTTATGAGTCCAGTCCAGTCTGTTGTTCAGATGAACACCAAGGTACCTGTAGCTGTCCACAGCCTCAATGTCCATACCCTGGATGTTCAGTGGTTGCAGTGGAGAATGCTTGTGCCTGCGGAAGTCTACCACCAGCTCCTTGGTTTTACTGGCGTTGATCTGGAGGTAGTTCAGCTGGCACCAGTCCACAAAGTCTTGAGTCAGTCCTCTGTACTCCTTGTCGTCCCCATCAGTGATGAGGCCGACTTTGATGACACTGTATTGCTATTTAACGCCATCCAAAATCAGGGAAATCCACTTATGCCGGCAAGTTTTTGGATCACGAGCTGCCCACTGTGCTACAAATTTCAATTTCAGGCATGACGCTACGCTTTGAGACTTCTTCGAATTATTCATCGTTAGTGTGTTTGCTTGTAAGGCTGTGCGTCTGTTCATAAATGTTAGCCAACTCTTCACCCAGTGATGCAGGTCTTTGTTGTAGTGGTACCAAAGGTTCCTAAGTTAGCCTCACAAGTACAACCCGTCTCGCTCGGTTACGAAGGTAATAACGAAACAGAAAATAATCACATTCATTCTGGCATAAATGATGATTAACCTGAGCTTTAAGTACACGCTGACACTGAACAAATAAAATGAACACTCTTTGCTGCTTCACACATGCGTCATGAGAAATACCCATTATTACGGACCAATTTGCTCCCCCAGATAATCAATGTTGGCACCGACTCAAGCCCCGCTCCACAGGCTAAATGCTTGAATTGATCATTGACGCTTTCTCACCAATAAGCCGTTTAAAATGAATAATTGGGTGGGGCTAAGAGAAGCCCGGGTCCTTGCTATTGCTATTAGTGTAATGATGATATGACATCAGACGTTTTCTGTAAAGCATTGTCTTGTTGTTATTGGGCAAGACAGATTATGATTGGGTTTAGTCAGTGCACGTTATGAGATGCTCCTTAAGTAGCATTCATAAAGCAAAGCTCCTCGCTGTGTCAGAGTGATAATAAGGGGAGTGATTCATATATACTTTAGGAGTCAAGGGGTGCACTGCGTTAGACCTGTATTTTCTTTTATTTGTCCTTGCTGTTTTGGCTCATGGATCTCGTGCTTGCTTTGTCCCGCCATACATCAGAAAGAGAGAGCTCCGTCTGGCAAGTCATTGATATGCCGGCTCTGTTTTTACGCATTGTCATTTTATCTTTCTCATTACTGTCAGTACTACAGACTCAGATGCATCTCATTACAAGGGAATTGGGACAAACATAAAATCAAGGCCTCCCCTCCTTTGACTTGGATATCTTTCAAACGCTCGAAGTAGATAACCGCCATGTTAGGTCCGCAACAGCTGTTAATGTTTTGTGATAATGCAGCTTTATTCCCACTGATATCTTGGTGTTTCTTTTGATGGCGTGTTAAAATGGAGAATTAATGTGAGTTCAAATGGGGCTGTTTTATCTGCGCCGTGCCTCCAGAATCCTGAAAGTGCACCTGTTCGGGCCAAACTCTTGCATGGCTTACACATGGCTACAATGTAATGAGAATGCACACGGACACCCACTGACACACACACGTGTTCTGGAACGCTCTAGCATGCACACATACAGCCTTTTATGTTGAATTGGCTCCAACTTGTGATGTCTTTTTATTTTTAGCCGGTCCTCCTTTTTCCCTGCCGGAGCCCCATGAAGTCTTTTCCATCTACAACTTAGTTCCTCAGCCAAATATTGACTTTAGTATCTGATTATTAAGCAATTTCCACAAAACTTCAAATTACTATCTGAACAATTATTTTAAAGACGTTACAAGACCCAGTAGACCCCCAAGGTCCTGAAACTGATTATGCAAAAAGATAATTGCTATGAAGATTTAAAAAGAATGAAATTGGTTTGACAAACCTATAAGTTGTTAACTACTGCTCAGCGCAAAAGAATACATTTGCTGACAAGGCCACAAAGAGCCGAAGCAGAGAGGAGGCTTTCCCCGTGTGCTCAGGTGGGCGGGAGGTATCGCTCCCTTTATTATCACAGCTAATGGCATTCCAGATCTGTCCTCAATTATACCGGATGAGATGAACTATTAATTAATAATTCTTCTGATAGATAAATTGTGCCATGTTCAGCAGATGTGCACTTCTGTGAGATGAGAGGAGGCACAGATGGAGCCTATTGACCAACAGCGGCCCCCTTTTTTGGGTCTGCCTTTATAGAGGTGCGAGCTTTATCTCAGCTTGACGTGTTGTTATGTTCCCCGTCCCCCCGTTCTGCTTTAACTGCCCACGTACCATCAGCAGCCGTCCGTGTTGCCCTGATTTACTGTGCGCAAAGCCAATGTTGCATAATTTGTGTTTCAAGAAAAGATATCAATCCTTCTTCACTTTGTGGAAAATGGTTATTTTTTCCCCCCCTCCTCCCAGGTTAAACGTACACCGCCTGAAAAATGACACATCCTCAAAGTACTGTTGAGCAAAAGGTGAGTTGTATAATTTTCCCATAAGCTGGGAGCCTTTAAGTGTAGAAAGGAGAAATTATATGGCTGTGAATGGCTTCCTTAATAGTGATATCACTTCCTAGAACAAAAGAAGGTGGCTGCAGCGATGAGCTGGGGGGGAGTGCCGGATGCCGGCTCGATTGGCCATTTCCGTGGCTTCCATTAAGGTCAAGCACTGCGCCGCCGTGCGTGAGTGACAACACGGCCAAGACGGATGGAGCACTCTCCCACAAACCTCGTTAAGACTGAAATCACCGAAAAAATAATAGTTATTAAATTAATTGCAGTCATAATCTCGTAAAATATGTGTCAAAAAAATTATATGCGGTTCGATTAACACATAACATGGGTGTCAAATTTGTAATAAAACCCTGATCAATAAAACAATAACCATGTTGTTAAAAGCAGCCATTGAAAGGTGTTGCTGGCAGCGGGCTCCAGGGGTGAGCAACCCTTTTAATATAAACGGATTTCATCTTTCCACAGTGTCACCTAAATCACCTCAATGTTTGTGTATACAATTAAAATAAGATAATAAATTGCAGCAATGGATGGATTACCAACGCTCCCTCCGACCCCTATAGATCAGCCTTTGTCATTGGCCGAGAAAATGCATGTCTAACAATCTGTTGATTACAATGTGGTGTGTGCAGAGGCCCCTGTCGAGGGAGGGCGATGACTGTTGCAGGATACATTATTTTAACATATTGTTATGTTTAAATCGATAAGTTCTAAACGAGCGCTAACGACTGCTATTAATTAAACTTCCAGAATCTTTTATTATAAAAGTTAACACTTGTGCGCTTGATTTAATGAATGGTTTATTATTTCATTTTGTTGGCCCTCACCGTCATACCCCGACGACTGGTCTTTTATCTTGAGACGAAACGAGGCAAAGCTCGGTTTATTTGTGGTGCAGAAGAGAAGATAATGCATGATGTGGAGGGCGTTTGTTTTAAAGCCTCGGGGTAGTGACTATTTCTTGATATAGTTTGCCCGACTGTACCCCCCCCCCCCCCCCCCCCCCCCCCACACACACACACACACAGATACACACACACAAAAACACACACCTTCTGTCTGCATATTTGGCCCTTGAGATATATATTTTTTTTTTTATCAGTGTGTTTATATGAAATCATTTGAGTGGGGATGTCAATTTAGAAATGAAATTGACTGTGCAAGAGAAGCGTTCAGATTGGAAATTAATGGTATAGCAATTAAAAACTTGGGAGTTACAGTATTTGGTAACAATTATGATAATGACTCTAGCTGGAGGTGTGAATTTCACAAGGGAAGGGTGGGGGTTGTTAACACGAGCGTCATGCAGGAAAGCTAGCAGTGGCAGCCTCGTACACTTTGCGTTCGACCACTTTCTTCTAATAGAGCAATGCCACTGAGAAAATATCTTAGCTTCTCCTCGGTAGGATGTGTTTTATTCCATTACCGAGCGCAGATAATCTGCCTTTTGTGATATTGCTGCAGGAAGCTCTTTGCTCTCAAGCTGCCACTGATGGAACGTGTCCTACATTGTGCTGCAGTAATAGAGTGGTTTATCAGCTCATGTTGAGAGTAGCTATAGGCTAAGTATGGTTGAGAGTCACAATTACCAACAGACACAACACGCTGTTTGTCTGCTCATGATTAATGTGCTGGATCAATGTGGGACGTTGCAAAGAAGCAGGGTGATGGAAGATTCCTGTGAGATTTTTTTTCTTCTCCTCCTTTTCCCTGTTTTCCCTTTTTTTTTCCTCCCCCCTACACAGACACACACACACTGCTATCAACCAAATTGGATGATCAGTGGGGGAATTCTCCCACTCTCTGGTGTTTTCGCTGTGGTTTGTAGATTTTGCCTTCAGGTTTGAAATTCACTCAGTTAGCTGTCCTTTATCCAGAGGTTTTTTTTCTTCTTCTTTTTTCAATTGAGCATTAAGTCTGGGTCCAGATGGGGGGAAGCAGATGCCCTTTTTAGCCAGGAAATAGTGTTTACTCTACTTGTAGTCCCATGTCAGCTAGGAAAACCATAAATATCTGTCTAAAGAAGTCACTGTGGGCTGTGCGTGAGATCCGAGTTGTTCAGCAGGAAGATAATTTACCTTGAAGATCTATAAAGTTGTATTTTGGGAAGTATAGTTGCCGTTTCTTCTTGAGAGTCAGGTGAGAAGACTGAGTCCAGTCATGCAGGTTAGCTTAGCTTAGCATAAGGAAACAGCTAGCCTTGCTCGATTTTCGTCCACAAATTTGATGGTTTGTGCAGCCCGGGTTCGTTCGCCCAGGCAGCCAAAGTATAGAGTGTTTGAACCATGGCTACAAGCTGGCCACAAACGTGGACTGTAGACACGCTAATTTATTATTAATAAGGTCCCATTTTGAACCCTCAAACTGAGCATTAGAGCAGTTGCCATCTTAGTGTTTTAAAGCCAAACGTGAGTGATGTATATCAGCGGTCCCCAAACCCCGGGCCACGGACTGGTTCGTTTGGTACCGGGCCGCGTGAGTTGAGGCTCGAGTGTGAAATTTATGGTTTTCTGGGTTTTTATCGTTAGTTTTTCAATTTATCGTTAACTCAGTTTCCCTGGGTCTTTACCCGTGTGTTATGAATAAATCTTCTTTTTTAGGTACCGGTACTGGTTTTATTTTGTTCTATTTATCCGCGACACCTCAAAGGCCTTTCCGTGAAAATATTGTCAGACATAAACCGGTCCGTGGCGCAAAAAAGGCTGGAGACCGCAGTGTATATGACTGAGAAACCAACAAACACCGCCTGCCTTTACAGTAGTTATTTGCATACCAATGCGTATAATATGAATGTCATCGATGACATGCATGAATGCCATTTAATAACGCTTCAAATTAGTGGTTGAAACCTTAAACAGGGATCGAAAGGTCTAATATTAAGATAGCAGAGGGATTTCAAACCAAACAGACTTCTTGTTGGAACCCGAAGAGCCGCCCTCTGCTGGCTGTTGGATATAACACAGATTTAAAGCAGTTTGCATGGGCTTTGCTTTTTAGATAAATTAATTGTTCCATTTATATAAATTTATTTGTCAGAGAGAGCCACAGTCCAGGCTCTAAATGGACTATAATATTTGGCCCAGCACAGAAAACATTACTTGTTAATTAGTGAACTTAGAGGAAGTGCTGGTATATACACATTTTGTTAGGTTTGGAGCGAAGCAGGTTAGCGGTTTCCCCTCGTTTCCAGTCTTTATGAGAAGCTGAGCTCACTAGAACGTTGAATTATTTCTTTGATGACCACCACCTTTCGTTATGAAACTCTAATGTCATTCCACTGGGCATTCTGACTGTAGCTAAATTGCTTTGCCAGACTCAGAGCGGGCCATTAAATTGACTAGTACACTCATCTCAGATTTCAATAGCTTTCAAACAAAAGCCGATCGCTCAACGTGTACGTCTCCCACTGAAAACGCCAAAATGTGGTTTAAGTGCAAAGGCCAGTATTGCATACCAGAGGTTACTTTGCAAGATTTTATGGATAGGCCTGCCACACAGTATTTAGATCCCAGCCCTTTCATGGTTCAAACAAATTATAATGTAATATGCTTTTTGGACAGGGTCCAGCAAATGTATTTAAACGACATAGTATCCAGCCGTGTTCTTTGTTTTTTACAAGGATGCAGAACGTTGAGCCCCGAAGCCAGAGCTGAGAAAGAGAATTACCCATGAGCAGATTCAGTGGTCAGTAATTGAATGAGTGAATCCCATTGTCCAATTACCCGCATTATCTGTGGATACTCCTCTCATTAAAAGGCTAGGGAGGAAGGAGAATAATTAAAAAGATTTGCAGCATGGGCTTTTAATGATGACGCTGCTTTTGCCTGATATACTCTCCAGGACCAGTGAGATCATGTGGGATTGAAGGCAGAGGAGTAGCCCCCTCCTCCGGGCCCTCCACCCTCGCTTCATCCCTCCCCTCCCTGTAGTGCCAGCTGGCTCCACTCTGACAGTGAGTGGGCTTCAGCCACAGCTCTGCAGGGGCAAACTCACACTGTGGCCCTGAGAACTCAGTCTGAAGCCACGCAGGCTTAGTGTCTCCCTCTAAATGTAAATACATGCTGAATATTAAAAAACAAAACAAAAAGCAACGAGGTACATTAAAAAAGTCAGTGTGCCAAAGTGAATTGTAAACACTTGTAGTAGAGTGCTAAATTGCTGGTGGTGGTGCTGGCAGGTTTGACCTGTGGTAGGAATGCCTTCGTCAGGTAGAAATTTCTTTGCACCATTAAGCTTGTGAGCGCTTGAAGAAATGCGCCCACCCTCCCCAACCTCTCCATCTCGTCTTCCACGATGCACGGCTTTAATTAGTGCAATCTCAATAAATAACTGCACCGCAATTTGTGAAGATCGTACGCCTGCAGGGACCTGCTTAGTTCAAGATGTTTTTTACCTCTTTCTCAAAGAGCGCACCACGTGGTCAAGTGCGCCTTTGCGCCCTGATTTTTGTGCTGTAAACACACTTAAAGTGTTGAGAGCGGTTTCACATCTAAATAGAAGCTGTCCAAAACTTGCCACAGCTGACCGTATTTGGTCATATCGCCTCATTAAGATAACTCGTGAGTCTTTTTTCTTTTTTTTGTACTGCTTTACTTGAAAGTTGATGTTTATGGAAGTTCTTAATTGGTGTAAATATTAGTCCAAATGTTTCCAGACAGCTGGTGTGGGTCAAGAGACTTTGGTCTGGAGAGAGCTGAGAGAGCCGTGTTTGATCATGTACAGGCAGTTTGATCATGAGGCTTTTTGGAGCAGGCCAGCTGACCGTCTGAATGCATGTGTCGCTGAGCTAAAATCAGAGCCAGAGCTCAGTACGGCTGAGATGATTCATTTAACCAGCTGCTGAGCTTTTTTCCACATGCGTGTGCTGGCATCGGCACGAAATATACAACAATGATTCAATAACGTTCGAATTCTGATTTTGGCAATGAGGCTTATCGAGATGTTTGGTTTGGTCAAGATGCTGACATGTTTTATAAACATACTGAGAATATTCACTTATGATGAATCTCCAAATGAATTAGCACAGAGAACCTCTAGAACTACTGCAGGAACAGACTGTTTATTTCTGCTTATTTGAACTTGCTAATGCCTCACTGTTAAACCATTACGTTTGTCTTGTTTTTTCTAATGTCAGCTAACCGATAAAAATTAAAATAAAATAATTCTTGCAGCCATTATTGGAAATGTATCCAAAGCCTGATATACTGTAGCTACACGACCCCGCTATCGGCCAAAGAACTGCGTGTTGTGCCCTGATCCCGCACACTGAGATGCTACATTAATACAGTCTTAAGTAAGCCCTGAAAATGCGGGAGGGATGTTTGCTGAAAAAGACTGGCTGCTCTGGGCTTTTTATGTATTTTAGATACTGGTCTCGATGGTGCTTCTGTTTCTTTGGGCATTGGCTGCTTTTTCACTCATTTTCAGTCCAGTCCTTGTACCTGATTATTTTCAGAGAACATTATTAAGTAGCTCCTTTTTTTAGCCACTTAAACCTTTTTAATGATTTTGTCACTAGCAACCTGGCACAAAACACACCTTTAATTCCTTCAATGGAATGAGGTAAAACTATGGCATAGCAAACAGTTTGACAGGCGTAAGTAGTACTTTTTAAAGTGTTTTAGTCCATTTTAGTGTTTTGCTGAAATACTGGTATATCTCATGGTGTGCAGTGTGTGCTTAAAGAAAGCTGAGGAAATAGAAAAGAAGACGTGGCAGTCCTAAAAACTATCTACAGCAGATAAGCAGTTATGTCCATAACAGAACCTGAGAGATGCATTTGGCCTTCATCTGATTCATCTGTTGCTCACCAAAGCCTCATTAGTAATGATCCCACTGGAAGGTTGGCTGTCATGAAGCCATTCTTAAGCAAGGGAAACTGAGAAAAAGAATTGGGTATGCCAAATCAACAAGCTGGATGGAAATCAGTGACAAACGGCCTTATATAGAGTGATTAACCCAAATTTGACATTTTTGATTAAATTACTCATCAATATGTGGGAAAGGTACAACAGTGAGTCTACAGCTGTCTGTAAGACACGCTGGAGGCTGCGTCATGGTTTAGGGCTGCATTTCAGCCAGTGGTGTTGGGAATCTTATCAGAATTGATGAAATAATAAATTCAATTTCAATTTAATCGCACATTTAATTGGTGAGGATGGTTCCAGATATACTGCCATTGCAGTAAAAGCATGCCTAGATAGAAAAACACACAATGGAAGACTGTCAGTCATGGATTGGTCTCACCAGAGATTGAACCTCAAGAGTATTGAAGCAGTGCTGGATCATCTTGGCAGAAAACAGAAAAACAAGGCAGCCAACATCCAAAGAAAAGCTTTGAATGTCCTCCAAGAAGCCTGGAGAACTATTCCTGAAGACCCCTCAAAGAAATTACAAGAAAGCTTGTCTAAGAGAGCTCAGGTTGTGTTGAAGAATAAAGGTGTTCATACCACATATTGACTTTAAAGCTTGTTAGACTTTTGCAAACTCTGTTTTTACCTTATATACTACATTCGCACATGTTTCAGCAAATTGTTGCATCTATTTTTCTTTGTATGCATCTGTATCATATTGTCTGCAGGTGCATTTTTCTAACTGGGCTTCATAGCATTCATTGATAACTTATTGTTTAAGTCCCTCGTACAGATGTGATCACTAACACTAAAAACAGACCTGAGGTAACCCCAAAAATAGCACTAAGGCTAAATGAGCAGATATTGCAGTTATCCGTGAGGCAGATTTTTACTGTCATCAGAGATATATTGTTTCCCACACATCTCTCCTGTGCAGCCTTAAGATGAAATGCTGTGTAAAAGGTGCCATAAGAGTGTCAGAGGCGATTAATCACACTTATCCCTGATCTGTGACGACATTCCTAACCGGGTCACCTGTAAAAAGATGACTTTAGAGAGCTGGAATAGTCCGTCCCTCTCCAGCAAGAGGAAACAGCCCACAGTCATGTGAAGGAAACCAGAGAGAGCACATGAACAGCTGCTGGATCACACAACAGAACAACTGGTTTTTATGACGATAAGATGATACTGGTTGTTTTCCTGATGATTGATGCTTGTGTCTGTGTCCATGACCGTGTGTTTGTTATTGCACAGTAGAAGAAATTGAAGCAGTGTTAGCGGTTAACCTCAGTCATTTGTGCTTGAAATTTTCAAATTTTAGGTTCAACTTCCCCATACTGACACTAAATAAACACTCGCAAGGAGATGGGAAGAGTCTTTCTTTATTTTGCTTTCCATTAATTAGCTTTGCTATTTTAAACTGGCCTGGTAATGTTAGAAGTATATGTTTAATTTAACGCGCTCTCTTCGTGCTCACCTACGATCGTATTTATGATGGCAGCAAAGTGCATAATTCAGAGGTCAAGCGCCTCATACGGTGACCGTAGCGAGGCGTCGTTGCCAGTTTGGCTCGGTATAACAGACAGCCATTGTGAAGAAACTCAAGAATAGCCCCCTGTTCCTGGACCTCTCGCTTTGCTCTGTCTCCAGGCCTCTTAACTTTTCAGAGAATAGAGTTCTGTCTCAAAGTTGAGCAGCTCAGGCCAAGGATTTTCCTTAACCTCTTTTGAGAAATGGACCGCAGGGTGAATTCATAAAAGAGCAGTCTGTTGGACAATTTGTCTTTTGACAGGAGGGAACATTGGAAGCCACCAGAGGGTGGTCAGCGGTGAGTGGCACAGCCGCGCCTGGGGCGGTACCTGCAGGCCATTCTTCCTCATGATTTGTCCTGGATGAGGAGAGAAGGGAGCAGCGGTACGGCCTGCCATCTGGCCCCAGCTGGGGAATTAGGTGGTGAGGTGTGGGTGGCGGGTGCGCGTTCAGTGTCAGTACGGCTCCATCAGGGCTGTTTGCGAACAGATGTTCTGTGGTGTGTTCGCTCCAGCACGGCTCACGAGGGAAGACGTGTCTATCAGTGGCTGGAGGCTTTCAGGGGAGCGGCAGACTCTGACCTTGAGCCTGCAGCGTGTCAATCCCTGTATTCTATTTTGCGCATGCTTGGACATCAGATAGACGGAAAATTGTAAAAACAAAATCCGTTTAATCGCAGATCTGCATCCATTAAAGCGGCTGGTTATAATCCCGACGAGTGCTCAGTAATATTGACAAAAGTTCAACCAAGTCAGTTCTCAAAATGTAGCACCAGTCAGGGTTTGTTTTTTTTAAGAAACCATGGATTCGGCTTCTCTTTCACTTACTGTGTGCTATCCTTCCTCGCGAACAGAGGACAGAGTGAAATACAAGGGCGAGAGGATCCATATCCTCTGCCTCCATCATCCAGATCTCTGCAATCAATAAGCGTTTAATCAGTCGATTATATGGCGCTAATTTAACAGCCTGCGAGTGAAGCCATCTCCGAGCACTTCCCCATGAAAATACAGGCCGTAGGAAATTTATCTTTTGGAAAAATATCAGAGCAGGAAATGAAGTTTTCAAAGAGAGGGATGTAGAAGTCCACAACATGTCTGTTACACTGCAAGATAGTAATGAGGGAAAGGGTTAAAACAAGATTATGTACGAGTAGGAAAGATTTCAGCTTGGAGTTATTGATATCGTGTGGAGACAAAGTGGAAATGGGCAGGAGATCCCCCATGGTAGACGGGATCTACAAAATAACATTTCTGCAGCGAGGCATTTTAATCACACAGTTTTTTTTAAAAAAAAGAAAAGAGTAAAAAAAAGAAGCAACTGGGGTCTTAGCTATGAAGGAAACTCTTTTTTCTGATGGGAGATATGAGGAGCCGACAGTGCAGTACAACAGAGTCGGCTGCTTTCCTCAGAGTGTCCACGCTGACCAATGCCTGCATTCTCCTTATTATTTATTAAACAAATATTCCTGCCTTCTCACTCAAAAGACAAACCCTGTGTGGACACCGACTTGTTTATTTGTTCATAAACTGAAAGCTGATGTTTTATTTATGGCCAGTTATTAGAGAAGACTGGGCTGAATTGTTGTCTGACTAATGGGGAAGCAAAACAAGGAGCCTGACTTAATAACACAGAGTTTGCCGGAGACCTGGGCTTGTAATTTCTGCTGTCAATATTTGAATTGTTGAGAGGAAGTGTTATGGGCACGGGTCGGTGTTGGAGGTTGCAGCGTAGCGCCTCGCTCACCTATAAAAACTAACATCTGTTGAAGCATACATTAAGTTTAAAAATATCTGTGCAGAGATCACCGGGTAAAAGTACAGTCAACCAGATGTCGCTTTAAAAGTGCCAGATGGAACAATGAAAGCGGGATTGGAAATTAGAAAGCGCTGTGAAAGGTCAGATCAATTAAGAAAGCTGCGTTGGCTGCCATATGACAATTAAGGCAAGTTTAAAGCACTTGAGCTAACGGGGCAGTGGAGTGAGTGACTGTCGCAGACTGGAACTTCTTGGGGGCATGGAGAAACGTGCATGTGTAGCAATGGGTGGAACGGGGGTGGGGGGACCTTCCTGGACTGGAGTGCATTTACACCAGGTCAAGGTTAATGACCCGCACAGATAAACCTGATAGAACGCCTCACAGCGCTCCTCGTGACCTTTGTCCGTCAGTATTAAGGAGCCAATAAATTACAGCCGTGACTTTAAGTGACATTGAAATTTACTCGGCTCTAATGAGAGAAAGAGAGGGAGCGAGCGGAGCAAAGAGGGACACGCGTGGAGATATGAAAAAAAAAGGGGGGGGACCTAAAATGCAGGTTTGGTTGCAGAAAGAAAATATTTATTTTAATTTTCATGCAAAAGCTAAAAAGCCACACACACACACACACACACACACACACACACACACACACACACACACACACACACACACACACCTCTTGTCACTCTTTCCACTGCATGTTAAGAAAGCACCTTCCTTTATTTTAAGCTCCTGTAATCTGACTGTAACAGGTACTGTGGCTCTGCTGTCCCAGCTGGCTGGAACACTCTTGAGTGCTCATGAACCACAAGGGGGCAATATTTGCATTGTTTGTCTGCATCCTGCCCCAGGCGCACACACACACACACACACTGATTTACATTTATGTTTTGCATTTGCACATTTGGATCAAGTACAGTTTAGCTGTTCATTTACATTGCAACATGTTAACAGAAACCACGATAAGCTGTTTCCTGTAGCGACAACTGCTCACACAGTCTCGCTAACAGGGCCACGGGCTCTTTGTGTTATAATTTAGAGGCAATAATCATTTACAGACTAAAAGAACCCTTTCTCTTTTATATCCTGTGCTTATATATACTTTCGGGGGAAAAAATTCTCCAGAACAACAGATGCTGTCCTGCTCTGCCCTGGGTTCCTTTGAACTGTGGATTAGCAAACTGTTATTCAAAGTGGTCAAGCATGCAAGGCTTGGTACACAGTGCTGTGAGGCAGGAGATCTTTCCCACTCTTAAACACTCCGAACAAGATCATTTAGGAATTTCTAACACAATTTGTTCAGCTGATTCTTCCAAAGTTCTGCTGTAAGCACTTCTGCAGTGTGCAAACGGAATTATTCATCTCATTAATGATAACATAAATGCAGCGGCGACAGAATTTAATGCACCCGTGGAGATTACATTTATTTACTTATGAAAAAAAGAATAGGTGAACTACTTTTTTTGGGGGGGAGTGGGATCTCTGTAAAACGGTTCTTTTCAACTCTGTCCCCACCACACTGAGAAGGTTATATGTTAGGGCTGCTAATATTCCCATTTGCATGTCCCTTAAAATACAGTTTTAATTATAGATAAGAGTAACCTGTGATAGCACCACCTCTACAGCTATGGCACGCTCACAGTATGTTGTTAGCCCAGAATCTCTACAGATTAATGTTAATGGTTTTCCCTCTTTAAGAAGATAAGATTGTCAAAAAAAGAGAGGCAAAGTCACAAAATAATATGTGCAGTCATACCTGATCATACAGTTTCTGCACCATTACAGGTGAAATAATTGCTAAAATAAAGTGGATGTACATTTTCTCCTGGACGATCTTAATTTAAACTCTATATGTGTGTATATGCGTGTGTTCTCCTATTAAAAAGGTCAGGACGAGAGCTTGCAGCAGGTGCATCCCCTCTAGCTTGGACTGTAACTGTACACTGGGCTCTGGCACGGCTCTCTTTCCCAGTGCTTTTGTCTGCATTGATTGTTGGGCCACACTGCTGGAATGTGGGAATTAATTAGACAATTTGTATAATGGACTTAGGCACATGAAGACACGTGGGGCTCGAAAGAGTGGCGGCACCCCGTGGCTCCCATTGTCCTTGAGGAACTCTCATCCAGATGTTCAAACGGATTGGAGGCTGACCCCTCACCTGCACCTAATTATCATCTGAATGACAACATGGCCCAGATCAATAGTTCCCAGTCGCAGTTTGAAGATCACAGATAAGACGCTACCTTGTTGTCAGAGAGAAAATGCTAATGTAATTAATGTTCAATAATCCTCTGGCAAAGGATCCGAGTGTGGATATTTACTCCAAACAGGCCCGCGCGGGGAAAACACACGGACCTGGACAACAAGTATTAAGAGGGTTTAGGAGCCTGTTTGTGCTGCCTTGCTGCGAGTCACAATCTTACGAGAGTCAAAGTGTAAAACAGAGGAGACTTCCTGTTGGGACTGCAGCTCACAATGAGGTCGACGGGACTCTTTAGAGAGGTGTCAGACTCTCACTGTTCTCGCTGTGCTGTAGATGCATGTGCGTTGCCACCTTCTGCAGACACACATCTCCGCTGTCTTTA
This sequence comes from Rhamphochromis sp. 'chilingali', assembly GCF_963969265.1. NCBI lineage: Eukaryota > Metazoa > Chordata > Actinopteri > Cichliformes > Cichlidae > Rhamphochromis > Rhamphochromis sp. 'chilingali'. The sequence continues at coordinate 8,378,034 of NC_137936.1, read as the reverse complement.
CGGGCATGCTGCGTAATTACACTTTACTGTAACAAACTGTAAATATGCGCATTCTCTAAGGGGACATTTTATCCCTTTAACATCAACTTTCATTTTCCTTCACTGTGAGTGTCCATTAAAATATTATATTTCCTGAATTAACCAGTGATGGGATGTAACCAAGCATTTGCTTTTTTTACTGAATAAAACCCTACCACCTGTAGAAGCGTTGCAGATTTTACACACATATGCATAATGTGTATGCATTATTTTGCAAAATATAATACATTTTTATCCGTTAAATTATAAAGTTGCCCATAAAAAGGTAAAAAAAAGCTAAACCAGCAACACTAGCATGCTGCATATACAAATGCACCAGTAATAAAAAAAAATGTTAAAGTTAAATAATATGCCTCTCACTTAGGGGAATCTTTTTGTACGTGATTCTTTTCTATATTTGCTTGGAGCTGCTTTAATCGGTTTGATCACAATAAGAATGAATCAAATGCCTGTGCATAAAGTGGAAGAAATCACTTTTAGTGATGAACCCGCAGAGACACAACGCCCAAAGCTTCAAATCTACGGAGCATTTTAGTGTCTTCCAGCTGATTGTTTTGATTTAGTGTGCTCTCAGATCTGGCAGCAGCGAGCAGCAGGTTTCAGCTAAACACGGCCTCGTAAACCATCTGCACACTACCTGCGCAGCTCTCAGGTGTTGACGCTGACAGTAGTACTCGTACCACTACTTACAAGTGGAGGGAGGGTATTCGGCTTCACTGTTTGTATTCATACAAGTGAACGCTAACGTATCGCTCTGTCTGCCGAATGCGTGCATACACGAACGCTTGATGCCGACTGTACATCTAGGATGGGAAAAGACATCTTTACGCTGAAAGATGTGACAGCGCTCTGAGCGCCATCAGCAAATATAAAGAATCTACTTTTGTTACAGCAGGGTGGTCTGCTTCTGTTTCTTCCTTGTCATTTTAAAGGCCACCATGTCCTCTGATAATGACACTCACATCTTGATGTCACTTTCCCACAGTATCGCCTGTCTCTCAGTCCCCTTCCTTCAGATGTGCCTTTCTCTTCACGCCGCGCCTTACGACTCTCTGACTAACTGAGTTCATGATTAACTTGATATATATAGTTTTTAATCTTCTAAACCTCTGCTCACAACAATGCTTCCCACTGAGGCAATAGCAATTTCTCTAAGAAGTTTCACTCTTCATGATTCAAAATCATAAACCCAGCGTGTGTTGATGTGGATCTTATCCCCGATTTCTGCAAAGATGAATAAAACAGGTTGCGGGGAAATAGGTAGAAGTGTCCAATTAAAGGAATTGTTATTGTGAGAAAACGCCAGATCTCATTGGGAATTTGCTTTAGTAACTATTCCATTCCGGCTTAAATGATCTACGTGAGCAGTGAAGAGAGGAAGGAAGGGATGTTTATACGTGTGGGAGGGTGTGTTCGTTACAAGATGGAGCGAGATGAAGCAATGCAATTTATTCCTTAAGTGAGGTAAGGGCCATATTGCCTACCATTAACAGAGCAGAACGTCGGCACGGGCTGATAATTAAGTAATCCATGAAAGCATGAGCAATATAGGACAATCACTAACATCCACTGCTCCTTTGCCACATCAAGCCACCCCCTCCACCACCACCCCCAACCCCAACATCATTTCAGATTATGCTGGAAAATATTATTGCATTGTGATTTGAAACTGCTGCAATGGAGGAAAATGTTCGGCTCGCAGCTCCAAAGTAATGATTCCAGTGAGATGAACTCATTTCAGAGACGCGTGTCGGCTGTCACACTTTTCTGATTTGCTCCCCTTAGAAAGTTTAACTTAATATTTAGTTAAACACAGCAAGGTTGTTGGTTGTTTTATTTATTTATTTGCTTATTTTTATATTGCCACCGTGTGCCGTGATGCCTGTATTTGAAGTGCGATCCTACAGTCTCCTTTATAAAATGAATGTACCCAATTTTCTTATATTTATATGTCAGGGACAAATTGACACCCTGTGAACCCAACAATACACCCCATAAAAGCTCAAGGAAAATTATTTCTGTTTATGAAAGTATTTATTTCAACCATTTTAGTTAACTGGGGTTTCCTTTCATCAGGCATAAAAAGATTTTTTTGTTTATCGAATGGTGAGAGACAAAAGAGATCAAGGTAGGTGACACACACACTTATTGCCTTTACTTTACTTTATACTCACCCAAAGACAGTTTTTATTCTGAGCCAGACTTAACTGTTTATAAAGTCATTGAAGACAAAGCTTTAAAAATGTAAAGCACTTACATCAGGGTCAGTTTGAGATGCTTTCACTGTCACAGTCACCTTAGATTGGTGTAAAAGGTACTTATATATGTAGGTTGAACACACTTTTTGAATAATTTTCCACTTGCTGGAACGTGGAAAGAAAGGGATTTGCCACGTGGCCCCTTTCTAATTTATTTATTTATATCATTTTTGATACATGTTTATTATTAACAATTATGCTGCAAGTAGAAATGCATGTGATGCACGACGTGTAAAACACACTCTCGTCTCCTCTGTACTCTTTGTGTTGTTTCAGCAGCCACGTGAGCTCTGGTTGGCTCTGCCCAGGCAGGAGGTTCATGTTTCCACTCGCACAGGATCAGCTTTACATGTAAATGAAGTTTTATGCAATACTCTTTGTTGTTGTTTGTTTTTTTAATTCCATGTCGCCCGCTAGTATGGCTCACATTATCATTTCCATCACAAGGAAATTTTAGAGTTCTGGAAATAAAACAAATGAGTAAAGACTTTGTTGAGGGACCACATATCATCTTGATATTTTATTTTATGCCTTACCTTACACCCTTCTCTTTGCTTCTGGCTTCTAACAATATTTAATTAGTAAAGGTAGTCAAACATGGGCCTGCATTAAAAAATACAGCTTTTTTAAAAAATGCATGATTTTTATTTTAATGACTTTAAAACATCAGGTTTATTAGGTTTATTGTCATCGCACGCGTTGGGTCTTTCTCTCAGCTGACTCTGAGTTTGTCTGTGCTAGCTTGTTTCGCTTTTAGAAAAATGGACAACATCTCAACACGCATTTCATCATGCTGGTACGGTTGCTGCTGAAATATTTATCCAGATTACAATTTACAACATTGTACAATTTACAACAGCAGTCTGTATCATCCATCTCCCTGCTTGTCCAAATGCATTTCCTTTGTTTCTTAAAAGAAATTGAATCATGGGAGGTTTAGGACAAGACTCTTCAATTTTTTTTCCTCGCTTCCTAACAAACGCCAACATTTCACTTCTTGCTTTCATCCCTCAAGACTGGAAATACAATTTCATGATCACCTCGCTGCTAGAGCCTTGTTTAATAATTCCCAATTATGAAGCCAGGCACCTAGTCCGCAGCGTGAACCCCACCGTGCAGCCTGAACAGCAGCTGGCCTGCTGCTCCGTGTGTGTTCAGTCACCTTGATATCATCGATGAGCATGTTTCCCCATCTTAGCAGGTTACAATGCCGGGACCTATGCTGTTGTATTAATAATACAGCATGCTATTGTCCAAGAGGGAGTTTACTCTGTCTCCCCAGCTTCAGCCTTTTTCTCCAATTTGTTACGCAGTTTACCCAAACATGGAGCGTGGAGCATTTCAGGCCCTGCGTGTGGCTCATGGGGACAACTTGCACTTATTGAGGGAGAAAAAACAAAACAAAAAAAAAGGCTTTCTTCAAAAGATGGCTTCAAGTTTCAAGTGAAAGGAGTGTTTGTGCTCATATTAGCTTAACCCTCTACAGTGACTTACACAAACACAAACAAAGTGAAGAACTGAAGAAAGATGTGGATATTATCATTTAACAGGTGTAGCTCGGATATTTAGAAGTAGTCGAGCACTCCTTGTGTGTTTTGAGAAATGTGAAACTAAAAAGTAATGCTTCATTCATTTGAACATGGACGATATCAACATGTCAATAGGTCATGTGAGAAAAAGAAAAAAAAAGAAACTTAAGTTTGAATATGCTTCAAACTGAAGATCTTGACATCAGCTGGTTAAACCTGCACTAAATGTCCCTCACTTTGTGTTTAGGAGCTCCTAAAGCAATCCTTCTGATACGTGGAAGATAATAAAGAAAGAGATAAATCACATTTATTGATCATTTACATGTCTCTGGTAAACTGTTACACAATAGTGGAGGGAGTATTTAAAGTATTTAAATTATTCATATATTAATTAATGTCCATGAAACGGTCCATGTTTTCAATGTTTTCAATGTTTCGTCTGAATTTCAAAGGTGGATCATCAGGAGATATTCTGTGTTGGACATATAAAAAACAAATTGGGAAAATATTAATTGCACTCTTACAACCTGCAGTTTCGAAAAAGCTGACCTGCAGTGGAAAATGTAAATGAAACAAAGAATGCAACGATAAACCCATATTTTATTCACAATAGAACATAGAAGATATACCGTATTTATCGGAATATAAGTTGCACTTAAAATCCTTTAATATTCTCAAAAATCGACAGTGCGCCTTATGCTCCGAAAAATACGGTATATGAAATGTTTAAATTAAGAGATTTTACTGTCTCACAAAAAATATTAGCTCATTTTGATTTTGAGGGTAGCACCATGTCTCAAAAAAGGTGGGGACTGGGAGGGGGCACAAAAAGCAAGAAAAGTAAGTAGACCTTAAAAGAAAAGGCTGGAATATTTTGTTGCTAATTATGTTCATTAGAAAAGGGTCAGAAACATGACTGTGTTTAAAAAGAGCGCGTTAGAGAGTTTCTCTGAATTAAAGAGCTTTACCAGTCTGCAAAAATCTGCATGTACAAACTGTGACCAGTTCCAAAATAACGTTGGTCAGTGTTAAATCTCTAAATGAATCATGAAGGATCATCTACAGAACATAATCGTGTCCAAAGATTCTGAGAATCTGGAGAAATCTCTGTGCGCATCACATTTACAATGAGCTGCTGCATTACATCTTTAAGGTTCTAGCTTCATGCCCATCAATAACAAAGGCATAAAAAAGTAATCATAGTACAACAGCTATACCATAGAGAGTACCAATAAAGATACAAAACAGTACTTTATTTTCTGACATTGTGGATGTCAACATATGATTTGATAGTATGCTCTTTAAAATGACTTAGGCGCCATTGAGTTCTACTTTTTTAGTTTACCAAATTACCAGCTGACAGAGTGTTTACCTTATTAAAAAATGGTTTCAGATTTGATAGATACTGATCTCCAGCAGTGGTTTTATATGAAGAAAATGTATGCGTAACTAATGCGTAACATGGACTTAAACTACAAATTAAACATTGTAATGTTTTCCCATATGAGACATGCTGCACCCAGGGATGAAACCGGGTGACCAATAACAAGCTGAACTCATCAACTTCTTCTGTAAATCCAGACGACTGTTGGAGGCTGTGTTTTGCTGTCGTGTTTGAAAATGTTTTCCTTGCTCCGTGTGCCGTCTGCATTTCCTTCCTGTTCTTTGTTCCTCTGCTCAACATATCTCTAAGTCACCCTGGGTATCGCAACGGGACGTGCTCTCACCCTCCAGCAATGCTTTATACTAGACTGTTGCCTCAGTGTATGCTGTGTAGTGCTGCACTACAGCACTATCACTTTGTGGGCTTTGTTTTGTTTCATGGTTTTTAGAGCTGGTAAGCACAGGCTTTGCTATATTAGTCAAGACGCTTACGTATGCCCCTTTGCTTTTCATGCTTTTACTAATCAATACCACCTTAATGCACGAGTTTTAATGAATTAAAGTGGATACAGGAGAGAAGGGTAGAGGTGGGAGAAATGGCAAAATAACCTTCTTAAGGCACACACACGCACACACACTCACAATATCAGCACCAGAGCGTGCATTACATTATACAGTGAAGCTATTCAGGAATGGAAATATCTCAGTGTGACTGGCCAGTTATGACACAGTACAGTTCAGCGCCTTATTTTTCTAAGCTTGCCTTCTTTCTTTGCATGTCACCTTTAATACAGCACTCATTCCCCATATGGAAGCAAGCTCCATATTAGTGATTGCAGGTTACGTGGAGGTCAAAAGTCTGATCAGAACCATGTGTCGTGAACATTATGCGTACATTTTTCACGTCAGTCCTCGTGGAAATCAATCCTTTCAATGACCCACCCATGTGGGCCCAGAAAGCATATTTATGAGTTTACTTGTTCCTCGTGCAGGAAACAGAACCGTTCGACGATTAAACTTTGTTTTGATCTGCTTTGGAGTTGCATGTCTTTCCTCCATCTTTCACCGCATCAGTGTTTCTCATGAAGATTGCTTTCCTCATTGTCCAATATTGCTTGTCAAAACCTAATTTCTCTTCTTGCTAAGCAGCAGAGATTTGATGACACTTTTGATTCAGAGTGCCATTTGTTTCCTGAAAAGATCCGAAACATAAGACTGCATTCGTAGCAGAGCAACAGCATCCCAGTGTGCGACTTTCAGCAGGAGACAAGAAAAGTGGAACTGTAGCGCACACGTGTGCGTGAGGTCAAGGGTGTGTACTCGTGCGCAGGAACGCGCGTGCGCTCCTTGTCGTGTATCGGTGAGCAGGGCCGTGCAGGCCTCTTCAAAGCAATCGCTCTCCATATGGCGTTGCGTGCCATAAGCGGGTCAACTTGCAGCACAACTCTGGAGAGGGGGATTTTCTCCCTGCCTATTGTCTGTCCACAGAGCCTGCGGAGAGAGCCTGCCGTTTTCAGGGCATCACTGCCAGCCCCTAATATAGCAAATGAATGCATGAGCGAATACAAGTGTGAATAACTGAATGAATAACCAAAGACAATTTACATAATTGCACGTAGGATATGTATTTTCTACCGTTTGAGAAGATATTTGCATATTCACGCTATATAGAAATCATTCAGTCAATACTGTAGATCCATCATATAAACACAACTCCTTTGAAATCGTGGAAAATGGGAGGAAAGGAAGTCAAACAATAATGCTGATGTTTCGTGCCCCGAGAGAAGCTCTGCTCAAAGCCTGTAGAGGAACTGCTTGCAGAATAAGAAGTGTAATAGGGAAAAAATCCAGTTAAGCTGTGTTTGCTTAGCAGGTACATATCAGGCAGAAAGAAGTTGTTTAAAAAAACAGTAAAAAGAAAATCTTTAGTGTTGTATCCTCTTTCTTCTTCGCCAACAGCATTGATCTTAGCTCAAACAAACCATCTATTTCAAATGTCAAGGGGTCTTTGTTTCACACATGTGATCACAGTTTGCAGCAACTCCCCGCAAATTGTCGCCACTGTCTTGTTGCATCATTTGAAGTGCTATTTTCCCCCATGTCACCCTCCTTTGTGATCAAGACAGACATGGGGTTTATGCACGCCGACATCTTTTGAACTATTCAAAAGCGCCACTATCACTCCACGTTTCTTTTGTTGTTGTTTCAGGCGGGATAAGAGGCCCGTTAACCTTCACGTCGTTTGCTCGAGAGTGAACGCAGGTTGGTTTGGCGCTGCTGTCGGTGAATGGGGTTGAAGTGAGGAGAGAGGCAGATGAAGAGGGAGATGGAGAAAAAAGGTGGGTTTTTTTCTCCGCAGCAAAGTGTTGTGTGTGTGTGTGTGTGTGAGATGACCTGCCTACCCTTCACCTTTTGTCTCACTGTGTGGTGCTGCTGTGAGTGCTGGAGGAGGACATGTGAAGAGCCAGACTCTGGCCAGCAGAATGGCACCCCTGCCTGGGTTTTCACCCTCCCACCCCTTCAGTCGCTTTCACTCCATCTTGCTAGCCTGCAGCTATGAACACATATTTTCTCTGTTAGAGTGGGGGCAGGGTGGCGGTGGTGGTGGTGAGGGGGGGGAAAACAAACACATCAAAAGCCTCAAGGAACAGAGTGTATAGCTGTATTTGACGTGGTCACTTGCTGTTGTCAGATTTTCACATGGCGCCAAAGAACCGAAGGCTTCCCGTCTTCCCCCCAATCATTCTGCAGTTTGCACTGAAGTACAAACCTTTATGGCTTATTGCTTGTCATATTTAAATTTCTCTTGTTTGTCAGCCATAATTCAGCATCTCATGAATTAGTCATGAGAATAACCCCCAGGACGACTAGCAACTGCTGCAGCGGAAGCTGACGGGGATCCAAACAAACAAACAAACAAACAAAATAAGCAAAAAAACAACAAAAAAAAGATTTTTTTTAGATGTTTTAACCTGTTAGAAGTACTCCTCAGTAGCACACATGCTCCTGTGCGTTGGGTGAGTGTTGCAGGCAGGACACATTTACTGTAGAGCTGCAGCGATCTGTCCAAAAAATGTGTGTGTGGGGGGGTTGTTAAATGAGATGGCCCGCGGTCCTGAGAGGGGGTGTGAGGAGGGTGGGGGAGGGGGCCGCCGCTGATCACTGTCCACCACATTAAGCACCACTCGTTCCCTCACACACAATCATCTCATCATATGCAAAACAGCAGCCTTCCAGTGTGAACAACAACAACAGCCGCACTAATGAAACACTCGCTTCTAATGTGCTTCTGAGTAGCATGTCGTTTGCTGAAGATGGGAAGATTTTGTGTTTGAAAGCGAATGTCATCAAAGTAAAGTGGAACATAAGCACATGTACAGTCCAAGTTTTGGCTCTCTCTGCTGTGGTGCTGACCGTCACGTGGACAAAAACTTACAAATGGCAGAAATAGATTGCAGGTGAGGCCGAGGATGGAAGTTCATTATGGGAAACATCATAGTTTTGAGTTCAATTATAACTTTTAACCATATAACCTACATTGTCTTACAAGTTGAAGCCTATGACTTCTGACTGAGAATCAGTATATAACAACTTGGGAGTCACAACAGGTCGGTGAAGCCCCCAAAAACGACTGCCCCTAGATGCTAATTCAAGAGTCTAGCCCATAGCTTTCCAAAATTGCTTTAAAATTTCATTTAAGTATTAGTTTAAATGTTTTAGCTTCACTTAGACAAACAGCTAATTTGGCTTTGTCCAAATTGTAGCTGTAAAAATGACATAATGTTCTGGCAGGTAAGTGCTTGACATTGTTACTTACTAGTCCTTTTTTGGTTGCCTGGTAAGAGGCTCTTCATGCTAGTAGCTGTATTTTAAAATAACTGCTATGAGAGCGATATATATACAACTGCGATGAGAAGTCTGCAGCCACGTGTCATGGGCTTGAATATCATGGTCATTTGGGCTTTGAATTTTTCTTTTTCCAGGGTGGAATGATCGTAGAGCATTCATCTTTAATGACTTTAAAACAACAAGAACTGCATGCCCAAGTTTGAATTCACACTAATCCACACATTGTTAAAGGTCTACATACAAGCTCAAATATATACATACAGAGTGTTAAACATTTTAATAAGTACAATGTCCTTTCACTTGGCGAGGCCTATTAACTTGTAGTCAGTCAGTGATTATGACTGACTAAAGCCCTCAACTTCCAAAGTCCATAGAAGACCCAAACTCTCATGTTCAGATGAGAGGAAATTGGTTAGGTTGTTCAGGAACAACCCAGGAACCACCAAGGCTCAAACTTGCCATGAACTGGAAACTGTTGGAGCATCACTTAGCCAGTGAAGCCAGTTTTACCTCATCACTGACCAAGAGGGTGCCAATCAAGGAAGAAGCCCCTGCTCTAGGGTTAACACCTTCAAGCATGCTTAAATTTGCAGTTACCAACATGTTTTATGGCCAGACAAAGAGCTGGATCCATGCCAGGAAACCAATCAATTTAAATGTATACTGCAACTCTGTGAATTAGATTGGTCAGATATCCAGACAGAATGATGCCAGAACCAAGCAAATAATCAGAATCAGAATCAGAATACTTTATTGATCCCTGGGGGAAATTATTTTATTAAATACCAAAAGCATCTGGTTGAGGGGAAACTTCTTAAGGGACATTTAACCAAATATTGGTGGAAGTGTATGCATAAACCTGAGCCTGTATGTATACTTCTGACCCTGTGTGGATTAGATCAAATACAAAATAAATTCTTTAAAATAATATATCTAAATGCAGTAGCATTGCTTTTAAACCATATATGTTGCCCAAAGTCTGCAAGTGCAAGTCTCTTTTCAGAGACAGCAACGCTGATGAATTATGGAACCATATGAATAGTTTAACACTGGCAGCAGGCGCCTCCTGAACAGATTTGTCAATAAAATTGGCTTTTGGTCACAGATGTTGTCAATAGGACAAGAGGCAGGATTGTGACGAGGCATATTTTTTCACCATGCTCACAATAACCCGACAAATGTTGACAGTCCAACAGGCTGCAGCGCCACATTAACATCCCGTATCCCAAATGCAGCCGAAGTAGATACTTCTCTTGTACTTTACTCGCATTGTCCACTCAGCAAACATGTGCTGCCGAGGTTATTTACAGCAGTCCCGAGTTCTGCAACGGTTAACACATTTGTACTCCCTGAATACTTCATTTAGTAAACTGCGTCAGTGCAATTTGTTCACTTAGCTACATGCCCACCTATTTGTTCCTTTACATGACAGGGTAGAGCTTCCTGTCAGGAGTGTTTTTGTTTCCTCTTAGTATGCTTCCAGCATTCAAATGTGCTGAACACACAGAGCGCACCCAGGCGGGAGAGGAAGAGACGGGAAGGAGAGTAAGCAGACTGGAGTAAACAACGTTTTGGCCCTTTAAATAAAACATTTGTTTGTGATTGAGGCTTCATGATGTGAACAGCATGACCTGTTTTACGGGGAGTCTCTAAACAGCCAGCCCATCGCCCTCACAGAAACAGATCCCATCTCTCTACCCAAAGACTCGAGGCCTATTTATATTGCATGAGAACAAATTTTTTTGACAACTTGAGTGATAGATTCGTACAAGGCCCAAATGTTTTCTTTCTCTGCAGAGGCCCTGTCTGAGTGACATAAATTGCTATTAATAAAAATTTTAACAATACATGGCAAATGAGTTTTTTCTGTTAACACGGTACGAGCGGGAGAAAATGGTGCTTGTTGAGGGCTTCCGGGGAATACGGGGCGCTGTCTGAGTCAACATTTGAAGTAAGTTGGAGAAGAAAGAAAGCATGTGGCGCTGCATCCTGTGGAAAAACAGGAGTGCATGCACAGGTAACAACTGAGAAAACACAGGCTGACAGAACAGACCACAATGATGAACGTTAATTCATCATTTCAAATCCTTAACCAAGCTACAAGTGATTTTTTTTTATTCATAGACTGGTGTAATGTAAACAAAATGATCAAATCCCAGTAAAATGCCTCTTTCCTTACATATATCTACAAATATCTTTCCATATAAATATAAAGTAAGTATTGAAAGAATAGTGTGTAAGGATTTCAAAGTGCTTTCGGATACTACAGCTGAAGCAGTATATTAAGGTTAAAAAGTAGCAGAAATATCTATCAACAGCTGACAGAAACAATAATGTTGTTATTTTCTAGTTTTCCACTTTCTAACATGCTTGAAAGTCATGAAAGAGACACTACAGTGCTGATAGAAATCCTCAGCAGGCTTGTGATAAGAATTATGGGAATTTCTCAATATTAGCTAATATTAAGAAACTGCTGGAAGAGAAATATCCTCTCCGAATTATTACAGTCTTAATCATTCATTAACATTTATCTCATATTTCATTTGTTAGCTTTGTAAAATTACACTCTTACAACCTTCCTGTCAGTTGTTGATGGAACAATTATTATTGACATCCAATCAAAAATGAAGAATAAAGTGCTAAAAACTGCAGTTCCTCAAATGGCCACTTGGGGGTAGTTCCAGCAGTGAATCAGTTCCCACAGACTCAAATGTTAATATATGGGACTTTGCAGCAGAAAAACAACATGTTTAAAAACTGCTTTATGTTATATTAACATTTTATATTAAAGCAGCTGTAGTGGAAGCTGTAACTGCAGTAAAGTCAGTTTGTCCAATTACATTTGAACTTCTGAAAATGGGGGTGTTTGTATGAAAGCAGGTGTAATTTCTCAACAGCTAATGCAAAGCTTACAGCTGGAAGTCTGCACTACAAAAATCTTGTCTGTGTTCAACAAATGATGGACCTCAACCAGTGCTGAGGCACACAGTTCTCTTCATAGTACTTTGCAGTACTCAAATTTCAAACAAGGCGAATCATTAAGTCTTCAGATTTTTTAAAATTTTTTCAAAATATATGAGATGATAACCTATAATAATAACAGTGCAGTATTGTCCTGAAACAATCCGAAATTAGACAGAAAACTTTTCCTTTCAGAAATCATAAACAGTGTGTTTGTGCATTATCCACAGAAACCGGTCCTGGTTTTGTTCCCCAGAGAGAAATGGCTGTTGTCGGATTGCTGCGGGGTTTTTTATTTTTTCACACAGCACCACAAGTGGAATTCCATTCCTTTGTTTGTGGTAAAAGCATGAAACACATGAAACCAAAACTTTCTGCATGGCTGATAGAGGTAGTTGATTAATAATGTTTTCTTGTGTGTGTGATTTGTGTGAACTGACACTCTGGTATTTTGTGTATTCAGTAGACGCATACTGAAAACAAAGACTTCTCTGTACACTTTTGTTTTTGTTTCTCATTCTCATCCTTCATTTCCTATTATTTAGTTTTGGTTCAGTCCTCATTAAAGGTTGGCTATGCTGTGTATACACACACCCACACTCACACACACACACACTGTAGAGGAGGAGTGACAGCAGCCGGCCAGGATTCCACAGTTGCCTCTATCTCCCCTCTACGCGTTTTGCCTCTCACTTTGTGCTGAAATAATTAACTGTGTGCATGTTTGAAGGCGGGATTACAGTTGTCTAATTGTAGTGAGCGTTGTCATGGAGACTATCAGGCCATCGGTGAATAAACAGCCTTACTTGGCAGTGTTTGGCTAAAATGGGGCTTTGTGCAGATGTCAGACACAGATTTATGATGGTGAAACAGATTATATTTGGCAGGAAAATCAATAGACTGACCACTCTGGACTGGCTGCTTATTTTGATAAACAGCTCTGTGGATTTAACCTGTTCAGAAGCTTGTCCTCGTGTGTTTGCTCTAAAAGCGTGAATTGATTCAAAAGTTTACTTTCCACAGTGGCGCAGCTGCATTGTACTTCATAGTTTTTCCACAAATGCACTGCATTCTGTTGGAACGTTCATGAATCTTTAATGCTTTTCAGAGCATAATGACATTTTTACAACAACAGGGTGTTTTTTTTAATAAAGTATGCTGATGTGAAAGGGATAAATATGTGCTTTTTATCCTTAAGGTGACTTGACACCCATAGAAATAGTGAAAATAAGTGAAGACAACCATCAGAAGGGGAAAAAAACATTAACCAAATGTTGTGCAGATTTGGATTATGTGCTTCAAGGAAAGATCTGCTGAAGCTGTTAGAAATTATATCACTCCACAAAGAGCTTTTGGAATTAATTTTCAAACATCTGGGGAAAAAAGACAGTGGTTTTTGGTTTTTATTTAAATGACATCCAAAAATCAAAGAGAAAAGGACGATGACAAGAAGCTGATGAACATAACAGCTTGACTCTAACGTGATGTAATGCCGATGACTTTATAGAGGCTACGGTTTGTGTCTGCACAGTAGGAGCGTGCAGTGAATGGCTCTGGACTGTGAAAAGCACAACAGACAGATGATAAAACGGTGATAATAGAGTCCGAACCCAAACGAAGAAAATATGGGTAGCAGTTGACTTTTGGAGAGAAAAGTTCAGCTTCGGTACCTTGAAAGGTTTCTCTTAGGGGTTTCTATGTGAGCCATAAACAGAGTTTCTTTGTAACCACAATCCGGTCGTTAAGTGATGACGTGACGAATCCTACTTCCGGGCCTAAAGTAGTCTGCGTTTAATATGGCTTTTGTGTTGTTAACATGTTTAATATTTTGTATTTTCTTCTATTTGATCTCAAAAAGCTCCTAAAACAGTCAGTGATCACTGTTGACCTCCCTCGGCTTTTATTACCGCTAATCATTTATTTAAGCTCAGTTTTTAAAACCTTAGGATGTAGCTACAGCCCAGCCCATGCATATGAATGACTAACCTCGTATTGTGGATGGATTATCTCAGTTGTTCTCCTGGCTGAAGTTTGGTCCTTTTACAGCATCCTGCCATGCGACTACATTTGTTCCTGACCACCGAGAACACTCACGTTAACTTTTATCGAGTGGAAAAAAAGTTAGCTTGTTTATATTATGCTAACATAGCTGTGTCGCTAGCGATCACGTAGCACATCATTATATACCAGCTAGCCAAACTTCAGTAACCCTACAAACGTCACTGCTGTTTAGTTTTCTGTATTTATTTATGTTGGAAGTGATAACAGAGCTGTACGTTTTAATTTGTTTCCAAAACCCCGCAGTCAGGACATGCTATATTGTATTTAGATAGAAGCTAGCGAGCTAACTCCCTGCTAACTTCTAACTCCGTTAAATGTCATAAATTCCGTTTTCATGGATGCCTGGATGTTAAACTCAATTGTTACACCTGGTAGAGCAGAACGCTGATCATTTTATTAAAGATGAAAGACTTTAGACAGTTTTTCAACTCTCAGTAATGCCACAGTGATCGTTTGATATATGGACCTGCAGCGGAGTTTAGGTCCAGACACGGCTAGTGACGTCAGACTTAACGACTGGATACTCACCATCCCCGTTAGAGCCAAATCAGAATTCAGTATCGTGAACTGCATCACCCCAAAGGAGAAATCGTCTTAAATCCTCACAATTAATGGTGTGCAGATCATTTTTAAATACCTATACCACATCTGCAACAACAGCCACGTGCAAAGCTGGGGGCAGTCTCACTGCCAGTTCACTTGGGCAGGATCCCTTTGTGCTATTTTTCAAAATAGAGGCTTGTGAACGTGTATTTTCTAACCTAAACCATGTCTTTTTTTTATCCTAACAAAACTGTTTTTGTGCGTAACACAACAGCAAATGAAACTCAGACAATAAGCAAGTTTGCTGAAGCTGTTTGCTGTTTAGTGCTGAGCAACTACCGTAGAGAAGACGAGAGATTTCTGTCTCCTGGAGGACAACCAGTCCGTGACCTCATGCTGCACAAATAACGCCTCATTCACTCAGAACACCAGCTAATCACACACCTGGCCGTGCCCAGCCTGTCTTGATTAAGAGACAAAATTGGCATGAGATAAAAAAGGAAAAATAGACGTTTTATAATAGAAAACACAAGCTGTAGACATTTTTGAAATGAGAAAAAGATGCAGGTTAAAGTAATTCTGGATGCTTGTGAGCTGACTTAAAATTTTATAGGATTATATCA
Source organism: Rhamphochromis sp. 'chilingali' (assembly GCF_963969265.1). NCBI lineage: Eukaryota > Metazoa > Chordata > Actinopteri > Cichliformes > Cichlidae > Rhamphochromis > Rhamphochromis sp. 'chilingali'. The sequence goes on along the minus strand of NC_137936.1, from coordinate 8,362,788 downwards.
CGATGTTAATTATCAACTTTTCCTGCCACGCTTTGTTTGTTTTTATTCGATATGTTGGTTTCATTTTGAACTCTCGAGATCTTCCGAAGTAACTCAGGTGTTTCCACTTAATGTGACCGGCGAGAGCAGCGTGTGTTTGCGCGGCCTGCCGTCTCGTTGACCCTGCTGCACCTGTCAAGTCACACCTTCGTCATTCTTGCTGTTCATGGAGTCCGCTGGCCTCACGTAGCTGGAGCGTCCTTCAGTCCGAGCAGTGGAATAATTAGTCGGCAGTGGAAACATCTGTGTCTAAGCATCCAACCAGCCTGTGCTAACATGCTGCTCATAGAGGGGATATAAAGCTTAAATTTAGTAATTAGATTTGTACAGTTTTAGTTTATTGCACAAATCACAAAGAAGCGTCATTATACAAAAATGTCTAATATGTCTATATCTCCAGTATATATCACAGCACTCAGACAGGAGGCTTATTTTTACAAATCTACCTGTGCTTTGAATAGCTGCATGTCCATCTGCTGCTTTTATTTTATTTATTTTTTAGCTGAATCAAGTACAAAATCATCCAACTAACAAGTGTAACATGCTGGAGATAGCGCCTGTGCAGAAGGAGCTTCGGCTCATAACCCTACTCCCTCTTGGACAATTGAAATTGATTTGTAAAGGCAAGAAAGTTTGATCAATGCAGTATCATTGATTTTACATAACTCACGCTGTGTAAAACGGTGCCACTGTGAATACAACATAAATCCTCAGCTGATTAGCAGAATCAAAACATTTTGTTCCCTCTCAGCCACTGAAATTTGGACTTTTCTGAGATTCCACTGAAGTTGATTGATATTTGTAACATTTTGACAATAAAATTAAATTCCTTTTTTTTAACATCAGTTTATTCAATCAGGAAGTTTTTCAAGCTGGAGGACTGCAGCTATCTAACGCCTCATAGGTCCGAATGTACTCCAGGCCTAACTGCAATCAGCAGCCAGGCCTTGCTGATACATTTAAAGAATGGGATCCTTCATACATCCACTTCACACGCACGTGCCTGCAAACTAAAAGTGAATTCAGTTAACAGTGAGGAGAAAAACATTCCAGGACCAGGAAGTCAATAACGCCTGTATCCCCCTCAGGGTGCACATTACCATTGTTGTGAGGCAGGTTAATGTACTTCAAACAAGGTTTATTATACACTGCAGCGCACAATAGTGAGGTGAGGAGTGTAGCGGTCATGTGCTGTAGGTTAGGGAGGAAGCTGATACTGTAATCAGTGTTGTCTGGGGTTGTGGAGTGTAAGGATTCAGACATACTACAGAAAAAATGTGTCTGGGTGAATGCTGTTATTGATATTAATATAATATAGCTGAAATAATACACTTTAAAACTTGCAAACAGGATCACAGCGCAGCTTTGATTATTATCAGTATGGGCCCAAAGATCTGTAGATCACTCATAAATCTCCTAAGTGACACGATTCGTTTCATTATAGCCATCAAGTTCTGTTTCCTTTTATATAATATTAATGTGTATCTAAATCTGTACTTATCCAGGAACTATCCACTGAACTAACTCTATACCCCACAAAAGATTTAAGTAGGAATGAATGATTTTTTACATTAACAAAATGCATCATTAAAATCACACCATGATCCTTTAGCTCAGCTCTGACCCACAGAGATATCAAAACTTTTGAAGGTGTGGTATCAAGCACAAAGACATTAGCAGCAGATCCTTTGAGTCTTGCAGGTTGGCAAGGCACGGTGGTGCAGTAGGTAGCAATGGCTGGATCTGCCGGCTGGGGCCTTTTTTTGTGAAGTTTGCAGGTTGTCCCTGTACATGCAAATGTTTTCTCTGGGTACTCTAGCTTCTTTTCACAGATCAAATACATGCATGTTGGGTGAGTTGGAGATCTGAAACTGGGAGTGAGGGTGAATGGTTGTTTGCCTCTCTGTTAGCCTTGTCATGGATTTGCTATGTGGCAGGCAGGATGTAGGACCCAAACGCTGGACTCATAAAAGAAAGGGCGAACTAAAAGAGGCAGCTTTCTTTTGGCTGTAAATAACTCACTTGAAAAACTAAACTAGAAACAAGAAAACACACAGGAACAGCAGGAAACACACAGCATTGTAATGGTACGACACAACAATGGACAGAGGAAAACACAGGGCTTAAATACGGGGGAATGGAAAACAGGAGGGAAGCATAGCTGGGGCTAATCTGACATAACGAGACGAAGGAAATAAAGCAGAATACACTGACATAGGACACAGACTGTCAAAGTAAAACAGGAAGCAAAACACCGAGACGCGGATTTGACAAGGGGATACGGCTGACAGGAAAAACAGAGCTAACATGGAGCACAGAGGCCAGAGTGACAAACATCGACATCGAGACACAACTGACTGGGGAGAGACACAAACGTAGACAAGAAAACACAACTTAACTCGACGTGACACGTGGAACATACAGGAGACACAGTGCAAAACCTAAGATCTCAAAAACACTAAAGTATAACCAGAAATAAACAGAAACAAAGAATAGAAATACTCAAAAACCATAAACACTGAGCCAGAGTCTCGCCCCAACCAGCCGCAGCAGATGGCCCCGCCCCTCCCTGAGCCTGGTTCTGCCGGAGGTTTCTTCCTGTTAAAAAGCAGTTTTTCCTTCCCACTGTCGCCAAAGTGCTTGCTCATAGGAGGTCATGTGATTGTTGGGTTTTTCTCTATATGTATTAAAGTAGGGTCTACCTTAAAATATAACGCTCCTGTTGTTGTGACTGACTGACTGACTGTTGTGATTTGGCGCTGTATAAAGAAAATTGAAGTGAATAGAAGACCCGGGACCATGACAAGCCCGAAGCCCTGCAATAGCCTGGCTATCTCTTCACAATATGACAGCTGCAATAGACTCCAGCCCCACTGTGACCCCACATCGAATAGGAAGTTAAGAAAATAAGGTTGGTGACCATGTTGGCATGGTCACAAGAACTTGCTGGAAAGGTTGACTGCAAGACAGATTGAACTTGTGTTAGATTCCCAAAACAACTACATGTGAGAGGCTACATTATCCCACTGAAAGAGGACACGCACAGCTCTACATGCCAAGGAGGCATGTAAAGATGTCTGCAACAATATTTAGGCAGGTGATATGAATGAAAGGCTCATCTACATGAAGGGTTCAGTGATTCTCAGCAGAACATAGTCCAGCAGATGGCTACCTTCCCCAGATAAATGACACCACTACTTTAAGTCTAAGACTGTACTTTAGAGGAAGGCCTTTCATTTGATTGTAGTGTTATGTTGGTGTCATCAGTTGATGAGAATAAAATCATCATCATAGCAGCTATGGCCTCCCATATGTGATGGTGGTCTGTAGGGGGGTTGGTGTAACCAAAGACAAGATTAGCCAGAGTAAAGTCCAAAAATAAAATCCAGGGAACCAAAATGACATGGTAATCACAGAAAGCAGGAACTGAGACTGGAAGCAAAACAAAGGGGAGTAATTTCAAGTTGTGTAAGTCAATTTGATGCTTGACAAACACAAGAAATGACAAATACTTCATCTTATTTATTCAAATTTACAAATGAAGTTTCATAATATATCAGGAATAATAAAGAAAGAGCTTCTGGTTTCCATGTCTCCATGTTTGAGTTCCATTGATCAAATTTAACAAACAGATTCTAGTCTCATGCCATCCTGCTGTTTTCATGCAGGTGTTCATGGAATATCAAGCTTGTTTCACATTTTTCTCCTTCCTCTTACCGCCAACTATAACCCACAGATACCCATGGTGCCCACAGGACTCACCTTCCCTCTTACACTGGTCTCGGGTCCAGGAGAGGGGGCTTTTAGGCCATGCTCCTATACTAAGGGGGCTACAAGCTCATCAATATTGCAAAGGAATAAAGTGTGGTGAGGGACTGGGGCGTTGAGGCCAGATCAGCCATCATCGTGCTTCAGTAGTAACAGAGGTTACAGGTTAAGGGACATGCTTTGCTATGGCTGTTTAATAAATGATGAGGATATGGTGTTGGTCTGCACCAATATATTACCGTTTTTAACTGTAGCTAAGCTTTCGTCGACAAGAAAGTTGGGGTCCAGGGTCACTCTGGAGGGCACATCGGCAGGTGGAGGCACCCAGGACTCAAAGTGCTGGTCAAGCACCACCTGAGCCATGGCTTCAATAAATGTACTGGTAGTAAAAGAGATCAATACGGTGTATCATGCTGATTCATAGTTTCATGGCTGAAATGTCAGCCAGTCAGTTATGAGTGAGTCCAGGGCAGCTTCACCTCTGGGTTCAGCAGCAGAGCACGGAGGGACAGCGAAGCCTGCCACTGTCTAATGAAATGACCACAAATTGTCTCTTTATTCTTTAAGAAACGCCACCTGATGATTGCATGTTTATTTTATTCAACACCAGAAGAATGCAAGGCGCAGCTCAAATGGATGGAGAAATTACCTTTATTTCAATTATAAAGTATGGATATGACTGACTTTGAACACAGCGGGGGCACAGAAGCCCTGTGTGGTTTTTCTTCATTATTCCGTGGTACCTCAGAGACGGCCTACAGTGCTGCAATAAAAGACTAATGAATGGTGCACATCCTGTATTGATTTGTTTGCTGAATATCAGAGTGAATTTTCAGATGTATTTATAATGGCCTTATTAAAGCCTCCTTTGATCTAAAGAATACAACAATAACAGAATCGCCCGTGTTGTTTGCAAGCCAAAATCCACTGTGGTTAAAAAAAAATGTCAATAAAAACTGGAGTTTTTCAGGGTTATTCAGTTAGTTTTATTCTTTTAATCATAAAATATAATCAGTTTCAAAGGTGGGGGGTGCGCCTGCTGCAGTAACTCTTTTCTATCATTAATGTAAAGCCGTCTATCCAGCGGTATTGCTCTACATATGACTTCTTCTTCTTCTTTTTTTTTGTAAATGAAATATTCTATTTGAAATACAAACAGCTTCAATTATTGAAGCAGACACTACGTTTGACTTTGAAAGGCTGTCAGATGGTAACATTGGTTAAAGAAACGGGTAACTGTGAGACTTTCTGCGCTCGGCACTTGTGCGATGAAGACGTTATTTGGAGGTGACTCTCATCTGTCGTGAGAGGCAAACACAAAGACAAGTGATCTGATGAACTGATGATTAATGTGAGAGGGGTTTAAATAAGGATGAGGATCAGTGCTTTTTGTGCTTGTTATTTGGGGAGAAAGGATGTTCAAGTGGAGTCGAATGGAAGAGCAAATAAGCGAGACAATATCAAGGGAAATTCAAGGGACACTCAGCGTCACATTATTCAGTGAAAAAAGAAATCGATGGTTCAAACGTAACTCAGTTCACACGCAGGAAACCAAACAGAGGCGATGATGTGGAGCAACTTTAAGTAGACTGGGAGGCAGGGCCTTTAGCTTTCAGGCCCCTCCTCTTTGGAACCAGCTCCCAGTTTGGATTCAGGAGACAGACGCTGTCCCTACTTTTAGGATTAGGCTTAAAACTTTCCCTTTTGATAAAACTTGTAGTTAGGGCTGGATCAGGTGACCCTGAAACCTCCCTGAGTTATTCAGATATATCTAGGCTGCTGGCGATTTTCCTATGATGCACTGAGTGCTTCTTCTCGCAGCAGATGGCCGCCCCTACCTGCTGAGGTTTCTTCCTGTTAAAAGGGAGTTTTTCCTTCCCACTACTGCCAAATGCTTGTTTATAGGAGATTGTCTGATGGGGCTTTCTCTCTGCTATTGTAGGATCTTTACCTTACAATATAAAGCACTTTGAGCCAGCTGTTGTGATTTAAATATATATATATATATATATATTTTATATAGCATCTTGCTTTGAAGATACAGTCCAGAGTGTAAGTATGTCAACTGTTGAGCTGTTTTTCTTTTTCCTTAATGACAAATCTTGGATACTAGATGAAAGCTCCAAACTTTAGCTTTAATTTGAGCGGTGTTTGTTTAGAAAGGCTACATTTCCCAGATGTTTCAGATCTAAATCTACTTGAAATTTAGGCATTTAATAAAATCTGTTCCCAGAACATTGCTTTTCAGTCAGTGACTTCATTAAACATTTTACCCACAAAGACCAGCGGATGCTTGTATTCTCCCTGAAGATGCGCTCCGAGTCACTCTTAGCTCATTTACTTTGGTTTTCACTTGGAATGCAGCTCAGTCAGATCAAAATCATGTGAATGACTTGGCCAGAATATCCCACCTCTTCTCCATGAAAAGCTTTCTGTTTGCTTTGGCTCTGTGTTTGGGAGAGTTGTTCTGCTGAATAATGAAATGTGGTCCAATTTTTTTTTTATTGCATTTGGTGAAATCAGATCACACTGAATAATCCTGTAAAGCTCCATATTCATCCTGCTGCTTCCTTCAGCAAAGCAACACTTGAGAGTGTCAATTCCACTGGAAGAGGCCATGAAAAAGGACACTGGTGGAGCAAAATTCAAGTATCAGTTGTGATAAGCTGCCTTTTCCCTCACATTTGATCAAATTCATGCGTCTCACGTCCAATAGAGAACTTTTAAGTGCCAAGAATGTTTAAATGCATCTGAGTTGCAGATGCATTCACAGGCATGACATCACTAAAAGCAAAACATTTATCTTGGTTTTTTCTCCGCGACAATTGTACGTTGTGCAAATGCATTTTTTCACAGCTTCATACCAGAAGTGATAGCGAGCTCGCACGCGCGGCTAATGAAAGCTGACATAAGGACTGAATCAGTATTCATGAATTTATCATGTAGCTGACATGAAGTTATTGTTTAGGTGTCACAAACGCTAAATAAATTGGTGTTAAATTGCCAGTACGTCTCCTTGCTAAAGTCAATTCTCCCGTGGGTCGTTGCCGATTATTATGAACACACGAAGCTACGATGAGACGCACACAGTAACAAACTCAACGGATTTCTTGTCATCTGGAGTCCTTTTTGTGGATTTTTTAGTGTTAACATGTTATGATTTCCAAATATCCTTCCTTTCATTGTGGCACAATATAAATGTGTTATTTTTAAAAGCACGAATCTGTTGTCCATATTTAGGGAAACTTGATCTAAGCCCAAGAATATCATTGGACTTGGCAGGCCTCTCTAAGCAACCAGTTGCTACTGCCTTCTGCCTTTGTAGATGAAAAAACAGAAACAAATTTACCCACCTTATGGATCCAATCACTCCGAGAATATTTATAAGCACTTCTTCTGGTTTCGACAGCGCGCAAATACCTGTTTCACATTTAAATCTGTCAGAGTTATCTTTAGTTTCTCCCATGTGGTGAGGTGGCTTTTCTTAAGCTTTTGCATACTGACTTCATCTGCTAGAAAAAAAATAAGAGTTAAATGTTATTTGATCCTGTGTCGAGAAACATGGCAGCGTCAAGATTTGATAAAGCTAACTCGACGGGGGACGTCGCATGTTTCCCACACAGCGACGGCAGCCGTGCTTCCACCGATTGAGAGGCGGCTCCTCGGCTGCCAAGAAACGACTTTCTCTGTTTCTCGTTGTGTTGATGAGGTGCTGCAAAGGTGCAACGTATAGAGTAGCCAAGGTAAACTGAGCCGTGATTGCTCGGAGCTGAAGCACTTCCATGTGAGCCGATGGTTGCGGTCCCTGCGCGCTCTGACAGCAGTGCTTAGTTGGAACACGGTTCCACATTAAACCGGAGCTGTGAAACAGTTTGACTTGTGCAAATATCATTCATACTTAAAAAAAATGTTCATGCTGTTAGTAATGTTTTCCTTTTCATGAAATCCGTGGCACCGGAGATTATTTTACAATGGGGAACATGCTGTCGAATGTGCCTTATTATAAAATCTCCGCACACACATACGGAGCATGAAAACATCAATAAATTTTTAAATATCTATAAATCGTTTTATTCAAAAAAAGCTGGTGAAGCGGAGAGCTGTCAGCAGAACAGAGGATTTTTTTCCTCTGTTCTCTCTCAAGGGAGGACAACACCAAGTTTTTTCTGAAGGCCGTGGTTTTTAAGAAAGCCAGCAGCGTGGGCGCTGGCGGGGCTGGACTACTAGACAGGAGACATTTGTATTAGTTTAGGATATCATACATCATCAGAAAGTGGACTGAATCGCTTACGTAACCTGAAAGACAGAACTAAGGGAAAAATTAAACACTTTCTTCCCGCAAACTAAGTAATTTTCTGTGACATGGCACCTCTAATGTTTGTCTTAATCGTCTAATGAACACCAACTGCGCCCAGCACCGCTGCCAAACCTGAGCGCGCTCAAACCCTGTGAATTTACTCATTTGGAGGGAAAAAAATGACGACAACAACAAATAAATAAACAATTCAGTTTCTCCAAAGACTTCATCCACATTTCAAACACCGCGGCGGCTAATTATAGCCTTAAGTCAGGCGCTTTGATGCATTTTCCCTCAGCAGGAATCCCCGGCTTTTCTTTTCCTGGAAGTGCTTTTCTGTCTGTCCCGAGGTAAACTCCCCGATGGCCCTCAGCAGGCTCTGATCACTTTGAGCACATAGGGAGCTTATGTGTGTGCGCAATGCAGAAAGAGAGACTGACCCCACGCTATGCTGACAAGAACCGGATCCTACCACAGTCTGCATCGAATGCAGACTCTAGACTTTGAAGCTCTGGAAAAGCAACCGCAAACCAAGCTCACTCTTGACATCTTGCGCCTCCACAGCAGAAATGATACCTCCCTGGTAAAGAGCTGTGGACTCTCGGCGGTGTGGAGCTCCATGTCTGACATTGGCAGGCCCTCTGAGCGTGTGCAGCGCGAGCCCAAGATCAACAGCGAAGAAGGAGAAACCACCCCGGGTGTCAGCAGACCGCTGCTTGTTGGAGCCGTCACACACAGGAGGGCTGCTGCTGTCACACTGAAATGCATGAAACCGTAAATTCGTCTGGCCTATATGAAATGCTTGGGTGGGAAGTCGGGGGGGTTGCCCTCATGCAGGGGTGGAAGTGTATACCCTGGGCACTGGCGTTTCCTCTTGGCTTGCTTCCCTGTCTGTCTTCAAGCCCACACCCCACACAGGCATCCAGGCTGCCTCACATGCAAAGAAGTGTTAATCTAGCGGGGGGGTGGCGGCACTGTGAGGCTACAAAGGTTTTCTCCAAGAAGTGACGCAGCTCCACCGCTCTCCCCTCCTATAAAAGTCAACCCGGGGTGACATATGACATCCAGACATGCAGGGAATAATTGTTTTTACTGATGCTCCCTGATGATGCCTCGTCCATGTATGAGGCTCCTCGTCTCGGCAAACTGCCGCTCATATGTTTCCCATCAGGGAAGTCTGTGGTTACCTTCCTGATTTTGCTGGACTGGAAAAACATAGCTAATATGGTGTGATCTGGAAAAAGCTTTGATGCAGGGGCTTTACAAATAAACCTCTGAATGCCATATGGTTTGCATTCATCTCCTAATTTATTTCCTATAAATGTCTATTGAATATTCTGCAGAGCCAACATGTGTGTAACCAGACTTGGGAAAACAGAGGGCCGCGGAGAGCAGTTTGTGGCAAAGTGTGATTATTATGATCTGTCTCTTTTTTTTCTTTTTTTCTACTCGCTCCGTGATAGATGAGTTGCAGAGCCGTTCCAAAACAAGCAAACAAGAAAACACACAAACAATTCTCCTCCGTGCTTCACAGTTCCCTGCTCACCTTATAGTGCCGGGCCCGACGCGAAGAAAACTCCACTCGGAGAGCAATTAAAAAGTAATGATCGTGAGCTTCTCCATGACTCATCAACTGACAGACTTTTCCCCATTAGGTTGGATATTGGGTTACCACTGACAGAGAAGTCAACAGACAGCAGGCGTCCAGTGGTGGAGGACATGGAAGTGAGCTTTTCCAAATGTAGCAGACTTTCCTACTGTGGCTTCCAGCACAGTGAAGATATAACCTGCTTTCTGTGCGAGGCTTCAGTGCAACTGCAGGGAGCCCAGCATTTGTCATCAGCAGCTGCCTGTGTGGGTGTCAGCTTTTGAAAAACACACACACACCACACACAGCATTTTGTTCCTTTATTTTAAACAGAGCCATCTACGCGAAAACACCAAGGAACAAACATGTCAAACGCTCATCTCACAGTCGCGGTTAACAGTAAACCAACAAAACACACATTTTCCACTCGCTTGACCTTTTCCACGCCGATGTGTTTAATTGCTGCAGCTGTATGAAAACACGCAGGAAGTGCGCTCGTGCGCTGGAGTGTCATTTTCAGAAACGTACCGAGAGACAAACCCCAGGGTGTGAAGACATAAGGCAGTAGCTTTGAATCTGTGCCTGAACAAACAGAACAGAGTGATCAGTGTAAATAGTGAGTGCGCCGGACACTAAACAGCGTCGCACGGCATTTGGTGGCCACTTTAAGCCAAAATGAGACACTTTTAGCACGTCTGAGGCTCCTGGCAGTTTCAGTGGCACAGTGCGCAGCACAAAGAGCAGCGAGCTATTAAAGGATGCACTTGCAGCAAATGTGTACCAAACAGAATATTCATGCCGTCCCTCTGGTCCCTGCAAAATGCAGCTTAGACCAATATTTTGAAGTCCTGTATTTACTTTCCGCGGGGTGAGAGGAGGAGAGGCTATAATCACTGATTGAAATGTAAATGTGAGGTAGCTAACTGAAGTATTAGGGCCAGCGAGCGCACGGAGCGGAGATATGAATTGCAATCCCTCTGACAAATTTTTCTCATCGGACATTATGTAAATGGAAGTATAAGTGACTGGTAGGATTTGAAACAAAAAAAAAAAACGATGCAGGAGGCGATAAGTGAGAGGGGTTGACAGAGTGGTTCCGGTTATCTGCACATATTTTGAATTTCGGGCTTATAATTTGATCATGCAAAGTATATTCATTACATAAGGGCCCCTGCATGCTAATAGAAGACATTCTGTGTTTTATAAAGTTAATATTTACATGAGGAAAAAGTTTTTTTTACAGTCCTATTAAAGTTTTTTATGTGAAATCATTGGATGTTTGTATTCTTGCTGTGTTTTTACTTCTGTGAATATTTGGTTATGGAAAATTAGACTTCCAGCTTCATTCTGGAAGAAAGAAAGTAAGAAGTAAGAAAACCTGACACAAAACAGTTTCTAGTGAACATGCTGATATTTCTTGGAAAATACTTATTTTTTTATTTTTGTACAAACGCCACAAAACCTTGAGCACATAAGGTTAAGCATCTTAACTTGAGAGGCCAACTATGGACGAGCTGAACGTCTGTGGCTGGTTCTGCCATAAATGGTGCATTTGATTTCAGAGAGCAGAGGTTTGCTTAAAAGTTGCAAAAAAAATGCAGGTACAGTTCCATCGGTGCTGTTATAATGCAATGTTTCTCAGGCTGTAGCGTTAGGTGCTTTAGTGTACAAGTCCCCATCACAGCTCGAGTGTGACTGGTCTTAAATGCCGCCGGGGCCAACCGGGGGCTGGATGCTGAGATGTCGTTTCTACAATTATGTTAAAAATGGTTTTATCCACTTTTGAAAAGTTGAGAAGTTTTTTGCATAATGGCTTTTATGTCATTCTTTTTTTTTCTTATATAAAAAGCGTGGGGGAAAAAAAATAGTTTCAGTCAGACGTTAATGCAGAGACTGGAAAAGACTGTGACAGGCCTCTGAAACAGACTCTAGCAATACGCAGCTTTATAAATATGACAAAAGAGAGTGTATGCAAATATGACTTTGGACATAGACGCAGCTATAAATCTACAGTTTTATGCATCCAGCCCATGATTGTTCACAGAGCACAAAGTTTAGGAAGCAGGAATATCATATCCCATCCTTTTTACTACTGATTATTTTACCTGACACTTATTTTTTAGCAGATATGTTGCATTTATGTAACATAAACCTTGACTAGCAAAACAGTCTCCCCCAAACTGCTCTGTTTTCAAAATGCATTTTGAATTATTGAGTCAGTGAGTCAGGTCACAATTCTCCATTAGCTAATGTTATCGTTAGCCTGCACTGTGAAGTGCATACTGTAGCTGCTCATGCTAACTAGCTAACTTACATGTGAGCCAAGTTGATCTTCCCCCACATCACAACACATCCCCTACCTCTAAATGTACTTGATGAAATGAAACTTCAGTTGTATGCAACTGTTTCCTCTCTTTAGTTCGTGCGTTGCAGTTGAAGCGCTAGTTTTCTTCACAAACATGCTGCTTTAGTTTTCCTGTCACGGCACCCTCAACAAGGGCACTGGCTCATGGCAGGAGTTGATCCCCAGACACTACTCTGTTCCTAATACTGAGGTTGGGGTTAAATGCAGGCAATGAGTTTCCCCACAGAGATCAATACAGATATGCTTACCCTTCCTCTGCGCTTTCCTTTGCACTCAGCTGGGCTGCTGACTCTGAAGGAACATCACAGCTACTAGTCTGTAAGGTAAAATATTTAAATATTTTGGAATTACAAATATTTATTTCTCAACAGGATACTTGGGTTGGCTCTGACATGGCCTGCCAGTGTATTTTTATTTGGATATATTTGTTTCAAATCTGTATTTAGTTACTAATTCAACTAAATAGCAACATATTGGGTGGGATGTAATGTAGAGACACCGGCTTTTCTTCTGTTTTCCTGTTTGTTTAACACTTTGAACTGGTGGATCAAGAACTTCTCTTCCACTTGTTCTAGAAAAAAACCACTTGTCTCAGTATATATCTATATTAACAAGCCTGGCTTTGGAGCTTTGTGGCTGTGCTTTTTCTAAAACATGTTTTTATTGTCACAATTAAGAATAAGAATGTTCACAGCTTTTTAAATCCAAATTTCTTGGGTATGGCAGAATTTAAAATAGCCGTTACTTTGTTGTCAGTTCAGTAAGTCTAATCATTTCAGTCATGTGCTAACTTTCAACCCAGTTAGCACATATTTGTGGCTCAAAAGTCATGACTCAGAGATTTCATGGGGTATATGGCAGGTGCTCCGTGGATCAGATGTGAAGTCTTTTCTTAAAGAAATCCTACTTATTTGAATTTTTGTATGGAATAGGTATGTGACACTACTATCATGAGGCTACTTTTTAATGTGTGTTTTCCTTGTCTGCCCCACCTCAGTGTTTTCTCTCTCTATAAAGCCGGTTCATGAATGCCTTAAACCTGCATTACTTCTGATGACCAGCGAGGGGCAGCGTGTCTGGTTCCATAAAAAAAGTCTATGTAAAAAATTATCCTACTCCTCACTTGATCTTAATTATTAATAAATCAAATAATATTCATTTTGTAAACTGTCATTTCCACTGGAGTCAAAAATGAAGATTGACAGTCACTGAGTATGAGTACCGTATCAGTGTCCTTTGGTACCCCTCATTCCTCACATCTGGTTTCAAAACACCAAGACTGCAAGAGCAGAATGGTGGCTACCTTGATTGTTCACACATCGATCAGTCAGAATATTCTGACTGCTGACAGGTGAAGTGAATCCGGCTGATTATCTCTTCATCATGGCACCTGTTAGTGGGTAGGACATATGAGAGAGCAAGTGAACATTTTGTCCTCAGAGGAGGCAAAATTTGTAAGGACGAGTTTGACAAGGTCAACCTGTGATTGCTAGACTGGAAACTGCAGCTGTGGGGGTGTTCCCAGTCTGCAGTGGTCAGCATCTATCACAAGCGATCCAAGTAAAGAACAGTGATGAACCATCAACAGGGTCAGTGGCAAGCAAGGCTCATTGATACACGTGGGGAGCAAAGGCTGGTTTCTGTGGTCCGATCCTACAGAGGAGCTACTGTAGGTCAAACTGCTGAAAAAGCCAATGCTGGTTCTGACAAAAAAAGTGTGAGAATACAGCTATTTATTCTGTTGTTTGCTGTTTTGGCAGCAAAAGGAGGACCGATGTAATATTACAAGTACAAGCTAGCTATAAGCAGTAAGCTAGTTTTGCTTATCCATCTATCCATCCATTTTTTCAACTCTTATTCCAACTAAGGATGTCAAAGCTGACATAGTCCATCAAAACGGCACTGATAGCTACAGATACTGCCAGTTTAGAATTACCAGTTAACCCAACAGGCATCACTGTGGAAGGACAAACCTGCACAGAACCAGAAAGAACCAAGCTCCACTTAGAAAAGCCCAACCAACTACAATGGCTGCCCTTCTTGGAGCCTGATCCTGCTGGAGGTCTCCTCCCGAAATTTAGTTTGTCCTTCCCACTGTTGTCAAGTCCTTGCTCATAGAGGATCATTTGATTGTTGGGGTTTCTCTCTGCTTTTGTAGGGTATTACAATCTCATGCATCATCAGTATTTTCAAGTCTGAATTAGCCCAAGAGGCATACCTATCAAAGGTTTGGATAATGTAGCAGTTTCATTAGATTTGACTTTATTCATCATCGCAACGGCAAAATGTTAATATATATATATTTTTTGTTATTTTACTCTAACATCTCATTTAAAGATGGCACGTGAGCTGTTACTTGGGCAACCGTAGCCTGGCCTTGTATACATTCATGCTATAAAGTCAGGTAGGCCCCACTGTACAAAAGATAAACAGATTGCAATGCTGCCCTAAAATAACATCAAAGCGAACTCCTGTTTGACAGTTTTATCTTTTTCCTCCTCTGTTTAGAAATGGAGTGGCCTTGACAGGGGGGTTAATCGAGGTGGACCGGCCCAGTCTGCACCCAGCCCAGTCTGTAAACAATGGGGTGTGGATTAGTTTGGAAACAATGTGTTTATTTAAAAAGCCCACTTCCTGTATGGACTCAGCAAGTCTCCCATTAATTTTATTGGCGGCGGCTCCAGTTCTGAAAATCATTGTTTAGAAGAGGAGGGAAATACAAAACACACAAGGCAAAAAGGAACACTTTGCATCTGTGTTTGGTTCCTGTGTGATAGGACGACAGCATTAATAGAATTAGTGTTAACTATTTGTGTGTGTGTGTGTGTGTGTGTGTGTGTGTGTGTGTGTGTGTGTGTGTGTGTGTGTGTGTGTGTGTGTGTGTGTGTGTGTGTGTGTGTGTGTGTGTTTGTTTAATCATTTGCAAGGATCTTAGCTTGAGAGGAAAAAACAAATGAGAAAACATTTCGATGTTTTTGTTGAGACTGTTTTGGCATTGGGGTTTCGTGCCGTACGTGTACAGATGTAAGTTTCACGAAAAAGAAAGCGGAACAAAAAAAAAAGAGAAAGCCAAACAATTTTTCTGCTTAGTCTAAACTGCCGTCAGCGGTCTGCCGAATCTGCCTGCAGGGACCGAGATTTAGCTGAGGGGCTGTGGAGCCCAGGAGCAACGCCCACCGTCCCGAACTGCCCAAAGCCACATCCTGTCCAAAAGGAAAAGACTTGCACTTTCTCCTCAGGAGGAACACATGAATTAATGTGATCTCAATTACCCACAAAGCAGTCCTGGAGCAGGACTCGCACCTCGCGGCCTAATTCGCCGTCCACCACATCCTGCCGTATGCACGTATTTTCTTGTTTTTAGCTTGAGCTGATCTTGTGGCTGCTTTGGAAACTTCTGAGGCCTCGAGGGAACAGGAAACAAACAAAACCTCCGATGTGCCGTCACGCCAAACCAATTTTCGATACGGAGCAGGCCCGGTGGAGTTTATGAGTTTATTTCTGAGACTGACAGATATGAGGGGGGATGAAAAGGCATTAAGTATAAGCAGTGCAACCTTAGCACATCCAGACGCATGCTCAGAGGCCAGAGAGTAACAGGTAAACTCGAGGGAGGGTGGTTAAGCCCTAGTTAGGCATGTAAATCCCACCCTTTACAGGCAAAGCGCTCCAGTAGATCCCTGTCAATTTCCTGCAGCTGTGCTTGGGAGGATTTACATGAATATACTCTATCACTAGCGCTTAGCCTCCTGTGTTATACATTCACTCACTTTTGGGTGGGTTGTAAAATTGGTTATTTTCTCCTCAGTTTTTCTTTTTGTCTTCCACGCAGAAAGAATGGTTTTATTTACAAGCCACCCACTGTGGTTTCTTTTGTAAATTGACTCCTCAGTTTTGTCCACGGGCCAGACACAAGAAGGTTAGCTGCCTGTTTCCTGATAAGCTGGCAGAACCTATCAACCCCTAGCAAGAAGATAGTGCTCTGTATTTCTGTCATGCTTTATCATCAGCTGGGGTGAAACTAAACCGGTGTTAAGCGAGAGTAGAGGGACCATTTCCCTGGATTACAGGCGTCAACTTTAATTTCAAAGACCAATGGTGTATCCAGGGAAGGTGCAGGCTTCGCTTGCCACAGATTGGCAGCGGGGCCCTGATAAGGACCCAGCGGCGTTGTTCGCATTCACCGCAGGGGCCTATTGATCTCCGAGCCACTCGTTCATTTCATAAAATACAAGGCGAACGGTGTTGGAGCGACAGCGTGGCTCCCTATTCACCAGGCGCGCTGCGTCCCGTGCCAAGTTGTCTCGGCTCTGTGCTGTGGCGAACAGGAAACGCACCGCAGGAAGACAGGGTATTTGTCAGGAGTCATTAAGAAAGGAGGCAACGGTTCAAGCTTTTTTTTTCCTTTTTTCCTCACAGAACAGAGAGCTTTAGCGTAAAGATGCTCTCTATTCACAGCAAAGCCGAGCCAGGCTAAAACAAAAAGGTTTTATTTTGAAAATTCTTCCAGCTTCCACCGGCCGGTCAAACCGAAGCTGAGCTGCCATTCAGGGTATCATCCGAGCTCGCGTCAATATCAATATCTCGAGCTCTTTTTCATATTGAAATGTCTCCCTGTGCTTTTTCTTTCCAGTCCAAATTTATGAAAAGCATAATCACAACATGAGGGCCCTCTTATTTTATTATCAGTGGGTGTTATTATTAGGAAACCATTTCAAATGATATGTCACATGGGAACAAATATCATTTACAAACCACTAATGACTTGCAAACACTCCTCTACCCTCCGGTGCAGAATGACGCCTTCACACAGTGTGTGCTCGCCTCGCCTCTCTACGGGGACGTTGCAGTGGGACGCTGCGCGCTCTGCAACAGAATAAACAGGAAGACCTCTTTCTTTCAGCTCAGGCCGTGCACTGGCAGTAACACATTAATTCTTAAAAAACAGCCCATTTAAACCTGTCATTACCACGGCCATCTAATGGTTTTTAGGTGTGTGTTTGTTGCAAAAATTCAAATGAGACACTAAAATATGTACATATTCTTTGTGCAGAGATGGATTAGGTTTTGAGTATTAATAATTAAGCAGGCATTTTTTATTATAACACTTTGCATCTTCGGCATGGATCGAGCTCACCTCACTGCTGGACTGCTAATAATGACTCATCAATAAAACATTCTCCTAATGTCAGAGAGACACTTGTGTAGACGCACGGTCTAATTTTACACAGGCCGACTTGGTCATTAGTTCACTATGGCGTGAATGCCTCGCCATGCAAAACACAGAGGAGGTTGCAGAGGTGGCCTGATGTGGCCTGACAGTCGGTGCATCAAGCCGCTCCTTCATTAATGTTAATCGTCTTGATGTTGATGCGAATAACCAAATCGAGGCACCTATATGCAAATATTTAAAGCATTTTACTTTTTAATGCAAAAGGTGTTTTTTTGTTTCGGGCACCCATCATTTGCATAGTAATTGTGTCTATTGTGCCACTTTCTTTAACCTCAGATCAGGCTGGATGAGCACTGGAGAGTCACCTGTGCTTGAAGCAGCATGCAAAAAAAATAGATAAAGAGTGCTGCTGCTCACATGGGGGTGGGAGTAGCTATATAGATGTGTATAAACAATCGCATTTAAACACCATGTGAAAGTTTCCCCCCTTTAAATCAGAAAATCACGCCGGCTGTTGGAGTCGAAAGCTTCTAAAAATCGTCACCAAGCTGTAATGAGAAACTAAGAAAAGCGGCGACCGGAGGGAGACAGAGCCGTCTTTATTGCCACCCAGACATAATAACTTAATGCAAATTGTAACTAGTTAAGCACAGCAAAATAATATGATACCATTGTCTGCGGCAGATTGGTATTATAATGTTAGCATGTGCAAATAATCACATTTTCTGGCTGATACAATTACATTATTTGTTCTGGTTGTATCATACACCAATAAAAGCAAACATCATATTAGGATTCATGGCACTTTTCGCATTGCGTTATCAATATGTGGAAATAATTGTCTGCTGAGAGATTAAATTACATTATTGTGTATCTTTTTCATGCCTAATAAATAATGATGGATGGCTCTTATTTTCATCACCACCTGCAACCGTTTTGTCTCCACCCCACTCCCCTCCACCCACCCTGCAAGTTAAAAAATGAGAGAATAAATAAAGAAATAAAAGGGGAGAGAGCGAAGAACCTCAAGCGATACGAGCCCGGAGGTGCTCCTCGCTGAAGTTTCGGCGTCTGATGCAGTAGGTGTGTGTGGGGGGGGGGCTACAAAGTATAAGCTACATAGACACTCTAAATGTCAACATGCCACTGTTTATTCATTGATTCATCTTGTGACAGGCGCACACTTAAAGATGATGAATAAGTGATTGATGAGGAAAATGGCTTTATGCGTGTGAAGCATGTTTCAAAACAAACTTAAACCTGCCCAGCTATATATTTTAACTCTTTATTATCTTCATGCTGAGTGTCTGAGCCCATCGCTAGCTCCTCAGTTATGGTCTTCATAACAGTTTCAGCTGCACACTCCAAGTCATGGCCGCTGATGATGAATACCCCAACGCTTAATCCCACGTCACTGATTATTAGCTTTGTAGTTTGTTTGTTGTATGTTAAAATACAGGGTTGAGTTTGAGGAGCTGACTGCAGACATAACAGGATCGAAGAAGTATACGTACGGTGATGTGCATACAACATATATAATTTACTTTAGTCAATAAAATTTCAATTAGCATGAGTGCGTGAGGAGCACACATCCGTCACTAAAAGCATAACTGCCTTAAAGATGAAAGAGCACTTATGGAAAGTTGACACTTCACTTAAAGTTTTTTTTCTGACAAATTAAGTTTTGTGAATTAAAAAAAAAGTACATTTGAAAAGGCTGTGGAGAAATCCTTATTTCTTGGTGCAGGAGGTTAAACATGAACATTATTTATCAAAATGCCTGGTTCAGTAATTCATCTGATTATAAGAATTAACTTAAAGTTAAAAGAGCCAGCTGATGGATTACTGAAGATCTACTGAACTCGTCCAGTAAGGCCAAATGATTTTATTCTTCAATAAGCCCACTACGTGTGTTGTGAAATAAATAAACAAATGTGTGAGAAGAGTTTACTCTTTGGTTTTTAAAGGAAGATATTTGAGTATATGCATTCCAACATACAATAAAGATCCACGTATCACCCCGACTGAACCTCAGAGATGTTTTCCAGCCTTGACGGAGAGATAAAGCTGCACGTCCAGCAGCTGGCTGTGTGGCCTGAACTAAACTTAATTTTAATCACTTCATTTGCACTTTGAGAGAGATAAGAGAATTGATTAACCACCAATCTTCAGGAGGCTTCCTGTTTGATGCACTCTTTCGTTTTTCCGTCCAGGCCTCCAATCTCAGCTGTCAATATCTGAAAATCCTGTTGCATGCGATGCGTTTGCTGGCGCGCTGTTATGCGGCGATAAAACAAGGTAAGGACATTAAGCCCCGGTCCCCTCCCATCAGACCCCCCACCCCATACGCAGTTAATTGGCATCAGAGAGAGAAATGCTGCTATAACTTCATAACTTCTTAAGTCATGCCTTGTGCACAGCCAGACGTACGGTGTTGTAAAAATTTACATTTTAATGAAATATTTGAATAAGCACTTGAAATTCACTCTACCAGGTCTCCCAGTTCTAAAACCAACATTTCATGTTTGTGTTTTGAATGGCAGCGTCAGAGAAATTAGCATGCCAGTCATAGAGATTAGAAGGGCATCAGTGTAAAGTCACAGGCTTCCTCAATCAAGGTTCACTGCAGGTAAACACTGCCCATGACATGTTTAAATGATAGCTTTTTTTTTAAAGAAATGGAGGGAAAAAAGGAGGAGGAGGAGAGCATAAACCCATACTGGAATCACAGCAAGATGGAAGTGAATAGAAATACAGAATGAGGCCAAATGCAGTCGGTCTACTGTCTGCAATAATACACTGCTCTTCAACTAAATCTGTCAGCAGACCAGCAGAATGCAGTTAGGACCTCTGAGGACATTTGGTTTCTGGCACTTATACTTGCCAGGTGTGTTGGAGGGTGGGACTTGGATTCGATAGTTTGCTAGGATTTGGGATCTGGATTCAAAGTTGTCACGGTGGGAGTGTTTGGGCAATGTAAAACCTGTTTTCTCTGAATTTTTGGGACTTCTGACAGTGGGAACGAAAAACTCCCTTTTAGCAGGAAGAAGCCTACGGCAGATCCAGGATCAGGATGTGGCAGCCAGAGATGACATGGCATGTTGGCAGTTTGTCATTTAAAAATAAATAAAATGGTAAAAAATGGTAAATGGCCTGTATTTGTATAGCGCTTTACTTAGTTCCTAGGGACCCCAAAGCGCTTTACACTACATTCAGTCTTCCTCCCTTCACACACACATTCACACACTGGCGATGGCAAGCTACATCGCTACATTAGCAAGCTACTTTAAACTAATGCAACTTATCCTCGATGTTGCAAAGTTATATGGGCAGACTGACGCCGAGCCCATGGAAGCAATGATGTAGCTTAGGGTAGCTTAGCATTGTTTAGCACAAACACAGGAAACAGGGCAAAGCAGCAGCTTCTGAACGAAGGAACAAGGATCTCGAATCCTTCCGATATCTAAAAATACGTTTTTCTACCTATTTTCAGATATTGTGCTAAGCTAACAGTTGCTGTTGCTAGCTTCCTTGTTAGCACTGCACTTAACTTTTTTCATCCGTTTTCTAAAAATACGAAGAGAATTCAATTTCCCTACACTATATAACTGAACTATCACCGTTGTTATGTCGTAGATGACCTAGAAAATGTTCCTTTTTTTAAATGTGTTTAATATTGGAAAGGAATAAGGTGAAACTTGACCTACACGTGTACGCTTTCTCCACCCTCCACTTACCTCCAACCTCTTTTTCTCCTTTTGAAATAGAAAACGTCTTGCATGATATCTCAGCAGCACTCGTCTCTCACTCATGTCAAACAATATGAAAAAACAAACAATACGAGTGTTTAGTTGAAGGATGTGTTGTTCGAGCAACTATTCGATGACAGCATTTATCCCCCAAATCCGAAACATTTGTTCTGCACCCTAGAAAGCTTAGCTCCAACATAGCCTGCAAACAAACCAAACAAACAGTCAAAGCTCTGTTTTTTTGGTTTCAAGCTCCAGCAAATCAAGCACGGGCGCATCTCCGCTAATACGCTGTGACACAAATTGTGCAGGCAAGTAATTATTCATGTTATTTTGCATCCCTTCAATTATTTAAACAAAACATTTGTTCCAATAAGGCCGGACGCTGGGACGCGAGCAGGTCAGACGGTCGAGACTGGAGCTGAGGGTGAACCCGCAGTGCAGTTCATCACTGCAGTTACTTTGTTTACAGCACATGAGGATAAACCTGAGGCTCTGCACTCTGCAGCTGCTCCACATCGCCGGGGTGGAGTGTTCAATTACTACGCTGGAGTCCAGTCTAAACACACAGACACGCTTGCTGACTCAATTTCACCTCAAAAAATTAAAAATGGAATGATGATAAATGTTGACCTGAAGTTTTCATTCTTCCAAGAACTAAGCAAATCTAATGAAATGCACTCTAATAACACTAGACTGTCTGAAATATATTATTTTGTGATTTTAAGAGAATTGGTCAACTATAAGTAGCAATCAGACCCCAAAATGATAAACTTTTAAGCTCAAATATTTGATACAGTACAAAAATACAAGGTACTGATGGCTTTAGATCTATTTTTTTTCTTCCTGTTTTTGGTATCCCACTTAACAAGGAGCTGCTAGCCAGACACTTAATACTCTTAAACTGGAAACAAGACTTGCAGCCAAATTATGATTGGTGGAGCAAGGAGGATCTGCACAGTGTAAAAGCTTGAAAATTTGGCGTTCTGTAAAAGTCCTTAGAGCTCTTAACATTCACCAGATCATTGGCACCCATCTAAGATCAGGGTTAAGTGTAGGGTTTGGTGATATCTGCCTGCTTTTCTAATATTTTCACCTTTCTTGAAGAACCAAATAGAAAATCTTTTTAGGGGAAGTCAGCAATGCCACAATATATTTAGCCTTAGTGAAAACAAAACTTAACCCTAACCCTAGATGGGTCATCGGTGGATGTTAAGAGGTTAGGAAACTTTATAAAATGGGGAACATTTTTATTAGCTTCAGAGAAGAAAGCATTTTTATCAACACGATTATGATAATTGATGCACTTTCATCAGTTGTGATTAAAAATAAATATCCATTAAAGCTTTTATTGAACGCAGAGTGGCCTCTTTTGTTTAAGTTCGGTGTTTTGTGGACCTATCCATCCACCCCGCATTTTTCTTCATGTGAACTGTGCGGCTCTAACAATATCACCTCGCTTTCTAATTTCCATCTATAATAATAACTCCAGACTCTGAGTTTTTTTCCCTCTTTAATGTAAACAGATTTCACGGGAGAGCAGTCTCTCGCTGCCCTGCTCTCTATGTGGCACACAGCCTCCAGTCCATTGGTTCCCACTGAAGTTGTTAATCAAGTAACACACAAACATATGGTTAAAAAAAGAAACGCTGAGTAATTTCCCCAACCGGCACGGCGCTGTAAACATTCTGCAAACATTACAGAGACTGGATTGAAGGCCAGTTTTGTTTGGGACTTCTTTCAGCTGAGGATTTATATACAGTTGGTGAAGACAGAGGGTACTCCTTTTGTTGCTTTTGAAGTGAGTCCATGCTAGAAGAAGTTTGGGAACCACCTCAACTTGGCAAGTCCAGTTTTGAAGCCCAGACTTGTGCACAGGGTGGATCTGAACTGAGGACACACTCATAATGTGTCTAGTTGTCAATGCATAACAGTCATGACAAAGATTTGATTGAACCACCAACCTTCTAATTAGTAGATGATCTGCTCTACCTCCTGAGCTACATCCACCCCAACCAAACCTTATTTTACAGCTACGTCAATGATATGCAGTCTGTACTTCAAATATGGGTTTATCAGGCTTTGGATGTGTGGACAGTGACTGTTTGCACAATTGCTTTATTGATAAGTTTGGTATTTTCTGCAATTTGAAGAAGAAAAAAATCTAAAATAAAAATGGAACACATTACTAGAGTTTTGCATTAAATTGGAACTATTAGGCTCATTTTCAGCTCTGTGTGTTTTATTCTTGGATTCTGCTAGAGTAGCTTTGCATCATTAGTTAAGCCTTATTAATTTTATACTTGGCCTTGAAGAAGCCCCTCAGTTTTGTTTCTAACAAGCCCTGTTAATACATCACCCCCTCCTCTTAATCCAGCTTTCTCCTGACTGGCTGTTCAGACACCACGATGAACAACAGGTGGGCGGAGCTTCAGCGCTCACAGCCAGAGCTGTGTCCACATTAAGCGTAGTATCACACACATCACTGACATCACACAGACCGAAGAGTAAAAAAAAAGGAGTCTGGGTAGTACTCGCTAATATTCAGATCTCATATATATTAGCATCCACTGCTGTAGCAGCACTACAGTTTTTAACTTGTGCTGTGATAATAACACTTAACAAACAATTTTACTAAGAGTGGAGGGTCAATGCAGTCCACAGCTTCAAAGAAAAGATGTTGTTCGGGGGGGGGGATTGAGGTTGCTATAACAACATCAGCATCCGTATCTTTAACCAGCAGTGCCCCTACATTCAGTGCATCCACGATCATCACAGCACCTGAATTACAGTGGTGGTCATCTCCAGTTAGCAAAGCCTTCAGTGGATATAACAGCTCCCCCACCCTTAACCTTCTGTTACCAAGAGAAGGAGACATCTGAGCATCCAAGCTATTTACCCAATGAGTGTAATTACCATTGGCTACTCGCACGAGGCCCGCTAACTGATGTGATAACCTTTATACTTTCATCTTCCTTTAGTTCCGTTTTAATTGCTCAAACTCTCTTTGAAACCTAGCTGTGCCTTCTAATAAAGAAGAAAGCAGGCCCAGCTGCGAATTGCTGTTTGTTGTGTTGGAGCTGGTAGCGAAGCAAGCCTGGTGGTATTGTTGTGTTTGTGTGCGTGCATGCTGGGTGTGTGCGTGTAGGGGTGGGGGGCAGCGAGGCATGCCTTTTGAACAGCAGGTGGTAATTGAAACAAAACAAGGGCTGATTAGGGAAGCGTCTGGCAACTCATGATCCAAACAGTGAGCCGCCGAGGAGCCCAAACACAAGAGCCCTGGAATAAAGTGGTCATCATCTAATTAACAGAACACATTTTAATTACCGAGTAAACCAAGCAGTGCAGTGTGTCAATTTAACTGATGTGGTAAGTGCCAGTTTACAATATCAGAAACAGACAAATAATTGGAATCTAATTACAAGCAGGTCTATTGCACACCAGCGCCTGCAGCCCATCTTAATAAACAAATTTTTTACATCAAACCATGAATAACAAACACTGCAGGACTGCTAATTGCCTCACTGCAATGTTGGGAGTGTGCCAGCTTTGACTATTTGAGGCAGTGCCGTGCTGTAATTAGAATAAAGTGAACAGCAGCCATCCGCGTTTGTTTTTTCGCAATCTAACCGGGCTAAACAATGTGACTGATCTGTCTTCTGTCTGTAGGGCAGGATAGAGCAACAGAGCATGTCTGTGGGGTTAAATAGCATCATTTGTGATTAATGAGAGAAATTAACAGTAATCTGTTAATGAAGTTTGAGTCATTTTCTGACTTACCTCACTTGGGATCGAGATAGTTTTTTGCCCAAGTTTTGATAGAAACCTCCCAAGGAGCAGAACAAAGAGATGGAAGATGATGGTGAAGATGGTGAAGATGGTTAGGGTTTAAGCGGGTCAACAAAAGGAGATTCAAGTATTATATTTGAATTTAGTTAATAGTTTTTAGTTATTAATTTGTCAAACAAAGTTTCAGCTGTTCATGTTTCTCTAGCACCACTTCACACATATTTGAGCTTTTTAAGCAGCGCCATCCAGTCTTGATTAGTCCCGGGTGTGTGACAATCGTGTTTCTACAATCCAGCTACGTCACTTCAAACATCTTAACAAAATCTGCTGCTACAGTCCACCTGTTCTAATAACGCCAGGCCCGACATCCTTTCTGCAAATTTTCTGAATCATTTTCAGTGTCTCGTTGCCGTGAGCGCACGCGCGCACACACACACACACACACGCAAGTGTGCACAAAACAAACTCATAACTTCGTGCAGCAGCCACCAAAAGGAAAAGCCACGTTCCATCACCCCTGCGCTGAAGATATGAATGTGCAGTTCAGAGGTTTCACACTTAACCAATTTATTACCAGTGAAAGGAAATGTTTAACGGTGGTGAAAATGCAATCTGAAATTTTCTAGAACATGACACATGGCTCTGCTCTCCACACAATACCGCACTGTGGTATCAATATATGTGAATCTGTTCCTGCTATTAGTTGGTATTGGATCAAAAACAAATTTTGTGGTATTGCCCAACCCTGCCTGGAGACACATATTGCCTGCTGACTTGAGATTCATCACAAGTGTTTTTTTCCACATTCAAATGGAAGCTGAAAGCACTCCTGTCCTGACGGTTTCACAGCTAATCACTGTGCGTGTTTATATCCAGCGTGTAGTCACATCTTCTGCATTTTTCTAATGTTTATTACGACTTTTTTCTGGTCTTTTAATACGAAGCACATTGTGTTTGTGTCGTTAAATTTCCATTCCTATCCCTGTTGTTGGGTAAATAAAACCACAAATGATCTCCAGGGCTTTGAGTGACTGAGACAACGCTGTGCTCATAGGCTCATTTTACGGCTTCAAACGTGAACGCTGGGCCGGTGGTCTACCAGCGGCCTACAGAGAAATTCAGATTTATGGGTGTGACAGTGCAGTATATCTCACCCCGTGTTTCATCAGACTTTATGGACTATAATTATATCATATGTTAATGCCCCTCTATAAGTTAAGTGGGTTTTTTTTAAACACAAATACTTTTGATACCTTTGTGATCACTTTATGTTATCTGAACGCTTGCGATGAGCGTGAGGGGAAACAACACAGACGCGTTTGGGTGAAATACAACCTGCAGAAACGTTGCTTGTGATTTTATATCATTTCCATTAAATCTTGTCTTTCAAAGGCCTTAATTAATAATGCACTTGACGTTTATGATTTCCAGCAATAAGCTAAGCAAGAAACGATTTATGTCACCTAAAGCTTTTTAACAAATCAATGCAACTATTTGTAATTGCTTGTTTCACAAGATTAAAAGTGCTTAGACTTGATCTCTGTCCCCTGTTTAGTGGCCAACATGCCCCGCAACCTCTGTCGTAAAAACACCAGGACCAGGAGTCTTGGTCATCAGCATTAGCTCCTGTCACCAAATCCATATCGCTATTATTTCTGGGATTTTTTAATGCGGTTGCAATTTATAGCTTATCAAATGCAGTTACCTAAATTGCTGTTGGGAAAAAGACAGTTTAACTGTCTCTTTTTAATTACGAGATAATTTAATGTTTTAGGCTGGGATGAGAGTCCTGCAGCAGACGACACAAACAGGGTCTGTGTGGGACTGTCCTGCAGGCCGAAGTAATGAGGAAAGAGGTACTGAGGGCGACAAAAACTGCAGTGGGGAAATATTTCATGAATGTGTGTCGGTAAAAAAAAAACTCTCATTTGATGCAGTGGCTCACGTTGTTGTGCGAAAATCAGTCTCGAGCGAGCTCGCGATGCTGGATTCTGCATTTTAGCTCCTGTGAGTTTAACTGCATGCGTTGCAGTAAAAAAAATAAAAGCCCTCACTCGGACAGACACAACGAGAGACTTGGAAGAAACGGTCGGAACAACCAGCATTTTATTGCATGTTTAGAATGCTCATGTCAGTCATCGCCACCGACTACAACAGAGTGGTCTGCATCAGACAGACGAGGAATGATGAGGAGGTTACAGACTGATGGAAGTGATGAGCAATAATATTTCTCTTCAAAAAAACAAAACAGGAAAAAGAAAACTACAGAGTACATCTTCAAAGAAAAGGAGCGAGAGAAAAAAAACCCCAAGAAAGATAAAGAAAAAGAGAAGATGCCGCAGGATGAGAGCACCGTGACAGCTCCTGGGCTGCGCACCCCCCTCCCCCCCTCCATCTGGAAAGAAACAAAGTGTGATGCGAGAGTGGGAGAAAGAGACGGGTTGGGGTGGGGGGGACGGAATGACAGCGGGCTGGATGGTTGGTGATGGATGAAACAATGGCATTTTAGCTCGGGTGCCAGTGTGTGTGATATACTTTGGCTGTGTGTGTGTGTGTGTGTGAGTGGGGGGGAGGTCTGATGCCACGCAGCTGGATTTTGCAGGGTCCGAGTCTTCAGCAGCATCTGACCTTTGACCTGCCTGCTGTGCTTGGTTCAACTCATTTACAATGACCACTTGAGATAAAAAATATAAATATCTTGATGCTAACCAAAGAGTGTGTGTGTGTTTAACCTACATGACATGAAAGGACATCTTTTAATGAGCAAGTGAAATGAATCTCCAAAAAAAAAAAGAAAAAAAAAAAAAAGACAGCATTTAACAATATTCTTTACATCTTGGCACTGCATATTTTTCTTTTTTTCCTATTCATTTCATATAAAATATCATTAAATTGATACACCCTTATATTACTACTGACCACTTAAACCACCCCTCCCACCCTCCCCCCTAAAATCTCCGTGACCCTGGGATTAGTCATGCAAGATATCTCCGTCTCGTAGAGGAAATATACCAGTCCTGCCCAGTGTCGGGTTTTTTCCCCATTTTACTCGAGCAGGTATTTCTTTAGCGCGCAGCCTCGCGAGGCAGCGGCTGGACCGTCAAAGGGAAGTATCAAAAAACAGCTTAACACAAAGAGGGAAAAAAGAATCTGTACAAAATGCTTAGGTCAGTGATAACAGAGAAAAAGTCTGTTTTCTATATTACAGTTTGTAATCCAAAATCTGAGATTATCCCCCGTGCCCCAGCCTGGCCATGCCCAGCTCACCCAGACGTCTGCATGGATTGTGTGACTCCTTTTTTTTTGTCTTTTTTTTTCCTTTTTTGTTTTTTTTAAAGCAAGGATTACTAAGTAAAATACATTTGCAGCACAGTTTGCTATTCCAATACATACAGCAGTTTTTTTTCTCATAGCTATTTCATAGTTAATACAAAGCGATAAAGCAAACATAACACAAATGTATTTTTTGATCTTAAAAAAAGGTGTGTTGGGGCGGGGGGGCAAAGGCTATACCGACATGTATGTACAACCTAATGTTGGAACGCCCTTAAAACAACCCATCAGTACATCAGAGAACAAACTTTGACAGGATGAACGGTGCCACACACACACTCACACACACACACACACACACACACTCACACACAGCCGAGTGACATTTCCATGAACAAAAGGCCTGAGGTTTGGATTGGTTTGGCTTTAAAAAAAAAAGAAAAAAAAAGGATGAAACCTTTAAGATAAACAAGCTCTAATTTCATTTTCTATTTTTTTGTCATTTTCTCTCTACAGTATCAGACTACACATGCAAGACACACAACTAAGTGCAACTGAGTGAAATGTTTATTTTTTCTCATTTAATTGAATCATTCCCTATAGGTTTGAACTGAGGTATGCATCCTAACGGTTTTCTCATGCTGTTATCTTTAGTAATGTCAAGCTACACATGCTGAGAATGATCTAACCGACCGGCACTTTTCCCTCCTTTCTGAATACCAAACAAACCAGCCGGTTGACTGGGGGGTGGGGGGTTGTGGATGAGCTCGGCCCCTGTTCTCACGGTCCTGAGCCTGGATGTAACTGACCCATCCCACAGCTGCCTGGATATTAAATACATTTTCTGGAAGCCACAGATTGCCCTTTTTCCTTTTTAGCTAATGAGCGGTGAAGTTAGAGGAAAAAAAATTATAATAACAATAACAATAACTGCCATAAAGTACCTTGTACCCAGCTTATTAGTTGACAGGAGTGTTTTTTAATATAAAAAGTAATAAGTTGACAGAAACTAAACACAATCATGAAGTCTTGCCAATCTCAACAAAAATCCCTAAAAAAAAAAAAAAAGTGGCATACAATCATTTTAAATGATACACACAGGTAAAGGAATAAAAGAAGAGAAACACTGAATCATTTGTGTGGTCCAGTTGAAGCACAGAATCCATTTCACATTGTTCTCTGCAAAGCTTTTCCCATTTAACCGGTATATGTTTTATCTACATACGCTCTAATGTTGCATGTGTCATCTGCTCCCTTTTCCCAGCTCACTGGCCCAAAGATAAGAAGTTTCCCTAGTTTGGTCATCGTGTAGTCAGACTGTCGGTGCCTCCCGTTCAGATTTGGTCACTGCAAAACCTCGATGCAGCTCCACCCCTTTGGTTTTTTTGTTTGTTTGCTGTTTTTTTTAATAACAATGAATGAAAACACCAGTGCGAGGAGCGTTTTTTTTCCTCCCCCCCCTTTGATTCAATCTGCCGCCGGCTACACCGCCGCTACCGAAAGAACGGAGGAGAGATATTTGGCCTGATCTGCTATTGCATGGAAAACACATCACTGACTTTGTAGTTTATCTTTGGTAGGCACAGAATGATATTAATACAAATCAACAACAACATTAACAAAAGTAAAAAGCCAAATAAACATCAAATAATACCAAAACTAATAATAAATAAAAAGATTAAAAGTGGTTGATTGCAGTCTTGAAATTCAGCATGTCTAAAATGTAACTTCTCAGCAAAGCTGGAAGTTTTTCCCGTGGATTCCCAACAGACTTTTGTTGGGCGACACCGAACGTCGAAGCATCCACCTTCGCATAAAATGGTATGTGCTGTATGTTTGGGCCCTTTTACGATGACTGTCAAATGCTGGAATGTGCAACGCTTATTGCAGGTCTTGGGGATTTGTTCCCTTAATGAAAGAAAATGAGCCGTTCGTCCGGTGTGCAATTATTAACACTCGAAACTTAAAACTAGTCATGCGCGTGATACAAATAAAACTACAGGGAATGCACGTTTATCTCCGAGCCCTGAATGAAATTACAGCTTGGAAAAAAAGGGGGGAAAAGCAGACACGTTTGATTAACAATGACAGTTGTGTTCAGGAATCACAATTAGTTGGTCTAAATCATTATCTCGCTGGTGCACACCTGACATTTTCATTTTGCTTTAAAAAACCCGGAGCTTGTAAGTGATCAGAAATTCTGTTGCAGCTCAGCATGCTCGGCCGTGAGGGGCTGTTTTAAAGTATAATTTCATAAGGATAAATCATAACCTGCATGATTTCTCTGTCATTCATTCGCATCTTAAATTAAACTTCATTGATGCGTGGAGAGAGCCTTCATTATGAGTAGTGCATTGCCAATGGACTTCATGAGCAGGAGGGGGGTCTGGTTGGGGTGGGGTGGAGTGGGGGGCGGGCTACACATCAGAGTGGTGGTTTTTTTTGTGTGTGGCAAGATTGAGGAATAAATGACAGAAAAATACTAGTTGGTATGCGACATTCTGCTTCATGTGAGTGTGTTTAAAGAAATGATAAACATTCATCATTAAGTGCTGACCACACAGAATCTCCACAGCATGGGCATGAGGTCTGATCAGTTCAAAGAAACAATAACAAAAACAAAAAGACATCTAGAACAGCACTGAATGATGGAGAAGACACATTATGTTATATTTCATAACTTTTTAAACCCCCCCTCCCCTCCCCAAAAAAACACAAACCAAAAGCACAAAAACAACCCTCCCGCCGTAGAAGGGATTAAACCAATGAGAAGTGTTGAAGGCAGTGACAATGAACAGAAATCCGCACTCGCGCTCTCTCTCGCACGTACACACATACACACGGTGTAAATTAAACGTCAGTCATTCTCCCTCTCTCTCTTTTCAGTTTCTGGTCAGATGTGTGTCTGAGAGAGGGAATTGGGGGGGGGGGGGGGGGGGGGGAGACAAACACCTCCCCCCTCCTCTTCTGCAGTCCGTCTGCAGTCCTGGCTGCGTGGCAAGGGTTATCCCATAGCACGGACACGTCGCACCCCCCCCTCCCGTACCAAAAAAAAAAAAAAATACAGTCTGTCCGACAGATGAGTAGAAACAAAGTTTGTTTTCACGTTTTAAGCGCTACTTAAATCAAAAGTAGAAAGGAATCAGAGGGAAAAAAGAGCCCTCATGTGGGGGCAGCATCTGTGTTTTCTCATGTGTGTTCTTGCTATGTATTTTAATGGCACTAAAAAAAAGTCAACTTGGAGACATTTGCGAGCTGTCATCAGTGGCTGAGACTGCAGTTCAGTGTTTGTTATCTGCAGAGCGTTTCTGTCTCCCGAATGACCCGGACTGCCTCGGCCTCTGAGGCTGGGGAGGGAGGTGGGCGGCGCTAGCCTTACAGCATGTCGTCGTGGCCCTGCTCGTCATCGTAATCTCTGTGGTGATCGAAATCCGGACTGTGATTGGCAGTCGTTACCAGGGAGAGGGGCCCGTCGTGGTCTTCGGGGTCCAGTGGTTCCTCCTTAACGCTGATGTGATGCCTGGAGGAGAAGGAGAAGAGGAGAAAAACTTACAGTCCGCTATCCTTAACTTTCCTCCGTATTCTTTTCCAACCTTTCACACAATCGGGCCCAGGGTGATACGAGCTGTGCCGATTCTGTTTAGAAAGGAAGAGGCAGGGGAACAAAAACAAATGTCTGGCTTCAGCGAGGCTGTGAGTGGGAGCCTCACTGGCACTGTTGATAATTTCAGCTTTCTTTTGAGGTATTCCAATCCCGGCAAAGCTGCAGGCTTTTTATTTTCATGGCAACCGACAACAGGGTATTCACTTAGAATTGATAAATGAGGAAGATTAACAACGTGAGACGAGCAGAGGAGAGAATGGACTCTGCGGAGCGAGTGAGGCTGCCGTTGTCAGCCTCCTGGTGGCGGAGGATCAGCGGCGCGCTGTGTGTTCCTCTTCCTGCTCGTTAACATGCACAACCTGCGAGGCGGGTCTCCAGAGGACGACCCCGAGCCGGCTTCTATCATTAATCAACTTCAAGCAAACACAGCGACCAGACACCACCATACATGTTTTAAACTCCAGAATTAATGCATATTTTCAAGCAAGTGTCAATAAGGGAAGAAAAGCGCTGGCAGGAAAGGCGTGCGGGGAGAGCGGCACCGGCGCACTCGGCACAACACCGTGATAAGAAACAGAGCCCTTATGAGAATAATAACGCTGTCACTTGTAAACAAGGCAAAAACATGAGCGCCCGCCCCTCCAGCTCACAGCCTGGGCAAAAGAGCCACTAAAGAGATGAGATCTGCCAAATTTCTCATTACAGAAACAGAGCAGGAAGAAAGCACAGGGGGAGAGGAGGCCTGGCTGTGGCAGAGAGAGAGGGAAAAAAAAACATTATGAGCAGCTGCAGGGGACTTGCCGCTCTAACCTGCGGTGCCAGGCTGCTGTAGCGGAGGTAGAGCGATGTCAGGATGAGGCGCCGGGCTCATTTACTACAACAACAAGGGACAACTGGCACATTCTTCATCACCACGGCCCACATTTGATTTATTCACACCAGGACGTCTTGTGTGATTTGCAGCTATTGTGATGGAAGCACTCGTATGCTAATGAGCTGACATATTTTGGTGTAAATTATAAAAAAGGGGGGAAAAGTAAAGTCAGCTTTTCTATCATTTTCACATCAAAGTAACTCCACAAGTGCTGTTGCCTCAGGTCTGACTCTGTGGCTGCGGGGCAGACATGAAATTGTTATTATTATGCCATTGAACTGCATGCTGATTCCACACTTTGCTTATAATTAGCCTTCTCTGGATGCCTGACTCTCATCTGGCTGTTTAAGAGAAGTGCTCTGGTTTCTTCACTGTGGTAAAAAAGCTGTGTCCTGTCAACCAGCAGCTCCCTGGCACATGTGGACAGCACATGTTACTACACAGCGGTGATGGACTCGCATTCGGACAGGGTAAGTCAGAGCAGTATAGAAAACCAGGGACTGAATTAACCGCAGCATTAAATGCTCCATCCACAGACATAAAGAGACATAAAGAGACGTAAAGAGACGTAAAGAGCCAGGTGTGTTTTGTTAATAAGAGAATAAAGTTCTTTAAAAGCAAAAGAACACAGTTTTAACTCGTTTTGTACTTGCACAAAGCTTATAGACATAATTACGAAGAAGGAGTCGTGAGCTTTGTCAGCCTAAAGATAGAAGCAGAGGGGTAGAGGGAGAGCAGGCTGCCTTTAGGCCAGCACACCCATCCTGTCTCTGCCTTTCCTGTTCCAGAGCCATGCTCAGAGCTATGTTCACAGTGATTAAGGATGGCACTTTCCTCCATTTGGCCAGGAGCTTATTACTGCACCTTTTTTTTGTTTTTAGGCAGAATTTCCCCCAAGCTCAGACATTTCAGGAGGCCATCCCTGAGTCTACCCCTGCTGCACATCGGTGGTCTGCCCCCACATCTGGAAACGATGCAGCGTGTGCTGTATTATTTTAGGCTTCAAACAACTTAGCAGACACTCCCATACAACAAGTGAACGGGGAGCTGCGGTTTCCAGGCCGACCACAACTTTCCTACATGAGAATCTTGGATGATGTCCTCCAGACTAATTATGCTTTTTGTGTTGTTTTTCTTTCAGAGGCGTTTCTAGATGTGTTGCGGCTCATGTTGCACTGTCGGAGCCAGCAGCTGTGTCACTCTGCGTGCTGGCATTTTGTAAATATTTTAACAAAGTGAAAGGGCCGATGATGGCGGGGCTCAGACAGACAGCAGGACGCATAAAGGAGAGTTCATAAACTCGCTGTTAAAATAACAGAGGGGCTCCGGTCTTCTCTTCCCGGCCGCTCTGGTGATGGAAGCTTTGAAAAGGTGGAGTTTCCTTTTCGGCAGGGAGGCCTGCCACAGCACTGGCCGTGACCCCACACGCCACCCCAATATCCCCCTCTCCACTTTATTTATTGTACCTCTGGCGATCCCTTCTGTTTGATCTATTGCCATGCATTAGGTCACTTTAGAGCCTTTTGGGTGGGCACTGGCACTACTTTTTGTCTATTTGAAGAGTTTTGGTCTCAGTGGAATAAGCAGCTCAAAAAAATTTTCCTCTCTCTTCACTTTTCTTACACAGACTGCGGTGAAGATAGAAAGCGCGTGTGCCACTCACATAGCTGGCAGGGGCGAGCGTCCCGGGCTGCTGTCACTGCCGTTGCTGTTTCCATGGTCCATTGCTCCATTCATCTCCTCACGGATGGCGTTGGCCAGGGAATTGAGGGTGGGACTTCCAATGGAAGCAGTAGTGTATAGAGGTATGTTGTTTTCTGCCATTGAAGCCTGAAAAGCAAAGCCCGAAGCATTAAATGTGAAACGGAAGCCAGTCGTCAGCACTTTCTCAGTTTCCCATCACTCTTTTATGCGAGTACATCATCCTAAAGACAAAGACTACGTGCATGTGACACAGTGAAACGCTTATTCCTTCCTGCCTTTCAAAGTTCTGAGCGAGGCAGCTTGAGATGAAGTCACTTCTTTTTTACCTGGAAGGCAGCAGAGAGGGTCGGACCATAGCCCAAGCTGGTCTGAATGTTCTTCACTAAGGCTGGACTTCTGCAAACAGAAAAATTCAATTACAACCACAGACTCGTGTCTCAGCTAGCATGCATTCCTCAGATACAGTATCTTATTTCATAAAAAGAAATCAATGCACTTTGTATAAGAACTTAACAAATTTACTGCTGTAGTAATGTGGATATTAAGGCTACAGTTCTAAGACGTTCAATCACTTGACAATACCACACAACTATCTCTAACACTTTGCATGTCATGGGAAGGAAGAACAGATTGATGGAGGCAGATCTTGTGGAAGCATGATGGATGACGAGCTTAACACAAAAAGCATGATGGCAACACTGAGGGGAGGTGGGGGGAGGGGGAGGGATGGAGGCATGCAAGTGGGGCAGGGACCACTGGAGTTTGCAGGGCAGGCGGAAGTGCTTACTGTACGAGCAGCTCGTCAAAGTTCTCATCAACGGCGTATTTCCGAGGGCGGCCTCGCTGTATGTGGCGACCGCGCTTAAACTCCTCATCATCAACAGTCCAAAAGGACCCAAACTCATCCTCTACTCTCACAAAGCACTTATGCAGGGAGAGGTTGGTGCGAATGGCACCCTGGGAAAGCAAACCAGCGGGAGGAGGGAGGCGACAGCCAGATGCAGATGCAGTGATCGACAGGAAAGACAGCGGACGGACAGACACACAGACACAGGGAGGAGGGGAGAGGGTGAGGACCAAAATGAAAATAAGCCATTGTGGGTTATGAGGCATCACCAAAAGGCTTCTAAAAGCATGAAGGGGAGGCACGCCAAAGCAAGCAGGGACTTTGGATGGTATGGCACACAGACAATGGAGATGGAGCAGCAGCAGCAGCAGCAGACTCTTCCCATCAGTCAGCGCTGAGACAGACGCTAGGCAGGGCTCAACAGGGCCAAACCTACCCACTGATCTTTTGAGGCCGTCTCTTTTGGAACTCTATTTCGTCCACTGTCCACACAGCCCCTTTTACGTTTTCTACCCGCACAAAACACTTGTGAAGACTAAGATTATGCCGGACTGCATTCTGCAGTTGATGTAAAAACAAAGAGAGAAAAAAAGGGTTTCTATCAGTACAGTAAACATGGCTGCATGGGAAGAAAAAATTCATTTCATAGTAGAAATATTGTGACAGGCTCTGGATGAAACTTGAATGAAACCAATAAATAAAGCAGAGGGTTACGGGCAGTAAATGGTCTGAAGTTTCAAATGACTTAAACAGCACATAAATATTTACTCATTTCCATGGCGATACTCTTAAGACATCCCCTTTTTTCCCTTATCTTTTTAAAGCTGCCTCTTCTGATCAATCAGAACAAATTACACCAACAAAATATAGAAACTGAACATTTTAATCACTACTTTGTTACTGATGAGAAAACGTTAGGCTCATTCTGCGTCGGCATTTCCCATTACAAAGTGAGAAAGAAAAAAAAGGGCTTTTCGAACATAAATCGAGGGTTCAGTCCAAATTATTCAGAAAGTCGACCTTTTTACAGGAGCTATGCTGAGTGCATGTGTATGTTCTAAATGTGTGTGCGGAGAGGAATCCAGTGTTTATAACACCAATGTGCCCCTATGGAAAGGCTGTCAGTATGTGTGGAAGGTGATGGGGGACGGGAGTGCAGCAGCATGGTGGTGTGTGTGAGCTGCTCTGTGGCTCAGAAAAGGCTTTCATTGCTTCATCACTGCCTTTCTCATTCAAATCTCACGTTCTCTGTCTCCAGTCATTACTGTTCTGTTGTTTTGTGTGTGTCTGTGTGAACGTGTGCTTGCGGCCTGGTGGAAAACAGAGTGTTCCCTTCTGAAGTGAGTGTGAGGGGCTCAGCCAGGAGTCATTGGCAGAGCACTGCTATGTTAAACTAATGCCACCCACCATCAGAATATCCACACACATTACAGGGTGACTGTTTTGAAAATTTTTTTTTTAATTTTTTTACACAAATGCATATATTCCTCCCCTGGCCTGCTCTGTCTGGTTCACATGTTTGTTTAAAGGGTGGTTCATTTGAATCGAATAAGTAGGCTATTGTTATGTATTTGGATTAAGTTTTGTTTTTACATTTTATTATGCACGACTATCATTTAAGTCCACCTAACATCTACACAATGACTCTTTATTCTCCCGTGTTGGTTTAAAGACATTAGGAGGAATTAAAGAAAGAAAAAAAATTACCTTCCACGTTGCTGCGTTGCGCCTAAAATATGCAAACATTCGTGTGAACCAGTTGTAGATTTCGTTTAGTGTTAGCTGCTTTTCTGGAGATTCGAGGATTGCCTGGATGACAGAAACAAACATTTTCAGCTTTGCTCCCTTCACAATACATTTAATAATTCACAAAAGGCATGCAGGTTTGTGTGCGTTCTCCTGAAGAAACCCCCATAAAAAAACCAAACGAGAACCCGTCTATGTAAAGTGTTCCTAGAAGTGTAATGCACTTTTTATTCGAAACGGCAGATTTGAATATATTTTCTTTTGCGGG
Organism: Rhamphochromis sp. 'chilingali'; assembly: GCF_963969265.1. Classification (NCBI taxonomy): domain Eukaryota; kingdom Metazoa; phylum Chordata; class Actinopteri; order Cichliformes; family Cichlidae; genus Rhamphochromis; species Rhamphochromis sp. 'chilingali'. Next base: position 8,325,704 of record NC_137936.1, on the reverse strand, counting down.
TGTAAATGAAGGGCAAGTGAAAACATTTCTCAGGCAGATTACAGGGCAGCAATTATGGACCGCTCAGATTAATTCCTGAGATCCCAGATTACTGCAGTCGAGCGATAATTGACTGGCCATCTTAAAACAGGTTCATCCCCACTGTTGTGTGAAATGAATTTGGTAATAATTACAGTCACTGAAATGCTTAATCAAACATTTTTGTCATGTTTTGAATCCTGAATGCATTCTTGCAGTCGTTTCGAGATGATTTATCTATTCTTCTGTCTAAATTGTGTTCACATGTAGCAAAACATGAACATTTTTTTCTTAACTGCTGAGTGTGTAGACAAAAGTTTCAGCCGGACGGAGGAGTTGAAAGTTTTTATTCACTAAATCACAAAGAAGAAATCAGTGAGAGTTCCTTACCTGTCTTATTAGTGAGGCATACGTGAATGGTGGTCTTACGTCTGTATTCATGTAAAACTCTTTGTTCTGACTGATATCTGTACACAGAGAGCAAACACAAGTGCAATTGTCAACATTCGTGTCCTATCAGCCGTCGATAACACAAGTTACAGCCTAACGTAACAAAACAAACACGTCAGTTATTTAGCAGAACAGATGACAGCTTCATGTATATATAGTACTATGTGTGAGCATTCTGCAGTACCTGGAGAGATGGGCATGTTGTACTTTTCTGAATATCGCCGTCGCATAGGGCCCATGCTGTGGAGGCTTGTGGCTGTGATGACAGAATGGGTCTGGGAGAGGGGTGTAAGCGGTGCTGTTGGTGTGGTGGGGGTCTGGGGAAGGCTCAGAGGAGGAGAGGCCTCTGGGGCCGACTTGGACAACGTGACGTTGGACACTAGGTTGAGCTAGAAGAACAGACAGACAGACAGAGCTCAGTTAGTCTCCTAATTACCCCCGTGTCTTAGCCGCCTCATTGACTATGCATACCTCCTCTTTAATTGTAATTGGGCCCTGAGATGATCCATGAACGGTTGCTAAATGTTTGGAAAACAACCCTGGAGCCCCGCTCCTGCACCACCCCCACTCTTCAAACCTCTCCTCCCTCCCTCTCTTGCTGCCATGTCAGGCCTTCTCCCAGCTCTCTGTTTCATCGCCTTTGTTGGAGCTTTTGTCCCATTTGGACAAACACCCCCCTCCACTTCATCTACCCGCTGAGGGTCTCCAGCATGGTAACCCATGAGTTTTGAGTTGTGGAGGGAAGAAGGGCAGCCTGTACAGCTCTGAAAAATGACAGTGTGATTCTCACCTACTGCTGAGCAGCCCCGCTAATAAGGCAGCCAGAGGAAGAAGCCAATCTGGGCTAATTATAAGCTGAAATTGTATTGTGAAGACTCTAATTAGGAGCTGCTTATGGAGGTGATCTGATGATTAACTACTGTATCTGACTGACCTCCATTATGAGGGCCATGATGGCCAATGGTAAAGACGGACACATGGTATTTCACACATAGCCTTCTGTAGAGAATACTTGGTTTCATCACTGAGGTCTGTGTCTGTGGATGGGATGTGTGGGTTAGGGCGAAGGAGGTATTTAAGTAATAATGGCTACAAGGTAAACTAATTACAGCGAGTGCTCCAAAGGTATAGCATGGCTTCCAGCAGCTGTGGCAGCTCCGAACCAACTGCCAAACCTCCATACTGGAGCAACAGTCAAGTGGAAAATTCTAGCCTGACCCCCTGCTCCAGCTATTAATTGGCAGGAAAACTAATGACACATATACATATTCCTGCAAAATTGTTCTAATTGCTAATTTGCCGAAGGAGGCCACTTTCCAAATTAAACATGACTTCAGACTGTGAGAAGAAGAAAAATGAAGAGAGAAAATGGAGAAAGAGAGCTAAAGAGCTGGAGAAAGGACAGTGGGGCTGGAAATATCTCATCTGTGACATCACATGTTGATTACGAGGGATCAAATGTGTGATTTCTGCTCGTAATGTTGACAAGGTGATGATGGTTTCTAACATCTGACTCTATGCAAACACGTAAATTCTGTTCAGCTGCCCAATTACCAATCACATTTTTAACTCTCTATCCCCAGAACTCGGCACTGTTCCTTTGATTTCATTTTAAATTACAACTTGTTTTACACACACACACACACACCCCTCTCATTATTAAGTTGCAAACTGCTCCAAACAAAACCAGTGACATTTGTGTAGTGCAAATCTCCTATTTTAACAGACTTGTGCCCACATCCTCACAATGTGTATTTATGTTTGCAAGGCTGAACTCTGCCTTTTTGGCAGAGTCTGCCCAAATAATTTGGATTTCTGGATGGATGCATGAATGTGGACTACATCCTCACCAACAGAAGCTGAAGATGTGTTATTCTAAATCATGAACAAAATAAATTACACTTGGGTTTGCGTGTTTCTGACACAATGCTATCAATAGAACGGGGCTGCGGTGTTGACTTCTCTTCCTGTGGATTAGCAGGCTTTGTTTCATGTTTCATCCATATTCCCTGGCCATAAACACAGAGAGGCTTCAACAATAGGCCAGACAGGCTGGTAATAGCCTTGCCTTTGTTTGCCTCACCATTTGGGCTCACTCCAGTGCCTAGACAAAATGAGACTTCAGACTGAAATTAATTAAATGGTAATTGGTGATCTAATTATACTGGCTTTGACTCGGCAAGCTGCTAAAGAAAATAAACAAAAAGTCCCTCCTTAATTATGTATGGCGTAAAAGGTCAGATTTCTGACAAGAATGCTTAGTGACACCGTGTGCAGACACCCACCCACACATGCAGAGGCAAATACAAACACACACACAGGCAGACACACGCATTGCTAATGTGGCACATTTTGTTTTGATCTTACCCCCACCCTCGTCCACCTCACAAGAATAAAATGAATCCCATTCATTTGTCGCTGCGAATGCACAGCATCAGTTTGTTTGTCTTTAATTATAACTAAATGTAAACCAGCGAGTTCATCTGAGCTACTTTGCTGTGACAGTAGGCTACTTACACATGCCATTTTTATATTCAACAGTCCAGAGCAGCAGAAAAGCAAAACTAGCAATTACTGGAAGCAGATACCGTTGTTTCTTCAGAGAAGCTCTGCTTCCACTCAGCTCTAAGAATGCTTTCATTCTGCGTCTTCTCTGTGGATGCATCTGATGCTGCAATCTACACTTAAAACCTCGGTGGAACCTTTGGCCCTGACCTGTGTAAGTCCGCCACTTGCCCAGCTAAAGTCACGTATATTTATCCAAGCTTTTCACAGCAGCTCACAGCGGGCGAAGTGGCATTGGAGCTGGGAGTCTATTTATTTGAATAAAAACCCAGCTCGCCCCCTCGAGAGTGTTAACGCTGAGCTCTGACACAGCCATTCTGCTGGGCCCCGGGGAGAGAGGAGAGGTAGCAAACTCGAGATGCTATCTGCAGACCCTACCACTTTTCATATACAAATGTCCCCATGTCAGAGGCCTCGTTTTCCACTCTAATCTACACAATCAGAGCGCGTGACACAGGCGCAGCTTTACAGACAGCTTATTGTCATTCAACATCTCTGCGCGCTTTATGTTGACGGGCTGCGCTTTGTAGAGCGCACACGCTGCCTCTGGATGTCAATAGCTACCTCGCTGACTGTAAATAAATGATCCAAGCTGTGAGGCTGCCGAGGGACGGCACTCCTGCATGTATATTGTGCATCTGTGTGCTCGTGTGTGCATGATTTCACACTCACGCCCTGCAGTAAAATGATCTTTGCTCATTGGGCTCTCTGAATTAACTGTCATACAGACTGAAATATGTTGCTGAGCCCCCCTCTTAAGCATGACAAAATAGAGACACTTAAATGCCATATGTTAAGCCTTTGCCCCTATAGGATAGGGATTAAGCACAAGGCTTTACGGCATAAAACACATTGAGAGTGATACAGAAGGTAAAATGTTGGGAATGTGCCAAGGAGATAAAAATAATGATCTGCAATTGCATTTACTCACATTTTCATTTTTCCCCCTTACAAATTTTTTAATAAATGGAATGAAATCATTTCTGTTGTATCTTTTTCATAGAAATATAAATATTTTAAAATTAGCTTTAAGTCAAATAAAATTAAACAGGGTCAAATGTGGAAGTAACTTTCAAGGTCTTTTAAAATAAAATTAAAGTTGAATCTAAAACTTCCTGATAAATAAGAGATGCTAGTGATTTGATTCTTTTTGATCTCATGGACAGATTAGAGATTAGTAATTAGTATCATTATTTTAAGGCTAATTTATGTGAATACAGTCAGGGAAGAATTAGTTAGGAGGTTAAAATAAAAGTTGCTACTAACACATTTACTTTGAGGTGACATCAGCTAGCTTCCAGTTTATTGAAAATCAATAAATTATTATTATCTTTATATTTGTTCATGCTATCTTATTCTTGTTTTTTCTTCAAACACACATTGGCGTGACTCTATGATTCTCATAACATTTATATCCTCTGTCAAAAAAACACTAATTTTGCTGTTAAAGCACTAAGAATACATGCCACATCACATTCAGTTGATTAAATATAATATGTATTATTTTTTTCTATTTTTCTCTGCTTTCTCATCTTCTCTCTGTACCCAAGCAGCCACTTGTTCTTTGAAGCTGAGAAAAGGGGCCATTACAGAGTGTGCATCCAGTTCATCACAGACACCAAATTGAATCCTGGATGTCAGCAGATGTGCTCCAAACTATATTTACTGCCTGCCTCAAGAGAACAGCTGTTTTTATTTAGCAGATAAATAAGATGGAGGAAAGGATTAATGAATACATGTGTGCCAATTAAGACAAACAAAAGGATAGCGGGGGACAAGAGAGATATGTATGACGGGGTTGCTGCTCACCGGCTGTGGGGTGGCTTTGGGCTCCGTGGACTTGACATGAAGGTGCGTCATCATAGCCTGCAGACGCTCTTTGTCTTTTGCTAGCTGTAATGAGAAGAAAGGAGAGCGGTGAAGTTTTAATGAACATACACAATAAAAATCTATATTTGCCCATGTTTTAATTATATACATCCCTGTATAGTGAAGGCATCTTTTAGAGCGTGAACACCCTTATTCTTCTTCAGACCATTATTTAATTATTTATTTTTTTGTTTTTTGTTTTTGGAAGCTGTCAACAAGCCTGCACATCATACAGTCTAACTACACTCTCCAAGTCAAGGTTAAAATCCACTGCGAATCATCGCCAATAACAAGCTCAGGGCCTTTCTACCTGTCTGAAACTCTGCACTGTCTTAGCTGCCAGCCTAAATTATGGTGACAGGCTGCATGCAGAGGAAGTCTGTGTCTGATAAACCTTCACTCCATCTCTGGATAATACACCAGCTGAGCGGAAATAACAGGACATTGGCATGGTGCAACTAACATCGCACTGTTGGTTGTTGAAGTTAGCCTTTTGCAATTTAAAATAAACCACAACTGTTTGTCGTTAGTCATTTTGGTGGTATTATATTTGACTAATACGTGACCCAAAACTGCAAACAGCATGAATATCTTTGTATTTGCTACAGCAGAAAAACTTGTACAAAACATAGTTATTTTTTTCCTGAAACACTAATAAATATCTTTATTATACATTAGTTCAGTGGTCACCATTTAGTCAAACACTGTTACACACACACACACACACACACACACACACACACACACACACACACACACACACACACACACACACACACACACACACACACACACACGGCTCATTGGACACTCCAAGCCCCCTCAATACAATGACTGTAAACTGCGTCTTTTTCCCTGAGCACAGTCTTAATGCGCATGCATATTTTTTAAAGAACATTAAAGCCCGTTCATGAGCGACGCGGTATTAAAGATACTGATTACTGTATCAACAGTTTTCTGCACTGAGCTTCAATAACCTTTCTGTTCCACTCAACACTGAGCGCCTATCCACATTATGCTATGTTTTATTGTTGGTGCCAAACAGTTAAAAGTCATAAATAACTTTAAAACCCAGTAAAATTCAAAATGTAATTATCTTCTCTACTTAGCCCGGGGCCCTCCATATATCTTTTCCTGGCTGTCATGCATACATAACACATTTTTAATGACTGGTTAGTAGCAAATGTACAAAATTATTTAATCTGCTGCACCACTACCACCACCACCCCCATCCATCTATGAGTGACCCCATGGCTGATATCAGTCAGACAGGGAGGCGTTTGGACAGACACTGAGGAAGTGTCAGCAGAAGAAGACACATAAATATTTGGTTCAAAACATTCAGTGGGACAATACCTGCAGCTCCAGCTGTTGTACGACCTGCATTTGCACCCGACACTGGGCTGTGCTCCTGTCATCCAGGGCGTGCTCATTGTTAAGATGTCTGCAAAACAGAAAGAACAAAAAAATGAAAACACAGACACCAGAAAGAAGGTAAAGTCAGATTCACAGTCCTGCAGTGCGTGGTTTAATACTGCAATCTGATCACTGGGCAAAGCACAATGTATATAGACCATGTGATAACATTAAAAAAAATTACTCATAAAACTAACTGCGTACTGTAATGATTCCACCTGCAGAACAAAAAGAGTAGTTCTTTTAACATAGAAGAATGACTCTCAATATTTCATGACGGTCATGTCTCCTCTAACTACAGCTTACAGATAAGAGGGATGATTGAAGAATTTCAGGTTGGATTCCTTTGCTAACTTATGCACCAGTGCCCTAATGCCATTTCTTCTCACTGCAGCTTTCCCTTGCCTGGATGATTTTGTCCTTTTTGGTGTTTTGACTGTTAATTATACCATTAAAATTAAGAGAATTCAAAAAAAGAAAGAAGAAGAAAAAAACAGAGCCAGACCAAATGCAGAGGACAGGACAAGGAGATGGGATCTGTCACAAAGTTGAATTATGGATATAATTATGCGTGATTATTTTATACAGGGGAAGATGTTCTCTTTTCCTGTACGTTTATAACTAATCTAAATAAGTAGCTCGCCGGGTAGCAGACAGGGTTTTTTCCGTGATTTATATAAAATGGTGGAGATAAGGTTCATGAGTGAAGGAAATATGATTGGAGGAATTTTATCAGCTGCCGCATGAATTACTGTTTGAAAATGCTTATGCAGGGGCATTTCATTAATCATTTAATCATAATCCAAGCAGGATGTTTGAACTGATTTCACAAATACCCTTTCATTTCACTACTTCATTATGCTCGCTAATGGATCCAATATATTATATATATCATAAATTATATCACATTTTCAGTGACCATGTAGGTCACTGTCACCAGGCGTGTCTGCGTGTGCACAAAGTGGCGCCGGCAGATGGGAGAAAGGTGCGCCTGCCTTTTCATATGCACTTTTTCTGTCATTTACTGCAAATCAAAAATAGCCAGAATCAACCTGTGACGGCACAGCACGGTACGACAGCCCGGTAAATTGCAGTGATGCCCCTGCTTCGTGTATAGACAACACATTTGTGCATAAAACAGCACATTTACACTCACAAAACAGACATGTAAAAGGAAGGTAAAATTGATAGGGCCCTGCTTCTGTTCTGCCGTGGTGTTTTCAACCTTGAGGTGAATGATTTATATCTTCCCAGGCAACCCAGGCTCCTTCCACCACACTCACATCTTCCTATTGTGTTCTGATGATTTATTTTTGAAGAATGACTCCGATATATACATTTAGCACTTGAAGTTAATTATTGTGGCAAAAAAAAGAAAAAAAGAAAAAGAAATTAAAAAGCCATATTTTTAAAAAAGGGTGGGCAATAACACCCTTTTTCACAATTCAGGCCTCTCTGGGCTTTCCATTTGTTTGAGTCAAATAAATGCCAATTTAATTAAGTACGTCAGAAAATGAAACTGGTAAACATTTCAGGACATCTTACTAAATTTCAAAGGAGAAAATAATAGGTAAAGACGTTTCAACTCCAATTTAACTGGCACAGGCTGAATTTTCAATGAAGACTGGCCTACGTGAGCAGCTTTGGAATTTCTGTGTTCATAGGAGACATGTGCCCTGCTTCTTTTCATCCTTTGTTACATTCCACTTTATTTCTTCTAATGACATGGAGAGTCACAGTGCATAATTAATAGGAAATGAAATATTCAAATGGCCCTAATGCAGCCTTGAGAGGAGTGTCTGGACACGGGAGCAGGGGATACGGGGGAATTGACATCGAGAGAGACTATGAACGTTGGCATGTGTCACTTTCTGGACTTCAAATGAAGCCGCTTTTAAAAAGCTCTCTGGCAGGATGACAGAGACTAATGTAAATTGCCACAATAAAACAAGTTAAATGGATATTCCCACAGTCGGTTTTATATATCAGTTAGTTTCCCTGATTTTATTTTTTATTTATTTATTTTTCGGTTACAGTTTCTAATTATATAGACTGGAGCCGCAGCTGAGGAAGGTTTATCTTCTCCACCGCTGGGTGGAATTTAATTTACAAGCACACATCTGTACAGTAACAATTACATTTAAAAAGCTTAGATTTTTTGATTTTTAAAAAAATAATAGCTTTACTACTTTTTATTTAGAGAAGGTATTTTACTCTATATTATATGTTTCATATGTTTGCAGAGCCCCCGCGACTCCGAAAAGGAGAAGCGGAAGCGAATGGATGGATGGATGTTTGCAGAGCTGCAAGGCCACATAACTTATAAAGCAGTCACTACATCGTGACGACGTGCAAGAGATTTTGAGGTCTGAGCAGACAGACAGTGCAGCACTAGAGGGCACTGGAGTGTTTCGCTGGCTCTGACCTCTGACTGGACACTGAAAAGAAGGGTCCTGACCCTTGTAAAAACATCAGGCTCTGCTTAAACCCCAACCCCACCCTTCTGCGTGCTGATCTCGAAAACAGGAACAGGGATTTGGGTGTTTTGTATTTATCGAGATAGTGCGTGTAGGTATGTAATGTTTTCTTTAAAAGATAAAATAAATACACAGAGTTTAAAACAACATTTCAGTCCCGTGTTAGTTGTTACTGTTGGCATGTGGAGCTGAAATCTGGTGGACGTTAGAGTCCTCCTCACCTTTCTTTCTCTCTGGTGCACAGTACACTGTGTTCTGCTGACTGCACACTCGCAGACAGACACACATCTCTCCTCACATATATTTTCAACCTACAGAGATGACTCCTTCTTCTCTAATGCCCGAAGTATTCTTTGTTTTTATTTTTGATTCCTCTCGGAGGCCTGCAGTATCAGTTGCTGGGTTTCATGTGGAAGTGCTTAAGGGTTTGAGAGTTAACACCTTGGTGAGCTGCTCACACTCTTGCCTGCTGTTAAACAAAGGCAGCTTTGTGGAGACTCTCCCCAAATGTTTTTTTAACGTGTTCCAAGCAGTTTGAGCAGGCAACTAAAGTAAACAAGATGTTGCCATGATAAAAACACTTGTAAAAACATAGCTGAGTGCACTTAGAGACTTTTTAAGGCAGAGCTCTACCGGGCGCACTGAATTTAATTCTCCTCTGTTCTATAAACAAAGGGTGAGGCAATGTCAGAATACAATAAATAGTGATGGATTTAAGCGGGCACTCCCAAAGCTGAAATATGCAAGTGCATGTGTGAAAGTGTGTGAAAGTGTGTGTGTAATACTTGGTTTAATAATTGCCTGTCCCAGGATGTTTTTCTAAATTGAACTAAAACTACATAACTGCCTCTTTTTAGACACACAGAAACTGTAACATACAATGTGGCGCGATGAGCCTTTCAAACGCACGCTAGCTCAAAGCGGATTCACGTAAACAATCAAAAGAGGATTCAAAATGTTGACAAAGAGAGTCAAAACTTTCAGCAGACCTGCGAGGCGGTCCTACGCAGCACCTTTCTCTCCTGCATCTCTCGGGAAAGTGTGTGTTCGCTGAGTGCTTGTTTTAGGATAATGGAATTGTGTCATATCTTGTTTAAAGTGCGACTAATCCAAGGTGACAGTGAGCCATTGATCTGCTGCCACAACGCAGATGTTTTCATCCCCTCTGTAACCATGGCACTGTTATGTGTTGGATTACCTAGAGCGCACTGCACACAGCGTTGATTAGTAAACCAGGGGTCTGACTCAAATCGGGCATCGGGGAGCAAAACAATTCCCGTGTCAGGCTGGACAGAGTCAAACCTGTCATAGAGCGCACATTAGAAAAATGCTAAACACTTAGCTGGGGCTCTTTAATTACTCTACACATGGTTAAATTTAACACGGAGGTGAGACTTGGGCTTTGTTGAACTAAACAACAATGTAAACCAAAAAGCCACAGAAGTAAAACAGGAGGCAGGAGAGAAAACAAACAGACTCCTAGGAGAAGGACAGAAAAAGCTGAGCAAGGCAGTCTAAGACATATACACCAATTCTCCTGTCCGGTGACAAGGGCAAACATGCAGAGCGCCCAAAGTGTGAGCTGCCACAGATAAACATCCTCCCGTTGTTTGTTTGGGAAAAATGGCCCCTGTCACCATGGGAACTGCGCTTATCACAGGAATTAGAGGCCCATGCCGTTCCCAGAAGGAGACCCCACGGTACCCTTGTCAAGAGAGGCCCAACCCAGACTCGAGAATAACAACCAGCTGCACCTGCAGTGCTTTTGAGTCGCTGGGGGTCAGGAAAAGAAAAGTGTAATCGACCCAACAAGAGGACAAACAAACTGTGATAGAAAAGCACCTCCGACTATGACTTTTACTTACTTGAGGAATGACTGGAAATCATCAAACACTGCCTCGCAACCGGGCCACTTGCAAACGCCATGGCCGTACAGAGGGTGACTGTGGGGGGAAGGCTCTTCTAGCGTGGATCTGGGAAAGAGATTCAGAGAAAACGTTTTTAGTAAAGACAGTCCTGCAGTCACGTAACTTAACGACAGGCCAAAGAACCCGTTTTCTCCATTTCAGACGAAGTCCGGTTACTGCTTTCTTGTTTGTACTGTATCTTGTTTCCGCATGAAAACGTTGACTTCTACTTAATCTGTGACCCTTGGGCTTTGTGGAATCACTGTACCTGTGTGATCTGGCTTGCTCTGCTCTTAAAGGAAGGGACTCTTGTTGTGAAATCACAATCAAATCAGTGTGTATTTATTCAGTTTCACAGAGCCATGCTGTGGTTCACTTTGATCTAGACTGCTAGGGGGCTCCCTGAGTTGCTGTTTTTCCTGTGCCGCCTGCTGCATCATGTCATAGAGCCCACCTGGAGGAGCCTGTACCATGATATTAAAACCCCTACTTTCACACCATGCACGTATTGTAAACAACCCCGCCTGGTATCAATTTATCTACTGACCAATCTGTGTCACCAGGGGCTGACAAGCACGCATCTATGGGGAGCGTATGGCATGGTACAATCAGTCTAAATAGCAGGAACATCCCTGAAAAACAAACTCTGAAACATCTTCCATATGGTGAGAGGCACGGAAGCACAGCTAACCACAGTCAGCGCTAAGAGAAAGCGGTCTGTATGGAGGCAGTGTCTGCTAAGAGAGCAAGACAGGCAGCCATATGGACACAGGCACTATACAAGACACACAACTTTCAGCTACAAGAGCCTGGGGGACTGGCCTATATCGCTACCACCTGTGCTTCTGGCGGCTCATGAGCACAATGCTGCTGCTTCTCCTCTAGTGTGAGCCTCGCTCTCTAAGACAACAAGATGGATCAGGAGAGTCACTGCACTAGACTGTTGTGCTGTCACACGGGAGTAACTCCATTCACGTACACAATTTCCATCAGAGATAATAATGTCTAACTCTTCAACTTTACAGGGTTCTTTTAGGGACAGGAATGGAAAAATAAATGCACTGACATTAATAATGTTTTGCATTTCTTGGCAACGATCGATCAGCGCTGATTTCAAAATGTACATAAAACGAACGAGTGAAAAGAAATCAAAGCGCGGCGTGCCAATTTTGCAGGATTAAAAAAAATCTGATGTTCGGATTAAAATCTCATTTGTATCAATGTTAGTAAAACTGTACCTCAAGTAGGAAATTTTAAAGGTCGTCGCAGGTTTCCTTGTGTTATAATTACTTGCTTAAGAGTTCACATTGTTCATAACATGTGATAATTGCATTGCAATTAGGGAGCAGTCAAGCATTCATGAATGTGGTTAGCAGCTTTTTTTCCTTCTCCCTCTTTCAAAAGTCTGAATTTTTTTATTCAATTATGAATTATGCATTCACATTAAGACCTATGTTTTGATACAGCTAATAAATAGATGACGGAAGACCTATTATAATGAGTTTTTAACAAGGAAATGTGCGGACTGGTGAAGGTAACACTGGCTTTTAATTTAAAGGGATCCTTTTTTAATTCTTTGCAGGAGGCTTGTTGGTTAATTCTGTATTAACAAGATATTGAAATGTGGAGTGCACTGGGAATCAGTGAGCACAAAGCGCTATGAGGGGCTGGCGGCAGAAGAGCCCTTTTAAACGGTGGATGGCTAAACACTAGTAAATGACAGAATTTACACCAAATGAGCTACATTAGTGTAATAGGAGAAGAGTGCAGTATTCATGGGGTTTTCTCCCATTTGAGAACATGTTCAGAGGAGGGGGGGGGGGAAATGCAGCTTCCCATGTTGCGTTAAATTTGACTCGCACCCACGACAGGTTTGTCAGGATGTTATTATTGTCAGCCAGCCGGGGGGGGAAGAACACTCTAATGATCTCTTAAGAGCGATGAGGAAAACCATGTCATCAGCTTCTTTAGAGGAGAAGGAACATTAAAGTGCCTACAGACCCGGCCAGACAGTGCGTTAACCTTCCAGGTGTTGCACTCTGTTTATGTGTAGACAGACAGGCACAAGTGCACACAAAGGTGGTTTTGACAGCTGCTAGCCAGTTGTTTTCCAGCTCACTTATTTTGATGAGATGCTTTGGGCCATAAACAAGTGGAGATCCACGGTTGAGATTCTGTCCTGGTGGACTCAATACCTCAGCAAACGTGGGAAGATTGATATCCACCATGCTAGATGGCAGCGTCTGAAGCCAATCACTACATCCATCCTCGGCACTAGCGCCGACTTTAGCCTATCGCCTTGTGTCCATCCCCGATTCACACCCGCTACCCTCCTCCCCTCTTTTCACTTTCCAGGATCCTTTCCTTCTGTCTTCTCGGTGCCACTGCATGCTTTAACCTAAATGATTTAATTATCAGTTTCTTCTGGTGTAAGACAAATGAAAGGCAAGAGAGAGATGGGAGTGCTGTGCCAAATCTGATTATTTATCTCCTTAACAGATTGCTGTGTTACAGTCCCAGAGCTGTGGTTACTGATGGTTGTTGGGAAGTAAAGTGGGCCAAGTACTTTGTGAGGATGCTCCCAACCCCCTCCCACTTTATAAAGCTGATGCAGCAATGTGTTGGGAATTTGTGTCAGATACAGATCATGCACATTTGATTTGAATAAGCAAATCATTGAATAAAGATGACCTGACTCACAGGGGTATATCTCTATCTGTGCATAACAGTTCGTGGGCTGGGAAACAACACGGGCTGACAGATTGAGTGACTCAGGATCTGGTCATATCAGGGATGTTATTCAGACAAACAAAAATCCCAGCCTGCCTTGCCAGAGTGTTCTTTCAAACAACTAAAAGCAGGAACACGTGCCTCATCTTCGGTGTGTCAAGCCAGCAGTGATTGAATTTCTCCTCCTTCCTTAAGACGGAAGTGCAAAGCCGGTGAGTGATTCCTGTGGATGCACTTAAGGTTTTAGTTGCAGGCGTCGTTGTGCCTAGGCAGATTTTATATGACACATGAAACTAACTACATGGTACTTAGGGCCTGCTGTAAACCAATCTGAAGCCAGTCGGGAAAACAGGCCCATCAGCAGAGAGGCTTGTTTCTGTTGCATGACAAAAGGACTTGCAAAACCGCATCAATTAAAAGTTCATTAAGTTCAGCACTGGGAGGATGAGTGGATGCTCTCTATTTACGCCCGGGCCGGCCCAGCCCATTATCTTCAACCTGATTATTCAAATCCCTGGATTATAACACAGACGTTTTCTCAGAGCCTTGCTTAGAATAATCATACTTAATAATATTTCATTTTTCTTCCCATGGAGTCTGATTAGAATTGAGGCTGCATCATCAAAAGAGAGGCATAACGCTCTTGATAGTTGTGCGATTTAAAATTAACACAAGAAAGGATTATTGGTTGTGTGAATCTAAATTAGCATCATTCAGCATTTAATAAGGAATGTTTTGTGTTCGCTTGCTATCGGTCATCTTTTTTAGTAATTGTGCAGTTAAAACTCTGGGTAGGTAATCCACTTTCTCCAACAGATGGGGTGGATGAAAATCACCTGCCTGGTTTTCTGACAGATCTAAGATACGGTGAGAATATTCAGACCGAGGCTGCCTTCTTCACTTAAGCTTGTGTTAAACTGCTGCTGACAACTTCTTTAATCTCTGACAGTCAGCGCGAGGCAGAGGAGCTGCCAGCTCTTGCGTTATGTCTTCCCCGATGTTTCATGGAGCCCTCAGCTGAAGCTGGTTCTTGCCTTTTTCTGCCATCGACGCTCACCTTGTTTGCTCCACTTGCGACAATACGCGGTGGAGTGAGCAACGAGTCGATAGCCTCCCCTGTGATTTGTCTTTAACTACACAGAAACCAGACACTCAGCCAGACGCTGGATGGAGCACTGGAAGCCTGTGAATACTGTCAACTGCAGGAACAATTTATGCCCGCTTTTTTTCCCCTGCACCGCGGCAGGAGATAACTTTGAAAGACACTAAAGAGGATGAGTCTGTGCAGGTAGTATGCCATTAATCTATATAGAACCAAAAGCTCTACTTGAAAAGACATAACTGTTCTCTATCAGCACATCATGATATACTCCCTTGGTGTCACTCAGATCCTCTCTGTAACCCATCCTCCACATCCCTCCCCATAAGCAGCCCCTCTTCACCTCTGAAGACCTGCTTAGTTTACTGTGCTAAACATGTTTTCATCTGCATTGCTTTCATAATGACGCGTAGGTTTTGATCACTGAAACACAAGTCAGATGTTAGGCAGTGAGCTCATGGTGCCTGGAGGCTCCTCACTAGCAGTTCAAAGATCAGGCTTTGGTGCAAGAAAACAAGCAAATGTGTAAGATGCCAAATTAATTCCTTCCTTAAAGACACATACACACAGGCTCAGAGAGCACATGCCTTTCAGGGATGATTTATGGTGGTTTGGAAAATATCACCCAGTGTTTGCTTCTCCTAACATATAACAGCTTGTTGTTTTTGTTTTGTTTATTTATTCTGTAACACAGTAAATAAACAAAACAAACAGACATTTATGATTCTTTAAGTTCCCCATTCACAAAGGAATGTTTTTACTTCCTGGTGATCAAAATGTTCTCAAGGAAGTGCAGCGGAAAATCATAATTCAGCTATTCTCCCTATACAACTTAGTAAAAACAATAAAAAAAACACGGTGATCCCCCCCTGATAATTTTACCGAGATCTAATTTCAACTATACGCACATTTCTCCCTGATGTTTCTATGTAATCCCCAGGTGTACTCAGTGGCACAGAAAGGTAACTGTGCTGGTCTTCAGGAATACTTACAAACTATAAATTAAAACAGTAATCTGTTCAAGTCTAGAGGGATTTCTCCATCAACTCAATCCATGTGGAAAAAAAGGGTAATTTAAAGTGGCATATAAAGCAAAACGAGTTTTTCTTTAAAGCGAGATGATGTTTCCCGAGGTCACAGTTTTATAAAAACCTCTTCCCTGTAGCAGTATCGTGAGATCACACAAGCACTGCAAGTCACATGCAAATAAAAGAAAACAACAACAACGACCCGACAACACCCTGCAGATGAGACTTACCCTTCTCTCTTGTGACTCATGTACTGGCCGTTGGTGGAGGCATGCTGGTTGAGGAGTGGGTTCTTTGGCGGTGCCGGGGAGGACAGGTCGAGGCCCCGGTGGCCGTTGTTACTGCTGCTGTTGTTGTGCTCCTCCTTTACGTGAGCGTTTGTCACCTCTTTCCACAGTTGTTGCAGCTCTGTCGGAATCATGCCTGAGACAAACAAATTGGATAATTAAATCAATTAACAGCTAATCCAACTCTCTTCTTCATCACTTAATTAAATCAAAGCGTCTGTAAACAAAGCCGAGTATTAATTAGAAAATATTCCACTACAGGGTAATGCACTGAGAGCTCCCTCGCTCCTCTCCCTCCCATTTTCTGTGATCTGAAGCGTGTTTGTATACACAAATCCCTGGCATTCACGCAAATTTCATGCCCAGAGTAAATAATTAACATCCAGACAAGGCATGAAATCTGAATAATCACCATCATTTTCTCCCAACAACAGAGATGTGCAGAACACACACAACAAAAAGTTTACAATAGCGACGCTAGAAAACATCCCACCCCTGTTTCCTTGAGAAACAGGACCCTGGGGTAATATTCTCAAAAGCACATTAATGTGCAAAATACTTAAAGCTCTGCACCGCCTCCAATTGACACAGAAGACTTAAACCTCATTTAACAAGTCAAGCACACTGCAGCTCACACAGCCCTTTGAAAAAAAAGGGGGAAAAAATCCCTTGAAGACAGAAGACATTTTTCTGCGTGCTGAAAACACATCTGCAGAGCGTGTGTGTTTTTTCAGCAAATGAGTGACAGCGATCCCGACACTCAGGGCCAGACTCGGGATGAAGAGGGATAATGCAGTGCTTGTGAACCCTACTTTCCGTGTCTCACAGCAGAGAGTCTTTGTTGGCACACAATACGTATGTGTCCATCTATGGTGTGTCTGAGAAGTCTGCTTTCACTTGACACAAATGAGGACAAAGCTGATATGTAAAATAAGATTAAACCTCATGGGCGAAAATCTGTGGCTACGAGTGTTTTCAGTCAAAACACGGTGCGTGCGGGCAAGCCCGATTTTAATAGCGCTGAAAAATCTAATATCAAAATATATGTGCATTTGTAATGGGGATTCAAGTCTGTGCTTAAATAAGCCACATGTTTTAAGCATGGCGGAAGAAGCCCCTTGGATATGCGGTGAGTTTAACCACAGAGCAAATGGGCAAGACCACTCGTTTAACATTACAATTAATTAAATCCATTCTCAAAATGAGCACTGGCAAATGAAAGATGATTTGCACATGCTTATCTACTCGGGTTTATATTCTCCGGATCCCCCCCCCCCCCCCACTCCTCCCTGTTTCTCATCACCAGCTCTATAGATACCAGAAGTGCTCCTTTCAAGCACCAGATTGTAATACATTGTGTGCAAAATGCTTAGTCTTAATTTATTCCTGTTGTGGAAAATAACTGTGAGGTGAAGATCTCAATACGATCAGCAAAAATATTTTTAATTTGATAAGCTACTAAAGATTTTAATTATGCTGGTAATGGAGAACATTGGCCTAATGAGGCGGAGGACTCCAGAGAGACGCAGGGGCTAAGAACTGTGAAATGAGTCTGATAGGATTGCTGTAAATTCACACTAGATCGTTTGCATATCAAAGAGCAGGAAATGATTGCAGGACAAATCAATAACCTTTCCACGTTCCAAGGAGCGTCTTCCCTCATTCGGATATTTCAGCACACTCGCTCTATTCTGTCTGCCTGTATTCTCCCTTATTCTCCTCATTGCCTTGATGTGCCCTAATCGAAGTGCGCATTCATGACAGGCTAAACATGCTTTATTTCGCGCTCCATGTTATAGCATGCTAATCCGGCGCTTGTTGATTTCCAGTTTCATTATCAAAGGCTGCATTGTTGTTTTGGACTTTGGAGCAAAAGTTTGTTTTTCCTTCTTTTTTTTTCCTGTGATAGCTGGTTTAGAAGAGGAAGGTCACTGGTGATGTGAGTGTCCTGCGCTCTGACAGAGGGAACAATCATTTTCCCCCCACTTGGTGCCCGGTGACAGTGGGCGATGTATTTTTAGCCGATGTGCTTGACAGGGCAGCCCACACTGGCTCAATTACCCAGCAGTCCTGGTGACCCCAACACCACTGTTTACTCAGATGAAACCACAGCACATAGACCGGTCTGATGAGAGAGGTAACGGAGTGGGACCAACCTGTCTCTTTCTGGATCTAGTCTGCAGTTTTATTGCTCTCCGTTCGCCACTTCCCTCTCCTACCCCAACCTCTTCAAACTCTGCAACAGCTATGGCTCATGATTCCACATAAATGCCAATAAAATATCATTACACAAAAGTCTCCGTGGGTATTATATTTTGTGTTGGGACAAAAATGCATCGAGTTTCTCTCCATCTGATTACTGTGGGACACATAATGACATTGATCTGTAAGTCCTTCTTTCTTTGGTACCCAGTTTGTCCATCTTTTAAACGCCAGATTGGTTTATCTTTCCTGTTTCCATTTTTCAACACAAGTCTTCCACTCATTACGAGCGGGAAATACGGACAAGCACTTTAAAAAATGTATGTTGTTGGGACAGTTGATTGATCACCGGCCTCCCAACTCAATTTTACCTCCGCAGGTAGCTCTGGCACCAAGACAGGCCTAGCTCTTCAACCTTTTCCTGTCCTTGTCCTCCTGCACCCAGGTGACCATGTTCAAGCAAGCAGAAAGTTGATTTAAGGTTCATAATGACATCAGTTGCAGGCCATCATCCCCCAAATAAAAAATGGCCCCTAGTGCTCCGAGCTCTTTAAACCGTGCTGCTACTTCTCACACAGTGCCGGTGCCATGGGGGGACAGTGACATCGCTATTAGTTTATTGTTCCGTCAGACTGGGACCTTTACTGCACCCCTGTTTATGTTGCCGTAATCACTGGCCTGCTGATATGCACCCCTTTGGCCTGAAATATGTCCTGTCCTAATGCTGCTGGAACTATTACCAGTAGCCCACTGCTGGATGTATCAATCACTGACAGGTCGGCTGCATTACCCGCCGCTGTCCCTGATGTGCTGCTGTTCTGTGAGCACTTCATGGCTCGCCACATTCTTTGCTTTCATATTACCGACAAATTTGTCTTGTCACTGTCCCACTGGCCTCTCTTAGACAGCTTAAATGATGTTGTGCAGCTAGAGGAACTCGCTCTCTCGCAGAGCAACCTCACAGGGTGAAGGTCCATTTTATTCGGGATGTACACAAACACCGGCCACCTTTGTGACACACACACACAGCCACATGTGCAAAAAACATGCAAACACCTTAGCAACGCGAGCCTGAGCAACCACTGACTCACTTATCAGGTCAAGAGGACAGGCTTTTTGTGAGGCAGGTGGGGGTGTTGGTTGGATCAAATTTATATTTATGAGAGTTATATCCTCCCCAAACACATTTTTGTAATTTATAACAGATAGCGCCTGGCCGCTTCCAAGACTTTGGACATTAATGTCAAAAGAATTTACGACAAGAGAAACAAATTACGCTCAAGATAATGTGAGAAATTGTTTTTCACTCAAAAGTGCTATCTACAAGTTTATACTTAATTAGTGCTATCAATTTTTTGAAAAGCTAATTCAGATGCATTCCTTCAGTCCAGAACAATGACTGTAATCTGTCTCAGCCAACAATGTACTGTACCAGACAGAAGAGTGATATATGACTGAGGTTTAAACTGCACTGCAGTACCCAAAAGGACACTTTCTTTAATTATTCTGTTTCAGTGGCCTATTATTTGCTAACCTTTAGCGTTTTCATTCTCTCTGTACATGAAAAATGGAGACAGAGGACCGTCTGCTATAATAATGGGATTTTAAAATAATTATATCGATATCTTCATGTTTAAATGAAAGAAATAAAAATCATCAGTTAGAAAGTCACCGCAATTTACTGCCCCCAAGTTTGAATCCATAATCACTGGGACCCAAACAGAGAAGATCAACTCACTGCTTCCGATGCAGTGCTAGCTGAATATTGCAGATTAGATCTGAGTACCATAGGCCTGGCCCGCTGATGCGTGAAAGAGTTTAGTGATGTGGAAAACAGAAAGGTCATCAATAACTTCAAACAGTCAAGCAGAAAATGTGTAGAATAAGAAGACAAACTGGGGGCCTGGAGCACTAGCCTAAGTGTTGTAACAGCTGTCGCAGACACAGAGTTAACCACGAGGGCAAACTAACCAGGTTTGACTGGTTGCAACAAAAGTGAAACAGACCGCTAATTGTATGTGGGAAGATTCAGTTCCTTATTTCGATGTTTATGCGAACAATAGCCTAGTTAAATTTTCCCTTTAACTACGAGTGTAACTTATTTTAATCTGCCGTTCGGCATGAAAATATATTTGCACGGAGTTAAAAGTCAGATTTTCTCTTAGAACATAAATTCTGTCATTTTATATGGCGTCTGTGACACAGTGACACGCGACTGAAATCACTATTTCAGTACCACGTAGCCCCAACAAAGCATAAGCGAAAACTGAAAAGGTAGCATATGAAGGAGATAAACTTAGTGCCCCCGCTCTCTGATAAGATGAGATGCCTCAGAGGTATGTGATGATGACACAAAATAAACAGGATGTTCTAAGCCTGTTGTGAAATCTATCAAAAGTTCAGTGCCTAGCCATATCACTCACACAATGCTTTACTCAAGGGGTGTGTGAGTGTTTGCCAGACATCTGACACAGAGCAATTCAGCAAAGCGCAACACAGAACACAGCAGTGCTCCACGCCTGTGCCCACGGCGATCGTCTATGAGTGGATGAGTTATTCCATACCCAGTCCAAACAATAACAGCACTGTACAAACCATGTTTGTGTTTGCCTATTACCTAAGCACTCTCCCATCCCCTCCCATTTTTATCTTATTATTTCAAAACTGTTTGTCTTAGCTGTGAATGAATAGTCAATGTCATGTTCTAAAACCCTTATGATGGCGTCTTTGTCACAGGGGGACCGCTCCTTAACATAACATTAAGGAATAAATGAAGAAATAAACTTCCTGGCCAAACAGCAAGTATTGACTTCCTATCAGGTTACAGGCGCTTTTACAGTGACAAGTTTACTGGCGGTTTCTGAACAATAGATCCAGTCTTCCTCCAGGCTAAAGGAGACTGACACCAGAATGCCAATCACAGGAACAGGACAATGAGCTGAAGGACAAAGTGTGGATCTCTGCTTCTGAGCAGTGGGATGTGTTACTTGAGTTAGTTCAGTGTTCCAAACTGAAATCGTGCAGCAAACATGTTTTGGCGTAAAGGAGTTAGATCCCATTTAGTAAAGTGGAGAAGCGATCGCTGAAGATATAAAGCGGATGTCGAGTCAGTATGTGGTTAGATACTTCTAGTGTTACATTCTTGGTCGAGCTCTACGACTATTCGGTGTGTTTGTGTTCAGCTGGTGTTGTTAAGTGTTTTTTAAAGAGTTTATTTGTGTAATTTTTCAAGTACAACACATAACTAAGCAGCTCAGGCATGACAAGACCAAGCAAGTAGGTAAGAATATCAAATACAAAATAATAGGCATCGGTTTCATTCCCAACTCTCACTATCTAAGACAATAGAACGCTTCCTGTAACAATAACATAAACAAGGTTATAGTGAAACTGGTTGAGCAATACAAAAGGTGCAGAGACAGGATAGTCCTGTTTAGAGACCCTGAAGAAAGACGTGCAAGATCAAACTTAAACTCCAGACATATATCTTTGTTGTTGGAGTGACATAGCTGATCCACAGGAAGAAAATATCTATTTTTACAGTGAAGCATTTATATTAATAGGACTATTTCAGTATGGAAAAATCAACATTTTATTCCACCTAAACCTAGCCCCCAAATTAAAGGCTCTTAAAATATGTGTTTTTATAGTGATTCGAGTGTTCTTCAGTTGCTGTGCTTTACATACAGCCACATGATAGGTCATCATAACTGCTTCATTGTGGATGAAATGTTAAAGCTGGTGGACAGGAAGATTGCTGTGCTGCAGTCACATATGAGGTACTAACCCTGAGTGAGGGAGTGCAGTGGCAGGCCAGTCTGTCCAGGCTGGATGCTGAGCAGTCCTTGCCTCTGAAGGTTGAGCAGGTGCTGCTGCTGGACCTGCTGGACCTGCAGGAGCTGCTGCTGGAAAGCCAACTGCTGTGCTGACACCTGCTGCTGGAGGCACACAGAGACACAAAGAGGCACACCATCAGCAAACACATACAAACCGTATGTAAAAGCACAACAGCCAGTGCAAACACGTACATTTGAATTTCAGGTTCCTTTGCATACACCATTTAAAAAACCCGTTTTAACATCAAGGTGACAGAGTTCACAGTTAGGGTTGTAAAATGAAGCACTTTAGAACAACATGTTCATTCATAAAAAACAAGGTTAATGGATTTAACGCGTGCTACCACGAAGCCTAATTTTCCTTTTTTTATTTTTTGCCTTTAGTTTGGTTTTGTCAGAGCCCACTTAAGACAGGTACGCTATACATCTCTCTCTCTCTCTTAATTAACGAGGATCGCAAGGCAAATGACAAACAATGAAACAACATAGTTAATCATTCATAATAAGAGCCACAGGAATTTAATTACAGCCATTCATAATTCAGCAAACAACGTGTGACTAAATCAAAGTGCTTAATAACCACCCTAGCAACTCTCACAACTCTCCCAGGCATGGCGCTGAGCTCAGGGATTCAGTCTTCCCCCAACCAGCGTGGCAAGCTGCGTTCAATCGCATGCTGTGGACGGTCTATGTGATAGCTGTTTTGTTCGTCTTACTGTGTTAAGACCGCTTCGTGAAGAAACAGTTAATGAAACAGTCGCGCGTCTTCACTTGATTTTAAAGTCAGGGAGATGAAAAAAAAATCTGGCTCTGAAAAGTGAAACGTGAACTTTGATGGGATGAAAAAGTGAAATAAGGGCACAGAAGAAAATGGAAAGGAAAAAGACAAAGTCAGAATAATAAATAGAAGGAAATTTGCTAATATCCCCAATCCGCCATGAGTCAAAACAAATGAGAGATGGAATTTAGATAACAGGGACACAGAGGAGAGAGATGACTTTTAACCCGTTCATCAACCGACGTTCTTAATAATCCACAGTCAGCTCAACAAAGTGTTGTTGCTGATTAAACAGGACCTAGCTGTACACCTTCTGTATTTTCTAACAGTTAAGGACATAACAAACACGTCTGAGACCCAACAGGACACTAGGTCTGTTTATGAGTATACAAGACCAGTTTGTCAAGCGGGTGGAAGGAGAGGTAGGGGCACTAAAAGCAGCGCCGTGCACCGCACCCTTTTACCAAACACAGGATACACCACTTTGTTTACTTCTCACAATTGAGTGCATACAAAAAAGGTCTCTGTGCAATGCGGCAGTCAGGTCACTGGCTGGCGGCTCTGAAACCACTGAAACAGCCAGATAAAACGGGTCCCCTCCGCCCACCCCTGCCGGGCTTGTCAAAAGGGTCGAGCGGCCTTCCTTTCTCTTCCTCTACCTCCCTCCTGCCCTGCACCCAGCCTGCTGCTTCTGCACTGGCTGACTAAAAATAACGCTCTGGGCAGCGCTGGCCCATTACAGCGAGCGGTGTCGTCTCATTGGATCAATCAGAGGAAGAAGGCACTTTGTCAGTGGTAACGGAGGGTCATAATTGAAGAGTAACTACATTCAGTCTCAGGCTCATGTGTGATCTAACCCAAAATGTGAGGGAAGAAAGTGAGACAGAGAAAAAAAGAGCGACTCGATAAAGATCACATTCAGGATGCAGGTGGCCTGTGATCCTCTCTGATGTGTTCTGTTTATGAACGATGGTTGGCTCTTTTTCTCCTTTCATCAGTGTGAGAGAAGTTTCTCTTGTCTTGAGTTTTTCTCTGTTCAGCAGCTCCTCCCTGACAGATAAAGATAATAGTGCTATGGGAGGGGGAGGGGGGCTTAGAAGGAACAATGTCTTTCATCAAAACGCTAAGTAAATAGGCTAAATAAATAGAGGGGTGGCTTTTGAGGGAAAAAAAAGGAAGAAAGAAAATGGAGTGCTGCAAATGAATTTAACTCTCTCCCCTTCATATTTTTCCTCTAGTCCCGTCAGCTGACAGCGGCTCCTGTGCACTCTCAGCATGCAGACACATTAAAAACCCCCAGACCCAATAGACCAAATAAGAGGTTAACAAGAAGTGGCACGAGGAAGAGAAAAATACAGTCCCTGACAAATGATAAAGAGTGGCACTGGCAGCCCTTTATTGTCAAGCTTCAAATATAAAGTTAAAGATCTTTGAAAAACTAAATTTTGATGTCTTTAAAATAAAAGAGGCACAAAGCAACAACAGGGGGTTATTGTCTGGCAGCCACAGGGGATTCACTGCATAATTCTTATTCTGTCTTTTGATGGCTGCTAGAAATGCGACTGAAAGAGAGAGAGAGAGCGAGTGCGATGGAGAAGAGAAAGAAAACATCGGCAGAAGGGGAGAGCCTCTCGAGGCTGCATCCATTTCCTGTGATCATACATAATATGCTTCAAAAGTAGTTTTTTCTTTTATTCTCATGCTCCATTCAACTGATCAATTGCACCTCCTTGTCTGCCCCCCTCGCCTCCCCCTCTTTTTCTCCCTTGCTCCTCTAGTGTTTACATCAGATGCGACTTGGTGACAGGCCCTATCTGAGGCCGAGGAGCTCTGCTGTCATGTTGATTTATGGGAGCATCATGCCACAACTTGTCCAAACTGAAGCCCGCAGTTCATTAATTAGGGAGCTACGACTTTGAAGTTGGGTGCTTCGACAGCACGCGGACGTGTGCGGGAGTGAGCATGCGTGGATGAGCGTGGGTCCGCTTTTAACGCCGGGCTTAATTTTCTGTGTTTCCTTTACTCTCCAAACATTGGAACTCAACGGGGACAAGAGTGAAAATTCCCAGATCGTCTTTGAACTTCTTCTGACCGCACAATAATAATTTGCTTCGTCCACAGTGATGCCTGTATCCGCCTGTCATTAACACGCATTAAGCCGCTGCCTATGAGCAAGCCTCGCTGCACTACGGGGAGCGAAGGAGGGAAAGCAAGAAAGAAAAATGGTGAAAAAAAACTCAACATGGGCAACAAAGCTGGAAGCGCTCTCTGCACTGATATCTCACAATTACATGCCTTCTTTTCCTCTGCCATTTCCATGTTAATTACCGAGAAAAGCCTCTCAGATTTATATGCTCTGTGTTTCTGCCTTTCTCCCTTCTGCCTTTCATTATGTCCTACACAAGGCTCAGAGGAACGGTCATCTCTTTGTTGCTTAGGACACTTGTTTACTAGAAAAAAAACTACAACAATGGCCTGAGTCTTTTCTGTAACATATTATACATTTAATGTGGAGACAGGTCCAAAAAAGAGACACTGGATTCTTAGCACAGTATAAGTCAGTTGTTACCATTTATCCAGCCAGTCTGACATGCTAATCAGAAGCATGAGTGCACTTGATTCTCCCCCCGTCTCTGCTTTAACCACAGGCTGAAAGCAGATGGAGTTGAGGGAGGGAGCACGCATGCCTTTCGTACATTGTCTGGCCAATGTTTGGTAATGGCAGGCGGCTGGAGTGATGTCAGCTTACCTCTTTACTCTGCTTGCTGCCTGCATGTTGCTGCTGTTGCTGCTGCTGCTGGAGGAGCTGGAGGTGGAGTTGTTCCTGCTGCTTCTTGTAGAATTCTTGGAGTTGCTGCTGCAGAAGAGACGGGAGGGTGACATGTGAAGCAAAGTCTATCAGTCATGCAAACCTGGCAGTGGATTTTGTGAGAATTTTCAACACTTTGAGGGATGCTGTCTTTGAGGCTTAGAAAAGAAAGGAGAATAGCAGTTCAAAGTGAATTTATCTTTGCGAAACATGGTCTATACATAAGAAGATTTTCATTTCAAGCTGAGACATTCACCATCTGAAACTTGATGGCCCCGTCTGAAGAAGATTACTGGTAGCATGAATGTACGTTACCTGTTGTAACATGAGGGCCTGTTGCTGCTGGAGAAGAACCTGGAGCTGCTGAGGGCTCAGGACTTGTTGCTGAAGAATCTGCTGCATTTGCTGTGGAGTTATCACTTGAGGTGTCATCATAGCCACTGACACTGGAACCTGCACACACAACAAGCAGATAGCTGTTAATTAGTGCAGGAAGCAAAAAGCAATCCATCCTCAACACTGGCTCCTTCTTGTTTACTGTCACATGTGTGCTACAGCCTACAAGCAAGGTAGGGTAAAAAAATGTAGCTCAACAAAAAACAAAGACACACATTAGACAAACATAATAGACTATAAGAGGCTTTGATGCATTCTAGGAATTCATCTCAAGTGTCATCTTGAAGTGTTGCAATCTGCACATGACCTCCAGCAAACATCTAACACACACATTTCGCCCCTCTAACCATTATGACACCACACCAGACTGAGACAGGCTAAAGGACACAAGAGAGCCAGGCGTGGGTCAACACGTCCACCCCGACTTCCATCCTTCCACCTTCCCCTCTCTCGCACATACCCCCTCCACAAAACCCGATATGATCTGCATTTACAAACGGCGAAGCTCCAATAAGCATCGCCGTTTGCACGACGCGGCAAATGTGTCATACCTGAAGACGTGAAAGATTGCCTCCAAAAATGCTGTGGTTCGCTTGTCGCGCATGCACGACATGTCATGTGAGAACATTTCATTAGAGATGCTGTCAACAGCGATCTATTATTGTGAAGATATAGAGCGCCTGGAGGAGGAGCCATGGTGAAGAACACACGGGCCCCTAACTAACTCCCTGCAGAAAGGTGTGAGTGCATGACTCCTCAAAACAAGTGATTTGTTGTGACACCGAAAGAGCCCCCACAGTTGTCAGGGTGCCTTAATTGCTCCAGCGACATAGGGGACTTGGAGTGTGTCTGGATGCTGCCACTCACTGCTATGATGTGCAATACCATTAAAAGCTCCTTTCCCTGACATTTGGATGACAAACAGCGATGGAGATATGCTTGTATACTGCGGCGTCTTTGCAGTTGTTAACATGTTGCGGCTGTGGTTCTTTTTGTGCACGAATACATTAGTATCTGTGTGTGCATAAGCGAGTATTAAAATGTACTCTTTCAGGCTGATGTCAGCAGCCGATAGAGCAGACATAACCGGTGACAGACTGTCTTCACCAAGGTTACCCAAATTGTGTGGTCACCTTAAAGCTAATGACACCCCTCTGAATTTTTCATGCTTTTCTGAATGCAATTTAGCTGTTTAAAATCTCGTCCGGTAACGAAGGGGCTTTTCTTGACACACGCCCTGCATCCATATCACCTTATTCACTCTCCCCATTGTAGCATAAAACAAAAACAAAGCACTGCCATAATGAACAGCTTGTAGTGAAAATGCAGAGGAAAGGGCAGTGATGTCAAACAGAACGGAGCAGCTTTGATGCTCTCTGTTAACTTTATTGAGCCGTGCCAGACTACACTGGGATATGTTCTTCCAAACCCAAGAGAATGAAGGAGGGTCAGCCCCACCCAGGACCAACACACACTTCACATTTCTTATTTTCAGCAGGAGGCGCAAGGGGTGCGAGGAGGAAAATGCAATATTAATTCCCCCCTGTATTATGTCTTAATATGCAGTTCATCTTGACTTTTGCACATGACTTGTCCTGTCATTTGCATAGCCTCGGCCTCCCATTTCCTAATTTCACAGTCATTATCCAGCGAAGTCCTTTTTTCTGGGCATCACTAATTTTGATGAACTATTCTGAAGGTCAACCAAGCAGCCTGGTCTTGCTGACATGCAAACCCGTACATGATGTGATATGCAGTGCACGTCGAAATGTGGCATTTACCCCCTCCAAAAGAGGATAAATAAAAATGCCCCCCCCCCTTTTTTTTCTCCACAAACTTCACTTTTACTACATGCGTAAAAAATCTACTCCATATTAGTCACGCTCTATTTTTTACCAGCGTGTAAAGGCTGCAAATTTTGTCTTCGTTTCAAATGTATAATCATTTTGTCATGCCATATTACACAGTGTGATGTGGAAAAGGGGAGAGCAAACTTCGAGTTAACACAGAGGTTTTATACACTTAACCAGATCTCAATAACTGTCGATTTCATTACAAATTACACAGAGATTTCCTTCAGTGTAACTGTCTTAATTCTTTACACCTGAGGTGTGTATCTCATCACGGTTTCACACTTCGCCTTGTCAAGAGCATCTGGCTCTCAGTAACTACAGTTAGAGCAGCCTCCTCCGTGAACAGCCCCAGCAAGAGGCTATTACAGACCCCCATTTTATTACCCATTACTACTGAGGTCATTAGCAGCAAGAGGGATTGTATGCTTCTTAACCTATTGATCAATGTAACTACTACCATTTAATCCTGTGCTGAAGGAGTGAAAATCTGCCTAAGACTGGGTCCTATTGAGTGGAAGGGCGGGAGGAGCACTTTAACTGAAAAATATTGCCTTGGCCGCTGTATCGTGCCCATTTAACGCAAACACAGGACGCCAGTCGCCATTTAGAGCACTCCCATATGGTGCACTCCCTTATCTCTTGGATAACATCATGACTCCAAATGATCCACAAAAATATATCACCATCTAAAGATAGTCTAAAAGGAGACCCGTACTGGGCTAATAACTGGAGGGATCCACTGAGCCCAGCTCTAATCTACTCCACCAATATGAGAGTGTGAAAAAGAGGACATTCTGAGGATGCCAGAAATAGCTGACGTTTATGAATTTCATGAAGGTGTGGTGCTCTCCAGGTGCCTCCCATACATAAACATTCAAACCTGGAACATTCTCACACAGCTGCACAGTGACTGGAGGCAATATACTGTACCAGCACAGGCCTGCTGGCCAAACACACAGATGCAGACAAACACACCCATGCACAGAACTGTGGCATGTTAACTGCCACAAGTACATACAGGCACACGTGCAGCCCATAATACATTGTATATGAAGAGCAAAACCACATGCACAAAAAGAAACATGCACGGCACATTGAGTATAAAAATGTCATACTATAAAAAAAACATTTAAAAAGGAATTTAAATGTTAATACTTAACATGATAAAATTATTTTTTTTAAAAAGTGTTTTCCTCAATTTGAAAAAACTAAAAAATTATTAAAATATTCCTCTTGTTTACTGCTCCACTTCTGAAAAAGCACCAGCACACAGTACAGGAAACATTTGTCATAAAGGGACACCTACGGTGGGACAACGTCTGTCTGTGAGAAACTAACAAGAGAAGAGTGCAAAATGCGATAATCTAATGAGGGAACACACCCCAGATCTGAAAACATTTTAGAGTCACTGATTCAGAGTTAATGAAGATCCCCCTCCTATCACAAGTCAGAGGTCAAAGCACGGCGAAGAGGAGTAAGGTGAATGAGGCTGCACGATAGCGCCTTTTTTCACACTAAGGCAATTAAGAGGAGCAGCAATGAGGGACGAGGAGGTGAATGTCAGTGAGCCCGACAAAGACGTTTCACTGAAAGATACGAAAACGCAGAAAAAAAAGGGGGAGAAAGAAAGAAAAGCAGAGAGAATTATCAAATTTTCATTTGTATTCCCTGGGGTCGTGTTGTTTTGTGGGGGCATCAAATGGAATGGAGAAGTAAAAAAGAAATACCAGCCCCAGTCCGTTTGATGCTGTTGTTTTACCTTGGCCTGCTGTGGCGCAAGGAAACGACTTCCCATCCCGACTATGATCTCCTGCATGAAAATGTCGCCAAAATGAGGATTTCACGGGAGCTATTGTACTTAAGTGATGTGTGAACATAATTAGTCGTCGACAAGACTGGAAAGACTAATTCCACATTAGCCATTCAGGTTGATTGAAATCTTTGGAGTGGAGAGAATTTCCCCTAAAAAATAGATTCACACCAATAACCTTTCCCCCTAATAATAATTGTAACAACAACAATAATAATAATGATTATTGTAATAATAATAATAATAATAGTAATAATCAGAATATCTTGATTTATATTTTGTTTGTGGTTGTCATTA
This sequence comes from Rhamphochromis sp. 'chilingali', assembly GCF_963969265.1. NCBI lineage: Eukaryota > Metazoa > Chordata > Actinopteri > Cichliformes > Cichlidae > Rhamphochromis > Rhamphochromis sp. 'chilingali'. Next base: position 8,295,877 of record NC_137936.1, on the reverse strand, counting down.
TTGGGAAAACAACACAATGTGAATTATGCAGCAGAATTTAAATGTAAAAAGTAGGACACAAGTACTAAATAATCCCAACATATGTTAGACCACCATAATTCCTTTCTTGTCATCCACAATCAAGCTGTTTTAAAAATATTTACAGCTCAGATAAACAGGATAATCACAGCCACATTTACCATGCACTATATCTTCTGAGTTCGGGGCGGAGATGTGTGAGGGGGAGCGAGACTCAAATTATTTGCAACAACTGTAAAAACAAAAGTTAAGATTGCGTTTTAATTAACTCGACGACTACAAACAAACAGGTTTTCGCCGGAGCTCGACCCAGCATCGGGTTTAAACAAACAAACTGCACGGCAACGTGAGCAAGCTCTCGCCCCAGCAATAACAGCCGAGCTGCGACCTGGACGCCGTTTCCCACACTGGAGGGAGCCGCCACTGCAGGTGACCACCGCTGAGGGAGCGCACATAGGTCGCCCTCCCTCTTCCCCCTCAAACGCACACACTTGTGCCGCATCACGATCACACTTTGGTATTTAAAATGTTCACTTTTGTATTAAAAAAAAGAAAAGAAGATTTGACTTGGATTTTATAAAAAAAAATGAAAATTGTGTTAAAATATTATATTAAAGGTGGTTCAAATACTTCTGATACAATTCTTTGTTTCTTTTGCTTACAAAAAAATTAAAAGAAAGGAGTGTATCATACATTTTGGTGTGTGACTCACTGTCCTGTCATTCTTTCTGACCTTTTCAAGCCACACCTCCAAGTATGTATTTTACAAGGTATTTTGAGTTCTGAAACCAAGCAAACCAAATTCTCGGTGAGTGATGTCCTACACACAACTGTTCGATGTTTGCACCTTTCCCGGAAACATCTTACGACCGCTGTTCATATAAACTGTGCGCCCGTGATCTTTAGTTCACCAGCTTTACACGGTTACGCAACGCTGCGTGTTTTCAGATGCATTATTCGAGTCAGTTGAGATTTAATTAAGATCACAGCCTCTGAAATCCCTTTCAAATGAAAGTGTAGTCAAAAGACAATGGCTGACACATCCTCGTACAGATTGTTTCTATTCTCTGCACACCAGCAAGGCAAAGCTAATCCTTGTTTCCATGACGGCAGACAAGAGGGACACAAATTATGTTGCTTCTTGACACTCTTAATGCTGTTTTTAAGTGAACAGCCAAATAATTAAATTATATAAATTATATTGAAATAAATTCACACTGACAGCAGCATGTTTTTGGAATTAAGTAAAAACCAGTATATGGAGAAAAAAAGAAGAAGAAGTGTTTCAGTCCCAATAATCCACCCTTATTTTCTAGATGCAACATGACAATAGGCTCCCTTTAATACTTTAGAAATATATAGGCTGGGACTTAGATGAATGGTTAAAAAGACCTTCTGCCATAAAACACTCTACACCATGTAATCTCATCATTATCCTACCATCTCAACCTTTTGAAACACATGGCATCTCAAGTGTAATGTTAATCTTCCCCGTTTGAAACAGAGATGCACATTCTCCAAATAGCAACGGGCAAAAAAAAGAAAAAAAAAAAAAGGAAAAACGATTGCAAGCCTTTTTCAAGTAAAAACATGTTTTAGTCGGGAAAGCCAGAGAATAACAGCAGAGAGCAGCTGGTGGCTCACTATATCACTGCTAAACTATTCCCCCGTCTCTCCTCTCTGTCTTGCCTGCCTGCTCCAGTACAAAGCAAAGACCGTCCCTGTAAAGGATATCCCAGTGAGCCGTGGGGCTCTGCAGGCTACCCCCGTGTGCCCCCCTCTCCGGGTACACAGCTAATATCTGGTTGCCTATGTCATGGTTTAGAAATGACAGGTGCTGGCAGCCCCTCGCCTTGACAGGCCACTGCACAAATAACGCCCCAGCCTGAAAGGGCTAATGCACTACTAATGAACAATAAATCAACTTTGATTACAAACTGTCAACCCAATCAGCTCGCACTCCAGCTCTCCCAAACTGCGAGTCTCGGCTGCACAGCTGCACAACATTACGGCGAACACTGCCCTGTTTAGGCTTCGCTGTCCTGCTTCTCAACTATCTGATAATCTGCTCCATCTCTCCTCCTGTCCACTTTCTTAGCTGTGAGAGTTGAAAGACTGTACCAAAGGGGAAAAAAAGTTTCAGAAATGCTGAGAAATACAACAAAAACACTTCAAAAAAGGGAAAAAAAACACAAGTTCTTCTGTTGCTATATGAGCGTATTACTTAAATGACTGCAGTAAAAATACTTGAGGTCATTAAACAACAGAAAGTCAATAACTGTCTTCTGTGTAAAACCTCAAAACTGCCAAGGAGGACTCAAACTTGACAGTAGAAAAATGGAGCAAATTGACCACAACTTTCCCCCTTAAATGTATTTTGCAATCCTTTTATTGCAAGTGCCGACACACACGCATAGGCCCGCACCAACATTCGCACACTAACTTTTCAGAAAGACATGAGCGATGACATTTAGAGTGACAGCGTGTCTCCAACGTGGTTTGTGGTGACGGTGTCAAATATAGAGCTGTGCCAGCCACTGTCTTAATTCACTGTGACACCATGAGGAGACTGAGGATTAGTCCAGGCCATTAGAGCAAGCAAAGTCTGACCAGCACTCATTAACTCTGGGGAACAAGTCACAAAATACACAACTAGCAAAACATAATTTGGAGAAAACAAGTACTCGCACACCCTTAATTCAAGGATGTAAACAATGAAGCTTAACAAGTATTTTCTAAAAAAAAAAAAAAAAAAAGAGCAAAATACAAAAACACACACAAATGAAAGTAAAAGAGCTGGCAAACCTGTCTCCTGTTTTTCCTAGAACTTTCCATAATTTGAACGTGTACAGTATTAGATCCTGCTTAACTGGTTAGCTCACTATCAGCAAAGTCAACAAAACTAAACAAACACTGTAAAGTGTCAGTGAGAAACTTCATGTATGTGGTTAGGCAAGGCAGAGGAAACTGTTGCACAAGCTTACAGTAAAAAGCCAAATTCCTGAAAACAACTAACAGCACAGACAAACAGAGACATCATCTCCATACAGTCTTGCTCTGAAAGGCAACACATTTAGAGACAATAAATCTAACATACATGACTTTATATATTTCTCTTAACACAGCAAGCATGCAAACTGACAGCATCTTAACAACAAAGTAAACCCTGGATAACTACTCTTCCCATAGGAAGAAGCATGACAAAATTAACCAGCTACAATGACAGAACGTCAACAATGGACAGACAATAAAACTCCTTTTCTCCTTTTCCCTCTTCAAATTAAATTGTCAAGTTTTTTCATACAAGAAAGCTGGCAAAATCACAGAAATCAATCATATTGACAAACCTGACAAACTCCATTTAGCTGGCAGGGTAAACAGAGTGCCGGGCCACGCGGTGTGGAGTGAAGCAGAGCGGAGAGTCGAGCAGCGAGGGGAAGAGAGAGAGGGAGGGAGAGAGAGAGCGAGTGTGAGTAAGTAAGAGAGAGAGAGAGAGGTAGGGGCGCGCAGGCTGGCAGGCAGAGAGGCTGAGAACAAGCGCTGCTGTGCTGTGGAGTCTCCAACCTTCCTCAGGATACAGACAGATTGCACGCACAAGGTTGCTCCCTGGCTGACAAGATACAAAACTATCCAATCAACCACGCCCTTCTCCACCAATCACAACCAGCCTTCTAAACATAATCAATTCAAATGGGGCCACACAATAGGAAGCCGCGGGCTGGGCTGCAGGTGAAACTGTGCCTTTGTGTGGGGGCCCCTTTAAAAAAAAAGGAGAAAGAGAAAGAGAGAGAGAGAGGGAGAGGCAGAGAAAAAAAGGCACAGTTGACGGCTGTTAACCCTTTGACCCCTGCCGGGACTCGGGCCGTGCTATTGAAACAATGGGAACTTAAAGAAAAGAGGCCCTTTAATTAAACAACAGATAAGTAAACACAGCTATCTAGCGGAAAGAAAGAAAACTGGCCTTGCTATCAGCCTCTTTATTGTTCTGCTAAATGGAATTGTTTACAGTGCTGGAACAAAGGCACAACTCATTTTACATGCTGAAAACACTAAATGCACACAAACAATTCACAAGGCTTTGTAGCTATTTTCTTCCTTTAAAATTTCCCAAGAAAAACAAATTCTATTTTAGCCTAAAATAATATAATTATGAGATTAGGGTAGCTTTGTATTTTCTGTACTAATGCCAATCTTTTTATAGTTTGTACTTACAGAGTTTACTATAGGAATCAACCAGTAATAATATGCAAAACCAAGTTTGCGAGTATTCAGCCATAAAATCAACCACAGCAGCATAAAAAAAATTTCAAACCAGTTTTTAAACACTTATCCCTCAATTTGGCCTCAGACAAGCTAAAACCACTTACATTAACAGCTAACATTACACCAGCTACCAGGCAATCCATCCAACTCCATCCCAATGAGAGCAATTAGCTGTCATGATATCATCACACTCTTTAACACCCGTGTGCACTCAGCAAGTGGAAAAGACAGAAGAAGAAAACAGGACCCTGCCACCTACTGGAGATCTTACTGAACTCCCAGGGAGAGACAGTAGGGCGAAAGCCCTGACTGCTGACAACCTATATGTCTTATCTTTCAATTGAGCTACCTACTCCTGAACAATATTTATAAACATTTAATTACATTCCACTCTGTAGCACATCTAAACATGAGAAAATGGAATGAGTTCTTAATCAGTCCCACTTCTGTAACAACATTAAAATCAGGGTTACTAAGTTGTGCAACCCACTTAAAAGAATTAGACAAAAGCACGAGGAAAGATTAACACCTCACTTTGTTAATTATCATGACAATAAACACAGAGCTGAATAACAGAGCTCTAAAACACAGCTCATATCAACAGCTATAAACCCTTGGCCAAGGATGAAGGAATGTTCATGGGATACATTCCAGTCCGCAAACACACTGGTAAAATAAACAGAGCGCCTGCATAACAAGCCACTGCTCTCATCTGCTAATAACTAACAATGAGCTCTGCTAAGCTGGCCTGACCTATATAAATTATTGACTGGGACACCTCAAGTGTCAAAAGTGACAATTCCAATACGTATCATAGTGAATAATTAAGTGGAAGAAAAGGGGCTTTTATTTTCTATCTGACACCCTCAAGACGCCTCACACAAAAAGAGAGTGACACGCAGCCATGTGCTTGCAACTACACGCATGCACACGCAAACACGCACAAAGTGGTTTAGGCTACGGCCACGCTATTCTCCCCCGGCACTCTCCCTGGGGTGGCATGTCGGCGTATTCTCAATAAAACACCTTCTTAGCAGTAATAGGCCACTGTTCTCATTTCAACGCTCCCAAAGGCCTCATGATAAATTTAGCAGACACACAGTTCAAGCTTCTCCTCTCACATACTGTCTTTCTAATCCATTGCCTCTGTGCCTGCGCCATGTAAAATAATTACACATATGTGTCGATGTGATACACACCCTATGTGGATTTTTTTTTGTTCCTGTGCACACAGAAACATCAATATTCTTGAGCCTTGAATCCGTCCCTTGTGATAGTTTACCGAGAGTACTGAGCGATTGTGTTCATGACAGAGTGGATGACATTATAAAATACTCCCATTTCCTGCTCGAGTTAGAGTGAAAGTATGAGTTAATGTCTGGCCTGAGCTATGGCTGAAGATAACGACTCGGCTCCAATTACAAAGCCTTCCCAAAACACTAACGCAGCCAGTGAATAAGCTGCACCGGCATGCCAACCAGTGTCTTACTTCTACTACATTAAGACAAGTAGGGAAATGGAGTGGAAGCGGAGAACAAATTCATTCTCATTGCTTTTCTTGAAAAGCGCTGGTGACCTGGACCATTGTCATGAGAAAACAAACACACCCTTTTTTCCTCTCCTCTTGTGTGTTTGGAGTATTTTATTGTTTACTGGCAGAGACTCAGCAGGGCAGGTGTGGGACCTATATAAATAACAGCTGCTCTATTTAATATAACCTACATAACATATTTTTCCCTGTTATTTCCATTTCAAATGTTATTTCAAAAGTACAAAGCTTTTAAGAAACAATTGTAAATCGAACAAAGTGTGTTTTCCGAGCTACAGCAAAACTTCACACTTTGCAAAGTTCAGAAAGAAGTGACTTTTGATTTAAGGGGAAAAAAACTGTTATTTGGTGACCCACTCACTTGCACTGACGCCGCACGGGAGAGCGCTATGTCATTTCTGCAGCAGTAAAACAATAGCACAAACAACTTTTGAAGAGGTGGAGAGTTTCTATTCAGAGCCAAACCAAAACCGATCGCATCTTTTATTTATCGTGTTATTATTTTTTTCTACACTTCTGTGCCCTTGTTCCTCTCTCGCATAAAACTCTTGCATATTGTTACTGTTTATTAAGTCAATCAAAAATAAAAGACAGCGAGTCCGCCTTTAAATATCTGCACACTACTGAAGGAGTAAGTCACATTCTGAGCGAATGAGGTTATCACCCGGAGCAGAGAGGACTTACAGCAAGTCACGCCTGACTCACCATGTTCCTCGTGGTCTATTATATATGGCTTTGGTTATTTACTTTTAATTTTGACAACCAGGAGCACATTGTTTAGTCAGCACATGTGAAGTCTGTATTTGCAAAATATTTCCTGAGATGATATGCCAGCTAGTATATAACGGAGCTTCCAGTGCGCACTAGTGTGGTTTTTCACTTAGTCAAAACAAAAACACTTTTGGGTTTGAGCAACATCGATTTAGGGAGGTGGGGGAATTTTTGTCTTGTCTTTTTTGGCGATTGATTCATCTTTGATTTAAAACGAAAACCATATTAATACAAAGAAACCCAGTTCTTTTTACTAAGCAATAACAATGATTCTGCGGTGGCTGCCAGGGTTAAAAGAGCGTCACAAGTAAACCTAAAGCTGCAAATAAGTTACTGAGCGACATTTGATATTTGGGTTCTGCTATGTACCAAAATAATGCATTATCATGGGCGATGAGCTATGCATAAAATTTACAGTTAGTTATCAGATTTGAGTAGAAACCTGTCTGCCTTTGGGTGGCTCCTGTCATCGCTTTTTAAAGACTAAAGAGGAGTCTAATCACGAACTACATTACTTTGGCTTTTTCTGCACACTATATGGATAAAGCGGTTAAGCACAATTATGGTCTGCTGTTAAACATCCAACACAAATATAAAATGCTCCAAATAAAGCCCTCGTGTCGACCTGTATATCTGTATCACTCTTCTGCTGTCTAAGCAGTAACAGTTTACTTTATTCGAGTCTTAACCAAAAGTGAAAATGGAATAAGAGAATTGCCAAGCTGTCAAAAGTGTGCATTGACACCCAAAGAGAAACTGCATTGTGAGCTGATGCTGACTTGACTGCACCTTGCATAGCTGTTAGTGTTTATAAATGCTATGGCTGACTGTGCACCCATCCATCCTTCTACCGCTCTCCAAAGGGCGTGTGAATCACTCCAAAAAAAACGACAAGCATTAAAATCAAGACGTAACGCCAGAGGATGACATAAAGATACGACAAATTTCAGGGGAAGTGTATATGTTTGTGTATCCGTGGGGATGACTGAGTGGGGTGGAGTGTTGCGAAGGCTGACTGCTTGAAGGGAAACATCAGGCCTCCAATGAATACAGAGGGTCCTGCAAACAGCAGAGTGGCTCCCAGCTCTGTGACTGGAGTCAATTCGACAGTCATCAACTTGGCCGGGCGAGAGCTCCCACCGCCGCCACCCCCCTCCCTCCCACTTGGCTATGTGGAATCAGGACAGATGACTTCATTCTGACAGGATTATCCCAAACCTGGTTCTAATATATACAGTACACATAATACATTTTTACAATATGACAAGCAAAACAAGCGACCATAGAGACGGCCTATTCCCCGGCACCTGTCTTGGCTTTGTGCTGATCTTTCCTGACAGTATTTATCACCTCAAAGCAATGCACACATCAGAATGAGATTTCATTACAGAATCACCTTGAGACAGCCCCTAACTGAATAACACACTGCATTGTTGTTGCTATGATTTTATGAAGTGACTTTCTTGTGAATGGGCATATCTCTGCTAAAATGTTTAACGACTTCCCTAAGAATGACTCACTTCAGTAACAGCGGCGTGAAATCAGGCTACAAACGGCATTATCAACGACTATTCCTTCTATCACTATGCTCAGCACTTCTTTTTTTTCATATTTCTGGTCTATAATGCTTTAAATATATTTATATGTCACTCTAAACTAAATCTAAATGCACAGAGATTTTTTTTTTCACACAATAACCGACCCATGACATGAATCTAGAGTCCTGCCTATTGTCACCTCGCCACTGGGCGATCGCTGCTGTGCCACTTTGGGCCACTGGCCGGCCAGACTGCGGAGGCACCTCGAAGTGCTGCCTCAGATCAGCCTGCAGCACTGGCTGAGCTCCAGCTGACAGGCTTTGGCCTAGTGCTCTAATGACTTACAGATTGGAGCTCTGTGGTATACATGTGTCAGGACAATGCCATGGGCCTACTGCAAAAACAGTAGGAGAGGGAGGGAAAGCCGCCGGCTTCTCCCTGTCCTGTCAGACAGAGGCTTGGCCCCTGGATTGTGTCACATCACGCTTCCCCCCAACAGACCACAAATGAAGGATGTGAAAAGCAAATGCGGGGAGGAGGAGGGGCATTGGAGGGGAGCTCTCTAACTTAAAAGGCTTTCATCCTGTAAACTGAAAAGACATTATCTTTTGACCTGGAGATGCCCTCCGCGAGGCTGTACACTATGGTGTGAGAACAGAGTGAGCAAAGGAGAACGAAAGAGAGAAAAGAAAAGGGAAAGAAGAGAGGATCGAGGCTTCAGCTGGTAATAGTGTAGATAAGGAAATTGTCTGGTTTTTAAACATTATCTGTAGTTTCTCTGTCTGAAGAATAACAAGTGATGCACCTTTGACATTATGAAAATGTTCAGCGAAATATTTATCAGTGAATTGTGAATAGTGTTTCTCATTTAAAATAGAAGGCCAACACATAATTACAATAAGTGCAAAAACTTTTAGGGTAGAAGATGATCTTTACTTTAATATGGACAACAAAGCTCTCAGTAAAGCAATCACTTTCCCTCTCCACAAGCAAACTACCTCTGCTAAAAGCCTGAATTGTTAACACGCTACATTATGCACCTGCCTCTCTTCAAAGCAGCCGTTCATGTATTCTCATTACAATCAGCACAGACTGACAGAAATCAGTCGCTGTCATTCAGCAGTAGATGCAGGAAACTGGCTGCTGGCCATGTACCTCACCGTACTGAATGCTGATCTTAAACACAATCCTGGATGGGAAACAAGCATAATCTGGATATTACACTCAGAGCATAGACACCATATTGACACAACATCTCCTGCCCGGGTGCCACATAATCCCCTGTAGTAGGTGGATGCGTGCACAGGTTCCCTTGGAATGAGGTGTAGTTAACCAGCCGGTCTCGTGTGCATTGCCACAAACGAGCATCAATTCCCCCCCTCCCCCCACCTCGGTGCTGGTGGACTATCAGCGAGGGTCCGACAGTGTTGTTCCTAATTACCTATTTCTCCACTCCTGATCCTGCGGCTGGCATAATTAGTTACCTGGGGCTGCAATCCAATTTGAAGTGATGACAAGAAAGTGATCCATGAAAAAGTAATAAGTTAAATCCAATTTCAGCCTGCCTCTAATTAAATGCACATGGAACTAATGAGTCAAACCCTACCATTTCACTGATAATGGTAATTAGCGGGGTGGGAGTTGCCGGCTCTCGTCGTTGTGCCACTGTAGGTGTGAAGCGCAAAAGGTAAAAGCGGCATGGATTCTTTTAATTACATGTGTCATTCTGTCAATGTAATTTACTGGCTTTTTGACCAGTCAAGTATGTTTAGCTGCTTTCCAGCATGCATAGCAGCTGTTTGTATATCTAGCATGATTAAAAGGCCTCTAGGCTGCTGAGTATACAGCGCAGGCATCTTTATCCAACGGCAGGGGTGGGCGGTACAGGGGTGAGGGGGCTTCGGGGGCACTCCTGCTGAAGATATAAAACCAAAGAGCCATTTAATGCTGATCAAGGATTCTGAGGCTTGTTTGACTCATATTTTTTTTCCCTTTAGTGCTCTGTGCAGGTCAGTTTTTTTCCTGAATGTTTCATATATACAGTGCTTCATTATTTTTGACTTGAATGAATTGGAAAGTGAGTCACATCTCCAAATGAGTAAAAGTCTCTCTGCACATCTCCTCGTGCCTAATAGGAAGAACACTGAGATGAATGGAGTCTCGTCTGCAGATCAGGTGCTTTTATGAGGTGTCAGCTTACTACACAGTCCCATAATTGTTGGATCATGTCTTTTGATGACCCAGTCCAGCTCAACAGAGAATCATTATCCAGGCTGTGTGATGGAGATAGTGAATGTTCTGTGTGAAGGAGGCTCCTCTAAGCACAGGGTTTGTTCTTAAAAGAGAAAATGACTATCTGGTGTTTGAAAAAAACAATGTTTGCGATATGGAACATAACAGAAATGCCACCAACTGAAAACGTTAAACTAAATGCAATGCACACTTGCACAGAATGGCCCAGTGATGTCTGCGCCTGAATACTTATCCTTGTGTGTGCACTGCTAGTGGTTGGGCTGGGTTTAATTAGTAGAATATGTAATTTGGAGATAAACAAACACTCGTCTGGACTTGTGGTTTTTTCATAATGGCAGTTTCAACTCAGCAAAATGTAGCATAGGACATTAGAGAGCAGGCAATTTACAGCGTTAGTTAGATACTACAGTGAGCCTGAGCTCTCTTCACAAGAACTGGGCAGAAGAGGGGAGTAAGAGAGGGGGGGGCAGGGGGAAAGGGCCCGACTCTCTTTTCAATAGCTGAGTGACAGCTTGGCCAAGCTCTCTGTATACATTAATAAATTAGAATTTTAATTTTGTCTTTGTCTGCAGGAGATGGTTTAGTACTTTACTATGTACCAACAACTGGCTGTATGCTGGAATCTGCCGTTGTGGTCCCCTCTGTTGACCTCTGCAGCACAATTCCCTGGCAGGCTGGGGAAACTGTTTAGTTTGATCCTTTCAACTTATTTGAATCCTGACAAATATGCACACAACTGAAAGGTCATCACAGTCATATTTCATCCTCTGGAGCTATTCCGAAGACATCTGCACAACAAAGAGGCTTTTCCACAACCTGACATTAGACCTAGCTGCTACAATAGCTCATTAAAAAGGGCCCCCAATGGGATAGTAAGGGTATTAAATATTATATATATACACACAGAGAGAACAGGGCCTCCGTATTAATTACCAAATATGCCCTGAAGTCGTTTGCAATTTCACACTGACACAAACAACCGCTCCTTGTTCAAACAAAGATAATACATCTCTGAGGCAAATGTTGCATCAGAAATACAGCACTGTCGATCTTAAAAGCAAGATGAAAAAACAAAACAAAAACCCCCCGATTTTTCCCCCGCTGTTTTTTTCCCTTTGCATTACAAAGGCAGTTCAAATAAGTGTCCCACCACCTGTTTATCTCTTAATACCTTTGCATTCTCCCACCCCGTGCTCATGTCTCTCTGTTCCAGCTTTAAACCCTCCACCTGGAACACACACCCCACTTGCGGTCTGCTCTAGAGCACCTCCTGCTGCCAGAGGTATAGACTAGCCTCTTCTTTTATTTCTGCTGTATGCATGAGTGTGATGAAAAGAAAGCAAGGAAAGAACAAAGCCAAACTCCCTTTAGCGGGAGGAACTGAGCTCTTTCTCTTCTAGCTTTTCCTCTTTTCCACACTTTCTCCTGCTTACAAACTTCCTAAACAAAATGCAGCCAATAAGGACAATCCTGTCTACTGCGGTAATCTCAAACAGTGATAATCCAGATAATACTGGATGAGCTCATGTGATCTCAACCGGCCACAATGAGATTTTTCTGTGTGTCTGGCCTCTAAACAGAACCCCTTTCTGCGTAGTGCTACCACCTCCAGTGCTACCTGGATGACACAGGGTTGAGCGTGTGTGCCGCTAAATCACACATAATGCGTGAGCATACATAACTGCAAATGTTGCACTGCCAATATTAATTTCCTGTTTGTGAACTTAGACTACTGCTGTACTTTTTCTCGCACACTATGTTCTAGCAAGAGTTGCACAAGTTCACTTCATTTTTTTTTATTATCTGAATAACCACAAAGTTAAATAACCAAGCCATCAGATAACCCTGAGTTAAAATATGAGAGAACATCTGAGAACGACAACAATACCTGCAGGCTTTGCTGCTTGTCGTTGGCTTTGGGGGATTTGCGACCAGTATTTTGCTGAGACTGCAGTTGCTGTGGCTGGGATTGCTGCTGTTGCTGAAGAAGTATTTGCCGAGCCATTTGAAGAGCCTAGAAGAGAAATTAAAAAAGAAAAGTTACGTCCCCGGAGAACACTTTGATGCCTATTATCAGTGCAGACGTAACCCTTAGAGCAATATTCTCATTGCCGTATGAAAGATAACAAAAACCACAGACCTCCTTTCATGTTATCCTGTTCGGTGTCATAAAGCTAAGACTGGCATAAACAATGCTTAGATGTCAAAACAAATTCACAGACAGAGAAGACCAAAACAAGTCATGTTCAGCAATCCAGAAGAAATATTTATCTGTTGATAACTCACACTTACAGAAAACACAAATTGTCAAAGACACAAATCAGTTCTTTAGATCCTCCTTTAGCTCGGTCAAACTCCCCTTCAGAAAGCAAATAAAAGACTTTATAGAGGCCTCAAATATCTGTTAAAGGACACGGCCTTCTCAGTGGAAAACAAAATACAGTGCAGTCACATGTTTATTGCTCCAGCTACTCCCTTTTCCCTTACGATAAATAATCAAACATGCCATCCAGAGCAAACAAAGCTGGAGAAAGCTAGGGGGAAAAAAACACAGTGGTCTTGAAAACGGTCAGCGATACCAAGAAAAGCAAGCGTTGTGTTCCCACAGTGAGCTGGCCAGCCTCACACCTCCACCAGTAAACCATCTGGGTAAATAACTGGCCTCATTCTTTCCATGTTCCTCAGACGATTGCTCCCACAATTAAACAAACAGTTAGGGGGCGCATCCAAACTCATCTCATATACGGGCAACCTATTAGTTCTTCTGTCAATTTCTTGAGAAGTTTGTAACCTGCAAAAGTAAACGGTATAAGAGAGGGAGTAGAAAAACGTTATAGTCATGTGTGAAAAAGTGAGTGAAACTTGTGAAGGACTGTGTGAAAGTAAGATATCAAACAGGGAACGAGCAAACAGAAAGCTGTGTGTAGACAGAAGAAAAGACGTGCCAGTAAAGTCCTAATGCCAGACAAGTCAGACGGTACTTTAAGTCCGAAAGGGGAGAGACAGCTAGGGGTATGAAGAGAACAGCTGTGTGACCGTTTGTGTGTGGGCGTACGCGCTGACCCTCCCAAAAACACGGCTGTCCAATGACATCATGAGTCATAAATATGACCGCAGGCAACAAAGAGGCCACACTGCTGGCATGTCACCGTGCTCGACTTTTAAAGGAGAAAAATTCTCCTTCTCTCAGCCTATCTGTGTCCTTCTGTCACGTAAAGATAAATGAGACCAACATATCTCAGTCTGCATGCCTAATTGTTTTTTGCTTTGAAAATTGAGAAGGGGAACCCCCTCAAAACAATCACACTCATAAAGAGAGTGTCGAAATTCAAACTAAGAACAATGTGAGCAAGATTCACTCCCACACATGACGGCAATATTTACATTTTAGGCATCAACTTTTTTACTCCAAAGCAACTCACAATTGCAACTTCAAATCGCAAGGACGTGAACTTAATTGACACTCGGAGGAGATCGGAAAAATACAAATGAATAATAATATTGTCTCTTCTTGTCACGCAGACTGTAAAAAAGAAAAATAAATATTAATAAAATAGTGAGAATTGCTTTTGGGAATTCATGGAATCCCAAAGGCTTTTTGTTTGATTGGTTTATTAAAGATTATTTTATTTTTTTCCATCTTAAGATTTTAGTGGTTGAAAAAATTTTGTTTAAATTATATAAGAAGCTAAAAATCTGATATTTCACGTCAATTTCCTATGCCAGTTACCAAAGTCAAAAGCTTCTAAAACAATATTGATACCTTAAATATATTTAGGAAACGGTGGTGTTATCTTCAGTGTGGTAGCTCTCATAATCTCCAGGTTTTCTGTTAGCACTACATACTTTAGGACTAGACATTCAAATGTGACTTCAAGATGTACTTGCGCTGTAATACCGATATGTGATAAGGAAATTCAAAATGAAATTCAAAAAAAAAGCAAAGAAGCAGTAACAAAATCATTCACTACGCCCAAGGCGTGGTATTACGGGCACATTGAAGAATAAACAAAGTGTGCTGTTTTCTTTTTCCTTGTAACTGATGACACATGCAGTGAAATGTGTGTGTGGTGTGTGAGTCTGGGTTTACAACCGAGGGTGTTGGAACAAAGAGAGTTGAGTCAACAGGATATGATAGGAAGTTCAGACAGTAATGGATGAAAAGATACATTTCTGGGAAGTCTTTCCTCACTGTCATCAGAGTATAAAGAAAAGAAAAGCGCAGAAAGAAAAGGGTCTTTTAGGGAAAAGTAGATAAGACTTGTGACAATGAAAATAAAATCTTTATATTTTAGAATATAAGTATATATTTATATCTTACTCAGTGCATTCCATGCATGCCAAATTAACCCAAGGCTGTTTAGTTGTGTGTATCACACATAAATAGTAATAATATGACTATTATGACTGCATTAAGGTGCCTCAGCTTAAAGCAAAGGAGTCACAGGCAGTTTAAACAATAACAGCATTCTGCCACATTGCATGAAACGAGAAAATTACCAACACAGCCTTCCACTTTTCACGTCAACAGCTTCATCAAATTATACTTCCAATTAAAGTAAGGGCAATAATTATGTGATCGTGCCCTTGAAAACACAGTCGATGATCATCTTGACATAGGCAAATTAACTGAAATCACATTGCAGCCCGACAGCAAATACGTCGGCGTAATGAGAATCTTACTTTTGACGGTCAGAGCTGCAACAACAGTAAACACATGTTGGCATAAAGAGACTAAAAGGTGAGCAAGCTGAGATGCTGTGTTGTGAGGTCAGCATCGGGGTTAGGAATGTTGTTTTCAGCTCATTTTAGAAAACCTGCTGGAGGTGGCATGTCTTTGAGAGGCCTAATACTGGGTTTAAAAAAATGTATTGTGTACCGTCATTGCAATGTTTACACACCACCAACTCCTCTGTTTCAGAGGTCTCATTCCCTTCCCCTCCACCTCTGGAGTTTATCTTCTTTTGATCTCACATTCAAAGGAACTGGATGCATCATACACATGCAAGAGCTGCCCCAGACAAAATGTGATAAACTGGAAACTAGCACGCAGACTCTGAATCATGGTGAAGTGAAACATCTTATTTTGTCGATAAGGGCTAAATGAGTGAGCTAAAAAAGTGTTTAGGCTAGTTCTCTCTTTTGTAAAAACAAGAGAGAAAAATTCTGAAATAATGTTGTTATATTTTTGGTTTTATAAACAAGACATGACTTCTCTTATGGTGTACAGCTGTTAAGCAGCGAAATAATCCCTGCTTGTCTTTGCCACACAGCAATAAAGCGAACATCTTTGGACTTTGGATCTTAAAGACGTCACTCTGATCGACAGTTCACACTACCGCTTCGCACCAGCTGACTCACAAAACAGGATTTCTCAAAACCCCGCTACGTATCTCCAAGATTTTGATTCCGTGATGATTTGTTATTCTTTAATGTGGAAACTAATTTAATAAGCCCATTTTGTCTTACAGGTGAAGTTCAGCTGGTTTTGTGGATTGAACCATGACATATGTGTGACTTAAAACTTGTACTCTGACAAACAACTGATAAACAACAAAACTGAAGGGGAATCGACACACACAGCCACTAACAGCGATATGGTGACAAGAGATCACAGATAGTCAATGACTGAGCAACTTCAAACACAATCATGGTTGGCGACAAAACTAATTTAAAAAATCTATTTTATACTTACACTTGAAGAGTCCATTATATGTAGAGTTTGATTTTTAATGCCTATTGGCTACTTTGTCAAAAGAAGAATATACCAAGCAATATTCACTTCAGTCACTTCAGTGTCACAAGCAAAGCAGACTACATGTTGTATTGTTGGCTACAATAGCACACAAATGTCTTCATGACCTCCAGCCATCAGTTATTAAAGACTACTGATGGCAGGTTCACTAAAACAACAGAAAGATTCTCAAAGTTTGTAAGTTATCCGACTAATGTGGCAAATGTTGCCATTGGTTGTGATGACATCTCCACAGGCCGCAGCTATATTGATCTAAAACCAGTAAACAAGGACCTGCGTATTACTGAGCTTTTATTTGTACTATGGCCTAATGCAGGGGTGTCCAACTCCAGGCCTTACCAGGCCTCTGGAGAACTTCAACACATGTTGAGGAGGTCATTTAGCCTTTCAAATCAGCTGTGTTGGACCAAGGACACATCTAAAACCTGCAGGACACCAGCCCTTGAGGACTGGAGTTGGGCACCCCTGGTCTAATGTAATGCAATCTGAATCCAAAATCTTAAATCTTAAAAGATCGACTGTGGCGATTAAACATGGCTCATGCCTTTGTGGTGGCATAAATGATCACAGTGTAATTTGGGGATGTGCAGTGCCTTTGTATGAAAGTATTAATATAAGGTCTGCATTTTCAGCATGGCACAAGCGGGCAAAATGCACTTTGAGTGGGCAGTGAACTGGAAAAGAACTATATAAATGCCATTTTGAGTCTGCACTGCACACGGCCACAGAAGACTATGACTGCAAATATCACTCATATGTCTTTGCTCACTATGGAGCCAGAAATGTTATATATCCCATGTATGTAAAGAGAAAAAAGTGAGGGGAAAACAGTGTGTATGTTGAATCAGTTTCTGCTTAAACAAACAAGACTACAGTAGTCCTATCATAATCTCAAACTGAGGTTCTTTGTCAGGTGAGCTTGTTACGGGAATAAGGACACAACTGCAAAGACAGACGCCTACATTCATACACCAAACATACATTCATTGTTTGTGAGTTAACATGAAGACAAATACACACACACAAACCGTAAAGGGAGTGAACCCTCTAGGTGCTTTTGATTAGAAAACACCCTCCAGCACATAACAACATTTTATCAGCAACAAAGACATTGCAATTTGGTATCCTTGTCATTTGAAATCCTCTTTTATTTTCCACATTTCAAATGTGTTCAAAGTTCACATCCTCTTCCCCATGTTAACACAACTTCCTCAATAAACAACAGGCGTTTTATCTGCATCTACTTTCACAGCATATTAGTGAATAGAGGCAGGAGCGTCTCTCATGTCCCTGGGCTATCACGCTGTGATAAGGGAACTGCTAAGTACTGGATGTCTTTATGTGCAGTCTGCACATGTGGATTATTTACAGGCTTTGGGGTTTCCTGCTGCTAAAGCCAGCTCTGGGTGTCTTACAAATCCCAGCTCAGAGCATTGCCACACAGTCAAGTCTGCTCTCTGTTGAATCCCTTGCTGCACCTTTTCCCACTACAAACAAAACCCAGACATAATTCAGACAGGTTTCTCTGTTTCCTCTTTATACAACTTTCATGCAACATTCAAATGGTGCACAAACAACCCCAAGGACCGGATTACACCAATCACTCAAGTTGCGTTAGATGTGACGGATGCATCATAGACAAATTAAGTCCTACGGCTGTCAAGCAGACAAGAAGCCTGGTAAAAGTATAAAAAATAGATATGATCTGGATAAATGCTGAGGAAAAACTATTCAAGGTGTGTCCATTAAGAATCTGACAGTGGAAAATGACAGGAAAAGTGTTGTTTGTTCAGGCCAATCAAAAGAAAGACCTTTCTATTGCTCAATATATGTTGGGCTCCTCTCTCCATGGCTGGGGAAGACCTTGAACGTGAAATGGTTTCAAGCAGATTGCCCCTAATTGCTAGAAGATGTGCAAGCAGGTGTAACCAGATCCCTGCGGCCACTCGAGAAAAAAAAAAAGGAGAAAGAACGAGATGTGCATCTGTTTGTGTGCTTCTGCACTTGTGTGAGTGCAGCAGTATATTTACTGAGCGGCCACATTTCGCCAGGCTTTATTAGGCAGGAGAGCGCGGCTCAGAGACAGGCAGTAACAACACGACTAATAGGTTAGCTCTTAATGTAGTCCAGCTCAGAAGACACTGGGCCCTCTGGTCCCGCTCCGCACCCTCTGCGGGGCTTCAACACCAGCGGCCTAAATGTCAAGGTTATCTGCTTGACTTTCTGACTGGTTGCGCATCTCAACTCACCTGACATTTATCACTTCTGCTGTTTTCTTTTCAAAGACGAGGCCCTCTGCTTCTCAGCGGTAACCAAGCCAAGAGGCCAGCATCATTTCTCGCCAGCTTTCCCATGCAAGTCGCTGCCAGATTTCCTGAAATAATCTTCTTCTATGGGCTACTGAAGAATCCAGCGGTATCCAGTCAGTTCATAAACTGGAAGGGCTGTTGCAGCTCGTGGCAACAAATTTTGTAAAGTCGGAGTCTAACCGATCCTATATTACTGATAACTATTACGTTAGATAAGCATTGACAATGCAAACAAACTGAAATTGAATTCACTTGGAATACTTGTCATTTTAATTGAAATGCACGTGGGGTGATTCTTTTTAAACATGTAAGCGAATAAGCAGTGAGGATCATGTCTATTTATATTAATTGCATTTTTTCCCCTTTCTCTTTTTCCTCAGTAATACAGACGTTTATCTGCAATGCAAAGCAGGGAAAGTCTGGTTTCCCAGTAAGTATATAATTAATGCAATTTCCAAAAAGCCACTCCACATGGAAAACAGGCCCTGATGCTCAAACCTTGCGCATTACGGGGCTCTCGCAACAACACTCTCCAGTCTGTGTTTAGATTTCCAAACTAATTCATGTAGAATACATAAATAAATCAACGTTTTATACCCACTTCAAACCATTAGATTCCCTTCCTTCGCTGCACTTTTCAACTAATCTATTAATATTTATGACAACACTAAACATTCTGAATATCCACGTTTAAACAATAAGGCAGTGCGTGCACTTACATAAGACTAAATCCGACTTCAATAAAAACCCCATTTTGTTTATCCAACACACCTCCCCCTTGAACACACACCCCTCTCTCTCCATAACAGGTAATACAGTGCCTGGAAAATATTTTCTGAGCAAAAAGGAAGAAAAAAAGAATGACTAAGAAAAACATGACTAAAGCAAAGTTATTAACTGTGAGTGAAGATAGAAGAGAGGGGGGCTGTGAAGCAGGACTGATGATGGAGGGAGTGGAGTGAAAAAAAAAGGCTGTGGGGGGGGGGTGACAGATGGAGGAAGAGAAGAGTGAGAAGCTGGAGGGGGGTATGGGAGATAGAAAGAGAGGGAAAGAAGAGAATGTAAGAGAGAGGAGGCAGAGGTTGCAGGAGGTGCAGAGCGAAGGGTAAACAGTGCCCCAACCAGGCAGTTCGGGCACTTGGAGCCTGGTACAGAGGGGGTCACCTCACCCTCCCCCTACTCTCCCTAACCCGGCGAGGTCAGCTAAGCTATGCAGGCCTGACAGCTTCCGTTTGCTGTGTGCTCTGCATTTGTTTGGATTCCCCAGCCTTGCTTAGCCAGCAGCTTAACAACAGATGGCTAAAGAAGGCCTCTATTCAGAGAGGTCTGAATCAGAAAATCACACCAAGAAAAGCACACAAGCTGGAGACAAAACACATAGACACACCACAAGCACGCACATGCAAATTACATGGATTGTCAGAGTTGCACATGCTGCAAACAGGAGAAGAGTAAATAAGGTTTTTGCTCGCAGCAAACAGTTATTTCGCCGCCACAAAACACACGCAAAGACTCAATGTGGAGACATATGTAACGACAACAAGTGACCGCATATGCATGCACAGTGTTGTCTGATTATACCAAACAACTTCCTGGAATGATTCAATAACTGAACACATCTTAGTGAAAGCATTTCTGTCCCCTGCCATTATTAAACGAATACCGCGTTTATTACAGCTTTAGTGTGGTGTAAACTCATAAACACCCTCCCAGAGTACAAGAGCAACTGTCAACTAAATATTGTTTCTCTCATGAGTCGCTCTTCCACCTCAATTACGCCTTTCAACTTCACAGGCTCAGTATGATAAAGTGGCAGTAAAAATCATTCACATTAATACACCATTGTGCATCTGCTGCTAAAGGTAATTAAAGAAGTAAATGACTCATAAGAATAGACATATTAGCCGCAAAATGAAAGGCAACTGGGCTGCCTCATGAAAATATGTACCATTAAGATACTGCATTTTCATATTGAGGTAATCAGCTCCACTAGCCTGATGCTGATTTAATCCACTCCAGTGGAAAGTCTATCAGCGCACAGCCGCGTGTCACAGTCTCTGTTATGTGTACCCACCAAGAGCTCGGCATTCTACTTCAGCACTGACTGCGAATGGCTTTTCCAAAGGAGTGAGGTCACACATGGGGACATCAGTTGGAGGAAGAGCCTGTGCTTAGGTGTCATTTAGGAGCAGATGGAGGGAAACAGAGAAGGAGTACGAGAGTGAGAAGTCGATATCATCAAAGCTAAAAAGAGTAAAGAAAAAGAGAAGGCAAAAGCGCAAACGACCTGGGAACAATGCAACGGGCAGATCTCAGCACTTCCTCTCCCCCTGACCTTAGCTTTGTGTTCTGAGCATATGATGCCTCAGGATGCCCACCACTGAATCGGCAATAATATCCCCCGAGTTGATAAAGTGAGAGGAAAAGAGCAGAGGCGTGCCAACTGTGCTGGGTACTTTAGATGGACTGTTAGAAAACACACACTCCTGCCGATTGCATCTTTGTTGGAAGTGTTGCATCACTTTGTAGCAAGGAGTGTTGTGCTTGGGAAAATGGGTGCTTCCAAAACCCAGCGTGAGACCTAGAATACTGTGAGCAGATTTTATCATGCGCGAATGATATTGTTTAGAATGGGAAGCTCTATCTGCCCTGGTCTCATAGACGGAGGACTCAACATTATCGATACACTCGAGACTCGCGAGATACGACCAGTAAAACCCCTAAATCTTCCAATTTAGTTGTGGTGAATATAGATGAATGTATTCTGCACACAAGTACAAGAAGGAGTTTGAGGAGGGGAAGAATGAGTTGCTACAGTCATGGAAGGTCACAGCGCTCGGGGCCTGAACCGACGGCCCGTGCTGACTGCTGA
The DNA here is from genome assembly GCF_963969265.1 of Rhamphochromis sp. 'chilingali'. Taxonomy (NCBI): domain Eukaryota; kingdom Metazoa; phylum Chordata; class Actinopteri; order Cichliformes; family Cichlidae; genus Rhamphochromis; species Rhamphochromis sp. 'chilingali'. The sequence continues at coordinate 8,274,549 of NC_137936.1, read as the reverse complement.
CCACTCTGTGGGCCCGAGACCACGAGGCATGTTGATTAACTCAGAATAGATGCAAAAGCAACTCATGTAGATGAATAATCCCACTAATCAGTAAAGCAGACAACAAGCGTGACACTCCCTACAGCAAATTTTTAACTCTTCCCTTGAAGATGGATTGGAAATGTCAAGCGGCCAAAGAGCAGGCGAGCATCCTGTTGATTTGATTAAGAAACTAGAACTACAATCTGTCTTCATGAAGTAAATAAGCTTTTATGTATCTTGCTTTAAACAACCATACTACAGCCTTTATAGTATTTCTCTAGTTTCTGACTGTACATGTTTTCCCATTGGCACTCACTGCCTTGAACTGCTCTGACCTGAGACCTAACACATCATGAGCTGCCGAGGGAGAATTCCCAGTGTGTGTGTGTGTGTTGAACGAAAGTTCCTCCGAAGGAGAAGATTTTCTATAAATCACAGGCCAGTCCAATTGGCTATGGATTTAGTTGCAGCGGGGAGAGACAGCTCCCTGGGAATAGCAGTGTCTCTGTTGAAGTCATTCCAAGATGGGTAATATGATCCTATGCCGCCAGGAATAAAGGTAGGGAAGAGAAAAGCAGGGAAAAAAATCTGATTGCCCCGGCCATAAAGAGGAGTAATCTCCAGCAGTGTCCAGACACATCACCCGTCACACTGGACTGTAATGTATTTCAGTCTCACAGGCAGATGATGTGACACATGGTGAGACTCACTTTTTTCAGTGGTTTTCTCTTATTCTAGAAATTATTAACCTTCATTGACTTGGTGGGAAGATATGGAAGGTAAATGGAATGAAAGAAACAAAAGTTTGCCAGTTCTGGTGCCTCACTCTCTCGTCTTGGTAGACTCCTTGCTGATGAACACCGAACAGCCACATCATTAATACCGCTACCGAGTGAAGTGAAACGTTAATCAGCCTGTTAGACTACAATGCTATGCTGGGAAACCATAAGCTGTTACTCACGTGGTTGTCACTTTGACATATACCACTCACCTTAACGCTGTTGCCAACCAAACAGCATTTCCCCTCATGGCTGGAGCCTACCCCAGAAGAATAATGTGCTGTAGGCGGCTGCCATCAGGAACAGCTTGAGGAACATGACAAAGAAAAATCAAGGCATGAACCGAGCCTCTACACTCAACAGATCCCAAACTGATTGCGCGTCTGCGGGATGAGCTGGAACAAAACTGATTCACAGAGGCCCGTCCGCATTAACCGCAGGACCTAAAAGTATCTGCCTGCAACCTTCCAATGTAAACTAGCTGATTAATGATCCTGGAGGTCATATAACTATACTGAAACCCAGTAGAGCTATCTATTCAGAACTGAGAGAAAACAACTGACAATTCTTCAGGGCCGAGCATTTAAACCAGGAAATTACAGAATGTTTGGTGCTATTTCAAAAGTTGGCAAGCTCTACAGCACCAACATTTCTTTCTCTTCTTTTTCTTTGCTTAATTAAATGAGGGTTTAGAGTTTCCTTCACCTTTAAGGTAACAACTAACCTCTGGTGATTTTAATTTGAATCTACAAATCTTAGATGCACTTGTGTATCACTAAAGATAAGACTGATCACCCATGCTGGCCAAAGGAGCATCTAGTTCCCAGCTCACAACTCTGGTTTACAAATTCTCTTTCACGTGATCGTTTTTTGGAGTGTTTATGGACTAACAAGTCATTTCATTGCTTTCAGTGTAAGCACTTTCCTCAACCATCTTAAACTTAATTAACATGCAGAGTGCAATGTGGTGACAGAATTGGTCGCCCTCAATCTGCCTGAGCCACCTTCAGCCTTAGGCGCTGAAACCTGCAGGCTGCTGGCTTCAATAAATGTCGCAAGAGAAGATGATCAAAACTCAAATTAAGTTATGCACTAAGCTTTAAGGGCTTACATAAACATGTGATGAAAATATTAAACAAAGTCAAACTGAGGAAACAGACGAGGAGAAAAACTATGGGTTTAAAAAAAAAAGCTTCTTGATGCAACTGGAGCATCATTTGAATTAGTGCAATTGGGTGAATAATTTTTGCCAGATGTTGGATTTTCATTGATGAGTGAGCATTGCATATATACAATAAATCACTAGCCTCCTGTTTTTTAGAGAGAGCTACTTAGTAGTGGCTGGCATGCATAAGAAGTAAAAAGCAGGAGGCAGAAGTAGCCAAAACAACAAGCACTGCAGGAACCAAGGGCATGTGGGCTATAGAGCTGCTGGGGTGGTGGGCGGGGGGATGACAGACTGCTGTTCAACTCCATTAGCTGCTATGTGAGAGGGGTGCATCTAGCAGCACACGACCTGTGAAGAATCTTAGATCTCACTCTATCTTGGAATGGGGACTGCCGCATTAATTCTAGGAAACTGTAATCTCTCAAGCAAATCAAATTACTCTCATTAAGCGCAAGAAGAAAACTGCCTCTGTAATAAGTATGTATAAAAAGTATTTATTACCAATAATCACCTCTTTAATATGAGCTAGCTTACAATGGCTTTATTTTTGCTGATTAAGTTTAAAAATGGGGTAACAAGGAAGGGCACATGCTCACGGACACATACACAGGACATTCAGACACACGCGCGCGCTCACAAACAGGCTTCCAAACATGCACACTAATACACAGCTCATGGAGTTTATGAGAGCAGTTGCTACAGTGATTAAAGGGGAGGGTAGAGGGATACAGTGCTTGAGGGCCTTGGAGAGGACATGCCTCACCTAGTCATAAAAACACACCTCTGTCTTTAAGCCAGCGCCAGAATCGCTCTCAGTGGGTTCACTTGGAGGTGAATCACTAAAGAATTTACATGCAAAGTAGCACATGTCATCACCCAGACGGTCCACTTGTGCCTGTATTGTTACACTGTAACTTGGCGTACACTCAATGACCGCCACATATTTGCGACGGATTGTGAGGCTGATGGCCTGACCCAGGGCAGGCGCTCTCAGAACAGAGCGATTTCTGAAATATACACATCTGCTGCACACTTCTTTGTTTTTCCCCCCCCTCCACTTTGTAATTTGCATAATTTGTGTATCTAGAAGTCGCACTATTCCATCACATAGCCAACTGTATGTTAATGTTATGCACGTATGATTTTTAAACAGTAAACAAACAAATAACATTGCGGGAAAAACGACTCTGGAGGGAGGTGAAGTCTTTGCGCTTCTTCCAAGATATGACATCATTTCACAAAGTACGAGCTGCCAAGTATAATTGCCCTGCTGGTAAATGGAGGAGACACAGCTTCCCTCCCTCCCTGTTTCTAGTATTTGAGTCTTGATTCACATACCCAATTAATTACATCTAAATAAAGCTAACTAAAAGACAGCTAACAAAAACATATCAAAATGGGTGATAGAGAAAAAAAATTAAAGAAAACAATTTGTCTGTACAAAATCAATTAGGATTGAGGGTCAGTGGGTCATTCATTTACTGGTTCAGCATAATTACCTGTTTTCTTCCCCTCATTTACCTCTTTATTCATCTGGGACACTGATGTCCCTGCAAACCAAACGAACACACTTTTTGTGATTATTCAAATTAAACATCGACTCCTGAGAGAAAACGTCTGTCAAGCTACAATGCGGCAAAGCTAATATGCTCTAAAAACAAACTCCCCCGAAGCAAAATGTGGGAATTCTATTAGATGTCAGCCTACATAGTGTAAATTTCAATTTGCTTTGCCCAATCAGGTGATAAATAAAGGGTTTAAAAAAAGAATCAAATTAGAAATCACAATTTGATCTTGTGGAATATGAATTATGATGAAAATCTGCTGAGGCGCTTCTACTTACAGTATGCCTCCATGTCATATGTGCTGCGAGAGGACAGGTTACAGCAGTACTGTTGCCCCGTGGCTACAAATCATTGCAGCTGCTTCTTTGACTGTCTATCAAGGAGGCCGCATCCACTCATGTCTGTACCGTCTGCTATGATTCACAGCAGGAGGAAGGGGGGAGGTGAGACAGAGGAGGAGAATCATGGCTCACTTTAGATATTCTCCCCTTCTTCTAAAAGAAAGCTGTAAAGACATTTATAAACTGCACTGCGCCTATATAAAGCAGAAGTGTTGGTCTTTTAATAGACAAGGGCATTTATCAAAGAGCAGGCTCAGTTTAGCCTGCCTGCAGAATATCACATTAACACTTTGTAAACATCCACCCATAAAGATAATTATTTTGATTGCAAGACTCTTTCGAGGCTTTCCTTCCCCTCCTCAACATCTGGTGAAAATATGGGGCAAGTGCTGGCTTTCTGGCTCCTGCTCAGGTGGTTAAAATAGACTGCACACATGCACGTATAAACAGAGCGGTGGTACATTTTTTCCTTCTCTAGCTAAATTTTCTTTTCTTTTCTTTTCCTTGTGGCAAGTCAGCGAAAAGGCAGAAGCTGCCAGGAAGTGAACCTTCTTCTCTCCAGCCAGAGAGGCTGCTGGGATATGCCTGGACCTGCAGCTGTAGAGAGTATTAAGCGTGATGCTCTGACAGGCAAGGCACGGGCTGTTACAGGTACAAACAGCAACTTTTTTCTCCCATTATGAGCCAACCAGGACTTGGACTCACCTGCAGCTGAAATGCAATGCAATGCCAAAAATGGGCTATAATCTGGGAGTTGAGTAATGTAATGTTAAAAAACAGCCACTTCTGATCAATAATGTACTCTGTAGCTGTTTAGTTTTTGTTTTTTTACTATATTTCTTTGTGATCCTGGTTGTGTAGTGGAGCCAAATAAAGGAGCGAAGGCCTCAAGAGTGGAACAGAGCATAGGAGATTGTGATAATTGACCAGGATGCTGCTACCATGGAGTCCCCTGTCCCCTCACCTTCAAATCCCAGTGGCCCCGTTTTCAATTTAACACAAGGCTTGACCAGATTTCACTCATTGCAGGGCTAAGGCACATCTTTGACACTTTTACATTAGAAGCACAGCTTTCTGCTGATTAAAAAGCGTCTCTCTACCTCTCTCCTGCTCTATGGCGAGAGGTAATGTGAGAGGGGTGTCCATTTCCTGTCCCTCCTTTCTTTCCAAATCAACCACAAATAACTCACAGCCTCCTGTGCCTATCTTGATTTCACTCTGGAAGATAAGGACACCATTTATTGTTTTCATTGAGCTTGAGTGCTAAGACAGAGAGCACTAAATTACTCTCAGATCGAGATAAATGCACCACAAATCACTAATTCAATCCATCTTCAATGCTGGTGATGCTTTGAAGAGAGGGGGGCTATCAAAAGATCACACTGTGAAACCGGAATCTGGTGGTGTGATACTGGCTAGAGACCTCATCAAAATGACAAGAAAAACTAACTGTAACCTGAGTTAGAAGTCCCCTTGGAGAGGCAGAGGGCTGCAATAATCTGTTTATGTGTTAAAATAGGAAATTCTCTTTTGTGTGACTCCTTCAAAGCTCTATTAGGCTACGTTCACACTGCAGGTCTTAATGCTCAATTCAGATTTTTTGATCAAATCCAATTTTTTTTGTCTGCTTGTTCACTCTACAAATAAAATGCGACAGCAAACGCACTCTAGTGTGAACCCTCAAAGCGGCCCGCATGCGCAAAAGAAGATGCCACACACAACGCGCTCTGTTTAGACCCAGAGCAAACAATATTGTTTGACTGATGGCCCTTAATATAAAGACTTCGGACTTTACGTTTCCCAATTTTTGCTTTAAGTTATTTTGTTATTTACATAATAATGTAAATAACCTAATACTGATCCTCATTGCTGTTTTAGAGGAGCGGTGCTTCAAAGGATAGTTACAGATTTCTGTCAGAATCTGCAGATTATACAGTACAAATAACATGTTCACGTTTCTCCAACGTTGTCTTCCCAACAGTGTCACTGACATCTACACTGGATGGCCAGGAAGCGTTCACGATGTCTTCTCCGGCGCTGATAATTGGCGTCTGTCTTGTGTCAGTGACGTAAAAGACGCATTTAATGCGACATGACCGTTTAAACATCAGTCGCTTTCTAAAACATCGGATATGTATCGGATTCAGTACCACATACGAAAGTGACCCAGATCGGATTTGAAAATATCGGATTTGTGCCGTTCACACTGTCATACCATTATCGGATATGGGTCAAGAAAATCGGATTTGATGCGCTTTCGCCTGCAGTGTGAACGTAGCCTTAGACAATGAGTGGATGAACTCAAGGACAGTGTATACATGTATAACAACAAGCTGGAAATGTGTGTGAAGAGAACCTCTGTTCCCGCTAGTGGTGGGACGTTGGTGAGGGGCCGCGGAGTGGAGAGTATTTACTGATGCGGTTATCTTGTTCTTTGACAGGCAGAATCACTCAATCAGCCGCCGACGGCCGGGTTCAGGCAAGCATTACACGCACATCCCCGTACTTGAGGAGAGGAGGCGTCAGCCGAGCCAGATCTGATCAACAAATGCAGTTCTCCTGTGCCACAGCTATCTGAGATGATGATGATATTATTTGGAAGTGAGCAAAGTGATGGAGACAGCACGGGGAGAAACACAGAGAGACAGAAGGAGACAGAGCGAGACCTGAAGGTGGAACCTCCTGTAAGGTGCCACTTCTTAAAGGCAAAGTGTCTCTCTGCTGCAAAGCAAGGAGATAACATGCTGATGTATTCTAATAAGATGCCGCGCGCCTCACCAACACTCCCTTTAGCAGATCAAAGAGCCAAACATTTAATATGTTGGGGAAAGTCTTGCATTAATTATCAGAAACTTGAATTAAAAATAAAAACTTGTCTGTCCAGTGGAGTTACATACCAATTAAAAACACAATCCTAGCCGAGTCCAAATGACATTTCTAATGATAGCTTTTAAAAATTACTGACATGTACATGTTATTAAAAGGTTAAAGAAATTTGCATTTAGCAATGAGGAAAAAATAAATATAGTGTCGAGTGTGCAGATAAGAGCTCAGTAATTAGGAGGAGGCATTGCAGTGGTGGAAAACATTTGAAGAATAAACCTGGAATAGTTTGCTTCTTTCTCTGTTGCCCTACAGATATTTTACATTATTCAATCCAAAATACCATCTTTCTGATTCTAACTTTTCTTTTGCATGTTAATGTTTAATAAGAGCCCTTGGCTATCTATGGGCACAATTATTAGATATCCGCAGAGAGAAATTGAAAAATTAATCATACTCTCAATTTTGTACTTCTGTGATCCATTGGAAATGGCTTTAAGAGGGGGAAGCATCTCCCCTGTCACGGGCTTCATCTAAACACAATCAATATGCTGCCAGAGATGAGTTGCTTGTGCAACCAAGACAATTGCGTCAATACTGTAATTAACTGATTATTTATATGTTGACACTTGTCCTGATGCGCTGCCAAACAGAAATGCTTCTCTCTCTTTCCTGGAACAGAAATACTGAGTGTGTGGGGTAATTACCAAAAACATTACACAACTCTGTCAGCCTTTATCACCCAGGAAGTTGTGTCATATATTGGCCACCTTTTGTTTGATGACACATGCTAACACACAATCAAACTACTTAAAGTGTCATAAAGGAGGAGCACTGAGGTTTTTTTATATTTAACAAAATAGCCAGAAATCTTGCTGTAAGATCTTGAGATCTTGCATGCTAATATAATGTACTGAATATAAAATATGCCACTGTGCAGACAAAACCACATTATTTGATATATTCCCACACAATACAAAGTTTTTAAGTGGCACTTTAGCTTTTGAAAAGGAACAAACAGAATAAAATAATGTAATATGCAAAATAACGATAGCTAAAATTTCACTACTGCCTAAGGTTTCCCATAAAAGACTGCTTTTGATGTACAGTCCTTTCACTGTGTGTTTAAATTTCAAATCAACTACAGCACACATGCGATTTAAAAAATATCTCTTATTTCTGTTTGGAGTAACAACTGACATATGATCTACAAAAGCGCCGTAACCAACTGCATCAAACAACATGCTGGAAGCCTGTCAGGCCATGTGACCCTTGGTGAAGAAGGCCCTCTTTAAAATTCTCCCAAATACATCTTTTTATTTTGTGAGTGGTTGTTTTTGATATTTACAGATGAAACAAATGGAACTTGTGGGGGCTCCATCAGTGGCTAGTAGGGCTGTTCGATATAATGATATATATCGGATGACGATATAAAAACGTCTATCGTTTCATTTTACGCTATCATTTGTTTCGTGGTGTCGCAAAATAAACTGTTTACAGCAATATTTTTTCATTATTTTGATGGTCACTGTAGTGACTATATTAATTTCTTAAAGTTCTCTCTTTCTCTTATATTTAATATAACCACACTACAGACGGACAAGCGCCTGTTTTTATGCGTTGTCGTTAGCAACAGCGACGGTAACAGCATCGCGTGTCCGCTTGTTTATGTTCCACATAAACCTTTCACAATAAAGCTCAAGATCCTGTTGAGACTTTTCAAAATAAACTGAATCACGTGAAAGAGCAGATTATTTACGGATGAGAAGTAAAAAAGAGCCGCCAGGTGCTAAAAAATAAACCTTAGACTCAAACGTTAGAACAGGCTTTTACCCGCAGCACCATGTGTAATAAATACTCACAAAGAAAACGGCGGCCGTTACAACTTATGTCTAAAAATGTATTGTTTCATGCATCTGTTAAAACACTCGACTCCAGCTACATGACGCGCAGCTGGAAACACTTCCCGCAAGTCGAGCTGCCCGAGATTCACAGAATTTACAGAAAATGTTAAATTTTTGTGATTTATATCGTTATCGGGACGACAGAATTCTTATATCGGGATATGAGATTTTGGTCATATCGCACAGCCCTAGTGGCTAAATAGATTTTTATTTACTTTAAATGAAAAGAAGTGCAGTTTTGATCAAGACTTCCAAATATGTCAATGTTACAAGTTAACCTGGTTAAAAATACATATTTTTAAATAACAGGGGGGTTTTACATGTGAATCCGTGAATTAAAACAGCTTCGGTGTTTAAGAGTACAGAATCCAGATCAGAGTTTTAGTGCACAACACGCACTGAGACCTGAGTAAAGGTTACTAGTTTCAGGCATTCTGATTTAAAGAATTGGACAGTAGCAGTAAAACCAAACTCACATGTCTGTCTAACACGGCAGTAATGTCAAACAGTTGAGTGTGCCTTGGACTAAATCCCAGCTCACCTAAATGGATTAATAAATTGTTGCCAGGAGTTAAATGTGTAACTGACACATTAAAGCGTGCATGGGTGCCAAGCCATCTAAATCATGCTCGTGTTTAGTTCTGTTTCTCAATGAACCACAGTTACACTATTGTTTTAGGTTTTACACTTAGCTTGGCCATCTGAGAGAAATTACTTGTGTTCCTCGTGTCAGTGAGAACAAGACCCGTGATGGATCATGGGCTTCTCAGTACGCTCCTGTTGGCCTTACTCAATTTCCCCTGCCATGCTTCAACCGAAACCCCCCATCCCACCCACAGACAGTCCACGGACAGAACGGTGTCCTCCTTAAACAACTCTTTCTTTAACATCTGCCCAGAAGCAGTGCTGCTGCCTTTTGTCCACTCACTGTCTCCCAAGGCATGTCATCCAGCTCTAATCAAGCAGAAAATGGTCATAAATATTTCTTTCTGCTAGATTTCACATTCACATTTCACGCAGGGACATGATATTTCCCCCCCCTACCTCCAGGGAGTACCTAATGCAAAAAACAGTCACTTATATTCAAGGCTCATGTTCCTTCAGTCAAATACAGAACATATTTCCCGTTTGCAGGGAAAAACAAGGGGGGGGGAAAGGGAGGGAGCAAAGAAAAAAAGCAGAGGAGGGAGACATAAAGGACTGTCTTATTTTCTGTGCCATTTACTGGCTAGTACTTTCACAGCCATCCCATTACATCATGTCAAAGATTGTAAACAAGCAAATAACAACAGCGTATCAGAGACCACAGAGAGGGTGCAGCACCCATTGTCCTGGAGGTCTCTCTGTCACCAGCTAGGGAGGGAAAAAACATTTGTTTTCATAGTTTACTTAAATAATATATATCTTTCTTTGAACCATTGTCTCTGGCCTGGCTAAGTATTTATGGCACATGTCATTCACAGGATGCCGAGGTGCCATCACTTTTATTTATGACAAGACATCCCATCATGCCATTTCATTCTCTAAATGGTACACAGCTATTCACCAGTGAATACCGGCCTGTACCATTTTTCTCTCAAATAGAGGCCATGTCACCGCTGAACGTGCACAGGGGGTTGTTATTAATCACTCATACACACTTTGATGGGTGAATACATGTCAAACAATCAAATTTACTCCAAGAGACCTATGCATGGTGTGGCTGTCCATAGATATTTGCTTCAATGAAGGCTCATTTGATCATCAGAACTGGTAGTTTATCATATTTTACCCTCCGTGCAAAAAACATGGCTGTCAACTTTTTTAACATATAACAGAAACAAGGAGTATACACTGTGCACTGGTGCTGTACTGACTGAAAGGTTACATCCATCCATCTATCTATCTATCTATCTATCTATCTATCTATCTATCTATTATAAAGGTCAGTCTTCTTGTCATGATGACTATATCACAACCTGTGAAAACAGTTGGATCGTGGCTCTGACGGCAACGTTCCAAACATCTGACGAATCAACCTTGATCATGTCATCATTAGGGTTCTGGGTCCCAAACCACGCTACAGATTTAAAGCCAAAATATCTTGTCCAGTTAAAAGAAACAAATCTCCTAGCTTAACTTCATGTAGTTAAAAGCAGATTATAGTTGTAGTTGAGTTTCTTTTCCTCAATGTAAACACATCTGTGCTCGTTCTGCTTCACTGATCATTTTTCCTTGGCATGATTTTTTCAGGTCGTCATATTAACTTTGGTGAAAATAAAGCAAAACTTTAAGAGGTTAACGTAATGAACGGTCTCTGCGCTCACTTCTTTTTAAGCCATGAATATCCTTCTTACCTCCTATCATTTAGCTTAGACTTGGTCTTAAATACTGAGTCCTTGGGAAGCACAGTTGTTTCAGGGTACTCCAGGGAGCAATATCTGCAGTCTGTGTGCCAACAAATGGCAGCAGGTGGCATTTTGCTACTGTGCAATCACCTAGCTACTGTTAGAACTCTAGGACTTCCTCCTCTGTCACCCAGCATAACCAGGACTTGAAGCCAGATGCCAAGGGTGAACACTGCTGTCTATTACCCGCACTGTGCCAAGAGATTATGAATAAGATATAAAAGTCAGGCTCACTACAGGCTTTTCACATTAGCCCGGCTGTGTAAGGGGATGCCCCCTATGCATACATGTATACAAGCAAGTGCACGTGCTTGCAAGTGTCGTGCACACACCTCCACATGCACATGCACTTAAACATGCATCCATACATGCACGTGCATCAATATTTTTCATGCACATACAGACTCTATCTGAGGCAACTCTACCTTTGTAGAGACATCTTTTGCACACCCAAAAATGCCTTAATCTGCAACAAGGATTATTGGAACAAATAAGTGTTTTAAAAGGGGAGAGTCCCGGTTTCAATTTCAATAGCTCATTTAACCCTTATCTGCCCAAATCCTTAGGGTCCATTCTATGTTAATTGGATCTACATTGCACAAGCATTGGGGGTGTTAACAAGCACAGGCTATGAATATTAATTACCCTGAAGTTTTCTGCACAGGAAAGACTTCACTGATACATATTAATTCTATGAAGTTTTTAAAGTAGTGCTCTCATTAAAAATGAATAGGCACTGCGCTTGAATGTTTTCCCATGAGGAATTGTGCATCCTTAAGTCTATCCCTAATAAATTGGGTCAGATTGGATATCCTTAAAGAACAGCATCTCCTTAAAACGGGATTATTATTCAACTAAATGTAAACATTGCAATCGGGTGAAGAAAGGGTTTTGTTTAAACTGTGTTTTGACAATGGCCATTAAAGCTAGTCATGTCTGAGCGTGTACTTTCCCAACCACAGCCTCCTGAGGCCCTGTTAAAACGGTTACTTATTTACAACACTAAACACACAAGTTGTTCAGCTAAACAGTGCTAAATTACTCTGTTTGCCTGAATGTGTGTGTGTGTGTGTGTGTGTGTGTGTGTGTGTGTGTGTGTGTGTGTGTGTGTGTGTGTGTGTGTGTGCAATGATTTGTGTGTGCATGTTGATGTGGAGCATTCAGAAGCTGTTGCTGGCACTACTTTAAATAAAACATTGAGGATGCATTAGTCCTCTGGCTAGCCGAGGCCTCTCTCTCTCTCTAAGCCATTTAATACTGAACCTATGCAGACGTGTTTCCCTGTCTGCCTCCAGCCAGCTGCTTCAGACACCTGCTCAAAGTTTAGAGTTGCCCACTTCAGCACAAACACGCACACCATGGCCATCAAAGATGATCCGGGCACCACACAATGAGAGCCACTTCACTCTTCCTAATGATACCAGCATACACTTGCATCATTTATATGGGAGGCATTTGTACGTCCACACTTCCTTGACAACATTCCACAATTTTTCCACTAGGACAAACAGTGTGTTTCAACTAAAGACTGAGGATGCACCCAATTAATATCATAAATCTGGTTAGGATCGTGATACTATTCGGCCATCTGTTTAGTCCAAAACCCGGGTTTACATCCAGCTTGTCAGTAACACCGCTAACACTTCTGAATCAGACACTTTCAACATTATCTTGCTAACATGTTATAAAAAAGAAACCTATTTGGTCATTCAGTTTAGAGAGGTTTGCTGATTAATTAATCCCAACCCTGTCTTCCTTGTACAGATGCAAACACAAAACCTGATGAATTATAGGAAAAATGTTTAGAAAACAGCCTGTACTAACACCAGCTCTTACCTATAAAATCTGGAAAAGTATAAAAAGGCTTTCTTTTTATGGCATGGATGAATATCTTCACCATTAAATTACTAAATGTATAAGAATACCAGTGATAAGAGAAACTGGTTCTCTTGTCAACACTGAGAAAAGTGAAGCTTCTGTGTCATTTAGTTGAACTGAAGCTTTACATTGTTGCAACAGAAAACTGGGATTTCTGGGTTGAAGGTGTTTATTTCACGTTAACTAAATTAAAAATCACTTACCATGGGAAAAAAATCAACAAAAAGGCTGTAGTCTGTAGTGTCAGTGTCAAGCTCTAAGCATCAGATCAGCCAAAGAGACAAGTGGACTCTGTGTTTTTTTGTTTGTCTTTTATAGCTCATTTGTATTCAGATGCACTCCAGGGAAGTGTAAGGAATTTCTGTTAGATTGTATTGGGAAGGAACAGACTTTAATATGAGAGAAATTAGAAATTAGAACCACAGTATCTGATTTTTCTGTCTGTCATATTCATTTTATTTAAGTAGCCACTGTTTGCACAGTGTTAGAAACATTGTTAATGTTAATGGCTGTTGCATTACCTATCTCATGTTTTAAAGGTGAAAAGGTTTTAAAAAGAGGGGTTTGGTGAGGGTGGGTGGAGGCTGCGTAGGGAAATCAGTTTTGCTTCATTTCATCTGGTCTGTTTTTGTTTTTTGTTTTTCTTTCTCTTTATCAGCTGTTGTGTAAATAGAACTGAAGTCTTCATTGCTTTATTTTGTAATTTTTATTGTATTTTTTTTTTGCACATAATTTTTTTTTTTTTTTTTTAAACATACCATAATAAATCTGGTCCTTCAAAGAAGAATTTATTTGTATTTCTAGCAAGTTGATTGTGACAAAACCTTGGTTTTACTTTAGAGAAATCAGCTCTCGCTTTTGTTTTATAGTGAATTCTGTGGAGTAAAAATAAAAATAAGTAACATTTTGAACAAGGACATAAGAAACCAATTTTTAATTATGTATCAGTAGAAACTCTATTTTATTAGACTGACTAAAAATGTGAAAGAACTTAATAAAATTGCATGTAACAAAATTACAGTGTCCGAAGAGTCCACAGAACAAATGTACTCAGAAAATGATCTTTTTAGTTTGTTTCAATGTACATTTATGATTCTGGAAAAATAAATATTTTTGGCTTATTTTAAATACACAGTTACAGTTTTTATTAAATCAGAATTATAGTCTGAGTAAAACTAATACATTTAATTGTAACACATTAGAGTAATTTGATTCAAAGTAACATTTTTTTCAGTGTATGTCATTTATTTTAAGTTTATATATATATTTTTAATTCTTTGTCTTTTTCTTTTCTAATAGCAATTTTAAAGGTCCAACATATGCAAAAAAACTTTGTGAAAATTTAATTATTTACCATGAATCAACTTTTGACATGGCTCCATTAACATGTTTTATTTTATGTGGGTGTAAAAAGAAAAAAAAAACAACCTCAAACCTCTGAGCTACAGGGAAAGACGAGTGAGTGTGTTTGAATGTGTGCGCTTCTAAGTGTGGCCATTCTGATTACCACAATGTCAAACAACTCCTGTAATCCCCCTCCTGCTGCCCACATAGGCAGGGTGTGTAAACAGGATGTCGACCCAAGCAACAGTCAACTATTTTAAACTCTGGGTTTCAGCACACATGTAACCTGCGCTTCATCTCTTGTCAGTCGGACAGCAGCAGCTGGAGGTAGACTCAACAAAATGGATGAGTTCATAGGCTGCTTTGGAAAGCATCCACAAGCCAAAAATGAGGTGCTGGGTGGTTTACCTCTTGAAAGCTCACTAACAAAACCTGGGTGACAAGAGGATATGAAAAGTTGCACCTAGACTAAACACATTTTGTTTTCAGATTTATAAATGTGTGTAAAAGCGTTTAAAAAAAAGAGATGCTTCCACTGAGGGAAGTGCGAGCGTTTGTAAAAATGGTCAGGATATTTTCAGAGACAGAGAGTTTGCTTTTTTTCCTTTAATAATTATTTCCCCTTTTTTTCCACATAGCAACGCTTTGCTGTTCAATTTTCACCTCCATCTGTATGATTATTAATCAGATCACACATCAATTGCCAGAACCAGCAAAGAAATTCAGCCTGTAATAAAACTGTCATGTGCTGTGGTATAAAGACAGATGTTGCCAGTTGTGTGATAACATAATTAAACTGTTCTGTGAGGGATTCCATAAAATTATTCAAATTGGACGAGCACTATCATTTTACCAATAAGCAATTTAGGGCAATATGCAGTGTCATAACACTGATGTTATCCTCTCTGCCAGATTTTCCAATAAGCCCGAGCCTTTGCTTGGCCTCCTGTGACAGTATGAACAGTATACATGAAGATACGTGAGAGCTGCTAGAGATGCTGGAGTGTCCTTTCAGTGTGATGCACAAACCGCTACACCACGAAGCCACTATACTGCAGCGAAGCGATTGGTCAAAAAGCACACACACACACAGAGAGGACGGCTTTGTCATTCATGTGAAATATTCAGCATTGCACTGCACATGTCTATCTTATTCTGCTGTAGAGCAAATACAGAGATACTGGCAGGAATTCAATTCAAAGGCGCAGCGATAAGGGTGCGTTCTTCTTGTGTAACAGTGTATGTATTTCAATCTGGGCATAGCACGCTCTCTCTTTGCCCTCAGCTCTGCTGCAGAGTGCATGCGATTAGCAGAGATCTGAGGCAGAAAATGCTCTCTGGTCTCCTCTCTGACCTGGTGCTGTTAACTCTCTCAGTCTGACCACTAGCCCATAATGTGGACTGGACGCCCAAAACCAGCAGGTCCTACACTTAAAGGCCTGACCTTTGCAACTCCATTCTACGTGAGCATATATATACACTATTCACGTCTGTGTGTGCGTACTGGGAGAGCAAGGCTAATCATGGATCACTTGGCCATCAGAGAACAGTTAAGATTTGCAGTTCCACCTTCACAAGCCCCCACAAGGGACAGTGTATGATTTGAATTATGCAAGCAGAGGATGTGTGCCCACTCAGCTCTTTCTGTGGCCACTGTTATGGCCGTCAACCTCACGAAAGACACCTCAACCACACAGGCAGAGAGGAGGAAAACGAAAGAAGTAGCTAGCCGGTCTTATCTTTCAATATGTAGAAAATCTTTAAAAGCACTTGTTGGACAGGGTATGTTAGATGGATGTGCATGCAATAAAAGAAAAGCAGTTATTAATAATTGTTCTAGGTATTTTCTCTCGTGTGAACACCAGCCTAAGTTTATTAAAAGGACTCTTGTAAAGGACAGGATATTAATATTTAATGCTCTACAGTTGCATCACACGAACCAAATTTAGAGCGAAAGAGTAACTCGTGTGTTTAAACAGGTAAGATGCTTTGCTGAAAATGACCACACATCACAGGAAATGTGAATATCGTGAAGACAGCAGCTCTAGAGCTAACAGGGTGTCCTTGAGAATATTACTGTCACCGTGCATTTATGTGACAACTACAGCTGCACAACACCGTTTCCTGTTGCAAAATCATTTAAATCACAAATCACATAACAGGTTATTGCAAAACTTTTTCATACTATTGCTTTTGTTTTATTTTCGCCCCTGCAGTATCTTCACTTCCTCATGTGGATAACGTTAAAACCACAACTTCTGCAACACAAACAAAAACAGAAAGCAAATAAACAGTGTGGTTCAGGGGTGCAGACACGTGTGCTATGAAAAGAAAAAAACTGCACATGCTATAATAGAGACATTTATTAATAATACATGGGTAACAGTGAACACAACGAGCACAGCAACAAGATGCACAACAAATGTTTACAAGGGCACCCAGTTGTCTAACTATTACAACACAACAGACAGGACATTGAGTTCCTCCTATAGAGAAATCTGCTGAATTTCAACAGCATCTTGGGGAAAAAAGAGAAGAAACGCAACACCTTTTTCACCCTAAAAAAATATTTGACTTACTAATAGACATGCTTAATTCAAGCTTATGGTCCACTTCCCCCAAATCTGACTAGTCAACAAGATGAATTCCCCTGTCAGAATCAAGATGATCAAACAGATTACAATTATTTCATCCCCCATCTTTATTAATGAGGACTGTCTTTCATAGTTATGTTCCCTAATAAGAATAAATGATATGCCACTGCCAGGTTTGTTGTTCCGGCTCACTCGAGGGACTCTCAGACATTTGCACTTTGAGTCTGAAAACATTTTAGATTGATTTTTGCGTCACCTAAAGGGGTAATGGCACCTTGCATGTGTTGTGGAGAACAAAGAGCGCAGGAAAAAAAACTCTCAGTGTGTCAGTTAGAGGCATATTAGTGCAAGCCACAAATAAAACTTAAAAGAACGACTGTGAAATGTCACAAAAGTAAAAAGTTATCGAGTAACTGAGTGAAGATCGTAATGCCCCGGGGACAATTAACATGGTTCATGGTGCGTGAGGGAAAATCCTCGGCTAGGCTAATGGGAGAATAAAAAGACTGCCTGCCTGTCTTGCCAGTAACACTACCATGGTAAGTAGCCTATCAAAGTCCAGTGCCAGGAGCTGAGAGTGAGACATCTCGTCCTTCGTTCCCATCCGCGCGTCATTTATCACAGGCAACAATTAATACACCTCCCTGCATGCGGGCCACACAAATTAACCACTGGATTTGTTCAAACGGCATGAACCAGGAATTATTTCCGCATTTGCTACAGTAGAGAGAATGTTTCCGCAATATATGGAAGCAGGATGGAGAGAGTTGCTGGTTTCTCCTTTCTTTAAATGCCAGGGCAGATGCTGGAGAGCAATAGTTCTTTTTGGACGACTTGAAAACAGGGAGCATGCTTGGACGACTGGCTCTATTCTAGTGGGAAGGCTTTATTTCCATCCCTTGTTGGTGTCAAGTGCACATCCATGACATTTTTCTCGCCCGTTCTCTCCCTCTCCCCTGCCTCGCATTTATCAAAGTTGTAACCCTGTTGTCTTTGCAGAGCGAATCAGAATGTGCCCCTGGCAAAGAATGAAGGAAAAGTCAACAGGAATTAAGTTTCACTGCAACTGTTTACTCAACTGTGGCCTGCAGTTATTGAAATTTTATCCATGGTTTTGTGTGACTACTGCAGTAATGAATTCAGTATGGCTGTGATTTTCTCACTGACGACATGCTCGTTCGGAGCTGGAAAAAAGATGGGTGGGAGGTGGGGCCTGGGGTCTAGCTGGGGTAGTGGGGATGATCTGGAGAGGCCTAAAGGCTTCACAGACTAAGGCTGAGAATCAGAACACACACTGACTCATCCTTTGTACTTACTGAACAATCAACACTTCTTCTGCCACTTACAAAGAGGAAATGGAATTAACAGGGGCATCTTGCACCAAAACAAGCACCACACTTCTAAGATGACGACACCTAAAGCATTGTTTTGCTTTGAGTGTATGTTTGACCAATTAATTATATTTACATACACCCATACTCGACAATAAAAAGGGAAAAAACTAACTTTTTTTTAAACAATTCAAAAACATGACTACTGACAAATAGTGACCTTACAGGGTTGTGCCAGTCCAAAGCCCAAAAGCTCCTGTAAAATTAGTGACTTATTGTTCCTGATTTTACAGATAAATAAATGCTAAACAAGTTAAAATTTGTAGTAAAGAATCATGCAAACGTTATGACTTCATTTAATTTGACCTGTTCAATGCTTACATGGATTAAAACATCCCTTCTGATATATCAATACATGGTAGTTCCCCTTTCGCGGTGGTACTGGGAAATAAATCCTCCAGTATCTCTGTTCTCCTGTGTGCAGAGCTACAGACTGGTACCCCTGCTGTTCTGCCTGTGCTAGCACATGATCAGCAATTAGCATTATAGCGAGGGGAAAGTGCTATAAGTGCATATAGCTGGTGTTACAAAGTTCCTGGCAAAAGCCCTGGTCATCTTACTGCTGAAGTGAAACCTGAGCTACACATCTGAAATTTCACAATAAAATTTATGTTATGTCTAAACGTCACCTAAAATGCCAAGCAATGACTCTTTAAACGGCTAAGCTATTTTGTCCTATTATCAAAATGTTCCCATCATTTCCAAAAAACAGAACTGTTCATCAGTAGCCAAATATCACAGCATCAGAACACCGTGATGATTGTGTTCAAAGATGATAAATGATAATACTGAGTTATTGCTCAGCTCTATGTGTTACAATGCCATTTCCCTCTTGTTCCATGCTACAGCTTTGTTTGCCTCCCTGTAAAAATGCTGATGGATGCGCTGTGACAACAGACAGCGGCACAGAGCCGTGCATCATCACCAAACAGCTCCTGACAACAACCCTAGTTGTGCTGTCGCAAAGACCAAGATAGTAGAAGACACACTGATCTTTTCAGTGTTGTTTCTTTAAACGCAGTGTCGTGTGCCACACATAACGCTGACACCAACAGAAAGAGCTTGTCTATTTGCCTCAAGTCTGAGATGGTGAAAATGTTTCGGCTTCACTGACGATAACGCCGGCGTCTGTCTCCTCACCTCATTGGTTAGTACAGCAGAGTGTGGCATTAGTTGTGAGTGTGAGGTGTGTTTACAATGAGCCGGAGGAAAACGCTGTCATCCAATTGGATGTCACAGTTCCTTAACTGTCTACAAAATCCTGTGGCACCTACATACTTAAAATATGTCAGAACATCATAATAAATATTTGATGGAAATGCAGATGCTGCATGCTACGATAAACACGTTTTCAACCAAACAATCACACAGAAAGAGCACTCCTCGTCTTTTAAATATTCAAAAAGGGCCTCAGTATACATAAATAATAATAATAATGTGTTTATGAACTAGATGTACTTTGAGGAGGAATTAAATATTAAGAGGCACTTTAAGAGGCGGATCGGCCTGCTGTTGACATGGCTTAATAAAGTGAAGACAGGTGTGAATGGTCTACCTGGTGCTGCTGGAGATGCAGGAAATCTGCTGCAGTCACTTCCGCTGACGGCGCGGCACTTTTTGGTCGCCCCTCTCTGGGTACTCCCTCCACGCTCGCTCCTCCATTCTCATTGGCTGGGCCGTTGCTCGTCGCCTCCGTCCCAGATTCTTGCATCATGACTTAAAAACCTGAGAGAAGGCGCAGAAGAAGAGAAAACAGGGACAGAGACAGAGAGAAGCAGCTGTTAAAACACACTGCAATGAGGTCGCATTTCAACTATGGGCCAAACTATAAACATCTGTCATATTCTTCCCACACAATTTCACTTTTGTTGCAGGTTTCCCTGTTGGTTTGTGCTTCCCCGTGTCTTGTTTGTTTGCGTGTAGCATATGCAATGAGGCAAACACACACACACACGCATTCACAGGCTGCCTCTAAACACAGTAATGAACAGCTCCTTTGTTTTGTTTTTTCCAGTGCAGATCCTTTACAGATGACAAGTCCATACCGGGCAGGAGAAAAGCAAGTGGGTTTTGTTTGTATCCTTCAGTATAGGGTATATGGAGAGCGCTGGGGGGGGGCATGGTGGAGGGGTTGGGGTTCGGCACACATGTAGAGGAACCCAACCTGCGTTGAGTGAGAGCAGAGGAGCCCAAGAAAACACTGGACCTCCAAAACAAAACACTTTCTATGGAAATGGATATATTTACTTGCATGGCTCCCTGAAGAACCACGGCAGAATGGCTTTTTAATGGGAAACAGAGCGACTGTGTGAGGCCTGCCAAAGGATCTCCATGAGAAACATCCAATCTGAGGCTGAACGAAAACAGTCAAATCCTTGAGGGGTGCTCAATTAACACCAAAACACAGGTCTGAATATAAATAAATCCTTTTGCATTGGAAAAAAATGTTGACTTTCATAACTTAATCTAACTGAAAAGGGTAAAATACAAACACTGGCAGTCGTTTTAAGCACCACTGCACGCTTTATGTAAAATTATGGCAGCAGCAATCAGTGAATACACAGCTATTTGCTTACAAGATATGTCCTCAGTTTTGTTTTTGGATACACAAAAGCCAGACAGACATGCCATCTATCCCAGCACACCCCCTCTGTCTCTCTGGGGATAAGTGCCAGTGACACTGGTGCATATCTGTGCCTGAATTCCTCAAATCAGTGGAATGATTTACAGCTATTGTGTGCTGGTCACAGGCTTCATTGCTGCAATGCATCTATCCCCCCAATTCCAGGGCAGTTAATGAAGCTGACCAAGTCAGGCAGAAGCAAATTAACTTGGCTGATTAATTATTTATATGAAGCAGAATAAATGCCTTTAAAACACTGGGCCTCATCATGAAAGAATGTGAAAGTGGAACTAAATGCAGATTTATGGTGTTGCATTTAACGCATGTAATAGGAAGGCCAGTCTGAGTTTATATGTGCTCAGGTACACATGCACAGCGTCTCCAGAGATCCCATCTAAACAAGATGCAGACACACACCCAAGGGGACACACACTCAGGCTGACAGACAGGAAATTGGGGTTGACAACTTGTCACAAAAGAATATTTACAGAGCAGAGGTGAGATAATAATCTAGAAATGGGATTATTTAAAAAAATAAACAGTGGTGTGAGGAGAACTGCGCTTTCAAAATCAGTTTTTTTTAGGGACAGGCTCGTAGCTCACTATCATCAGCAGCAGTTTGGGACTAAGAGGAGCTAAAACTGTACCAGAACACAAAGCAAACTCCAAAGAGCATTATAGTTTACATTTCCTCTCAGCCCTCCTCGCAAGAAGCATGACTGAATGAGTCATCTGACACTGTGGCCTGTGCCGGTTCAGTTGTGTGTCACAACGCCCCCACACTCAGGGGCCTGTCTGAGCAGCTTGGGCCCGGCATACAGGGCCTGTTCTTTGGGCTGGAGCTTGAGCTGGCCCCCCTCTCCCTCCAGACAGATGTTGACCCGGCTCACCCTTCCAGTCTGGCACAGCCTCCCTCCATAATGGGATTTTCTAAACAAGGAGTGAGCAAGAGGAATACTGTGGGATGGGACCCAGCCAGCCACAACTCCATCTACAGGCTCCTGCCTGCACCAACTCCCCTTCTGAGACACCAATTAGAAACACACATTCTCAGGCAAAATTAAATGCCATTTGAAATAAACCATGTGCTGACGTTATTCACCCCCACTTATTTTTCAAATAAAAGATATTTTCCACTTGCGGGAAAAAAAAGAGCTGTCTTTTTCTTTTTTTTTCCCTCTCTAAAGCTACATAAGGGGGGGAGGGGGTAATGGCTATTATACATGCACTGTCATTCCATGCAAAAATTTTCATAATTGTAACGGAAAGGCGTAAATTTCCAAATGCACAGCATCTCCAAAAGTAATCAAGAGAATGAGCCGCGGGGCTATTTTAATGTATGCAAAACTAGTGACCCACAATAAAGGAGAGGAAGGCTACAATGAATGCAAAGTAATGCGCGCATGCTTGCGACCGGCACTGATGAGGGGATGGCTAAAATTAACACCCAATTAATTTTCGAATTGACAAACAAATGAAACCCATAAATCTAGTTTCTCATTAATTTTAGCACAGAATAATTCAAAGCTGCAATATCATGAGTGAAAAAATTGGAGGGAAAAAAGAAAATGGAAAATGGGCATTATCCATCATAAATATCAAGCAGATAGGAAAGAGCCTTATTAGAGAGTTGTGCTGATAACAATGTTAATCTGTGAAGCACTGAGGCACGGACACCATCATCATCAGCTGAGGCCCGGGCAACTTGGCCACGTGACTCGGCCCTGAGTTTGTTTATCTATGTATTTATTTTCACTTTGCTCTGGGGAAAGCCTTGTGTGTGTGTGTGTGTGTGTGTGTGTGTGTGTGTGTGTGTGTGTGTGTGTGTGTGTGTGTGTGTGTGTGCGATGATGATGACGATGACTCGAAAAGCTCCAAGTTTTTCCATTTGTTCCATTTATACACCACGTGCAAATTCAACTGTAATTATGGGTCAAGCATCATGCTAAATGGGGTGTAGTTACTCGGTTTAAGAACATATGCATTCGTGGTCCAAACACAAACATTTCAACATAATAAAATACACAAAAGGAGACGTGAGGGGAAAAAAAGAAAAAGAAAAGCTCTCTTATTATTAATGGAGCATGTCAGTTTTTTCGGAGCTGGAAAAAAAGTTTAAAAAAACAAAAGAGAATGAAAATAATGGAAATTCCAGGAGATCAAAACAAGGCAACAACAGTTTGTACAAAGAGAACTAGCTGTGCTGTTGATTATTAGATGCCTGCCTGGTCTTTAGGGGGGAGTTGCTTGCAAAATAAAACAAGTGTTTGGAACAAACACTGGATAATAAAAAAAAAGGTCAGAGTTCCTGTTTGTTTACAGTTTGTTTTGTTTTCCCTGCTTCAAATGGCATAGGGAGTACAGTACAAACAAGAGTCACATGGGTCTCCCACCTGACCAGACAGGTTGAAGGTTAAGAACAGCCAGCGGGCCAGAGCTCATCACCACAATGGAAATCCAATGCCTGTCCCCCTGTCATGCCTGCCCGGAATTCAACAGCTCAAACGAGTCAGCGGTGGATTCAAGGTAGGGCTGGTCCGCGCAGCTGTGCTCTGACCCTTCTCCGTGTTCTGTTTTTCTCTAATGCTCATGACAGCAAAGCCTCGGCAGCCACCTGCTTCGATTCGCCAAGTTCTCACACAGACGTTGTTTACAGAAGCACACAACAAAAGCACAACATTTCTTGGGTGGGAGATAATGACATACAAAGGAGGACACAATAGGGAGAAGTTCACTTTAGAGCTGTTTAGGTTCAGCTTGGTTGCCAGACTAGACAACACATCGGCGTGCACCAAAGGTGCAACAACAGAATGCTTCTGAAGGTTGCTGAACAGGCTTGTGTTTTGCTGTATTTTGGCTCCTGATGTGAGGGAAAAGTCGAAAGACAAACACAAGCTGCATGTTAAATAATCCATTATCGCAGCCCTCATCACTGATAACAAACTACTCTGAGTATCTCTTGAAAATATTCCACTGGACAACACAACACGGAGAAATTGGGCTAAATTCCAACAAGCTTTACAAACTGCACTCCCACTCCCTCATACATATCATCTCCACACAGCAGAACCACCTCAGTCACAAAGCCTGAAGGTGGATCCAGTTGCCGCTCCTCTTCTGAGAGAAACGAACGGCCGTGGTGACATTCTGCCAAAGGAGACTTCACAGTCAGACCAAACAACCGTGTAATCTTGTCAGCCACTTCAACCAAGTCACAGATAAGCAAAGCATATCTCCAGACCTCTCTGACAATATAGAAGTAAAACACGCTGCACCCACCCTTCTGCAAATAATACCCCCATTGCAAATCCTAGATTTCTGCTCCACAAGAGACACAGAAGTTCTTCCCAGACCTTGTACAGGGTATAAGCAGGCCACTGACACCAGCAAACAAAGCAGCTGTTTGTTTAATAAGTGATTGCTGCCATGGCTACAGTAAACACGAGGAGCAGGGGTTTGTGTTTATGAACAAACACATCTCCTTGCAGGAGCCATTTAATATTAACCAGGTGAAATGATCAGCCAATTTCCTAGGTGACACTAGGGGCAGGCAGAGTGTAAACAGGTTCTAGGAGGGGAGAAGGAGGGGCGAGGCTTTAGGGAATCAAGGTCGATGCAAACGCAGCTTTGACTAGAATAAACAGCGAGGCAAAAGTCAAGATAAACAAAAAGTCATTCTTCTGACATTTCGAGACGCATTAGGCTGGCGTGTTGCAGCTGCTCGCAAGCCACCGTGAATGAGAACAAGATGGGGGTGACGGGCGGGGTGGGCAGCCATGGGGGTGGTCTCCTATGGAAACACATCATTGTCAAGCAAAGCAATCGTGTGTTTCTTCCAGGCCCAACAAACAGTGGCGCTTCACAACAGCACAGCGAGGAACTTGTAAAAACATGTTAAACATTTACCTCATTCAATTATTCAGTAACCGGGTTTGTGGAAATAACAAAGGAAGTCTGAGGGCTCCCAGAGATGGCACTCACTACACCAGGGCATGGAGAGAAAAACAACAAAGAAGGAATTAGGTGGAACTGAGCAAGAAAAGATGTTATCCTTCATAAATCACAGCGCCTGGTTTTGATTACTTGATTTATGTGTGACTTGAATAGTAAGATTATGACTTAGTCTGCCTGCTACATCAAAAATGTAATTGCCCACAAATAAGTGATTATACACAGTAGATAATATATAGCGGGGACTTTCAAGCAGCACATCACCTTGACCATTAATTTTTCATGCATACAACAACTTGCCATCTGCTGCAGGGCTCTAGAGTGCGACCAATTTGGTCGCAAATGCGACCAAATTTTTCAGTGGTGCGACTAAAAATAAATATTTGGTCGCACAGGTGCGACCAACTGTTCGGGTAACAAAAAAAAAAATCTCTGTAACTCTCCGTGTGGTCAACAACAGACACACATTATGCCCCTATCGTGGACTAAACCAATCAGAGATAGTCAGGGGCGGGACCTCTCTGATTGGCCGTGGTCCAGTTGAAAGTGCAGGTGGAAGAGAGAGGTGAGTAGCTTGAATAAAGCGATATCAATTCATTAACGGATTCCACACAAAGACCTAAACACGGAGCGGACCCAACACATCAGAATCAGCTTCGTCTTTCTCGGCTTTCTCACCCGAAGGCCCGAACACGGACACGCTGTCGGAGCTTAGCGATTCTTCGGGTCCGCGCTGTGTTTACGTCTTTTTGCGCTGATTCTGAGCTGCAGGTTTTGCCTCTCTCCAACCAAAATTCACCGAGCCAGCAGCAAAAGAAGCAGCAAACTGCGCTTCACATTTGATCAATGTCGTCATGAATTCCCTCTGACTTTTGCTGTTTTGCTTCCACCACGATAAAAATCACACTTCCTGCACAGCTCTCTCTCTCTCTGTACTTCAAGAACAGTTTCCCGTCTCAAATCTGTTTTCTGCATTATTCATTCGCTTATTACCCACCAGTCTACCGTTGTTTACAGCACTTTTTCTTTTTTCACTTAAATGACCTCGGACAAGAAAGCCTAATTTCTGCTGTTCAATACTGAAGAAATTTAAATTTCTTAAAATTATGCAAAATTGCAGAATATTTTTAAGGTTATCTGCTATAAAAAGCCAGACCAGGGAAAATCTCCTTCATGTTTTCCTGTGTTTTATTCTCAGTTACTTTCACACAAAGGCATCTGCTGTGATTTTCACAATTCTGATGAAGTCTCATGTGTATCAGTACTGATAAATGATCAGAATTATAATATTTCTGACTGTCTGAGGCTAAATTGAATCAAATCAGGACTTTGAGAACCGGAATTGAATGGATTATAGAAATCAGTGATGATACTCAGCCCTAGTGAGCAGCCTAGGCCTGAGAGAAGTGGATGTACTGTAGCTGTGGGTAATAAGAAAAGATGAAAAGAACTATTGATAACTTTTTTGTTAAGTTAAGGCCTGATCTGTCTGAAATTCATAGCCAGTGCTCTGACACGGTGCCATCAATATTTGAATGCTGAAAAAGCACAGTGTATCCAGAAAACACATTATATGCTGCAATAAATGCACTGCCCAAGTGTCCCCTCTCCCCACGGCCTTTCAGCAGCAGACAGCAGCAAACAGGTCGTCAGAGGAGGCCAAGATGATGATTAAGTTTTTAACATTTTCTACAATATTGACAAAGCACTTTAAGCACAAGTTTGTTAGTTAATAATTTAGAAATTAATATTGTCTGTATGGACTTCCCCCCCAAAGAAAGTGCACATGTAAAACTGCGGTGTTAAGCGATGCGGTTGAAAAATTTGAGTGCGCCTAACTTTTGTGCCGGTACGCCTAAATTTTTAAAGTTAGGCGTACCGGTGCGCCCATGTCAAAAAGTTAGTCTAGAGCCCTGTGCTGAGATGAAGCCATCCAACAAGGCTTCCTCACCCAGGATCCCCTGGTGTCTTTTCCCCCTGCACTTCCCCTACTGATATAATTTAGTCCCCCTAAAAAACTGCTAGCCCCATGAGAGGAAGCCATAAAATATGATCAAAACACATATTTATATCACCTCGGGGTGACTACAATAGAATTCTCAAGCATGAAAGTTTAGATCCAAACCTATTACTACACCGCAAGCAGAGGTGACTAGGATGATTCACGCGAACATCCGAGTATTAACACGCTACAAGTGCAGATAAATTAACAACAAGCAGGGCGCAAAAAGGCAGATTCCAGTAGCGAAGCTGAGTAGATCCGCAATTTCAGAAAACACACAAAGCCGTTTGTCTCCTTTGCATGGAGCCATGTGAGAAACACCTCTGTGCAACGGCCTGCTGTGCAGAGACAATGACGGAATGTGCCAAAGTAAGGCAGGCCATGATATTTTTAGTGCAACTAGGGCCGATGGAGACTAAGTAAATAGAGAAATCTAATGAGTTTAAATCTGGTTGTGCATGAATGGAATAGTAATTCTGGGATGTGGAGCCTCTTTTAGGAGTGGTACGCCACACATTTTCTCAGCGACTCTCCTTCATTTGACTTTGATAATCTCGCTCACATGTGGCTTATGCCCATTAACACTACAGCGAGAGGACAGACACCAGGAGACGAGGGGCTGCTTTTTCTGACCACGGGCTCAATGGAAGGGGGAAAAAAAGCAAGCACTGCTGCCCTCAAGCTCGTCTTACCAATTAGATGTGTCAAACACAAAAAACCCCAAAGAAAAACACGAATCTATCAGCGTCCTACGGGAGTTGCAAAAGCACTTATTGTTTTAACATTACTTAAAGTGTGTCATACATTTTTAATCATTTTTACTAGAATCCATGTAAGGGCTGCTCCCAATGTGCTGCTCCCAAATGTGTCACATAGATTTTCCTGGGAAAACTGAGGTTAGCCTTAACGAACTTGTCTAATTAATATTGTGTGCCTATGCAAAGAAAGGAAAATATTATTAGCATTGCTGCCTTTTGGGGGTGGCAGGTGTCAACTCATCAAAGTGCACGCTTCCTTTGTCATCTGACAACATGAGCTTAATCATTTTTTGGTAAAAGCTTTGCAGTTCTGTGAAATCGCAAACACGATGACCCAAAATTCATATCTCGATATTTTTTAGCTGGATGGCGATATAAGATATATATCTCGATATATTTTTTTTAAAGCCATAAAGTAAGAACAAAAAGAGAGTTCTTAGTCAAAGCTGTGTCCCAGATGTCACACAGGCACTTTTATTAACATAGAGCAGAAGTACATAAAATTTACTCAAAAATAAATTATGAGCATTTATTAAATAATAATGCTCCATAAATAAAAGAAAACAATGTTGTTTTTGTGCATAACAAAAAGCTCACAAATGTGCAGTCAAAATGTAAACTAAAAGACGAGCACTATAACAAGGACAGATTTCACAGCTGCTCTGTTCCCAACTTGTACTGCGTGACTGACAACCTGGAGTTTGAAATCCGCTTCGCAACCACGTCTCTTAACAGGTGCCATTAATGGTCCTTATACACAGTAGGGTAATATTACGTTGAAGCACAGTACGTATCACTCCGCGAGGCTCAGCCGTAATGCTCCGACAATCCATCAAGCGCTGCAGCTCCGTAGCTTACCAAAGTCGTACTCAAACATTTGTGACAGATTGCTGAGCGCCGTGTTCCACATAAAATCGGTGCGCGGCCATCAAGCACAACCAGAATTCATACATAAGGCGCGCTGTCAACTTTTGAGAAAATGAAAGGATTTTAGTCCGTGCAGCACCTCTGGGCTGCATGGCGTTAGCGTGGTTAGCTCGTTAGCGTGGTTAGCTAGCTAACACGTTGACGCCGTCCAGCCCCACGCACGGGGCGATGCGCAGTAACTCGTTAACGAATTTGCCGTGTCCATCTTGTCGCTTCCTGCAGGTGAAGCGATGGGGGAGGAGGGGGAGTTGTGTTCAGTGAAGGAGAGGCGAGGCCGAGTAACGTTGCGTAAAGACGAAAGTGGACGAAAGAGAGGCAAACTTGCGGCTCCGCAAGTATAATTATAACGTAACATAGACTATATCGATATAAAGGATATTGTCACATCTTATATCTCGTATAAAAATATATCGATATTTTTTAAAAACTCGATATATCGCCCAGCTCTAAAACACAGACCTGTGGTAAACCACAGCTCTAAAGACAAAGTAAGCTGCTAATTACCACTGAGTAAGTCATCAGCTGTGCTACATCCATTTATTACATTTCCACTCTCAGTACCATGCACGATAAGTGGAAGAAAGCATGGTCTGGTCAAACCCCTGCTATTTAAAAAAATCTTGACGGTGTTAAATGTTCCTCTGCAGACAAAAACGCACAGCGGGTGCATGTCTCCAACCTCTCTTGTTTAGAGTTACTCACAAAGAGATTAAGTTAAGCTATTGATTTCCCAGACAGTCATTAACCTTTACACACAAATAATGGCACGGTAATGGAGTGACTATTTTGTTTAAATAGTTACTCACAACTGTCATTCCTTCAACCGCTGCTTAAAATTGACCAAGTTCTCTGTTCATGAAACGTACGCAGTCGGCTCTTTGACGTGTGATTGGCTGTCGTTATTATGGGTGTGGCCTTACCCACTGAGTCCCCCCACTCCTCCTCATGGAGACGTTCTTCCTCAACGTGCCACGACAGGGGTCATTTAAGCCTAAGAAGCATGTTATGGCTTCCCAGAGAGAGGACAGCAAGGGTTAAAAAGGAAGGGAGCTCCATCAAGCAGTTAAATTGAAGATAAAGGGCAAACGGCTAAATAGCAGAAGACCCTACATGAATTTCTTCCTTTTAATAGAATCAGGTTTTAACAACTCTTTTTTGTTAAATACAGCCCATGTCAGGATGATGCGTCCCACTCATAAAGCAGCACAATGACAATGTACAGTGGCACTAATACAAGGACATAGTTCATCATGACATTTTCTGCAATTCCCAACTGATTAGGGTCATTATGTTGGAGGCCTGATTTATGTTGTCATTTCCTCTCACCGATCCTGCATCAATGAATCTTAATGAATTGGTAAATAAGGGTGAAGATTACACTGTGTGACACCGCAACATTTCTCACCCTCAACGGCCGAGATTTATGTAGCCAATTAGAGACTAACAGAGAAAATTGGCTGGCAGAAAAATAATATTCTTTATGGCACAAAATGGAGGCGCATTCTCAGTGAAGGGCAATTGTGTTGTCAGTGTTGAAGTCCATAAAACAGCCTTCTAACCCTCCTTCCAAACGCAAAAAAAGGGGGAGCTGGACTATTGTTTGCAAGCAGGGCAAGTTCAGACCATTGTGAGGCTGCACGTTTCACTGAGACGTTCAGACGTGCGCCGAGCCAAAGTCCTTAACATTCACCGCGGCCTACCTCGCATGTTTGAGCAGCATAAATACAGCGCCGTATGACAAACATGTTTACCTTCTCCCTGCAAACATCAGACAATCAGACACCATGAGGTGCTGCTTCTCTAATGAAGACACAGGAGCTTTTATCAAGGCCGGCCGCGTCCCTCTGTCACAAATGTGGCTCTTTCATACAGACATCAAATAACATTTGTACAAAGAAATGAATCCAAATTATTTGTGCTAAACATACAACAGGGCAATATTTGTCAATTAGTTTTTTATGCAAGGATAGAAACACATCCAAACGCCCTTCATCTTTCCTTTTTTTTTTTTTCAAAGTAGGAATATCAAAATAAAATCACCTATTTGAAGATATGTCTGATCAGCACATAGTGGAGGACATATACAATCTGATTAGGGCTCTTTAAGTATTCCTGGGCACATCATTATTACAAGCATGATAGCTTTTATTTCTCAGATGCAGATTAAAGAATCCTGAAGATGATTATGGTGAGGGACAAAACTGTTTTTGTGTATCACTACAAAGCATGAAAAGCCAGCCTGCTTATTAATACCAACTTCTTAAAAGGGCACTTAGAGTTATAATGAGAGCTTTTATGTATAACATATTGTGACTAGATTTACTGTGAGGAAGCGGCTCTCCACATCAAACAAGCCGGCTTGCTATTAGGCACAGGGGCTGAGGGATGCTGTGTGAAAAGGAGTGGAAAATTAAAGCTGAAGCAACGCAGGAAAGGGCTTAATTTACTGGCATGTACAGTATGCAAATGAGATTACTCTCAGCTTAACTGCATCATTTATGTCCATAATAACAGCATCATCATTACAGGGCTCAAATTAAATTACACTGTAATTAGCATATCAAAGTGATTGGTTAAAGTTTAAAACAAATACCCAATTTTGTTAATGAACATCTGTAATCACCGTGTAGACTCTCAGTGAAAACATCCAAAACAAATATGTGTTTTGGAGAAGGGGAGGAATAGCCCCCACAAACGACATGCCCGTATGTATACATGTGCGTCTGTGTGCATCACAGTGCTGCTGGTGCTGGGGTGGGGGGTGGGGGCGTTTTACCTGGAGAGCTCCACACGCTCAGGATATATTTCCCAAACTCCAGGAGATCAAAGATCCAATTTCCCACACTTGCCACTTCAGGAGCTCATCAATAAAATACTAATCACTTCACGGCTGATTCTGAGAGTGGAGCCGCAGCCAAAGGCTTAGGGAGACTTCCATATCGCAAAAAAACACCTCTCCTCTGACTGTCTTGACTGTTGTTGAGCGTGCGCACACGCTTCATCAACAGCCGCACATATAATTTGCAGTCAGGTTTTATCCAATAGCTGTCCTGCCGCTTTACCTTACAAACATGGCGAGTGTTAGCATAGAGCCTCAGACCCTGACAGAAATCACATACGCCTTATTTCAAACGCATATTAATGATCTGGCACTTTCATCAGCTACACATTATAGACATTTTTCAAATTTTGCACAATAAAAAGCCCAACGACTACCTTTGTTTCCCCAACAACAGCATTTCTTTTTCCACCTCTGCTAATAACGCACCAAAAAAGTGGCAGCAGCTAGTGGTGTGCATTATCAGAAATGCACTCGTCAAATTTTAAAGAAGTGGCATCTTATTTTATTCATTAAGAAATCCATTAAAAGGCCTTATTCCTTGCAAGTATGTAAAAGATGTGCCTTTCAAGGTAGAGCTGGGGCAAATCCACTCCATCAGCTAATGACGGCACTCATTACACAGAGAAGCTGGCTAATGAAGGCGCGGTGGCCGGCCGATCCCCTCACCCAGCATAAAGCCCTATGAAATGCTAATATCTCACTTCTAATTAAAGGATACTAAGTCCAAATGCACCTTCACGGCTACTAGCCGGCAACATAAATTTTATTTTTTAACACTACACTACACCCAGAGATGTGCCTGAGCAACATTCCATTAATTCATATTTTAATACCCTCACCAGTCCTGCGTTAGCCATGCTGCCTGCCTCTACTCTACCTTTTCTCGCCTCTATCAGCTTTATATTGTGAGTAAGCACATCATTACGCTTTCTAAGAGTATTTTTTTTCTTTTCTTTTTTTGTTTGCTGCTTTTTGTTAGTGCACATTTTGCTTTAAAGTGCTTCCAGAGATAAACACTTATGCACACATAGCCTTTATGCGTGTGTCACAGGGGAAAGGTCATGAAAAAACAAAGAAAGAAAAAAAAAAAAAAAGGGAAAATATGCCAGCATTGCCCCTGCTGCACATGTACGCATTTACAATGTTTACACATCTTTGGCTGTAAATATGTTTACAAGAAAACCCGGTGCCTTTCTCAGAAACTGACCTTGAAGCCAGTAAACAAACCTCTTCACAAAGTTCATTAACGTCAAAGAGGGTATAGTCTTTTTCCCTTAGATGAAAAACAAAATAAAGAAAAGGTCAGCGCCATTAGCTTATCAAGAAAATATAACTGCAATGGAGTGGAAATTATAGTTAGGCCTGAACAAATACTGATGAAATAATGAGCAGGATGTGAGTCTTAACTATGGTTCAAAATAAACGTGAAAAAAGGTCTATTAATCATTCATTGCCAGGTAAAAATGTGAACTGGTGGGTAATGATTTGATAAATTCTTTGCATCTTCCTCTGTGTATGTGTCATGTTGTTTTAAGGTCACCGTGACTCATTTAGGTATTCAATAAGAGCAACTGTGAAAATCAGATTAAAAAAATGCAATGCAAAAGATTTTTTTAGGAAGAAAAAGATGTGGTTTAAAGTTGTATTATTCTGAGGTGTAATCTTAAAAAAACAAACAAACCTCACACCGCCATAATTAGTAAAAGAAAAAATCCATTTGTGTTTTGAGGTGAACACACAGAAATTACTTTACATTTAGTGCATCCGTAAAAAGCATGACTTTAAAGGTCAGTGTTAAGAACATATCACATGACGTCTGTTTGATCCGAGCCCAAGTATTTTCCCAAGGATTCTATGGCTCTGTACTGTGTAAATCACGCAGTCTGACCTTCTACATTCCTCATGCTCTGTCCTCCCATTCATCCACAGGCACAGATAATACTGGGCAAATATCATAAACGTGAGGATTTTAGGATTGAGGTGAGGCCGCCATCATCCTCTACCAACTGGGGAAAAGAAAGCCCATGCATCTGAAAGAACCCCATTTCCAACTACTGCCAGACTAACCTGTGGTGAAGTTACCTGACCCTAATACCTAAAAAGCCTCAATGCCGACCTCAGATGAATGCCAATTTGAGTATCGTGTGTTTTTTCCCATTTTAATGACAGTTTTCCTGGGTTTTTCTATCTGTAACAGCATTAATTTGCACTTCTGCAATACAATCAACTAAACTGGTAGTTACAACAACCCATATTTCAGCAAACTACAAAAAATTAGAGTAAAAAAAGCCACAGCCACCAGAACGCTACATTTCCTCTGCAGTATCCCAGGCTTTCTGGAGGTTGTGCGGTTGTGATTCCATCCAAGTATCATAAAGAGCCTCTAAGTCTCGCCAAGACGTTTCCAGTTCAAACGCGGCGTCGGCTTCGGGCCAGGGCGTGACCTGCAGCTGAACTGGCCTCCGCTCGGCCACAGGGAGGAGGGCAACAGCCGCTCCAAACACATCACCGCACCCCCTTCTCCCTCCCACCACCCCGATAAATAACCTAACACAGCAAACAGAGGCCCATCAGTCAGCCCACACATAGCTAACACCGCGACGGGGACAGAGATCGATGGGGAGATACAGACAAATAAAGAAAGACAAAAGGAAGGCGAGAAAAGAGGGCACAGCGACGAAGAGATGTGGGGGTACACTGTGAGGGCATCTAACACTACAGAGTAGTTAAATATCACACAGGAGCCTGAGCCAAGCAGCGTCGAAGGCCAAGTACTGTAAGACTGTGAAAGCCAGGCTATTTTGCCGAGCTGTGACATTTGTTTCTTATTGTCTAAGTGGCAGCTGAAAGCATCTCCCTGCGAGGGCCCCTCGGCTTTGCTCTGGCCCGCTTTGACAGGGAGGTAACCATATTAGGACGTGTATGGTAAAGTAAACAATAACATAGTTGCAATGAGATGGAAATTTTTCAGCTAATGGTGTTTGTCATTCCTGTTTTCAGTGCACTGAACAGGCCTATGTTTTTTCTAGCTGGCCAAAGAGACTTTGTTTATGAAAACAAGGCAGGAGCCAAGGCTAAAACCACAGTATTAAAAAAAAGAGTGAGGGGGGAAGACTGTAAATAAATGTTACTTTAAAAAATGTCTCTACCTTTTTCATTTGATTACATAAATAAACCCACATTTGGTTAGAAATAGCTTTTCAGTTTTTCTCTCCCTTTCAGGCCATGTTCACACAATAGCGGCTAAGTCTGAAAACACCTCTCTGCTTCTCCCCGCAGCAGCTGGTAACATCAATATTTCAGCTGTCTATCGCTATATATACCGTATTACATTTTTATTCTATATATAACATATAGCATGACCATTACCTACACTGGGCTTGCATGAACCCATGCAAACAGGAAGCAGAGGAGCTTTCTTTTCAGTTGCCAATCAGCAAAAGGTACAGTGTCTCGTAGTGTCTCGAGGTGTCACTGATGAAAAGTCTCCACTCGTACTACACGTACACAACAAGCCTTAACCCAAGGTATTTCCAACATTTTCATCTTGGAATTAGTAAAGCTGTCCGAGATCCTGCGTCTGCATGTAGACGAAAGGCCAAAGCGCACAGGGACTGCAACGGTGAACATGTGGACAATTCCAACAAGAAACAATAAGCTCATGAAACTGTTTCAATATACTACTGTGGTTACATTCACTGACATAGAAATAATATCATAAAGGAAAATAAGATGCAGATGTCTGAACACAAATTCACAGCAGAGGTCAAATAAAACTAACAGCTTGAAACTAAAAGCAGTCCTAACAACATTACAACAGAATCAGATCAGACCTACGCCAATGATCCCATCCATTCAAAGGGACCAAGTCACAGGAAGTAAATCTAAATTCTTAAAATCAACTTTAAATTATATGAACACTACAGGCCAATACCAAATATCTTGACAATACTGACCTTTAAAGGGCCAAAAGCAGAATAGTTCACAATGGAGGAAGCTATCAAAGCTCATTAACTGTGTCACATTATTCACTTTAATAAATCCTACTCTGCTCTACAAAAGAGACAGGGCTGCAGATGGTTATGAAAAGGAAGCTGATGGTAGAAGTGTGCCTTTGAAACAAACAGTGTACATTTAGCATTCTTTTTAACTAGCTTGTTGACTAAAATTTGAAATCTATCATCCCTTTAATAAAACCCAGTCAGAAGGGCGTGCGTGGTAAAAAACAGTAAACAGCAAACACAAGTGTCTAGTGTGCTAGCACATTCTGCAGTATTTACCAACTATTTTGCTGAAGAGCCTTGATGGTATCGCACCAGCAACCAAGAACCTACATTTGCATGCCCTGAGAAAGCGCATTGGCACTTTCAGGTGAGACCAAGTGTCTCAGTTTTCAAAATGTTAGCTCATGAGAATAACTCTTAATTGCTAATTTTAGCAGGTACTTTCTACAGCCATGTTTTAGTTGCCATTCAGTCAGTACTAAGGCTGAGTAAATCACTAGTGTGGACAAATTTTGTACTTGAGCTCCAGCTTTAATTATGACTCAGTAGTCAAAAGTTTTTGACACTCTCCAGAAAATCAAATAAGCTAATGAGTGGGAACAGTATATGGTGTGAAATGGAGACCCGTGGCAAACTCTGGATTGAATAAAAACAGGGAGATATTATTAAATGTGTCTGGGTTCAAAGGCCCAATTTGTTGTTAATTTCAACATCCATTATGAGCTATTTAAAAACAAATGTAGCCCTCACTCTGCTTTATGTTTCACTGGTCACTTGCTCTTCTCCTTGTCCACTCCCTCGCTATCTTTTCGGGGTTAAGATATAACCGCATGTTTGTGTGTGTGTGTAGGGAAAAACAAAGACTCTGATATTTTCCAGCCCTTTGAATAACTACTGCTGAGTCATTGGTCAGCTATTCAAAAAAAGGGCTTTACCTCGGCCTGAAGTTATTAAAGGAAAGTCTTATTCCAGGTTCACATGAGTATTACTTTAGGCACCAAGTACATACAGTCAACTATAGGAAGCAGAAGCAGACATGCAACTCCTCCACTTCTGTGCTCTCCACATGTTGACTTTCTTTGTTTGGTTTTTACCCGCCTCTCTTCAGCTCTCGCTCCATCTCAGCCTCATTCCTAATCTCACACCAAAAATGCAAGCTGTTTATTTGCGTAGGTCTGAAACCATTCCATTAAGTAGCCCCACCAGGTGCTTTATCCCTAAAAGGGATTTGTTTTTCTAAAATAAACGGAGAAAGCAAAGGACTGCCAAAGTGATATCTACCATGACATGAAGTGAGCGCAACAAAGTCAAACTATCTAAATAAGAGGCACTGAGGCTTCAAGGAACTTTATGGAATTTTCATACATAGCCACAAACATTCATGTAGTGGAAACAAACAGGAATCTGTAGAATGTGTGCAATATATAAATGTACTGCTGTGCTTTAGGTGGTGAGGGTGTATGTACATAAGATATTCCATCCGTCTCAGCACCACTGCTTTGCTGTAAAGGCAGTCTGACAGATGCTTCCCTAGGTTACCACAAAAAACCCTGTGTAGTCATTTTGCTCAGAAGACAACAAATCAATCCCATTTATTAGCTCTATTTCATCTTTTCTGAAGCTGAGACACAAGGCCAAGACTGAGAAAGAGAGCTCTGGCACTTTTCCTCTCACTTTTGTGATTTTCTTTTCATCTCGCTATAAGACAACTCATCTGCAGATGGAATTTGCTTACTTCTGTCACCTCAGTCAATCTCACACGAGGGCTCTGTCACGTTAGCCGTCTGCACCTGGTAGCCGACTGACATTATCAAAGCTGCTCACTCGCCGAGGCAGACCAGAGAGTACACATCCATCAATATGTTCCAGACCAAGAGAAGACATGGCTGTCTGATGCTGATAGAAAAATAGATTGAAACTTGTCAAATGCGCTTTTCTACAAAAAAAGATATTTTAAGTAGCTTCAAGATCGCACATCTGTGATGACATTATAAGTAGGATTCCACCTACCTCACGACTACAGATAATTCCTATTCAGAGAGTTGCACGGAAAGAATCTCGCCCCATTGTGTAACATACGGTACTGAACATAAGGCGCGAATTTAACTGTGCAACCTGTTTAGTCAGACAATACGAAGGCAGACGATCTGCCAGAGTGTGTACCGATAGCAGCTGATGCACCCATGGGAGCAGAGCATCAGATAGGGAACGCAGACAGTGGCCAGGTGAGGGTGTTTAGAATGCTTTGACACATCCTGCGATCTCAATCAACAGGAAAAGGCAGAGGCATACGGTCGCTGTATGTCTCTGCGCTGGTCTGTATTGTGACGCCTTTGTAGTGACGATAATTTTTCATTTTCACGCTGCCTTGCATCTATTCTGCCTGTCACTGTTTTTAGCCGCAGCAGATAAGCTCAGAGAGTAGATTACGGTACTTACAGTGCATGAAAAACACAGCAACAAAACTGCAAATGACAGAAGCGTTTTACTTTCTTGCTAGAAATCTCCCCCATGTGGCACTTTCGCTACAGCGAGTTGTTTATTATGTTCCAAGCTAGGCATAAGCGATTAAAGGAGCTCTTAAGAATCAAAGTGTTATAAATGCATGGAAACACAGCCGGCTGTAAATGCCACAGAATTAGAAGCTTACCGAGCCTAATACTAATACATGGCAATTTTCAGCTTGATGCTGATATAAAGAAATTACTTTTTTAAAGTAAGCAATAAATGCAGTCAAGGGAACGATTACAGAGGCCCTATTTTCATCCCGGCATAAATCTCAACACGACCTTTCTGCGGGTCCAACTCATGAATCCACTTGTTTATTCTTAACGCTTCCATAAAAAGTAGATTAAACAAAGCAACTTCAACAGCTAAATGAAAGCAATATAAGCATTCACAGCAAAGCAAGAATTACAAGACGTGCCTCTTTGCACATTGTGTTCTTCTCTCCCTTACATGGATTCATGAAATTCAAATGACATCCAACATGAGAGGATAAGACTTTGAAAGACCTCAAAACAGGGGAACATGTTTTGGGCATCTGAGGATTGTCTTTTTTTTTTTTTTTATTGGGTTGGAAAGCTGGATGTCATCAGGTCTGAATAAATTGGCCAAAAAGGAGGCAAACACACGGCACACATCAGAAGCAGCCCTATCACAGAAATATGCCCGTATGATGATAAATATTCCAGATATCCAAATCAAAACTTTTGTCAGTAGCCTGCACCTCAAGTATATGTCATACTCTAAAGTGCATGCTTTTAAAATAAATATTTTTAAAAGTGCGTTCAGTCCAAATGGAGAGAAAAATGAGCACCATACATGCTTTTTACACACTCGTCCTCTTTGACTCGATTGCACTTTAAAAGAGCTTTAAACACCAAGACATATTAATCCCATAAGCTGCCGCGGGGATTTCTGCATTAGTGATGCAATCAAAATCACATTGGAAGCTTGTGTCAACAATTAAGCTGATCTTGCCACATTAACATTAATTACACAACCATTTGGAAGATTTCAGTGCTGATCTTACATCTGGAGCAGGCAGCTGAGGGCTCTGGTGGAGTGGACCTGAGTATGCGGAGAATGCACTCCAGATAAACTCTCAACATGAGTCCTCTGCTTCCATTTTTTTCCCAAGGCTGAATCTTGTAAACGTGGTAGTGACTGAATCCCAAAAAAGAAGACCAAAGGCTTACTGATACATTGTTACATTGCAGAGAAGAGAGAGTCCTACAGTGTAACTGTAACAACACTTAGATATTTGTTTTCAGAATGTACGGAGAAGCTGCAGCTGTTAATATTTAAGACAGGATTTGTCTACAGGCAGGTGTTTTTTATTAGCAATCCAATATGACATTTTTAACATGCCACTTGAAGAAATATATTCAAAGAAAAACACTTGCAAAGTCTCTCTCGGTTCAAGAGTACAAAGAGTACAATCTCTTTTTTTTTTTACTGATCACACAACTATTCATTTTAATATTTATCAAATCAACTAAACAAAACCAAACAAACATGAGTTACATTACTCAGAATAGCTTTGTTGCCATTTAAAAAGCTACCTACAATGAAAGCACTGCTACCCATGTCCAACATACCCACTCACAAGTCACAGCATGTTTTTGGGGGGGAGCTAGTGAGTGAGAGACAGAAAAGAAATAATACAAAGAGAGATGAAAGAAAATATGGCAAAGAGAGGGAGATGAGGTGAGCTTTAAGTTGTACGAGACAGAAAACAGACGCACTCCTCCTCTGAAGCCCTGAGCTCCTGAAGTGTTATCACCCCCCACCCCCCGCATGCAAAGCACTTCTCCAAAGTCCTACTAAGCCTCACCCAATCGCTCCATCCAGAAGTTCACATCCAGGGGGCCTCAGACTCTCTCAGACAGAGAAACGGGTGTGAGAAGCAAACCTGAGATACGGGTGATATGCCAACCATAGCAGCTGTGTGTGTACTCCAACTCCCTTGTCTTGTTTGGTAAACACAGCATTACCTTATTTTAGCTAAAACCTTCCTAAAAATCTAGTTACTGTCCGTACGCCCCTGCGTCCAATTAGTCCTTCAACACTAAAAACCTTTTTAAAATCAAACCACTAACTTTCTTAACTAGCCACGGTTCTAGTTTCTGATCAGCAGCTTCTCTAAACACTAACAGAGTGCACCTGTCAAGTCCCCGGCCCACCCTCTTGGCCCTACATGCACACACAAAAATACAGTACACAAACAAGAAAACCACCCTGCATTCAGTTACTTATTAAGCCCTTTCAATAGAGCATTCGCACACACATGCTGGGTCTGGAGTCTGGTAAATGATTGTGTGTTTACCTTCCACGAGGACTTGCTTATTTAAAGCAATCTTCAGTTCCAGCGGTGGTGAAACAGCCTCCTCGCCCTGCAGACACAAAACGGGAGAATTATTTAGAATTCTGAAATAATTACCGCTGCAATGTTCGTCATCAGCACCCTCGAGCCAAATTACAAAAAAAAGAAACACGAGGTACACAGGTGTAAACTACAAGCAGCCGGCAACGAGCCAGCGGCTTCCACCAGTTGCTATCGATTGGAATTGATAACCGGCGCAAACAGTCTTATATGTTCTGAGAAACCATCAGAAAGAAATCAATTCTCTACATTCCTGTGCTGTTTGCCTCCCCTTGTTTGTATGAAGCTGTACAAGCAGTCAGTGTACCTTCCTCAGCTGCTAGGAACGTAAAAGCAACCATTTCAGCTCAGAGCGGGGCAGGAGGCACCTTTCCTTTATCTTCCTGTAGCCTACTATTGTCACCGTCCGACACATCCTCGCATTTCCATCTGCCTGTTAACTACAACTACACCCACTGATGATAACAAGTGAACAATGGGGCTGTCTGTGAGTGAATGGTTTATTTGCAAGACAAAAACTTTTCATATTACTGACAGAGGATGCCCTTCTTGGCACCCCCTGCTGGTGAACACACCTCAACTATACCTGCTCTGCCCTCGCTCTACTCCCCTGGGTGGACCTGATCTGAATTCACGGCTTTCCTAAGTGAGCACTCAACCCAGGCGAAGAAAGATGAAAAAAGAAAGAAGGAAACAAAATCTTATTTTTATGGTAAACTGAGAAGTGACTGTGGACCAATATCTCAGGTGAATTTGAATAAAAGCATTAAAGCATATCCAAATATGAAAAAAAGGCTCCAACTCCCTCTCCCGCTGTTCTTTTTTGCCGTTTACATTTGGCAGTCAAAAATGTGGCCGGGCATTTGTGAAAGTGTATATCTAAAGCATGCCGAACGCAGATAAAAACAACCCGGACCAACGTGCCCAGTTTCAGCGTTAATTATGAGTTAAACGCCCTTGTTGAAAACGCGAGTCAACATGCAGCTCGCTCTGAACTCTACCGAGGGTTGAACAATCATTGAAAATGGACCATTCCCACACAACTACCCTATTATTGTGATTCATTACACTTCAATTAACATATCATCAATGGAATCGTAAATCAATGGTGAGTGGTGACAAATGACAGATATTTTCAGTTTCAAACTACTAAACATCATTAATTCCCATCACCTGAAAGAGCCCCGGGAGCTAAATGAGTTTACCCAATGCATAACATCCATTTAGATAAATGTTCCATCATTTTAATGATGGAAAATTTGTACTGGAGAGAAAAGGCAACAACGGGATCCTGATAGCAGCTGTACGCCTTTTCTCCTTGTAATATAAAGCCCATCTTGTAATACCTAAACAGATAATTGTCTCCATTTCAAACAGCACAGGGTTGTAATATTGCCATTTAGAACAGTGGGGGTGCACAGATCGTAGGGTGAGGATAAACAAGCACATGCTGCTTAGCCCGGTTGGGAAAAGGGAACCCATCACACACTCCCACATTGAGATTTTAGGGAATAGAACAACTCCTGGTTGAGATAATTACCCACCAAGGTGGGTTATGTGCATGCTCAGTAAGAGGCCAAATCTAAGAAAATGAATCTAAATGCAACAATTTTAAAAGACAAAGGAAACTAAGAAGCATTTTCTAAGGTTCTCATGCAAAGTCTTGGCTGGCTGTTGCATATCTGCCGTGCCATTTGGTTAAAAAAAAAAAAAAAAAAACCAACACAACGGCACATAGGACAACAAAGTACTTTTGACATGGAAATCTCACAGTGCAGTGACACGTAAAACTGATACTAACTGCACAGAGTTACACCAGTGATACAAACAAAACAGCACTTTGTTCCACCTAAACCTTTCAGCTAAACTCGTGCAACAAACAACATCTTGGTGAGCACAGAATTCCAATAATCTGCTGGATACAAACTCAATAGAAAAATACCTGTTTGTCAGTTATAGCCTGCAGTTAGCCATTAATCTTGGACTTTCCCAAGGGGGCATGTTCCAGGCTTGTAGTAGCAAAGCTACTAAAAAAACGCATGTTCTGTCATAATTAGTTGCTCTGTGTATTTTCTCCATATTATCTTTCCAGTACAGTCACTCGGATTGTGTTTTCTTTACCTGGGTGGGTTGCTGGATTGATGACAACTCCTGGAAAGAGGTATAAAGCAAAACAAGACTTGATGTCTTGCTGATTTCTGTCAAAAATGACTCGCATATCTCAGCAGCGATTGCTTAAAAGTAAAAGATAATGAGCAGGAAGCTTTGACTTTCATTAATTATATACACTTAATTGAAATATGTATTCCACTATGTTTTCATTGAAGAGGTAGTGGAATACTGATAGTGTTACTTCTGTTACTGGATGCCACTTGAAGTAGCCTGAGAAATTTTAAAAACTGGCTACTAGTATGTACAAAGACTACAATGTAAGATATACATAATGAAATGATACAAAAATGAACATTACATTTTTAAGTTAATTATGCATGAAATTTTTATTTGTGCCGCTACGAGACCTTTTTATTAGCCCGATAGCTTTCAGGTGATCCATAAAAATGTTTCCATTTTGTATGCAAATACCACAGGGCTTCATTGTAGTCATGGTGGGAAAAACATGCAAACACCTTATTTTCAGAGGAAATGGAACAATCAGAAGGGTTTTTTGCTATGGTAATGAACGGCTGTGGTTACATGTGAGTGTGAACAAAGACTCATTTTATTCTGTCCACAAACCTGTGAAGTGGACTTTCCTATTTTTTGAAGGGGTCACAGCTTCACAATATGCTCTCTAGTCACAGGTAAGTTATCAGTGCCTTTGGCTTTGTTGTAAGATTGCATGTTCAAAATATGAATTAATACCCCTCCACTGAAACGCACCCAATCCCAACAAAAGGCCTGCATTCACTGTGGACAGCTCTTCAGCTCCTCTAATGGACAGGCTCTCCTCTCTCTTCACACCGTGCAGACAAAAAGATGAGGGCCCATGAATATTTACCACTAAGTAAAGTTATTCCATTAATTACTCTAAGCACGCTTAATACTATATCTGTGGCTACTTCTGTGGCGGCTTGTTAATGAACCTTCACATATCATTACCATATTAATTAATGCTCAACTCAATGGTTGTCAATAGGAGGCTGCCAGAGTTGTCTCGTGGTTCTTTACAGCCCATCCTGCATGTTTGGTCCACTTAGCATCAGCATCTGAATAATTCTACAGCATCTATTTATCATGCCAGGCTATAATAGTCTGTTTGAATCTAAACAAAAAAAGTTGAGATACTGGTTTAACGTAGCTAAAAGCATTGTGTAAATAAAATAGTGTGTAGAAGAGTTGTAGTTGTGTAGAGTCACTGATATGCAGGGTCACTGGTATTTGTTTTTAGGGTGTGTGCAGGAGATTTTCCTAGTCACTGTCTGTGCAATGAAACACAGGAAAATCTAAAGCATGACTCACTTCTCAACAAACGCAGCTGCTTACTGTATGATCTGATCTGCCAAAAGGGCTGACTGCACACTATTTTCCCCCTCTTTTCTTCTGGGCTTTTATTAAGAAGGACTGATTAAATGAAAACCATGGCT
The DNA here is from genome assembly GCF_963969265.1 of Rhamphochromis sp. 'chilingali'. Classification (NCBI taxonomy): domain Eukaryota; kingdom Metazoa; phylum Chordata; class Actinopteri; order Cichliformes; family Cichlidae; genus Rhamphochromis; species Rhamphochromis sp. 'chilingali'. The sequence goes on along the minus strand of NC_137936.1, from coordinate 8,230,775 downwards.
AAGTCTCATAAAGTCTAAAAAGTCAGCATTTTAAAAAAGTGGAGAAAAATGCATTGTTGTGTTTTTTTCTTTTTAATGTGATTGGCAGGATCAGGGCGTTATATTGTAACACCCACACAGACTGTAAACAACAGCACTTTCTGACACGCAAACAGACTCAAAACCCACCAATTAAACCCAACTTCAATCCAGCCAGCCCTTATTCTGGGTGCTTATTTTCAGATTCTCTTTTTCTAAGCTTAAAAGGCAACAGTGCAGTCTGGTGAATGTCAGGCCTGTCTGATCCCCCAGATTCTTTGGACCTGCCCTCACGTTTTGCTGAGCTAAGAACAAAGTACACAGAGCGCAGCTTTTCTCCATGGAGTGCTTTGCTGTCTTAATATTAACGAAGTGGACCCAAAACAAGCAAGGACAAACATTTCTTTACACTATTCAAATGTGCCCACTGAATATAAAATGTCTCATCGACCACTGAATGCATGCCGCTGTTTACTGATCCATCAGAGAATCGCACTTTGTTTATTATTCTGTCAGCAGAGAAGTCACAGCCAGTGCAGTTCAGCATCCACGGTCAAGAAAGGTTTCACACTTAACATGCAAAATCAGATCAGGCCGGTCGAAATGTTTAACCCCGCTCCTGTATGTACAGCAATGTACAGCACAGCACACACGGCCAGAACATTATGCAATCCCATTTTTACAACAAACCCCTTTCCACCCTGTCAAGCAGGAGGACTGTCAATTCTACCCAGCCATATCAAGTTACCACTCTCGCCCAGGTCCCAGCTCCTCTCCAACCACAGATCCTGTGCGCTATTAATATCAATAAGCTGCAGATTCCATTTCCCCAGACAAAGACAAAGGGAGAACAAGATGCGATGAGTGAGGGGAGGAACTAGTACCCTTACGCATCGTGGGGTTAGTAGTCACTCTCACCTCCAACCCTGCTGCACTGAACAAAAGGAATATTTTGCACATGTAAAGCCGGACAATGTCAACTTTAACTAATAGGTCATATATTTTCCAATCATTTGTGGCTGTTTTTAACTGGGACAGCACAACACACACCCCTCAGTACTGCTGCAGCTAACGTTCCTTGAGGTTTCCTTGAGTCTTTTTTTGTTTGTTTGTTTGTTTGTTTTGCACGTCTATCTTAAAGAATTTAGATTTAATTCTGTTTGCCAGAGCATGAGCAGAAATGAACAAATTAACAAAATGATTCATTGCTTGTTTCATCTCTTTAGAAAACTCTCTAAACACTCGAATACTTCACTGAATTCACCCTTTTGCAATCTTACACTGTACGGCAATTATTATACATGTTGAGTAGCATTGTATTATGACCAATAGAAAAAGGCATTGCCATCTACACCCTATACATAAAATCTGTCAATCACTTACAGAACACACCTACAAAGACGCTCGTACAGACTCGCAGTCATGGAGCACTGTGCCATAAAAGGAATGACGAGGAGGAGAAAACAGTGTAAAGATAATATAATCTTCACAGACTTACCTTCCAACAGTTAAACAGACTTTCATCATGTTTACAAAACTGTATATTCATTCATATTTCCTCCAAGCACTGAGTGTTTGAAATCCACTTCGGAAGAAGAGGAGAAAGCTGGCAGTGAAAGTAGTCTAAGTAGTAATGAGGTAGTCAAGTGAGTTTGCATGTGTGTATAAGAGAGAGTGAAAGAGAGAGAGAGAGAACTAGCCTGGCCAGACGGAAGAGCTGAGAGGTACTAAAGGTATGTGGTCAAAACACAACAAAAGTCGGCGCCGTGCTCTAAATTAAACATGCAGGAAGAGGCCCGTTTGCATAAACACAAACACTCAGCAAATGAAGAACTAGCACGGAGCAGACGCCTGCTGGGAGCCCTACCTGTCCTAGCCTCTTTTAATTAGACAAGAGCATACAGAACAAATGAACATCAGCGAGGTCAAAAAAACAGAACAGGAAAAACAAAAAAAAAAAAAAAAAAAACTTCCTCATGCCTCTGATGACACGAACAGAGGATTTCCCAACAGTTACACAGAAGGCACTTGACTTTCTCTACACTTTGTCAAACACCATACATGAGCATTTTACTTTTACATCCACACAGCTAATTACTTCATCAATAGGCACTCTGCAAGGCTGAGGATAAAATTCTGACTAAATAAAATGTACCAGTCTAAAAATGTCACCAGAGCATGAAGTCTTCAACATGAAACTACTTAATTACAACCTAAAATACTAATTAAATTTTTAAATATCAAATTTAATTAATGTAAGTAGGTCATTTTTTGGTGTGGGCTTTCATTAAATGATGTCCTCGATTAAAATGAAAGTACACCTTGTGATCTTCTTGTTCTTCCTTACATATGCTTCTCTTCTTCCCACCCCCTGGTGGAAAACCTGAATTTTAGCAGGGAGGAAAAAGTGATTTTTACGAACATCCATCGTCCAATGCCTTTCTTCCTAAAGACACTGCTGTTCCCACTCTCCTCTCTACACCCCTGATCCCTCCCCCACACCTTCTTATTTGCTTCATCTGTTTCTTGGGCCAGGAATGCAGAAGTTTGTGCTGTAAGTGGGAAGCTCCTGAAAAAAGCGAGAGAAAAGAAAATCCTATCTTAGTAAAAACAAAACAAAAAGAATGGAAGCTGAGCCCCTCCAGAAAGTCTAGAGAGAAGCATCAGATGCTGAGTGACACATACTGATGTGGCCAGTCAAAGATGCAATTTTCATGTGAAACCCTCTCAAATGGATCAGGGGAAAAGGAGGGGCTAGGGGTGAGGCGACACAAGTTGACAGGAGAGGAGCGAGAGAGAGAAATTGAGGGGTGAGAGAGGGTAGGATAGAGGGATAATAAACAGGGTGTTGGGTTTCAAAGGCAAGGGGGACACAGGCATTCCATTGTTCAAGCCAATTATCAGTAGAAAATAATAACAACAGATGGATCCAGAGCGGCCAACTTGTGCCGGAGCACCGTAGCGCTGGAGAACAGATGATGAAATGTGAGAATGCTGTTGGAGGGGCAAGAGGGACAGGAGGGGTGGGGAGGTGCTGCTGCCCTACACACACACACACACACACACACACACACACACACACACACACACACACACACACACACACACACACACACACACACACACACACATAAAGTGACACACAGCTCCTCACACCAGATGTGAACTTCTACAAGGACAGCATAATATGTGCTCTCTGGCCACCATTTGTACCGTACAATAGTTTAGTCAACAGCACCACGTGTTCAAAAGGGGCATCTGAAGTCAGATGACACATATGGCCCCCGTGTTGCCATGTGATAAATTCAAATCTGTGCATTCCTTTGGTGCTCAACAAAGCGGGGTCATTTGTTGGTGAACACATGCTTGTTGCTGTAACAACAATAAAGCATGTAATACACAGAATGAACATGCATTTTATTTATTTATTTTTCTTTCACTCTGATGACCTCCTGTGATGTTGTCATTTGATGTTTTACAGCATATTTTATGTTCACAGGAAGAACAGAAAGCTTCACTAGTGCAGCGGAGGCAGACCTCATTGACTCTGGCTTCATTCACAGATCCCTCATATCATCCATGGACTGACAGGCAGCGGAGGGGGCTTGCAACCTTAAAACAAAACCAATTCTCTGTGTGTCCTGTCAAGGGTGGGAGATGTCTGCAGATAGCAGTACAAAAGATCTGCCCTTCCTTTCCACAAGAAAAGAGAAGTTTTCATTTCATTAACTCCAGACTAAAGCGTAATTATCTCCCTGCAGACCTTAATCACCAACAGAAGGATAATAGAACAAAAAGCAGTTTCTTCTTCAGTCATTAAAGTTTTTTTTAATGTTGTTGTTCTTTTTTCCTTTCCTCCGCACTTTAGACGAGTCCATCAAACAATGCAAAAGATTAATGGGGGCTGGATTAAAGTCTCATTTTCAAAAACTGTTAGTTAAGGAGGTTAAAAGATTTTGGCCGATTTGCTTGAATGCGTCATCTTTGGCTCCTTTTTATCAGGCGGTTTGACCTGTTGACCAGCAGGGGCTTTGGGTTGGCTCTGAAAGGATCACGATGTTGGATCAATAAACGATTCGATTAAAAGTGGTAGAAAAAAAAGCAAATATAATCAGTCTGAACACCAAAACACCTCTTTACAATTGTATATAATCTAAATGACTAGCATTGCTTGAAGCTGCTTGTGATATTATACCGTGAATGAAAAATCCCAGGAGGATTGTATAGACGGATTTCTGCAGCAGGAAGAAAAAAAGAATGGAAAACTTTGCCTAGATTTAATTAGCTCATGAGAAATAATTGCCATTAGCAAATCCCGTCAAATGGGGTTGAGGCATTTTGCTGTAAAAAAAAGAAAAAAAAAAGTCATATTTTTGGATGATGAGGAGACAAAGGGTTTTCAAACAGGAACTGGCGGGCCATCAGCCGTTTAGTGCACTGACACTGGGGTCGAGTTAATTAGACTATTGTCATTTTAATCAGGACAGCACGGCGGCCATCACTTCCTGAAAGAGCCAGTGGACTTTAAACAGCTGAGGGATTTTTGTGTACGTGTGTGCATGCGTGTGAATGTATGCGCATGCACTGCATGTGTGTTGGGCCTGAGGTGTCATCCGGCTATGGGTTATGGGGTATGGTCTGGTTCCCTCACATGCTTAGAACATTAATGAGCTGGAGACACACCACGGAAACAAAGGACCCTGAAGGATCACCAGGGGAAACTACTCGCCTCTACTCTACTCATGTCTCAGTTCATTTGAAAATAATTTAAATATCAAATATTTGAAATAATTTGCTTCTCCCTGGCTATCAGATTTTGAATAGGGAGTCTTTCATGTCTTCGTTATTATGTTCTTCACTAGCATTAGCATTTAAAACATAATTAATGTAACCATATTTTCGAGGTGCTTACCATTATGTTAGAATAATGGTTTATTTTTGTCTGATTTCCATATTTTATAAATACAATGGGACGATCGTAATAACAAACCCAAAGAATGGCAAATGATAGATCAAATCTTTGCTGAATATCATTAATCTAAAGAGAGTTTTAATCAAAACTGACAAAAGACTAGATTTAACCTGCTCAAGGCTTGCATGATGAAACTCACTTTGTGCCACTCCTTGTGAAAAACAGATAAAGAATGGTCGGTCGTATTTAGCCACCAGGCTTCAGAGCAAAAGTTGGGGGTGGAGCAGAATAACTCGAGCTGTCAGTGGAGCGCTGCCAATCAGTGGAGGTGATAAGGGGACCAGCTTAATGTTAACAACAAAACATCTTTGTGACTTTTCCCCTGGCCATAGTTCAGGTCATCTGTGGACAAGGTCACAAAGGTAACCTGGAGACAAATGCTGGTGAACTTCCCCCCGTGACACCGCCGCCAGCCCCGGGGGCAGGGCTGGCCAATGACATTAGCCAAGCTTCTGAGTACAAAGTAGACTCCTGCAATATTTCACATTCCCCAACCTCAAGGGAAGCTGCATTAAAAGAGGCTGGAGCGGCCCTGGCACATTTGGCTCTGTGTCACCACTACTATGTCTGTTTATGATTATATTAATGGTTCTGTAAGTTCATCGTTTTTAACATTAGTCATTAATATTTCACAGGGAGTTAATATTAATCTGATCAGAAATTATCTTCCTTCAATAATTCAAAATTCACATTAATAATTCAATAAAAAGAATGTTCTGCATAGTTGAGAGGGGAAAAATGAAGATATTCAATAACTAGAAAAGTCGCAATACAGCCCCAACTTGGCTACAGCGTAGCAGCAGAATGTAAAAAGCCACGAGCAGCTTTAATGCAATGCAGCTTGTTAGCAGGAACTAAGGTAACCTTGGTCAACTTAATATGAGTTGTAATCCAGATTAAATAGACTGACTAACCCGGGACCAGAGGTTGCTGTATCCACTTGTGTACATTCAGAGATAAAGAAGAAACGCAGACAGTGAAGTCTCTGTGCCATTAGAAGCGCTGCACCATCCAAGTTCTTCAATAAGAGATTTGCAGGGATTAGACTGTGAAATAAAGACCTAATCTTTATTTGACAGGGAAGCCAATCTCTGGCTCACTGGTCAACCCCCTTGTGGCAGGCGCCTCTTTCACAACTCACTTTCACTGTTACACACCTCAGGCTTATTTAAAACCACATTTAGGCTGCACACTCTAGCCTGTATGAGGTCTCAATGTAATTATCATACGAAAAAGACAAAAAAAAAAAGAGATGAACTGTGAGCAGAGGCACAGAGGCAGAAAGACTTATTCCACAAACGACATCCAGTGTCTTACCTGCATGTGAGTGCATTGTGAGAGCAGGTTCCTTTGGTAATTTCCCTTTTTCAGCTGGCCTAAGCTGTGCCTGATTAAAAATCTAACCAATTTCCATGTGCAGTTCAATGACAGATGGAAAGAGATATTTCATGGAGATGTATAGTCGAGACTGATAAACTATTAATCACACTGCCGGACAATGACACCAGCTAAATTTAAACGCAAAGTGAAAAGGCGTCAAGTAACAGCCTCCCTTATTCCTTAAATTATTCATTACAGGGAGCTGTTATTGGACAGCAAATAGAATTAAAGCTCACAGATTCCACTTAATTACAGTACGTGTTGATGGTGGCTACAGATGTCACAGTTTGGACTGGCAATCCTTCACTAAGTTTAACCCTGTCAGACAGTGACCACGGTCGACTCCTGTCCTGCTGTCTTCTTTTCACCATCCCTCTGTATCTGTGTGCTGTATATTTCTAATATAAGAGAAATATGTTAATAACATATCTAAAATTATCTCAAGTGAAATCTATTCCTCACGGCCCTTTTCTTCCAAACCAGTGTGCTGCATATTTGCAAATCTGTTGTTTGATATGCACAGATTTGAAACTTAATAACAAAATTTTATTACAAGAACAAAAAGCAGAAAAAGATGGGGGGGGGGGGGGTATTTATAAATGTTGTGGTCCTATAGTCTGTCCTGCAGGGCAGCACTGACTCTGCCGTTCACATCTTTGCAGTACTGTCAACGGCACATGCAGCAGAGGCGCATCACAGCTGAGCAGACAGTGGTGCAGAGTGAAGAAGTGTCCTCATGGTAAAGCATCAGTTAACAGTCAACAACCTCATTATCAGGGTATCTACAGCTATAAGCAAGTTAAATTTCAGACTTTGTACGACCTTCTCATCAACACTGTACACTGACCTTGTTTTTTTTTTATCTGTGGATGATGTTTTTTATATTTGAAATGTATTTTTGTGAAACTAAGCCACTGTTCCTGTGGTCAAACGACTGCTTCATTTGTCTGTAGCTATGTGATATCTGATCCTGCCACCTAGCAAGTCACAGGTGCTACAATAAATAAATACATTCATTTCCTTAAACAAGCATTTTCTTCAGTAACAAATACAGCAGTTTATTTGTAACCGTAAATGAATGATTAAGAACAAGGAAATAAATAAATCTGACACAGTTCTCAAGAGCTAAAGGTTTCTACTTTTACAGAAGCACTTCTCCTGTGTTTGGGCAAGTCGACTGGACAAATACTGTATATTGGCTGTCAGTGAGTGGTTGACCTCGCTTACTGGCCTGCCCCTATGTGAATTCAATTTGGGAAATGATTAACTTGCAAACCAAGACAGTACAGATAATTTTAACATTTTCCCCAACCTTACCAGGTGCAATAGCTTTTCAATAATGGCCAAATTCTGAACATCTTGAATGAACTTCACTTGAAAATGAGACGCTGCAACTGGGAATACATTTTACAAAAATGGAAAGTATAGAAAAAACATGTATCAACATGACCTCCATCAAACAAGAATAAATGGTAGTTTCAGCTAACGTCTGATTTACATTGTTTTAAAAAATATCCGTCTACATCCCAAAAGGTTGATTCTGTTCATCTGGACGTAACATTTTCGGTGGGAGAAACGTTTCGTCACTCGTCCAAGTGACTTCTTCAGTCTCAGCTGACTGCAGGTTTCCCCAACCTTACAAACAGTGCCTGAAACTAGCACCACAGACTGAACAATGGGGAACTGTGAGGTCACAGCCCATTGTTGTGAGTGACGAAACGTTTCTCCCACTGAAAACGTTACGTCCAGATGAACAGAATCAACCTTTTGGGATTTACTTACCTGGATGACTGAGCATGCATCAAGACAGAGCCATCTACAAATTAGCACAGGTTCAGTGTGTGATGGAAGTTGTAGTTTCCCTAAAACAGTAAAGACTTAAAGATATACAAAATAACCATTAACTGTTAAATTAAGCTACCATAAAAATTCACACAGTAATCAAATGTCATTTTCCTATTACTGGCACACAAAGGCTTTGTTTGTGTGCTCCATATCCGCTCAGTGTTTCTCCCTCACTATCTTTCTCCCTCTCTCTTCCTTGTATTACCCCCAGCTTACAGCAGCAAACAGAGTTGTATGCAAATACTAAAAGCCATAATGCATTATATTGTTTGGTGTTAACATTTGAATATTTAAATGGCACGTTTTAGATCTAGATATTCCCATTTCAATTTCCATATACTGTACATGCTGCATGCAGACAGTTAAGTTTGACCACATGGCAGCCTGAATATTTTTTCAGTTTATTTGCATCTTTTCCGCACAATATTGGTTTGACATGCCATCATTTTCATTATTATGTTCTTGCTGCATATATACTTGTTAATAATGCAAGTTACCAATGTTTATTAAATGTCTCCAGTATGTGGCCAGTGTCACAGCCACAGAGCTAGATGTTTGAATCACCCACGTACATGCCACTTAACCAAATTGGCAAAGCTGATAAGCTGTATTTACATAGCAGTGTTGCTGAGCGTGATTGCTATCAGTAAAACTTCCCCCCACGCTTTAATGGAAAGTTGGGCTATAACTTAGTGTGGGTTACAGCTGCCCTCGGGAAAATAGCTCAATTACACTCATGGATATAAACACTCATGTGGTTGTCAAAGTGGTAAACAGATGTGGGGTGACAGTCTGTTGTATGTGCTCAGTCAAGCAGCTGTTGCCGCACCTTCATTCATGCACTTGTTCTGATGACGGATTCCTGTTTCTCTTCCCATGGCTCAAAGTGAAGCCGTGTTGTTTGCTTATGGGGCAGTGGCAAAAGGCAGATTATATGATAGAATATTATTAGTGTGCTGCCTGTGTGAAGCTGCACTTTTACTGCTGCTGTCAAACTGTCGGTTTGCACGGAGTGGACATGCATCTCCATAAAGACCTTTCTGTTATTAGGCAGGGCAGAACCAAACCCGCACCATCTTTCCAAACAGAGAAGACAGCATAAGAGCATTCCGAATGATGTCATATGATGTTATTTTGCCTTGGCGCACTGTGCATTTGTGCTCGCACAGTGTATTGAAAAGGACATCCCCTTTGGCTGTTGTCTCATTGGGAGCCTACCTGTCACACGGCTGATATGACGCTCTTTGAATGCAATGTGTACATGTGATCAGAGCTGCAGTGAGCACCCCAGATGACAAAGTGACTAGGAGTGTCAAAGCAGCCTACAAACAGGCCTGTCCTCTTCTAGACAGGAAGCTGGGAGCAGCAGAGGCGCTGCCTTGTCTCATCTGCCAGCAGTGCTCGCTGCCTCCCCGCCTCATCACAGCATCCATGTCTGATGGTGTGCACAACTCCATGCTGGACGGCTGTTTTGATTTCAGCCTGTGTGACACATCTGTTGCTTGTCACGTTGTGTTGTGCCTGTCTTGTGAGCGCGACCGGGGCAAATCTGCTTCTCATCTCTCTGTTCGTGTTTACAAACAGGGCTGGCGTTTACAAACAGGCCACCATGGTATGTGCTGTGCAGAAGGTCAGAATGCCTTATGAGACACTAGGTGCACCTGTGCAGCTGCTACTACAAGCCATCAATCCTCATAACCCGCTGTAAATGTGTAGGTTGTAGAATGTGAGTGCTCTGTATAAAAAGATGCATTACCTACTAATAAAACCTGTATGAAATGTTAAGTAAAAGCCCCAAGTAATTGCGGCGCTGATTGTATATAATACACAGTGAAAGGAAAAAAGTTATGGATCTTGGTCACTTTCTCATCCTTTAAGAATTTCCAATCATTGTACACTACCTACTGAAAATCAATTACTTCCCTACCAGGTCTAATTGAAAAAATTTGCTGTAAATCAAAGCTGCATCAAGGGAGCATTCTTCACAGTCCGCTCTTTATGGGCTTTCAAAGTACTCTGCATGAGCGCCTCACAAAACTACCAAAATCAAGGATATTCTACGCAAGACTTCCACTGTCAGCTTAAATACACGAGCGATGACTATGGCTAATTGGATCCATCCAATCCATCCATCTATGAAGCACAGATGCTTTATCAGCGAAAATCAAATGACATTGTTTCAATCAGCAAGGCGGGCACAGCACTAAAGAACCAGAAAGGTATTTATTAATGAGATGCTACAGCAGCTTAGAAGGGGTGCATTCACAATTGTTTCATTTCTATGTCCTTGTCTTTCCAATTAATAATCCAAAGTGCTTTATAATTACTAGCTTAGGATTCATTTCCATGTTAAGTGCTGCTGTGACCATAAATTGCAGTGGAAACAGTTCTGATAGCAATATTTGTTCACTGAATTTAAAACTGTGTTTTTTTTCCGATTATTGTTGAATAAATTAATCGAAAAAGACAAAAATGAACAGAAATGACTAAATTCAAAACTACACTAAAAATAACAGTAAATTCAGCTTTTGTCTACACGAACCATCTGCTTGAGTATCAAACCCTTGCCTGCTATGTAAATGCAATCCCTCTTAAGAGGGTGGGGAAAAATTTGAGATGGCTCATTTACATTGCCAAATGACACAACACTCATACTTTCCATTTACTATCAAACTGTTTTGCAGACACACTAACCTGGAAATGATCAGCCAGAGTACTTCCTCACCACCAAGTCAATGTAACATCACTGCTGTAAAACAAACTGAAATCACACTCAACGGCACACGGCGTGATCGAACACCGTGACTGCCATTTCGACTGGCCTCGTCAGACCACGAGACAACACGTAGCAGCGCTGGCACGGCAGGGAGGCACAACGCTGCTACGGAGCGCTAATATATTCAAAGAGGGATCATTTACTTAAGGCTTGCATCCAAGGATCAGCCTGGCCTTCATTAGCCTCAATCTGACACGGATGTGAACAACATGTTGCCTTGCCACACGAACACTGCCCCTCCTCCCTCTGAACCCCAAACACTTGAATCCCTTTCCTTCTCTGAGACCTTCACAGCAAATTCCTCTGGAAATATCACAGGTTGTTAGCATTCCAGAGAGAATTTTACATGGGTGTACACTCAGGCTTTAATTAGAGACTCTATTTGATCATTCAGCAGCTGGGCTTTATTAAAAATATGGGTTCACCTCGCCTTACAGTCACCCCCGGCTCAGTGTGAAAGAGCTCACAGAGGCAGAAGAGTCTACGAGAGGAGAAAATGAATATTCATTGCTCGATACATAGAGTGTCTGTATGGGAAATCTACACCCCGCGAGGCAGTGTTTACACTTGGTTTACAACAACACTGAATATCAGTCATGTCACAATCACCACTGTGAGCAAAGTTCATCTCTATCTTTTTTTAATGTGAACACCTGACTAATAAGATCTCCATTAATAGTCTGTTTCCGAGCCACATGTTGTTTACTGAAAAGCTTCAACCGTAAATGTCAGCACAGAACCCAAGCTACATCGACCTGAAAGAACCAAAGAGATGTAAACTATATCTGACCAAGGTCGACAGGGACTATAAAACAAACACCGGGTTTAAGGTGAAGTCTTCCCTGCGTGAAGGTTAGCCATGTTTTGTGTTTACACTACACTGCAGGCTTTGAAATTGTTTTGCAGTGTGGAGTCTGCCCAGGGTCATTGTTTGTTTTTGACGTGTTTATACACCACACAAGGAGTAATGACTTCTAGGATAGTCTGGGGATGCAGACATGAGCCAGCATACTATCTGCAATTTTCTTTACTTTTCAGGTTCACAGTTAACTCTGAACACCAGCACGACTCACTGACCTGGCCCCTTGCACGCATTTAAGCATTCAAACTCATGTCAACATGCAACGGCATCAGGAAAAGAGGAAATCGGTTACTATGCAAAACCTTTCTTATCATCCTGTGGCATTCAAACTCACAACTATTACCATATAATGCCCTTCTTTGAGAAGACATTAGGAAGAATGCACCAAAAGCTGGTGCACGAGTCGTGTTTCTTAACCAAATGCTGGTGTCTACTGATGTTTCTGTGAGGTACTTACTTTAATCTATGGCTCCACAGGATGTCACCACTGGAGTGTCCTGGCTGGATCGGCAAGCAGTCAGCAGAAGGGGAGGAGAGAAGAAGAGAGGAGGTAGTAAAGGAAAGTTAAGGGGTGGGGGTGGCAGAATGGAAAAAAGAAGAGAAACAGTGGAAATTATTTCAAACGTGAAGGTGACAAAAGCAAGAACATACTTATTTTTCCACAATCAGCTTTTTCAATAATAACCATGCTGTCACAACACGCAACCACATGCACCTCTCAGTTAAGTGTGAGTTCAAAACTGAAAGGTCACAAAAAAGGTCACTTTCAAATTAATATTCATGTCAGGCAGATAATAGGTTTGAACAGGCTTCTCAGTGGCCCGTTTATATATCAGTGGATCTAGATTTAGTCTCTCAAACAAGAACTCCCTTGATTAAACAAATAATGACAAATTCCAACAACTGTAACTGAGTCCAAATTAATTTGAACATTGCTCTAATTGCATTTAAGCACTCCTCCTCCCTAACCTAAGATCAACCGCGTTTTAATTACTGCCTTCTGAAGAATGAATCCCCGCAGTGGCAGTGGAAAAATAAAAATAGAGCATGTTTTACAGAACACTAAAATGTAAATGTTTTTGTTCGGTATAAATAAAGCTCCACTGCACTGACTTCTCACAACACTCGTGCTTTCTGAAATAGCTTGTTCGCCCTTTTCAAATTGCCACACATTAGCACTCAGCCTCTTACAGCCGTGCTCTGTCATTCAGCTCTACTGCCCCATGCCCCTTCGCCTTAACTCTTTCCCTCCGTTTGCAAACACGCAGGGAAGAGACGGCGAAATGTGTTTCCTGAATGGGAGGAGAGGTGGAAAAAGCCCATCCTGCCCCAAGAATCACCGCCGCCCCGCCAGAGCTGCCGCCACTGGCCTTTCTGCAAAGGCAGCAAAAGTTCCCCAAGAGGGGAGCGTCTGCCAACTCAAACAGGGCTCATTCTCCTCTCTCTGGGCCGTCAGCCGCCCATGTGGGCCTGCGCTGGGCTTCCTGAGGGCTCAATGCAGCTGGAGGACTTTGAATAAAGGTAACGCCAATGTCACAGCTACTGTAAACTTGCGAGGCTGCTCCTGTCAGCAGGACATTCCCAATCAAAGCAGAAACAACCCCACCTAAAACACAACACATTGTTTTTTTCCACTGGCCCCAAGTCCAAACTTCCCACGAATCACAAAGACAGCACACAGGCGAGAGGGCAACCACGGTTCCCTGATCTTGCCAAACAAAATGCCAAGAGACCAGGAATGACATTCAGCTCTGGGGTTTAAAAATACGAGCAATTTGAAAATGATTAGTCTTATTTTCTTGTTGAGCGCCTGACACAGGAGAGGAAACCAGAACAATCAACCCAACTGCCTTTTTTTCTGCTGAATTTAGAAACACTAATTAGTTTTGCTCTCGTAAAGCCAACCTGAAAACGACCAATTAGAAAGTGAAAATGAGACATGCAGAGAAACAAGAGCTTGTCATTTGCACTGTTTAAGTCCCATATGCACAACTTTACTGTGATGACTTTCACACAAGCTCGAGATGATTGGCATGCCACCTACTAAATTTGATGTCGCATACACACACACACCAGTCAAACAGCCTTTTGCCTAGTTGGATGAAACTATTACAGATCTGTACGACCACATCAAATTCGAGCTAGGCAGCCTGGGCATGCAGATGTCTGAAGCACCAGGCTGGGAGAGGATACAGCCCACCAGGCTGACCACAGCACCAGCTGGTTACAGCTACAGACGTACCAGAGCCAAACTGCTCCCCCTTACAGGTGCCTCTTCTCTGAGTTTCCTCTTTCAGGGGTACTGGAATAATACATCTGTATGTACTCTTTCACTGTAACAACTGAGGCAGGTATCTTTAAGTACTTCTTTTTCAGACACACCTGAAATATATTTCACCTGCTGAGTGCCGTTGGTTCACATCTATCCAGTCACTAGAAGTGAACGTAAAATGTGAAAATTATCTGCAGGAATTTCAGTGCTATTCCCCCGGCAAACAGTGGCGAGTGTTTCATCACTGTCGGACTGAAGACGGATGAGCTGTCAGTGCCTTCCCCTGTCCACAATCCAGCTCCTGGGCTGGGAAGTGGCTAAAAAAGGCCGGGGCAACGCTTTCCAGGACTGCGCCTTTTACTGGGAGTAATTCTCAGATGCCAGATTGCTGCCAACGTCCTTGCAGCCAATGGCAGAGAGGCCAGTAAGTTCACATTAACTGCAGAGTGTAACTGCACTGAACATCTGCTCATGAATGAGAGCGCTGCCCACTAACTCAGCTAGTTGAAGCCCGCTGATGAAAAATTCAACGTTCTCCTCGTTGGCACGCTTGTTTTGCACTATTCTCCTGAGCCCCTAGAATTATATTAAGAGAATTTCAGCACGGCCTGGTGTATCTGAGAGAACAGCTGGCGCTGAAAAGAGATCTGCCGCTCGGCGAGGGCTCAGGGACTTCACACGGGATCTGCCTTCTCCTACACCATTTGTCCTTGAAGAGAAAAAAAACCCCACCAGTGTTAAGCACCCAGGTAATAATAAGAAAGCAGAGGCTACATTTAGCTGATTACACCACCCGTGTACAGCGGACAGCGCATAACCACTGAAGACATGAATCGATATTGAGTGGAAAAGGAAGACAGAAGAGCATTTGTGACATGAGGCAGCTCCCCCGACCTCAGGAGGCCTATTCGGTGCACCTCTCTTTTGTTTGTCTTGTTTGGCTCATTAGATTGTTAACTAGGAAGAATCTGCCCCCCAACCCCACAATATGGAACAAGCTGAATCAGAAACAAAGGCAGTGTGTTAAGGGAACAACTACTTCAAAGACCTTCAAGTGCTGCAATCATGTGCCCCATAAGTTTCTAATGTTACAGGAGATGTGAAATGGACAAATATACAATGTTCAGGCAAACAATGAAAGTTGTCATGTTCATGTTCTACGACAACTACTGACCCCAACTTTTTCTGGCATGCCCCATTTCACCACCCAAACCCAGTTCATGCATCACTCGCAGCTATTTTTAATCAATTGGCAACTATAAGAAATGATCCAAATTTCGGTAAAAATAATGTTTAGCACGGCAGCAACAGCAAACTCCCAACTTTCATTTTCCCAAATCAAAAATCATATTTATTCAACTTAACTTGACTCTATATTTTGCCCCTGAAAAAAGGTACACGGTGACATGAACTGACAAAGTCTTTCCTGTGAAGATGATGAAACCGTTTCTCCATTTAAAAATGTTAAATTTAAGGAAGTGATGACTGCTTGCAAACACTAAGAATAAAAGATTACCAAACTCGGTAATTTCACTTCTGTCTTTCTGGAAATACAGTTAACATATTTTTCTATATGTCAGCAAAGAGCACAAACTAAGAGAGCGAAACCATGTTTCTCATAGTTGATTTAGTTCAAATCTCAGTTTTACAATGTCTGACCTTTGCATCAAAATCAGGTGATTTTAATACATCTCTGCCTTCATCTGGATTTCTGTGCTTCGTGTTGAAGGAAGCCAGAACAAGCTTAATTCATTTCTTTAATACCATGCACTGGATAATGTGGAAATCATGGCAATGGCCCAAAAGGGGATCCGTGAATATGATATTGCCATTGAAAACTGAGAGGATGTCTGGTGAGAAGCTCATTTAGCTGGTGACAAATGACAGCACTTTGTCTTCCTGACAAGATCCCTCCTTCATCAAATGTCCAACTTCACATGGAAATAGGAAATCACACATTATCACACTGACAAACAATTACAACCATGTCATTAGCAGCAACCCTGGGCCTGGGACCATTAACAAAATACAATGTTGCACACCACGCTAACCATCAGAAGGAACACAGGATGTAGATGAAAATCACTGATAAATCAATCATGACACAAACAACCTGATGCTTATAGTTTGGGAGCTATAAATGGAGGGAATGAGGGGTGATTACAGTCGTGTGTGCCAGCTAAATAAATCACAAAAAAATTAATAAATAAAAAAGCTCAAGCAATCAAAAGTTCTGAATAAAGATTTACGTCTTTGCTGATGACAGAACAGTGCTTGCTTTATATTAAAAGTCAACACTTTAAAGGAGTTTCACTGTACGTGACTTAATCAGATATGGAGCATTAGTATCTTTTTTAATACATCTCCCAGTGTCAGGCAGCAAATGAAAAAAGCTAGCCTCTGTAAATATGACTGCTTACTTCTAACACAAACATTGTTGACACCTAATGTAATTTCAGCGGGACATCCAGCTGAAAGCACACCGGGGTAATATAATGCTCTTAATGAGAATTCCTTCCAGCTTGAGACCTTGGCGAGATAGCCATAATGCATGGCTTCTCTTTTTAATAAAATAATTGTTACAGTTATTAAAGATGAATCTCATCACAGCCGAGATGACAAAATAATTCATTACCAAAACCAAGGCTTTAAATAGCTGCAAATTATGGAGCCCTACCCCCAACCCCTGGAAAATACACTTCTAGATAAATGGCTTCGTTATTTCATATAAATATTAGATATACAGCATTCTGCCCTTGAAAGGAAAAAAATATTGCAGCTGTCCATTAAATAAGTTTGCATACACACAATGCACCATGGGCAACGCGTCAATAACTATTCAAAAATACATAAAGAAATAAACAGTTTTCCAAACCTGTAGCAGCCACAAAAAAACCCTACTCTGTTTTTTTTAATCAAACCGTGCATTTGTTTTATAAATTAATTGCATCTAAATCAATTCTGTTAAGCAGAATGACTGAGTTAGACTGTATTTTTTTACTGTTACTACAATAATGACCACAATTGTAATGTTATGTATATATTTTCTCTCAAAATTTCAAATGAAAACACAAATGTAGATAAATCTAAATTACACTTGTCCTCAAAAATTACATAGAAGCATTCTTAAAAAAAAAGAAAAAAAAAGAAAAACCAGACACATGCACACAACACTGATCGGCTACTGCCTACATGACGTTGCACGTATTCCAGTTTGGCTTCTTTTGGAACATCCTATGTTTTTCCTTATAGCACCTCCATGTGTGAAACAGAGAGTGTTGGAAGATATTTGTATTAACTTTCACCAATCCATCCCACCTCCACCCCTTCCTGTTCACAGCTCGCTTCTAGTTTTATTTATGTATTCAAAAGAGATAATTTACAGTGATGGCATGGAAACTTCCCAGCATGCCTTTTAACCTGTCGTTTTTCACTCTCTCTGCAGCAGGATGTCCAGAGGAAATGCTTTATTAAGATCCTGCCGACATGAAGAGCTGCTGTGACTTACTGGTGCATTACTGTCTAAAAGGCAAAGTTATTTAGACCAATAAAAGGCTAATATATTGTTGGAGTGGAATTACACAGAAGTTATCTCTGCCTTAATAACATCACCGCAACCCCTGATGTTGTTTAGATCAATAAAGCCCATTAAAGTACAGACCTCAAGCGCAGATAAGGCTGCACTGCCACAGCAAAATACAGCTTGCTAGCATCTGAGAGATCAGAGGTCTTTCTCTGGCACACAAAAAGTGGTCAAAATGAGAAAAAGACACTTCAACTTAATACCATAAAAACCTTAAATTCAATGAAGTTCACCGTCTGCCTCCTGGAGCCTCCTGGCCTACACATAAACAAGTAGGAAGATGCTAATGGATTTCAGATATTGGTCAGACAAAGTAAAGAAAAGCCAGAAGATGTCAAAGCAAAGGTGAAACTGCGCTACACCCCACGGCTTCATCTCTGCACTGGGTTTCCTGTTAGGAAGGGGTGGGCTTTTAAGCAGCTCTCTTATTTCAACACTTCCAAAAAAAAAAAAAAGTCCTACTATAAACTCCCTCTTGACCTTCAACTTTGCCTTCGAACACAATTTCATAAAGGGGTGAATTTTCCTTCTTTTCCCGTCAGTGCAGCTGCTTATTCTCTGCACCGATGATGTCACTGTAAACTCTGATTCAAAGATTAAATGAATTTCACCCACGTAAGGCAAGGGGGGAAAAAGTGCATAAAAGTAGACAACAGCTGAAAAAACATGTCTAACTATGTCATCTAAGGGGCTCATTTTTAACAGTGTCCACCAGGTGATGCACTAAATCATGCTGCTGTCCATCAGCCCTAAAGACAGATGACCACAGCCTGACCACTTGCTTGAGGCTCCGCCCCAAGCAAAGATGACAACACAGAAAGAAGAAAAGAACATCAGAGTGTATGTATAGCTGCGTATATGTGTGTGTGTATGTATGTGCACTTTCTCACTTTTGGGAGTGCAGACGGCATTCACGTGCACTTGTAAATTGCAGCACACAGAGATACCACAGGAAACCACAGGAAACGCTATCTCTATAAGCACGCGAAAAACAAACAAGACTTTTTTTTTTTCTTTCTTTTAAATACAAAATGTCCCCTATGGCTTATACAATGTCAATAGGAAGTTTACAGACACCGTGTGCTCAGATGTGGGGGGAACTACGCTGAAGACACAAACAATGTTTTAAAAAAAAAAGAAAAGAAAAGAAAGAACAAAAAGACAATAGCAACAGTATTTTTGCAAATAAGTTTCTGTTGCTTCTCACAGACTCATCTCAATGTACACCTGGGAAGACTGCGCTGGACAGATGCTGTAATTCCAGTGCCGGATTAAAGTACTAAAACTCACCCAAAAATGTTTCCATCATCATTCTTTTACTCGTCTGTCATTCTCCAACACTCTGGCTCATGCTTTAACAGCTGTAGCCACTGCAGCCCAAGCATATATATATGGTTCATGTGTATTTTTACACAGCATTATCCTAGTACAGTAAATCACAGCTAATTTTAAACAGGACTTGTAATGTCTTTATTTATTTTCTAACAAATGTACACTGATGGTGTGGTGAATGTTCCTAGTAACCATGACCAGGTTTTCATGAAATCAGGTCAAAGAATTGAGCAATAACTGCAAACCACTGGTTTAAACTCACTTTCAGCTATTTTCTGCTCACTGACCTGTACGAAGCCAATGAGAGAATTAATATGGTTATCTCAGGGTAACCGATCAGATGAGAGTTTGCTTAAAAGAAAACTGGTGGGCTCCAAAATGATGAATAAGAAAATATTCTGAACTGTGAATCATGCAAAGCTACTTTCCATGAATCACAATCCAAGACTAAACAGCTAGAACTGGCAATGACGTTTAAGACATTTAATAAGGTTTAAGAAGTTGCAGCTTCCCTCAGTTTGATGGCCTGTAAGAGGTTGTACTCCACTTTGCTGATTTGAGAAACAGATTGCAATTATCAATGTGTCCACATGCATAAGTGACACATAAAAAATTGGGGGGGGGGGGGGGGGGGTGGAAATGCAGCACAGAGATCTTCAGGAGGTCCAAAAAAACTATTTATCTAACATCTAAATACAAGAACCTTTAAAGGTCTTGAATTCAGGTAATTTCATTTAAATCATTTTAGGATTTTTACAGCCCCTGCAGACAGCTGTGACATAGAGACAGGACAGAACATCTGTCACAGTGAGGACTGTGAATAATAACTCCAAAAATGTATCAGCTATATGACAATGTGATATTACCGAAGAATAAATACACTGCAGACAAAAAAGGGAGAGAAGAAAGATGAGGCGGGAAGAGGACATACAAGAGAGAGCAAATCCTCTACCAGCAAGTGAAAGCATAAATAAAGTGTGGCACATCTTTTACCTTCTTCAATTATCTGCCTTTTGACATGCAAGCTGAGCACAGTGTAATTAACATCTCAGGAGATAATGGGGTCGCTACTCACTGATCAATCTCACACATATATTATCTGCCTTTTACCAATCCAAGCGCCTGTTATTCTAGGAAGGAAATATTCCAGAGCGGACTTTTTCCCCCCTTTTGGGTGGGGGCATTTAATAAAACTCTGGTAATAGGCCTAATGACTCATCCAATTGGACTCATCTTCCAAAACATCAATTAGTCTAAGACCCAACTATACACAGCATTGTGTATAGCAGTAAATAGAAAATCCAAACCAATTGAAGGAAGAGGTGACCAGGCTGTCATCATCTATTACATACACTGCCATAGATGAATAAAAACACTTTAAGACTGCTCCCTCTGCGTCTAGAGCAGTTACAAGTGTTGTTGCTGAGTCTGCCGACCCGATAAAAGCATTTAACAATACTATATGACTATTTGAACTTCCTAATGTTGCTAAAATACACTTTTTTAAAGAGGGAATGTTTGGTTTGTGAATGGAAATAAACTTTGCAGTATATTGCTATTGCAAATTCTTTTTACCCCCATAAATACAGATATTACAAAAGCACAGACAGAAAGTCCTAGACTTTCAGCCATTGCCTATTTATGTCAAGACTTTTAGATCAAATCACTTGTGCTGTAATGCATTAGTGAATTTTAATTCACTAATTTTAATTAATTCACAATTCTGCTCATTTTGAGCTGCATATTTTTTGTTCTTATTCTCTAGTAAAACAGTTTTTGTACACTTCAAAATAATCTTCATGTACCCCTCCCCCCAACTGTCATAAATAGCGGGTGGGTGGACCTGTAGTAATAGCCACAGTTGTACTTTGTTAGAAGACAATATCAAAAATATCCCCTCTACCTGACATCACACAGAGCCAAAAGTAAAAATAACAATAAAAAGCTTTCTGACACCAAACTTTTTTAGCTTTTTACTTGTGCCTACACTTACTTCACTGTGTGAAACCAATTTATCAAACACATGTAGAATACACGATAGCTCTAGCTACTGAGTCACATAACATTTAAAATGTATTTTCTGTCAATTGTACCTTGTTAATTTAAATAAATCCTCAACGTTCTGAAGTCATTGACACGAGACACCTAAAAAAGAACTATGTGGTAACTGGTTATCTTACATTACTCATCTGCCCTCCCACCAACAATGTCTGCTTTTCATGGTTATTCTAAATGTATCTTTCCCCCTCGACTGCCGCACTGTGGTTCTCCCTTAGGTTATTTGCCAGATGCCTTTGAAGAAACCTCAAATCAGTACTGAAATTTATGTTGTTGTATATGTGAGTCACATCCACATGC
Source organism: Rhamphochromis sp. 'chilingali' (assembly GCF_963969265.1). Classification (NCBI taxonomy): domain Eukaryota; kingdom Metazoa; phylum Chordata; class Actinopteri; order Cichliformes; family Cichlidae; genus Rhamphochromis; species Rhamphochromis sp. 'chilingali'. The sequence continues at coordinate 8,209,377 of NC_137936.1, read as the reverse complement.
TGCTCCTGTCAGGTCAATAGCTACCTTCACAGATTTGAAGATGTGTCCCACGACAGAAATGACTAGCACACGGCTAACTAAAAGGGATAAAAGAAGCACAGAAAGCACTTGTTAACGCGCAGTACATTTGACTTCTGAGAGCACTGATGGAAGCAATGATTGAATTCACCAGCGAGGAGAAGCAATACTTCCTCTTTTAGAGACTGTGACGACAAACGTGTGTGTAGCAACTGTGTATCTGTAATGACAACTGCTGTTTAAATTGCATCACCCACAGATGTGTTAATCATCCTTTATATATTGGACAGTGGTGGCAAACCTCAAGACTGAGAATAATACTTGCTTTTGCTTTCTAATCCTACTTCTGATTTAATAAAAATTGTCTGTCGTTTTCATATTGATCTTTAACTACACTACAAGTAAAAGTAGATTCAGTTGGTTTCAGCACTTGGTTGTTACAAATTCAATTTTGATAAATCTACAAGACTGACTACTAAACTTTACTTGTCAAAAACATTAAAAAAAAATAAAAAACAAATAGTCTGTGAAGGTCCAAAAAGGCATTCAAAAAGCTGTAAGTCTTGCCCAAAGAAGCGAATGTAAGACAATGGCTGCCGTTGCTGCAGGGAGCTGTACTTTAAGTATATTATTAACTCAACACTGCCTGGACATGTGGGGGCTGTTTTACAATTTAGGCTTTAACAGATGTGGATTTTATGTGGCAGGTTCTCCAGAGTTTAGATGCTGCTGTCCACACAGATGAGGCCGTAAGGCGGGTCATAAAACCTGCCTTTGAAACTTTGGACGGATTAATGCCGACATGACAGCTAGTGAGCAGAGATCAGAACGGCTCACCTTTTCAACACACTCACATGCTTACCATCTGATATCCTACCAGACGAAAGCCGAAGTTGGAATCTAATGAAAAAGCAAAAAAGGTGTGCCTGCAGCAGGTTCACTTTTATCTGACTAATCAACTAATAGTTTCAGGATATTTCCTCCTGGGTGGTATGAAAGGATGTTGCACACACTTGCATGTTTTAAAATGAGCAGTTTACTAAAATAGTGAATAGTGTATTATAGGGTGACAACAATGGTAATTGCACTTCAACCAGTGTACAGTGTAATTATTGGGATTTACACCCCCACCCCCACCCTTACCTGCCCACCCCTGCTTTACAAGGTAGAATTCCTGGAAGGGAACCTGACACACTCATTTGAACTTTCTTAAAACACACACTCTTTTAAATGTAAGCTTTTCTCACAGGCTCCGTTTTGTTCACTGCCTTTTTTTTTATTTTTAATTAGATTATGTAACACCTCAAGAAAATCTCTGTCACACAATACAATCTTAGTGCTTCACACACTCCTTTTTTTCAGTGACCCATGTTGACTTTGGTACCACCTCCTGGGTTAGGCAGGAAGACATGCTGAGTGAGCTCTCTGCTGGCTGGATCCAGACCCAGCCTCTTACACAATGCAGGCTGCCTGGCTTGCAGCAGGCCAGCCCCTCCTCTCCAATAACCCACTTCCCATTCTTGATCAAACCTGGGGATTGTAGTGTAAGGGTGGAGATGAGAAAGATGGGAGGAGGTGTGTGTCTGTGTGTGTGGTGGTGGTGGTGGAGAAGGGGGTGCACATCCTGCGTGAAACCGCATCCTGAACAAGCATCGCTGCATCTCACTGTAAATAAATACTCTCTCCTCCGCGCAGCTTCCGTCAACTGTCACCGCCTTGGCTCCCAATCACCTTCAAGTCCAAACAGGAAAGTGCAGGGAGGCGAGGGAGATGGCAGATATGAGCTTTAATTTGCTTCTCGCTGCACTTTAGCCCGGGTGCGCACTACTTCCTATACTCCTGCTCTGACCAGCTGCCCCGGCTTCGTTCCAGACCCTGAGTCCTTCCTGTCACCTTTCATTACCACATTATCCAGGAGGAGGCTCCCTGTGTAGCTGGGAAATCACCATTTGGTGGGACACCCACCCCCCGCCTCATTTATGTTGTATTGTGTGAGACATTCAAAGCCACGCGCAACATCCTCAGAGGAGTGCTGCTGCCTTGTTACCTGCTAATCCCCTGTGCATTATAACAGGAGATGCAACTGAACAACGGAGCATGACGAAGGTAACAACTGAGACATGACAAGCTCGCAGTCCATGAATCGCTGTGGATTTCGAGACTGGTGCAGTGTGCAAACATTCATTTTTTGATTAACTATTGAAGGTCTTTCTTGATACGATTACAAACCACCAGGCCTGTTACATAATCAAATATTTCTGATCGGGGACACAGCAGGAACAGGAACGCCCGATGAATTAAATGAACGACAGAAACTCACAGGATAGCAGCTCCCCTTACTGTTTATACGGTTGCCCGAAAGGTGGTCCTATTTCAAGAGCGAGAGCATCCCAGGGCCGCAATCCTCCAGCACTTCTTGCATTGTTTTATTACACTTGAATGAGCTGAGCTGAAAATGGCATGCAGCTGCTGACTGCAGCGCATCAGTGTTTGGCCTGGGCTTAGCTTTGCCCACCGGGCTAGAAAAAAAATCACTCAGAAACTGATCTGTCAAAATAAGACTATATGCTACAGCCAGGATGCTTTTATCTCTATGAAAATGTAATAAAAATTGTACATTTAGAGGACACCAAACAGAGCATTAGGTATTTTAGAAAACTGCATCAAATTCTTTCAATGATAAAGTCTGCTGGAATTAAGATCAGGACATTTTCTTTAAATCTGAACCCAAGACCTCTACAGAAGCTTTAAAACAGCAGCAGTATTCAGTAAAAGCAGCTGACACTTCAACAGTAATGACAATGTTTGCCCAAAGGATGGAATGGTAGATTGCTTCTGTCCAAAACTATTAAAATAATGATCTAAGTGAAAAAGAATTAACAAATTAGGACTACGTTAATAAATCGGACGCTACGCAGCAGCACATGTTGCAACAGTAAGTCGTCACTGTTTAAAACAGCAATATTTTCCAACCAAATTGGCAGTTGAAGATAGGAGCTTCATGCAAACTCTTTCATGGGAATGTTTTACAAAAGAAAAAAATGCACAAAGCAGGCGGCAGTTATTAAGCCACATATTTACTGCCATCTGCGCGTAGTCTACTATTTTGCATCCGATCAGAAATCAGCTGAATGCGGTTAGGCATGCCACAAATATATTCAGCCTCTCCTTCTCCTCCGAATGTTGTGCATAGCTGTTACACTTGTGCTAAGCTGTGCCATCTTCAGCAGACAGTTATAGGCGCCTTCCTCTTTGCCTGAGGAGAAGGCTCACTGGCCAGACACATTACTTTAAAGGGCAGCATTTCAATGAACACGTCTCAACCTGCCCAGGGGGAGTGTGAGTGTCTGTGCGTTTGGGTGTGTTTATGTTTTATCCTTAGGACCCCCAATTGTTGTTCATTTGCTGTGCAAAGACAAAATAAGCACATAAAGGCCAAAATGTGCTCTTCCCTGGCCTTCACCCACATCACAGCACTTTTCCGCATAAGTGGCTAACCACAGATAATTATACAATTAAAACAATTTTCCGCATCTATCTGTCAGTCTGATCTAATTCACCATTCGAATGACACTAATGGCGTAAGCCTCTTCTGTCTCCTTCTCCGAGCAAAGCCTTTTTCTCTTTATCGCAAAACACACCAAAGCCATCTGTAACAGAGGAAAACAGGAATGGCTCTCTCTGATGTTTAGCAGGATGTTAGCGAATAAAGTTAAGACCAGCAGCTTTTCAGCACGATCCATACGGCAGCAAGGAAACGGGAAGGTTCATTTGATTGTTGGTGTAAATTAACCCTTGGTTGCAGGAATACAAAGAAACAGAGTGACTCTCATATTTTCTGAGACAACACTCCCTTCAACCAGCGCTGATATTAATAATTCATCATGACAAAATACATTACCAGAGAAAGCTGAACGTGAAAAGAAGAGTCAACTGTGACAGGAAACCAGTCACATTAAAGCTGGGCTCTGACACTCAGCAGCAGAACGTGAAAAAATAAACTGTAATCTTTCATTGTTCGAAGGAACAGGAAGATGAATTCCCATTTCAATAATCACATTATGTAGTTGATCGAGTGGCCGATCTGCAGGGAGGTATAGCCTTAGATTGTGCCTTTAGGACAGACCTACACAGGGTGTGAACAACAAGGGAGGATTTAGCCAAACCTTGACCTGGATATCCTGCATCTCGGTCCACCCTGTGAGGACAAGGAACACAGATATGAACTACTCCTACACAAGTTCAAGGGAAATGCTCACATGGTGCTGCTCTGTTCTTCTCAGCTAGCTCCACCAATACAATGGCAGCAGCGAGTTTTATGTTTATGAGCAGTCCTGATGGGGATATGCATATCCATTATCCATTAGATATGAGTCTGCCTGTAGTGGGGGTCTGGTATTAACCCACAAGCAAGTGCCCCATCAGCAGAGAGGAAAAAACTGCCTTTTATGGCAACGGATAGCAGACTCAAGCCATTGGCCACAAAGCCCACAAATGAGGCGTTAAGTGTAGTGGCAGGCCAGTAGAGAAAGAGGAGCAGAGAGATATGACCCTTTTCTCATCCATGCATGAATCTGCCCTCTGCCTCTCTTTCTCGCTCTGTGCCAGTCGTCTAAGAAAAGAACACATCCAACCATGCTTAACTACCCAACAACGCTCACGACTAAATAACAACTGTCACCTGCAGCAGTATTCACCACAACGCTGGTAATGTTACCGCCGTGTAACGTAATCTTTCTAATTGAATATTAATTTTTATACAATATTTGGAGAGATTCCTAACTGACATTTTCTGCAATTAATTGCCAGATAGAGGCAGGTCTAGTGCGGCAAAGTTAAAAAATACAACCTGACATGGAGATTGGGAAACAGAGTGCAGCGAAGGGGCCTGCTGGGATGGTTTCATCATCGTGCCTGACCCCCCCTGCTGCTGGGAATGGCAGGAGATGGGGGGAGCAGGAGGAGATAGACTCCTCTTCACAGTCAGAGATTTAATTGCACGCAGATTCCATTACCTCTGCACAAATGTCACATTCTCTTCTGATCAGGGGGCACGGCAGCCACTGGCAGTATGGCTGGCAAGCAGCCAGACTATAGTGCAGAAAGTGTTCAGCCAATCAGGGCTCCCGGGGCAGACAGAGGTGAGAAGAGGGATGGAAAGACTACTTCACACCAAAGATATTAAAAAACAAAGGAGAGTCACAAACAGAAAGCAGCAGATGGTGCAACGTTTAAACGGCGCGTGACGTGCTGCATTAACAGATATTAAACAATTTATTGATTTTAGACTGTTGTTATAATGGGGCACTAAAAACTTCTGGACATAACATTCACGAAAACAAAAAGTATGGATTTTTCTGGAAGAAGAAAAGGCTTTTTTTTTAATATATTAAAGCAGTCATTTGTGTTATTCTTTCAGACTAGCAGAGAAACAGCTAATTTTATTATCTCTAACAAAATGCAAACAATTCCCATTATCAAGTTCTGATGCTCAAGGACGTGTCATGTTTTGTCTGACCAGCAATCCAAAACCCAAAGATACAAAGATTTAAGCTACTTTCACAGAAGACTCTGAAAACCAGCAAATATTTAGGAAGCTGTGAATTTTTATGCTTTTATACTCTTTCTGAATTCATCCAAAAATCAGGTGTCAACTATTATTATTCAGTTAATCACCTCACTGTTTCAAGAAGATAATATAAGGACATTTTAAATGGTTGTAATGGCCAGAACAGCTAGAATTACAACTTCACCCTCAAAATGTTACCCAAATCATGGTTAAACTTTTGTATTATTATCCTTCATACTTGAATCGAACAATATCATATCATTGTTTTAAGAGTTTCCATTTAAAAGGTCTGAATTGGGACCTCCAGGAATAGGGGGTAGTGAAGTACCCCTGATTGACTGTCCTGATTCTCCATCTGGGAAAACAGCCACTTACAAGAGCAGCCTTTTTTAAACTGCTGGCAAAATCTGGACAAGTGGGGCAGCAGTTTAGAAGCCTGGGACCAGTCCTCACAGATGCAGAGCTGAAGTTTATTTATTTAAAATAATTGCAATAATGGTCACTAAAATTAGATATTTTCCCCCAAAACAGTAAACTCTCTCCGGGACTATTTGTGTCTCTATTATTCACATCTGTGCTTAGTAGCCAGTGAAGCCTAACAGTGAAACTGCTAAAAAACTGACGATATTCTGTTGGGATGTGTTTCAAACAAATTATGGCTTGAAACACGTAAGCCGAAAAGTCACATCTTACAGTGCTTTGAAGACACTTCACAGACAAACAGCAGGCACATTACTGTATGCAGTAAGAGAAGAGTTATAGTGGGAGGACTGACACATACCCTGATCACTGGTGCAGGGTCGACTGGCACGCCATTCCTCCAATCAGACTTCAGCTTACGGTCTTGAAGGCAGGACCACGGGGGTTTCACACAGAGGACACAAACAGAGAGAGAGAGAGAGAAAAGGAAGGGGAAAGATACAAAGATTACAAACAGGAAGTGAAAGGTGGGGAAAGCCCCTACCCCGGTCCGCGAAGCCCACGCGTACAGAAATGACATAAGGAATGTCAAAAGTAAACGTGATGGTCTTCAGCCACAGGTATTTGTTAAGTTATGACACACTGATTCCTGTTGGCATCTCTTGGCCTATATGCATACCAAGTTATCTTCCTTTCATATCAGAACATGCACATAAGAAACTATGACAGGTACACAATGAAAAATATCAAAAGTGTTTGTATCTGTGGTTTATGTCTCACCCTAAACCAGTAAAGATGTTACAATATTCCCTTTGAGTATTTGCAATATCAACATAACAATACGCTGAATTGATTTTATACAGCGTGTACTTTATAATATGTAAATGTAAAAAAGAAAAACAGCAAAGAACATGACCAAATCGCACAACAAAATAAGCAAGGTGACACAAAAGGATAATTAAGGTTGTGTAATAGGCGTTAATCACCGTCGTGATATGACAAGAAAAATGCCACAACTCTGAGTGGTTTGATGAGTGTAAAACAGAAACATGAGTAACATATTTTATATTACTGTATAGTCTTTGACATAAATGTCACAGCACTTGTACATTCCAAAATAGCTTGTAACACGACACGCATGTAGTTTATTTAAAAACCTGTTTAGCTCAAAAGCATTCATCTGTAGCCAGATAAACAAGTGGAAAGAGGCTAATGACTTCCATATACAACTCAGATCATGCAAATGAGGCTGCATAACAGATTACATCTGGTTTTGTCCCTGTCACAGGAGTCACGGCTGCATGTGTGGCTTGTTGGCCCATGATATATGTGTGTACATGTTTGCTGTTTAATGTGGCTGTGTCTCTAGCAACACAGCAAAGCAGTGCAGCTCCCAGTTAATTGGCCTGCTCTATGAGAAAGTGTGTTAAAAACCAAATCTATAACTCTGTGTGTGGAGCGGTGTAGCTTTCCAACCAGACACAACAAACCACAGCCCAAACGTCCCAGCTCCTCATAATTCACCAGTATGGAATTCAACTAACCCCATTAGTGCGACTGCTGTTTCCACAGGCCGTCCACATTCCTGGGCCTACCATTGGCCCAAGATAAGACCCTTCTGATTACTCTGTTGCATGCCTGTCATTACTCACAAAAAAATGTTGATCCCAACAGACAGCCCCCCTCATGGATTGATGGCTCCTCTATTGTGTCCCCATGCCCTTCAATTGAAGCACTTGCTTTCAGACGGTCCCCTAACTTCAAGTTTGACGACAGAGGGCAGTCTGTGACTTCGGCCAAGGATTGCTGCCAAGTTTGCCACATCAAAAGTACAGCACTCAGACTTCATGAGAAGATCCAAATAGACTGGGATTTCATGAGCTCTCAAGCGCTCTTATGATTTGATGTTTAAAAAACTATTTGGCCAATAGCTAATAATGATATTTTCCAGTCTTTTTATTTTGTATCTATTTAGTTATCTCTTTGTTCCTGGTAAACAAGGACATCTCCTTTTCGAGAAATAACATACTACTCGACCACAATATCCTAGTAATTTCTGGTTATTTATCTATATGCTAATACTAGTCGGCAGTGCCAAAACTGACCTAAATTCATAATCAGACTATATATCAGTGCATCCATATATCATACAAAAATATCAGAAATAGCTTTCTATGAATGTAACTGAGTAAGCAACTTTATGAGTAAACAACTAAAAGTTATATTTCATCCTCCTCTAGACGTACACTCAAGCTTGCTCTGTCACCCAGGACTATTTAAATCTTCCGACTGGGCAGAGGCCCATGTGTGAACATCACTGCTGCCTTGAATGTGTACTGTGTAAAGTCTGAAATTCAAGGGAAGGGTTCAGTAAGATACATTCAAAGTGAGATGGCTCTCTGGTTTAGTGTAACTTAAAATCAGCTAGAGTCAAGTCACCGACTGGGCCGCAGAGCAGAGACTGGGACACTGGCGGTGAATCGGATCAATGGCCTGACCCATTAAGTCACAGCACTCCCAGCACCTCATTTAATAAGAGGCGATCTTTGGGAACACCCCTAGCTGACCCATGCTACCGGGGACCATTACAAGAGAGTGGTGTTTCAGGACCAACGCCCACTTGACCCGGTAGCGTAAAGACACCGAGGAGATCCACATGATTTAAACTCCTCCCTAAGACGTGCTGACAAGGTTACAGGGTCAACACAGACATTAACAGGTCAGTGTGTGGCCCACTTGGGAACAATTACTCCCAGTCACAGCTAAGTGGACACTTGATTGAACACGACGGAGGCAGGACACACTTCCCACAGATAACAATCCCCAGAGCCATTTAGGATAAAAAGCCCTTGTGATACAGCCTTTATGGACAAAATTCATCTTCCTTTTCCCTTTTAAAAGAATGTGAGAGTGTGATAGAGAGCCATTCTCTGGAAGAGATGAGTCTCTCAAAGCATTACCATTTTCTAGCAATACTAATAGCTGCTTATGACAAAGAAACAATTACAAGGTGACTGGGATTAAAAGCTAAACAATGTTAAGTTTTCATTTTTCTTGCCACACTCAGAATGCCCAAATTTATAAGAGCAGCAAATGAGACCAAAAGTAAAAGGGCTTAAGATGCTGACATAGATTTACTATTTCCTGAAAAATATCTCTAATTAACTATGTGAGTGTGCAGTTTGTTATGATATTCAACCTTTAGCCCACTAAAAGTTTGACTCCTTTCTCACCACAAGTGACTAAAACTTTGCTTCAACTTTAGTTCAAACATCTGGTATGTTACGAGTACACGCACTAGCAAATACACTAATAATGTGCAGCTTTGACATATACTGTAACGGAGAAAAAAACACATATTCTGAGGTATCACTTGCAAATAAAATAGCACACACAGGTTATGTGGATCTCTGGTAAAATGGTCACTCTTGTCCTATAGTCTCTTTGCACACAAATAGGGCTTATCGATTCCCGAACACATTTCCCCGCATTTGCATAAGCTGTGTGTTGTTTGTGGTATTGTTTCTTTTTTTCCACAGGGTTTGTTTATTTATTTCTCTATGTTAGAAAATCGGTTCCACATTGTCCCTCGATCTGCAGCAGCGGCTGGCGCTGCAGCTGTTAGTTGTTAGTGACTGGAGATGACACAGTTCACCACTTCTCCAAAAAGCCAGCGAGCCTGGAGACCCGCACAGCTGCAGAGTGAGAGGAGAGGAGAGGAGAGGAGAGGATCTCTCTCCTACTTCTCTATCCCAGCCTTCACCAGTGCATCTTCAATTCACTTTGGAGCCCGGAGAACGAGCCGTGCTAACCAAAGAATTCGGCCCAATGACACAACATTAACCCATTTGTACACACAAAGTGCAAAAGCAACAGGCTCACCAGCTGACCTAATGGTTGTTGTGGCAGGGCTTTATTCCCTGGGACCGTTTTGTAACCAAGTGGGCACCATGTGAATACCATCTGTGTACCACTTATTTAAAGCTGGCAGAGGTCCCGTGGCAGCCAATCTGGCAATGAGAAAAAGGAAATAAATTGCATCATTTACTTAACATGCATTTACTGTTGTACCTGTTAAAAGCCCATGACTAAATTTTTTTTTTTTTTTCTGGTGCCACCTTTTTCTTTCAGCCAAAACTGTGTTTTATGCGTGACAAACCGAGCAACTGTCAGCGGGCTGATAAAGGAGGTTTTTCAAGATGTTAACCACATGAAATCACATTTGCCACCAAGTATATTAAGAGCCCTAAATCCATTTACACCAAAGAAATCTCCAAGTGCATTATGCACTTCACAGAACCCATAAACAGACAATAAGCATATTGTAATTATAATGCCAACTCTTTAATTACGTGTGTCATTTGGGAATGGTCGAGCTTACTAATTGTCAGAGTGATGTGAAAGGACTGGGGGAGGCTAGAAGGAGATCAAGCCTCAGGCCCCAATGAGAACCATATTCCCCACTCTCCAAGCGTGTTAGAAGGCAGAAAATTCAATTGGCATGGTTCCAAAGAAGAACAGTCCAAACAGCCTTAATCAGCAGGGACAAACTCCATGCAAATCATTTACATTAGCACGAGTGGAGAAAGCAGAAAAATATCTGTGGTTTCACTCTCACAACATGAAAGCAAGGAAACTCCTTTGCCTCCTGTAACTTCAGTAACAGGGCTCTTTATATCAGAAACATGCCTTTAGCTGACACCATCTAAAGAAGCAAAAAAAAAAACAAAAGGAGGATAAAATACAAGGCACCTATGTTTACTCCTTATGTGGAGGTGTCCTCAACACAACATCATTAGCATATTAAAACGTTTACCGGTGAAGCAACAACAACAACAACTCTGTGGCTGTAAGTGAATTAGCACTGCATATGTTTTCTTATTTCCCAATACTGATAACGAAAATGTTTAGTAAATAATACAACGCCTGTTAATCGTTCTCTCAATAGTAGCACGTAGCCACCATCTGATAAAAATCATCCAACTGTCATCTGATCAAAAACAACTTGCTAACTGCAAAAATGTTCAGGTGGATTCTGGTGGTGCATTCTACATTATTGTTTTGAAAGACTTCTGACATCAATCACAGGGCAAACCGAATGGAAGTGTCATCACAAACCAAAACATCCTGTACTGAATAATTTGAGGTGAATACTCATTTACCCTTGTGGTTTTATTTGTGTGTTTAAAAAAATCAAATAGAAATATATTTATTTCTGGCAGCTCTAAACTAAAGTTTCTCATCATTTGTCAGCTGACACATTCAACGACACATGCTGATATCTATTCAGTATGAATAAACATTTTAGATGATGCTGCAGGAGTGCTTTGAAACTCATTTTACGGGTGTTTTCACTCTTTTTACTGTAGGCTGTCACAGGAAAATAGTGCATCTATTGCAATTAAATGCTCAAATCTGTGCATATCACCAATTAGAGAAGGAAATATCGTATTTAAAAAGCAGTGGAGAACAAATTAAACAACGTTTTATCTGTTATCTTTAGAGATTCAGGGTTTGTTTGGACATGATCAGAGCCACTTCTGATGTTCACTCCATTTCTTCAGGGGTTTTGCTTGTGTTTTAGGGACTGGAAAGTTTACAGTAAAAATGAAAAATAAAAATAAATAGGTCCATTCTGTCAGCAATAATAGTTTGTTTAGACAAGAACTTCTGTTCTGATGTCAGGAATACAGTGGACCAGAGTCCAGACAAGAAGTCAATTGCCGTGAACAGCCTGTGATACTAACATACGCTGCATATGGCAGTGAATGCGGTGAACAGAGATCACGGAGTGAAATATTCATTCTCTAAGTACAGAGCACCCTGAAAACACTTTGTGAGATGACATCTTCAGATGAATCATCAGCCAAGAAAATGTCAGTTAGACTATGAGAAACTGTCTCCACCATTGTTTACATATTGACTGGCATTATGTGGTTGACCCTGATGAGAACAACTCACAGTCTCCAATGGCATGATCTCACTTGGTGGAAAAAAAGCTGTCACTATGATGGTCACTGGTAGGAGGGTGTGGCGTTGCAATCAATGAAGGTGGAGGGATTTGAAGGCAAAAACAAAACAAATCTATTATTGCTTCTAGAGCATGAAATCATGCATTAGCTAATCCTGTACTGAAACAGTCAATCCTGCATCAGTGATTCTAAAATTTATTGCTCAAATTGTTCTCACCTCTGCTTTTTCCATTGCTCTGTCTATGTGAGGTTGAACTAAACACTTCACTGTGCCCTGGAAGGTCTTTTAAACAGGATCACTATTGATAAAAGAGAATCAGAGTGACTGAGTGAAAGAGAAAGCGTAGATGTAGGATTCAGAATTTTCATCTACTATCCATCTCATATTCTAATGCAGCCATTATGCTCTAAAAAGAGACTGCTCATCTATTCATTTTATAGGGCTTTTGCAAAAAAGATGACACTGCAAGAGGGTTTGTCAGAGTGATTAAAATTCTTTGAATTAGCCCTTCAATCTCGGCATACAATTGCATATAAAGTACACAGAAATGCACTCAAAAGCCTGGCCCGGCTCCTCTCTGTAGCAGGATATGAAAAGATTGATTTACTCATTTCTCACTATGAGTTGTTTTCAGTGTGAGAAATTGATCGGTCAACACATTAAAACCTTGTACATCATGCACCCCTTATGCACAACATGAAAAGGCTTTCAGAAAAATATCCAATAACTCAAAACAGCTAATTGCTTAAGTTACATTTATAGCATTTACAACAGGTGCAGAAATTTTTAGACAAAAGGCTGTAAACTATAAAATGTAAATTGTACCAGCCGTGAGCTAGAGGGAAAGCAACCATGGAGCATGACACTGAATGTACTTTGATGTCTTTTGCCAGTATCGCTCTTATTAGTCTTACATTTCACAATGTCTGGACTTTTAGTCAGTTTTCACACACTGTAGAAAAGCACGACTTGTGTGAGACCCTGGACCCAAAAGAATATCTAGAATTCCTTTATAATATTTTCTAGAGTACATGTAGATGATTTTCACCTACTTTTCTAATTTCGATTTGACGAGTGTTTCAAAAAGTATGAAATGAAATGATCAAGAGTACAGATACGGATGCAAAACAGAATCACTGCTACAGTCAGGTTAAGCTCACATCCATCCATAGTAGAGCTGGGCGATATGAGATTTTTTCATATCACGATATGTTTTTTTCATTTCAGGCGATAACGATATCTATCACGATATAAGCCAAATAACTATATTTGTAAGATTTAAATGTGCCGTTGCTCACAAGTAAAATGTGAAATAATCAGCAGCTTGTTTTTATTTAAATATTTATTTCCCATAATAAGTTCAACAGGGTAGATGTACTTAAGGAACATGAGACTTTTTCAGATAAATAAAGGCAAATATTGCAAACTACACAAAAGGCAGCCACTAAAGCGTTTAAGTTTCAAAATAGAACAAACGAAACAGACTACTAAATTGTCAATTCCACTTAAAAACAAAATATTAATTCTAAAAATAAATCTTAGTTTGTTTTACAGAAGAACAGACAAAACTGACTAACTTTTGTCAATATCAAATAAACTGAGAACTAAAAGGAAATTCTCAATCTCTCCTTGTTGTATAGCTGAGCCTTTCAAACAGTTTTAACAGTTACTTTAGTCTGACAAAAGCCGAATGACGAATTAGCGCTTCCAGTCAGAGACTGAGGCTACGTCCACACGTACACGGGTATTTTTGAAAACGGAGATTTTCCGTTTTCGTTTTAAAAAATAATCCCGTCCACACATAAAGGCAGAAATGAAGGAAAACGCTGCTATGAACATGCCAAAGCAGCAGGTGGCGCTAGATTCCTAACCGTGCAGAAATATTGGCCAATCAGAAGTCTAGAAGCCTCGGTGGGAAAAAGTAAACAAAGCTGGGGCATAGAAGCAGAACAGAGTCGTATGTGTGGAGGGACAGTAACTTTGTGTATATGTAAGCATTTAAACACTGCAGAGAGTAGAATTAACAGTATTGTAGAAATTCATTTCACCGAAACAATAACGTGGCGCACAGTGTGACGCATGCACCAGTTCATTGTATTTCCAGACTTGCTTTCGGCACAATTTACAGTGCACGCTACTCTGTTTTTCGTCAGACTTGAAATAGCCGAAATACCTTCACACTACGGAACTTCTATGGCTCTTCCGTTCGACAATCTCTCCGGCGTTGGAACCATCATCTGTTTTCTCTTCGGTCACGCTCGGTTGATTTTTCTAGTCGGCACACTCATTTCCTCCATTACCCGCTGGCTGCTTCCCAAACAAACACACGTGCGGCTTGGCACTTGTGCTGTACGTTACAAGTCACGCGACGTGACGCTGCGGCTGTGATTGGTTCGGCTCTGCGCTACTTAATTTGGATTGGCTGATCTTTTTTTATTTTTTTTTTAAGAGGACAAGAGCGGCGAGGTCTATCGCGATAGCTTAATTTCTCTATCGAGTAAAAGTTATATCGCGATACATATCGTTATCGTTCTATCGCCCCGCTCTAATCCATAGCCTTTTGAGTAATCACGCTAAAAATAGAAAAACAAATAAATAGAGAAACAAAACCAATCACAAGCCCACCTTGTGTAGGTGGTTTTAGTAGCACAACAGATGTGAATTATGGTTACAATTCCCCCTTCTATTCCTGTTGAAAAAAAAGTTGCCAGAAAGTGTTTTTGCAGAACGGGAAGTTGAAAGGACATCAATTCAAGTTAAAAACTCTGTGTGAAATTCTCAGCATATGACTTCTTGAGTTATGACGAGGCATTAGTTTCGAGAGGCCTCGACTTTTGATTTCTGAATTCCAAAATTCAGTCATTTACAGCCTCGAGTCCAAAGTTAAGGAAATTATCCAAATACGTTCAGTGATTCTATCAAAAGTATTAAAGGTATATACAGTGAAATGAATAATACATACGCGTGTGTGTGTTTTGTTTTTGTTTGTTTGTCTGGTAGGAAACCTGGCATGGGAAAAGAATTTGGTTGCTTTTTTTATGCACACTGTTTCAATGTGTTGTAAGCTTGACCGGTACATAAGTCACTATAAACACAAAGTCAGCCTTTGGCGTTCCCAGCGTCACTTTTTGCAGAGACTGCGACCTGAAAGTGACGTGCTGTTCACATCACTCCTTAAGTACACAATTAGACTTTTTCTCATGCTTTTAACTCTACTACCTGGAACAAAATAAGCAACAAATAGGTTTCAGTTCTAGTTTAGTTTCTCTCTGTGACTCACCCACTCATTCTCTTGTTCTGTCTCCATCTTTTTTTAGACCAGCTGCATTACCCAAGTCCCCATTCACATCAACTGCAATTGCACATTTATGAGAGATATTTAAGAGCTTATGTAAATCTTGTACAGAAGCTGATCGCTAAGGTCTGCCTTTTTTTTACAACTACTTTTTGCTGCTGTCTTTTTCTTGCCACCGTAAACACTCATTTTGTTCACAGGTCACGTTTTACAAATAAGCTATGTGCCTGTTGTTCTAGCGTGCTGTTATGTCACCTGAGCACAATGTGCACGTGCACGCTTACTGTCAAGAGAGAAAGCCGACTGGTCTTAGGAAACAGAGAAATACTGCCGTTGAAATGCTGCTACAGCACCTTCTACACGATTCAGACAGCACTGAAGATACAATAAAAGTACATTATTTAAACTACAATACTATATTTTGTTTAATTTTATTAAGAGAGCTCTGTTCCATAAATTATATACCTGAACAAACTGGAAATAAAACAAGCATATGAATAGATCAACAGCTAATTTCATGACACCAATTTCATGAAACGCTATTAGTGTCACCCCCACATACTAAACAAATCAACGAAATGTTTAGACTTACATGATGATATAACAGTACTGTAGCATTCGTCTCAGGATTAACAACTCTGATAGTAACTGTGCAGTATTGACACTGCAGGGTGAGAAAGCACTGCATTCAGATTTCAGGGTACAGATTTGACCAAGTTCACCTCCGTTCCATTTTACTGTGCTACTTGCCGTGTGTAACGCTATTACAGGTTGTTAGTGCACTGCTTTGTTTGCTGCCATTTGATTACTTTTTGCAGGATAACCGACAGCCACTGCGGTTGCCGCCTCCCATCGAAAAGGGACTTTACACACGTTTGCAACCTCTGATGCTGAGCCGCTCTGTGAAAGCCACAAATGTATCATACCTGACAAGGATCTCTGTGGATCTCAACTTTACACCTGATAAACACAAACCCGGAAATATTATACAGACTGGGAGTCTAGAACAAGTCAAATATGAGACTAAAATTATTTCAAAACAACTGTGGCTGTAGGAGTGTCAACGTCTGGTTTTTTGTTTCCCGCCGCAATTCAGCAACTTTGTGTAAATTGCAAACTTGCATTTTGAAGAAACGCCAAACTCAGACATGTTTCGCCAATTGGTTACAATGAAATTAATAATAATTGCTTTGTGGACGTGGCTGGGACTTGAGTTCATTGTGGCTTTTTGGTATTTAAAATATTATTGAAAAAACCCTCAATGAAACAACAGCTGAAAATAACGTAAATCTTTTTTCTGGTTTAAAAAAAACATTAAAAAAAACGAGTAACTACTTGAAACTGGCAAATACTGTCGCACACAATGGAAATATTAAATAGGAAATTATACACTGTTTTCCCACAATCTCCTTTTAAATTTTTCATTATTATCTTGCTATTCATATGTTAGTCATTTAAATGTAAATTATTTTATTACAATTAACGTTATTTTAAAAAACTGGGTGTAGACTTCATTCAATTTGTCTAAATTCATTTGTGACAGTATCATCTGAAGACACTATACTGTGGTAAAATATAACTTTGTGTAACTTTGCTTTGTTTACAAAAAAAAAAAGGAATGATGCATAAAAAATATCATCCAGTACTACCAAAGTTAGCGATATCAACAAAACTACTTTAATCACAAAAACAACAGTGTTTATCTAGTCAGCACATGCAGCAAATGGCTATCCACATTATCTGCTTCAACACATAATTCCAGCCCTGGCTAATCTATTGACCAAAATGATTAAAGAAATAACTCCTGTGAAAATAACCATCTCCAACTGAGTGGTTTGGGAATGGAGCCCCACCCTGTTTACAACACTGAGAACAAAAACAAACTCCCTCCAAGGAGGCCAGGCAAATGCAAGTCACACACTCCAACCAATACAGGCAAACAACAACAACATCTGAGGATCTACTGGGAGAGCGGGCTACCAAACAACAGCAGCCTGCACACAAACAAGGTGAGAGTTTCGAACTGTCAGAGGGAGTGAACTGGAGACTGAAAGAAAGTCTGTGTGTTTGACAGAGAGAGAAAGCGAGACTCGGTGTGAAAGTGGAATTGAGTAGCAAAAGAAAAGTCAAATACCACCCGCGCCGCCCCAGTCTCAGGTCAACTGAATCATCAGGAGTCAGGGAAGATACCGTCACCGCTTTCCATGAATAGCTCACAAAACCACATCAGAATGACTTCACCGAAGCAAAAACAATAGTTTGAGAACACTCTTCCTCAATATCCAGGGGACTCTGAATGAAGAAGTAATGAATCTCAGTTAACAAGGCCATTATCAGTGAGAGAGCTACATCATCCCGATGGACTACGGATCCATAAGGCCCTTACGTCCACTGGCCTTTTATTGTCGCTATTATCTCCTAAGGTATGCCATTAACAATTGTACAAAAAAAGATGAAAGTATCGTGTGTTTGATCTCACACTGTACATCATCATAGTAAACAATGAGGCTGTATAAGGGACACAGGCCCAATTAGCCATCTCTGCTCTCAGCTGTCAAGTGTTTAAACAGCTTGCTAGGATGATAATAGTAACCTGCATACTTTCATCTGTGCTCCAGACTCATCAGCATGGTAGCACCTTTGCTTAAGCGCTGCACTGCATCTTGGGTAATTACTGCTTCCCAATTACCTCCCAGCTGGTAAATATATATCAAATAAACAAGCAACAACCCGTCAATTAGGAGCGCCGTTTCATAATGGGGGTACAAAATGATGTTTTATGCAGAAACAGAGGAAAGCAGAGAGAAAGGGGTAGCATTCAACATCAAAGTGAACTTGTATCTGTTAACTGCACTTACAGTACATCTGAGCATAGCAGTTTGTGAAATAATTAAATCACACGTGTTTACAACTAGTATGAGACTCTAATTAAAGGTATTTTTAATTACAAACAGGGTGAAAAAATACAGCTTGTGATGGTGCTGTTGACTGAGAATGGACTTAAAAATGAAATGTGGCCTTTTCTTCACAGATGAGTGAAGTGGGACAGTAACATTGTCGAATTCAAAGGCAAGGAGAACAGCTGCAGCAACAGTCTGTCAACAAAATTTGCATTGCTGCTCTTTCCTCATCTCCATTACTCTCTCCTGTCTCTCCTCAAGCCCACGGAGCTGCCGGCTCAGATCTGAGTACTCTGATGGCTTATCACATAGCGAGCAGCAGGCTAAGCCGGAGTGATGCGCCCAAAAGACATGATCAAAGCACACCAACTTTCCACCCAGCAATGATGATGGAAGAGCAGGCTCTGCCATGTTATGTTTCTTATTATGCTTGGACTGGCAAGTGAAAACACAGCAAAGAAGTCAAAGATGAGGCCCTAAAAAAATTTCTCCTGCAACCTCATTTTATATTTTTATTATTTTATTTTTTTATATCCCTACTATACTTACAGAGGCTTAAATAGTAGTCTGTGACATTTTCCTATCAATAAATGTCAGTTTTGCTACTCTTATTCCCACATACCATAGTATTGATCTAATCTACAAGCAAGCCCTGAAAGCTTTTATTTTGAAGTGCTAGAGATCCAGCTTTGGATAGGTTTTAAGATTTACACAGTGCGATTCAAGTAAAGTCTCCTTTTCTTCTGCATGAACAGAGAAATCTGTGCCATAGCATGAAAAGCCACCAAAGATAAAAAGTGAAAATTACAGCGTGGCAACACAAGAATCAAACTCTTCACGAACAGACAAACTACATCGCAGATCTAACCACATGGCTCAACTAGAAAACGGATTCTAGTGAAGTCAGCTTAAAGATACTAAACCACACAAGTTGCCACTGACATATTGAAAACATTTTTTTTTGCCTTTTTTTATTACAATTTTTGGATTATGATTTTTCACATTGTATTGAGTCACGTCTACGTTAGATAAATATCACAATTCCTACACCAGTGAAACAGGCTGACTTTTTAACACCCTGCATCATATGAGCTCTGGAATTACAACACAGCTGACCCTTTTATCTCAACAGTAACCATTAGGGATGCACCCAATCACCTTTTTTTCCATTATACCATGTCCTAATTTAACACCGTTGGTGGTTAGGTGTAAATAAGATGCATTCCTCACTGTGAGAAACAGAGTGGGACTGTATAAGACAACATTGGTCTTGACTCAGACACTGCTTTCCAAACCTGGTAAAATAAAAAGTAACAAATAAATACATCAATTTTACCGACTTTAAAGAGAAAAAAACAAATACAAAGTTTAGAAATCGTATTCATCTTAATCATCGAATTCATTTGCACTAGTTTAATCTCACTTCAGTGTAGGCAGCTGTTATTTACGGTCATGTATAGTAGTGTAGTTTCACCTTTCCTCCACTCAGTCTGAGTGCACTTTATTTTACTGTTCCTCACACACACACACACACGTTTACATGGAGTGGAGAGAGGATACGAATGAAGTGAAAAATATTAAAAGAGCTGGCAACAACACTTAATGTTACCACAAGTGCAGTAAACACAAAACATAAAAACACTGAGAGAGACCAAGAGAAAGAAAGCATCACTGCAGTTTTTCAGTTCACCACAGTTTGCAGGTTATCTTCAAATTTTGGCAAACATAGCCATGAAATCTATTGACATAACTAGCGTGAAAACCCCCCAAACTGCTGAGATTTTCCTGTTAGCTTCTTCGATGCTACTTTAGCTCTCTGCTTGCACCTGATTCACTGCTGCTGATATATGGCATAGTAACTTAGATCATATTGCTGTCATTGATGGTTGAGTCAGGTTTTGACGTCAGGATTTTCCTGATATTCTATCCAAACATTAAATTAGTTCATCTGTGATTACGGTTTTATCTTTTTTTCTGCAGTGACAAGCAAAGCAACAAACGTTAGTGTCTACATCACTTCACACTGTAAGGAAAAAATACTTATCTGCGAGACAAATCACACACAGAGAGAGGCTTCAAACATAAGTCAGTGTCTACATAAACTATGGAAGTTTTAACAGAGTTGAGAACCACTTACAGTTCTGATGTCACAAACTGTCACAAGTGGCTTTAGATTATTCTCAGAGCTGGCTTCACTTCCTGTCCATGTTGTCCTGGAATGACAAACAGAACAGCACGTTATTATCTAGGGGGTCAGTAAACAACCTATATACACTCAAAACACACACATATGTGGTACATCTTTAGGTAGTGTATAAAACAAATACGCTATTATGTTGTTATTACACTGGCAAATATTAATAATAAACATATTTCTATCATAATGTTACACTGATGTTCAGGTCACAGCTTCTGAGTAATGTGTGAGTGAATCTGTGAGCAAAACAAACCGGGATGTTGCAGAAATACGGTTCATTGACACAAAAAAAAGCCTGATTAAATTCAGCCGAAAATGTGAGTTAATCTGTGTGAATGATTATCAATACATTTTGGAGAAAAATCCCTAAAAAATGATATTATCAGCCCAACCGTGCAACATCATAAACACACACACAGACTGGACAGCTGATAGAAACAGGTGCTGAGGTTCAGCCTGGCAGCTGAGCACAGCTTGCAGCATATGCCTGAGCCCCTCATGTCTGGACCAAAATGTTTGTAGCTTACCTGCATCCTTCCCCAAACCTTCTGTGGTGTTGTATTACAGAGGAAATTCTGATTTTTAAGCTACTGCATTGTAGCTCGAGAGAAAAACATGGACTCGTAGGAATAAGAGCACAATTATCATATTAAACTGTTTGGATATTCGTATAAGTCTACCAGCAACAATTCATAACACTGTCTATTCACTTATTTATAACTAGCTAAATTTGGAATATTTTGATTATTTACTAAAAATATATAGATGTGGATGGGTTCCGCTGCACTCCTAAAAACACCAGTGTCCCTTCTCTTAAATTGTTTGTTCCTGTTTGCTTTCTCTTATGTGATTAAAATAAATACATTTTATTTTGAAATCCAATGTAAAAACACCATAGAGGATAAAGTAAATATTCTTATATATTTAAACAGCTCAAGCATAATTTATTTCCCAGCAATAAACAGGCTGTGCTCCAATGTTGCACTGTATTCCTAAAACACAACACCAGTAGTAAATTCATTTTGTAACTCAAGTTAATTGATTGTAATTGCATGCTCTCTCTCCTCCCATGCAGGCGGATGACATTTTTTTGTCAGCATCCCTGCCTTTATTAAGGACAGATGACAGTAGAAGACAGTAATTAATGGCTGCCCAAGTTAATAGCCATCCTGAGCGTTTTGGCAGTCTCCATAGAGACCGAGGAGCTGCGCGGAGCTCACCTGAAGCTGTCCACTCTCTGACCAATCGCCTTTGCTGTCACAGAGAACAGTCTGCCAGGGGCCGCGCCACAGGGGCCGGGACACACTAACCTTTACCCTGGAAATATTGTTCTGCTTTCCTTTGTTATCCATTCATGTAACACGGCATTAATGAGCATGCTACACTCATATTCATATTGCCGGTACTCTTCTCCCCCTTTTGTGTCGTGTGAATCAAACATGCAAAAATCACACGACAAATTCATTTACCAGAAAATTCCCTTTTATTCATCTGTCACTTGTCTTGGTTTGTGGAAGAAAAAAAAAGGTTTCGAGCAACTGGTTTTGAGGGCGTCTTGTAATCTGCAATCAAATGAGGGGTGAAGCAGGCAAATAAATCTGAAGGAAACAATATAGTGAAAGCAGAACCTTATTCCCACACTGGACCCGAAAATAACTCTCCTTATCATTCAGCTGCGAGCTCGGGTGCACAGTCAGTTTACAGCCCCTCTGTACCCAGCACAGGGTATTTCAATGTGTGTTCACAAATACTGAGCCGTCAGATGAAAGAGAGGGCCGCTCCACTCAGGGATGGGAGTCCTCGCACTGAATGCATGAGTGACTGATTACTTTCTTACCAGTTGAACCTCGGCTCTCTACAAAGAAGAGCCTTACCCAAGCCTGAAGAGGCCAAACTAGTAACAAGGGCTTTCTAAATTATACAAAATCACAGATTGGTGTGTTAAGCATCTTGCGTCATTACAATGCATACAGCTGCTCTTCCTCAAATTTCAAGCTATTTTTTTAAAATCCCCCTCGCCAACTCAATTTATTCAGTTTCAGTACGGAGCAGGAAAGTACAGTCTTTCTCATTTGTAGACGGAGGCGTGGGGGACACACTTAGGTCGTTCCCATCAGAAACAGCAGAAGGTTGAACGTCTGTATGTAATAGCCGTGTCAAACAGCAGGCCCTGGAAAAGTTGCAAAGAAAGTTCATCCTGAGTTTTTCCTTTTTTCTTCTTTTTTTTGGGAAACCTGGGTCAGCATTTGCGAAGGTCCATTTCTGCATAAGTGAGCACACAAACCCCAGTGCCTGTTCAAATAGTCTGCAGCTCTCTCTCAGGCAGCTCATGACAACAGCCCAGCAGCAGCACTGTTTGATCTCCAATGTTTTCCTTAATCTGGGTTGTCAAGGTTCGCTTGTTGGAGGCTGTTTACTTTACTTCTCCTACAAAAAAGTGTTTTTTTCCCCTCAGACAATGACTAATCCAAAGACCAAGAAGGAGGGAGCACTGCCAGCAATAGTTGTTAAAGCTGCAGTTTCCCTTTTGTAAAATTTCAGATTTTAGTTGTCAGCTGCAATCTTACTGTATGAAACATTAGGGCAAGACTTTATTTATTTATATTTATTTACTTTAGTTATTAAAAAAAACTATAATAATTTTTGGCACTATTTTAATTCTGCCTAATATTAAAAATTAATACAGTCTGAGTGTATCAGATAATTTGTTTATTAGTTATCCACTGTATTTGTAAATAGTGCTTATTTGCCTGTAAGACCCCTTTTAAAAATACACTTTAAAATAATTTTAAGAAAATGTTTTAACGTGTTTGCAATAGGTGAGCTTAAATGCTACTGTGCTGTACAACATTCCTTTGCACAAATAATAATGTTACTGTCTATTAGTTTAAAAAAAAGTTTAACTACACTATTGCAACAACTTGATCTGCAAATATTAAATTAACAAACAAAACAATCTCCATTTTCCGTACAGTGATCGCAGCTCCAGCCAATTTACATTTATGAAAATGTTCAACTGTAACCCACAGCACATCTTATTCAACACAACCATTGTCTCACATCCTGTGCAAACCACTATAAAAGTTGAAATATATAACGTTTAACACTTTCAAAGCGCTATTTTACGTTACCACAGCCATAATTAGGAATTAACTCCGTAATTCCTTTGTGTTAATGAAACGTTACGAAATGAATATCCGCTTTTACTTGTGTTGGGTACACAGCCTTACCGCTGAGCAGGGAAGCCACACCGAAAGAACACGCTTGAATAACGCAACTGATGGACAGCTAAATAAAAGTAATGATAACTTTCAAAGTTGAGGGCTTGCTACACTTCTGACTTCCTCCGGTCTTTCTGAGTTTGGAGCACAGCTAACACGTGGGGGAAAAGCTCCATCCCTGGTTTCACTCCAAAGAAATCACGGCACTCAAAACTTCCCCTTCACCGTGTAAAGTTTAACAAAAAAAAAACTTTTACAGCGCATCCTTAATATGTAGCGTAGTAATTACGGTCTGTTAGCGGCCATTGCTAAGCAGCACGTTATAAACATGTAGCATTCATTTTGAAAATACTTTTTGGACGAGAGGTGCATTTCCCCCCGGGGTCTCACGAGTAGCCTCAACTAAGTTAGAAACCCAACTTTTCCCAAAAAAGAAAAAGAACAAAAAAGCAGAGGGTAAATATAGAGTCGTAAAGATATTCTTGTAAAAGCCGCTCGGTACAGCTGCATTAAAACGGCGCTACCTATCGCCCTACGTTATAATAATACAGGTGTATATTTATTTCGCTATTTGTAACAATTCGGCAAACAGCAAGACAAAACCGAGACAAACTCGGTGCGAGTATCCGAGTGCAGCTGCAGCAGCCGCAGCAGGTATCTAGACACGAAACAGCAAAGCTAACGTTAACATTAGAATAGTAGTGAAACTTACCAGAACGGAAAAAAACGCTTTACAGCAGCTAACAGGGCGCACGCGGAGGGTACCGATTCGCTAGTATGAGATAACGAAGCCGTGCACGCGAGCTTGTGTACCGAGAATGCGTGCAACAACAAATCACACAGTAAACAGTGAATATTACTCCGCCCGGGAGGTGGAGGGGGGGAACTAACTAAGTAACTTAAAAGATAATCTTACCGAGGGCGTCGAAATAAAGCGAAATGTGGAGTTTCACACTCGCTGCCTGCCAGTCTTTCTCGCAGGAAAAGGCACGAGCTCCTTGCTTAATGTTCTTATTAGATTTTAACACGCTGTGAAAAGAAGGAGGAAAAAAAAGGAAGAATCGCTGATTTGGATGTTGTTGTTTTGATCTTCCAAATCCGTGACGTCATATCCACCTGAGGTAAACAACGTTCATTGCATTGCAGATCCTAACATCATAGTCACAAGTACATTTCAGTAGCACTTAGTAGCACTTAGTAGGTCCTTTCTATGGGGAAATGTAATGATATGCATTAGTTTTAGCTGAAAATGTGACAGGAGAGAGGGGGCTGTCAGAAAAGCTAAAATCTCTAAGCTCACTAATTATAACTGAGGCTGAATGAACTTCTATTATTTCAGAAAAACTCTCTGTCTTTTTTTAAAATTATTATTTTACTATTATTTTTTCTGATCTATGGTTCATCATAACTCTTCCAAAGCCTCACTTAATAAAAAAGAGATAAATGCTTTGACATACTCATCATACATGTTTTAATCTCCAGCTTTGAGGAATTTTAAGCATTGATGGTGGTGGTGGGCAGTACAGACAGTATAGATAATCAAAGTCCAGGTTCTTTTCAGTATGGGCTGCATATCATTTTCTAACATGTAAGCCAGCTCCTCTGGATGTTTTAAAGGGAATGTCAGCACACCTACATTTCAGCAAAGTTGTTTCACTGTTTGGAGTAACTGTTCTGGTTTAAAAGTTTTGCTCACTCTTACACAAAAGCAATTATACAAATGCAACCACAACTCAAATGCCCTGGAGAAGAGACTGGGAAGGTTTAAGTGTCCAGTTAACGCTGGACACTTAACGCTGAGGGCAGCATTAATGTGCCCTCAGAAAATACTCTGAATTTCTTTGATTCATTCCTCTTTTTTGGCCTCGATCAATATTGGAGAAGCACAGCTCACTTCACTGTAAAGGACATTGCATTTATCATGGCCGCATCAGAGCTGAGCGCTGCTGATGGACCTCTGATGAGAGACTGTTTCTTAGTAGAGAGCGCCACCCTCTGGTAGCACACTGTCATGAGACGAATTACTCTAATATTTCCACTGAACAAACACTCGCATTTTGAGGTTATTGATATTTGACTTCATATAATCAATCCCCCTAACAAAACATGCACAATTTCATATCCACAAGCTTCTCTGATATTCATAATCCATTAATATATGCTTTTTTGTTTTGTTATTTAAGTCTTGGCATAAACTTTGTAAGTTTGAAGCATCCCATTGCACTGGTATTTAAAATAATATAGCATTTAAACCTTTAATATACCATTACTAATGATGATAAAGATTTTTATATATGTTTTTTGCCTGGTAAGTTTTCCTGCGATTCACCAACTGGAGTCTGGTGTCTGTCACTGAGCGTAATACATATACTGCTCACTGACTTGGCACCAAACACTGATTATTCCACACAAATAAAAACACTGTGTCATGATCCTAATAATATTTCTGTGTTGCCTGCAGGAGGCTGCTGTCTACAGTTCTGCACCTAAATGTCAGATTTCTTATTTCTTATGTTACTGAGAGACTGTCAGGCGATCTTCTGCCCTGCTGCAGTTACCTCTGACACCATCAGCAGTGCACCAAAAGTCACAGTGAGCTGACATTGTCCCTGTTACTTCATAGTGACAGTAACAAACAGTAAAATACAGCATTACCAACTACTTCCTGTTGTCTCTTGAAATGCTTCACATAAACTAGGTCTGTAAAGGCTTTAAACATTAAAAAAGAAAAACAAACAGGTTTCATTTTTAAAATAAAAGAGTTAAAGAGAGTAAAATAAGATCCCAATTTTGTTTGTGTTTTGTGTTTAGTTTTTTTTAAATAAACTGTATCAGTAAAGTGTACAAGTGCAAGTTATAGAAAAAAGATGATGTTCTAAAAATGCTTTGTTTACAGTGTATGTATTATAGCATGTAGCTCGTGGGTGTTGTATAAATTTACAGCCCTTGAAGGCCAGAGCACAAGACAGCTGTCCTTTGAGCAGTTTATTTCAATTCATTTTAATTCAGTTTCATTTGTATAGAACCAAATCACGGAGGCAGAGACACTACAATGATAGAGAGAAAACCCCAACAATCAGATGACCCCCTATGAGCAAGCAATTGGAAGAATCTCTTTTAAACAGGAAAAAAACAACAGCAGAACTAGGCTCAGGGAAGGGCAACCATCTGCCATGACGGTTGGGGATGAGGGGAAGAAAGCAGGACTAACTACATGATTTATCAAAAAGGAAAGCTTTAAGCCTAATCTTAAAAGCAGAGAGGGTGTCTCCTGAATCCAAACTAGCAGGATTTATGTGTTTAACTATAATGTCGGGACCTTCCTCTAAAACCAAAGTGTTCACAACTGAAGAAATAAAAACAATTAAATGCAGGCAAATGGCCAAAACCAAAGATAAGATTTCACACAAGCGAGCATACGTCTCTGTGGTGCGCTACCTGTTGTAGCCTATAAGCATTCACAGACAGATCAGTCACTGTGGGCCCTAAAATGAAGAGCCTCCTGTGAGCCTACACTGCATTTCAGTTCAAATACTAAACTGTCAGACTCAAACTTTGACACCCAAAACACGCACATCTGGCTTTTGAATGTGTCTGCACTCTCGTTGTGATGCAACTACATGATCACCACAAAATTCCTATAGGAGTTGCACTTTACTCTGAGTTGTATTTTCTGCAGCTTTTCATTTGATTAACCTAAGGTTGTAAACATGATTGTCTGGTGTAATTAAAGATAAAAATCCAAATGTCTATAAAGTCTTATGGCGTTAATCTAACACACAATCCCAGCTTTCTATTCCTTCATGGGCTTGATCTGCATGTCAATACTGTATCTATGAGCTCAGCAGAGCCCAGCAGCCATGTGCCTGTGTCGGAATTTATTATCCTGTTTTGTTGGTGTCATGCTGGCGATGTGTCGTGCGGATTAAGGCCCCGACTTGATGGAGTGTAGTTACAAATTAATTGAGGATCACTATCAGTTACGTAACAGCCTCTCTACACATACGCGTGCACACAACAAAGTAATTAGCTTTCTGTTAATTAGGTAATTAAGCAAATGAATAGGAGCTCCTCTTGATTTCAAACGGGAGGGGCAGATGGCTTTCATACGGTGTTTTTCCCCTTGCTGCCGTGGGCTGTAGCACTGAAAGTGTGATGAAAGGAAGAGAACTTGAGGAGGAAGTGTACAGATAATGACCTATAAAGAACTGTTAAATGAATAAAAGGAAGAAGAAGAAGCAGGGGTTAGGTTACCAAAGACTGCCTCTGAAAATATGAATGGCAAGACTGCACAGGCCTTATATGTTTCCAAATTTTGTGAGCCAGAAAGTTAGTAAGATAATGCTCTGTTAAAATGACATATATATACACACACATGACATTACTATATACAGGGTGGGCCATTTATATGGATACACCGTAATAACATGGGAATGGTTGGTGATATTAAAGTCCTGTTTGTGGCACATTAGTATATGTGAGGGGGCAAACTCCTCAAGATGGGTGGTGACCATGGTGGCCATTTAGAAGTCGGCCATCTTGGATACAACTTTTGTTTCTTCAATAGGAAGAGGGTCATGTGACACATCATTCAGTGTTGGATTTGCCAAAATGTGGACGCAAGAAAACTGTCACTAATGAAGAAACATCAGTGGCTGTCCTAGCTTCATTCAGCAAGAGCCCACAGCGTAGCACTCGCCGCATGTCACTGGAGAGTGGCATTAGTCGAACATCCCTTCGGTGGATATTAGCTATACTCACAAATGGCACCCTTACAAACTCCAGCTACTGCAGCATCTCAACGAGGATGACCCAGATCGGCGCACAGAATTTGCAGGATGGGCAAAACAAAAATTGGAACAGGACCCTCAGTTCATGCAGAAGATTTTGTTCAGTGATGAGGCAAACTTTTATGTGAATGGTGAAGTTAACAAACAAAACCACCGCTATTGGTCTGACACTAACCCACATTGGATGGATCCCTCCAAGACTGTTGGCACAACAAAAGTGATGGTTTGGTGTGGTATGTGGGGTACAACGATAGTGGGTCCATTCTTCATCAGTGGAAACCTCAAGGCCACTGGATTTGTGAAATTGCTACATGATGATGTGTTTCCCTCTTTATGCACTGAAGCTGGCACGTTCCCTGAGTTTTTCCAGCAACATGGTGCACCACCACATTATGGGTGCCAGGTCCGAGCATTCCTAGATGAACAGTTTCCTGGAAAGTGGATTGGTCATCGTGGGCCAGTTGAATGGCCCCCAATGTCTCCCGATCTGACCCCCTTAGACTTTTATCTTTGGGGTCATCTGAAGGCAATTGTCTATGGTGTGAAGATACGAGATGTGCAGCACCTGAAACTACAGATACTGGATGGCTGTGCTGGCATTTCTCCTGCGGTGTTGCTATCAGTGTGTGAAGAGTGGGAGAAGAGGGTTGCACTGACAATCCAACACAATGGGCAGCACATTGAACACATTTTATAAGTGGTGAGAAACTTGTAAATAACTCATGAAAGAATAAAGTTACGTTGCAACCAAGCACACCATTGTTTTTCTTGTGACACTACCAATAAGTTTGATGTGTCACATGGCCCTCTTCACTTTGGGATGACCTTCTGAGGAGATAAAGTTACCAACCAGCAACCAGCTTGAAAATCACATGTTAAAACACATGTTTCGAGGCATGCATTTCTTTGATTCCATTACATGTGATGCCTTTTTCCCTCAAGCTGTTTAGCCATCTTGCGTTCTGTTTAAATCTGACCTTTGAGTATTTATTTTCTGCCTGTCTGTCAAAGCACTTTGTATTTTTTTATGGTGCTGTATTAACAATGCATAGTTTTCTTTACTTTATCCGGCACCATATTTTAC
Source organism: Rhamphochromis sp. 'chilingali' (assembly GCF_963969265.1). Lineage (NCBI taxonomy): Eukaryota > Metazoa > Chordata > Actinopteri > Cichliformes > Cichlidae > Rhamphochromis > Rhamphochromis sp. 'chilingali'. The sequence goes on along the minus strand of NC_137936.1, from coordinate 8,179,910 downwards.
AAAGTGAAGATGATGATGCATTAAGTAAGACTAAGTGACTGAAAACTAAAACACATCAGGAAACTGTTTACTGAAACCACACATTAAGAGAGACCAATGCTGTTTTCCCCCTGACTTCCCTTTAAAATGCTTCCTCTTTTTGCAAGTGTAAGTCACCGCCTGCTGGTCATTTAAAAGAATGCAGATTTAAGGCACTGCACAGGCTTCAGTTTTAACCATTCATAGTTACGTATCGTCTTGACACATCTTGCCATGTTGTACTTGAACTCTATTTAAATTCTATTTAAACTGTTAAAGCTAACCTAAACAATGTTGCATTTGGAATATACAGCCGTCCTCTTTCAGGGTCACTGGGGTGCTGGAGCCTATCCCAGCTGTCATAGGGCGAGAGGCGCTGCATGGACTGTTGTTCATTTACAGTCCATATTAATTGGAAACATATCACACATCTTTGCCAAACACATGCAATCATGAACCCACAAAAGCTTCCTTTCAGCTCTTTTAATGCCAGTGTGATAACAAAGACATTTGGTGTGACTGTTACCAGAGGAAGTGCTAACAAGCAGTCTTCTTGTCAGTAATTCACATTTTAGCAGGAAAATAACAACACTTATTATACACTCTCCAGTCACTTTCTTAGGTACACTAGTTTAACCGTTTAATGCAAATGTCTAATCAGCCAATCACATGGCGTCAACTCAGTACATTTAACCATGTCGGTACGGTCAAGATCCAAAATGGGGAAGAAAGGTGAGTCGAGTGATTTTGAACAAAGCATGGTTGTTGGTGCCAGACGGGCTGATCCGAGAATTGCTGATTGACTGGCGTTTTCCAGTTTGTGGGTATTTTGATAGGAAGACAACAGTAGGGCAAAATAATCTGTTATAGACCAAGGTATGCAGAAGAATCTCTGATTATATAAAACAGTACCCTAAAACAGATGGGCTGCAGCAGCCGAAGACCAGACCAGGTGACAGTCCTGTCAGGAAGCCTACAGTTTACACAAGCTCAATAAAATTGAACAATAGCAGGTTGGAAAAATATTGCATGATCTGATGAGTCTAAACTTCTGCTGTGACATGTGCATGTTTACAATTTGATGTAAACGGTGTGAGAGCATGGATCCATCCTGCCTTGTATAACTAATTTAGGTTTGTGGTGGTGGTGCAACGGTGAGGGGGATATCTTCTTGGCACACTTTGGGCACCTTAGTACCAACTGAGCATTGTTGCTGACCATGTCCATCCCTTTATGTCCACACTGGGCCAATGGTCAGCTACAAACAACTGTATAAACCATTTCAACTGGCTGCTCATAACAGGCACGATCAGTAGGAAAACAGACAGTATGTAACTTAACTAAATCTAGGAATGGATCTGTGCACGGCCAGGAGCTGCACAGGGGCTATTTACATCATATCTTGGGTATTAGACATGTTCAGAGCCCCAAAATCCTAATTTCACAGTCGCTCGCTCCAGCTTGTTGTACAGTGCTCACTAAAGACCGGAGAAATGTTGCAGTGTTTATTGCCAAAACATTTCATACACATATTTAGACTGAGGGGGTCAGTGAACTTACAAGGAACTTTGCAGCAACTACTTGTGTTGTGAATGAGGTCATTTTAGATGGGTTGAGCCTTTCTGGTCTCTGAGAAAGTTTACTGAAAGCTCCACGAGGTACATTACAAAGATTATATGTGGTAATGATCCTTTGCATCCTTTAGCCTCTTGTGATTTTGAGGCCTGCATCTTATTTCCAAACAGCAACAGCAAGTTGTTCTCTTCAGATTAAACTTTCACATCTAATTAACGCCAGTATTAATGTTACCAGTAGCAAACTTGCTTCATGGAAGCTCTAAAAATTCATGACTGAAAAGCTGAGGTTATCAGTCATATAATCACCACCAGTCAGTATTTAAAATCAGGTCTTACGATTACAAGGTGTGTGAGGACCAAAATCAATGCGCTGCCAGAATGAATTAGCACAAAGTGGCTGAGGATATGCAAAAGCTTTTAATACACCGAGACATTCCCCATGAAATAACATTAATTTCCTTTAACGGGCCTGTTATTGATGTTTGTATTGTGCAAAATGAAACGCCGGTGATGAGCACTTCATTTTCGGCTCAATTTTATTTACTTTGCCCGGATCGCTGCACAATATGTTTACAAAGGACAAATTCTCCTCTCGTAACCATCAACCCGTCCAAAGTTGAACTATAAAAGTGGTGCTGACATACCAGAAGCGTTTCAGTAACTGAAGCCCTACACTGCAATAAAACCACGGCACGGGAACAGGGTTAGTGAAGGAAACCGATTTGAGACGCAGAAAAAAAGGTTTGTGACAAAAAATTAAAAATACAAATAAAAATGTATGACTGGGACAGAATTATGACCTACAGTATAAGAGTAATTTTTTTTCATCGATGTCGTGACAACTGAAACTTGTCATATCTGCTGTTTTTTTGCTTAATCATATTTTTTCCTTTTACAAACATTGCTAAATCTGGGAAAAGCAGGACCTTCAGTAACATTCTTCTAAGCCAATAATCCAGCCCCCTTTCCCTCTGTGTGTGTGTGTGTGTTTTAATGGACACAGTCCAAGTAAGCAAACTACTAGATTTATTGGTAGGAGAAACAAGTAGAGACAAACACCAAAGAGCCGAGCACAAAAATGTGCCATGTATCTCCCCCAAACAATCTATGTCTCCGTTTAAGAGAGCGGGGCGGGGGTGGGGTCTTTCAACGTGCATATTGAAAGAAATGTCCAACAGGGTGTGGAGAGGAGCGTTGTTAGAGGCACCTTACAGGATAACGCTGTTAAAAAAAAAAAGAAAAGATAAAATCACAAGCCAAATATGCAGGCTCTGAATGTCACATCTGTGCTATATGACAGCTTTATAACTAGATAACATCATAATGGGAACTGGCAGCTATGTGCAATATCTTTGAAATGTTACCCTGATTTCAGTTTGATGTACACTTGATGAAGATTCAAGAAACCAATTGGGACATCCACCTCCATCCAAGTGGCAAATGTCCAGCTGAATACAAACGACACCTTCACCATTAAGATACAAGCTCCTTAAATGGCAGGAAAGTGCTTTGGCACCGAAAAAGCAGACTTGATTAAAACACGACATGAATGCATACGTCTAACATACACAACAGCTGAAACTAGCTAGGTTAAGTAGCTGCTACCTCTACCAGGAATAAAATTGCGAGGTCCACAGTCTGTGCACATGACGGGACCATGGTGGCAGTGCAGTTCAGTGTAGCAGGAAAGGCAAAAAAATCGACGTGAAGTAACGAACTCGGGGTGAGATTTACGCTGGATAAACATTCTCTCGAGAGTTTCGAGCTGTTAGGACCCACATTTAAATGAAACAAGGCATCAGTCATTAAAAGTTATAAAAATAGATTAATAACATTTCCTTGTTGAGAGCAAAATAATATCCTCGATTAGGTTGTGGACAGCGCCTTCACGCCAAGGCAGGAACAGAGTTCAGGTAAAAAAAAAAAAAAAAAAAAAAAAGGGGGGGGGGGGGGGGGGGTGGCAGTAGAATCTAATGTCTTGAGCGTCCTCCCTCAAAGGCATGATGCTCCATGTGAGCTGAAAGACACACAAATTTAGATCACTACACACGCAGGAAACAGAACTCAGCTACAACTTATACACTGTCACTTAAATAGTGGAGCTCATTACATTTTTGGCTACAAATATGTAACAGGCAGAGACAAAAAGAGCCCATCTCAATGTGTTATGTGAAGCAAGTAAGAAGGCATATGGGGGGAATTTGCTGCCTGATCAGCCTACAGCCATGCACCCTTCTTAAATCATTCTGTGACATGCTTACATGTTCTGGTTAGGTCCTTCAAGTATGCAGTTTACTCTTATTCTCTCATCTACCTCATTCCATAAAGAGAGTACCTGCTTCCCTCTTTAAACCTTTAGCGTGAATTCAAAAGTACAAGTGAAACAAAAAACAGGCATACTTACACTTATAAAAAACAGCTTTAAAAGATATGTACGGGAGCAGCTCATAAACTTTCCCCAAGATATTTGCTTCATTAGCGAGAGATGCATCGCTATTCCACACCTGTACAACATCTTCCCGATCCCGGACGCTAACGCTGACGCCAACCACCTCATCATCTGTCAAAAAGAGAAGCGATGTTAACAGTAAATCCACTTATGCGATTTACTTTTTTTTTTTTTTTTTAAGAACTAAACAAACCTGAGGCGCAGTAATCTGCAAACTGCTCTCCAATAGTAGCGAGTAACAATTCTTTCCAAACTGCAGACTGAAACAGGAAAAAGGCAGAAAAGCTCATGAATGATTCAGATTTGTTTACATGATGGCAGCAGATAATCAGAGGGCGGCACATACAGTGTTTTCTTTTGGTATTTTCATCTTCCATACGCCTCCCTTTGCATTACTCTCTTCTTCCCTGTTGTGTAAAAGATTAAAACACGTTACTGTGCAGCCTATTAAATAACAGGGCTTTTTAAAATCAAGATCAGGGAGTATTATACAGCAGCTGCTGCATGAGAGATTTTTCATTTGCTCATCTCTACACACCCGTGAATACTGGAATATTGACAGTTACAGACTCACCACAGCGGCCTCCGCTCTCCGCGCATTAAGTGATAGCTACATCTCAAAGGCAGGGCTGTGACTGGAGGGATGTTGTTGTATACACTCCAGAACATCTGCAAACAGAGAGAAGCAGCTCAATAATGGCTGCTCTTGTATTGGAGTTTTGTGGCTGGCACAGAAATGGACATTTGATCATGATATACATGGAAGGACTTTTTAATGTCAGTGTTCTCTGCTAGACAAGCTAAGTCGTATTTAAATTGAAACTGGCTTTAAACAAAGTATCTAATACAAAATTTATTCACTACAGCTATCAGCAGAATGATGAAACAACTGTTATGACCTAATGTCCAAAACATCTCTGTCGATTTAAAGCATTAGTAGCATTTTACATTTTCGTGCATCTAAAAAGAGGACTGGTTACAGAAAGGGAAACCAGTGAGTCCAGTAGGTTCCAGTGTAGATCTGGGAGGAAAGCGGAGGCAGGGCCTTGGAGAGCCACGTGCCTACATGCCAATGACTGGATGGCACAGTTGTGTGGTGGTCAGCAGTGTCGCATCAAAGCAACAAGATCCTGGGTTTAAATCCACCAGCACGCTGAGATCTGTGGAGTCTCCCTGTTCTCTCTGTGCTAGTGCGGGTAGCCCCACAGTTTATGCACATGCATATTGTTGGTGATTTGAATTTGGCCTTAGACTTAATGTGAGCATGAATTGTCATCCTTCTCAATCCGTCTGTGGCCTGTCCAGGGTGCGCTCATTCTGTAACAGCTGGGATGGGCTCCTCCCCCTGTGCAACTTTGAATTTGATAAGTGGAAGGAATTGGATGGATGGTGCATCTATGTTTTGTATTATATAGATATCAGCTGGATTCAGAAACAGACGTGAATTGCAATAGTAACTTCTATCATAAGACGGTGTAGTGAGTCAGTGTGGCTTTCAGTGCATCCGCAGGCCAACGTGAAACACGAGAAACGGGTAAAATGTCAGTGGGACACCAAACAATGTCTGCACCTGGAAGGCAACCCATATCATGACAAGTACAAACTCCCAGAGGGGGAAGAAAAAAAACAAAACAAAAAAGTTGTAGCAGACTCCCACTGCTGGAGACAGCTCTTGGAGAGTAAAACAATAAAATGCTGTCATGTTACGCTTTATTAATGTAAGGCTATGCACTTGCTGTTAAGCTAATGGTGTGGTACAAATATACTGAATATGTGCGTAGTTGTAGGTAGCTGCTTGATACATCTTTGCAAACAAAAAGAAAGATCCCACTTTCAGCATCAAGTGATTAATACATGCGGCTTACAGCGGGATTATACTTCCATATTAAATCTGTGCTGTAGGGTTGTTGTAACTGCAAACCCTTCTGAAACCATTTACCACAACTTATGTGTTGCCTAATATGCACCTCCATAGAAATGTAACTGCATGCTACATCAATGCAGCGCGCAATGCCTACGATTGGTGCAGCTGACTTCTCTCTTGCATTTCTAGCTACTTTGTTTTTTGGCACAATTTTTATGATTAACTAGAAGCAAATTATCAACTCACGACTAATATTTTGGAGGGAAAGCTGCAGAGCAACCAAGACACACCACACATGGGTATAAATGCTAGCACCAGTGTCAGCACCTGGCACCGGCTCTACACCGATTGAAACATCCCTGGTTCAAGAATCAGAGGAGACACGAACCCGGCCTCAGAGGCTCACAAGTTAGTGTACTCCTAGAACTGGTCTGAAGCCTGGATACATACATCCGGTGTCAAATCAAACATCCATCTGCTGTAGGGACCCCAGCACAAAGTACCTCAGCGTAAAAGCCACAAAGCTGAGTCACAGTGAAGTGTGCTCACATACAGGGATAAATGATTTAGCAGGCATAAATGGAGTGAACATAAATGGACGGTTGCCAGCTGAACAGCAAATCTGTTTTAAGTAACTACGTTTGCTTTTATTGTCCATTTGTTCTCTTTTTTATTTTTCCAATAAGACCGACTTAAATCAGAAAAAGGTTGTAGCTTTTCATTAATTAAAAAAAGGACTGCACCACCTAAAAATCGTAACAAAGGTTGCATTTTATATACTAAAGGTTTCTAAGAAAACCCTGGCCCCTGGTGGTGGAAACTTAAATTTAGCTACCTTTGATTAAAATGAAAAGTGTAAATGCTTAAATATGGTGAGCTGATTTCTTTATAGGCATGTCATTGATAAGAAATACAATAAGAGTCAGGTAAGCTGGTACTTTGTGCTTGACAAGGTTCAAAATGGGGTGACAACGGATTTGTAAAAGTCACATTGGGAACGCTTCCAATTTAGCAAAGAGCCTAAAACATGGCCATCCAGATCTGTTCAAAGAATCCAAGCTGAAGGAGTTTCAGCTCATATTAACAGCATACAGAGTGTTATTGTCATCCTTCTCGCGTCATCCCAAAATACTCTTTACCATTTTGTTTCAAACAGCAGACACTGTTATTGTGAAATCAACTTCAGACCAAAGGTTAAATGCTAGCAATGTCTAATGTTATATAAATGCTTAAGCTAATGGAATGACATTAACAGTTAAACCTCATATTAGTGTCATGTCAATAAAATATAATACTACCATCATTATTACAGTTGTTATCATCATCATCATTCATACATTACTTTTCCCCCCATTTTTCTTTAGTGTGGTATTAAATTGTGTTCAATAAACAAACACATTGGTATCAACTACTACATTTCTGGTATAGTGACATCCCCATTTCTTTCTTTATATTTTTTTTTCTTAAACTAAAAAATACCTTTCTGCAGTGCTACAAAAACAATTTCTTGCTCTCTTTTTTTAATGACTTCACTGTAATTTACAGTTTATCATTTTAGCCATTATACATGGAGCTGCATGATTTCAATATTGATGTTTTGAATGTGTGGACAGAAGAGAAAAAGAAAGAAAGCTCAGAAAATGTGATTCTGGTAACAAATCTAAAATAATTCCAAAAAGTTGGGACGCCAAGTCCTCAGATCTCCCTAAAATGAGACATTTTACAGTTTCATGAAAAATATTAGCTCATTTTTAATTTGATGGCAGCAACAGATCTCAAAGAATATGTAACCAGGGTAATAAAAGTAATTACAAAGTAACTGGTGCTAAAAAGGAACAGCTGGAGGAACATTTTGCAACAGTAACATGACACGACTCTTCAACAGCCGCCCCACCTTCTATCACAGTGATACCTGAAGCAATTACAGATGACAGCGTGTACTAGACCATCATTATTTCAAGGCCTTAGTGACACTATTTTTCAGCTTTAATTAATATTTGATAAAATATACACAAACACATGAATGCACCAAATTTGCCTCATCCAGGAGAAGCCATCTTATTTTATTTACATTACTGTATTTGTGATACTTTATTTTGGCATTTCAAAAGAAATATGATTTTAATATGACATGAAGATACAATGAAACAGTTTATTTTTGGCAGATGTACGCAGTTAAACTATTAAGAACGTTACGATTTCTACAATGGAAACCAATGAAATCATTTTAAAAGACCTGTTTGTTTCCCTTGTGGATATTTGTTATTGTTCATTAATAAGACAAAGACATAAATTTCTCCTGATTACTCCTAACAGATGGAATAATTGATAGAAAACTTGATTACTAAAATAACCAATAGCCGCAGTCCTAATCCAGTCCTTTCACCAACCCAAAATATTTGATAAATAATAAAATGAAAAATGTAGAACGGGACAAAACCCTCTCCCAACACTTGCTAAAGGAAAAGTGGATGCTACACAGTGGTAAACATGACACTGTCGCACCTTATTCTGAGACACGTGGCAGCCATTCAACTTAAACCTAGATACCTTTAAAAACAAAACAAAACAAACAAAAACAACAACACATAAAATTGTAAATTTTCTCAGTTTAAACATTTGACATGTTTTCTATGGTGTCTTGTGAATAAAATGGGGGTTTATGAGATTTACAGTTTATGGCAATCTGCTTTTATTTGCATTTTCCACAGCTTGTGGGGGGACTTTGAGGAATAAATTAGGTCTTAGTTTGACAAGCAATTCCAATTGGATTTCTACAGACATGTTTCAGTCCACCTGCTCTGCCTGCCCAAATTGGGTTTCAAAGTGCCTTTCAAGTCCCTCACTATGCAAAGCACAGCGGCAGATCCAGAGTGACAGACATATTTAGCAGAATCCACGTTGCTACCAACAGAGCCCTGTGGAGGACAACATAGAGGGCAACAGTCTGCAGACAGAAACTGAAATAAATTTATCTGCTGCCACTTTTGGAAGTGGCTTCTAAAGAGGCAAAGCTGGAGGAACCAACCGGAACAAGACAATTTATCAGGCTGTTTCACCAGCATAGCTACATGGACACCAATGCCAACACTGGAACGGCAAATTATGCAGACAGGTTTGTGACGTCTGGCTTTACATTTTGATCTGATCACTTGCAAATATGGAAAAGGCACACTGATTGCAATTCATATAATCCTTCCTCTTTAAATGGGTGGGCTGCCCAGGCATTCTAATATCTGCTATGTATTTGGAGGCTTACTGGCCAGGTTGTTGCTGCGGTAAGACCAGCTTTTTAGCTCTGGAGGTCCAGTGAGCTGCAGGGTTACCAGCCACAGCTTGTAGATGGTGAACAACTGATTCATGTGACACAAAGCCAAACAAACTAACTTGAGTTGCGACTTCATGACTCCTCGTGGTGAACGACAGAGGGACAAGCACACGCTAACAAACTTGCAGTGAAGACAAAACTCAATAGGAAAAATGAGACAACAGTGCAGCAATAATCATAATAATTATATTAATACTGGCAGACACTGATAACACTAATGTGGTAAAAATAGAATCCTTGCTCTCAGTTTAATTTTTTTTTTAATGTGTCAACTTTTCCATCTTCAGTTACACAGAGATCTCATTGTGTCACAGATTGCCTTGCACTGCGTTGCAGAAGTGCTGTTCTGTGGTATCATCGTTAGCACGAGCAACATAATGCTTTTGTGTATCGCGAGTGTCTCTGTGATTTCAAACAATAAAACCAAACAGTCCGTCCTAAAAATCTAATTTAAGAAACAAATCTGATTCACCTGAACAAAGCTTCACACCACTGCAGCTGTAATTAATGGCAACGCATTCTGCACGCTGCTTGAATTTCCACACACAAAACTCCAGAATGAGCCCAGCTGTATCACACTTTGTTGCTTTTTCCAGCTGCTTGATTCAAACTCCATTGAACTATACAATCGTAAAGCCTGATTTAGACTTCTGCGGGGAATCTTTGTAGAGCCTTCGATGTCATCTACACAAGCTGCCCCATTCCAATGGTCTCAGCAGCCTCCCTCTGGAAATTTGCAGACATTTATGAGTGCTTATATTGACACTATGATTATTATTCTTTATACTAAGACAATGACTGTTACTTCTCTTACTGAAAAACTGCAGCAAAAAAGTTGCCAGAAATTTAAAAAGGCAACCCACAGCCTTGATCAGGCCAACAGTGGCTGTGGGCTGCGCTGATGTGTATCTTCTATAAGGAGGTACATGTCAGGTTATGCTGTAGGGTTTCAGATGGGTTTGCAGTTATGACTTAAGGCGTAGATTCTTTACTTAAGTGTAAATCATCAATAAGCCTCATACAATAAGTTTAAGAGCACGTTGCACGCTGATATTCCTGATAAAAATAACACAGTGTCTTCTCTTCATTTACAAAAGAAGCCTTCAGAGCATCATATCAAAGCACTGTAACCGACACGAGCATGAGCAGTAGCTACCGTCAGTCACATTAGTGATATTAATAAACAATAAGTTTGCACATACAAGTAAAAAGAAAAAAAACTTTAGTATAACACAGACGGCTGAAATGCACTTCATAAAAGCTGTCAGTTAACTTTGCACTGCACTTCTAATGTTTTGCACCCACCGTGGCTCTGACCTGCTCGCTCCCTTACATCACAGAAACTCTTCTCAAATGGCTCTGACTCTTAGCCGAGTCACGCACTTGATCTCTTTGCTCCTAAGATGAAAAACCTCTTTAAGCTGGCGCCAGATCTCACCTGAACAGTTTGCACTGTGTAGATCTTCTTCAAGTTGGACTCACATTCTGCTGCTGTGGTGCCGGGCAGTGACCTGCAGGAACACAGGAAACGACTTAATGTCACACCAAAAACAATGCAGTGCGTTTAACAGGGAAATAATGGTAATATTTAAAAAGCTGACACCAGATATGCTTGATGCAGCCGCTGTTATTATAAAGTACTGCTGAATAAGTTTCACTTGCTTGACTTTATAGACAGACGAAGACTGAGTAACATGTTACAGAGCTTTGTTAGAAAAAGAACATAAAAAAAGGATAAATGAAAACCAAAACAAAAACCGCTAAAATATACGTTGATAACATACAAACGTATATTTTAGCAGGTAACTATTGTATGTGTGTATTGTTTCTATAATCTGGGTGTTTTTCAGTCCTCATTCTTTATATAAAACTCCTGCCAGCAAATACATAAGCTAAAAGTGTTATTATTAAAATAAATAAATCAACAATAACCAGCAGAGTATCCATGATAAACATGGGATATTCCCATGACCTCATAAAAAAGAAGCCATGCGATGTTTAGGGCTGCATTTAATGACGGCTTAGGACGAAACTGCACCGAGCAAGGGTTCCTATGTAGCAAAGCCTTGCAATAAAAGACGCAGATTAGCTGCACTTAGCCGTTTGTGAAAACAACGAGAGATGAGCCTGGGCTCTTTAAAGGCGTCGAGGTTTTAAAGAAAGGTGCAACAACTATCAGTTTCACCCCAAACCCTCCCTTCTGCGCTCCCCCCTGCTGAGAGAAGCTAATCAAAGTAACTTCTGCTGCACGTCTGAATGGCTAAAACCTGTCAAGGCGAACTTGTCCTGCGGACTGTGAGTGACTGTCAGGACCCGGGAACACAACAAGGTCGCGTTAGATGCGAACACTTCTCCCGCTATATTTTGCTGCGGGAGGCCTCCGGGAAAGCTGTGGCCTTACAATGATACCCCTCTCCCCACCACCGCTCTTCATCTTTTTTCTCCTTTCTTTCTTTGTTTGTGCTCGTGCCGGGCTCAAAGCTCAAAGACAACGCGGAAGGAGACGCAGTAATATCACTACCTGTCCAGCCAAAACGTCCAAGGCGAGTGCAGAGGCAGCGTCGCCGTGTCTTCTTCTCGGTGTTTCTTTGTGATGTTTTCCAACTCTTTCTCGTCGATGTCTATGTTGTTTTCGGAGGAAACCGTCTGGCCGCTCAGGGCGCCGCGGTCCATCTGGACGTCCGTCTGACCCGCAGGAACCGCCATTTCACCAGGCTCGGAACTAAAGTCGTACGTTATCCGTTATGAAAGGACTTGATAAAAAAACCCGGTTCGCCTTTATCTGCACTTACAGAAACACACTACCGCTTTTCCGCCCACCGACTGCTGACGTCTCTGCGTCACTGGGCAGAAACGTCGCCGTTGGTCCACCCAGGAGATGAGGGGGGAAAAGGATGAGAGCTCACTCGGCATCATTTTCGGGTGGCCCAAATATCTAAATAGCAGTCACGGAAGTACAAGGGACATATTAATAATCTAATATTAGTTTGCATCACAAGGGGCAAAATATATTTTTGCGATAATTGTAGAACAGGGACAATTACAATTTTTGTCTACAGGGGACATGGCTATGCTCAGTACATGTATTAAACCTACCTGTTATGATCATTTGAAGTGGGTTGATCAATCAAATACCGATGCTGGCATTCAGGGGCGGATCTACGGGGGGCGGGGGGGCTACTGCCTCCTTTCTGTAGTGCAGGACTGGGGAACTCCAGGCCTCAGGGGCCGGTGTCCTGATGGTTTTAGATATAGAATAGAATAGAATACCTTTATTGTCACTATACCAATGTACAATGACATACAGAGTCTCCTACTCAGTGCAACCATGTGTGGGGGGGTCACCACCAGTGTTGGTCAAGTTACTTGAAAAAAGTAATCAGTAACTAATTACTGATTACTTCCCCCAAAAGGTAATCCCGTTACTTTACTGATTACTTATTTTCAAAAGTAATTAATTACTTAGTTACTTTTTAAAAACACGATTTACAACCTGAATAGGTAATAAAGTGATAGATCTTTCAGCCCAATTCTACTTTTTCTGCATAATCCATCATACAAAATGTAATCAAAGGGAAAAGTCTCATTTTGTAAACTTGTTTTATTAGTTTTAATCTTTTAACTTTATGCATCAAGCAAAAATTAAATTATATGCAACATTCTCTGACTGGAAGAAATTTGTTTAATATTTAAACCTATTTTCTGCACATTCCAGCACATAAAATAAAAATATTTTTTGTGTTTACACTCTTTCAAATAAATGCAAGTGAAACACAGCAGAAAATAAATAAAATCAAAGACTAGCGGTCCTGTTGCTCTATTTTCACCTGTAAAGCAGGAGTGGCGTAGGTGGAGGTTTGCCCTGGTGCAGGTGTGCCGCAGCGGTCAGTTGAAGAATCCGTGAGTTTCTCTGTGAATTTCACATTACGTGGTAGCGCACTCGGTGCTTGCTCGGAAGTTTAGGGGTTTTCTTCCCACGCAGTGAGCAGCGGACGCTAATGTTTTTGTCACTTTTTACGGAATCAAACTCAAAGTAAGGTCAGTACTTCCACGCTTTAAACGCTGCATGCTCATACTGTTTCCTGTACTCGACATATTATCCATTGGTGATCTGCACACAGCTGTTGCCACGAACGTCGCACTCGCTTACGTCATTGTCATGAGACACTCTCGCAAGAAAATCACGGTTTTAGTAATGCAGCGTGCTTACGGGAAAGTAACAGTAATCTAATTACCGTTTTTGCAATAGTAATCCCTTACTTTACTCGTTACTCAAAAAAAGTAATCGGATTACAGTAACGCGTTACTTGTTAACATCTCTGGTCACCACACCGGATGATTAGTTTTATTATCAGGCCTCTGGAGAACTTCAAGACATGTTGAGGAGGTCATTTATCCATTTAAATCAGCTGTGTTAGACCAAGGACACATCTAAAACCTGCAGGACGCTGGCCCTTGTCGTCCCCCCCCCCCCAAAACAAACACACAACTTTAATGTTCTTAGAATACTTGTAAAAGCTGATTGCTTCTTTTTTTATTATTTTGTTGGCTCCATTTACATATAGGTGATTTTTACACATACTTCACTAAAGATGTATATGCCACCCTGTCTAGACCTCTTGCCCCTCTCCTTCTCCTCCCCCATGTATGATTTTCTAGATCCGGCACTGATGGTATTAGTATCAGATTGGTATTGGATCGATAGAATCGATACTTTGTTTCTATTCTCTAAAGGTGTTTTTATGCTAGCCTTGCAATGTCACATCATGTGGCATGTGCTGTAGCCTACTATGAAAATTTTCGGAACTTGTGTTGACTGTCACGTCTATTTTATTTATAGCCTACGGCACATTTAAACAACAGAAGTGCTTCAGAGACAGGCACATTTACATTCTAGGTCTCCAAAAAAAAAACAGTTTAAAAACAAAACCTATATTTATTTTTATATATTAGCTAATTATTGTAGAAAGACAAAGACACAGTAATTTAGTGGTCATTAAAATATGTTAAGAATGTGCAAATTGATGATGATTTGTCTCATAAATCATAATCTGCTCTTCCTTACATAGGCTGCATTCATAGGTTAAAAGTATCAGTATTGGTATCAACAACACTGGCGCTGTATGTACTTGGTGTCGTCTCAATACCAAAATTTGCACACAACTAATGTTCATTTCCAGTTCCATATTTTTGTTGTTGGATTTTTCTACAATAGCTTTGCATGATTCACATTCCAAAATACAGCTTCTCACTTCATCGAAAACAAACCTTTCCACTCATTTATAACCCAGCCCTCTCCTTGAGCCAACTCTTTTTCTGATTGGCTGCCCCTCACAAACAGAACATTTGAATCTGGCTTCAGTGCTCACAGTCAAAACTGTGTGCTTGAGATATATTAAGGACTTCACTACTCATTGGTATCATACAGAGCCAAGAGTAGGAAAATAAATCTGTCTAAAAGGCTGATTGTGCAGAGCAGTGGATCTATTTATAACAAACATTGGATTGTTGCACCAAGTACTGATGAAGGGTGTCTACTAGAACAGGAAACAGTGATTCCATGAAATCTGTTCTGTATTTTTCAAGTAAGGCATCTTTTTATTTCACTATCTTTGGTCCAAAACCTCTTGTTGCCTGTTTTTAGGACACTTTGGTTAGGGAAATATTCAAGTTCAGAAATGTCAGCGCAAAGACTTAAACGAGGTCAAGACAGATGTATATATAATTACAGGCTGTTTTGTTTTGCCAAGGTTTTATACTATTTCCACTTTGGGCATTTACTCAGCAGATCTCAGCTGAGCAGCCACTAGATCGCTAAGTTTAAACTTTCCACCAAAGCAAACCAGTGCTAAACCTGGACATCTCAAATCTAATAACCAAATATAACAGTTTTAGGGACAAAATTACTTCTACAAATATGAACTTAGCACTTTCTCACTGTTTTACAATCTGTATGATCCTATAACATCTAATCAAAATTCAAAAATTTACCACCTTTATTGTATCTTTATTCCATTGAGATGGAACCATGTGGATGTTCCAGGGGTTTTTATGGGATTTATAATATTTGTATTGCTTGCCTGAACATCCCTCTTTAATTATTCCTTTGGACTTGAATGCATGAATCCCCTAACAAACCAAATATTTGTCTTTACGATAGCTTTGAGGGCTTAAAAGCTGGAGCTCTTATGCTCATTGAACTCAGCATGCAAGCCGGTTGGTTGCAAGGCATGCTGGAAAATCACTGCAGCACGAGCAGCAGGTGCAGTCTAGTCACATGTTAGCTTTAATTAAAAATACACAACCCCTGCTGAGATGGATTTGACTATCCCGTATTTTAGTATGGCCATTCAGTAGGGTTGTGCTGGCCTTTCTTTTTCATGAAGGGTCACCAGATGGTGCTGTTGCAACAAAGTGTTTATCTTTAATTTTTTTCCAGGATAAAAAACCCACCACATCCTTTAGAAATGCTTAAAAATGCACCAACTTCATCAGACTGAGTGTAAGTGAACTTGCCATTCTAACTTGTGGCATGTGTGTCAACTTCGGGGAAACCTCTGGCCCCGCATCAGAATTTAAAACAGTCATTTTCATTTCCTTAAAAAGATTACTATACAACCAATTTAAAGTCAATGTCATTTATAAAAGCAATAAATGACATTTGTTTGAAGGATGCAAAAAATACAAAAATAGAAATCTTAGTCAATGTGATACTTGGCTCGTTAAAAAAAAAACTGTGCAGTGATTTAGGAGATTAGGTTGAACGGTTAATTTAGCATAGCAAGGTAAAAGAGCTTTAATTTAAAAGCAAATGTCTGGCAAGTAACATAAAGTAAATAAATCACAAAATGTCCTAATGAATGGAACACCAAGTTAATATTATACAAATCATTATATTATATATGAATATATTATCAGTTTTTGCTAAATCTTTGTGCCCCATACATTGCACAATTACAGGAGCACTGGTTTCACTGGTTTTAATAATAACCCTGAACACAGGCAATGACAGGAAGCCATTAGTTACTATAAGAGTCTCAACCTTATAATGCTTTACCATGTCCGGGGACACAGGCACACTGGCAACCACATTAGACATCCACTAGAATGAAAATCTAAACACAGACAGCTCCACACTCCACAGAGCAATAATCATTCCTGTCAACCTATAATTTGTCAAAAGGACACTTAGTTGGTGCGTTGCAGTGTAATATTTCCACGCTCCAGTCAGGTGGGTATATAAAGTATGAAACACTTTTGCTGATACTTTCTTTTGTATACAAAAGAAAGTATCAGCAAAAGTGTTTCATACTTTAAAACATTCATGTAAAAAATATGAAATGAAAAATGTTTTACAACCATACTCCTGAATATATGTGCAAATAGTAACTTATGGTAACAGCAGCAGATGGTACAGATAATATACTTCCCTGAACATCAAAACTGTGGTAAATGGTTAAATGCACTGATATAAATTACAGACATTCTTTGCATTTGCATGGCTGAAATAAACATCCATTGTACATGTTTACTTCCATGCTATGAAAACAGGATTGATTAGCGCAGCAGAAATGATCATTTAAATGAACTTAATGAACTTTTTGGTGCAAAAAGTTGAATAAAAGTTACAATGTAGACTGTGTAGGCTACTGTGTTTCATACATTTTAAAAATGGTTTTACATGAGAGAGATGGCCACAAAGAAACGTTACATTATGGCCTGTGCATGAGTAGCCTGCATACTGACTTTACAGACCATTCAAGTGTGCTTGTGGACCTCTTGACCCCTGTGCAATTTCTTGATCTCAATAATAATCATTATATAACACGCAGTAAAACATCATCTTTTTTTTTTTATCTCCAAGTGCAGATGTAGGATCAAAGTTCTTTTTTTCTTCACATCCTAAATATAAAACATTGCATAATGTCATAAAGGCGATCTGTCTCTAAGCATTTGCATCTCATGAGCGCGCAGACACGTGCTACCTATAGCTGGCAGGAGCTGAAACTCCTGACTGATCCCAGGCCTGCTCACTACATGCAGGCGGACGTGCGTCGCATAGACTAGACGCTGCACACACCGACACAGACCCGTAGCCTACTGATGCTTCCACCTCGGTGAGCTTCGACCTCCGCTCAGCTGTGTGCTATTTGCAGTCTCCGTGTGACAGCTATAATTCGGCGTCCTTTTGACGAGGCTGTGGATACGTAAGTGTTGCGCCATGCTGCCGCACAGCTGCTTTTTTTAATTCCTCAAGACGGGAACGGGAGACCTCCGCCATCGGTGAAAATTGAGATGTGTTCTCTGAGCCGCTCGTCTGAACGGATGCTCTCCGAAATGGTGTCTGAAGCTAACCCTGGTCGCCTCTGTCCAGCAGAGATCAGAAGCATGGAGAGGGCTGCTTCTGACGCGCTTTGAGATGAAGGATAAGAAGAAAAAAAGAGACGTGAAATGATTTTTCTTTTTGTTTGTTTTGTTTGGTTCTGTTTTGTTTATGATGGGGATTAATGCGCATCCAGATGGGATTTATTCCTGAGTAGTTTTCAGCTGAAGGGGGCGGCGGATCGTGTTGATTTTGTTCTAAATTCAGACCTGGAAGAGAGAGGGGGGGGGGGGGGAAAGGATACCGCTGCTGCTCGTCGGTGAATTGATGTGGGAATACGCGCTACCTGGGCTGCATAGATGGCAAACACAAGCGAGTTAGGAGAGAGCAGCCCGTCCTTACAGAACTATGCGTCCACGGCCTCTGCGGTCAAGCTGGCCTCGCTGGGTCTGATCATGGGCATCAGTCTGCTGGGCAACGCGTCGCTGTCGCTGCTGCTGCTGAAGGACAGCTCGCTGCATAAGGCGCCCTACTATTTCCTGCTGGATCTGTGCCTGGCGGACGTGGTGCGCTCTGCTGTCTGCTTCCCCTTCGTGATGGCATCGATCGGCGGCGGCTCCGCCTGGCCGTACAGCCCCCTGAGCTGCAAGATCGTCGCCTTCATGTCGGTGCTTTTCTGCTTCCACGTCGCCTTCCTGCTCTTCTGCGTCAGCGTCACCCGGTACATGGCGATCGCCCACCACAGGTTCTACTCGAAGCGGATGAATCTGTGTACGTGCGTGGCGGTGATCTGCATGGTGTGGACTCTCTCCGTGGCGATGGCTTTTCCTCCGGTTTTCGACGTGGGCACCTATAAGTTTATCCGTGAGGAGGAGCAGTGCATCTTCGAGCACCGCTACGTGAAGGCGAACGACACCCTGGGCTTCATGCTGATGCTGGCCGTCATCGTGGGGACGACTCATGTGGTTTACATAAAGATGCTGTGCTTCGTTTACGACCACCGCAAGATGAAGCCGGCTCAGCTGGTGCCAGCTATCAGCCAGAACTGGACTTTCCACGGCCCCGGGGCCACCGGGCAAGCCGCCGCCAACTGGATCGCCGGCTTCGGCCGCGGACCGACCCCTCCGACGCTGGTGGGGATCAGACAGGCTTCGCACCCGGGCAACAGGAGACTGCTGGTGCTGGATGAGTTTAAGATGGAGAAGCGCATCGGGAAGATGTACTACATGATTACGCTGACCTTCCTCATTTTGTGGGCGCCCTACATAAGCGCCTGTTACCTGAGGATATTTGTGCGAGGGGCCCCGGTCCCGCAGCTTTACCTGACGGCTGCTGTGTGGATGAGCTTCGCCCAGGCGGGAGCGAACCCCATCATCAGCTTTCTGTTCAACAAGGAGCTCCGGATGAGGCTCCGAGCGTGTTTCCCCTGTTGCCTGGGAACGCAGACACCCATGGAGCCGTACTGTGTCATCTGAACCGCAGCGGGACCCTCAAATACTGCCAAAGTCACGTTTGTGTAGGATTTCAGAATGTACACGGAATAGTTTACCCACATTTCTATCAGTGGCAAAGGGTTTACACGCTATTTTAATCTGACAGAACTTTACTGATGGTGTAAATTCCTGCTATATTTTGCTTTCTGGACTGATTTAACTCACATGAAGCATAATATGTAATGATTTAATTAAAAAGAAATAGGCTGCAGTGTATTGGAGGGTTTTTTGCCTCTCTAGCTGGGTATCATGGGAAAACCACTCTTCATTTTTGCCTCTGCATGTGTTTAGGTGTTATTCATTCCAGAGGTAAGACGTAGCACATGCAACTTACATGTGCCCTGTTAAATCCTACCTTTGATGAATGACCTTTTTCCATATCTCCATATTTTACACGAATGTCATTTTGCCTATTTTCTTTGGATATTAAAAAAAAAAAGAAATATTATCCCAACAAATCAATTTGATGTTGTGGCCCACTGGAAAACTACAAAAAGCAATGCAGAACTACACTTGATCAGACCCCCACCCCCATCCAACATCTGTATCCGCTTTACTTATCAGTCATTTAAATACTAAAGCTAAGACACAGATCACAGTATGTTTTTAATGAAGGCAATATCACATTTGTAAATACTGTAAAGCCCTGCTAACCCCTTCCTCGAGCTTTTTTTTACACCCATATATCCTTGTATAGTTCATAATCTCTCAGAACTCTTTGTGTTGAACGAGGTGTTTGAACTCACTTTAAAAGCATTTCGCAAATTCTTCTTCTCCATCATCTCCTGTGTTGAGCAGGTCGATTTACATTCCCCCAAAGAACATACAGTACATTACAAGCAGCATTCGTTTTCTATGGATGGAACACTGAGAAGAAATGTGAACAATTTGGTGCTTTGAAAAGGACAGTTTCATTCTTTGTATTTCTTAGCAAATAAATAAGAAATGGATGATAAGTTGTTTGACTCAGTCATCTGCATTTAACGGTATCACTCCATTCTTGAATGGCTTGAAGGTAAGCCGTTCCCTAAGAGAGAAATCAGCCCTCACATACCAGACCCACTGTTTAGTATAACAGTATATGTTTGTTTCAATTAAGTTTTTGTAAACTACTTTGATTGGCATGCTAATTTGAGTGTTCATATTGGTGTTTATATATTTATAGCTGCTGACAGCCCCGATGATGGGTGTGAACTTGCTGCAGTCAGCTACAGATTTTAAAAGGAAGAATATCCCAGCTGAATAAAACTATTTATAGTATATTTTGGCAAACTGGTTGCTAATTGAGTGAATGCATGACCCTGTGAATTCTTTCTGATCTTTAAGGTTTCATAAAGGGGCATGTGAGCAACTTGGTATTGCACCTTCATGCAAAGAGAGTTCTTAAAAGCAACAGAGAGTGAGATGCTTTGTAGGACACATTTTCAGGTGCAATATTCACCATAATGCAACTGAGTGAAAGTGCTATTAGACAATCCCTCCACTGCCCAAATGTCCACTTATTTAAGACCACATTTTCTTTATTCTGTCTCAACCCAAATTCAACACTGGACTTATGTATAGCAATTGGATATAACTGCTTTAACACCATGAAGGAGGGTGCCAGTAAGACTCACTTCATACTTTATTCTTTTACCATTTTAAAACGCTCTTTAATGCTTCTCTCTATTTGAATTTAATTTGTTGCCTGTGAAACAGCTGTTTACAACTGGAATCTCTGATGAAATCTCTTTAATGTTATCTAGTATTAAACAAAAGATAAGGCTAGTGGGGTGTTGAGAAGACATAAACTTGTGTCTTTTGATCCATTCAAATCCCCAGGAGTGTCTGTAAATGTGTGTGGAGAGTTGCAAAATTGTAACTCTGTCCCTGTGTGCATTTTTGAATGCGTACAAGAAACAACAAGAAACGAGAAATAAATAAATCCGTGGATGTATAAAGATTAGCATATGTGAGAAATAAATGTTAATGTGCTTTAATTATGAGTCGAAACTGTTAGTTAGCTTTCTAAGCTGTAAATTGATCTGAATTTGTAGCCTTTGCTTGTGATTTGAGGTAAAATCTTCACAACAGACATTACATTGAGTTTTACTCATGTGTACAATTATAACTCAGATCTGAGGGCGTGCATGCCTCCTTCCACACACATTTGCAAACAACGGCATAACAACCACACCCCCCACCTCCCTTCTCTGTGCACGGGTGAACATCAGGTTTAAATGGAGAATATAAAGAGACACCTTTGCTCTTTGATTCTGACAGTCTGACACCGACCCTGACATTTACCACCAATTTGCCTATCATTGAAGAAATCTCCCGTCGAGCTAATTACAGCCGGTGGGAATACCTCACGTCAGTTTCACGTCACAATGTCAGTGTGTCGGCAAATTGTTACCATGTATACATGACAAACTGCTCGTAGCTGTTTAGTTTAAAGGCCAGAGGTTTGATTTAAACCTTTAAAAAAGTCTGACAGACTCGGTGTCAACTAACTGCTCATTAAACAGTTCCAACCGTGTTTTAATCAAACTCAATCAAGCTCCTGATTGATTCAGCAATAGCTGTTTTGCTAATTGGCATTGGCCTTGATGAATAATAATAATAATAAAGACATCTCTTTGCTTTATGAAGTTTTTTCTGAGCTTCAGTCCTTTTCGTTCTATCAAAAGCAGTATACCAGGTTCCTCGACACACTGTCTGCCTTCAGTGCATCTATAACCATTAACATCACATCATGCATGACTGTTCAGGACAGCTGGTTCTGCTCTGCTGACAGCGTGCAGAGGTCTCACAGCATCGTTTCTGTGGCTCCACAGCTGCAGGAAGATCCTCACCTGCACGTGCTCTCATGCGATGCAGATACAGGGTGGGTATTTTTAGGTACACAATGTTGTCTTCAGGGCACGCAGGCTGCATTGTGAAGCTGGGGAATTATGATTCCTGCTACCTGGATTTTCCTGCTGGCTTTGCTAGTGACCTTCTCATTCTAGCCAACCCCTAAGCAAACCACAGTGACCTCTGTCATCCTTAATGGGTTTTACAAAAACACTGTTTGGACAGATGGAGGTATAGCTGTTTCAAAATGGTACGCTCAACTGAGTATTCAAGTATTCGATCAGTATTCTTGTAGCACCTCATTGATTTAGCTTGTTCCTCCTTGTTAAACACCTGGTGACTACATTACCCACAATTCAGATGCTACTGCTAACAGGGAGGGCTGAGTATGGTCACCACCTTTGAACATCTTTCATTTTCAGAGTGGTCTTCAGCTTCACCTAAGGCTGGCTCAGGTAACACCATGATTTCACTTGCTACCTTTTTTCAGCTTTATGTGTAAACCCTTTAAGACTTCTAGTGATTATTGTTTGTTCTTACTTCCATACTTACTTTTTCACTCCATCATTGGTCATCATCACTGGACTTGGTTAGCTCAGCTGCCTCAGAACTGTAGATGTTAATTTTGATATACTGCAAGTCACAGAAATGCAGCCAACACATTTAAGAGGCAAGAACCTGGTAATGTTTGACATTTAAACTTCCTGGAAGCCCTGATTTTAATATTTTTTTAAGCTTTAGACAGTCAAGTCATATTTTGAAGTTGTTGCGCAGCTAAGAGAGCGTTTCAAGTTGGTTGAATGATCTTCACAGCCACAGAAGACCAATATCTGTTATAAAAATGGGAGATATGAGTCACTGCTTTACACACTGGGCGAATCTAATTTTAGCCTTAAGCCTTGAAGAAATCACAGCCTGACAGTGATTAATTTCATAGCAGTCTCTGTGTTTCCTGGTGGTGTAAACGCTGCTGTTGTGGTGAGTGTGAATTTTAAAAAAAGCACCTTTGTATTTTAGCAGCAATTAAAATGTTCTCCACGGTTCTTGTTTTGGTATTTTGTGGTTGGAAAAGTGATTAAGCATGAAAAAAACAAAGTCACTTCTATGTTTCAGTTATGACTGGATAATGAAACTGTAACACACAGTGAGCATCACTCAGCAGGCATGTCATTTCATTACTGCTGCAATAACACGTGTTTCTTCTCATGCTTCCCAAAAGGGCAACTGCAAGCTCACCAAGAACTTAAACGATGTTAAAGTATGAGTCTTAACAATGCTGGCGTGTCCCTTTGGGCATTTTATTCATAGACGATATTGTTAAATAAAATAAACTAATCAAAGAAATCAATCCCTGAATTTATACTTGTATTATTTTTGGTTTATCTCAAAGTGAAATGTCAAAATGTATTTTAGGTAGCGTAAGATCCAAAAGGACAAGAGGGTTTTCCTTTAAATGGATGGTTTAATTTGAGCCAATAGGGTGACGCGTTGTTAAATATATCTCTTTATTCCAAATAAAAAAGGCTTTTAAAGGCAGATAAAATATTTACAGTGTAAATGCAGGTCCTCAGAGGTAGAAGTCAGGATACTTGTAGGGTGAGAGACATTTGGATTTGCCTTCCATGATGGTAATACATGACAGGTTCGGCAAACAGGGGCAGGTATGATGAAGCCTTTTGCCAAAGAAGGGAACCTAGAGGGAGAGAATTATGAGGTGCTGGTTACAGGTTCGTCAGCCATAATGGATGGT
The DNA here is from genome assembly GCF_963969265.1 of Rhamphochromis sp. 'chilingali'. Taxonomy (NCBI): domain Eukaryota; kingdom Metazoa; phylum Chordata; class Actinopteri; order Cichliformes; family Cichlidae; genus Rhamphochromis; species Rhamphochromis sp. 'chilingali'. The sequence continues at coordinate 8,156,273 of NC_137936.1, read as the reverse complement.
TGGAAAACAGAGGCAGAGGCGTTGTTTTACGGCCTCCTGTGTGAATTTCTGCCGCCTCTTCTCATGCCCTCCTGCATCATCACTGACACCAGCAGTCAGGCTGTTATAGAAACTCTCACCTTGTGGCTCAGAGGATGACAGTCCTCTCCTTCCTGTCCCATGGGCGTACACATACGCAGGCTGCGAATCCACAAACTCACTGCACAGCACATCCCTCCTCCACACTGGGAGTCCCTTTCACAGGCCTACAAACACACACGCACACACACACACACACACACACACACACACACACACACACACACACACACACACACACACACACACACACACACACACACACACACACACACACACACGTACTACGTATGAAAAAGACAGCTCGATTTTGTCAGGTGTGTAAAAGTTCTGCAAACACCCATCAGTGTTTTCTCCAGTCTAATCAAAGGAAAGATGTACTGACTTTATGTAATTATAGCATGCACACATAAAAAATGCAGTCAAGCAGAATTATGGTAGCGTTAACAGGAAAAGGCTGGCGAGAAATGTGATAGCAGCTGAGGCACGATTACACACTGCAGTGCATTGTGCTGTATTTTGAGCGTGTGATTACACTTGCAGTCATACCTCAGCAAAACAAAAAAAAAGCTTTAGAACTGCTGGTGATTTTACCGCTTGGAGTGTAGAGCTGAGAAGCTGAGTGACAGCTCTCGCTTTAGATGAGATGAAGGGAACACAATGAAGAGGAACAGAAGTGATTTCATGTGACAGATGCGGATGGAAATCACTTTCTGTTTCATGGCTGCGCGCTCCTCTCTCAATTCACAATGAGCGACACAGAGTGAGAGGGCTGTGGTGACAGACAGGGCTGTTTTATTGGAAGGGTGTGGATGTAAGATTTGACTCGGATAGCAAAATGATCAAAAAGGATGCAGAGGCATTGGAGTTTAGAAATGAAATGAGTTTATTAATGGAAAAACTGGTCATCAACCGCCATGCTTCAGAATCTGAAATGACACACAGTATGTGTAATTGGTCATTTAGGTGTTGTTATTGTTATATATGGATGCTTTGCTTTGCTGGGTGGTCAGATACAAGGAATATTTTGTCTTTGATTTTTTTTTCTATTACAGTATTAAAAATGCAAATTAATGTATATATAACATACATTTACATATTCTATTAACAGATTTTTCTTATCTATCTATCTATGGGGATGAATTGTCAGATGAAAAAAAATACAAGTGAATGATAAATGTCACAATGAAGAACTATGTATTTTATATCTACCTGTGTGCATGTGTATGTGTGTGTAGATAGACAGATATAGATAAAGATATTTGAAGTGTTTGAAGTTTGATATGTATAGATAACCCTATATTGCCCATTATTACAAGGCTAATTTGTAGCAGCGTCCATGAAAAACTATCAAAGAAAAACAAAGCATCTGCCTAATCGTTTTATTTACCCATGAAGTATGTACCTGTTTGGCTGTACTTACCCCTGTGATTACGGCTGAAGATCCGTGGGACACAAACAACAGCGAGAAGAGCAGTAAGAAGAAAGACCTCATGATGAAGCGATGTCTTTGTGTTCCTGTGCCCGCCAGGGTTACAAGTAAGGATGCTGAGGCTGATGGACCTTCCTGCATGTGCATCCGTCACAGACTGCAAAGCCAAGTGGCCTCCAAATCCGTGTGTTGAGGGCTGGCATTGGTTTATAAACCCAGCCCGCCATTCAGAAACTCCGTGACTCACTCACACAGCACTGCCTTGGAGGACTTTTTTTTTAAAGAAAGAAAGAAAGAAAGAAAGATAAATTGTCCAAGAATGTCCCTTCCTTTATTTGTTCTGACGGCGCTCTGTGCCTGCATTATTATTTCACATTCTCATAGCAAAAGTGAAGGTTATGTTGCCTTCGTACATGCTAAAGCTGGGCAGAAATCAATACAAAACCGTAGTAGCATTGTTGTAGTTTTGTGTCACGTTCTTCACAATTTTCCTTTTCAGATTGCAAGGCCACAGTTATAAAATGTCCTTTTCAACCAACTCGCAACGCAGTTCACAATAAAAGCCACCGTCGTTCATGGACGAGAATTTTTGAGATACTGAAATAAAAAATCTCTGGAGTTGTACAGTTTGCAGATTATTTTAAACTGCGATTTCTATTACAGAAGTAATACAAGGATAACAGGTGTCATTAAAATGTATTAAGTACTTGTATTCCAGTAGTTCAGCTTGATGCGAATATCAACCTGACCAATCCCACAACGTCTGTGTGGTTTAAATAATGTGAAATTTAAAAAATGTGATGAGAAAAGTCCTCTGCGTCTATACTGAAAAAGTTTTAATTCTTTGTGTTGTTTTCGGGACAAATTAAGACACATGGCGACAAAACAACACCTTGTGTTCTGAAAACCTGTTAACTTCTGACTTTATGATCTTGTAGACTGCAACACAACAGCCACTCAGACAGCTAATAAATAACTGAAATACGCTTTGACTGAAGTGCTCCATAATAGCACTTAATCTTTTGGCAGCTATATTCACTTCATAATTATTTAATCAGTTTGTATTGTTAAGACATTTGAAAAAGCTGATTATTGGCTAAAGTAAATTTTGAAGGCTGATGTGGAGCAGCATTTCAAACAAGTGCAGATGGACCGGGCAGGCATCCTGTGGAGGCCTTGGTTTAGTGTATGGTAGAAACGACTGTGTGCAATCGCCTGAAGTCACCGGAGCACAGGAACCCGACTGACATGGCCAATCAACGCTCGGCGAGCTAAATCTGTCTTCATCACAACTCTGCAGACTGACACTGATGACTGACTCACACTGGTAGACATGCAACGAAGTGCCAGAAATCTATTGTTCCTGTTACAATCATTGCAATGAACAATTCAAATCCCATTAAGTCAGATTAGTTTTATAGCATAAAAAACAACAGTTCCCATCCACCCATCTGTCCAGCCATTCATACATACACACATCCGGACTTACAGCAAACTTAGCATCACCCATCAATCTTTATACAAGTCTTTAGATTGTTGGAGAAACCAGAAGTAGTTAGACAGAACCAACACAGGTATATGCAGCCACGCTGACAGGCTGTGGGCCCAAATGGATAAAATGAATAAATATGAAGAAATACTGGAGACTAAAAAGTCTTTTATACCCAAAACTACTCCGTCTCAGTGAAGTGTGTTACAGCAAAGTTAGGAGGACAGCTTTCTGTTATCTCCGACAGCACTGGGATTGTCATTCATCTGCATTTTTGTTTTTTTTCCCCAGACTTACACAGAAAGCCACAAGTATAGAGTCTTATTCTTCAGAGAAATCAAAACTCCACAGTTCGTTATTCTTAAACATTCAAGTTCGAATGACAATTTAATGCACCCATTAGTTGACGTGCATATTTTAAAACCTTGAAAATACACCTTATTTGCTCCGATCGCTTCCATAGATAAATGCCTGGCTGGAGGCTTTTGCTCCTCAAAAAGGAAATAAAATACCAGAAAGTGCGAACATGAAGAACAGAGCAGTTAAAGGTCACAACTATTTATGCTCTCATAGCTGCAGAATAGCAGCATTTTCTGCTTTGGAAAGTTGTTTTTTTCTTCATTCAGTTTTCGTACATATTGTTCTGAAAGAAAAGGAAAAGTTGAATACACAAGAGGGGCCAAGGGCAAAAGAGGAATAAAATTCATTTATCTGGTCTCGATATTATGGAATGATTTGATCTTTCTTTTAATTTTATTTATTTATTCATTCATTGTTAATCTGCTTGGTCTCATATGCTTCTGATCATTCCAAGTAATTCAAGTATGATCCCCTAAAATGGCATCAATTTAAGTGGCAACTAACATAACCATAATCATAAAGGTTGCCTTGCTACCACATCCTTCCTGAATATCTTTGCAAACTCACACCACTGAAGTACGTCATGCAAAGACGGCGTCCTGGATGAAATCAGTGCTTGTATCTTTGGTTAAAAGGGTAGCAAGACACGAGCATTTGGCAGCCTGACAGGCAGGCTCGACATCTTCAGCTTCTCATCGTGTCAGCAGAGATTATTGACTGTTGGGGCCAAACCCCCACTCCTTATTGCGGCGTCTGTTTTTACACTAATGGTTATGATCTAATGAAGAAGGAGAGCCATGACGGAGCGCTTACATCCTTGATAAAAAACAGTTGCCTTGGCAGCTATCCCACAGCAGAGAGCTGTGGGATAAATCATGAAAACCGTGATGTTCTCAAGTGGAAATGCACAGACATGTTGGATATTGCGTGCTGCAGAACAGCTAGAGCCGTTGTTGTTGCTGCTGATTTCTGTCACCCTCTAACTCTGTTTGTTATCTCCAATCTCCCTACATACATAGACATGCAGAAAGGACACATGCCATAAGATTATGGGGTTTATGCGAACACCCGAGTCCTTCTGCCAGAGCATGCTATCAGAGGATCAGTACTTTGGATGACATAATGTTACTGCTGTTATTTCTCCATGCTCGCAGCACGCCTCTCCTCTTATTTTACAACACGCACGTGACAGAATCCCTCATTCACACATAATCTGATGGGGATTTTTTTCACCAGATTACACGATCCTTTTGTTCGGGGATTCATGTTGGCCGAATGTGAGTGGGACAGTCCCACTGAACAGATTAGGCAGGAGTATAAGCATGTGAGCTTTTCACTTTTTAAATATATAATATAATATATATATATTTTTTTAATATACTAGCATTTACTGCAGAGTATAATGCGATCAAACTCACCCCCAGACATACATGATTCGATATTAGTGTTAATAAGCAGGTCAACTACTATATATATATATATATATATATATATATATATATATATATATATTTAAACCAAATTAACGCTTTTATCGTCATCATCATTTCACAATCGGGCAAAGCAGCTCAGCAGCTCACCTTGTTCCCACACATTCTTTCATGCAGTAGTAAACTGGCAGAGCGTAGAATTTATCCTTGGCCATCAAAATAACAGCAAAGAATTGAGCATACAAAAACTGAAGGGCATGCACGCAGCTGCAGATAGTGTGTCGTGGAAAATTGCTCTGAATCACTCTATCAAGGTAGTGAAGTTCAAGTTTATACTGTCATGGTCCTGGGCCATGTTGGCCCAGTGTTCTTAGTTTCCTTGTATGTTTGTATTTTGTTCCTTGCTTAGGCCATGTTTTCTGAGTTGCCCTGTTGTGTTGTTCCCTAAGTGTTTTCCCTTCATGGCTTTTACCCCCTGTGTGCCCCTCTATGTATTTATGAGCCCTCGTCTCCCTTTGTGGTTGTTTCATGTTTCCCCAGCCCGTTATGTCTGTGTTTTCCCCGTGCTCTCTCTCCTCCTGTCTGAACCTCTGTGCACTTCCTGTTTACCTTGTGACTCTCACGCCCGTACATGTCATGTTCAGTTCACCCCGCCCTGTCTCGTTATGATTATCAGTGTCAGCTGTGTTCCCCGTGTGTTCCCACTTTCCTCGTTAACCCTCTGTGTATTTCTGTCTGCGTCTCCCTCTGTTCAGCGTGACGTCGTCCCTCATGCTGTGTGTGATTCCCCCGTGTTTCCTGGTGAGCTTTATGTTAGTTTTTCCCAGTTTAGTTTTGTATCTCCTATTATCTTTGGCCAGCAATAAAGCTGCTTTTTGAGTTCATCCCCGTGTGTGTGAGTTTTGCATTTTGGGTCCTCCTCCTGCCTGCCACACAGCCGAGCCTTGACAGTACGACGTCACCAGACATGGACCCAGCAGGCTCCTCCCGGGAAAGCGATTTGGCCCGCATCTTCAGCCTGTGGGAGCGAGTTTCCCACGCCTCGGACATTAAAGCCATGTCCATTGGGATAAACGCCATCGAGGCTATTCTCAAGGGGAATCCCCATCTTCACGAGCTCTCAGGATTTTCGGGCCTACTGTCCAATCTGCAGAAAGCCAAGGAGACAGTACAAGTTCGCGAGCTCGTCATACCGCAACAGCGACCGCCACAATCGGGAAACGTTTCCACGCTGCTGCCACTGGACTCCTCTCCATCCACCCTCCACTCTGACTGTCACTCACCCGCTGCTTTTCTCGCAGCAATGTGGTCGGAGGATGAGGAGCCGGCCGTGATCTCTCCGTCGTTGCCGGTTTCCTCCATCACCGCACCTCCGGCTTCCCGAAGAAAACGGCATTCACGCCGCCGACGCGCCACCCCACAGCCGGACATTCGGCCTTCTAATTCACCTGCTGTGGTGAGTGAGAACTCTGTGTCTTTTCCAGACATTATGACTGTTCATTCAGGGGCTGTGTTTTGTGTGGCGGAAGTCAATGCGAGCTGCTTATCGCCTGTGCAGCTACCAGAAGCTCAGTCGGCTCCCTCGCAGCTACTTCCAGCTCAGTCGGCTCCCTCGCAGCTACTTCCAGCTCAGTTAGCTCCCTCGCAGCCACCCTCAGTTCAGTTTCCCGTGTCCCCCTCAGTTCAGTTTCCCGTGTCCCCCTCAGTTCAGTTTCCAGTGTCCCCCTCAGTTCAGTTTCCAGTGTCCCCCTCAGTTCAGTCTCCTGTGTCCCCCTCAGTTCAGTCTCCTGTGTCCCCCTCAGTTCAGTCTCCTGTGTCCCCCTCAGTTCAGTCTCCTGTGTCCCCGCTAGCTCAGCCATTAACTCCACCACACGCTCCATTTTCACCTCTACCATCGCTTCAGTCATCAGTTCGGTCTGCCACTCAGTCGCCCTTAGTTCCGTCATCCACACTACCACCTGTTTCCCTTCCACCCCAACCATCACTACACCCAGCCATTCAGGCTGCTACTCAGTCAGACATTCAACCCATAGCCCTGCCGTTACTATACTCTGTAGCTGAGCCACTAGCCGCCCGACCCACAGCCACTTCAGCCACTCCTCCACCCGTTACACCTCCACTACAACCATCACTGCAGTCTCCAGTGTCCCCAGTGCAGTCTCCAGTGTCCCCAGTGCAGTCTCCAGTGTCCCCAGTGCAGCATCCCTTAGCACAGTCATCCACTCAATCACCAGCTCCACTTTCCCCTCAACTATCACTACCACCTCTAGCTCAGTCTCCTGTGCACTCACCTCTGGTTCATTCTCCTGTGAAGTCATCAACTCCACTGCCTACTCCACTCTCACCACCTCCGTTACAACAGACATCAGTTCAGTCCCCTGTGCCAGTGCAGACGCCCTCAGTTCAGTCTCCCGTGCAGTTATCTACTTCACCACCATCAGTAGCTCAGCTCCCACTCTCATCCGCATCTCCAGTAGCTCAGCTCGCACCTGAACCATTGGCCCAGTCCCCGATAGCAATACGGTCTTCTGTTCGGCTTAACATTCAGCCAGTGGTCCCAAACCTCTCTGGCTCTACATCAGCTCCTGCTGGAAGCTCGGATGAGCTCATCCAAGACTCCGCGGCTCCCACGCCGCCATCTACCTCGTCCGCTGGGGGTTCCAGTGAGCCCGGCCAGCACCTCCTCGTCTCCGCTGGAGGGTCCGAGGGGCCCGTTCAGCCTCCTGTCTCCGCTGGAGGGCCCGAGGGGCCCGTTCAGCCACCTGTCTCCGCTGGAGGGCCCGAGGGGCCCGTTCAGCCTCCTGTCTCCGCTGGAGGGTCCGAGGGGCCCGTTCAGCCTCCTGTCTCCGCTGGAGGGTCCGAGGGGCCTGTCCAGCCTCACGCCGCATCAGCTGGAGGGCCCGAGGAGCCTGTCCAGCCGCCATCTGCGACCGCTTCGTCATCGCCTGGGCCAGCCTCTGCCTGTGCTTCTGCTACGCCTGGGCCAGCCTCTGCCTCTGCTTCTGCTCCGCCTGGGCCGGCCTCAGCCTCTGCCTCTGCTTCTGCTACGCCTGGTCCGGCCTCAGCCTCTGCAGCTCCGCCTGGTCCGGCCTCAGCCTCTGCAGCTCCGCCTGGTCCGGCCTCCGAGTCTTCGTCCTCGTCTGGTCCGGCCTCCGAGTCTTCGTCCTCGTCTGGTCCTGCCTCCGAGTCTTCGTCCTCGTCTGGTCCTGCCTCCGAGTCTTCGTCCTCGTCTGGTCCTGCCTCGTCTGGTCCTGTGCCCACCAGGCCATGGCCAGCACGCCTGGGACTGGAGGGCCGCCGCCGCCTTCCGCGCGGTCGGCCCCCTGAACTGCTCCGTCGTCTCCTTCGGCGCCGCCGCCGCCTTCCGCGCGGTCGGCCCCCTGAACTGCTCCGTCGTCTCCTTCGCCGCCGCCGTTGCCTTGCGCGCGGCCGGCCTCCTGAACTGTTTCCACGTCGCCGCCGTTGCTTTGCGCGCGGCCAGCCTCCTGAACTGTTTCCGCTTCGCCGCCGCCGTTGCCTCGCGCACGGCCGGCCTCCTGAATTGTTTCCACGTCTCCGCCGTTGCCTTCCGCATGGTCGGCCCCCTGAACTGCTCTGTGTTTGGGTTGTTTTCTTGGGCTCCGGTGTTTGCTGTGCTCTTCTTTTGTTTTCTGTTCCGAGCCCTCCGTCCTGGGCCCCCGCCTCCCGCCCTGGGTTGTTTTCTGTTTGGTTTTGTTTTTCTGTGTTTGGGCTGTCTGGAGCCAGCCCTTGAGGGGGGGGGGGGTACTGTCATGGTCCTGGGCCATGTTGGCCCAGTGTTCTTAGTTTCCTTGTATGTTTGTATTTTGTTCCTTGCTTAGGCCATGTTTTCTGAGTTGCCCTGTTGTGTTGTTCCCTAAGTGTTTTCCCTTCATGGCTTTTACCCCCTGTGTGCCCCTCTATGTATTTATGAGCCCTCGTCTCCCTTTGTGGTTGTTTCATGTTTCCCCAGCCCGTTATGTCTGTGTTTTCCCCGTGCTCTCTCTCCTCCTGTCTGAACCTCTGTGCACTTCCTGTTTACCTTGTGACTCTCACGCCCGAACATGTCATGTTCAGTTCACCCCGCCCTGTCTCGTTATGATTATCAGTGTCACCTGTGTTCCCCGTGTGTTCCCACTTTCCTCGTTAACCCTCTGTGTATTTCTGTCTGCGTCTCCCTCTGTTCAGCGTGACGTCGTCCCTCATGCTGTGTGTGATTCCCCCGTGTTTCCTGGTGAGCTTTATGTTAGTTTTTCCCAGTTTAGTTTTGTATCTCCTATTATCTTTGGCCAGCAATAAAGCTGCTTTTTGAGTTCATCCCCGTGTGTGTGAGTTTTGCATTTTGGGTCCTCCTCCTGCCTGCCACACAGCCGAGCCTTGACATATACTTTGTTCGCTTCTAAACTAAATGATGGAAAAACATTTTAGAACCTCCTCATTTGCTTCTGACCTTCTCTAATTAAAATAGATGTGAGGCAAGAATGTCACCATATAAAAGACAAAGCCCTTCTGTTGGATTTCATTTCTTGTTTTTGAGTAACTGGTCCATGGGTCCAGAATACATTCAAAAACATGTTCATTTCTCATGAAAAAATAAATAAAAGGATAAATAAATAAAACACTGTTGCCTTCCATTGTCGCTCAAGGTTAAAATAAATCTATTCTCAGGGATGTGGTTGCGTTTTCCTCCCACTAAAATGTACCCGGCTCACACCTCAAACCTTTGTGACAGTCTAATATGATAGAAGTTCAAGCAGTTTTGGGCGAATGCAACATGTAGCAGGAGATAGTTGACTTCAATTGCATTCTCGCTATTGGCCTGGTATACCATCAATAAGGCAGCACAGTGTAACAGTTCAGTAGTTGTTAATATACTTCTCTCCAACTCTCCAACTCATGTACTAGAAAGCTAACATTTTCTTTTTCTTATGTTAGCTATGACACAGGTTTATTTAGAAGTTGCAAAGAAATGACTTCATGTTGACAGTTTCCAATGAAAGTCAAAAATTGGATTTACAGTCAGAAATGTCGAGCTTCTGAAAAGCACATTTATTATACCCTCAGTACTAGATCACCACAGTGTGGCATGGAAGCACACATGGTGTGTGACTCTTGTAATCAGAGATGGGCTGTAATCTGATTACTTTTTTCAAGTAACGAGTAAAGTAAGGGATTACTATTGCAAAAACGGTAATTAGATTACCGTTACTTGCCCGTAGGAACGCTGCGTTTTTTTTGCGAGAATGTCTCATGACAGTGACGTAAGCGAGTGCAACGTTTGTGACAACAGCTGTGTGCAGATCAACAATGAATAATATATCGAGTGCGGGAGAGAGTATGAGCGTGCAGCGTTTAAAGCGTGGAAGTACTGACCTTACTTTGAGTTTGATTCCATAAAAAGTGACAAAAACATTAGTGTCCGGTGTGCGTACTTCCAAGCAAGCACGGAGTGCGCTACGACGTAATTCGGCACACCTGCACCAGGGCCAGTGTTGGGGAGTAACGGAATACATGTACCGCCGTTACGTATTTAAAATACAAAATATGAGTAACTGTATTCCGTTACAGTTACCGTTTAAAAAGGTGGTATTCAGAATACAGTTACTTTGTTGAAATAAATGGATTACACTGCGGTACTTTCCTGTTTCATATTGTGGCGGGTCAGGACTGTTTGGGTTTTGTTTGACAGCTACGTTCTGTTGTTCCAGGCGGCAGCATTACGGTTGCCGTGGTTTCAGGGTGACGCTCTCTCTCTCTGCGTGTTTCCTGGGTGAGGGAGCGCCTTTTTGTTGTTGTTGTTGTTGTTGTGCTAAGCTGCAGAATGCTACAGCTCTAAAGAATGTAGCCTCATGGGCAGTGTAGTCCGTGCTGCAGGGAGAATGGACTGCCATACTCGTTATGTGGCTGTGAGCGCGAGGAGGGAGAAAAAGGCGAGTGGAAAAGTACGAGCTGTCATCGAGCAAAAACGGGAGATGGAAGCATGTAAATATAATAATAACCACTGCAGCCAAGAAGAGTGCCTGATGAGCCCAGTTGTAAGTAAGCTGTTAAGACTCAACTGTACGCTGTGTTCCTGTTTTCCTCCGAAACAATAAGTTCCGTTGGAGCAGCCTTTCAACGCCTCTCTTTGTCTGTTGCAAGCAAAGTTGACCCAGACAACAAAGTAAAGCTAGTTTTCAGCTACGAGCCCGACACGGACCCCGCCGTATTAGTCAGAAGTCCCTTTACTACGGGTTCGGAGCCACGGACCTTCAGTAATAGTAATAAATCACAGCAACAGTACATTCACGTAGTTGTGAAAAGCATGATAATATATTAAGTAATCCAAAGTATTCAGAATACGTTACTCTCGTCGAGTAACGTAACAGAATACGTTACAGAATACATTTTGGGGCATGTATTCTGTAATCTGTAATGGAATACATTTTAAAAGTAACCTTCCCAACACTGACCAGGGCAAACCTCCGCCTACCCCACTCCTGCTTTACAGGCGAAAATAGAGCATCAGTGTCGTGGTCCTGGGTACTGAACCTAGCGTTTTTCCCTGTTGTGTTTTCTTTGTATTTCTCTGTGCTGGTCTTAGACTTAGACTTAGTTCCTCCTACGCCGGGCGGCGCATCGGGCAGCTAGTGATCTCCATCGATGTCGGTCAGCAGCGACTGCTTCAGCTTCGTCCCAGGCAATGTCGACAGTTCTCAGATCGTCCATGAATGTTCGACGCCATGTGGTCTTTGGTCGGCCTTGCTTTCGCTTGTCAGTGTGTGGACGCCATGTCATGGCAATCTTAGCTGGGCGATGAGAGGGTAGGCGTAAAATATGGCCCGCAAAGCGGAAGCGCCTTTCTGCAACAACATCGGCTAATGGGCGGGTGCCTGCTCTTCGTAGGACCTCCTCATTTGTTATTCGGTCCCGGTAGGAAATTCTCAGGATTCGCCGCAAGCCATGTTGTTGAAGCACTTTCAGGTGTTGAATAATTGCACTTGTTGAGCGCCAGGTTTCACTAGCGTAAAGTGCAGTAGGGAAGACGATAGAGTTCAGTAGTCTGATCTTGACCCTTACATTCAGGGAGGTCGAGTTCCAAATAGGTTGGAGACGTCGCAGGACACCAACTGCCTTCCCTACTCTGGCGTCAACATCCCGATCAGAGACCCCGTCATTCGAGATGATGCTGCCAAGATATGTAAAATTCTCCACCTCTTCAGCACGTTGTTGGTTGATCATGACAGGAATGCGGGCACGTGCATAGCCAACTCGGAGTACCTTGGTTTTTTTTGACGCTGATTCTTAATCCAACTTTCGTCGCCTCCCTCTGCAGGGCTGCGGTCAACTTTTGGAGGTCTTCCTGAGTCGAGCCCAGCAGGGCGATGTCACCTGCGAAGTCCAAGTCAGTGAGATTACGCGCTTCGTGCCAGGGCACACCGATGCCAGCTTGGTCAACTGATCGTCACATGATGAAGTCAATTACCAACAGGAAGAGGAAAGGGGATAGCGCGCATCCTTGTCGGACGCCAGTATTGATCTTGAAGAAATCTGTGCAGCCGTCATCCGTCCGGACGCAGCAACGGGAGTTGGAGTAGAGACAACGAAAGGCATCTACAAACTGCTGAGGGACTCCATAGTGGCGTAGGATAGCCCATAGAGTCGGCCGGTGGACGCTGTCAAAAGCCTTCTCGAAGTCAATGAAATTAATAGAAATCTTCCTTTGGTATTCCAACGTTTGTTCAATGATCATGCGGAGGGTGAAGATTTGCTCGACGCATGACTGGCCACTCTCTGTGCTGGTGGCTTTACAGATACTTGTAGCTATTGTTTCCTTTTTATCTAACCTCTGAATTATTTTGAGTTCTCGGTTCCTGGTTTTGCATTTGTATGGTGCTTTGAGTTTTGCTGTCCAGGGTTATACTCTCAGTTCAGAGACTTCAGAGCTTTGGCTATAATTTCCAATTTCTTGTGTTCTTTGTGAAGCCTTCCTGTCTGTGGTAGGTGTTCCTTGCTACATTACCTCCTGTGTTATTTTGAAAGTCATTTTGCTTTGTGCCTTGTATCTGGTTTTACTCACCCGTCTCGTTAGTCTGATTCTGTTCAGCTTTGCTTTTTCCCAGCTGTGTTCCCACTCTCTAATTACCTCTGATGTATATGTAAGTCTTCACTTGGGTTTTTTGTGTGTTATACTATTTGTTCCCTGCTGCTCTGCCTGTGAGTTTTTTCACACTTTCTGTATGGACTTTGTTTTTGCCTGTTGCTGGATTACACCTTTGCCAAATAAATGTTAATTTTTGTTCATGCGACTTAGGCTTGAAGCTATATTTGGGTTTACTTTCACATCTTCAGCGTGTGACATTCAGCTGATCTGTATTTTTTGGTCTGGTGTTTTTTTTTCTTTCTTCTCTTGGCAGTACTTCATAGATTTCCTGTGAGGTTCAGCTCAGGTGAGTTGGGTGTCCAATGAAGCACAGTAATAACCAGTAAAGCAGTTTTTGTGTGAGCACATCCTGGTGGAAAAGGAAATCTGTGTCTCCCTAAAGCCTATCAGCAGATGGAAGCATGATGTGCTCTAAAATCTCCTGGTAGATGGCTGTGCTGACTTTGGACTTTGTAAAGCAGAAGTGGCCCAACATCAGCAGAGGAAGTGTCACCCCAAATTATCAGAGACTGTGGAAACTTCATACTGGTCTTCAGAGACATTGGACTCTATATCTCTCCACTCTTCCTCTAGTCTTCAGGACTCATCTGAAAAGAGAACTTTGGACCAATGAGCAGAAGTCCCACTGACACGCTTCTGACACTGTTTCCAGTTCAGGAGTGGCTTGATGTCAAGAATGCAACAGCTGTAGCCTCTTCCCTGAGGACATTTGTGTGTAGTGGCTTATAATACACTGACACCAGGACCAGTCCACTCCTTATGAATCTCTCAAGAGCTCCTAAATTGACTTTTCTCGATAATCTCTATCTCCACCACACTTCCCTTCCAGCCAATGAGACTATTTTTCAGTGTTTGAACTAGAGATGCACAATGTTTCTATTAATTGAATACTAATTTACTCAAATTCTTTTGATACTGGCCCTTTGTTTTTCCTGACTTGGCCTTGAAATATTTCGCTTTACATGCTCTGAATATAGAATACATAAAACTTTATCTTTTGTAATCAAATCAAGAGAAAAATCCTATTCTAATGTTTTTTAAATGCACAGCATCAGATACTTTTTCACTACATGAACAAGTGTGTGACGTGTAACCACCCCTCTCAGAAATGTTATTCATTGCAAGAGGGATCCACCTCACTTAAAAGATAACAAAATCCTTTTGTAAACAACCACAATGGCTCCTGGATGATAAAAAATGTTCTGTGCTGCTGTTTGCTGTGTTTTATGAAAAATTGCCATTTGAAGAAGATTTTGTATTTGCTTCTCTTGCAGTTTTGTTCTGCATGTAAGCATTTAGTAATAAACTCCAGCCAATGGTTGCAACCCTGTTTTGTGTCTTTTTTTCCCTTTTTTTTTTAATCGTCCCGATCAACAATCTTCAAGCAGATACTGTTGAGATGGTTCTTGGACTCAGACCACACAGAAAAGTGCATGCTGCCCTGAAGCTGTCTTCTAATTCCTGCAGCAGGAAACAGCTAAATGTAATGTGAATAACAGGCTTTCACTCTTAATAAGATTTTTTAAAAAGATAAGAAAGTATTTCCATGGTTCAATTCAAAATCAATGCTCCTTGACTTGGAGAGATATGAATAAATTGTGAATCCAATTTTTGAATAAAATGGCCAAATTTCTCTTGAATGTTTGTCTTCACTCAAATATGTGTGCTATAAAAGGTGACAACATGGGTTTGCGTGTTTTTATCTGATAAAGAATAGTGTTGTGGCTTTTCTGTGTTATACACCATTCAAAAGAAATTCAATGAGTTAAAACATTAGAACTTTAGATCAGCCAACAGTACATTATTACATATCTTGACATTAAACTCTACTGAGGCTCAGCAGTCAGTGCTGTCCGAGCTTTGACAGCTGGAGGTCAGCTTTGCTGTTTTGTGAATTCAATTTGTATTGTTCAGACGTTTTTCAGAGTGTGGAAAGAGGTGCTGGCAGAATATAATATTCTACAACAGTGTGACTAAAAACATGTCTTGGTATGTGGCTTCATTTGCATCCAGAGTGTATAAATGTATTTAAAGGTGAGAGAAATATATAATATTAGTAAATAGGAAAAAAATGTTCACAATGTAACCCTGGTAAGATTTACAGCAATCAGAAGTACAGGGTTCTTTGAATGCATCGTAGTCCTTGTCTGATAGTTTAATTTCCGGGCTTGCCCTGAAGGCACCATCTGCAGCTCCGTGCGCGTGAAGGTGTGGTGTAGAGGAAAAAGGACGTCAAGGAAAAACTCCATGCTGCCGCGGAGCACGGTTTTTTCCAGTTGAAAGAGAGGAAAGAGGTTTAATTAACATTTGTGAGAGAGCTGTCGTTAGCGGTGAACCACAGACGGGTACCTACCTGAAAGGAGCCGGAGTATTTCTTTGAACTTTTTGAACTATTCTGGTGAGTTAGCCTAGCTCACTTAGCACCGCTATTGCAGTTCAATGCACTGGAAAAAATAACTAACCAGTCAGAATAGTAGTAAATGTGTTTAATGATGTTTAAGATGTGTTTTCATAGTATTGCAATGTTGTGACAGTTTTGTTTATTATGAGTGTCTAATGTTTTTACTTTCTTGGGCCTGCTAGTTCAGCCGCGGCCAGCTAAGTGGTTATGCGCAGTTCACGTGCAATAGCTGTGCTGTTACTGTAACTGCGGGTGATGCACAGTAATACGGTGTATTTACTTTTAATGTGTCACAAGATGCAGATTTATTTTAATATTTCAAAAGAACCAAGGACATTAGGAACAAGGACATTTAAGGAATGTGGACATCTAACATTCTGCGTATTTGTGTGCAGACTGGTTTTTTTTTGAGGTACAGTTCCATGGGTGCCAAGTGAGGAGCTGGTATCGTGGGTCTAAGACACTGTTGCTGCTGTGGAGGCCTTCTCTGTGTCAGGACGCCGACACGTTGATGCCTGCCGTACCAGGAGGGCGGTAGGGAAAAAAACAAAAGGAAGCCCACCTGAGAGATACCTTATCATTTTCTTTGCTACTTTTTCTCCGCCTGGGATTCAGGTCGTTTTCAGTTCTTAACCCAGGACAGTGGGTAACTGAATAAACTGACACCATAAGGAACTGGACACTCACATGCTATTTTCTTTTCTTTTTCCTTTTCTTTGGGGTGTTGAAATATTGTGTTTCTTGTCTTACATCTATTTTGATTGTTTTTGTGATGCATTTGAGATGGTTACTGCATTTGAAGGTATCCCTACATTGAGGATGAGCAAAGGGAACTGATCCAAAAGGAAATATATAAAGCAAACTTTGTTTCATAAACCTGTGGTCGTGCGTGTTATGTGGGTTGGAAGTCTCATTGCTCTTACAGAGTTGCTACCGCCAATCTCCTTCCCAAACCTAGATTCGGATATTGTAGACATTGCACTTGGGCGAGCAGTATAGATCATCTCTTTATAGATAGAGGGACACACGTCCAGGTTACAACAATATGCAGCCTATATATGGAAAGTCCTTTACCACAGAATATAGAGGATGTAATGTTTTAGGAGAATGAAATTCTGAAATGATTTATATGAATGAACACTACCAGTAAAAAGTTTGGACACACCTTCCCATCAAATGGTTTTTCTTTATTTTTATTTTTACATTTACATTGTAGATTCTCACTGAAGGCATCAAAACTATGAATGAACACATATGGGATTATGTAGTAAACAAAAAAGTGTGAAATAACTCTAAACATGTTTTATATTTTAGATTCTTTAAAATAACCACCCTTTGCTTTGGTTACTGCTTTGCACACTCTCGGCATTCTCTCGATGAGCTTCATGAGGTCGTCACCTGAAATTGTTTTCCAACAGCCTTGAAGGAGTTCCCAGAGATGCTGAGCACTTGTTGGCCCTTTTGCCTTCACTCTGCGAGCCGTCTCATCCCAAACTATCTCGGTTGGGTTTAGGTCAGGTGACTGTGGAGGCCAGGCTGTTTGGTGCAGCACTCCATCACTCTCCTTAAACACTCTCCTTAAATAGCCCTTAAACAGCCGGGAGGTGTGTTTGGGGTCATTGTCCTGTTGAAAACTAAATGATGGTCCAACTAAATGCAAACTGGATGAGATGCATGTTGCATCCCCACACCATCACACCTCCTCCATGCTTCACAGTGGGAACCATGCATGTAGAGACCATCCTTTCACCTTTTCTGTGTCACACAAAAACACGGCAGGTGGAACCAAAGATCTCAGATTTGGACTCATCAGACCAAAGCACAGATTTTCACTGGTCTAATGTCCATTCCTTGTGTTTCTTGACCCAAACAAATCTCTTCTGCTTGGTGCTTTTTCTTAGTTGTGGCTTCTTAGCAGCTATTTGACCATAAAGGCCTGAATCGTGCGGTGTCCACAGAACAGTTGATGTAGTGATGTGTCTGCTACTGGAACTCTGTGTGGCATTTATCTGGGCTCTAATCTGAGATGTGGTTAACTTGTGATTTCTGAGCCTGATGACTTAGATGAATTTATCCTCAGCAGCAGAGGTGATCTTGGTCCTCCTTTCCTGGGGCAGTCCTCATGTGAGCCAGTACCATCGTAGCAGTATCTAGCTACAATGTAGAAAGTTGTAAAAATAAAGAAAAAAACATTAAATGAGAAAGTGTGTATATTACTAGTCTATTTACATGTCTGCATGTCTACATCTAATAGAACAGAGGGAAGCGGTACAAAGGACTTGCAGCTTTTCAGTGTGCATGAATAAGATAAGATAAGATAAGATAAGATAACTCTTTATTGTCATTGCACAGTCATACATAGTACAGTAGTACAATGAAATTGGAAAAACTGTCCTACGTCGGCACTACATATAACACAACACGACACGATATGACACATCACAACGTAACAAACAACACAACACAGTATATTAACTTAGTATAAAAAAGAAGAATAAGTGTATGTGTATTGCACACTGTTATTATTGCACATTAATTATTATTGCACCTTGTTATAAATATAAATATTATTGTTATCGTTTAAATCATCTGCACCAAAGGAGCTGCTATTCAAAATTCACTTTGAGCTGCTGGGAATGCAATTATCTTCTCTGTCGGTCTGATTAATGTATTTTTGCAGCGGGAAAATGGAGTGAATGGTGCCGCCACGTTCCAGCGAGACTTTAGCAGCCTGGGTGAACCAGTTGATTTGGCTCTACAGCAAACGAGGAATAATGCCAAATTAAACACACCTCTATCCACGGAGGAAATACCAGCCGTCAAGCTCTTTGTATGAACTCTCTTTGGTAGCACATTTGCTAAATATACACACATGCATATACCTTAAGGAGCTTGATCAGTGCAACCATTGTGGTGGATGCTAACGCTTCCCCTGTAGACTCATAACTTGTGGACATAAAAGGTTGTTTTTAATGCCGTTCACAAGTATGAAAGGATTGTTAGTGTTTGTCATCCTCAGTAAACAAGCCCAAGGTGTCTCATTAAGTTAAAAAAACAAAAAAACAAAACAGAGAGAGTATATATGCTCATTATCATAACAACTTCATTGACATGTTTTTAAAATGCTGCCAGCGGAGACTCTGGGGTGATGTTGGTGCCGAGCTTCGTTGCATCTCGTGCACGGGGACCGTTGGGTCAAAGTCTCAAAGCATCCAAAAGTGTCAAAAAATGCAAAAGGAAAAATAAAATATCTTGATTCGCTGTTACTGTGACATGCTTTAAATGAGTACCTAATTAGAGCCATTGCTCTTACTTTACAGCTAAAAAATGAGCCACTCATAAACAGTAAAACTAAACAACAAAAAAACCTCTTTGTCCTCTTTAACTGACAGATAACCTAACTGACTCTAATGAGGGTCCTTGTCTTGCTAACTCACACACAGAGAAAGCTGTGGGAGATTATGCAGTAATGCCAGTCCATGTCATTAATTCAGCTGGTGTTAATGCTGCAACGCCAGCAGTGGAGAACAACATCTCTGCTGCAACGGTAAGACAAGGGATTGTCAAGCGATTCAGAAAAGCTGAAGGTAAGAGTTCTAATTCTTAAAGAGATCTATTGTTCTCATTTCTAACTACAGCCATACACTATATTGCTGAAAGTATTAACTCATCCATCCAAATAATTGAATTCAGGTGCTCCAATGACCTCCAGGACCACAGGTGTATACAGCCAAGCAGCTGGGCATGCAGACTGCTTCTGCGATCGTGGCTCAAGAGTTGGCAGTTCGTCTTGTAATCGGAAGGTTGCCGGTTCGAGCCCCGGCTCCGACAGTCTCGGTCGTTGTGTCCTTGGGCGAGACACTTCACCGTTGCCTACCAGTCGTGAAATTGCCTTTCTACTAAATATTCCACATCAGCTGCTATTGGTATTATAACAAAGTGGAAGCGAATGAGAACAAAAGCAACTCAGCCATGAAGTGGTATGCCATGTAAAATCACAGAGCAGGATCAGCAGATTCTGGGGGACACAGTGTGTAGAGGAAGTCAACTTTCTGCAGGGTCGATAGTTACAGATCTCCAAACTTCATGTGACCTTCAGATTGGCTCAAGAACAATGTGTAGAGCGTTCATGGAATGGTTTCAATTACTTTACATCACCACTACAAGCATCATATGCAGTGGTGTAAATCACGGCACCATCACACTCTAGAGCAGCGGAGACGCGTTCTCTGGAGTGATGAATCACGCTGTCTGGGTTTGGCGGCTGCCAGGAGAACATTACTTGACTGCCAAGTGTAAATTTTGGTGTGTTTTTTTTTCCTGGAGTTGGACTCAGCCCCTTAGCTCCAGTCAAAGGGACCCTAATGTGTCATCATAAACCCTTCCTTACTGTTTATATTGGAATTTAAAAAACACTGAAGGGAACAATATCCTTTGAACATATGAGACTAAAGTGGAGATGTTTGGCCATAATATGCAGCACCACGTTTGGAGAAATCCAATCACAGCATGTCAACTCAAACACCTCATACCAACTGTTAATCACAAGCCCATGATTTGGGCTTGTGTTGCAATCACAGCCAACCATAAACTCCTCTTTATATTAAAGTATTCTGGAAACTGTCAGGTGTGAGGCCATATGTCCAACAGGTAACAAAATCTACAACAGAATGGCTGAAAAAAATATCAAGGTGTTGGAATGGTCCAATCAAAGTCCAGACTTTAACTCAACCTAAATGCTGTGGAGACACCTCAAGAGAGCTGTGCATAAATCATTTTCCACAAATCTCTCGAACTGAAGCCACATTGTAAAGAAGAGTGGGCCAAAATTCCTTCATTTGGAATTTCTGAACTTCCTTCAGATTTGAGAGTCTGAGGAAGTCATAAAGAAAATGATTACTTTACGTTATTGCTGCTAAAGGTGGTTCTACAAGCTACTGAATCATGCAGTGTTCTTAGGTTTTCACAGGACCGAACAGATTTCTACTAAAACATATTTTTAGCGTTGCATGTTTTACAGTTCAAAATACTGCTGTTTGATATTACACCGAGTCCTGGTGCAGCCCATCATTCAGCTGTTTCCTCCCTTCCTAAAAACACGGATATCTGCTCTCACTGACATCATACAAATCCAAGAGCAGAAGTAACTGTGCGTGCGAAATCAATCATTTAGAGCAATCTGAAGCCGGAGCTATTGGCTCAGTACTTGCATATACACTGACCTTAATACGAGCATCTGTCATCTTAACAGAAAACAAGAAAAATTATAACACATCCTTTTAAAGTAACCTACTACAACCAGTTTATGGCACTACATCCCATAAATCTCATTCAAAGCATGCCAGTGAAAACCAGTGAAGACATGGCACACACTGGAGCTTCTTCGAAAAACACACATTTCTGTTGCTGCACTATGATGCTAACATAAGCTCAAATGGCCTCTGGGGATGACGCTTCACTGCATGAGATACGATATTTGAGTGCCCACGTAAGTGGGTGGTGATAGTGGATCAGTCCTAACTATATTCCAGGTTTCACAGAGGCCTTAGTGTGGCTCTCTGGTGACTGATTAAAAACATTTTTTAGCCTCAGGGAAACACACTTGTTGTTGAGACTATTACTAATCACCAGTATGCTCCACTTTACTTAAAAATATCTAATGTTTAGGCTCAGTGCACATTCTAGAAATAACCCTTAACACACAAGTGCATGAGTTCAAATGCCCAAGGAAGCTTTAAGTGATGTCACAGCTGAACTGTGCATTTATAATGAAGACTAATTAAGGCCCCTATGGCTTCATGACCTTATTCAGTGACTAGCCAAGCTATAGATGTGGTGTACACTGTAGCAGCACAGATACATCTGTGATTTGCACATGCAGGATCTCTGCAAACTCGGGAATAACTGATACCGTCACCATCCTTTTCCTTTCATCATTTAAGCCATAGAGAAATTACTTTCCATTTCCTGCATATTTAAAAACATTTAAAAACAAGTTTTATCTTTTCAAAAAACCCTCAAATATATTTCAGTACAGACTGTGAGGCAAAACTAACACAAAAACAGAATGTCTCATTACAAGAGGTTGAGTTTGCCTGCAGAAAGAGAGTACGGAGAGTATTTGAGGATGCAGACCACACACAGCATGTCTCCAGCAGTGAAACACAGAACGAGAGTGCAGATATGGGTCACTCACTTATTTGAGAGAAGGCAATCAGGGTCTTAAACGCCTGTCAATGTCCGGGAACATTGGGGTCCAGCTCCTGATTTATCTTTCATCTTTTTAACTGTTTCAATTCCTCTTTGGAGTTTTACTTTGATGTTTACTGATGGAGCACCTCTTCAACCTGAGCCTGAGGTTGGGAAGAGTCCCACAGCTCTGGAAAACCTCCTGTGTTGTACCAGTGCCAAAGACTTCACGCCCCAAGGACCTCAACAGCTACAGGCCGGTGGCTCTGACATCCCACCTGATGAAGACCCTGGAGCGGTTGGTCCTGGCTCAGCTTCGGCGCCTAACAAGCTCATCACTGGACCCACTTCAGTTTGCCTACCAGCCTGGCATTGGAGCGGATGATGCCGTCATTCACCTCCTACATCGTTCCCTCGCTCACCTGGAGACCGCTGGAAGCACTGTGAGAATCGTGTTCTTTGATTTCTCCAGTGCCTTCAACACTATTCTTCCCTCGGTTCTGAAGGACAAGCTGGTGAACTCTGGAGTGGACCATCACCTCACTACCTGGATCCTGGACTACCTCACCGACCGACCACAGTATGTGAGGACTCAGTGCTGTGTGTCGGACAGGGTCGTCTGCAGTACGGGGGCCCCACAGGGAACGGTTCTGGCTCCGTTCCTCTTCACCATCTACACTGCAGACTTCTCCCACAATTCCACCCAGTGCTTCCTGCAGAAGTTCTCTGATGACTCTGCAATAGTCGGCCTCATCACTGATGGGGACGACAAGGAGTACAGAGGACTGACTCAAGACTTTGTGGACTGGTGCCAGCTGAACTACCTCCAGATCAACGCCAGTAAAACCAAGGAGCTGGTGGTAGACTTCCGCAGGCACAAGCATTCTCCACTGCAACCACTGAACATCCAGGGTATGGACATTGAGGCTGTGGACAGCTACAGGTACCTTGGTGTTCATCTGAACAATAGACTGGACTGGACTCATAACTCAGACGCCCTCTACAGGAAAGGGCAGAGCAGGCTGTACCTGCTGCAGAGACTCAGGTCGTTTGGGGTGGAGGGCCCACTCCTGAAGACCTTCTATGACTCTGTGGTGGCTTCTGCTATCTTTTATGGTGTGGTCTGCTGGGGCGGCAGCATCTCTGCTGGGGACAGGAAGAGACTGAACAGGGTGATCCGAAGGGCCAGCTCTGTTCTAGGATGCCCTCTGGACCCAGTGGAGGTGGTGAGTGACAGGAGAACGGCGGCTAAGCTGTCATCCCTGTTGGACAACATCTCCCACCCCATGCAGCAGACTGTGACAGCACTGAGCAGCTCCTTCAGTGGGAGACTGCGGCACCCACGGTGTGGGACGGAGAGATTTCGCAGGTCTTTCCTCCCCACTGCTGTCAGACTCCACAACAAAGACTTTAACTGAACAAACACACACATCCACACATGTGCAATAACACTAAGTGCAATAATCTTTTCTGGCATCGTTGTATTTTTACTCAGTTGTATATAGCATTCGTATTCTATTTTTATCTTATTGTATATTTTTATTCTATTTTATTCTACTGTATATAGTATATTATTTTATTCTATTCTGTACAGCTGTGTACTGTATTTATTCTTATTGTATTCTAATTTTTGCGTCATAACTTTTGCACTGTCCACTTCCTGCTGTGACAAAACAAATTTCCCACGTGTGGGACTAATAAAGGTTATCTTATCTTATCTTATCTTACTTCATTAAAGGATAGAAATACATGCATGTTTGATACCTGGGTTGTTGGCTATTTGATACTCAGCCGTACTGCACTCTTCAGTAAACCCCACAGCCCCAAGTTTCATTATACAACTACAAAGCTACTAAGTAAATTTCCTTTACGATGTAAGGAGACCACACAGGTTCAAGCATTAAGATCCTTTACTTTAGTAAAAGTATAAATACTGTGACTTTTGTCTCAGGTTTGACTGTTTAAATATTCGCTAATATGCTCTCAACGCACAGAATCCTCAATGGCAAGGAAACTGCTGCTCTGACTTTCATGAGGTCTAAGCTGCTGTACCCACACCCACCACACTGCCAATATGTTTGGTTTCTTAATGATTTTATAATTATCCACATCCAGCAAACCTTTTCATGACTCCAGTGTTTGTCAGTAGCAGCAGTCAGGCCCAGGCTGGGCTGAATGTGAAGTCTTCTCTCACATGAAAACAAAAAACAGCATCACAGTGGGAGATGTTGACTGTATTGGTTATTTGTATTTGAATCCAGGTGTGTGGCGTTTGCATCTGTGCTTGCACGGGCTCTCTCTGAGTCTTCCTACAGTCCATGCTCCTCTAAGATTAACTGGTAATTCTATATTAGCCTATGTGTGAATGTGAGTGTGAATGGTTGCCTGTTTGTCGACCCGTCCAGGGCGTACCCCTCATCTCACCCCCATGACTGCTGGTATAGACTCCAGTAACCTCCAACTCTGATTTAATCAATGTAATCATAGTGAAGACAGCTCTTTATTCAAACCTGTTTTAGGGTGAGCAGATCACTGGTGTTTGTGTGTCAGCTGCCTGGTTAAAGAGATGGAAAAAATTCAGTAGACCAAGATTTTCTTTTAATGGACTATGTTGCTAAAGGCGTCGATTTTTTAAACTGCTCCGCCTGTTTAGGATCACAGAGGGCAAGAGGTGGGGTACACCCTAGTGATGGGATTTCCGTCTCTTTTTAGAGAACCGGCTCTTTCGGCTCCGAACCGGCTCTTCAGGTTGTTTTGTTGCTTTAATTAATTAATTATTAACAATAATATAAAATTATGCACAAAAGGAATTACTAATGTAAAAAAAAGTGGTTTTACTTATATATGTTTATATATAAATATATGCGGTGGCCCCTAGAGGCAAAACGCGTACAAACTCCAAAACACATTTCTAGCATTAACTGAACTTCCAAAACAGAGCTACCTAGATCACCTAAATTACACAATTGAAAGCATATGTGTATTCAGGAGACAACTGAGGAAGCTTCGCCCCAGAAAGGCAGCAGGCCCAGACAAGGTGTGTCCTAGGATGCTAAAGGCGTGTGCTGCTGAACTTGGGGAGCCGCTACAACGAGTCTTCAATCTCAGTCTGCGACTGGGGAGAGTGCCCGCCCTCTGGAAGACATCCTGCATCGTCCCGGCCCCCAAAAGGAACCGGCCCAATGAGCTGAATGACTTCCGACCGGTGGCACTGACGTCACATCTTATGAAGACTCTAGAGCGGCTCTTCCTCAACCTCCTCCGACCACAGGTACAACATGCCCAGGACCCACTACAGTTTGCATACAAGGCGGATGTCGGAGTGGAGGATGCCATCCTGTACCTCCTACACAGAGCCCACTCACACCTGGATGGGGGAAAAGGCACGGTCAGGATCCTGTTTCTTGACTTTTCCAGTGCCTTTAATACCATCCGGCCCTGTATGCTTCAGGAAAAACTGAACAGGATGGAGGTGGACCCCTGCCTGGTGGCTTGGATCTCCGACTACCTCACCGACAGACCACAGTACGTCAGGCTGAAGGACATCACGTCTGACACTGTGGTCAGCAGCACAGGAGCACCACAGGGAACTGTGCTGTCCCCTCTTCTCTTCACCCTGTACACCTCTGACTTCTGCTACAACTCTGAATTATGCCATATTCAGAAGTTTGCAGGTGACACGGCCATCATGGGGTGTATCTGGGATGATCAGGAAGAGGAGTACAGAAGTCTGGTGAGGAACTTTGTCGCATGGAGTCACACAAACCACCTGCAACTCAACACCTCAAAGACTAAGGAACTGGTTGTGGACTTCGGGAGGTCCAGAGAAGGTCCACTGCCGGTTCAGATAGAGGGGGAGGAGGTGGAGGTGGTCAACAAGTACAAGTACCTCGGGCTGTGGGTGGACAATAAACTGGACTGGTCATGCAACACAGAGCACCTGTATAAAAAAGCCCAAAGCCGACTGTACTTCCTCAGGAGGCTGAGGTCTTTTAACATCTGCAGGAAGCTCCTGAGGATGTTTTACCAGTCGGTGGTTGCTGGAGTACTTTTCTATGCTGTGGTGTGCTGGGGGAGCAGCACAACAAAGAAGGACTCATCCAGGCTGGAGAAACTGATCAGGAAGGCTAGCTCTGTGGTCGGCATGAAGCTGGACACTCTGGTGACAGTGGCAGAGAAAAGGACACTAAAAAACTGCTGGACATTATGAACAATGATGGGCATCCTCTGCACACGGCCATTAACAACCAGAAGAGTCTTTTCAGTGACAGGTTGCTTCTCCCCAAGACAAGAACCAACAGACTTAAAAACTCCTTTGTCCCACACGCCATCAGACTGTTTAACTCCTCTCTGGAGGGGAGAGGGAGGGGAAACAGGAGGACAAAGGAGGGGGGAACAACTAAGCTGTAGTGCCTCCTCACTTCACTGTGCAATACCTTTTGTGCAATACTTAATAGTTAATAGTCAATGGTGCAATAGACCTCAATACTTGAAATGTGCAATTCACTTGTATTTTTATTTTTATTCCTATTGATTCTATTTATCCCCTTTGTATATTTTATTTATATATGTCTCTGTATTTATATATGTGTGTGTGTGTGTGTGTGTGTATATATATATAATATTCTGTAACTCTGTAACTTCTGTCGGTGCTGTGCTTTTGGAAACCGAATTTCCCAGAGGAACCCACCCGAGGGATTAATAAAGTTTTATCTTATCTTATCTTGTTGTTTGTGTATTTATACACAAGCACTCATATATATTCAAATAATTAAAAAAAAAAGTTCATTTACCTGTTACTACCACACACCAAATCCGGTCGTTGGTACTTGCTGGCTTGTGTAGCCACTAGGTAACAAAAGCTCAACACTGCCCCCAGCATTCTGGAGCACTTCTGTTGTCTTTTGTACCTGTTTTGGAGTTTTTACATGTTTAGGAGTTTTTACGTGCTTCAGGGTTTGTACGTGTTTTGAAGTTTGTACGTCCTTTGTCTCTAGGGGCCACCATAAATAGACATTTATTTATTCACTCCACATAAAATGTAATAAATAAATCATATAATACAAAAACCAATTTCATTCAAACCCATTTCAACTTTTAACTATTTAAATTTTCAGCTTTTTCCTTTTAAACAAATTTAAAGTGAAACAACACAAAACACTGCAAACCACAACACAATTAAATATAAATTAAAATATGAAAACAAAAAGAAGATGCATGTTCTCTGTCATATGGACCTGCATGAATAAACTTTCTGAATCCTTTATCATCGGCAACTGAAAATAGTTGTGAATGATTACTAGACCTTTCTAATGTGACGTTGTTGTCCCTGGCTCTCTTTCTCTGTCTCTCCCTCCTGCTCTGTTCCTGTGCTACTGAGTGTAACTACCGCCCCTTTCCGCTCATCCCAGCATAAAGCACAAGGCTCGCATGCGGAGTGAAGCAGAAAAAAAGTGCGAGAGAGAGGGTGAGAGAAAGAAAAAACAAACAAACCCACGGCTCGTGATGAGGAGCTGGCTCGCGTCGTTCACGTCAAAGACCCGGCTCTAAGAGCTGTTTTGTTCGCGACCAACACATCACTAGTACACCCTGGACAGGTCGCTAGTCTGTCACATGCCTACAGCCAATTTGGAATAACACTTAACCTAACACGCCTGTCTTTGGACTGTGGGGGGAAGCTAGAGAGGACCCACACAGACACAGGGAGGACACCAGCTGCCTGGTGGATTCAAACTCAAAACCCATCTGCTGTTTGTGGTTACAGTGCTACTACTGCACCACCGTGCTGCTGCCATCCTAAATACTACAGATTAAAAATAAAGTTCTGCATGGAAAATAAAGAGAAAAGTACAGCACTGGTGGCTATTTTAGTACATCTATGAGAAATATAAATCATAAAAAGTGCTGAGTGAAAGAAAATGGATCAAATGTGTATAAGATGTACCGTTATTATTAAAAAATGTTTCTATTTTTGGTTGGTTGCTTTAATAAGGTGTGATTAATTTTAATTATTTAATGTAAGACAAATATCTCAGTTCTGGACAACAGCAGATGGAAAACAGCTACAGTTACTAAGCACTCGGCTATTTAACTGTCAGCCATATTTCACAGTTTTTTAAAAGTATTTTTAAATGTTTTTCATGTGTATTTGTATCATATGAATTGCCAAAGCTTAATTTGTTTTCATATTTATTCCACCTGTATTAGAGGGGACATGATATTTTCCTTGTTTGTGTATAATTGTAGTTTTTTTTAGGGCTTTTAGTAATCACACAAATCTTAGTGTATGTTTTTCCTTTGTAAGCTTTCCGTTTCCCACCGATTCCCCCACCACTTCCATCCTCAGACATGTGCTCCAGGGTAAGAGATGAACAGCATGAATCCAGGATAACAAGGTGCTCCTCTGGGAAACTCTCTCCTCCCCTCGTATGTCAAGATAGAGCCCTCTCCTCCTCCTCTATCATCCACAGGGTCAGCCTCTCTGATAAAGAGCATTAAAGCTGTGACTGGGTGATAATTCAGTGATTCTGTGTTTCTTCCTCTGGTATCTGGAAGCCACTTTTTTTTTTATCTTGCTGTTGTATCTGGTAATGGGATCGGACCCCTAATACAACATGTTTTCATCCCTTCTCAAACACATTTGTTTGTGGAGGGATAAAAACATGAAGCACAGCTCTATCCTGAAGGGTCGTGCTGCATGTCAAACATCCTCTGTGAGTAAACACACCGCGTCTGTGGGGAGAATTGGAGCAGCAGTTACTGTGCATAAATATGCAGACTTGTCCATAGATAGCACCGCTGGGTGTTAATGAGTAACATGATTCATGCACAGAATTACAGCAGCCAGGTCTGGCTTTTTTATTATAAAGAAAACGCAAACATCACTGAAGTTGTTTGTGAAGCGATCCGTGTAACACTGTAGCATGGAAAATGCAGCATGTGTTGCAGCAGACGATGAATTATTCTAAAAACAGCAGAAAATGCTGGAAAATGGATCTGGAAGTTCATTTATTCATTTGTTTCTGCAGCACAGAAAGTCACAAGAGACACCTTGTAAATGTAGTCTCTCTTGCCTTTTGATAGGTTAACAATAACCAGTGTAGCCGCCATTATTATTGTTATTACTGAAGCAAAAACACTGAATAAATAGCCAAGAGTTTGAAACATCATCTGAACTACATTTAGAACAGCAACAGTGAAGAAGAATGCATTCACAAATCAAAAGAAAACCTTTTAAACCAGAGAACATGCCTTATCCATCTGATACGCTGTAGGCTGCTAGCATCTGTAGCTCGGTGGCTAATTTTAGCTAACTTTAACAAGGATGATTTTGGGTAATAACATTTTCTGCCCTCCAGTAGCCATGAGTCCATTAACACAGTTTTAATATTTTCAGGTTTCTGAATGAGTTGACACAGGGAAATTGCCAGGCCGATGGCCCAGCTGGTTTAAATCATCCAGTTACTCTGCTGTGTCCTCGATTTAGCCCTTTAGCTATTTCCTTTCTGATTTTGCATTACATTTAGCATGCCAGTATGAGGTCAAGTCTATGTAAGGTAAACATCCTTTCTCTGTTCTTCCAAATAATATTGTGTCATGAAACTGTATCTGTGAAAGATAAATCTACACAACACCAGCTAACTCAGCTTGCGAAAATAATTTGTTCGGCTTTGTGCCTTTGAATGAATCACACAATGAAAGAGTGGGAATTCACAGCAAGGAGACTGTTTTAATCTCACAGTTAATTCTGTAGCACAATATTGCACCTGAGTTTTATTTATTTTTTAACTTCCCTGCGAATGAAACAGTTTGAAAACAGCTCTGGGACTGGTAAAAAAAAAAAAGGCAACACACAATTATAGAAACTGTAATTGCTGCAATAGGCTTACTGTGAAAATGAGTAAATCCCCACAGACTCTCACATGCCCAACTTTAGAGAAATAAATATGTTTAGAGGCACCAAACAGGTTGTGGTATCCAGACTTATTTTTCCTTACTAACTTTATTACTAACTTTATTGGGTAATGATTTCCTTCGAATGCACCCATTTATGTTCTATAAAAGCTTGAAGTCCCCATGTTTAAGCCACAGACGGGTGCAGACACAGGTTGTTGTAGCCTTTAGCTGTCTGCTAGGCTTCACTTTTGCTGATTTAAGTCACTGAACTGGAACTCATCCACCGTTGTGTTTTTAATATTTTACAGGTAAGATGAATGACCACGTGTTTAGTTAGCACTAAGTAAAAGATATCTAAATCTTTGAAATCTGCTAGCCACATTAGATAACAATAGCTGACAATATAATTTTCTCATACTAATTTGGTCACTTCTGACACTAAATTTAAAAACAACAAAAACAACATGGCAACATTCACAGAGCTCAAATGAAGAATCAATAAAAAGGAGTTTGCAAACCAGTGTGGGATGTCACAGTAGCTATGTCCTTCCTTTACATACAGTCTGTGTGTTCTGTTAAAATACACTCTTTATCTCAAACACATATAAAGAACTGATCATTTTTAAATGTCTTTTTCAAATATACTTACCAGCTACTTCATTAGCTACACTTGTTAAGCTGCACAATAACACCAGTATCTAATTAGTCGATCACAAAACTGCAATTCAGTACATTTAAGCATGTGTACAACATCAAGACTACCTTCTAAGGTCCACAACTAGCATCCTCTCATCTCAGAGAGGAGATTTAAGTTTATTTTGAACATAGCATGGCTGATCTGCATATTTTTTTCTCAGGACTCCTCATTCTGTTTACACCTAGAGGCCAGCGAACACTCTTTCAATGATGAGGATGTACACATCCTGGGCAGGGAGGAACGCTGGTTTGAGCGTGGAGTCAAGGAGGCCATTTACGTGAAAATGGAAAGACCATCTCTGAATCGAGGAGGGGGCCTAAGGGTACGTCTTTCACCATCTTACAATACTGTGATTACAGCCATTCCCCAACTCTCAGTGAATGGTACTCATGACCATTGATCAGAGGTTGTTGATCAATGGTCAATTTGCATATTAATGATCAAGGAACTGACCTCACAGCCCATTGTTCATTAGGTGGGTAAGTTTCAGCCATGATGCAAAGGTACTGTTTATAAGGTTGGTGAAACCTGCAGTCAGCTGAGACTGAAGAAGTCACATGGATCAGTGACAAAACGTTTGTCCCACTGAGAACGCTACGTCCAGATGAACGGAACCAACTTTCTGGGAACTATCTCAAGGGCTTACGGAAAATCTGGAAAATAAATATCCACTGTGCTGCAGTTCTCTGTGTGAAGATCTTGATGTCAGAGAACAATGACCAGACTGCTTTGAGTTAACAGGAAAGCAATACTTAAACTAGAAAAAATTGCATTTCCTGCGAAAATGCTGTGTGGATGCCTTACGCTGAAGATTTCTGCTGAAAAAAGCAGAAAAAGTTGAAAAAACAAAAAACATTGCCCTGAGCGAGATTCGAACCTGGCCTTTCTGATCTATAGGCGGCGTCTCACCTTACTGGACCAAACTGATTCTTACAAAGAAGAGGTGGAGAGACTGACAATTCTGGTGAAATTAGCAGAAGCTGCTTAGTATTGTGCTAATAAGAGGTGAAAAGGCTAAACATTTAGCAGAAAAGAGGTGAATCAGAAGAAGTTCTGCTGAAAAGAGGTAACGAAGCAAAAAGATGAGTTGAAAAGAGGTGTAGAAGTGCTTGCTGAAGATGGCTGTATGTGTAATGACACACTGGAGAGTGTCAAGAAAGCAGAGCGCATGCAAGCAGGGAACATGTGTAGCAACTGTCACAGGTAGGATTCGAAACTCTGCCCCCGGGTCTCACGGCAGCTGCCCTACCCTCTGAGCCAAATGAGTTCTGGTCTCAAGCAAATATATGATGAGAGAGAAAATGTGCACTGTGGAGCAGAAGCTCAAATTAGCAGAAAAGAGGTGAAGAGGAAGAACTTTGTTGTGAAATGAGGTAAAGAAACTGAAATTTGTGCTTAAAACAAGTGAAAAAGCTGAACTCTGAAATCCTGCTAAAACAGTAGTAGAGGCTGATATTTTTCAGCTACTCACTGAGCCAAACTGGTTCTCACGTAACTGAAAAAAGGTGGAAAAGCTTAAAATTCTAATGAAAACAGCAGAAGAGGCTAAGTGCACTGTGGAGCAGGAGCTCTAATTAGCAGAAAAGAGGTGAAGAGGAATAATTTCTGCTGAAAAGAGGTAAAGAAGCAAAAAGCCGAGTTGAAAAGAAGTGTAGAAGCAGAAGTGCTTGCTGAAGATGGCTGTATGTGTAATGACACACTGGAGAGTGTCAAGAAAGCAGAGCGCATGCAAGCAGTGAACATGTGTAGCAGCTGTCACAGGTAGGATTCGAACCTCTGCCACCGGGTCTCACGACAGATGCCCTACCCTCTGAGCCAAATGAGTTCTGGTCACAAGCAAAGATATGATGAGAGGGAAAATGTGCACTGTGGAGCAGCAGCTCAAATTAGCAGAAAAGAGGTGAAGAGGAAGAACTTTGTTGTGAAATGAGGTAAAGAAACTGAAATTTGTGCTTAAAACAAGTGAAAAAGCTGAACTCTGAAATCCTGCTAAAACAGCAGAAGAGGCTGATATTTTTCAGCTACTCATTGAGCCAAACTGGTTCTCACGTAACTGAAAAAAGGTGGAAAAGCTTAAAATTCTAATGAAAACAGCAGAAGAGGCTGAGTGCACTGTGGAACAGAAGCTCAAATTAGCAGAAAAGAGGTGAAAACAGCAGAAGAGGGTGAGATTTGTGCTGATAAGAGGTGAAACTGCGGAACCAATCAGAGGTACTGCTTCTGTCTGCTTCATCAGGCTGTGTACTTGTATGTATTTCTGCCATAGACTGTTAACCAGAATCTGAGGTCCATATTAGAAAAGCTGCTAAAATCATTAAACTTTGCAGAATTGTAATAAATTATCAATATGAATTACCGGTCTGTGATAGTGTATAAATTTGTAGTTAAAAAAAAAACATGTGGGCCAAGGTGGAATCGAACCCACGACCTCTGGTCTGAAGAGCGGTGTCATTACCAATCGCGCCACCTCTAAGGGGGCGGGCGCTTTGAAAAAAAGGGTGATGAGGAGTCAGAATTAGATCGCGGTGAGACGCGAAAAACGCCGTTTTTTGGAGTTACAAAACGTCGTGTAACTCAAAAACTAGGTGGGATAGAAGCATAATTCTTGCACTGGGTGAATCAGCGGACTTTGGTGTACTTTGACTGCGATTTACATAGCTCTTTGTATCTCCGTCGCGGAGATATGACGAGAGAAGAAACGGCTTCATTTTCGGAATTTGAAAAATGAGAGGAGGACAGATTTCCACCCCTCAAACAAGTCTAACTCATCTCAGAACGGTAATAGGTGAGAAAATAATTCTTGAATTGTGAGTGTCAGGAGTGTCTGAAGATATACAGGGACAAGCCTCATGTCTTAACTTTGCTTCGTTAAGGAGATATGACGATTTGAAAATGCCTTCAGTTTCAGTATTTCAGCTCTGAGTTTCACAACCTCCCCATAGACTTTGAATGGGGAGTTTTTAGACCATGTGTCACTTCGAGGCAAATTGTGAAAAAAACGTAACTCTCACAATAATTATAGTGACACTGTCTTAAAGCCAGCAAAAATACCTACGTTTTGATGTATAATTTGTGGAAGTTGAGTGGAAATTGAGCGAGTAGCAAGGAGTTGTTCAGACATGAAGAGAAAATTCAGAACGGACGAGTGTGCAGTGGGAGTTAATTGCATAGCAACCATAGCAACACATGTATTTTCTGAAAAATCACAAAGTTGTAACTGAAAACTTAAAGAGTCATTACATGAAAACGGTAACAGATATGAAAAAGCTGAATCACACAGGAATAGCCCAATCATCTGAGAACGTTTTAAAGTTTGAATGGAGTTTCTAGGTGAAAGTATGAGGAAGTAGTTAAGTTTCAAAGACAAGCAAGTTTTAGCAGAATTGTAGAAGTTTCCCATTCATTTCAATGGGACAAATTAAAGGAAAAAAGTGTAATATTTTAAAAAGTATAATAGTAATAAGTACCAAAAGATATAGCAGTCGAAAGCAGAAATAGCAGAACAGTTTAGAGTTTGAATGGTAAAAATCGGCTGAAAACTGAGGGAGTAGTTAAGCGGCAAAGAAACGGAGCAACTAGAATAATAAAGGATAAAGAATAAAGAGAAACAGGATCTCAATAGTGTGGATGCCTACGGCATCCACCCAATAATCACTTGCTGGCTTTTTCAGTCATTTGAAACAGATGGGTTACAACAGCAGAAGACCGCACCTGGTGCCACTCGTAAGGCTACAGTTCATAAAAGGCTCACCAAGATTTGATAATAGTTGAAAGTTGGATAGTAGGCAGAATTTGGTGTAAACAACATAAAAGCGTGGATCCAGCCTGCCTTGTAGACAGTTCACGCTGTTGGTGGTGGTGTGATGGTGTGGGGGATATTGTTGCTGACCATCTCCCTTTCTTGATGACCAATCTCCCAATGATAAACTGTGGTCATACAGTACATGTACGAGTAAAAAAAAAAGGTATTTAGAACAATACAAAAACACTGTATTACACTGCAAAAACAGCTATACTTGAAACAAGCCAAATATTCTTAAATCTGACAAAATTTTCTTGTTTTGAGCAAAAAAATCTGCCAATGGGGTAAGCAAAAGTTGCTTGACTAGAATTCTTAAAACTAGCAAATTAATCTAACTGCCATATGCCTTTTAACTAGACAAAATTGTCTAAAATGTATGCTTATTTGAAGAAAATATGACTTATTATAAGTAAAAGATACTTTGATATTTAGAAAATCTGTACCTAAACTGAGTATTATGCTTTCTTGAACAAGCTGTTTTCAAGAATTATTTGCTTACTTTAAGATTCGACACCTTAATTTAGATTTTTCACATAAAAAAAACACCTTACTATAGGACAAATTTTCTTAAAACTGAATTGTTTCTTTCTTGATTGAGCTAACTATAAGAATTATGTTTCGACTCTGAGAACAATAATCAGCAAAAATTCCTGAGAATAAGACACCATCTCTTCAAAAAGCTACTAAAAATAAGGGAATTCATCTTAAATTAAGACAGCAAAAGCACTCTTAGATTTTGCGCTTTTATTGACACAGCAATGGGTCAGTAACTCACTGAGGTCTGTTCCAGGAGAATCATGTCTAAAATTATACATTTCAGCAGGGTACTGTGTAACATGGCCAATATAAGAAGTGCATATTCCAGATACTCTTAACATGAATAATAACAGTATAACACACTCATGGCTGGTATCAAAAAAATTTTTTGCTGAAGCTTAAAACAATCACTATTTCAAATCCTATATTACATAACATTTTAGAAGAACAAGTTCAACGACCACACAAACAAACATGTGTTTTACATTTGAACAACTTTTCTAGAGAGAAAAAAAACAACCTCACTGACCAACACTGAGTCTGATAAACAAGGCAGATGGAGTCTGTCATCTGAGAGACTCACTCAATGAATGACTTCCACTCACCAAGCGCCTTCCTGTAAGAGGGGGTTGAATCTCGGTCATGGATGGAGTCTTTGAGTATTTCAGTTTGCAAGACAGACAGCAGCGTGGAAATGCACTTTGGATATGTGAGGTGGAGGGCATAGTAATATGCCATCAGATAGAGCAGTCCCTCATTAAGATCCTTCCGGTCAAAAGTGCTCACTGGTGTGGTTCCAACAGCTATCATGCAGTTGCCTTCAGAGACAAGCAGAACTGGACAAGCCAGGGGTCGCTGACGCAGGTAGCCTTCAGGGTCTTCTGAAGTCTACATGACAGAAAAAAAGAGGATTAGAACAAGACCGTAAGAAATACAATTTTTGAGTTGCATTACAGTTTAAAATAGATCAACTTTTTTTTGTAGGTTTTATTAACATCAACATGTTATGGGGATCTGAACTTTAAGAATATTTGACTGACTCCACAGTAAAATATATAAAATGAAAACATGAGTAACTGCAAAATTCAACAATATATACACATAGAATATTGCAGCCTTACCTTTAGGACATGGAAAAAAGCCTCACTACAGATGCCCAGCTTCTTAGGTGATACTGTGCTGGAAGGGAAAAGCACGGGAAGGGCTCTGAACACAGCTGCTGCATGTTCCACTGGTTTGAAAAAAGAAAAATAAGACAGGGCAACACCATTAAGCATTGCAAATAATGTAATCTGCAAAGCATAAATGTAGACAAATCAAGATACTGTAGCATTACCTCCATCCAAAGTTTTTGGCGGCTTCATAACTTTCTTCATGACACCATAAAACTGCACCTTCGAGTAGAAGATTTCCCATCTATCCTTCATCTCAGAAATGTATTTCAAGTTGGATGGTTGAATAATTCTCCGCAGCTCATCAAGGACCTGAAAAATACAGACAGAAACCCAACTGAGATAGATCTGTCTAGCTCTGTATCTGGTCTTGACAATAAGTGATAACAATTTAAACATGAGGGCCAGTATTTAAGAAATTTGAAAATCATATCAAAATGTCCCCAAAGGAATAACAGGATGGCTAAAAGAAATAAGTGCTGCTTACATGGTCCAGTTCTCTGAAACAAGGATATGCCTCTAGTATCTTCACTGCTCTGTCCTGCTCCTTTATAGCATCAGAGTTAATGAATTGTCTTCTAGACTCAAACTCCAGGTTCAGCAGTTGGGTAACAGCAGCTTTGTTCGGTTTTTTGGTCTTGTATATTTCTTGAAGTGTCTTGTAGTGTCTTGCCTGGGTTTTTTGGCTGTCAAAGAAGTCAGCTGAACCAGCTAAACACACAGAGCAGAGGTGTGTAAATCATTTATTGCCACAGTAAGGCTTTATATATCTGTTATTGGTGCAAAACAATAATACAAAAATACCAAAATATTTCTGTAAATTAGATCAACAAATTAACTAACCACCTATCTTAAAATTGTTCATTAATCCTGTGAAGTTGTCACTATTAAATGGAACACAAAGATTCCAAGATAAACAGTGAAGTAGTTGTGTTCCATTGTTAGCAGAATTTTTAACAAAAAAACAAAAAGTATCGTCCAAACCACATTTACACTCAGGCTGTAATAAGAGGGTGCATTATATTATACTTACATTCTTCATCACTGCCATCCTGGTGGTGCACTGGGGTGCCCATCGATCTAACTGGTGATTTATCTAGAATAATAGTTGATGCACTGGACTCCCCACTGCTGTCACTTTTTGCAACGCTTTCATTCCCATCCTTTCTTGGCTTCTTCGCAGGAGGTTTTTTGCCCTTCCTTGGACTTTTGACATTGGAGAGTCTCTTCATTAGCTTTTTAGCAACATGCTCCTAACAGGTACAAACGGTAAAAATTAAAAGATGATAAGATACATCACTCATGATTAACACAGAGTGGTATTGAGCAAATGCTACTTACCCACTCACATAAACAAGGGTTTTTTTACTTTCTTGAAAATCGTTTTTTGCAGTGTATACATGAGAATAAACCTTGAATTATAAAATGTACCAAACCCAAGACACTATGTTCTATTTTTCTCAAACCTCACTTATAAAAGTTAGTTCTAAAATAGTTTGTTATACAACAGTTCAGTTATAAATATAATATAGAATTTTATTTAATCTATAATTAAAAAAAGCATTGTGGTTATTAGGGACATGCAATCATTTTCAGCTGCCCATTCAAACAAATTTCCCTTTATTCCGTTAATATTTTTAGAAAGACAATTTCCGCCCTGTAGAAGGGCATCACATATATTATGCAGGATGCCGCAGAATAGTACATTGCCTTTCATCTTTTATCTTTGCAACCCAATTTGATTATTCACCTTATTCTTTTCCAGGAAGTCAGACTTTTCACTGTGTACACTGATGAAAATGTTTTGTGCGAAAAAAAACAAACCGTTGTTGTTCATCTGTTCTGACTGATTGTATCTCAATTAGAGCTTCAGACAGAGATGCATTTTTGTTCAAGGTGGTCAAGCTGATGATGTAATTCCATCATGGAATCTAACACTGAAAGCTTTCCAGAGCAGCCTTCACACTCTAGTTGCACCACAAGAAGTGTCAAGTCTTTGAGAGTTCTCACATCATTTGAACCTGCCAGCTGCTGACAGTTCAGACTATAAATGAATTTGTATTTCTGCACACAAAATCTCACACCTTTCTGGTGTAAAGAGAGACTTGAAAATGAAATGCATAAAGGGATTGATCCGATATCAGATATCTGAAAATATCAAATTTTCTTGCGCACTAATGACATAACAATGCCACAAAAATGCCCTAAAAAAGTCATGGTGTTTGTAATTTGAACTTAACAGCTGTCGCCAACAGTAAGCACAGAAAAGCACAGAAAACCATGGACTTAAAAAGACAGGATGCAGACAGCAAAGACCAGCTCGAAGGGACAGAGTCAGAGAATTTGAAATCAAGTGGCCTGAAGTGAAAATAGTGAGCAGGCGTTTAGAGTTAACTGAGGAGCAGATTCCAGGGTAAACAGAGCCTTGTTTCCAGGTGAGTTGACTTGGAGAGACAGGTCTGACCGACAGACACGAGAGATTCAGAACACAAGGGAGAACCAGAGCATGAAACCCTCTGAAAGTGCTACCACTATTACTGCTGTAATGTTCTGGTGGTGAGTGGGTGGATGAGCCGGTCCTGAAAAACAGCAGGTGAGCGATTAGATGATGAGGAGCAGATGTGTCAGTCGGTAATGCAGCAGAGCTGGTAAATGGGTTAGGACCCTCAGAGGAGCTCACAATCTATCCACTCACACAGTGGATAGATTGTGGATACAGAGAAAGAAAGAAATATATTTTAGTAAGAATTTAAAATACAGCCTGCAACTAAATTCCACTGTATTTAAATGAAATTCTAATGCATTTTCTTTGAAATTATGATGCAATTATATTTACCTACAAATTCTTAAAGCTGTGAACACTGGAATAAGTTTTTTTTTGTTTTTTACAGAAAAACAAAGGAATAATTGTAATATAAGTAAATTTAATCTGTAACTAAGTAACGATTAAGTCATTTTAAGTATTGCATAACTTCAGGTATTTTACAGGAATGGAGGCACACAGTACTTCAAATTACTTATACAGAATAATTTGTAATAATTTGTACATATTGCACAACTTAATGTGTTTTACAAGAAAGAAGAAATAATTAAACAGAGCAGAAATAATTGTAAGTAGTGCCTAGCTTCTGTGTGTTTTACAGGAAAGGCGATAGAGATGATACTGTAAGTAGTTTTAAATAAACAATTTTAGGTACTGTGTAAATTCTTGGTAATTTAGTGAGAAAACAAACGATATTTACTTACTCCGCACATGCGCTGTATACTCCTGAGAGCACAGGCCGTATTATAGAGTGCATTCATCTTCCCTAGTAAAATGTGTCGCTAAATATCATGTCATTGGTGTCAAACACGTTAAAATTCCATTTAATTACAGAGGAATTACATCCAAATGTGCTACCAAATGTTTTATTATATTCCCAGAATATTTCCTACTTGATTGCTTTGATCATTTTCTTAATTTCAGTATGGGATTTTTTTTTTTTTTGGAAATATCACCTAAATATCTCATTATTGAATCAAGGCAGATGAGCTCTCTCTCTCGTTGTATATATAACTGGGCTCATACTGTACCTGGCCAAGTACCAATGAGGAGCTGTGAGATCAGTGTGAGTTGTGAGTCATCAGGATTGACACTGGCTATCGGCCAAGGATCGCACGTCCTTGTTTCTCACACAGCTCTGTGTGTAACACTGACAGAAAAAGTCAAAGACAGCTAAATGTGTGCATGTCTACAGGGGAACAGCTGACTGACTTTGTCCTGATTCTCCGACGGAAGCTGCAGCCTCCGTGGCAGATGTGCCAGTCGGGCAGGCAGGATATGAATATAGACAGCTGAAGTTTTACAAAGAGGAAGTTGTGACAGTTCGCTATATTTTTGTGTCTGCGCTTAAAGGTACAATTGCACTTTACGATTTTTTGGTTTAAAATGGAACGAAGTGGAACGGCGCTATATCTTTTATGACAGATGTCCCAGGATCTGACATGGCAGCATATGACAATCCCACACAAACACAAACGTGCACACACACGCACTTCTGTCTGCTGCTAAGGTGATGTGACACTTGTAAACATATCAAACCAAAGCCTTCAATCTGTCACTCTGCTTATTGTGTGGAAAATGTGCTCAGAAAGCAAACAGTTGTTTGACAAAGCTAAATATAAGCAGCCGCACCTGTAATGTTGACGTTAGTGTCATTCATTGGAAGCGGCGGCGTTCTCTGCATGGTCGCAGTTCAATAGAAAGAAGCTAAAACGTGATCAGAGAAAGCGTGCTGTATGTTTAATAGATTAATTTATATATTTGTAGATGGAGTCATCTATGAAGCCACAGAGAATTTTTACCCCAGTATCCCGCAGGTAAAGGCAGCATTATAGACTCATGTAGATATTTTCAGAGAAAGAAGTGAAAGTCCACGGAGACTACCCACTCACTTCAAACAACTATGTCTGTGAATATGCAAGTCAAACAAAAGACTGGGAAAATAAAAATCCATCCATCTTCTTCTGCTTATCCGGGGCCAGATCACTGGGGCAGCAGCCTAAGTAGAGAAGCCACCTCCTCCAGTTTGTCCAGGGGAACACCGAGGCATTCCCAGGCCAGCTGCGAGATATAATCTCTCCAGCCTGCCCCAGGGCCTCTTCCTGACAGGATGTGCTGGGAACACCTCACCCAGGAGACGCCCAGGAAGCATCTTTGTCAGATGCCCAAAACCACCTCAACTGGCTCCTTTCGATGTGGAGGAGTAGCGGCTCTACTCTGAGCCCCTCTTAGATGGCTGAACCTCTCACCCTATCTCTAAGGGAGAGGCCAGCCACCCTTCGGGGGAAGCTCATTTTTGCTGCTTGTATCCGCGATCTTGTTCTTTTGGTCACTACCCACAGCTCGTGACCATAGGTGAGGGTAGGGGCGTAGATCGAC
Organism: Rhamphochromis sp. 'chilingali'; assembly: GCF_963969265.1. Lineage (NCBI taxonomy): Eukaryota > Metazoa > Chordata > Actinopteri > Cichliformes > Cichlidae > Rhamphochromis > Rhamphochromis sp. 'chilingali'. The sequence continues at coordinate 8,115,729 of NC_137936.1, read as the reverse complement.
TGGTAAATTGTGAGTCATCATGATTGCTTCGCTTTTACACTCTCTTCTCTCTCTTCACCACGATAGACCGGTACAGCGTCAGATCACTGCAGCTGCAGCACCAATTCGTCGAAAATAAAAATGAAGCAACAAAAAGAAGAAGATTTATTAAAAGTATAATTTGTTTTTTTGTAAATATATCACCATTACTAGTTATTTTATAAAGGCTCATTTTTTAAATAAGATAAAGTTCCAAAACATGGTCCATTATTCTGATTTATTTTTGAAAATGTCCCCTTCAAGGTCACCTCACTGTGCACCTCTGGACCACGTCCTGTATGACCAGTGAAAGTGCTGTTATAAGCACTTGTGTGTCCACACCACAGATTGTAAAATTCTGGATGGAAATGGAAAAAACTCCTTGCGACTGCTAATGAGATCCAGATTTCCAGCTACAAGCAGACACCACGCAGAGGTTTTCAGCACAAAAGGCCACAAGGCACTTGTGATTGTGATATCCTTGTGATTGTCCACTCCACTTGAATGTTCTCACATGTGTGTGAAAACAGCCACTCTGAAAGCGCTACAGCTCGAGGAGGCTACTTTGAGAGGGAGATCGGCCAAACCGTAATTAGTTGTCAGCCTTTTTTTTTTTTTTTTTTTTTACCATTGGAGGCAATGCATTTGCTGAGTTTTTGCACCAGTGTGTAGTCCTGGTAGAAAATGTAACCAGGATTAAAAAAATAAAGAAAACTGCCCATATTAAAAAATGTGAATGACAGACTTAAACAAAGGAGCACTGCAATGAGCAGCTGATGCTAAGCTTTGTCCTGGCACTTGGTGGCACGCTTTGGTGTTGTTTCAGCTTCTCAACTTGTACGAGCAACCGTACCCGTCCTTTAGGAGTCGACTGCAGCAAAGCATGCTTCAAGCATGAATGGTTATGGTTACAACTGCAGCCAAACTCAAATGTGCACAATAATCCTTAGTAAAATCATTTTCTTTTTGTTGATACCAAGAAAAATAAAATATCACCAGACTTAATCATAAGTGTTATTATGTCTGTGAGTGGACTGTGTTTTATTGTTGTGTTTACAGTCCAGTATTAGACAGGAGGTGTTCCTGACTCCTTTTTTCCCCACCTGTTCTGAACTAGCAGATCACATAGGCAGGATGATTAAAGACCCAACCTGCCATTTCCTCCTCCCAGACTCTGCATTTCACCTACTGCAGGGCAAGGCTATCACCTTTAATACACTTCCTTCCCTCTGGATGAGAATCTGACATCCTGCCTTTTTGTCAATGTCACTTTAATGGCTCTCGTCCCATTCGTCAGGCTGCCTTCGTCCCATGTACTACTCCTCTGAGTACACCATCTGCCAACGGTTTCCCCCTGCATACCCTCATATCTGGCATCTCCTTTAGAAAGAGCCCACTGAGTTTTATTCACGTTTCACTGCAGGAAGGTGCACTTCAAGTATTACTTCGGGGGTAAGTGATGCACTGATGATGACATCTCAGTCCTGAATTCATCTCTTGCTAACAGGACTCCAGGACAACTGAGCACATTGACCACAAGATACAAGTTCTAGCAAAAAAGAAGAGCATGTGAGGCAAAGGCAAACATACTTGTCTCAACCAAGCAATCACAATATTAGTCCTTCAGATCCACGCATATAACCTCGTCTTTGTGTCTCTGTTAATTTATTGGATTTTAGTGCGACTCTTTCAGAGGGCATCAATCAATAAATTGGATTGGGCCCAAGGTGAATTCACATATTTCATGCAAGCTCTGCTTCTAATTTGGTGGTTAATTGTGCTTTGTTCTATTGAATTATAGGACATGACAAGGCTTCCATTTAATTAACCCAGCTGCACTGTTAATATAGTAACACAGACAGATAGGACACTCGCTGTTGCTTCCTATGCAGCTAGATCCATTTATGCATCTATTCGTGGCAGCAGGGTAACTCTTAAAATCATCACAGCTACTTTTTAAGAAATGACTTTTTCAAATGTGCAGCATTTCAGAATTATTAATGACTCATTTCTACATTTTTTCTATAGTGAATGCAGTGTATCTTTATGTAATAATATCCAAGGAAGCCTTTTAGGTCTATAAAAGAAATACTATAGATTCACATACAATGCAAATATGCGATGCACGTAGTCAACATCCCACCAGATCACGTGGAAGCAAAGATGCGACTCCAGCACATTGTTCAGCTAAATTGCCAGAGTGCTCCGCTAAAAATAGGGCACACAACCGAGAGCTCTGGGGGATGTGTCACATGGCAGGAAAAATAAAAAATAATAATAAATAAATAAAAATATGGGCTTTCACTGAAAGCACAGATTCTTCTAAAGCTCTAGAAGAGGGATGATGTAAACAGTGAGCTAAACAGAGAAACAAATTTGCAAAATGTGGGGAGAAAGGAAAAACTGTTCTAAAAATCCCCTCTTACCCTTCATATGCCGGTATTAAAAGGATAGAGGCATCCCACCGAGTTGCCTGGGGGGGATGTTGCAGGTGTAGCGTAATTTAAGTTTTCAATTTCCTGCCAAAAATGAGATTTTACAAAGCCGGGAGACGGCGCAGAGCAAGAGAGATCTTTTTCTCTCTCTGACTCAATGGGAATCAAAGGAATGCTTAATGACGACTTCAACAGCGGAGCCGGGCTCCACACTGCAACTAATTTAATAATCACTGTTTATTTCTGAAAGGAGTCGCGGTGGGGGGAGTGGGGGTGCTATCGAAGAAACAGACTATCCTACGATGGGATGTGTCCTATAAACAAACACGTAGACTAGAGAAGCACTTTGAACATCAATGTGGAAATCCTAATGGAGAAAAAGGTAAATGGCAGCAGTGTTCCCGAGACTGCATTAAGCGAGAGAGAAAATGACAGTGGACCAGCCCACTGAGGATGCATCAATCAACTCAAAGCATGAATCATCCCTCGGGAGACAGCACAGACTCACAGACTCCACTGTTTAAACTTTAGCTGTTGTACTTTATGAAAAATGGTTTTTGTGTACAAAAGAGCTCATTTTTCCACAGTCTAGAGAAATACTCAGACCTGATGACACAAAAGCCCAACAAAAGTTTTTATTTAAAATAGTTTTTATCTACAAGAGCCACATTTACCAGTGGACTTTGCTCTCTTCCTTGTCCTTTGTGCCCTTCGCTGGTTCTGCTGGAGGTTTTGTCCTGTTAAAAGAGAGTTTTCCTTCCCACTTTCGCCAAGTCCTTGCCCGTACAGGGTTGTTTTATTGTTGGAGTTTGTTTCTCCGTGTTATTGCAGGATATTTTCCTTGCAGTACAAAGCGCCTTGTGGTGACTGTTATTGTGTCTTGGCACTACAGGGAGTGCAGAATTATTAGGCAAATGAGTATTTTGTCCACATCATCCTCTTCATGTATGTTGTCTCACTCCAAGCTGTATAGGCTCGAAAGCCTACTACCAATTAAGCATATTAGGTGATGTGCATCTCTGTAATGAGAAGGGGTGTGGTCTAATGACATCAACACCCTATATCAGGTGTGCATAATTATTAGGCAACGTCCTTTCCTTTGGCAAAACGGGTCAAAAGAAGGACTTGACAGGCTCAGAAAAGTCAAAAATAGTGAGATATCTTGCAGAGGGATGCAGCAGTCTCAAAATTGCAAAGCTTCTGAAGCGTGATCATCGAACAATCAAGCGTTTCATTCAAAATAGTCAACAGGGTCGCAAGAAGCGTGTGGAAAAACCAAGGCGCAAAATAACTGCCCATGAACTGAGAAAAGTCAAGCGTGCAGCTGCCAAGATGCCACTTGCCACCAGTTTGGCCATATTTCAGAGCTGCAACATTACTGGAGTGCCCAAAAGCACAAGGTGTGCAATACTCAGAGACATGGCCAAAGTAAGAAAGGCTGAAAGACGACCACCACTGAACAAGACACACAAGCTGAAACGTCAAGACTGGGCCAAGAAATATCTCAAGACTGGTTTTTCTAAGGTTTTATGGACTGATGAAATGAGAGTGAGTCTTGATGGGCCAGATGGATGGGCCCGTGGCTGGATTGGTAAAGGGCAGAGAGCTCCAGTCCCACTCAGACGCCAGCAAGGTGGAGGTGGAGTACTGGTTTGGGCTGGTATCATCAAAGATGAGCTTGTGGGGCCTTTTCGGGTTGAGGATGGAGTCAAGCTCAACTCCCAGTCCTACTGCCAGTTTCTGGAAGACACCTTCTTCAAGCAGTGGTACAGGAAGAAGTCTGCATCCTTCAAGAAAAACATGATTTTCATGCAGGACAATGCTCCATCACACGCGTCCAAGTACTCCACAGCGTGGCTGGCAAGAAAGGGTATAAAAGAAGAAAAACTAATGACATGGCCTCCTTGTTCACCTGATCTGAACCCCATTGAGAACCTGTGGTCCATCATCAAATGTGAGATTTACAAGGAGGGAAAACAGTACACCTCTCTGAACAGTGTCTGGGAGGCTGTGGTTGCTGCTGCACGCAATGTTGATGGTGAACAGATCAAAACACTGACAGAATCCATGGATGGCAGGCTTTTGAGTGTCTTTGCAAAGAAAGGTGGCTATATTGGTCGCTGATTTGTTTTTGTTTTGTTTTTGAATGTCAGAAATGTATATTTGTGAATGTGGAGATGTTATATTGGTGTCACTGGTAAAAATAAATAATTGAAATGGGTATATATTTGTTTTTGTTAAGTTGCCTAATAATTATGCACAGTAATAGTCACCTGCACACACAGATATCCCCCTAAAATAGCTAAAACTAAAAACTAACTAAAAACTACTTCCAAAAACATTCAGCTTTGATATTAATGAGTTTTGTGGGTTCATTGAGAACATGGTTGTTGTTCAGTAATAAAATTATTCCTCAAAAATACAACTTGCCTAATAATTCTGCACTCCCTGTACATAAATAAAACCTAATTAAAGTGAACTGAACTGTCTGTTTCATAGTTTTGTGTTTTATTTCTGTTACTTTTAAATCTTTGGTTATTTGTCATTTTTGTATGGCTTCTCGTGTTTGTGTAGTTTCCTTCTAATGTTTTACTAAACCTGTTCCAAACCAGGTAATCACGCTGCCCAGAAACACAGTGCTTCCCTCTGTAATGTGCCATATAGTCTTTGATCTTTGTGTAGTTTGTGCATTATTGTAGGTCTTTACAAAACAAGCTGCCTTAAAGTGACTTGAACTGCAAATTGAATTGGATGGAATATTTAAGCCTTTCAGATGAGTATCATGTCGCTTCTGATTCCAGTTTTGCGGTTTTTGGCTCTTCAAAATTTTGAAGGTATACCACCGTGTGTACCACTCTTCCTCCTGTTCATTTCCAGCCCCACTGCAGCCTCTCTGCTATTCTCTATGTCTGCAGTGGGGCTTTGTTAGTGTTTTTCACAGCCTGTTTGTTCTGGCTTTGTTGTTGGGAGATGTGTTCCTTTTTTTTGTCTCGGTACTCATTTTTAGTGATTTATTCATAGACGGAGCTCACTTGTAAAAAAAAAGACCACCGTCTCAGAAGAATCAGTGCGTGAAGACAAAAGGGCAGATAAACAAAAACATCTCTTGGATGTGATGCAACATTGTGACACAGCACAGCAGATGTAGTTATTTCTGTTTAGATTGTTAACTGCAATACCTGTGTAATACTGAAAAAGTCATTAATAAAAGGTGCTGACAGCAAACTTTGCTGTTGTGGAATTCAGTTCTGATTTAATCCGTCCTGTCCTCCCTGAATCACTCAAACGTGAAAGAAGTGGACATATAAGGATATTACAAAACAGTTTTTTTTCTAGTGAAAGAAATTAGCATTAATTTAACAGCTTCCACATTAATGTCAAATTTTGTGTTTTTCTTTGGATATTCCTGCATGATTTTCTTTGCATTGGCTCACCCTGCTGCCCCTGCTTTAGCATTCCATAATATTGTTCTTGGCTGATTCCCACCTCCTGGAAAGCAAAGCGGTGTTGATACTGAGAGAAATGACCAGAAGGCGGAACTAAGATCCCTCGCGCAGTTTGGTGCCGTGCCAGAAACCGGCGCACTGTGATATCCAACATCAAGGCCAGACATTTCACTGCGAGAGAGAGATGGGGGGGTAGGAGTGGTGGTGGGGGTGATGTGGAGCAGAGATTCCCTGCATCCTCTGGAGGCTTGAGTGTGTGTGTGGTGAGTACAGCACAAGATAAAGGAAAAGCTCGCTGTGAGACCTGATGTGCATCAGTAGTCAGCCTTTCCGTGCTGAAGACTTTATCAAAAGAAATGATTTTCCAAGTTTTTTTCCTCTTTTTTTTTTTACTGCAGAGAATGTCTGTTTATGTAGCATCGTTGCTGCTAACAGACAAATGTATCTGGACTACCATTCCCAATGCTTAAACATAAGCTGTCTCCAGTATTGCCATCTTCCTTTTATACAGATTTATCACACTGACAGAGAAAAAACAAAGAACTGACAGCCCTGCTCAATAATGTACATTTAAACCCTTAAAATGCTGGTAAGGAATTGTCTTTCAATCTTTTTTGTTTTTGTTTTTGTTTTGTGTGTACTGGGATCAACCGCCTGTTTCCCTCAGCTCTGACTTGATTGGAAATATTCCTCAGAGGTTTTGGTCTAAACTGTCATGACAGCATCACACAGTTGGTGCAGATGTGTCGGCTGCACATCCATGATGGGAATCTCATCACAAAAGTGCTTTATTGGCGGGAACTCGTTGTCATGTTCAAAACCCCAGTTTAAAAGGATCTGAGTTTTGTGACACACTATTCTGCTGGACGCAGCTGTCAGAGGATGGGTGCACTGGGGTTCATAAAGGGATGGTCACCAACAACACTCATGTAGACTGTGGTGTTTCCTCCTCACCATTGCTCTTCAATCAGCCTGAACCACTGACACAAAGCAGGATGGAGCCATGTTTTCATCTTATTTATACCACATTTTGATCACCCATACCTTCCAAACTAAGAAACTCAAGACTCATCAGACCAGGCGAGGTTTCTCCAATCTTCTGTTGTCCAATTTTGATGAGTCTGTGCAAACTGCAGCCAGTTTCCTGTGTGTATCTGACCGCACTGACACCGAGTCTTCTGCTGCTGTAGCCCTTCAAGGTGTTGCATGTGTGTGTGCAACACACAATTGCTCTTTCCGTACCTTGGTAGAACATCAGCTTGAAGCACAACTACCGCACAGTTGATATTTTCTCTGTGAATCCCAGAGATGAATATGCAAAATCCCAGTAAATCAGCATTTTCTGAAAATGCTGCCATGTCTACTGAGCAGATGAACACATCTATCTCATAAATTGGTCAGTAAGTGGATCTGAATACATATTCAATAGAATACCTTTGAAATACTCTCTAACCCAGCTGACTCTGAACAAAGGGACATGTTTGCAAAGCCTTTGTGTTGTTAGCTAGCACAGTGAACAGTGTGTTGAGATTTCTCAAGGACTCCTATTATCTGGCAGAGCTGTCAAATAAGAGGGCATCACTCTTTCCTCATACTCCATCTTGCACCTCGAGCACACCTCTGCGTGGGCAATGGACTACAGCTGTGAGTCACTCGAAATAGTTCTCTGGCTTCCCAGGATCCTGTGCCGCTTCATCTTTCCTGCCTCCAAGATATCTTCAGAGAGGCGTTGGCGTCAGCACGGCTAATTGAGCCAGGGATGTATCGTTAGAGAGTGCTAATGCTGCCCATAAATGGACTCTGTCCCGCCTCCAGGGGCAACAGAGGAAAAGGAAATTTAGAAGTTTGAGTAGTTCAACTATAGAAAGAAATGCTTTAAAAGAATTGGTTTCTAAGGTGGTTCTCTGAAGGGAAAATGTGAATCAAGCAGATGAGCTTAGCTGGCCTTGCACTAGCTGCAATAAAAGCACATATATTTGTCTTTAATGTTTATTTTGTGCAAGTATGAGCTTCCTAGGAGGCTGTCCTAATCCAGAAAAACATCCCATAGATCTTTGGTGCATTTTTTCTACTGGAATTTTTACAAAAAAGTCACAGGGAGCCAAATATAGTCAAGTGGGGAGTGTGGTGAGCTAAAGGCCATAGCATTTGTTAGACAACATGTGCTATAGAGACTAACAGAAGAGCGGGCAGCGAAAAGCTCGAAAGAGTGTGTTTGAAAATTGTTCATGGCTCTGAAAGTTGTGCTCAAACTTAGGTGAATAACCATGTCACTGTTTCTGAATGAAACTGTATTTTTCTTCCAATTTGATCTTTCAAGTTGACACGAATACTTGAATTTAAAACCCTTGTGTGTTCTCCTCTTTCTAAGACATCATTTGTGGCAAAGTGACTGAGGTAAAGTCAGCATTGATCTATTAATGTATATATATTTTTATGTTAAAAATGGCCTCACACTGACATTAGCAACACTTTTATTGATTTTAAAGGCATTTTATTAAAATGAAATGTAATTTTGAGATAGCCCAGATTGATCCATGCATCAACTCTACTTTGAACATCTGCCCAGTGTCTGACTTCCTAACTCTTTTCTCAACGGCTGAGCCCCTCCACCCTGTTGAGGAAACCTATTTTGGTTGGTTAGTTCATTGCAATTGCATCTCATTCATTCTACCACTGCTTGGATCGCTAATTTGTAAATCAATACCATTGCTTTTGGGATTTGGGGAGTAAAAAGTCTAATTCTCTGTGTTTTCAGTGTGTGATCGCTACTTTTAGCTGATTCCTCAGGTTTATTTTTGCTTGCTTTCATGATGTCATCGTGGCATTCCTGGGGACGAGAGGGAGAAGTCTCTCTTCAGCCTGCCGCACACACCTGCATCCCATACGTCCACCCCGAGACATGATGGGAAGACAGAAAACTGAAGAGCCTTTTAAACATTTATGACAAAGTGACATGCCAGCACTCAGCTTCTTTGTGAAATTTCATCTGACATTACTCTCCAACTGATCCTTAAGCAACCTCTGTTGCACTGGCCTTTACTAGAGAGTGTAGTTCCCCCGCCTGGCGCCAGCACTGCCACCACAGATTAAACATTTGATTCGTTTCCACGCAGAAAAAAAGGAAAAAAGAACTTGAAACTCACAAAACTGCAAGGCACTTTGTTTAAATCATCTGCCAAATGGCAGCATGCAACCTTATAAGAGCAACCAGTGCACTGCATATTTACTTCCTAAAAAATTTAATGTTTCCTTAATTGATTTGGTTTCACAGCTTGCCTGCCTCACAGCTCCAGTTCCAGATTGCCATTGCTTCCATATGCTGAGTTTGGGCATCTTGGCAACTGCAAGAGTTAACATGCATGAGATGAGTATATATGTGCGGCTGCTGCTTATAGTTTCTATGCATGCACGTGTGCATGTATATGCGTGTCCGTTTAAAATGCTGGTAGTGGTGGGTGCTCGGGCCGAGGAGCTGATTTCACCTCGGAGGCAGCTCAGCCAGTCAGAGAGGCAGAGAACAGGGACGAGCAGAAGGAGGGAGGTAGGGAGGAAGGCAGTGAGAGTGAAAAAAAGGAGTTTGACTCCAGGCAACAGATGCCCAATTAGCATATCCCCATAATTAGGATGATGTGGAAGGATGAAGATAAAGATGTAAGGGCACAGCTATCGTTGTCCGTCTCAGGCAGCGTGGAGCCGTCTGAATATTCATGTGACATTTTTATGATTTTTCAATTTCTTGCTGCATATGATGAAAGTGCTCTGTTGTGTACCAATTACACAACCTTGGTGCTTATGTTCATTAAAAATGAAGGGGTGAGGAAGGTCTTATTAGCACAAAACTGAAAGTTGCCACCAGTCTTGTGTAGCGCTGTTCAAATTTTGGTATCAAGCCAATACCAAATAAATATTACTGATACCAGTGCTTTCAAATCCTAAAGGCAGCCTATGTAGGGGAGAGTAGCGTTTCATGATTTATGAGATGAATTATCACCAGTTTCCAAATTCTGAACGCATTTTAACGACCACTAAATCACTGCGATTTTTACTTTCCACAATAATCAGCTAACAGACCAAAACACACCTTTTCATGTATTTTAAAACTGTGTTTTTTAGAGACCTGAAGTATAAACGTGTCCGCCTCTAAAGCACGTTGGGTCAGCGTCTGTTGTTTAAATGTAATAGGCCTAATAGGATGTTGTTGTTGTCCTCTGAGTTCAGTATGTATTCCACTGATTGTGTTAAATTAATTCTTTAGTTTTTGGAAAAAAACAACATTTATAGCCTGTAGGCCTACTCTAGTATGAATTCAATACCAATACCAGCATTGGTTTCGATATTATTGATATTTAGATTGATTCGCCCACCTCTAGTGTTAAGTTGCTGTAACAGTGGTGTGCAGTAATCAAACACCAGAGACTCTGTTACCATAAAACAAGAAGACGATTCGCTTTTGTATCGTCGCACACAGCATACTGTACCCGCTCTACAGTTGCATGTTTGCATTTTCTACAGTGTGAATTCCCCCTGCATCAGTTTAATATGTGCAAATGTATGCAAATTTATACTGATGTGGCAGAGTTCAAAACATTTGTTATAATGCAGTTAAATGAAATTAGGCTCCAGAACAGCGAGCGGCTTCCTTTAGCAAACACAGAGGAGCAGAATGAAGAGTGAAAGGCGCCAACCACCAGCTCCAAATAGATGTCAGCTCAAGAGCAAAGAGTGGAGCGGTGCAGCTCTCCCTCGTCCGTCTTTGTCAGAAACTTCTGCTTCACTAACTCCATCCGGAGCCGCTATTGGGCTTTTTTTCTGTGCCCTCGTGACGCAGTTTCGGAGGCCTGCTCCTTCAAACTCAAGATGAATTATTCAGATGGCTATCCTATAAATATCAGTCTGTTAAAAGGGGGAGATACCCATCAGAGGGTCTTAAGAGCGCCGCACGGACCGAAGAGACCCACTGTTTCATGTTGGAGGAAAGAAATTACAGTCTTTAATCTGTTGCAAGAGCTAATGTTTTTTTGAGAGCCTGCATTTAAAATTCAGTGCATTTAAGTTAGGAAATCTAAGGCTAAAACAGTAGAGGCTTTCCTCTGTTATTTTTAGAAAGGCCATAGTGTATTAATTCAGTGAATTTTAAAAGAGGACCGATGCAATGAAAAGCGTTACAAAGCTACAAAAAGCAGGCAACTTTTACACCACTCTATAAATACACCAGCGAATGTTAGCCCAAAGCTAACGATGGCATGTTGGCACGCTCAGTCTGATGCGTCTAACTTCATGAAGTTAAGCAGCTATGGTTTATGTTTGCCATGCTGGTTAGCTCAGCTCAGCGTGTTAGCATGCCGACACAATCCATGCTGAAGGGACCATGTGTGTACTAAATGTCATGCCTGCAGCCAGTTACTGAGGCAATACTCTACAGACCTCAAGAAGAACAATGAAAAGACTTTTTAACATTATTAATTTTAATAAACCTTATTTTTATGGCATCTATTAGTCCTGCAACATATTGACGACCTGTCCAGGATATACCCTGCTTCTCATCTTTTGAGAGTGACCCTGAATTGGATAAGTGAAAGATGGATGGATGGAAGTTATTATTAAACTTAATTTATCCCAACTGCAAACCTGAATAGGATAAGAAGATGGATGGATGGATGGGTTTATAGCACTATTAACAACAAGTTTACAATATGATTTGTAAGACAGTGAAAAGCAGATTACTTAGGGGGGTGGACTAAACACAGAGCAGAACATGAATGTCACACAGAACAGATCAAAAAGTGCCAAAAATATCACGACACATAGTGAAAGACAAAAGCAAGCAGCACTATACAATAAACAAGACAACTGAAAGATGGCAGCAGTGACATGTGAAAGACGTCACGTTTGATGAACTCACATAAAAAGCAAAGGAACTCGTTGATATTGTGAGGCACGAGATCAGTTTTAAACACAGGCTGCTTTGGTCCAATTAAAATAAAAGCTTTGCCATTTTGTCAGCTTTAAGGAATCCTCCTTGATATCACAAACTTTGGAATCTCTAGGAACTTTAAAATAAAGTGGACAGGGTTTGAACTGTGCTAATGTTCACTGGTGATAACGGCACTGCGGAGCGAATGCGCTGGAAAGAGGTGTGAAAATGATGTGAGGCGTTTTAAACGGCCTTCACGCTCACATCAGTAGCTGAACACTTAGAGGATGTGAGATTCAAGTGAGGTGTTAGATTGTCCTCTCCTCCACCATCATCAAGTGATTAAATAAATGAATATCATGTGGGCGAACAAAGCTCCACGCAGCAAAATGAGAAGCTCTGCATATGTAAACGAAGGCAGGGTGGAAAGATTGAGACTGGGAACGTTTCTAAAGCAGGGAGGGTCCTGCTATGCTTGTTTGCTGCAAGCCCATTTCACAGAAGCCCCAAAGAGCGAGAAGGTGAAATGACACTTCCTCTACTGGTGGAAGAAAGGAAAGACAGGAGCCTGAAGGGCCTGCCACCAACACGCCTGCTCTGCATCCCTGCCCTGCAGAGTGGAGTGAATATTCAGGTCAGCTGGTGCCAAAGCAGAGACATGACTCCTAACGCGCTGCTCCATGACAGCCAGACAGACCCCTAGTTCCCCTCTGGAGACTCTTGAATATTCGCCCCCTGTTTGATATGATATTTTGATGATGAGTTATGGATCTAATCAGTGAGTTTAGGCAGCCTCAGAAATTGGTGCTGGAAAAGCTCACATGCCATCTGACGGCAGCTCCGGTTTAAAGCCAGAGTTCTGTCGACAGACTCATAAGTGGCGCATGATGATAATTAACACACCAATTAGACATCTGCTGTGTTTCCAAGGCTGTCTTGAGAATAATGTGTTTACAATGAAGAGGAGAGATCAAATGAGCTAAGAGGCGCGCATCACCCCCTCCTTAACGGCCAGCGTTGAACGAGAGGACGGTCTCGGGTGAGAAGGGTAGCCTGTGATCGTTGCGTAAGTGGAGACCCGGGGAGCTTGTCATATCTGATTAAGTGGAGGGAGACGCAGGGGCCAAATGAGCTGGATGGAGCATCAAGCACCAGGAGCGACACATTACCACATGGTGTCACCGCTGATCACATCATATCATCGCTCCCCCTCCGCCCCTGACAACTCAATCAATGGCCTAATTGACTGGGACCAGGGCTGCTGTCACAACAGGTTCCAGCGCTCAGGGAATAGTCGGCCGCTGATTTATTCTTAGAGTCAGAAATGGTTTAAAGCCCCAGAACTCTTTTTTCTTTTGGTTTGTTTTGGGGAGTTTCTTAAAGGAAAAAACCCAATGTCAACCACAAGATGGCACAGTCGGACTACTCAAAAAAATACCAGGCTGCTCACTCTTTTCTTCAGAGGTGTTTCGTAACCTTTGTTTTATCTCAGAGCGTAAAGTTCTTCATACATGAATCTCTGCAGAGTGAAGAGATGACACTTTAAAACCCGTAGATGTTTATAGGATCAGCAGATCTACACTGCAATCAGCAGTACAGGTCAGATCCATGCATCAGCTCAGTCTCAGGGCTTAGAAAAAACAATACCTGCAATCATTTTGTTAATATATCTAAATGTGTTGTTTACTGATGCTTAGACAGTCTGGCTCTGATTGCAGACTACGCCTAAGTGTGTGTTTTCCAGATCTCCTGCTGAGCAGTGCAGAAAGAGCCTGGATTTCCACTAGCTGGCAGTGGAACAGACACAAGGTATCTAATCGACTGAGCCCTTTCTTCGCATCCTCGCTTCCTCCTTAGAAGCTTGATGGGAAGAGACCTGCCAATGAAGTCGTGTTCAAGGAAAACCATCTGCCAGGTATTGTATTTGGGTGTGCAGACGTTCATCTCTTTAATAATGGCCAAATCGCAGACACAAAGGCGCTTACAGGCACCAGTGAATCACTGAACTGAAACCAGTTTTCCCAGTTTATATTTAAGCCTGATATAAATACAAGAATAATTGAAGCTTTTTTTCTACTTATGCTAAAAGATTATTACACATAAAAATCAGGACGAACATTTTCAGAACATTTCTTTGCCTTAATGACGGCACTTTTTGTACTCCTTGAAGCCTCCTTGAAAAACATTACAAAGTGCTGATAGAGAAAATCCAAGCTTCAGATTTTATCTGAAAGTTAGAGGAAAGAAAATAATTTTTGATGATATAAGGAACCATGAAATCGACTCATTTCTGTTCTGTTGTGTTGTTGTGCTTTCTGGGATCAAACCAATTATTATATAATTTTTATATAAGTTACAGTATGACAAGTTGGGACTGTGCAGGTTAGGTAAGAGATTGGGGGATAGTTACTGTAAAATGGCTTGTTAGGCATTAATAATTGATACTGTAGGGTACCTTTGACCTAGTTTTTGCCTTGACATACTGAATGTTCACAAGCTTTTGGTATTGACAAAACAGTGATTGGTTGTTGGTGTCGCATTCAGAGGCATAACATTAGACCTATGTGGGCGCTTATGTGGACTGGCCACTGGATAGCTATACTGGCTGCTGAGTTCTGGCACCTCAGAGGTCACCCTTTGAAGTTATTGCTTCAAGACCTGCCAGGAGAGGAAAATCCCAATAGAAATGTTGACTCTCCCAGCTGGGTTATGACCAGGTTGCCTCTTTAAACTTCATCCTAGCACTTACTATAGGATTTAGTTCAATTCAGTTTTATTCATATGGCACCAAATCACAGTCACCTCAAAGTGCTTTATTATAAGGTAAAGACCCTACAATTAACACAGAGAAAACTCCAACAATCAGATGACCCCCTATGAGCAAGCGCTTAGCAACAGTGGGAAGGAAAAACTCCCTTTTAACAGGAAGAAACCTCCAGCAAAACCAGTCTCGGGGAGGGGCGTCCATCTGCCGCCACCTGTTGAGGGGAGGCTGAGGGCAGGGAAACAAGACAAAAGACACATTGTGGAAAGTGTGGAAAAGCTGAAGAACGCATTTCTATGAGAATTTAGGTACGGCTATTGAGATAATAGTAACATATAAATATAGTAAGTATAATAAGTAATGACATGACTACATCGTCATTAGCACTATTATATCAACCCCTCCTGAGTATAAATCTATGGGAAAATCCCAACACAGAAATAAAGCAGCTGTGTGACACTGACATCCTTCCCCTTCCTTTTACTAAAAACGAATCTGTCTCATAATGTCTAAACCTGGAAGCATATCAGTGTCATTGTCTTGTTGCTCTGATGCAAGAGCGCACTTGAGGCTCAAAACACTTTAACGTGTGTGGCGGCAGGAAGGAGCAGGTGCAGGAGGACCTCAAAGAGATGCTGCTTTGATTGTGATTCTGTGCATGCAGTTTTAATGAGGTTATGTCTTCATGACTAGCAGTCATTGCAATGATCGATGATTAATGACTTTACAATGAAGTGAAAGTATAATACTGCAGAAACCACTGGATCGTCATTGCCTGTGATCATCAAGTGCTTTCTGCACGTTCCTGCAGATGAACATGGTTGTTTGAATTAATGCATTGAGGCAGTATCTGTGATTCAGATCCTTCATGCTGCCTGCTATCATAACATGTGCAGCTAGACTTGTCTGTCAGTGGTTATTAACTCACCAATAATCAATGAATCCTGGTTTGTTGCCTTCAGCGGTTTGTGGTCCTTCCTCAGAGTTACTGAATCTGTAGCATAACAGCAGCATGATCACTATGACGACTGGCAAAACCAGAGCATTAACTTCATTTCTTTAATGTTAACTGGTAATTATTTCCTACGCAGAGAGAGGATTCATCAAAACCTGACGTTAAATCAAAATCTGCCGCCGCTCAGCTGTAACACACAATGTCACAGCTCTAGAGCGGCCGTCGTCGGGTTGATTCTCAACTACGTCTAATCTTGAGCGGCTGGAGTTCACCCAGGAGAGAGCGTCCCACTTTGTCCTGATAAGAAAATGATGCTGGTACCTGTTGATAAGTAAACATTTAGCCAGTGTCTAACACAAAGAGCCCTGGGCTTTGATAAACAGCGTCTGTGGAGCATGGAGACGAGGAAAAAACTCACTACACAGACTTCACGTCTCTATTGAACGCTCATTGTATAGGAGCACCCGTAAATGTAAACAACATAAAGCATTATTGAGTGACTCTGGATTCACTAAGACAATACGGAGCGCATTAATGATTTTTGGTTAGGGTCTATTTGCTGTGGCTGGCTGGCTACCTCCCTGTTTCCACGGCAGCACATGAAGCAGCAGAGGTGCATAACGGCACAGCAGCCTGCTTTCACATTCATAGAAATCCTCGCCATTAATTCCTAAGAATGGAGGTGAGTTCCAATGCTGATGAAATATATGAGAGGAGCAGAGGCAATTTCTATCTTAAAGCCAACAGACACCTCCTTCACTTCATTCTGCCTTGGCTGGTTGGGGTGGTGTGGTGAGGTTTAGCGAGGTGATGTGGAGAGAGTGGGTTGATTTTTCCTTTTTTTTTTTCTGCCTGTAGTCCCCCTGCATCTCAATCAGACTGTGAAAACATCAGTCTGACTGAGGCTGCGAGGGAACAGCGAGACGGGTGTAAACAACCAATGCGATTCATGACTGCTGCAAACAAAGCTGAGCCACAGCTTTTCCTCTCTCCTGTTATATTTGTTTTACACCTAAATTCCCTTTACAGTACATCCTCCCCCCTCCCCCCAAAAAGTGTGTCATACAAGCGTTGGCAAGTTGAAGCGAGAACATAAATGATTCACTGGCTCGCTGACTCCGAGGGGCCCACGATGCTCTGTGGGCGCTGCAGGAGAGACGCTCAATATGCAGCGCTGGTCGTGCCAGTTGGCAACGGGGAGCCGTCGGCTGGCACCGCTCGCAGCCCTTGTAGGTACTGACATCTTCAACAGGATTGTAGCATCCCATATGCCCCCCCTCCCCCCCTCATTCTTCCACCCCGTTCCTGAATCCAGACGACATCCTCACCGGAGCCTGAAATAAGACTGGGGCTCATACATATTGTGCTCTATCTCCTCTCAACATCTCATTATGCTCTCTGCTGCAGAGAAGAGGGCTTTTCACAGCTACACATAAGCCTCGGAAAATAATCAGGCAGCAGCTAAGGCACTTTTCAATCACCCCGGAACACGACAACCTCTCACTTGTGAATTAAATGTCTCAGCAGAAGCCCCTTTATTTTGCCCCCCCCCCCCGAGATTTCTAATCCCCCTCCTCCAACTCTTCTCATTCCTCTCCTTCTTCTTCTTCTCCTGCATCTTCTTCATTATCAGTCAGCGCAGCTGCAGCAGCGCAGGCAGCAGCTGTGGCGCTTGCTGCTGCCACCTCTGCTGCGTTCGCCGTCGCGAAGATCAGAAGATCACAAGTCTCCGAAATCACTACCTAGAACTCAGATAAACATCAGAGTTTCGCAAGCAACTTTGCAGGCGCTGACAGGTGAAATCCCTGTAAACCCCACCAGCCAAAGCTGCAGATTATGTTATCTGTGAGGTGATAAGGGTGCTCTTCTTTTCAGCACATCAGGTGGTGTTTTTTCTTTTTTTTTTGAAGTGGTCTCTTCATGTGTCAGTCTGTGATAGCTGCTCCTGTAAACAACCTCAGCTTTCTGCACATTAAGCGTACAATCTTCTGCACTGTTAGCTTGTTCTTATCGTGACTGGGGAAATCTGGGATACTACTGTAAAGGAGGAAGACTTTAGGTGTTTGTAAGCATTTAATTTGACAGGTGTAAGAGCAGTAGCAGCAAAGATGTAGTTGCAAATGTAGACTGTCAGCAAAGGGTTCCCCCAGTTGGAGGAGGATTTGAGAGTTGAGCGCTTCATTATTCCATCTCTACCTCAAACACAAATGGCAAAGCTGTCAAACTGTGTTCTTCGGGGCTA